>NC_132841.1:65242333-66492333 GCF_048164855.1 Canis lupus baileyi
CAGTAAGACAAAAGTAGGCAAATGTATAAGTAGTACTCAGTCATTATTTTATCTTATTTGGAAATGATCTCGATATTCAACAAACTGAACTTCTCATCTAACTTAGCAAAACTCCAAAATTTCAGTTTACCAAATATTTTGGAGGCTACCCAATAGCTTATCCATAAATATTTTAATCTTATTTACATCTATTAAATCTACTTATTCTTAACAGTTTAGATTACCCACAAAATTTCAAGAGGAATTAGACAAAGTTAACCATTATTCTAATTTTTCTTTTTGACTAATTTGTAACAGAAATGATATGAACCCATTCAACCTTAATTAAATGCAGGTAAAGTAAGTCTTACATTTAATGCATAACTAACTCTAAAGGCAATTTTATTTTAATTAAACCAAACCTTAAATTAGCGTTAGTATTGAATATTTTCCTAGATCATATACATGTGAAAAACATTTTGATTAGTTTCTATCTTTCAGGGTTTTGGAATGCCCAATTCTTACAATTCTTACAAGTGCTTGCCTTCAAATCAACAAAATAGAACTTTTTTGCAAATGGATTTTAGCACTATCATCGAGAGGAAAAATATCTCACATTTATAGCATATAATGACACATACACAGACATCGATGCATAGAAACATACAAAGACAAGATGCAAACAGTCTTCTAGCTTTTGTTCTATTTGTGGAAAGGACATTAAAGGCCCAATTTCCAAATACATCCCTCTTCTTTTTTCTCATTTTGCGAAAAATTATCCCCTTAAAGTTCTCCTTAATTCTTATGTCCTTGAGAAGATGGGGTAGAAAATTTATATCACAAAGGCAGAGAAAGTATTCACATTTTTCCAAAGTGGAGATTTGGTGCATATCTGTTTGTTATGAGAGGTGCAAGAGTTTAGGCACAAAAGTCATTTTAGCAGTTTCTATTAAAATAAAACAAAACATCTTTTCCCCCTTTATTTCTTTGGTTTTGGGCAATTATGGGCTGTGTTTACATTTTAAAAACAAAAGATTTATTAATTTCAAGGGACAGAAAGAATGAATTTTTTGTTTGTTTCCAGAGTTTCGGGGTAATTGTGGTTTAAAATTTACCTTTTTTCCCCTTTAAATACATGACACTTGTTTTAATACTTGATCTTTCACAATACTTGATCTTTCACAATACTTACAAACATTTTGAGAGGAATAGATGAGGTCTGGGGTTTGGTCAAGATAGGTGAGCTCTGACTTGTTTCTAGAGTTGCATTTCTGGTTTTGTAAAGATTTGTAAGACAAAGAGTTGTTTTTAATTCCCCAAAGAACTAGATTACAATCTGAATATCAAGTGACTGGCCTGCCTTTTCAACTATATTTGCTTTTTTAGATTGAGGAGATTTTTAACTAAAACTAAAATCAAAAGATTTTTATCTTTGTAAAATCTGTAGAAAGCATTTTAACAAAAATCTTCTTTCTGTGTGTGTAATACAAATTTGGCTTCTATTAGTCTTCTCAATATTGTTTTTTCAAGATCATTTGTAAGAGGGCCTAGGAGAAATTTCTGGTCCTGTTTCCTATGAAGGGGGTTTGTAAGTAGTCACTAATCTTTTTAATCTCTAAATTTGGTAACATCTTTTCAATGGTGTATAAGGGCTTTATAAGTTAAAAATTTTGCTGCTATCCAGGAGATAGGAATTCATTAGCAGTGGGGGTCAGGATTGCATAGCAAGACCTGAAGCTAGCAGAGCTAGATTATCAATCTCTGGATAGTAGAAGCAAAGTAAGCCTTATTTGCATTCTTAGGTGCTTTTTTAAAATTTATTTCCTGGCTTTAGCACCTACATGAGCAACTTAAACACTCTGAACCTAGAGACTTAGTGCTTCCTGTGTATCTTACAGGGAAAGGTAATTTAAAATAGGTGGATGAGGCTAGGTTTTAAGGGAAATTTACATTAGATGTGGATATTTATTTCTAAATCTTAAGTCTAATTTCTTTGATATCATTTTGTAAAGGGAGTGTCTTAGGGCTAGCCATTACTGTCAATAAGATAATTGAGAGCTTTCTGTAAAGAATATTTTTCTTTCAAATATAGCCAATTTAAAGGGTCCTTCACCTGGCCATTGACAAGTAGAATCTAATAGAGACTCAAACAAATAAACTTTAATGGCTTAACCAAAGACGTAAGATGCATCCAGAGAGGGCACAGGTGATACAGGCCAAGATATAAAAGTTTACTCCCAAAACTAGTCTAAGAAAGGAAAAAGTTCTTCATTCTTCATTGCACAGACAGTAAGGATGGTGTGGTATAAATGGTGTCTCGAGTCTCCCATAAAATTGTGAGATGCCTGATATGGGAAACAAAGGCAGAAGTAAAATTATTAAATTTCTTTACTACTTACAGCCCATTGACAAGTCCTTAAAAACAGGCAGAGTGACATTCCTCTAGGAACTCAACTGCCTCCATCTGTATTAGTACTTTTGCTAAGGGCAAAAGGCTAAATCTTAGCCTGCTCCCCAGGATCCTCTAAGTCTACTTTAACATATAAAAATTCCTTTAGAAATTTCCTTTATCTCTAAATCCCCAAGATACATGTTGGCAATCATCCCCCAAGTATATAACCTATTGATATACATCTTAAGGGTCTCATGACTAAGGTTTTATTAGGATAATAAATGACCTTTTCCCAACAATAGGCCCCTTCAAGGTCCTGGGAACCTTGCTTCCAAAATTCCTTAGAGACTTAGGCTATCCCTAACACCCTCCCAACTTGAAAGTATAAAATAAGCCACTCCTCAAGACCCCTCTGGGGGAGCTCTTTCTGCCCCTGGGTCCTGTCCCCATGCTTTAATAAAATCGCCTTTTTGCACCAAAGACGTCTCAAGAATTCTTAGCCTTTGGCTTCGAACCCTAATGTCTTTTCTTACATCAATGCCCTTAGTCACAGACCCACTAATCTGTGACACCATGTAGGCAATACTGGGAATGGGACTTTCCAACACTAACAAGCAATGATGGTTGAGACAACAAAGGTTCCTATGGGCTAGAACCTCTCATGACAAACACCCCTGAGAGCTGGCATACTCAAACACACACACCCCCACACATACACACACACACAAAGAGAGAGAGAGAAAGTGAGTTAGAGTCAGATCCCCAGTCTGTTTGGTCACCAAGGTGAAACCCAGTAAGTACATTCTTCAAATGGTGAAGGCCAAAGACAATGTTCTCATTGGTCATAAAGCCACGCTCTTATAACATAGAACAAAACAACAGGGAAATATATGAACATCAATAGTGCTGGTTAAGCCTCGGGTCTGTTGGAGCCACACTAATACCTAAGCGGGTTATGCTGTGGGGTTGGAGACCATGTGTTGGTTTAGTGTACCTCATTGCATGCAAATTTTCTTGAAGTTGGTACTTAACTGAGTGTCAATCTGACCTGTTCTGTGACCAACTTATCCTATCAAAGGAATCTTTTTGAGGTGGCAAGCGTTGTAACAGCTTTTAAGTGCTCGACCTGTGCCTGTCAGTTTTGAGACTTTGACTTTTTTAGATATCCCTTAGCAAAAGCCTTTACCTCATGTGCACATCAAACAACACAGAAAAAGAAAACAAAGACAAAGCTCTGGGAAAAAAAATGGATCAACATCCAAAGAGTATGCTACCGAATTTAACCAAAGAGTTGCTAGGCCCAAGGAACTAGTTCCACAAATAATTTCTTCTGCTAATCTAAATGTAGAAAGAGAGATAAAGAACTCTCCTCACTCTTGCTTCACAGGACTTGACAGAGATTCTGGGAGTCTGACTTGGTAAGAAATCTCACCTTCTGCTGGCTGCTTATCAGGTGTCCCAAGGATCTCTCAGCTGCAGCAGAGTCTGGGAAAGCAGTGTCCAGCAAGTTTTATCCTGCCAACTATGTCAGGACCTCTTACATTCTTACATTACATTCTTTAACAAAAAAGGTGACCCCTTCTCTACAAAACTATACATTTAGTTCTAAAATACACATCAAATGGTGCCTTGCTGGCTCAGTCAGAACATGTGACTCTTGATCTTGGAGTCATGAGTTTGAGCCCCATGTTGGGTGTAGAGATTACTAAAAACAAACAAACAAACAAACTGTAAAAAGAATAAAACATGCATCAAGATAAAAGGACTAATAGGACTTAAGTCAACTGCATTTTATCATCTCATCTCTAACAATAAGAAGGAACCCATTCAGTTGATATTTTATTAATTGGTAAAGTCAGTTTTTTTAACATTTCCTGTATGGAATATTGGATATTGGGTATTATTTTTAAAAGTTCTTCTGTTAAACACTTTTGAAACATGTTACATACTATCTTCCTCTCCTGGGAAGTCCTTATAGTCATTGCTGTATTAAAGTCCTCAGTAGCCACACTTTCTATTTCCTTTTTGTGTGGAAGATAAAATATGTACGTATGACCTGTGACTTTTTTTTAAAAAGCACATAGAGTCCAAAAAAGAAAAACAATTACAGCCTCTAACTTCCACACAGATAATGCTAATGAAATAAAAAACAATTAAAAATAACAGTATAAACTGCATATTTACAAGGATAGAAATCTAAGAGTATAAAGAATTATAGGACTAGAAATAAAAACCTTTCTCCTCCATTTTCCTTCTTTCCACTTTTCAAAAATAACATTTTTTTTCCTGAATTTTTCCATTTTTTTTTTAGAAATTAGAAAAAGAAAATTCAGGTATGTCTACTTATATATTCTTTCTATTGTTGTTTTTGAGGAAAGAGATGACATGATACACGGTGTTTTGGATCTTGAATTTTACACTGAACATGTATTTTAAAGAGTATTAGCTATCAGCATTTACTTTTATTTTCTATGGTAGCTGTTTTTCTTGATAGGTATCCAGAAGCTTATTTAACCCGTCTCCTGTAGATGAAATTGTTGCTTTTATATTTGTTGTTTTGTTGTTACCGTTTATTTATTTTTGCACTTAAGAAAATGCTGAAATGAAATCTTTGTACATATATTTTAACACAATTTCTATATCCATATAGTGAAATTCTGGCAGTGGGATTTCTAGGTAAAAATTTAAAATGTAATTAAATTGTGTTCTGTAGAAGTTGAACTGTTATATGTACTCAACAATGAATGGAGTATTCTTTCTCCATAGTCCTATTAGCAATAAAAATCCTTTTATTTGAAAAAACCCTTTTATTTAAAAAAAATCCTTCTAAATGTCTCATATTTAAAGGTAGATATTGAGGAAATATTGTACTCTGTTATAATTGCTCTTCATTTTATGAAATAAAGCACATTAGTAGTAATATGAATAACAAAAAGATGAATTAAAAATAAGCATATATTTATATTTTATTATTTGTAAAATATTATTTATCCTTTATGTGATATTTGTGAAGTCAAAATTTATAAAAATGTATCATTGAGTTTAATAAACTTTATCTGAGTAGCATAAAGAGAAATGTTAGCTGATCACTAAACAAAGCTATCATTATGTGATTATTAATCTCATCAGAAATAACTCCTAAGAATTCCCTTCCTAAAGTTAGATACCAGAGAAAGGATATTAGTGTTCCGTAGATGTTGTTATTTTCATAGTCGCTTGCATTTGCTTGCTAGATTCAAACGGCCAGGGATTTGAAACATATCCAAATGACCTCCATCTGTTTTCCTGTTTGTCCTTATTGTTAGGTAATAATCCTGCTGGGTATTTTAGATTTCTCTCAGGGATATCACGTTTGCATTAAGCACAGGCTAACTTAATGGGATGTTACAGCAATGGAAAGAATCAGGTGTAGAGTTAGGACTACAGTTGTTTTCAAAAAGAACCTCTCTCTGGTAGCTTTTCTGTAGCCTTAGGTCTGAGAGACAATTATTATTCTCTTCCAAAAATAAGGCTTTTTGGAATTTGAGGCCAACTGAATGCATTTATATGTGTATGATGCTTCATTTAGTGACACAGTAAGAATTTGCATCAAAAGGAGACTATAAAAGCTTGTTGTAGCCATTGAAAAGTTGGCTTTCTGTCTGATTTAGAAAGCTGACATATTATCCTAATTAAAGGAACCAGATACTCTTACTGATTCTTTGATTTTGTGATACAATCAATTTGACTGGCAATGGCTACCTTTATTTTTCTAAACTAACACCTGATATTTCATAGAGCCAGAATTAGGGATTCACTGAAAATTCTGTATTTTCCCACTGTCAAAAGAGTAATCGCAAAATATTTCTTTTATCAATCTCTTTGAAAAGAATGAGTGTTGGTTAGGCTGGTTTTCTCAGATGCAGGGAAAAGGCTATGTTCATTCCTGAACTTCTGGCCCTCCTCTTCCTCTCCCAGCTGGAACATTTTTCTTTTCTCCTGCTCTTTATTCTAAGGATATTCACATTTACAAACTCAGTTATGTTTTTCTCTTGGATGTGTTTCCTAAAAAGCCAGAATTCTTTGCCAGATTCTTCTCTGAATTTCTTTGTAAGTACCCTTTTCTTTTGAAAACATTTCAATTGATCCTGCAAGTGATATGAGATAGGTACAACATATACAAAGCTGCCTATTTTATAGATGGTAATAATGAGGCTCATAGGTTAAATACTTTAGGCAAAATTGGCAACTGATATAAAATAGAGCTGAAACTAAAACTGTATTTCCCACTTAAGTGCTCATTTGCCTCAATATGCTGCCTGTTTAGTTATAAGAGGATTTATTCTGCAATCGTTTATTGTGTACTGACTATGTGCCTGATAATCTACTTGGTATTGAAGGAAGTTATAAAAAATGTAAAAACATCTGATCTTCTCATGGACTTATAACCTAATTGGACATAAAGAGACATGTAAAATAGTTGAGGAATAATGTAAACTGAAAGAAAATTGAGGGGGGAAGACAAGGTGATTCAAAAAGGTCAAAGGCTAATTGTGAGGGAAGATCCAAAAGATGGGTAGGGTAATGAATAATTAGAGCAAATGGCAAGGAGAAGGGACCTGAAATGAGAGGTGCTTTTTGTAGACTATCTTATCAAGACTTAAGGGCAATGTCAGGCAATAAGGTAAAATTGATTGAGATAGAGATCTAGAACTGACTGTAGGGAATATTTGTCCATTTGCTCCCTGATACTCATTCCTCCTTTCTGCTGCCCACAGTACTGTTTCCAATACTCAGCTTTGAGGTTTGGGTGGAATAACTTCACCCAAATTGTGTAAGCTAAATTTGTACTACCCCAATGATTAGTATAGTGTTGGGCAAATTAGAGTCAGTGAGATGTGAAGAGATGTTTAGTGGGACTCTGGGGAATGGAAAATAACTCTTTCATAGGAAGTGAGGTCTGCAAACTGTCATAATCATTTTCCTACATAAAGGAAGAACCCAGATATTCCAGAGATAACTAGGTCAAGTCTACGGATCAAGAAAGCACCTCAAAAGACAGGAGGAAGAAAAGAAATTTGTTATAGTTGAGCTAGATTATTAAGCTTTGCTTGAAGATAGCATTGCTTCTTTTTGCCAAATAGTAGATCTACTTTTTGCTTAACTCACTCTGAGTGTTCTCTCTCTTTAATATGCATACTCACTCGCAAGTCTAAAAATCAAATGTTTAGAAGGTTTAATTGAAGTCATAAACAGGATCTGTTTATCTGTTTATCGAGGATCCCAAAACTGAGCTCCTACTTTTAGGAGGCAAGATGTATATATAAGAAGAGCCATTAAAGAAGGTAGGGTGGTAGAAGAAAAAAAAAACATAGTTCAATATAAGAAAAGCAAAGAGGAGACAAAAATCTCAACAAAAGTTGGATATCAATGCTAAGTCTGCAGTTTTTGAGCTCTGCATCATTGGGATGAAAAACTTCTGGAGTCTACAGAGTTGAGATCTACTGTCATCCCAGTCAAAGGAGAGATGTGGTGGTCTGGCTATGATCCCAGTGCCCGCTGTCTTCTGAGACTTTCTCTGCATACTGTGGTTTGTGGACCAGCACAGGCAGCTCAGACATGTAGAAACTTGGTTCCCATTTTCTGCCTTCACATTCAGAGTTTGTATCTTAATGAGTTACCAAGGTGAATTAATGTGCAGCCTAAATATGTTGTTTCTTATCCTTATCAGAAAGTGATAGAATCCTCCCAATTATCTTTTGCTACTTGATTGTCTCTGCAATATTTTCTTCTTTCGATCTAAAGTAGCCTTCTCTTTCCAGTATTGATTTCCCCATTTTGAAAAGTATAAGCCTCTTTACCTCTTTATTGTAACTAAAACCCCTACTCCTTCCTCCAGATCATTTATTCTTATACACTGTGTTGCATTTATATGGAATGGTAAATTTTATTCATTCATTTATTCACAAATGCAGGCATGCATTAATTCATCCTTCCAGATTTGATGAACAAAATAGAGTACAGCCCACTAACAGTGAGTATATCAACAGTAGCCACATATGCTATGCCTTGCTTTAATAACTACATTCTGATGTCACCATGCTCTTTCTCTTTCTTCATGTCACCTCTTCCATGTTCTCATCTGAAGAATATGGAAATGAAGGGGGGCAAAACAGCATCTGTAGAGGAAAGGAGAAAAGGAAATAGAGAAAATATAGTCAGGCTGCATATTTATGAAATTGGTGCTGTTGCATTCAATGAGATCAAATATCTGGAGGATAAGCTTACGCAATAACAGAATGATAACTAGGTTTTTTTTTTTTCTTCCTCAGAGACATTCTCTCCTCATGTACACCTGGGTTCTTAAATGGCCACTTTAAGTTCTGTCCTTTTGATGATTTTCTTCCTCAGTCTGTGAGAAATTCAGGTGTCACCCATACATGATAAACTTGAAATGATTCACACATCCCTGGGGTATTAGGTTGAAAGACCCAGGGAGTGTCATAGAGTATAGACTCCCAGACAACTGTGAGCATACTGTGATTTCTAAGTATTTAGAAATTAATTTCTAAGTAATTTCTTTTTTTTTTTAAGAAATTTTATTTATTTATTTTATGAGACACACACACACACACACACACACACACACAGAGGCAGAGACACAGGCAGAGGGAGAAGCAGGCTCCATGCAAGGAGCCCGACATGGGACTTGATCCGGGTCTCCAGGATCATGCCCTGGGATGAAGGTGGCGCTAAACCACTGAGCCACCCGGCTTGACCTCTAAGTAATTTCTTGAGAAGAAAATAAGTCAATATAATGAGCTGTTTAGAAAACAACATTTATAAAAGTATTATCCTTTATTCTGATTTTAAGCTTTTCTCATATTTTGTTGTTACAATGTATTTTATGAAGTATTGGTTAGAAAAGATAGTTGCTTTAAACAAACTGTCCTTGGCTAAACGAAAAATTAGAAACCATAAGTATGATCAAATATATAGAAATTGGAAATTTGTTATGGTGTCTGCAGGATGTGGGGTGTCCCTTCCCTTGTTCCTTGTCTGGAGATCTGTTTTCTTCCTGTCAAGGCCCTGTGTAACCTAAGAACCTTCCTAGAGTAAGAATGTAAATTGCATAGCAAACATTTGGAGACAATGACAAGGTAAAGCCCAGCAGAAAAGGAAGACATTCCTTTTCTGAGGAATGAGGTGATGGTTAGTAGGTATGTCAGATGACAAGAAAATCTTCCAAATTATATATTTTGTAATCTAAGTAGTAATTATAAGACATAAGGATAACTAATTTACAACAATACTCTCCTTAGGATAGTGTGTTATACAGTTACAAAAAAGGCTGAGTATAGGTAGACCTGTTTTTCAAAAGGCCAACAAGGTTCCACTGTTGCAACCTTCGTTGCCAGGGAGGTGTGTATTTGTACATGCATGTCTCCTTGGCAAGGAAGGAAAAGACTTCTATAGTCTCTTCCATTACAATTTCCCCAGTGTGTGTGTGCGTGTGTGTGTGTGTGTGTGTGTGTGTGCATGCATGCACATGTCTGTTTTAATTCCCTGATAGGTTGTATTAAAAATTAACATGAAAACATTTAGGATGACTCAGGAGGAAATCTGGGACCTCAGAATGCCTTGAAGTTATCATTATGGACATTTATTGTTATAGTAGTAACCTTGCCTCGCTGTAAAACATCAACTTTTACAACTCTGCTTTTCTGTAAGTGATTTATTGTGATAGATTCCCAGAACATAAGACTTGAAAAGGACTTGGAGAACTTACAATTACTGTCCTCGTTTTAAGAATAAGAAAATTGACAGTCAGAAACTTTAAGAAATTTTCCTATGGTGACAAGTCTGGAAAGTGGCAAAACTGGGACCTGAATTTAAGTCTTCTGACTGTAATGATTTTTTTTTTATTATACCACACCAGTTGTAATATTTTTAAAATGAACATCCAATGACAAAAGAACATTTCAGTCAAAATTATTAGCTATGAATACAAAATTATTAATGGCAAATGCTCTAGAAGTTAAATTACCAGTAAATTAGGATTCTACTAGAGTTTTCAACTAAACCATCACATTAACATGTGGCCCTCTAAAGTAAAAAGTACAGAATTTACCATTCATTCATTCAATAAATATTTATTAAGAGTTTACTAATTGTCAGGAGACAAAGATAAAATGAAGTTTCTTGTAGTACAAAATAAATCCCAACAGAAACAATACTTATTTTAAATATTATTTTCAATTTAATATTTTAATTTGGTCTTCATTTGTTTAAGAATTAATTCTTTCAACAAATGTTTTCTGACAATACACCCTTCTAGGCATCATTCTAGGTACTAGGTATCAACACTGAATAAAACAGGCACAGTTTCCAGCTTTCCTATGGCTTATGTTCCGATTGGGAAGACAGGAAAAAACATGTATTAGTTGTATGGAAAGTCAGAAAGTGATAAGTGTTATGGAATTATATCCATGATTAGAAGGGTGGTATGGAAGTGTAGGAGATTTGTAATTTTACATAGCATGATAACAGTAGGCATCATTGAAAGAATGGTATTTGAGCAAAAATTTGAAGGAGGTGAAGAGCAAAAGATTTTTTGACGCATAAAAAACAGTACAGGAAAAAAAAGAAAACAGTACAGGGTTCTGAGGTAGGAGTATGTTTGGAATATTCAGAAAACAGTGAACAAATCAGTATGGTTACACAATAGTGAACAAGAAGGAGAGCAGATGGAAATGAGAGTCAAGAGGTCACAGAATAAAATTAAAAGTCACTGATAAAGAGAAAATTTTTAAAAGCTCTCCCCTTTTCTGGGGAAAATTTACATTTAAAGTTACATATGAGAAATAAAAATAAAGATGGCAGCAGATTTCTCATAGGAAATAGCACAAGTAAGAATATCAAATATTTCAGGAAGAAAAAAAATATGTACAGAAAATAGAAAAGGAGAGGTTGTTTTCCAACTCATTTTAGGAGGCCATCACCACCCTGATATCCAAACTAGACAAGAATATCATAGTAAAAAAAACCCAAAACAACTGTAGACCAATATCTCTCATAAATATACATACAAAAAATCTTAACAAATCTAACAATATACTAAAAGAAAAATAAACACATCATGACCAAATACAATTCACCCCAGGAAAGCAAAGTTATTTTACATTCAAAAATCAATAAATATAATTTACCTTAGAAACAAACAAAAAAAAAGTATATGGGTATCTCAATAGAGGTAGGAAAAAGCATTTAAGAAAACTCCAACAACTATTCCTAATTAAAATACTCTTTAAACTAAGAGAAAGGAGCTTCCTCAACTTGATAAAGGGCACGATTAAAACCTACAACTAGCATCACACTTCCTAGTGAGAAACTGAATACTTCCCCTCTAAGATAAGGATCTAGGATGTCCACTCTAGCACTCCTATTCAACATCTAGTCAGTGTAATCAAAGAAGTAAAAGGTGCTTATATTGAAAAGAAAAAAGTAAAATTCTTTATCTGTGGATGTGACAGTTCATATAGAAAATGGTATGTGGAGCACCTGGATGGCTCAGTGGTTGAGCGTCTGCCTTCGGCTCAGGTCATGATCCCACGGTCCCTGGGATTGAGTCCCACACTGGGCTCCCCACAGAGAACCTTCTCCCTCTGCCTATGTCTCTGCTTTTCTCTGTGTCTCTCATGAATAAGTAAATAAAATCTTGAAAAAGAGCCAGATTATGAGCCAGCATTAAACACTCCAACATAAAAACTAAACTTTCATTAAATGTAGAAGTGAGGGTACCTGGGTGGCTCAGACAGGCTTCTGCCTTCAGCTGAGGTCATGATCTCAGGGTGTTGGGATTGAGCCCCATATCTGGCTCCCTGCTCAGCAGGGGAGTCTGCTTCTCCTTCTCCCTTTGCCCCTGTTCATGTGTTCTCTCTCACCCACTCTCCAATAAATAAGTAAAATCTTTAATTTAAAAAAAAATTGTAGAAATGGAATAAATGAAAGAAAAAATGGAATTCATACCTCCATTTAAATTTAATTTTTATTAATGAAGCTTTCCTTATATATTCCTCTGGAAGTCATATTTTTCTTTGACTCCTACCATTTATTTGTCTAATCATCTCTGATGCAAATACCTCAAAACAGTATTTTCCAGTGCAAGAATGGAGATAACTGCCTTGCTCTTTTTTATGCTTAAGTCAGTGGTTCACACAAATGCGAACCCAATGAACAGTGGCCCATTGCTAATATTTGGAGTCATTACATAGATCTGTCATACCTCATTTTGCTGTAGAATTTGAATATATTTAGTATTAGCTTTAAATAACCCAAAGATATTCATCTTCAACTCTACTTTCATTTTTTTGATATGTAAGAATGTCTCATTTAATAAAGAAAAATTTCTATACATAAAGATTCATATCAGTACAACTTTGAGTTAAGTAAAATTGAAAACAGTGAGGACTTTAACAAAAAGGGGATGTTATTATCTATTGATCATTTTAAATACAATTTAAGGAACATGAGATTTAAATCTTAAAGCTTCTATTTGAAATATTGACCCAATCTTTCATTTTAAGAGTAAAAAATACAAAATGATAAATTTATTAAGAAAAGTAGAACCCGAAAAAAAAAAAGAAAAGTAGAACCTGAAACTCCTAGCAAAAATGAAAGAGATAAAGAAAGAAAGACTACTGATAATTTTTACTTCACAAGGGAGCCGGGAGTTTTGTAAACTGAAATTAAAATTTAATTCCAATTTGTGACAATTGTGCAACTTCATAGATAGCCAGCAGGTGTCAGACTCATACTATCTTTTCCAATACAGAACTACACTGGGCAAGGAGTTGGGAGTTTCCCGACTTTTTATGAGATATTCAAGAAAGTAAATTAAATATAAGGGGAAGAATACATAATTCTACTTGACAATTTGGGAGGAGAACTTTTAAAACATGCTTCTAGATAAGAACTTAATATTAATGCACTGATTGTGAAATGGCAAGATCTGGAAAGTTATTTGGCATTATTTATTCAGAGTTGGGATACAAAATTCATATTGTTTTAACTTAAAAATGAGGCAAACATTTATGTATATATATTAAAATGATTTCATAATATTGGTAACTTCAAAACAGCACTATACAGTTATCATTACATTCATATATGTGTGTATATGTATAATAGATATATAAAAGGGACATCATTTTAAAAGTATGTTAAAAGGCATCACGTTATTAATAGTCATTGATGGATGGGGATATTCTGCTCGAATGTTTACTTCCTGGCACCTTTACAGTTTCTAAAATACCTGTGTTTTAGAATATACATAATGTTTTATTTCAAACTATAGATACTACAAATAAAACATTTCTCTAAATTATTTCTCTTCAACATGAACTCCTAATTCATTCTGGAGATGTGATCTGATGACATGTATTACAGGACACAGGGGCCTTTTAAAAGGAAACACCTTTATTTATTTATTTATTTATTTATTTATTTAGATTTTTAAATGTTACTCTTTGCTAGTAACTTTTCTATTTTTAATTTTGGTAGTTTGACTGATCATCAAAAGAGGAATGTGCAAGTTTCCATTATGTATCAAGGCCACAGTAACATTTCCCTTCCTGAAACTCAGTACAGCTGACCAGAGCAGGATCTCTTGTGTTTTGCTGAGCCCTCTGGGATAATCTGGTTGGCAGCCCAGTGTGTGATAATGTAGACCATATTTGGTTTTTGTATCCAAATTAATGTGCCAAAAATCAGTGTGCCAGTCCAGTCACTTCTTTGAATCTTGGTTTCCTTTATTGCAAAATCAGGCTTTAAACACCCTAACTTTTAATATAATACTTTTAATATTAAAAGGAATATAGTTTTGGAGTTTCCCACACCTTGCTGTCCATAATGTTATTTGTACTGTAGTTTGTGTGACCTGTGAGTATAGTGACTCAGTTTCTTCTGAGTGATGTCACTTGTTTGTTTTATTTCTTGTTTCATTTATTACATTTTTAAGTAGTGCAGATATTAATTTGTTAATCCCCATAACAACCTTATAAGGTAAGTGCTGTTTTTATTAAATTAGGAAATCGAGGCACAGAATAGATAAATGACTTGTTTAGCTCATCATCTGAAATGAAGTAATCAGATTCCATGTTCTAACTCCCTCTGGTAAATCCAGAAATACTATATGGATGGATGATGACATTTTATTTTTTATTTATTTATTTTTTTAAAGATTTATTTATTTATTCATGATAGACATAGAGAGAGAGAGAGAGAGAGAGAGAGAGAGGCAGAGACACAGGCAGAGGGAGAAGCAGGCTCCATGCACCGGGAGCCCGACGTGGGTTTCGATCCCTGGTCTCCAGGATCGCGCCCTGGGCCAAAGGCAGGCGCCAAACCGCTGAGCCACCCAGGGATCCCCGATGATGACATTTTAAAGTGATAATTATTTTGATAATTAGTTAGATACAAATCTCAGTCAGCAAAATTTAGGTGTAAAGAAATACCACTTTATGTTGTTTCTGCCTTTAATACTACTCTAGATCTAATGGGTTCTTCTGATGTTTGTACCACATTCTCGTGAATCTGGGAATGGCTCTGCTGCTTCCATGTTCACCAACGGAGGGAGCTCTCTCCGAGGAATTAATTTACAGCCCTGTCTGTCCATGCATAATAGATACCTATTCTTTCCCTAGAGTCTTGCTGTTTCTGGAGTATTACACTCCTGAAGCAGCACACAGATTCACTATTCTCAGATCCCACCAACTTATCTGTGGTGTTCATTCTTTCTCAGGCCTCTCTGGGCCACTGAGCATCTGTCCTCTAATTACTCTTACCTAAAGTCTCCCTTTCCTGAGGAAATGCACATTAGAAAAACTTGAGTAACTTGAACATGGCAAAGGGCAAATGAGGGTATAGAAGAAAATGACAGAAAAAACATATTAATATTTGCTAACACATAAGGAAATATTTAAAGGAGAAAAGTAGGTTTAAAAAGTCTAACATATATTAATACATAGTGCAATTTTTATAGATCTTGTATCACATTAAGAACTCTGAGCTTCTCACAATTTCTGAAGTGTGTGGGAATAACTTTATTTGGTATAGGTGAGTAGTAGCCACACAAAGACTATTATCTTTTAGTTTCTCCTCTGTTTTTGTTTCATAAAGGAGAGACAGACAGACAGACAGAACCAGTGACAGAGACAAAGAAAAAGAAACTCATAATTGTTCTAGAACAAATTTATCTTTTTCCATCAGCTATTTCCCAGCTCTCCACTATTTGGAGCCATTGCTTCATACTTCAGTGGATCTCTATTGTGTTTGTGCAATTTTTGTATTTTTTTACAGTATTTTCATCTTCTTAGCAGTTTCTCATATATGCCATGTCTAGCTCCCATTAGCATGTGTCTTTTCTGTGGAATTACCATTTGGTGTACTGTCCCTCGTCTGACTAAAAGGACATACTGTCAGCTCCTGTGGATGGCTTTTTTTTACAGATACTAAGTTGCACAGGGAAGTACTGACATTACATAAAATCTTCTGTCTGCAAAATGTTAGGCATTCTGAAGCTTCTGTAATAGTTTTCAATTACCTGTTGAATTGCATTATAGTACTTTGTCCGGAAATCAACATGCACATGTAGAGTCAAGGTTTTGTTGTTGTTTTTGTTCATGTATTTGTTTGCTTTTTGATGTGAGCTGATCAGATATGGCTAGTGCACTCTGAAAGAAAGGTAGAGGTGTTGAATGTTATTACAGATGTGCAAGACTATTGTGTCCACTTGTTTCTTGCTAGAGTAGACTTTCATGTCTGTTAGATGAGGATGCGTGTTTATGTATAACACGGTATTCTAATACTTTTTTTTTTTTTAAGATTTTACTTGTTTATTCATAGAGACACACACACACACAGAGGCAAAGACACAGGCAGAGGGAGAAGCAGGCTCCATGCAGGGAGCCTGATGTAGGACTCGATCCCTGGACTCCAGGATCACACCTAGGGCTGCAGGCGGCGCTAAACCGCTGCACCACCGGGGCTGCCCAATTTTTTTAAATACTTTTTTTTTTTTAAGATTTTATTATAACACGGTATTCTAGAATAGATTTTTTTAAATTTATTTATGATAGTCACAGAGAGAGAGAGAGAGAGGCAGAGACATAGGCAGAGGGAGAGGGAGAAGCAGGCTCCATGCAGGGGAGCCCGACATGGGATTCGATCTCGGGTCTTCAGGATCACGCCCCAGGCCAAAGGCAGGCGCTAAGCCGCTGCGCCACCCAGGGATCCCTAGAATAGATTTCCCAAGCTTTCTGTATGAAGACTGTTGACTTTGGAAACAACAAGACAGATTACTTTCCATAGGAGAAACTATGGGTAAAAGTATTGTCTCTTCTTCATATCTTCCAGAAATGTTTGTCCAATAGAGGGTAGTTTGTATATTCCCTAAAATAAAAATCCTGACAGAAATTACAATTGCTGCCTACAATGATTGAAAGGCTTTTAGAATATTTTTGCCTTATTAATAAGGTTCTGTACAGAGCTTCCCATTTACCAAAAATGCTTTTAAAAAGTCTCTTAATTGTGAAATCACATAGAAAAGCTTCTAATTGAATATCTTCAGTTCTGAATACTAAAAACTACTAGGCTATTCAAACAGCCATCAGCTGTCAAGACATATGGTTTTAGTCTCCTGGGAACACATGTAATCAGTCCAACCTTTATGAAAAAAAATCCATTAGCTATTAGAAGAACATTTGAGTGCATTTTCCATTTTCTATCAAAATGACTGGGTTTTGGGGGGATCAACTTTGTTGCTTTTTACAAGGATTAAATTTTGCTTTTCTGGAATTTTAATCATGGATGTAAATGAATTTGAAGATAATATGAAAGTATTCTGAATGACTTGACAGTTATTTTAAGCATTTAAGATTTACCTAAAATTTTAGCACCAATAGTGCTTTAGTACCAATGTTTTGTTACAATATATTTTGTCCAAGTGCTTATGATAATTATTTCTACATTAAAAGAAAGTCTTAATAACATTCAATAGCAAAAAGAAAAAAAATCTTCCCTAAAGGAGAGATTAACCAAAAACAAAACCCTAAAAAAAAAAAAAAACCCAAACAAAAGAAAACAGAAATATATGTTGTACTAGGAATTGGAAGTCAGGTATTAATGAAGGGAAAAAAAAACAAGAGAAAGGAAATAATCATTTCATGAAGGTTGATTCAACTTGTTGAGCCAATGTTTCAAGCTTTTTATGAAATTAGAGCAAACAGACTTTTGGGTGTCTAAACCTTAGGAAAAGCAGTTTAAGCAAAGAATCATCTGTGGGAGAAAGTACATGAGTATGCATGTGTGTGACAACAGGCCAGGCCTATGTGTATTTTAGCTAACGAGAGCAGATTCTTTTTTTTTGTTTTATTTATTTATTTATTTATTTATTTATTTATTTATTTATTTATTTATTTATTATTGGACTTTTATTTGCCAACATATAGTATAACACCCAGTGCTCATCCCTTCAAGTGTCCCCCTCAGTGCTCGTCACCCAGTCACCCCATACCCTCGCCCACCTCCCCTTCTACTATAGGAGGGCGGATTCAATGAAGATTTTGACATAGTTCATTCCTCCTTTCTTTTGACAACCTATGGCTGGATTCTTAAAATCTCCTATGAAAATAAACAACTGTCTTTATTAGTTGTTTTTTCTATGCACAGAATTGGTTTCTTCCTCTCCTCTCCTCCCCTCTCCGGAAAGGCAGTGCTTGTGGGATGTCATTGGCAGAAATAATATTAATTTTTTTTTGAGAAAACACTTAACAAAAAACTAAGTCCCCAACGTGCAAAACATCTGTTCTTTCTCCTGGAAGGCCATCTTATTGATTCCACTTAATTTCCACTCTCGCAAGTTTTTCTTTTCTTTTCTTTTTTTTATTATTTATTACTTTTTAAATTTATTCATGAGAGACAGACACAGATGATAGATAGTTTAGATAGATAGAGGCAGGCAGAGGGAGAAGCAGGCTCCACGCAGGGAGCCCAACGTGGGACTCCATCCCGGGTCTCCAGGATCACAACCCAGGCTGAAGGTGGCGCTAAACCGCTAAGCCACCCAGGCTGCCCACAAGTTTAACTCATCATTACCAGAGGATGTCTAAATGGCCTTGATCTCCATAAAATAAAATAATGATTTGTATCACTCCAAGTGTCCCTCAAAACATTTAAAATAATTCTATATTTAAAAAAATCCCTACTGAATTCACAGTATGATCAACCAAACAACTGAAAGAAATCTCTTCCATAACATTCAAAGATAGCTCTTGACTGGACAGATAATAACTCAGCTTTTGAGGCTCAAAAAGAAATAGTTTGGACACTGCTGTGTGAATTAAAAGATCTGTGTTTCCTTAACATGTATTTAGAATTGTCTAATCCTGCCTCCCCCTCTTCTTTCACTCCATTCAAGAGCTCATTTTTGAAAGGTTACAGAGACTTCTGTCATATGAACAAATTATTTTAACTACCTGATGAGCTCCTTTTCTCCAAGGATTATGAATCTGGAGCCCAATTTTGCCTTTTGTTCTTTGTATTCTCTGACTTGCAACAGAACTATCATGCTTCATATTGTTATTACCTTCTGTTGTTGTGGACTGGATGTCAGCTCAGAAAGCAGTATCTGTTGATATAAGTAAGCTTTCATTTATATATAAAATGATTCCTCTATAGGTTAGTGTCTAGAAATGATATTACATTTTTACTCCTTTCTCTATTCCTTTGATTTTTCTCACATTTACAGTTTGGCCAAATGGAAACAGGGACACAGTCAGTAGAACAGGCTCTTTGGTTGCAAACAGTAGCCCTAACTAAGCATTGATTTGTCCTTAGTAGTGGCCCAGGCCTACTCAGTACTAAGCATCTAATGAATGGTTGAATGAATGACTCCATATAACTTCTGGAGGAGCAACAAAAGAACCTAATTGGTCCATGAGGGAATTGAACTTATAATCTTAGCTTCATCAATATAAGTCTCTATATCCAAATGTAATTATGTGGATCTTATATTTTTCATAAAGAAGCTTTTAGCAACAATAGTGTGGATGTGATATTCCCCAAATATCACTTTTCTTTCTTTCTTTCTTTCACACTTAGTAAATAAAAATGTGGAAACATTTTAAAATAAAAATTGAGCTCAGACAAGGGAACTAACCATGCTTGTCAGTTTGTTCAATCATGTCTGTGCATGAAATCTGACAGAGCAAGTGCTCTCTTGGGCCCTAAGGTTGTTGAAGTATATGAATTGTAGCTTAAGCATACAGGCTTCTGGGGAGAGATCAAGCTACAAATAGTGTCACACTATGCAGGGACATCTCTTGTAATTGAGGGGGTGTCAGAGTCAGCTCAACTGCCGAAAACTTCTGTTTATTTCCTCCTAATTTCAAGCCAAAAGATATTATAGTCTACTTGTCTATACTGCTTTATCTTTACTTCATTCAAAGTTCCCTCTTCCACAATAGCACCAACATTGAAAGTGTTGAAATATAAAAGTCTCCTAGCACCTGAATTCACCATGTTATTTAGGAAAAAAAAATAACCAAACCCAACATTGTAAATATAGTATTGCTTTTCTTACTACAGATAAATCTCAAACTTTTAAAAATAATGCCTCCTTTCTGGGAAAGCAATAATGCTGACAAAATGTGACATTGGACAACAATATGTTATTCATTATTTATGGCACCAGGAAAGAATAAATTACTACATGCATTTAAGATATTTTGAGTAAGTATAAAGGTTTCTTCCAGTTCCAATGTTTTGTGATTCTAATAGAGGATATTCCTTAATGGCTGAAATAATAAGAATCATCAATGTTTACTGAGCATTTTCTATGTGCCAGACACTGTTGAGTAATTACCTTATTGCATTTCAGTCTCAGAAAATGTCTACAAGAAAGGCAGTGCTATTACACCTCATTGACAAGGTGGGAAAATGAAGATTAATGAGCTTGAGACTTGCCTAAGTTTCCAGGGAGGAAAAGGTAGAATGGAGCTTTGAATCCAAGCAGTTTGACTCAAGGGCCCAAGTCTTAGGCACTCTATACTAAAACCAAAACAAAGAAAGCTTTTTCTTTGCTACTCTAAGATTTTAACTATATAGTTTTATTCACCAAGTAGAGCTCATAGAAAATCTAAAGATAGTATCACTGAGCTAAGAGGGAAGATTGTAGCTTCTTTATAGACTACCCCCCTCCCTGTCAACTCCTGAAAAAATGAGCAAAAAGTGTAAAGAAAAAAAGGAAACCAACGATAAATTTACCAACACTACACAGGGTAAATAGAGTAATTTTATTCAAAACCCAGAGCAAACAAAACAAGCAAAAACCAAAAGTCTCAGTAAAGAATGAAGCATATATTTCTGAACAGAATAGAAAAGCACAGCCTGGTAGGGTCCTCAAGCCCAGAACCACTGGAGAAGTTTTCTTAATAACACCCAAACCTGGAAGAAAACAGAATGTTGATCCCTTTTCCCTCTAACTTCTAAAAAAGCACAATGGAAATCCCTACAGCTAAAGGTGAAGCAAAAGAAAGGAATAGGCCTTTGGAAGTAAAGTTCAAGCACTACATTCTGTTTTTTTTTTTTTTTTTTAAGATTTATTTATTTATTTCTGATAGACATAGAGAGAGAGAGAGAGAGAGAGAGAGAGAGGCAGATACACAGGAGGAGGGAGAAGCAGGCTCCATGCCAGGAGCCCGACGTGGGACTCGATCCAGGACTCTAAGATTGTGCCCTGGGCCAAAGGCAGGCATTAAACTGCTGAGCCACTCAGGGATCCCCAAGCACTACATTCTGAATTGGGGAAATGATTCAAAGTTCAATGGCATTTCTTCTATACAAATGGCCTGGCTCTCTTCTCTACCACCCTCCAAACTTGATGCAGTATGGGCTATCAGATAAAATGCTTATAATAAACACTTTTTTATTGTTTATCTCGAATTCAAATTTAACTGAGTGTCTTATATTTTTATTTACTACAGGATCTGTAGTTAAATTTGAATTTCAGATGAAAAATGTATATTATTTAAGAATAAGTACACACAAAATATTACTAATAAAAATACTGCATATCTGATCTATTTTTCTTCATTTTTCTCATTTCAGTCTTGAGATTCTTTAGGAAATTAATTTTCTTGTGAAGAAATTCAAGGTTTAAATTTTTTTAGTTTTATTCTTATTAAATTAAGTAAAAATAAATGAAATGTTTTAAATTAAATAAAACTTCTTTATTCTTATTTCATCTTAATTAAAATGTTCCTACATCTATCTCCTATCTTCTTACTGATTTACCTATTAGCCCATTTTGTAAATCTCTGCTTTCCTATCTCTGTGTATTCCAAAAAGTTAGTTAGGATGGTATTTACCTAATGGAAATTATGATCATTTTTTAGTAGTTTTTCCAGGATAACTTTTAAGGTTTTTTTTGGTACTTTCTGCATTGTTTGATTCTTATTGAGTATTTATAATGCTCATAGAAATAAGAGAGTGAATAAAAAAAGATCATTGTGATCCAAAATGGTAGGATGTTAACAGTGGATAAATCTGGGTAATTACATAATCATGAGTAATTATTATTTCCTTCAAGTAGTGTTCTATTTTTTAAATAAAGAAATTCTAAGCATATAAATAATTTTATATAATTTAGAACTAAAAAGCTAGAAGAAATGGGAAGAAGGCTTATAAAATATTAGAATTTCCCACCCCAAGAAATGAATCTGCCTGTTTGTAAGAAAAACAGTAATATACATATTGAACCCAGATGAAAAAACAAGCAAGAAGAGGGAATAAAAAAAGACAAAATAATAAAGAGAGATTAAAGAAATACCTTCTGATGAAGGTTAATTTTAGAGATTTTATAGAAAGCTAGCCTTGCAGTATAAAATTATGTCATGGCACAATTCTCATTTACTGCCTTGTATGTGGACTTTTTTTTTTTTTTAATAATGATAGGATTGTTTTTTAATTTTTTAAAGATTTTATTTATTTATTCATGAGAGACACACACAGAGAAAGAGAGAGGCAGAGACACAGGCAGAGGGAGAAGAAGCAGGCTCCATGCAGGGAGCCTGATGTGGAACTTGATCCTGGAGGATCAGGCCCTGGGCTGAAGGCAGTGCTAAACCGCTGAGCCACCCGGGCTGCCCTGTGGACTGGTTTTATCCCAGGTGAAGACTGTTAAATTTCCATTTGCTTGTCTTCTACTTATGTAATTTACTTGCTGATTACAGAGAAGCAGGAAGACTTAGGGCTTTCTCATCCCAATTTTCCACTTTCCTTAACATCTGATGACTGTTCTAGTCAGAGTGAGAAACCACAGACTTGTGCCCAGGACTAATAAGTGATGATTGATGACCTGCTATGTCCAGACTTACCCCTTTCTCCACTGTCAGGATATTTCTCTTCACTACCTTCCCCAGATCTTGAACTAAGCTCAAATATCTCCTTCTGAAGTATTGGTTATGCTACCCAAGATATAATTAATCTAAAATGGCTAACTAGAGTATTGATTAAATTTAGATAAACAAGGGGATTTTTTTTTAAATAGAAACACTTCATAGTGGCATTTAGTTGCTGTTGCTACAACGGTGAAACCTCAAGAAATAATAGTAATAGGTAATAATTATGATGGCAAATAGTGAAATTATAATTGTTTACATGTTTGTTTACTTTTTATATAGATGTTTAATTTA
The DNA here is from genome assembly GCF_048164855.1 of Canis lupus baileyi. NCBI lineage: Eukaryota > Metazoa > Chordata > Mammalia > Carnivora > Canidae > Canis > Canis lupus. The sequence goes on from NC_132841.1 coordinate 65,265,437, forward strand.
TGAGTCTGTTTTATATTTAAAGTTACTTAATTTACATATTCAAATATTTAAAATAGTCATAATTACAATAATTGTCATTTTGGCCATAAACCTCAGCCCCTCTTCCATCCCACTCAGATAATGATTCTCATCACGTTAGACGCTCACATTTGCCCATTTATGTCATCTCGAAACAGGTTCCACCACCCTCCCACCCTTGCTCACATCTGGGCACTCAGGAGACTACATCAAAATTATTTTGCCACAACTACGTTAAGGAGACAACCTCTCCACCTGGCATCTCCAAGCAAGAACTAAGTACGGACAGAGCTAACAACAACTTGACGGACCAGGCTTCTCAGCAGCTTTGCCCTGACTTGTCATTCTGGAGTCTGGCTCACACCACCGATCAAGAAACCCTGAATCCTCTGAAACTTTGCTGGAAACAATGGTCAGAGTTACAACGCGAGGGAGATTTTCCCCAGGGGCCTGGCAAGGACTGAAGGACTGAATTTCATCTCAACAGAGGCGCAAGGGGGAGAGGGAAATATAAGGTCTGTTTTGGGGAGGGAACTGCACAGGAGTCTATCATCTTCTAGGATACCCAAGACATTGGCCAAGACGCAGGTGCAGGCTCCTGAGGAATTAGGTCTTTATCTGTCAAGGCCAAAGTCGCAGCACCCCTTACTCATGGTTCCATTCTTCTAGAGGCCAGTTGTTCCTCCCGGTGGCCGTGAGGCGTCTAGAATTTGCCCCAGGAGTCCATCGCTGCTGCTCCTCAAGCCTGTCCCCCGAAGAACAGCCTCAGGGCTTTGATCTCTCTTTGAGAACCTGCCCGACTGCCAGCACCTTGCACTGGGGACCTGACCCCATCACCCAAGCTCCTCTGTAAGTAAGTGTTTTCCTCGTTTGAACATCTGTGGGGAAGCGCGAAGGGAGGGCCAGGAGCTGGTGGCAGGTGTGTGTGTGGGGGGTGGGGGGGGTGGGGGGGCCCCAGGAAGGTAAACAGGAACCACAGATGGAGCTCGCATGGTGCACTATGTGGCTTCGGGGGTGTGTGGGGCGGGGGCGGGGGTGACTTCGCGTAGGTCCTGATGGAAGGACACGCAGAGAATGGGCTGGGATGCGCTCAGCCTCGGGGGAGGCTCTGGAAATGGCCAAGCCAGGCGCGAGGCGCTGCTGCCGCAGCCACTCCTCCAGGAAGAAGCCTGATCTCTGGAGATCTTAGAGCTCTACAGGTGCCAGCAGGGGACTCCCGAGGCGACAGACACCAGGGCACCCCGGTGGGGGGGGCTCTTCCCCCAGACTCCTGCTCATGCTACCTATCAAGCAAACTCCAGTTCTCCTGGGTGCTTTGAGCCCTCTCCATCCTCCTAGAGTCTGCACTGCTGGCGCGTCGCTTCGGGGGCCAAGGTGGGGGCAACCGGCTCCCGCCCAGAGGCTGTGCCGCCGAGAAACTGGAGGCCCCAAGGGAGAGTTGAACTGCGCAGGCGCGGGCCGAGGAAGCTATTGCCTTCCTGAGGCCCCAAGGCCTCGGGGCGCAGGTGCGGATGCTGGTGCGGAGCTCTGAGGTCCCAAGGCGGTCGGGGCCCAGGCCTCAGCAGCCTCAAGCCCTCTTCCCTTATCCTCAGGGCACTTGTTCCTCCCGCAGCGATGCAGCCACGAGGTGTCTAGAGTTCATCCCAGGAGACCAGCTACAGGTAAATTAAAAGAATACTTAAATAAGTTGTTTTATTAATATTTTTTTTTATTTTAAAGATTTTATTTATTTATTCATGAGATATATATGTAGAGAGAGAGGCAGAGACACAGGCAGAGGGAGAAGCAGGCTCCATGCAGGGAGCTGATGTGGGACTCGAACCCACTAACCCGGCATCAGCCCTGAGCCAAAGGCAGGCACTCAACCACTCAGCCACTCAGGCATCCCAAGAAGTTTGTTTGTTTGTTTGTTTATTTGTTTTATTGGAGTTCAATTTGCCAACATATAGCATAACACCCAGTGCCAAGTGCCCCCCTCAGTGCCCATCACCCAGTCAGTCACCCCAACCCCCTGCCCACCTCCCCTTCCACTACCCCTTGTTCATTTCCCAGAGTTAGGTGTCTCTCATGAATAGGTTGTTTTTTAATGGTAATGGTACCATTCCTACCAGACTAGCGAGAGAGACAGATATGGGGTGTGAGCTAGCTATGTATTTTGGAGAGCCTTGCCTTTTCATAATACTATGCAACACCCCCTAATATTTTAAGTATTATTTTTAACAGCTATCATTTGTAGACTATTAAGTATTTGGATATTATTCTTTAAATAATTTTGTGTAATTTTTGTCATACAAGTGAAGTGAAAAATATCTTTCCTCTGGAATAATGGCAGTGTACTGTGTATATATATATGTATATACACACATATATGTTACATATATACATGTATATACACACACAATATATTGCATATTGTGATTTATGTTTCCTGTGATTGGTATAGAATATTATATACATATATATGTATATGTAATATGTATATAATATGCCATATGCATATAATACAATGTAATGTATATTGTGATTTGTATTTCCTGTGATTGGTATAGAATATTCTAACACATGGGAAAGTGAAAAGTGTAGTCAGAATAGAACAATTTTCTGGAAAGCATAAGTAGGATTTTGTTCTTAGTTTGCCACTAACTAGCTTTAGGACTCCTAATGAATTCTATCAACATATTTTCTGAGCAAGATTCAGTTTCAGGTAGAGAGATAACTCAAATTTTATTTGCCATACTGGGGTCATCTGTCCACACATTGGTCAGAAGAGACTTGTGTCCCTTGATTTACAGTCAGACTTATCAAGTGTGTGCCCAATAGAAAAAGGTTATTTTGTTGAAGCAAAACTGATAAATTTTTGCCAGTGGTGCAAATAGGTTTTGGGAGGACAATAAAATGGATTTTCACTTAGGATATGTGACCTTTCGTGTCCTGACAGCCTTAGTTTCTTAACATCTTAAAATTGCTTTATTCTATTTACTGGTACTTTATATGCTGCTGTTCTTCATTTAGTAGTTACTAGAAACTGCTCCAAGTTCAAATCTTTAATCTTAGATGGAAATAAGCAATGCCAGTTTTTAAAATGTGACAGAGTACATTTTTGATGTACATTTTTTTACCTTCTGTCAAAAGATAAAGTGAGTTCACGTTAACATTTTCAAGAACTTGAAAAAACATTGATTTGAATCAGGCAGCACCAAATCAAAATGGTTAGGAGCACTTTGTTGACAGGACCTAGGGTAAAGGCTTTTATACAGCAGATGTGAAAGCATAGCAAGAAACTTAATTGATTAGGTATACCTTGGGCAGTTGCCGTATTTGGGAAAGCATAGTTGGCTGTTTATGATTGCTTGCTCTCAAATTTCATTTTCTCTGATACAAGTGTATTTATAGGAATAGACTCTGGCTTAGATTTTGGTTTGCTTATCACCTCAGTTTAATTGTTTAATTAATTTAATACTTTATAACATCATTAACCAACAAAAGAAATGATGAGATGGCAAAATAAATAGAAGGATCTTTAATTATATCCAGGATACATTAAAACTATGTGCTACATTGGAAAGACTAAAGGATGTTAGATTATTAACAATTCAGACGGCTTCCATGCTACCTGAATCTGGATATGCCGTAAGGAAAGAAGTCTCATTTAAATCTCTGATTGGATCTTTTCTCTCCCATGTGTTGTACTCTACCTCTATGATGATGAATCCTATACCTTTATCTAGAGCAAACTTCTCTTTTTAGCAGTCTGTTTGTCCTACTGTTAACTTGATAGCCCTACCTAGACATTTTCTCAAAACTTCTTTTCTTCCAGAGTTCTACACAGTAATGGCTAAGCTAGAAAACTTGGAGCCATCTATGACTTTTCCCTCACCAAACATTAATTAATTGTTTGAGAATTGGTTGGCTCTAACTTCTAAATCACTTTGTTCTCTGTCCAAATTTTGATTCATGTGTTTAATGCTTGCCGTTAGTTAATATAATTATTAATATATTAATATAATATTAATATAATATATATTATAATTAATTATATAATTAATATAGCATGTTGTCTGCTAATTGAGTAATTTGCAGAAGTAGAGAAGATAGATATGACAAAATATGTGATGAAGGCCATTTTGGTAGTATGAATTAATTGGCTTATGTACTCCTAGGTAGTATGCAGTAGTAGGAAAGGGATGCTACAGAAAGACAGGCCTGGATTTGAAATCCTGATGAGCTGTATGATTTTGGGGAGATTATGCAATCTCTCTTAACCTCCTATCCTCATCTATTAAAGTAGAAATAAAAATATCTACCTTATGGCACTCATGCAAGCATTATATGAGATTATGTGTATGTATTGAATATATATATTATACAAGATTATATATATCATATATATATACATGTTACATGAAATATACATAAAGATATAAGTTTACAGATTTGACATATTTATTTGCAAGCACTGTTTGTTAGGCACTGTTAAGGTTTTTATAATGCCACTACTTAAGGAAATTTATAATCTAGGGGAAAAGACAAAAAAATAAACAGTAAAGTCTAACATTAGAGATGACTTACTCTGTGATCAGTGCTGTTTTAATACCCTATGGGTAATAATCCATTTAGTTTGTAGGCTAATCCTTTGATGTAAGTGCTATTGATATATTGACATTAAAATAAAGACATTGAATTACAGTTATGATAAATAATTTCCTCAAGGTCATACCTCTAGTAAATATGGAGCCTGAGTTTAATTAAGGGACTAGTAGATTGGAATTTGACTATACTTTCCAAAGGAGCTGACTTTTATATGAAATTATGATCACTTGTGCCTCTTTGCTTTATCCAATAGCCTCTTGAGCTAGTATATTTACTCTCCATACCATTGCATTATTGGGACATAAAGTGAGGTAATTCATTGAAAAAATACTGTATTATTCTCTCTCTCCTCTATGGTAGTTTCACAAGATGGAAGGAGCCTAGGTCTCCAAATGACTATTAATAGTAGAGCTGACTTTATTGGACAGTAACATGAGTGAAGGGTGTGTGTGTATCTGTGCGCTTAACAGTAGACAACATTGTTTATGATGCATAATCCAAAGAAAGGAAAGTATTTTCTCTTATGGCTGAATCACAGAATGCTCACCATTTATTCCAGGACTTTCAGACTAAAAGAAATGAAATGAAAATAGTAATAATGTCAAACATTTTGTTTTGAAAGGGCATTTTGATGGTGGGAGTTAGGGGAAGAGTTAGTTTAACACAGAAGTTGATATTGGTTATATAAAAATATTAAATACAGTCTCAATGAAGGCTGAGTATTGTTAAAGGAGTTCATTGTAATGCAAAGGAATAAAATCTCATGCCCTCCCTTTAGGTAGAAGACTTACAGATAAAGTTTAGTGAAAACAGATGCAGATAAGAATAAAAAACAATGGAGTTGTAGAAGTCTATATATGATAGATACTATTTTATTGTTGAAGCAGTATTTTTTTTTTAAGATTTTATTTATTTAATCATGAAAGACACAGAGAGAGAGGCAGAGGGATAAGCAGGCTTCATGCCGGGAGCTCAACGTGGGACTTGATCCTGGGTGTCCAGGATCACACCCTGGGTCAAAGGCAGCGCTAAACTGCTGAGCCACCAGGTCTGCCCTGAAGAAGCAGTACTTAAATTAATCTTCTTAGAGTGAAGGGAGGTGGTGGTAATTTTAAAATTTATCTTAGAGTTTAGTGAATTACACATTCAAGTAAACTATTGTATTTATAAATCATGGAAACATGAGTAATTTTATAACCTAATACATGTTATTGGATTAAATTCTCTGCAATGACATTACCAGGATAAATCTATTCACTGAACACGTTTGCCAGCATAAATGCTTTTCTTTGGGCATATACACATAGAGAATCATCTTTATTGAGAATACCTGAACCAAATGTCAGAAATTGGGCTGAGGGTGAAGAGGATGGGATTTTAATTTTTTGCCTTCTTGTAAATGATGAGTGAAATTTCACAACCATATTTATCTTACTTTTATGGTTTGCCATTAAAGAAACTCAAAAAAGCACTAGAGAGTCAATAGAAATTTGCTCAGAGCAACTGCTTCCTTTTTTTTCCTAAGGGGAAAGTAACTAGCAGGAGTCAGACACTCTGTCTTTTACGGCTGGTACAGCAAGTAGTTTAGCAGTTTGTATTTGATTTATCTGTATGCTGTTCAGTAGAGCTTAGCATTTAAAAAAAATAGGAGGTTAGGTTAGCAAGATCACTTATAAAAGTAGGTTTGAATTCTCGTTGAGTTTCCACCTGAGCTTTTTAAATGCTGACCCACTGGCAGGTGCTTACATGAACATTTGATATTGTTCTTTGACACCATCTTGGACAAAAATAAGCTTTTCTTTGGGTTTTGCATACTCCATGGGAAACCAAAAAAAATGTACGGAGGTGCCAGACGCAAAGATCAGCAAGACTATAAAAGGACAAACAACCCAAGGTACCAAATGTTTCTTCCCTGGTTGGAAATTTTGCACAGAATATGAAAGATGAAAATGAGATCAGGAATGAGCAAGTGCTCATTGCTTTTTTAAGCAATGCTCTGAAAAAAAAAACAAACACAATCACAGACTTTTAAAACAATAAGGAAATGTGAATTTTGTTAGGATGTATTCTCACATCTTTAGTGCCTTTCTCCAGATCACTTTTAGTTTGACAATACTCTTAACATGCAATCCTTAAGCAAATGACATCAAGCATTTCTGAAGAAATACTCTTTCTTAAGGTGGTTGGAAAACTATATTGAAATTTTTTTTTTAAAGATTTGAGTGTAGAATGAAAACATTTGGCTGTTAACATTTTCTGTCAGACATTTGTATCAATTTACTTTCTTCATAGCACTAGTTCCTCTTCATATACATTCATGTATGCCTCTTTTTTTCCATGTATTTTTAAGTCTTTGATGTGAAATATATTTAAGCTTATCCAAAATATTTTTCTATAATATAGGTTGGATGTATTAAAAAACTTGTGATAAGGATTTGAAATGATTATTTTATTAGTGAAAATGAAGTGGCACTTAAGTGGTGAAGTAGTCTATTACAAAAATTCTGCATATCAAGTGGAAATAACAAGTGAGCAAACTTTAGCTCATACTCTTAAGTGGCAGAAGCAAGTAGTTACTTTGTAACTAGCTAATTTTATGATAGGGCAGCAATTTCTGAAGATGAATCATGACTTTGAGTGCAGGAAACGCTTTAGTCTTTCACTTGTAATTGGATACACAATCAGGATACAGTGGTGGGTAAATGACCCAATTCTGGTCAGTAAAATGTAAAGAGAAGTCTTCTGGAAGTGAGTGGTCTTCTGCAAAGTCGCTTATTTCTTGATAATGAGGGCAGATATGGCTTTGTCCTTAACACCCTCCTCCAGCCTTAAGCAAGATCTTAATGCCTGCAGCCCTAGTGGTCATAGTTGGCCAAGAGACAACACGCATGAAGATGAAAAGACAACAGGATAATAACCTGAAAATACAAAGTACCCAAGGCCATGATGCATTCTTGAGCAGCTAACCAAACAAGAAACTGCTTATTTTGGGACTTTTTAGATATGAAAAACAGACTTTTTTGATTAAGTCAATATTAGTTTAACTTATTTTTTTGAGCCTGAGAATGTCCTGGATTAGTACAAATAACTTCTGTTGATTCCATTATATTTTTATTTTGTTTAAAGTTAACATGCAGTAAAATTAACTTTGTAGGGTACAGTTCTATGGATTTTAATAGCTGTGTAGATTTGTGTAAATACTCTCATACCGGGATATAGAACATCTCCATGACTCCCCAGATCTCCGTTTTGCTGATTTGTTTACTGTCACTATAAATATGTCTTTTAGAGAATGGCATAAAAATGTAATTGCATAGTACATAACCATATGAGACTGGCTTAATTCACTCACCATAATGTTTTTGAGGTTCATTCAATATATTGCATATATTGAACGTGTTCTTTTTTTACTCTGGAGTCCATTGCATGGATGTCCTGCTGTTTCATCATTTACCTATTAAAGGATGCTGGACTGTTTCCAATTTTGGAATATTATGGTTAGAGCTGTTAAAAACATTTGTGTAAACATATGTTTTTATTACTATAGGGTAAATACTCAGGTCTGGGAGTGCTGGGTCACATTTCATATTTCACTTTGTAAGATATATGGTGAATATATATTTCATTTTGTAAGAAACTGTCAGCCACTTTCTAGAGTAGCTGTTTCATTCTGCATTCCCACAACAACATAGGAAAGTTGCTTTGTTCTACATTCACAACAGCACTTGTTATTATTGAAATTTTTAAATTTTAAGTAATTTTAATATGTAATAATCACAATATATCTTTTCATTTACTTAGGCAATTTTAAATTTTTTATTGGTGTTTTTTAGTTTTCAGCATTCAGATGTTTTATTAGGTTCGTGCCTAATAATTTCATTTTTTTGGAGATACTGTAAATAATTTTTTAAAATTTTGGTTTTCAATTATTTTAGTTCCCAATTGCTGGTATATAGAACTATGATCAGTGTATGCTTTCCTTGTATCTTGTGACATTACCAAATTCATTAATTAGTTCTAGGAGTTTTTAAAAATAGACTTCTTAGGATTTTTACATTTTCCTTCTTTCCTGATCTGTCCTTGGAACTGCCAAGTCACTTCAAGACACCGGGTGAGTGTTAGGGTCACCCTGAAGACAGCAGGAGTTGTCACAAGGCCACAGATCCATCAATCCTGTCAGTTCCAGAGGACCATTCTCAAGGCAAAGGGTCACTGATGTCATCATCTCCATCTTCTTTAATGCTAATTACTTTTTTTTACCAGATCAACATAAAAATCATCTTAAATGTCCTCATTAAAGCCGATGTGATTTCTGACCACAGAATCTTCAAATCTGCCTGGGAAAGACTTTCAGGGCAGAAAACGTTCCCTGAGCCACAATGGCTATTCCAAGTGATTTAGAATATCAAGTTTGTATGATTTTTAATCATTAAAGGAGACATAAAAATATTAAAAAAAAAGTTTACCCATGAATAGGAAGAGTTCCTTTCCAATCTGTATGACTTTCTTTTCTATTTCTTGCCTTATTGTGCTGGTGAAGACTTTTAGTAAGTTGTTGATTAGGAGTGGTGAGAGTGAACGTCCTTGTCTTGCTTCCAGTGTTGAGGGGGGAAATCATTTAGTTTTTCACCTTTAGGTAAGATATAGATGTAGGATTTTTGGTAAATGCTTTTTAAAAAAAATAAGATTGAAGAACTTCCTTTATATGTTGAGTTAGGTGTGTTTTTATCAGGTATGGATTCTGAATTCTGTCAATGCTTTTTCTGCATTAAATGATATCATTATGTGTTTTTTTTCCTTATTGATGTGGTGGATTATGCTGATTGATATTCAAATATTGAACAAGACTGCGATTTTATGAATAATTCTACACTTGATTGTGATTCATTTTAAAAAAATATATTGATAGATTTAATTTGTGAATATTTTGCTGAGGATATTTTCTTCTTTATTCATGAAATATATTGGTAGGTAGTTGTTTTTCTTATCCCATCTTTGCCCACTTTTAGTGTCAGATTGGTGCTGAATTCATTAGACAAATTAAGAAGTTTACTTCTTTTTTTTTTTCTGGAACATGTTTTATAGGATTGGTGTTATTTCTTCCTTAAATGTTTTTTAAGAAATCACCAGCAAAACAATCCACATTTCTTTTTCAGAAGGTTTCAAACTATGGATTTAATTTCTCTAGTAGTTATAAAGCTATTCAGATTATTTATTTCATTTTGGATGAGTTTTGATAGTTAAGGATTTTCATGGAATTAGGCCATTTCATCTAAATTGTTGGATTTATATGCATAGAGTTGTTTATAATATTCCCTAATTGCTATTTTATTTTATTTTATTTTATTTTAAAGATTTATTTATTTGAGAAAGAGAGAGAGAGAAAGAGAGAGAACACACACACTTGCATGCATGAGTGGGGAGAGGGGCAGAGACAGTCTTCAATCATTACCCGCTGAGCCAGAGCTGCACGTGTAGGGAGATGGGGAGTACTTGATCTCATGACCATTGAAATCATGACCTGAACCAAAACCAAGAATTGGATGTTTAACCAACTGAGCCACCCAGGTGCTCCCTAATTTTAATGCCTGCATTAAAATTTATTCCCCATATTGGGAATTTATGTCTTCTCTCTTTTCTTTTATGAGTCTTACTAGGGCTGACATTTTTATTCATCTTTTCAAATTACTGGTTTTAAGCTTTTTAAATTTCCAGTGGGTTTTTTTTTTAATTTCAATGATTTCTATTTCTATTTTAATTATTTTTTCTTTCTTTCTTTCTTTTTTTTTTTTTTTTTTTGCTTCATATTGCTCTCTCTCTCTCTCTTTTTTTTGTCTCATAGAGTGGATGCCTAGGCTACTGATCTGAGTTTTTCTTTTTTTCCTATAAACATATAATACCATAAATTTCCCTGTAAGTACTGCCTCACTTGCATCTGATAAATTTTGATAATATGTAGATTGGTTTACATTTAGTTCAAATTATTTCCTAATTTCCTTTGAGGCTTACTCTTGGAACCATGAATTATTTAAAAATGAGTTGTTTGATTCCCAAGTGTTAGAGACCTTAACCTTGAATTTTTATATTATTGATTTTAGTTTAATTTCATTATGGACAGAGAACATACTTTATGTAATTTCATTTCCTTTAAGTTTGCTAGAGATTTACTGAATAGTTTAGGATACATTCTATTTAGCAGTTTCCACATGCATTTGAAAAGAATGGGTATTATGCCTTTATTGGAAGGAGTCTTGTGTAGATTTTAATTATATCATATGGGTTGATGTTATTCAGTTCTATAACTTTGCTCATTTTCTGTTTACTAGTTCTAATGATCAGTAAGAAAGTAGTATTGAAGTTTTCAATTATATCAGTGAATTTGTCTAGTTTTCATTTTATTTTTGTCCGTTTTGGTTCATATATTTGAAGACTTATAGTTAGATGAATACACATTTAGGATTAAGTCTTGCCAAATTGATTCTTTTATTATCATGTAATGTCCCTCTTTATTCCTGATATTTTTCTTGGCTCTGAAAAGTACTTTGTTTGATATTAATATAACCACTTCAGCTTTCTTTTGATTAGTTTTGTCTGGGTTTACTTTTCTAACCTATTACTTTTCTTCTTTTCTTTTTAAAGATTTTATGTATTCATTCATGAGAGACGCACAGAGAGAGAGAGAGAGGCAGAGACACAGGCAGAGGGAGAAGCAGGCTCCATGCAGGGAGCACAATGCGGGACTCAATCCCGGGTCTTCAGGATCACGCCCCGGCCAAAGGCAGGCGCTAAACTGCTGAGCCACCCTGGGAGCCCCTTCTTCTTTTTAAAAAGACTTTATTGTTTTATTTGAGAAAGATAGTGAGAGAGATCACAAGGTGGGAGAAGAGGGAGAAGCAGGGTCACTGCTGATCAGGCCCCATATGACCTGAGCCAGAGGAGGATGCTTAACCAACCTAGCCACCAGGTGCCCCTATCCTATTACTTTTAACCTACCTATAACATTATATTTAAAATGAGTTACTTGCCAATAGCATAGAACTATGTTACTTTATTTCAAACCTTTATTGACCGGTCTTTTTTTTTAAAGATTATTTATTCATGAGAGACAGAGAGAGAGAGAGAGAGAGAGAGAGAGAGAATGAGAGAGAGAGAGAGAGAGAGAGGCAGAGACACAGGCAGAGGGAGAAGCAGGCTCCATTCAGGGAGCCTAATGCGGGACTCAATCCCAGGACTCCAGGATCAGGCCTTGGGCCGAAGGCAGGTGCTAAACCGCTGAGCCACCCAGGGATCACCTGACATGTCTTTTATATTGTATGTTTAGATCATTTACATTTAGTATAATTATTGACACATTTGGAATTAGGGCTACCATTTTATATTTGTTTTTGATAAGTCCTTATATTTTTAGTTTTTCTGTCTCCCTTTGCTTATCTTCTTGTGGGTTTGTTTGAACATTTTTTTTTTTTTTTACTATTTCATTTTATCTATTATGTTTACTATATTGTTCTGAATGGGTTTTTAAATTGATTGCTCTAGGGTTTAAAAATACATACTTAAATTTTTGCAATTTATTAGGGATCAATATTTTCTACCTCAGATGTGATATAGAAATCTTATTTTTATATAGATTCTTTAACCCTTACCCTTTATTTTGCAGTTGTCATACATATTATGTATACATGCATTGAAAGCTCTATCAGAAAATGTAGTTTTTTCCTTTAACCATCAAACATGTATTAAAGAACTCAAGAGAGATACAATAATCTATTGACATGTTACCCATTTCTATTGGTTTTCTTTCTTTCCTGATATTCAAAAGTGCCTTCTGATATCATTTCCCTCTGCCTTGAAGTGCTTCTGCTAGTAATTATTTTAAAGCATTCTGCTAGCCATGAATTTTCTAAGTTTTCCTTCATTTGTGAATGTCTTTATTTCACCTTCTTTTCTGCAAAATATTTTGCTGAATGTAGAAATCTTGGTCACCAATTCTTTTCTTTCAGCACTTTACAAATGTTGTTTCACTTCCTTCTGACTTTTGTTGTTTCTGATGAGAAATCTTGTGGTTTTTTTTTTTTTTTTTTCAAATCATTGTTTTATTAGAAGTAATGTAACATTTTCCTGTGGCTGCTTTCAAGATTACTTCTTAGTCTTTGGTTTTCACTAGTTTGATTATTAGGTGTATAGGGCATGTTTTGTTTGTTTTGTTGTGTATCTTTATCCTGTTTGACCTTTTCTGAGTTTCTTAAATATGTAGCATTAAGCTTCACCAAATTTGAGATGTTTTTTATCTATTGTTCTTTAGGGATATTTTTCTATACCATACTATTTCTATTCTTTTTCTGAGACTCCAGTGACACAAATAGGCCTTTTGGTATTTCCTCATGGCTTCCTGTCTCTATTCATGTTTTAAACAAAATGTTTTCTCTCTCTTAAGAAGACTGCATAAAGAGTGCCTGGGTGGTTCAGTCATTTAAGCGTCTGCCTTCAGCTCAGGTCCTGATCTCAGGGGCCTGGGATTGATCCCCACATTGGGTTTCCTTGCTTTGTGAGAAGCCTGCTTCTGTTTGTGTTCTCTTTCTGTATCTCTGTTGCTGTTTCTGTATCTCTCAAATAAATAAATCAATAAAATTTTTAAAAAGAAAAAAAAGGAATACTGCATAATTTCTTTTGATCTCTTTTATTTACTTTTTTTCTGTCAGCCCCATTCTAATATTGAGCCCATCTAGTAATTTTAAAATTTTGCTTATTATTTTAGTTTGAAACTTTACATTTGATTTTTCTTCATAGCTTCTATTTCTTGATAACGTCTTCCTAGTTTTCCATTGATTTCAAGAATTTTTGTCTTTATTTTTTGAAACATTTTAAGAATAACTGCATTAAAGTCTTTGTCAAATAATTCCTGCATCTCTGTCAACTTGATGTTGGCATATGTTGATTGACTTTTTACATGCAAATTGATATTTTACTGGTTCTTCATATTCCAAGTAATTTTGGATTATATCCTGGATGCTTTGCATATTATGTTATGAGACACTGAGTCTCTTTAAATTCTATGAGGAATGTTGACATTTCTGTTTTAGCAGGCAAAATATCCAATGGCATTCAAACCACAAGTTCCACTTGGTTCTCCCAGGCTGTGGTTACAATGTCAGTTCTGTTTTCAAAGCCTTTTCAGTACTATTCATATCTGCCCCATGTGTGTGCTATTTAGTAGCCAGTCTGAGACTTGGACAGTATCCATATCATAGTTCAGTTTCCAAAGTCTACACAATATACATTTAGGGTCAAAACCTTATATGCACAGTTCAGTGGAGAGTGTAGTTGTCCATAAGCTAATTTATAAGAGGAAAAAAAATCTTAAATCCATTGCATTGATGAGGAATTTTCATATTACTAGGTAATTGAAAAGAATAAGGGAATTTCCTATTACTTAAAAATATTGAAGTGCTTTCTTATAGAACTGTTTTAAAAATTGTCATATGCTCTCTATATAGAATATATCAGTCAGTTCTTGTTATACATCGAGCTCTTGCTATCTTTTTCATGCTTTCTCCAATGTACTTTCTTTAAAATTATTTTATTAAATTATTATTATTTTTTTATTAAATTATTTTTGTGACACTTTCAGTCAGTTTGTCTTGTGGTGTCCATCACATCAAAAAAAAAAAAAAAAGGCAATAAAGATAAAAGCAATAAAGATACCTTGTAACTAATACACCTTAGATAACTAATGTGCTGTGCTGTAATACAATTTGATACTAAAAGCAATTTTAAAGATTGGCGAGCTGAATGGCTGCGTGGTCATTGAAATTCATTTAGCCACTGATCTCTTCATTGTAATGTAACTGAAGGGCATTGTCTTTCTCAAATCTTCAAGAAGCCATTAGCTAGAAGAAAGGAAAAGCTGCCCTTGCATATAGGTATGATCTTGATATTTTTCTCTCCGCATGTGCATGCATATACATATATACAGACACAATATTACTGTGATTTATAATGTAGATGTAGTCAGGCTTCTTAGGTTTGAATTACATCCTAGCCATCTACTTAGCCAGATGACTTTGAGTAAGATATTTATGTCACTAAACTTCTTATCTACAGAATGGCTATGATGATGATATGGCCTTTTTCATAGTTTTGAGCATTAAATAATATATTATATATAAAACACTGGGCCTGTCCCTGGATATTGTGTAATCTTTCTAAATTTCATTATTTATCTATTTTATTTGGTTGTACATATATGCATTTTGCCCTGAAATTTTTTATGTTGCATTAGTCAGTATTTTTACTATCATTAAAGCTTGTATTAGTTCCATGAAGAGAAACAATTATATCTATGAAGTATATTGGTTCGTTGAATGAAGAGAAAAAACATTTTGTTATTTCTTGGAGGTTGATTTTAGTCTGGACTCAAAAATCAAAGGCCATATCAGAAACTACCAAGGGGATTGTATTTATGTGTGAGGCAGGCTTGACTAGAAAATGGGAGGCAATTCCAACTGTAGCATACTGGTACATACATGACCCTGCTACAGGCATTCAGTTTTAAAAACACATCTGCATGAAGGCATTCTACCTATGAGCCTTGACTTTGTGGCCCTTGGGGCAGTGGAAAATCTCTGATCTATGTAATCAAGGCTATCAGTGTGATATTTGGCATAAAAAAACAATTAAGTCAGTTCAAGGGAATAATAAAAATATAAATATATTCAGAATTTGAACCTTTTATTTTAATTCATAAAAATGCCTTCATTTTTAGTCTTTTGATGTGGGGTAATTATCTTTTTTTTTTTTTTAATTTTGTTTATTTAGTAATGAGAGACATGCGAGAGCCAGAGACAGCAGAGGCAGAAGAAGGCTCCATGTGGGGAGACTGATATGACACTTGATTCTGGGACCCCAGGATCACGATCTGAGCCTAAAGGCTATACGTTTAACCACTGAGCCACCTAGGTGCCCCATCTTTCTTTTGAGTATGCAAGATGATGATTGTCATCTTAGTGTCATAAATCACACTATCTTCTACAATTTTGATTTTCAGTTTAATGAAAGCAAAATGGGAATTTGAAATTAATTTTGAAGTAATCTAAAGGTAGAATATTTCCAGATTTTATAATTTTCCTCCCAGTATTACTCATACCTGATTTGTTGGCATTTTTGTTTTTTATGACTGCATTTATCAAAAATTTCCAAGGCTCCTAGAAGAATTTTGGCAGAGCAACATTATTTATTTCGAAGATCACATTTGTTTAGAAAATGCTTAATTAAATTTTATAATTTCAATGACAAATCAAAGGAAATGAATGGTTTTAGGAATGATACAACCACCTCTTTTTATATTATTTATGCTAATATATTTATATGCTAGTATATACTAGGAGTGGGATGGAAAATTAGATGTTTATAATTACAAAGAGTTATTGCCCTTTAATAATGATACATGAAGTTAGCTTAAACTTCGGTATATTTTAATTTGGAACTTGGAAGTTACAGTAATCTGAACCTTCTTTAAAACAGCTTCCATTTCAATTTGAGAGGAAGCCACGTTGATTTTATCATAAAACATTTAATTCAGCAAGCACCCTTTTATTTTAGGTTTGCAAGATTTGTCAATCAGTTAATGAACAATATTTTATTGAGTGTCTCATCTGTTGGACACTGTGCTAGTTTCTGAGCACACTGCAATGAAGAAGGTATTACTAGCCTCCTGCCCTCATGGCACCTAGAGGAAGAATTCTATTGAAGAAATAATTACAAGAGTATGGTATGTCTGATATGTACAAGTACAGGATGATTTGGTAGTATGAGAGTTGAAGGGATTTTAAAGGTGTACCCCAAATCTCTGCTAAGTGGTCTTTTGGTTTGTGACTGAATTCCTTGTGATGGGAAATCCATAATCTGCTGAGTCACCCAATCCATGCACGCCTGAGAAAAATTGACAGTTTGTAGCTGGCAAACTTGAAGTACCCCATTCTCATGGTATTTGAGTATAACACTGATATAGGTGATAAAATGCCCAAGCAGAATCTATGTGTCACTATACACCATATCCCTTCAATTCTTTGACTCTTGTGAAAATGAAATTTTAATTCCTATAGAAAATTCTGTCACTGTCAACATTTTAGGGATAGGGCATCCTTCTGTTTGTCTGATCTCTAAACCATATGTTGAGAATCAAATTTCTTATGTCATTTATCACTTGTGGCAACTTATCCATTTCCTCACTCTTTATATAAAAAAGTCCCAATTTTCTTGCTTTTCCAGTGCTACAGTGGTAGGACTACAGATGTCAAATTCAAATTTATTATTTCCCTCTTGATTATCTCAGAGTTTAATAAAGTATGCAGTGTTTACATGTAGTGACCTTGCAAAGGAATTTGTCCTATAGTTTCAAACACCAGTCATTTATTGTTCAGAGTGAGTCATTAATTTTTTCTGACAGATTGAAGATGGTATGGGAATTAAGGTGCAACCTACAGATCACCTGTCTCAGCTGACTTAACCAATGACATCACTCTACTTTCTACTGTCCATTAACATTTGCTCTGAATTTCTGAGCAATGCCTGCCAGTTCCGGAAGATACTTTTCCAAGTGACCTGAATCAAGACTGTAGCATTTATGTCTGAGGTTTCCATCTGTCCTGCATGATAAGAGAGATTGAGGGTGATTAATATTTTACAATCTGTCTTCATAGTTTGGGGAAATAACCACAAGTCATAATTCATTGAAGAGGACCTGATGTTTCTTATGTGCTTTGAATTGTCTCTCTGTTTAAAAAAAATGCATCTTTGCTTTTAGGAAAAGCCCCAGTGAATAAGACATTCCTTTTATTCATATACCTTTCTAATTTATTGTAGTTAAGCTGGATGAAGTGTGTCCTAATTTTAAGCCATTCCACCAGGTATTATTTTACTTGTTTAATAGCCTCTACTAAAATGATGATGTTAATATGAATGAAGGACACTTCAGCAACATGCATAGCTGCTGAGAGTAGCATGCTAATTGGGTTTTGTGATTGATTGACTTCTCTAGTCAAACATATATGAATCTGAGAAAGGAAAGACATAATTAGTTACTTTCTGTCCAGAAGATAAGCCATTATAGAAAGATTTTAAAAGTTTATGCAAGCATGCATACACTTCCCATAAATAGAGGAAATGAATTAATGATAAGAGGAGGGCATGAAGCTAAATATTATTATTATCATATAATTACTGATTTGCCATTGATGTCTGGTAGAAAGTGATCATTATTTAATCTTATGGGCAGTCAGTATTTAGTGAGAACTCACTATGTTTAAGGTAGTGAGAATAGGACAAAATTTCTGTAATAGATTTATACAGTGAAATTGAGAATAAAAATATTTTGTCAATTTAGGAAGAGTCTATGGGGAGAGGTAAAGAGAATAATGAAATCAGCAGGGAGAGTCAAGAGAGGACTCCCTGAGGTTAATCTACAGAGACCTGAAAGGGGAATAGAAGTTTAGTATCTCCAGCTCCTATCCTTATCCTCCTGGCTTTAAGCAGTAGTGCCTTTCCCCATCAGGGAAACCATTCTTCCCCACCCCAGTCAGAAAATTCTGGTGCAGATTTCCAGTCATACATTCCCATCCTATGCCATCTGACAACGCAGCCTAAAACCTCACAGTTTTATGTTGGAATCATTATGGCATTCAATTTTCAGCTCAACTGTTGATCTAGAGATGAGCATGACCCTAAGCTGAGAAAATTATTATATTTCCCTTGAATTTTTATTACTGAAGAATACAAGTTCTTTTTCTATTTTGATCTCAAGGCATGAGCCATACCCATACCACTCGTTTCCCCAAGTAATGAAGAAAATCTAAAAGACCATCGGTGGCATACACTAGCTGAAGAGCAGATAGCCCTCCATCTCTGGAGCCCTAGTGGTGTCAGTATCATCCTCTAGCATGTGATCTTTACACAGAAATCTTTGGACTGTGCCTGTCATGCTTCTCAAGCTGAGTACAGGAGGTCTATAAAGCCAGAAAGAAGCATGATTAACATTGAGAGCATTGATTTCATTCAAAGATTTATGACAAGGATTAATTAACATATAGGTAGCTGAAACCATGTTTATATTAGAAGAAACATTGATATATTAAGGAGTAGAATACAAAACTTGCAAACATTTTTAAAGGTTATACTGACACTTTAAATATTTCAAACTTTAGGTGGCACTTTGGGCTATGCCTGTAGGCTCCCCAAGGGCTGCATTAAATTTTCTAGGCCATGAGCTTAATGGAAAAGTTTAGGAGGATTATCCTAGGTGCTTTTTGATTAAAGAAACGATAGTCTATATATTTGTATTTTCACTTCACATCCTTGTTTTAAGTCAAGACCTCTCTATTTCTTCCCTGATGATATGGATATTTTCTTCGGCCTTCTCTATAGATCTGGCCAAAGGCTCATGAACCTAGAGTCTAAATGGTTTCTGTGGGCAACAGGCATAACTTAAGTAGTTTTCCATTTCTAATCGGTAGCCCGGGAGTTCAAGTTAGAAAAAACCTAGCAGATGTTATAGTTTCTCCCAAGGATCTGGTGTAAAAGTGCTTACTAAGGATTTTAATGTTATTCAATTTAAAGTTTTCTTGTCTCTCACCCTTTCTTTGAATACTCTTCCAACAATTTATTAAAGAACTACATTTAAACATTTTTATGTGATTCCTAAAATTTCTGAAAGCCATCCATTAAGTTGACCTTTAGATTCAAATTGTCATTTTTCTTCAATATTGGATCATAACCTTATGATTATAAGCCATTCATTTCTCATTCCTATAAATTAGAGGAAAAATTAAATAGTGTTACATTAAATACAAGCAAAGGTTGAAGTCTGGAAAGTGAATCTAGAACATCTCATGTTATTAGGAAGATAAGGTCATGTTCACAACAACTGAGAGAAATACAATGACGAACTCTTAAAATGTACTTTCTTACAGTATTCAGTGTATATGATTTGTAAAGGCAAAAATTGAAATGAAAATTTCAGAAAATTGAGTCTGAGAATGTTCCTTCACTGACCAAAATTTAAAAGATAAATATAGGGTTAAGCAAAATCATCAGTGGAGATTTAGCTCTCTTCATATCATAGGTGGGTTTTAAAAAGTACAAAGTGCATGTTAAAAACATAGTATCTTTCTACCTTGTATAATCATTTTACTGGAGCCTTATCTTCATTTTCACTTGGTATCCAGAAGCAAGTGGCTCCTAGCAATAAAATAATTGTTGGTTCATAGACTTCAAGTGGTCAATTATCTATCAAGAAAAAAATTGAGTATTCATGTGTAGATTAACACACAAAGTGAAAAGTTCTTCGAAGTTAATCATCTTCCAATAATGTGAGCAGTTGGGGTACCTGGTTGGTTAAGTGTCTGCCTTTGGCTCAGGTCATGATCCCAGGGTCCTGGGATTGAGCCCCATGTTGGGCTTTCCTGCTCAGTAGGGAACCTGCTTCTCACCTTCCTCGTGCCCCCTTTTTCTCTCAAATAATTAAATAAAATCTTAGAAAAATAATGTGAACAGTCTTCCTTAAATTATTTTTCTTTGGTTTAGTTGTTTTTTTTTTTTTTTAAACATTTAATTTATTTATTCAAGAGAGACACAGATTGAGGCAGAAACATAGGCAGACAGAGGAGAAGTAGGCTCCATGCAGGAGCCTGATGCGGGACTCCATCCTGGAACTCTGGGATCACGTCCTGAGCTGAAGGCAGATGCTCAACTGCTGAGCCACTCAGGCATCTCTTTGGCTTAGTTCTTAATTTTAAATTTGCATGCCAAATTTTCTTAAATGGTACATATTTACTTATATATTAATCCCTATTTTTACTGGTTAATCTCTGTTGGCATGAACATGCATGCATTCTCTGGGCTCATTCAACTAGAAAAAAACAGCCATGATTTTCCTTAAATTGTTGGGAAACTTTAAGGTCATTTTTATGTGACACTGACTAAGAAGTTGTTTTGATCCAGGTGTTTGAATAACTACTTAGTTGAGTAGTCAGGGATCAATGAGCATGCCATCTTCTTTGTTACCTGATATACTTGACATAAAACATTATGTTAGTTTCCGGTATATAACATATAATGATTTGGTATTTGTATATATTACAAAATGATCACCACAATAAGTCCAGCCAACAACATCTAAAACATTTTTTAAGTATTCACATTGCTTCCAGAAAGATGTTGCAACTCGTTAGCAGAATGTACTCTTATCAGATCCCTAGTCTTGTGTAACTTTTTAGACTCATCTTCCACTCTTTCCATTTCATACTCAGTGGTGCAGAGACCCTGAGTGTGCTGTTCCTCAGCCTTTCCATGCTGTTTCAGGCTTTTGCAGTGAGGCCCATCACTCACCTGTGCCAACAGTACCCTCACTGCTTATGTATTTTTTGAGCCCCTATATAAGCCTCAGTCCTGGGGAAATGTTTGCTTGACATTTGTAAGCAGAATTATATTCTTCCTCTTTTGTGGCCTCAAATATCTTCTGCCTACTGTCAGTACTATATTCATTGTAAATTGCAATATATATATATATATATATATATATTTACATACCTTTAATTAGACTATTGAACTGTGAAGTCAGGGACTTTGTTTTATTATTTTTTAAGGCCTTAATGCCTCTGTCTTTGGCATGTAACATAGGATTAACTTTTTCTAACATTTTATTGTGAAAATATGCAAATATACAGAAAAGATGAAAAGTTCAAATAATTAGCATGCATATCCACAATCTACATTCAATATTTTTTATATTTGCTATATTTGCTTGATCTATATTACCATCTTTAACTTTCTATCTCTCTCTATGTATATGTGTATATATATACATGCATATTTTTATTGGAATCATTAACAAATAAGTTGCAGATATAATGACACTTTATCTATAAATATTTTATTTGGTATTTCCTAAAAAAAAAAAAAAAAAAAAGACTTTTCCCTACAAATCCATTGTCATTATTACACCTAACAAAAATAACATAATTTCCCAATATCATCTAACATCTAGTCCCTAATAAAATTTCCCTAGTTCCAAAAACTTTGGAGTTTTTTTTACTAGCTTATTACTAAATTTTTGATCAAATAAATGAATCCTGAAACCCAATATTGGCACAGCTTGAATGTTTTTTTAGGGAGAGAAATATGGAATGCATATTTGATATTTGAAATTCTGTTTTTTGAAATGTCAGATTAAAGCTGATAGGTTTGGCAATTGGCATGAAGCATGTAGGATTTAGATTATAATTGAAAGAGTTTAATTAAAGCAGAGCAATATAGCTGCACTGGCACTTATTGCAGCAACAGAAAAGCCTTTGAAGGCAGCTCTAATAGGAGAGAATGGCAGGAATCAATCCTGGTAGTTATAAAAACATCTGCTGCTATTGTGAAGGTCATGGAGTATAGACATTATCTAGCTAAGCCATTCTTATTTAATGCTGTACCATAAAACTTCTTGGTTGTATATAAATTGTGGCAGCACATGCGAAGTCTCAGGTCATTTTGTACCATTAGCTTACCTAAAATTGCTTACTGCAGCCCTACATTCTAGATCATTGCCATTTACTGACGACTGAAGAAAAAATTTTAAGATATCCATGCATAAAGTGCTGTGTAGCTTTTAAGGGAAGCTTCAGTCTTGTTCCCAGAATTTTCCATTCCAGCCCCTCCATAGCGTTTGCTATCATCAGCAGATGTTCTTTGTGATTCTTCCTTTGTTATTTTTTCCTACTGCTCTGATTCAAGGTGGAAATTGCCATCACATGGTAACCCTGCTGAAGGAAAGTACCTCATTAGCAATATTTTCCACAGACACCAAGATAGAATAAAGGAAAATCAGAACAATATAGTACCAGAGATCAGTAGTGAAACTGCATGATTTAAAGAATAAAACAGCTTAGAATATGAAAGCAATAACCTTGAGGGGATGACTTTAGAAAAATGACTTCTCTATCCTTCAGTTTCCTCATCTGTTAAATGGAAACAAAACATTTGTATCTCCCAGAGTGACTACAAGGAGAATCAAATGAGGCCTATCTATGAATGTTCTTCAAACTAAAACAACTCTCTCCCCTCCTCTCCCTCTCCTTCTCCTATATATATATATATACATATGTATACATATATATAGAATATATATGTATATATACACAAAACATTATATATACATACAAAATATTAGCAACTTATTTCTAGAGACTTTATAGAATTTTTATATCTGATTTATTATAGTCCTGAATGAAAAAGAGTCTAGCTCTTTCCCTTTAAAAATGTTTACATGAACCAAGCTAAACAGCATCAGCAGTTTTATTTTGGAAACTCTTTAGAGGAGTTAAGCAGGTGATGACATTTCTCCATATATTTTCTTGAATCATGGACCTTGGGTATTCTAAATTATCAGAAAGTATATTTGTTTTATTTTCTCGTTGTCAGGAGTATTGTGCTCAAAGCAAATCCATCTGTGTCAAATCAAAGCATATACTTGAAGCTGTGGGGACAGAGGGACTGCAGCACTGGTTTTATTTTTAGTCTGTGTGCCCAAAAATCTCTATTGAGAGGAACTCCTAGGTAGCATTTGCTTTCACAGAATGCAGGACTGTTTATTCATTGCTGGAATGGATTGATTACTCACTGCTCTTTACTAAGAACAGCATGAGTTCTGGAAAGAGAACCATTATGCTAGGTTCTGAACACCAAAACTGGATAAAAACCAATATCATTGATTCAGCACACAATTAGTGGCTCTCTGTATAAAGACAATTGGGATAGATAGGTGCCATGGAAGGATAAAAGACAGACACAGGTCCTGCCCTGAGAAGGCTTGCAGTTTAGTGGAAGTATTAGCTGAATACATGGATAAGTGTAAAACATGAAATTTTGTGAGAAGAGGTTTAAATCAATTTCAAAGGAAATTCTCATATTTTTTTTTCTTCCTATGTTGAAAAATCCTCTTCAGCTAGCCCCGATCTTCCTCTTACTGTCCTAATGTAAATTCTTCTGAAGGAATGAGCTATATAGAAAAAACCTGTTTCCTAACCCCTCCTGGATGCTCAAACTACTTGTGCTAGCTTTTGGAATAGGAGAGAAAGTGGAGGCATAATGAAAAAAGAATTTAGAGCAGGGCTCCCTCTTTGGAACAGCAGCTTGGAAGGATGTGGTGATGGGTGTAGGCAATGATATATATTGAGTTCCACTTTATGCCAGATACTAAGCTGTTTCACCTGGATGGAAGAAGAAATAATGTTTACACAGCACTATACAGTATTTTATTAAAGTTGGTAGTGCTACTTACATTTTAGACATGAAGAAAGTAGAGACTCATGGAAAGAAGAGTACCTGCCCAATATTAAAAACTGCACAAATTACTTTCGAACCAGGTCTCTTGGACTCTAGCAATTCTATTCTATCATTCTTCTTGGCAGACAACTGAAGGCCAGAGTAATAATATAGTGGAAAGAGTGAAGAACCAGGACTCCCAGGGATTAGTGAAGCCTGCCTGTTAGGAGGTCCAGAGCCAAAATTTGGAAAACATAACTAAGCAAATAAAGACAAGGGTACCTTGAACCAAAATATAGTTTATAGTATACTATAAACCATATTCGTAGGCATGTTATTGCGGTATGTGGAACAGAAATATAAATGTTTATGTACAAATGTTAAAATTAATAAGCAGCATTAAAAAGCCAAAATATGGAAAGCTTTTAAGTCTGAGATATTCTTAAGCCCAAGGCCATGGCAAATGCCTTTCCTACATGATGATTAATTTTATTTGTCAGCTTGACTGGGCTAAGGGATGCCCTATAGTTGGTAAAACTGTAAGTATGTCTATCAGGGTGTCTGTGGAAGAGATTGGCATTTGAATTGGTAGACTCACTAAAGCAGATCACCCTTACTGATGTGAGTGGGTATCATCTAATCCACCGAGGGCCTGAGTAGAACAGAAACGCAGAGGAAGGGCAAGTTCATTCTGCTTGAGCTGAGACATCCATCTTCTGCCCTTTGACATCAGTGCTCCTGGTTCACAAGCTTTCAGACTCAGAGAGGGATGTACATACCACCAACCTTTCCAGCTCTCAGCCCTTCAGACTGAGACTGAATTACACTACTGGCTTTCCTGGTTCTTTAGCTTGCACACGGCCGATCTTGGGGCTTTGCCTTCATAACCCTGTGAACCTATTCCTGTACTAAATTTCCTCTTAAATATATGTCTGTGTATCCCATTGTTTCTGCTTCTCTGGAGAACCAACTGATAGAGCCAGGATCCTTTAATTGGCCTTATACTGTATTAGAAATCATATATCCTTCATGTGAATCTTGAATTTATTGTTGTCATATACTTTTCATTATTACCCACTTCTGTGAAATGAGTAGGTTAAACTAGGTCAGTGGTTTTGTTAAGTTCATGTCATGACCCATTGCTTGACCGAATGAAACAGAAAATAAAATGTATTTCTTTAAAAACATTTTCATTTTTGCATTTTACTTATATGGTATTTTGCTGAATATAAAAAAATGTATTCCTAACTGAGGGGGGATGGATATTTTTTAACACTCTGCCTTATGTCATCATCAAGATTGTTGGCAGCTCCAAAATAGCTTTATTCTGTCTTTCTCCAAAAATCCAATGGCCCCTTTTCAGACCACATTTTCCTCCTGCCTCTAAAACTGCTTGGAATGCCTGCCTTGTGAAATGCTTTTGCCTGCTTTCATAGCAATGCCCTGCTCTGCTTTTGTTTGTAAATTTTCCACTTTGCTGCCTTCTTTCTGAACTCTTCTTCCTGCCTTCAACTATGGAGCTTCCTGGAGTTTTGCTTTCAGGTAATGGGAAGAGGACCTGAACCGATATTTTCCAAAGAAAATGAAACTGAAACACTGTTCAAAAGAAACTCATGCTCAAAACCTCAACTATTACACCTAAATATGAGACCTGAAGCCATAAAACTGAAAGAAAGCATAGGCAATAGTTGGCTTTAGCAGCATATTTATGGATATGTCTCCGGAAGCAAAGGAAACAAAAGCAAAGATGAACTATTGAGACTATACCAAAATAAAATGTTTTTGAGCAGCAAAGGAAACCATTGACAAAATGAAAGACCAACTATTGAATGGGAGAAGATACTTGCAAATGATATATCTGCTAAAGGGTTAATATCCAAAATATGTAAAGAACTTATGCAACTTACTACCAATAAACCCCAAATAATTTGATAAAAAATGGGAAGAGGACCTGAACCGATATTTTCCAAAGAAGACATGCAGATGGCCAACAGACACATGCAGAGATGCTCAACATCACTAATCATCAGAGAAATGCAAATCAAAACCACAACGAGATATCACCTCACACCTGTCAGAATGGCTAGTATCAAAAACACAAGAAATAACAAGTGTTGGCTAGGATGTGGAGAAAAGGGAACCCTTGATGGAACACTAATTGGTACAAGCACTGTGGAAAATATTATGGAGGTTCCTCAAAAAATTAAAAACAGAAATACTGTGTGATCCAGTAATTCTACTGCTGGGTATTTACCCAAAGAAAATGAAAACATTAATGCAAAAAGATATATGCATCTTTATGTTTATTGCAGTATTGTTTATGTCAGCAAAGATACGGAAGCAACCTGAGTGTCTATAGATAGATGAATGGATAAAGAAGATGTGTGTGTGTGTGTGTGTGTGTGTGTGTGTGTGTGTTTATAATGACATATTACTCAGCCATAAAAGACTACAATCTTGCCATTTGTGACAGTATGAATGGAACTACAGGGTTTTATGCTAAATGAAATAAGGCAGAGAAAGACAAATACCATTTGATTTCACTTGTATGTGGAATCTAAGAAACAAAGCAAATGAACAAACAAAACACCAGACTTAAATACGGAGAACAAACTGATGGTTGTCACAGGGGAGGTCGATGAGAGGATGGGTGAAATAGGTAAAGGGGATTTAAGAGACACAAAGTTCTAGTTATAAAATAAATAAGTCATGGATATGCAAAGCATGGAACAGAGAATATAGTAAGCAATAGCATAGTAATGTTATATGCTGTCAGATGGTGACTACATTTAATACGGTGAACACTAAGTAATGTATAGAATTGTCAAATCACTATGTTGTATACCTGAAACTAATATAACATTGTATGTCAACTATACTTAAATAGTAAGTTTTAAGAAAAGGAAAAAAAAGAAAAAAAGAGTATTAAGTACCTTCTGCTCACCTAAACCCTCGGTCACAAACCTCCACCATCCCTTCCCACATGTTTCAGTGTAACCACAGATTTGATTTCTCATTCTTCACCTGAAATATGTTTTTCTTTTTCTACAGGTTCAATTTAAAAATTATAACTTAGTGGGATCCCTGGGTGGCGCAGCGGTTTGGCGCCTGCCTTTGGCCCAGGGCGCGATCCTGGGGACCCGGGATCGAGTCCCACGTCGGGCTCCCGGTGCGTGGAGCCTGCTTCTCCCTCTGCCTGTGTCTCTGCGCCTCTCTCTCTCTCTGTGACTATCATAAATAAATAAAAATTAAAAAAAATACATTAAAAAATTATAACTTAGTGATGCTGTTTTGTTTTCTTTTTTTGAGAAGGGTCATTGGGGTTGCTCTTAGTTTTGCATGTATAAGGCAAATAGAACCTGGTGGAAGATCATAAGTGACCTTTCTTATTTACTTGTTTTTGGTACATGAAGGCTTAGCTCAGTGATTCTCCAAGTGTAGCAGCTGGACTAGTGGTATTAGTATTACTTGGGGACTTATTAATATTATACCTTCTAGACTCCACCCAGACTTACTGGATCAGAAACTCTTGTGAAGCCAAGCAACTTACCTTTTAATACATTCTCCAGGTATTTCTGATGAACACATCCTGAAGTTTGAAAACAACTACTTCATACCTCTTAGTATACAGAAATGGAGTTGCACTGGGCACCTGGTTGGCTCAATTGAACAATTATCTGCTTTTGGCTCAGGTCATGAACCTGGGGTCTCAGGATCAAGTCCCGCATCAGGCTCTCCGTGGGGAGCCTGCTTCTCCCTCTGCCGATGTCTCTCATGAATAAATAAATACAATATTAAAAAAAGATGGTGTTGCACTAATTTGCTTAAGAAGCTTAGGGATGACCTTGTGAGAGAGAAATTCCGAGATTCACCACCTGTACTTTCTGAGACCCAAATTTAGAAGAGCGTGATAGAGATGGGGATTACATGAGGAACTATGGTCACTTGGTAAAATGTTTAGGCTACTGTTTTATGCTCAACACAAGTTTTTTTTTTTATTTATAACAGCTTCATCAAAATATAATTCACATATCATTGTTAAAAATGATTAAAGACAATGTGGATGATACAAACGTATTTAACACTTAATGAAGTGGGCAATCTCTCTTCCTAAGGGTCTAGGGAACTGCAAAATGGGTAGAAGACAGGAAGCTTTTATAGGGTAAGGAATAGGAACAAGGAAGAGAAACATAGGACATTAATTAGGAACAAGGAAATAAATAGGAAATAAATATAGAGCCTAGTTGGTATTTGAGGATTGGCTGACTGGATATACTGTTATATGCTGCAATATAACAGCAAGAAGAGTATTTTTTTCTTGTCAAGAAGAGTATTTTTTTTTAAGATTTTATTTATTTATTCATGAGAGACACACAGAGAGAAGTAGAGATAGAGGGAGAGGCAGGCTCCACGCAGGAAGCCCGATGTGGGATTTGGTTGTGGGACTCTGGTATCACGCCCTGAGCCAAAGGCAGATGCTGAACCACTGAGCCACCCAAGCATCCCTCCAGAAGAGTATTTATAGGAACATGAAAGTTATCTAAGTTTTGGTCTGTTCATGTGATACCCAGACAGTAATGGCTCTACTTGGGCCTAGAAATTTATTTTAACACTGAAATTTACTCTCTTAAAGTACATAATTCATGGTTTTTAGTATATTCATAAAATTGTGCAACCATCACTACTCTCTAAAAAGATTTTTAGAAGCTGACTTTGGTAAAGTATGTGAATGATGCTAGGAGTTTGTTCAAGCCAGAATCTCTAACCCATTAGGGAGTTCTGGTAAACAGTGACTGCTCATATGCATGTAAGTGAGGTACACTATAGAGGCAGAACTTGGGAGAAGCACCTCACAATTGGGGACTGGCAGGGAAAGATCCTTATGGCAGAGGCAATTGATGTATTCCAGAAAACCATTTAGGACCAACCTTCAACAGAAATCAACAGTGAATAGCAAGGGTTGATTAAAACCTGTTTGCCAAAGGCAGGTTCAATTTATCTGTGTGATCCTGGCATAATTATTCATAGCATGCCCTTTCACTCACCAGTGTGTACCAGTTTACAGCATAAATCATATGATCACCTTAATTGGGCCTTCTAGTTCTCTCTTGAAGATCCTTTCTCTCTGTTACTCTGCTTAATCTCCTCTGTAGCCCCAAGTTCCAATTTCCATCTCCAAAGCACAGTGAGACCACCACTATCTGTTTGCACTGTTGTCCCTCACAAAGTGCACAGAACACCACTACTCATGGGGCACTTTGGGGATTACTTCATTTTCTTCCCTTGGCCACTTACTGTCCAACATCTGGAAAATTATATCAGATAATTTGAATTTTGGTCTATTATCTGTTACTCAACCATGACATTACATCTGTGAGATTGTCTACATGTCATTGCTTATAGCAGTATTTTATTCTTTTTTTTTTTGTTTCAAATTCTTTACACGAATAATATACAATGAATTTATTCAAGTTTTGATGGATATTTTGATGATTATACTTTTTTACTGTTACAAATTGTACATATTGTTTGGTAGGCATACATACTTATTTCCATTGGACATACATCCTGAAGTAGGATTTTTGAGATGTATATTGTGTTCATCTTTAGATTTTTAAGTAGTTTTCTGAAATAGTTTTACCATTTTACCTTCTATCAGTGCATGAGCATTTCAGTTGCTCACGTTCTCACCAGCACTTTGTATTGTCAATCCCTTAAGTTTTTGCCATTTTTTTTTGGCAGTACTGAAACTCCACAGTTCTTAATGCTTTATTCTTTATTTCACACTTAGTCTCTTTATTTTATTTTTTTTAACTTTTTTTAAAATTATTTATTTATTTATTGATAGTCACACACACACAGAGGCAGAGATGTAGGCAGAGGGAGAAGCAGGCTCCATGCACCGGGAGACCGAAGTGGGATTCGATCCCGGGTCTCCAGGATCGCGCCCTGGGCCAAAGGCAGGCGCTAAACCACTGTGCCACCCAGGGATCCCTAGTCTCTTTAAAATAACATTGGAATCTCTAAAATTTATGCCCTGTATATTCAAATGTAAGTAAAATCTAGGTCTGTAAAATTTAAGAACTATTTCATACCTAATCTTTTAAAATTCAAATAAAAATTTAAAAACAAAAGTAGTATTTTATTTTATTGTATGCATTTTATTAAGGATGGCATTAAATCGCACCATTTCTAAAATATCTAACAATTTTTAAGTCCTTTAAATGTATATATATACTTTGTGCTATATTTTGAGTTCAGGTATTATTCAGAATTTCTTAGTCTTTCTAGACATTAAATGATCATATCTCAAAATACTATGGCCTACTAAATTCTTCAAATAAGTAACAGAATTCACTGATATATGCTTTTATGTAGGTATTATCTGTGTTGTACATGGCCCTGTGCTAGGTACAGTGCTGGCCATACCCGTGAACAACATATGCACATTTAGTTGATATGAGTATGTTCTTGAAGCAGCCATTAGATGAATGCACCAATGTTTATTATAAACAAACATTTCCCAAATGTTTTGCAAAGAACATCTTACCTAAGATGGTAACTTGAAAAAAAAAAAACAACAACAAAAACATAAAGAATACCCGAAAGAGTTCTGTTCTATCAAATAATTCAAGAAAATAATGCTATAAAATAAGATAGACTATACTGAGAATACTTTGGATTTCAGAAAAAAGAGAGTCTGTATTTATTGCAGATTGGTTTCTCTCAGTAATACTGGTATTCACATAACATAATTTGATAATTGGAAATTGATTTATTCGTGGAGTCTTAGCATGGAGCTTATAAGCCTATCTATGACTGCATATATCTGGTGGGAATTTGGGCTCTTGGTGTTCCTTGGCCTTTCTGTTAATTTACTTATAGTGTTCATTAGGACTGCCTAATTAATTTTTGTTACATTCACATATTATTGATCTAGTAGTTTATTTGTTGAAAACCTTTCCTTTTTATTGTTTTAGACGAAAATAAAATAATACTGTCAAAGTGACATGGGATTGTTCTTATTCCATTTGTAATGTTGTATATATTTAACTGTTATTCAGTATTGGAAGAATCTTTTTAATTTAACTAGGTCCTTATATTGATTTCTCTAGATCCCAGTAGTTGATCAGATTTATTATATACATAAGTAAAGCTAATGTATTAATATAAAGTGGATATTTTCAGCACTTATCTGAAAAATAGAATGGGCATGGTTAGTTCTCAGGAGATGAGATTTTTCAGAAAATTTTAATGGCTATGATATACTAACAAGTCACTTTCCTAAAGCTTTCTTTCTCTTCTTCAATGCAATTTAGTTTATATAACCTCTCCTAAAAGCTATTTCTAGTAAATAATGTATGTTCACTACATTATTTTAAAAGTTGGCTGAATGTGTCTTTCTATTTGGATTATTCTTTTCACTTTGTATTAGCTATTTTTAATTTTACAAGGTGATTTTTTGGTGTTGTGTGTTTTAAATGTTGGATTTTCTTGGGCCTCAGTACCACCCTGTGGTTGGTAAGACAGGTATATTCATTTCTTTGTACTAAAAGGGGGTGGGGATTTCTTCATACACTTGTAATTGATTTACCAAAGTTTGCACAGCCAGTTAGTGACAGTAAGTGCTATGACATTGGTACCTGACCTCTATTGCAGTGATATAATGCCAGATTACTCACGTTTTCTTCATAAGTATTTAATATAAGCAGTGTTTAAATAAATAGATATTTTATTCAAGAAGAAATTTAATGACTTTTTAAAAACTGAATTTCATAGAAATGATTTTAGTTTAAAGGCCCATTGGGGATTAATTCGTGGCAAAGCTGTTTTCCCAATGGATACATTTTGCAGCAAATTCAAAAGCTCAGTATACTAAAAATGTGCTTATTTCCCAATCTGCTTTTATTCAATCAGCTATATGGTTTTAATTACGCCTTAGAAAAGAATTTTACTTCTTACTATTAAAATGTCAAGACAGTTTCATTAAAAAAAAAACTAGAAAGACTAATTTCTTAAGTCATGCATAGGCAACAATCTCATTACTTATTCTCACCTCATTTGTACTTGGGACAGTAACATCTATTATTCTAGCAATGCCCCTATCTGAAATTTCAAAATGTTATTTGTTAAATCTAGAGATTCTAACCTGAATGGGGTCTCATTTTTTGTGACTTGCTTCTTTTCAGTCTTCCATCTTTGCTTCATTAGCTATTTACTCTGACTCTTTCTGTTCTCATTTTCTCTTCTTCGACATCCCTTCCCTGTGATAGAGGACACTTTTTTCAGGATTGCCTATGGGTTTCCAGGTAGACAGGGCCCATGGGAAGCACTGATGGAAGGCTACCTACCAGGGAATTTCTCACTGGCTTTTGCCTCAAGTAGCACTTCTGGCAGCTGCTGAGTTTCTTCCACAGTTCCCATGCCAGAGAAAGTTCCTCCTCATTAGCTCTGGTTTCTAACATATACTCAAGCTTCTGGGCTTCTTCCCGTTGTTCTTTCTATTCTAGGGATGGAAAGGGCTTCTTAAAGTTGTTGACCTTTTGGTTCTCTTACCTTCTGTTTGACTCCTCTTCATTTTCTTCATCTCTGTAACCAGTTCTTTGTTCTGAGTCCCCACTGTGTGTAAGACCAGGGAGGTTTCTGCTTGGAAGCTGCTCGATATAGCACTTAGTTTAACCACTCTGTACAAGCTGCTGTGGCATATCACTTTCTCTTTACCATTTTTATCAAGTTAATCACCTTCTTTGGCTCCTCTTCCTATTTTTTAAATAATTTTTTTACTACTTACTGTTTTTTTCCAGTAACTATTAATGTATCCAAATCTTCCCAGGTCTAAGTTGGTTAGCAGTGAGGTCATATAAAAGGAAATCTCTAGTTTTGTTTAGTGTTCCCAGACCCTACCTTTATAACCATGATATAGGAGTCCCCTTAGCAATATTTCTCACTACCATGTGTCCTGGGGACTCCTCAGGCTTGCTTCATACACATTTAAACATTGATTTTATGATCACTTACTTTGTTTATGCTCTGACTAAGCAGTACCTGGACTCTGGACCTATGGAAATGCTTAGCTAGCAAATGTTTGTTGCTTTAAGCTACTAAATGTGTGAGTTGTCTGGGTGGCTCAGCCAGTTGAGCATCTGACTCTTGATTTCAGCTTGGGTCAGGGTCTCAGGGTTGTGGGATAGGGTCCCATGTTGGGCTCCAGGCTGGGCATGGAGCCTTCTTGGGATTCCCTCTCTCCCTCTCTGGAGATGAGGGGAAGCTACTAAATTTGTGATGATTTGTTATGTTGCAATATAAAACCAATACCATTGCAGACATTTATTTTTAATTGTCCACTAAACATCTTTTTATATATTTCCATAATTTCCACAGTCTAGAAGCCATTTCATATGCTCCTTATTTCCAATAAAATTATTTTCTGTTCCTCAGAGCACCTTCCCTTCTCATATTGAACACCCTATCTTATTTAATACACTATCAAATATAAGATTGCTCAAGCCAGAAATTAGTCTTCTCCCTTTACCTCATTCCTAATAGGTGACTAAATGCTATGTATTTTACCACAGAAAAACACTTTGAAATTAATCTAGACTTTTTACTCTCTTGCTGAAGTAATCACAAATGTGGTTTTCAAACTCCAGTCAAGCCATCAGACCTTCATGTATGAGATTTCTCGAAAAAATAAAACAACCCCCCCACAACCCTGAAATCCCCCAAAACAAAACAAAACAAAACAAAATAAACAAGCAAACAAAACACCAAATCCATTCACTCTATTGATGAATTTGCCTGATTGCCAAGATGATTAAGTTCAAACATTTTAGGTAGGCAAATAGGTATAAATTCTAATCAAAACTGTTTTTCTTTTGGTATCCTATTCTAATATTTCTCATTCCAACTTTATGTATCATTGTTATCTCAGCATTTATCACGTTTTCTTCCCTTCTTTGCCTGATGATATGCCCATTATTTTCATTCACCCATTCATCTATTTATTTAATGTGCCAAGCTCTGTTTATTAGTTCAGAACAAGATAGATGTCCCGAGTCTGTGGAGTTCACATTCCTATGGAGAGGTCAGATGATAAGCAATAAAACATAAACAAATAAACACATAGCATCAAAGTATATTTTATGAAGAAAATAAACAGTATAGAATGAACATCAGTACTGTTTTTGGAAGGGTGTACTGAAGCAGCTCCTCTAAGGAGGAACAGCATAAGAAGAGGCCTTCCTATGGAGATAGGGAAAGCCATGGGAGAATTTGGGAGAAGAGAACTGCAGCAGAGGAAAGAGCCAAAGTAAAGACTGTGGCATGAGTATGAGTGTGGCATGTTTAACAGGAAGCAAGAGTGCTAGTATGGCTACAGCACAAAGAACACAGAGTAAGGGCATGAGAAGTAAAAGGTGGCAGTGTAGGTGATAGTAAGGAGAACTTATAAATCCCATAGGAAAGCAGGAGAATTATATAATCTGCTCTGTTTAAAAAACTCTGACAGCTTTTTTTTTTTTTTTTTTTTAAGAGAGAGAAGGGAGAAGAGGCCAAGGGAAAAGGAAGGAAAGAGAGAATCTTAGGCAGGCTTCATGACAAGAGCAGAGCCCTACCTGGGGCTCCATTTCACAACCCTGAGATCATGACTTGAGCCAACATCAAGAGTCTGATGCTTAACCAACGGAGCTACCAAGACATTCCCTGACATCTTTATAGACATAATCTCTAGGAAAAGCATGAATAGGATTAGGGAGATGAGTTAGATCAGAGCGATATGATGGTGCCCCAGGGGCAATGAAAGCACAGAGATGTTTTATATTCAGGATATAATTTAAAAGTAGCCCTGATAGATAATTACTAATGGATAAGATACGAGATGTGGGGTATAAGGAATAGAGTTAATCAATGTGTAAAGTGTGAAGAATACAGAAGAAACAATGATGACTTGTTTTTTTGGTCTGAGGATCTGGAGGACTGGAATTGTTATTTATTGAGGTGGAGAAGGCTAGAATAGGAGAGAAGATTGGAGTGGGATGAGGAATCATATGTCCTCTTTTGACCTTGTTAAGTTTTAGACACTGATGATGCTTTCAAGCAGTGATATTAAGGAGTTGAGTAAACTATTTTCTCAGGCGGTTTCAGGGGAAATCTCAGACCAGGAATATGTCTTTTTCTTCAAATGTCATAGCTCTAATGAAGTCTTTTAGTTAAAATTGACCTGTGATTTTATAAACTGTTTTTATGTACCTCAATTAAAATATGTAAAGTATGATAATTATGTTTGTATAACATCTCTCCAAATGGACTCTGTGCTCCTTAAAATGAAGGATTACATTGTACTCATGTTTTATTTATTCCAGAAATATTATTGTTCCTACTCTGTTCAGATATTATTCTAGGCACTAAGGATAAAAAATATCTGCAAGCAAGCTTTAACTGTTTTCATTATGTTTGTGTTTCAGTGGGAAATACATTTTTGTATCCATGTGCTTCACGTAGGGTTTGGCACATAATATTTAAAAGAATGAATGCCTCCCCTCCCAACCTATGATAGTACAGTGATTCTGTTACTAGATTTTTGTATTTTTTTAAAGTTTAAATTCAGGTTAGTTAATATACATTGTAGTATTGATTTCAGGAGTAGTATTTAATGATTTATCACTTACATGTAACACCCATTGCTCATTAAAAGTTCCCTTCTTAAAGCCCATCGCCCAACTGTCCCATTTCCCTGCCCCCCCACCTCACCTCCAGCAACCCACAGCTTGTCTCTATAGTTAAGAGTCTCTTGTGATTTGCCTCCCTCTCAGTTTTTATTTTATTTTTCCTTCCCTTCCTCTATGATTGTCTGATTTGTTTCTTAAATTCCACATATGAGTGAAATCTCATGATATTTGTCCTTCTATGACTTATTTCACTAGGCATAATACACTCTAGTTCCATTCCTTCTATGACCGACTTATTTCACTAAGCATAATACACTCTAGTTCATCTGCAAATGGCAAGATTTCATTTTTTATGATTGAATAATATTCCATTATATATATTTATACCGCATCTTCTTTTCCTACTCATCAGTCAATGGACAATTAAGCTCTTTCCATAATTTGACTATTGTTGATAATGTTGCTATAAACATTGGGGTGAACATGCCCCTTTGAATCAGCATTTCTGTATCCTTTAGTTAAATACCTAGTAGCGCAATAGGTGGGTCATAGGGTATTCTATTTTTAACTTTCTGAGGAAACTCCATACTGTTTTCCAGAGTGGCTACACCAGTTTGCATTCCAATCATCTACTGTTTCCTGTGTTACTAATTTTAGCCATTTTGACTAGTATGAGGTGGCAACTCATTGTGATTTTGATTTGTATTTCCCTGATATATGACTAATGTTGAGCATTTTTTTCTGTGTCTGTTAGCCATCTGGATATCTTTTTGGAAAAGATTTCTGTTCATCTCTTCTGCCCACTTCTTAACTAGATTATTTATTTTTGGGGTGTTGATTTTGATGAGTTCTTTATAGATTCTGGATACTAGCCCTTTATCCAATATGCCATTTGCAAGTATCTTCTCCCATTTCATAGATTACCTTTCAGTTTTGTTGATTGTTTCCTTCAGTGCGCAGAAGCTTTTTATGTTGATGAAGTCCCAATGGTCATTTTTGCTTTTGTTTCCCTTGCCTCAGGCAATGTGTCTAGTAAAAAGTTGCTGGGGTGGAGGTCAAAGAGGTTGCTGCCTGTGCTCTTCTCTAGGATTGTGATAGTTTCCTGTCTCACATTTAGGTCTTTCATCCATTTTGAGTTTATTTATTTATTTATTTATTTATTCATTCATTCATTCATTCGAGACACAGGGAGGGAGAGAGGGGCAGAGACACAGGCAGAGGGAGAAGCAGGATCCATGCAGGGTGCCTGACATGGGACTCGATCCCAGGTCTCCAGGATCAGGCCCTGGGCTGAAGGCGGTGCTAAACCGCTGGCCACCCGGGCTGCCCTATTTTTGTATATGGTATAAGAAAAGTGCTCCGGTTTCATTCTTCTGCATGGAGCTGTCCAGTTTTCCCAGCACCATTTGTTGAAGAGACTCTTTTTTAGTCCATTAGATATTCTTTCCTGCTTTGTCGAAGATTAGCTGACCTTATAGTTGTGGGTCTATTTCTGGGCTCCCTCTTCTGTTCCATTGATCTATGTGTCTGTTTTTGTGCCAATACCACACGGTCTTTATGACTACAGCTTTGTAATACAGCCCGAAGTCTGGGATTGTGATGCCTACCACCTTTATTTCCTTTTCAATATTACTTTGGCTATTCAGGGTCTTTCTGGCTCCATATAAATTTTAGGATTGTTTTTTTCTAGTTCTGTGAAAATGTTGTTGGTATTTTGATTGGGATTGCATTAAATGTGTAGATTACTTTGGGTAGTATAGACAG
Organism: Canis lupus baileyi; assembly: GCF_048164855.1. Lineage (NCBI taxonomy): Eukaryota > Metazoa > Chordata > Mammalia > Carnivora > Canidae > Canis > Canis lupus. The sequence goes on from NC_132841.1 coordinate 65,302,777, forward strand.
TTTAACCATATTTATTGTTTCAATCTATGAGCATGGAATGTTTTTCCATTTCTTTGTGTATTCTTCAATTTCTTTCTTAAGTGCTCTGTAGTTTTCAACATATAGATTTTTTTTTACTTCTTTGATTAGGTTTATTCCTAGGTATCTTAGGATTTTTGGTGTAATTGTAGATGGGATCGATTCTTTGATTTCTCTTTCTGCTGCTTTGTAATTGGTGTATAGAAATGCAACAGATTTCTGTATGTTGATTTTGTATCCTGCAACCATTCTGAATTTGTGTATCAGTTCTAGGATTTTTTTGGTGGAATCTTGGAGATTTTCTACATAGAATTTCATATCATCTGGGAAGAGTGGAAGTTTGACAATTTCCTTGTTGATTTGGATGAATTTTATTTCTTTCTGTTGCCTGATTGCTATGGCTAGGACTTCCTGTAGTATGTTGAACAACAGTGATGAGAGCAGACATCTGTGGCTTGTTTTTGATCTTAGGGGAAAAGTTCTCAATTTTTCCCTATTGAAGATAATTTTAGCTGTGGGTCTTTCATATATGGCCCTTATGATGTTGAGGTATGTTGCTTCTATCTCTACTTTCTAGAGGGTTTTTATCAAGAAAGGGTGCTGTATTTTGTCAGATGTTTTTCCAGATTAGGAAAGTTCTCAGCTATAATTTGTTCAAATAAACCTTCTTACCGTTTTTCCTGCTCTTCTTTTTCTGGGATTCCTATGCTATGGACATTGTTGTGCCTTATGGAATTGCTGAGTTTCCTGTTTATATTTGTGACCTAATAGTTTGCTTTCCTTATTCTTTTTAGCTTCATTATTTTCCATAATTTTATCTTCTGTGTCACCTGTTAGATCCTCTGCTTCTTCCATCCTCACTGTGATTATGATCAGCCAGTTTTGCATCTCATTATAGCATTTCTATTTCAGCCTGACTAGTTTTTGGGTCTTTTATATCTGCAGCAAGGGTTTATCTGGTGTCTTTGGTGCTTGTTTCAAGTACATGTAGTATTCTTATGATGTTCTAAATTCTTCAGATATATTGCTTATGTCTCTTGATCAAACCTTGGCTGTGATTTCTTCTTGATCTTTTAGGGAGAATCTCTCCATCTTGTCATTATGTCTAGGTTTCTGTCTTCTGCATGCTATGAGAGTTCGTTATGTTTCATGCTCTTGAGAATCATACTATATTACGAAAGGGTCATATGCTATCCAGGGCCTGGCACTTCAGGAAGTTGTTTCTGGTGTGTGCTGTGTGCATTCCATTGTTGTATTTTGGCTGCTCTTTGCCATAGGTCAGTCTTCTGCAAATTTCTTTTGCTTGCAATGGGGTGTGTTTGGACCTTTAAGTAGGTGTGCTTTGAGTTGTTTGTTAAGATAAAACTTATTAAAGAATGAAAGAAAAAAAAAAAAGACCTGATCCAAGAAAATAGAAAGGGAAAAGGAGCAAAAAAGCAAACAGACAAAAAATTATAAGCCTGATTCCAAAGGAAAAAAACAAACAAACCCTGATCTTATATCCACCAAAACTGATGCTGAGGCTTTGGAGCACTCTACTATCACTTGGTACATGTGGGTGGCATGTGTCAGTCATCTGAGATAGATGCCTGCTGCACTGGCTCACAGTCAGACCTGTCCTAGTAAAGGTAACTCCTGCTGGGTACATGGGGGCAGGGTTTGGTGTAAGCACTCCAGCCTCCACTAGACGTGCTGTTTTTCTCTGAAGTCCTGTGATACTGGTGGGAGAGCATGGAGGTGGGTGGTGGAAGATGGTGTCACCCTGCCCTCTTGTCCCTGGGGAGGAGAACTCTTGGCCACCACTGTTCAGGAGGTCCTCAGAGAAAAGCAAACAATTTCCCCTCCTGTGTTTCAGGCCCTTGTTAAATCCCTGCCCTGAACCTTCTGTGCCTAGGTTATAGACATACCTGGCCTGTGTTTTATCTCTGGAAGGTAGCTGGTATTCCAAACTCCAAATCATAAAGGACCCAGCAAAGCGCAGACTCACTTTCCTCCCCTGGAACATAGCCTTGCACCACCAACACCATTCTGTCCCAACACTATTCTGTCCTAGAAAAGCAGTCACATGACCTCAGAAGTGTCTGGAGTCGGTCTATGGTGAAGCACAGCAAAAAGCTACGACTAGATTATCTCCTCTCTGCATGTACCTCTGTCCCCTAATGTTGAATGGCCATCCAGTGGCACCCAGTGGGTCCTTTGACCTTGGAGAGGAAATATACCTTCTTCCAAATGTGCTATAGGAAGAGGAACATTCTTTCCCAGTGAGACCCAGGGAATCCCCACACCATGGCATCTTGTGCAAACCCTACTCACTATTCTCTTTCCTGCTCTCTCCCTCTCTCTTGGACTTCCCTCCATGAAAAGGACTCCCTCCTCTCATGGCACTGTGGCTTTTCTCTCCCCTAATTCACATGTCTGAATCTCACATCTGCCATGTTCTTTCCCTCCAATTGTGCAGATTATTTTCTTAATTCTCTGATCAATTTCCTAGTAGTTCAAAATGATTTGATTTTGATCTAGGTGTATTTGAGGGATGAAGCAAGCCCAGGGCTCTCATACTACTCTATCATCTTAACTCCTCCTCCATGGATTTTTGTATTTTTAAAGGTGTCAAAGCAAGGTGGTAGAATTTTAAGAGCATGAATTTTAAGGCTGGGTCACACCTAGATCTGAAGTACTCAAGAATTTTTAATAAGTTGGAATATGGGGACCCAATATGTGAAGAGAGACTACTATTACCCAGGGTTAGGACTCAAGAATAATAAGCATTAATAACCATCATTAGGATTTTAATATTCTCTAGAAAAAGAGTTTTTATTTTATGTTAAAATTAATTTTTAAAGATTTACTTATTTGAGAGAGAGAGAGCACACATGAGTTGGGGGAGGACCTGAGAGAAAGGGAGAGAGAATCCCAACAGACTCAGTGCTAAGTATAGAGCCTGACCGGGGCTCCATCTCATGACACTTTGATCAGGATCTGAGCTGAAACCAAGAGTCAGACACTTAAGCGTCTGTGCCATCCAGGTACCCCATCCATGTTAAAGTTAATTTTTAAAATAAAACTTTAAATTTAGAATAGCTTTAGATTTTCAGAAAAAAACATGTAGTAGACAGTTCCTGTATATTTCACACACAGTATTGCCTTTATTAATATTTCTACTAATAGCAACTTCCATTAATAGTAACTCCCAATGGTACATTTGTCATATAACTAATGAACTAATGTAGATATGTTAGCATTAACTAAAGACGACATATATAACTGCTATTAGCATTGGCACACAGGTGTCTGTGCAGATGTACATGTGCCAATAGTCTGTGTAAATACCTAAGGGCACAGTTGCTAGATTCCATGATAAGACTACATTTAGCTTTGTAAGAAACTGCCAAACTGCCATCCAAAGTGGTTGTATTATTTGCATTCCAGCAAGCAGTGAATGAGAGTTCCAATTGCTTTATATCTTTGCCATCATTTGGCATTGTCAAGTTTTGGATTTTAGCCATTTAATAGGCATATAATTGTATCTTGTTTTAATTTAAATATTTTTAATAAGAAATGATCTTGAGTATCTTTTCATATGATTTTTTTGCCATTTAAACTTTGATGAGGAAATCTGTTCATGTCTTTTACTTAATATCTAATCATGTCCATTTTGTTATTGAGTTTATTATTATTATTATTATTATTATTATTATTATTGAGTTTTAAGAGTCTTTCCGTATTATCTTTTGGATAATAGTCCTTTATCATATGTCTTTTGAAAATAATGTCTCCCAGTCCATAATTTGTCTCATTCTCTTAATAATGTCTTTTATAGAACAGAAGCTTTTAATTTTAATAATGTCCAATTGATTTATTTTCATGAATCATACTTCAGTAGTACATTTAAAAACTTATCCTCAAGCTCAAGTTTATGTAGATTTTATCCTATATTTTCTTCTAGAAGTTCTATAATTTTTCATTTTACATTAGGTCTGTGATTTACTCTGAGCTTGTGTGTGTGTGTATATATAAGGTATAAGGTTTCTGTCTAGGTTATTTATTTAAATTTCCATGTGAATGTCCAATTGTTTCAGTACCATTTATTGAAAAGACTATTTTTTATCCATTGAATTATTTTTACACCTTGAAAAAAATCAGTTGAATGTATTTGTGGGAGTTGATCTCTGGATTCCCCATTTGTTGATGTATGTGCCTTTTTTTTTCTTTAAACCAGTATCATTTTGTCTTAATTACTATGGATTAAAATAAGTCTTGAAGTTAGGTAATGTGAGTCCTTCAACTTTGTTCTTCAGTGTTGGTTGGCTATTTTAAGATTTTTTTTTTTTACAAAGACATTTGAGAATCAGCTTGTTGATCCTACAAAACTGCATTAAGTGTTTAGATGGAGTTGAATTAACATCTTAATAATGTGCTAAATGGTTAGACTGGGAAAGAATCGACATATTAACAATATTGAATCTCTTAGTCCATGACCACAGAATATTTCTCTATTTAGGTCTTCTTTCCTCTTTTTAATAAATGTCTTACATTTTCTACATATATATTTTGTATTATTTTGTTAGATTTATGCTTAAGTTTTTCATTAAATTTATTTTTTTATAATTCTAATTTTTATAGGAAAATAATTGAGTTGTCTACTAACTTTGTATCCTGAGAACTTGCTACATACATGCTTATTAGTTGCAGAAGGTTTTTTTTTTGGTAGATTATTTGAGATTTTCTATGTAGAGTCAAGTCATATGAAATAAAGGCATTTACACATTTAGTGCAATCACTATCAAAATACCAACAGCATTTTGCACAGAGCAAGACCAAACAGTCCTAAAATTTGTATGGAATCTTTTATAAGCAATCTTGAGAAAGCAAAGCAAAGGTGGAGGCACAACAATTTTGGTCTTTAAGCTATATTACAAAGCTGTAGTCATCAAGACAGTATGATATTGGCACAAAAACAGACACATAGATCAATGGAACAGAAGACGGAGCCCAGAAATGGACCCACAACTATGTGGTCAGCTAATCTTTGACAAAGCAGGAAAGAATATCTAGCGTACTAAAAAAGACAGTCTCTTCAACAAATGGTGCTGGGAAAACTGGATAGCCCCATGCAGAAGAATGAAACCGGAGTACTTTCTTATACCATACACAAAACAAACTCAAAATGAATGAAAGACCTAAATGTGAGACAGGAAACTATCACAATCCTAGAGAAGAGCACAGGCAGCAACCTCTTTGACCTCCACCCCAGCAACTTTTTACTAGACACATTGCCTGAGGCAAGGGAAACAAAAGCAAAAATGACCATTGGGACTTCATCAACATAAAAAGCTTCTGCGCACTGAAGGAAACAATCAACAAAACTGAAAGGTAATCTATGAAATGGGAGAAGATACTTGCAAATGGCATATTGGATAAAGGGCTAGTATCCAGAATCTATAAAGAGCTCATCAAAATCAACACCCCAAAAATAAATAATCCAGTTAAGAAATGGGCAGAAGAGATGAACAGAAATCTTTTCCAAAAAAGATATCCAGATGGCTAACAGACACAGAAAAAAATGCTCAACATTAGTCATATATCAGGGAAATACAAATCAAAATCACAATGAGTTGCCACCTCATACTAGTCAAAATGGCTAAAATCAGTAACGCAGGAAACAGTAGATGATTGGAATGCAAACTGGTGTAGCCACTCTGGAAAACAGTATGGAGTTTCCTCAGAAAGTTAAAAATAGAATACCCTATGACCTAGCTATTGCACTACTACATGTTTAACCAAAGGACACAAAAATGTGATTCTAACGGGGCACATTCACCCCAATGTTTATAGCAACATTATCAATAATAACCAAATTATGGAAAGTGCCCAAATATCCATTGACTGATGAATGGATAAAGAAGATGTGGAATACATCTTCAATGGAGTATATCTATATATCTATATATCTATATCCACACACACAATGGAATATTACTGAGCTTTCTTTTAATGAAATCTTGCCATTTGCAATGATGTGATGGAGCTAGACACATATTATATTATGCTACCATGAAATAAGTCAGAGAAGGATAAATACCACATGATTTCACTCATATGTGGAGTTTAAGAAATAAACAGATGAATGTAGGGGACAGGAAAAAAGAGAAAGGGAATCAAAGCATAAGAGACTGTTAACTACAGAGAACAAACAGGGTTGGTGGAGGAAAGTGGGTGGGGCATGGGCTAAATGGGTGATTAGTATTAATGAGAGTACATGTGATGAGCACTGAGTATAGGTAAGGAATCACTGAATTCTATACCCTAAACCAATTTTACCATATATGTTAACTAGCTAGAATTTAAATAAAAAATTGAAGAAAAAGAAATAGTTTTATTTCCTACTTTCTAATATGTATTCTCTCTGTTTCTTTTTTTCTTAACTGCATTAACTGAGACTCCCAGGACAATGTTAAATAGGAATGGTAAGAGGGGATATCCTTGTCTTCTTGTCAGTCTTAGAAGGGAAGTGTCAAGTGTTTTACTTTTTTTTTTTTTAATTTATTTATTATATAGAGAGAAAGAGCGAGAGAGAGCATGCATGTGAGTGGGGGAAGGGTCAGAGGGAGAGGGAGAGAGAGAATCTCAAGCAGACTTCTCACTGAACATGGAGCCGGACGTGGGGCTTGGTCTTATGACCCATGAGATCCTGGCCTGAGCTGAAATAAAGAGTCAGATGCTTAGGTGACTGAGCCCCCAGGCACTCCACAAATGTTTTACTCTTAAGTATGATGTTAACTTACAGGTGTTCTTTGTAGATGTTTTCTTTTTTAATCAAGTACTAGAAATCTCTCTGTATTATTATTTTGCTGAGAGTTTTTGTAATGATTGAGTTTTAATCTTTTTCTGATGATTTTTCTTAATCAATTTATGTCAGTAAATTATTTTTTTTCCTTTAGCCTGTTGATGTTTTATATTGGTGGTTTACATTAGTTAATCTTTAAAAGTTGAAATACCCTTGCATTCCTGGAATAAATCTCACATGGTTATGGTGTATAATTCTTTTTGTACATTAATGTATTTAGTTTTATAATATTTTAGTATTAATATATGTTACTGGAGAATATTGAGTGTATTTTTTCTTGTAATATGTTTAGTTTTGATATTGGTGTAATACTGGCCTCATAGAATGAGGTGGAACATATTCCCTCTACTTGTATTTACTAGAAGAGATTGCAGGGACTTAGTATCATTTCTTTCTTAAATATTTTGTAGAATTTAGTAGTGAATTTTATCCTTTTGGATCTGGGGCCTTATTTTATGGAAGGTTATTAATCAATTTGGAGGTTCCTGGGTGGCTCAGTCGATTAAGCATCTGCCTTTGACTCAGGTCGTGATCCCCTGGTCCTGGGATCAAGCCCTGCGTCAGGCTCACTGCTCAATGAGGAGTCTGCTTTTCTCTCTCTCACTACCCACCCCCCATTCTCTCTGTCTCTCTCTCAAATACATAAATAAAATCTTAAAAAATAATCAGTTTAATTTCCTTGATAGATACAGGCCTATTTAGATTATCTATTTTATCTTTTATATGAAATACTTTTGTTACTTTGAGTCTTTCAGGGAATTTGTAGATTTTATCTAAGGTATCAAGTTTATGGCAGAGTTATAGAATTAGGCAGAGTTGTAGAATTGTTTATTATCTGTTTTTTTTTTTTTAAAATAGATTTTAGTTTCGGGTTCACAACAGAATTGAGCAGAGTACAGAGTTCTTATATAACTTCTGTCCTGCACAGCCTCCCTGATTTTCAACATCTTACACCAGAGTGGTACATTTGTTAAAATTGATGAAACCACACTGACACATCATTAGCACATTAAGTTCATAGTTCACATTAAGGTTCACTCTTGGTGTACATTGTATGGGTTTTGACAAATGCATAATAACATTTGTCATTCATCATTGTAGTAGCATACAGACAATTTCACTATTCTAAAAAATCTCTTGTGGGCAGCCCGGGTGGCTCAGCGGTTTAGCGCCACCTTCATCCTGGGGCCTGATCCTGGAGACACGGGATCGAGTCCCACGTCGGGCTCCCTGCATGGAGCCTGCTTCTCCCTCTGCCTGCGTCTCTGCCCCCACCCTCTCTCTCTCTGTGTCTCTCATGAGTAAATAAATAAAATATTAAAAAAATAAAGGAAACCTAAAAAATCTCTTGTGTTTTGCCTACCCTCTGCTTCCCCACCTAATCATCAGGTGTCACTGATCTTTTTACTATCTCCATGGTTTGCCTTTTACTGATGTCATATAATTCAAATAATGCAGTATGTAGTCTTCTCAGATTGGTTTTTTTGACTTAGATTTATGCATTTAAGTTTCCTCTATTATTTTTCATAGCTTGATAGAATATTTCTTTTTAGCACTGAATAATAGTCCATCGGCTGAATGTACCACAGTTTATCCATTCTCCTGTAGAGCATGTTGTATGATTCAAAGTTTTGTCAATTATGATAAAAGTTACTGTAAACAATCCATGATAAGTTTTTGTGTGGGTATATGTTTCATACATTTTCATACAGTGTAAGAGTTCACATCAAAAGTACAGAAGCTTTTGGATTGGGATGATTCTAATAATAATTTACAAATGACCTCAATTTGTATTGCATGTTAGGGAAATTGAACATTTTGCCAAAGTATTTTATTTTGAATATGTTACTAGGAGTAGTTATTTGGACATGTGTTAATGTCCAGTCCCTGAAAACAATGCAGTTATAAATAAATAATAGAAATTGCTTCATCATCGTCATCATCATGTAATCATTATCATAGATAACATGTTTGAAGGCTTACTGTGGTCAGGAATGAACCAACCTTCCTTCCTCCCTTCCTCCTTTCCTCCCTTTCTTCCATCCTTCCACATTTATTCTTCCTAATATCAGTGTGGAGTACATATTAAAATTACCTCTATTTTACTTAGAAGGAAGCCAGATCTTTGAGAAGTTCAATGACCTGTCTGAAACATACAACTTGTAAGAGTACTGCCAGAATTAGAAAGCAGATTAAAATCAGAATATGTGCTTTTACCAATTATGCTATGCTACAGCACATTTATTTTTTTTATTTTTTTATTTTTTTTAATTTATTTTTTATTGGTGTTCAATTTGCTAACATACAGAATAACCCCCAGTGCCTGTCACCCATTCACTCCCACCCCCTGCCCTCCTCCCCTTCTACCACCCCTATTTCGTTTCCCAGAGTTAGCAGTCTTTACGTTCTGTCTCCCTTTCTGATATTTCCCACACATTTCTTCTCCCTTCCCTTATATTCCCTTTCACTATTATTTATATTCCCCAAATGAATGAGAACATATAATGTTTGTCCTTCTCCGACTGACTTACTTCACTCAGCATAATACCCTCCAGTTCCATCCACGTTGAAGCAAATGGTGGGTATTATTCGTTTCTAATAGCTGAGTAATATTCCATTGTATACATAAACCACATCTTCTTTATCCATTCATCTTTTGTTGGACACCGAGGCTCCTTCCACAGTTTGGCTATTGTGGCCATTGCTGCTATAAACATCGGGGTGCAGGTGTCCCGGCGTTTCATTGCATTTGTATCTTTGGGGTAAATCCCCAACAGTGCAATTGCTGGGTCGTAGGGCAGGTCTATTTTTAACTCTTTGAGGAACCTCCACACAGTTTTCCAGAGTGGCTGCACCAGTTCACATTCCCACCAACAGTGTAAGAAGGTTCCCTTTTCTCCGCATCCTCTCCAGCATTTGTTGTTTCCTGCCTTGTTAATTTGCCCCATTCTCCCTGGTGTGAGGTGGTATCTCATTGTGGTTTTGATTTGTATTTCCCTGATGGCAAGTGATGCAGAGCATTTTCTCATATGCATGTTGGCCATGTCTATGTCTTCCTCTGTGAGATTTCTCTTCATGTCTTTTGCCCATTTCATGATTGGATTGTTTGTTTCTTTGGTGTTGAGTTTAATAAGTTCTTTGTAGATCTTGGAAACTAGCCCTTTATCTGATATGTCATTTGCAAATATCTTCTCCCATTCTGTAGGTTGTCTTTGGGTTTTGTTGACTGTATCCTTTGCTGTGCAAAAGCTTCTTATCTTGATGAAGTCCCAATAGTTCATTTTTGCTTTTGTTTCTCTTGCCTTCATGGATGTATCTTGCAAGAAGTTACTATGGCCGAGTTCAAAAAGGGTGTTGCCTGTGTTCTTCTCTAGGATTTTGATGGAATCTTGTCTCACATTTAGATCTTTCATCCATTTTGAGTTTATCTTTGTGTATGGTGAAAGAGAGTGGTCTAGTTTCATTCTTCTGCATGTGGATGTCCAATTTTCCCAGCACCATTTATTGAAGAGACTGTCTTTCTTCCAATGGATAGTCTTTCCTCCTTTATCGAATATTAGTTGCCCATAAAGTTCAGGGTCCACTTCTGGATTCTCTATTCTGTTCCACTGATCTATGTGTCTGTTTTTGTGCCAGTACCACACTGTCTTGATGACCACAGCTTTGTAGTACAACCTGAAATCTGGCATTGTGATGCCCCCAGATATGGTTTTCTTTTTTAAAATTCCCCTGGCTATTCGGGGTCTTTTCTGATTCCACACAAATCTTAAAATAATTTGTTCTAACTCTTTGAAGAAAGTCCACGGTATTTTGATAGGGATTGCATTAAACGTGTATATTGCCCTGTGTAACATTGACATTTTCACAATATTAATTCTGCCAATCCATGAGCATGGAATATTTTTCCATCTCTTTGTGTCTTCCTCAATTTCTTTCAGAAGTGTTCTATAGTTTTTAGGGTATAGATCCTTTACATCTTTGGTTAGGTTTATTCCTAGGTATCTTATGCTTTTGGGTGCAGTTGTAAATGGGATTGACTCCTTAATTTCTCTTTCTTCAGTCTCATTGTTAGTGTATAGAAATGCCACTGATTTCTGGGCATTGATTTTGTATCCTGCCACGCTACCGAATTGCTGTATGAGTTCTAGCAATCTTGGGGTGGAGACTTTTGGGTTTTCTATGTAGAGTATCATGTCATCGGCGAAGAGGGAGAGTTTGACTTCTTCTTTGCCAATTTGAATGCCTTTAATGTCTTTTTGTTGTCTGATTGCTGAGGCTAGGACTTCCAGTACTATGTGATTGCTGAGGCTAGGACTTCCAGTACTAACAGCACATTTATAAAACAGTAATATAGTTCAGGACCATAGATTTATTTCTTAGGCTGGTCATTTGCTTAACTCTAAGTGATGAATCGTTACTATGAAATATTGGCCAAGTCACTTGAAAAATGTTGAGGGTAGTTTAAATTAGCTGAATTAGTTTATTTTTGTATTGCTCTTCACCATTTGATTTTAAACTATAGGAGACTACTGGTCATAAATCAAGACTACATATTTTGTATTAAGCAAACACAACATTATGGGATTATTATATGAAAGGAGCTATGTATTTATCATAAACACAACAGATATAGATAAAAACAACACATTTTATTCAAACAAGATTATGTAAATTTGATTGTGATTTATTAATTTTCTTTATTCACGTATCAGTTTCACAAATAGCTATGCATACCTTTGATGCATAACTGCCAGATGAGAGGTGAGAAAATAAGATCACAAATCACAAGGATGAATATCAGTTGGAATAATTCAAGAAACTTCAAAGGAGTTTTGTTTTGTTTTCTTTCCTTGACTTGGGAGTGGTTGGTAAATGCACATCAAATCCTTTAATTTGGGTTATGTTTCTGCCTTATATTTTTAGAAATTGAAGACCATTAATTTAGGGTATATGGGACCTCTGTAGTTAGGCACCACTCTCCTCCCTCTTACTTCTTAATTAAAATTATGGTTCTCTCAGTAGCTCTTTGGACATTTATTATAAGGACTAGTTCATCTCAATTTTATTTGTTTTTGTTTTTGTTTTAGTAGATGTGGTTGCTATTCTCAGAATTCCATTCTGTACTACTTTCCCATTCTACCTTATTTTATTTAACTTGGCTCACTATTTTACCCTCTGCTAACCACTACTTGTATACTGATAACTCTCAGTTCTACCTTTTTCTTTAGTTTCATTTTTTTTGTGTGTGTGTGTGTCCAGCTGTTTACTAAGATTCACTCTGAGAAATATCGATGACTTATATGTCAAAGCAAACTCTCATTTTTTTTTCTCTAAACCTCCCTTTTCTAAGTGATTTTCCCATTTAGTTCATAGTCTTAAAATCCAAAAACTGGGATGCCTGGGTGGCTCAGTGATTGAGCAACTACCTTCCATTCAGGGCATGATCCCAGGACCTGGGAGTGAGTCTCACATGGGGCTCCCTGCAGGGAGCCTGCTTCTCACTCTATGTCTTTGCCTCTCTCTCTCTCTCTCTCTCTCTCTTTCTCTGTCTCTCATGAATGAATAAATAAAATCTTTAAAAAATCTCAAAACTTTCTATCTTAATGTCCTAAGATAGAAACCTTGGTATCATTTTTCTTCCTTTAATCCAATATCTAATAATTTGATAAGACCACTTGGATTACATCTTGACATGATTTGGCTTCTGCCTCTCTCCTTTCTATTCCATGTCCTATACCCTCCACAACCATTCCATTCCACACAAACTGTTCCCTGGGTTTTGTTAACTTTTAGATCTCCAATCAAAAACATGGTGCTAAACAGAGCAGGTCATGCTATTTCATGCCCATTTGCCTTCATATATTGGTGTTCTTCTCCAGTGGGATCCTCCTGACTGATTCAAAATTGTCTTTAAGCTCAAATTTGATCTTGCAAGGCAGAGTTTCATAGCTTTTTCTCTTACAAAACTGTGGGACCTCAAAGACTAGCTATTATTCTATCTGGCTGTGTCCTAGGATAAGAAGGAATTCAGGTACTTAGGACATATTTAATAAATATTTGATAAATGGACAAATGAATAAAATACAGATCAATAAAAGTACTCATACTTTCTGGGAAGAAAAACATTTAGTAAAGCTTGGATATTTAATATTTGTTGTAGTCTCTCTTTTTTATCATTGAGGCAGATATTTTTTATGATATTATCTTTATTTTTGATATAACCAGGTATACCTTGACTTTATAAATTAAAAGATTAAAACAAGTTCTAATACTTTTTATCATAAAAGATTATAATTTAAGAGATATTAATTAATAACAACCTTGTTGGTTGAATGAGTATATGTGTCTGTTTTTTCATTCATTCTCATCTCTCAGATTTACTTTTTCTTAGATCATACACAAGTATATTTTTTTGGACAGCATATAAGCACTGCATAAGGATGTAAGTAAAATTTGAGAATTTCTTCTTTGTTATCATCCAGTTCCCAATTTCCCCATCAGGGTAATGATTTGGTTTGTACATTTCTCTCTTTCCTTTTTTAAATCTAGCACATCTGTAGTAATAGCACAGTAGTATGTTTATGTGTGTGTATTTGTGTCTGTTTTATGCTTCCCTATGATTTTCTTTCATTTTTCAAACAATAGACAATATTTCTTTGAGATTTTCATATATGAAATTTTTCTTTATTTTCTTCATTTGCTAGAATATTCCAATGTATGATTTAGATAGCTTTCCTCTACTAATAGATATTTAGGTTGTTTTCAACTTTCATCTCAGCAAAACATACTGCAGCAAGCATCCTTTTATAATAATTTTGAAGATATTACTGATAGTGGAATTATCCTAACAAAGGTTAAAATATTTAAATTTTAATAGATATTATCTAATTGCTTTTGAAAAAAGAAAAGCCTTTATGTTTTTGCAAGCTGCTGTACCTTGGCCAGCACTGGCTCTTCTGTGCAATTCTAATGTGTACCCTTGTGCTGTGGAAAACAAAAATAAAACAGAAACTTAGGTAGCTCATTTTGATTCAGTTTACATTTCTCTGATTCAACACCATTTTCTTACAGTTTTGGCTATTTGTATAGTTTTGTGAATTACCTGTCATAATCATGGCATATTTTTCTCTTGGGTTACTTACGATGGTTTCTGTATTATTTTATTGTACAGAAGTTTGAATCATAAGTAGTCAAATCTCACAACTATTTCCTATTTAGGCTTTCTGAATTACATTTGGAGATTCCACAGAAGGGGAGAGCTTTGGTCCTTTCAGCATGGCCTGTTTTGGGGGCATAACCTCAAACTTATTAAATTTCTGATTTTTATTACTTTTTAAGTAGTTGGCCCTGACAACTTTATGAGATAAGTAAGGAAATTGTTAAAATTCGTATTTTTTATTTGGGGAGCCTGAAGATCCCAAGTTAAAATAATACAAAGAAGCAACTAGAGACTTCAGTACATTTTAAGTACTCAGTAAATAGTTATATAATGTGAGTATGAGACAAATTTTTGTTTTTCTCTTGAGCAAGAGGTTTTAGGTTTTTTCTTTTCTTTTCTTTCTTTCTTTTTTTTTTTTTGTTTTGTTTTAGGTTTTTTCTTGACAGGTCCTAAGACAATTCAAACCTGAGAGATTGAAGTAGAGTTCTGGATTGAAACTCGTTGATGTGGGGACATTTTCTGACGTATCCTGACCATGGTCAAATGTCACACTTGTATCAGTCTAGGTAGAAGATTAGGTCTGTTCCCTTCCAAATTCAGGTCACTAAATGAACCATGCACAAACTATATGGTCTTTCTCATTGTACCTGTGTATGTAACCAGGATTAGCAACTTTTTGACATATTTGTAATTTTGAAAGTTAGATTTCATTAATTTTACTTCTTTTTTTAAGGGTTTTATTTATTTATTCATGAGAGGCGCACAGAGAGAGGGGCAGAGACATAGGCAGAGGGAGAAGCAGGCTCCCTGTGGGGAGCTTGATGTGGGATCCCAGGACCCCTGGATCACGCCTTGAGTCAAAGGCAGACACTCAACCACTGAGCTACCCAGGTGCCCCTTATTAATTTTACTTCTATAAACTTGTTATAATTTATGTGAGTTGCTTTTTAAGAAAAAGTAAGTGGGTTGATAAAATTTTGCAATAATTATCATACTTGCATGTCCTTGAATGTAGTGGGTGCAGTAGTGGCTTTTTCTGGGAACTAAAATGTACGTGGAATTTTCCATTTTTTATGGGTCTGTGTTATGAAATAATAGTTTTGGATATTAGCATTTGAATATGTACTTAAGATGCTATACAATGCTATTCCCTCTTTGGAACACATTCTGACTCATTTTGCCAGTTTGCTGATTCCAAAGGTTAAGATGAAATCAGGTATTGTAATGCACATGTGAAAGCATTTAGGAAAATGTGATGTTGCATATGTTTAAAAAAGGCAGTATAGTTTTGGTCTAATTTTTTAATATTTAGCTTTATATGTATTACTTCAAATATATAATTTAGTGACAGATAAAATCCCAGGAGTATTAGAGTTTTAAAAGAAATGCTGTTTTTATTTTAATTTCTTTGGTATCTGATTTAAGATGGTTGGTATTCTCAACATAATTCAACATCTATAACCAGGACTTTAGATAATTGCAATGTTGGTTGGTGCCCTATAATTTTTATATTGTTTATTAAATTTCTTCAATTTTCTTTAAGAAGATCATGCTATTTCAGTATTATCAGTTATATCTTTTGTGGTACAACTGAGGAAAGGACCAGAAACTCCAATAAGAATGCAAAATGTGACTTGACCAAAATATACAGATGTCGTCTTCTTAAGAGACTGTTTGCCTTTAACAAATAAGAGAGTTTTTCTTAATCCAGTAAATTCTAGTACAGACACCTGAGGGCAGTACATCTTCACTGTCTTCACTGCAAATCTAGGAATGACTTCTTTCCATTATAAAAGTTGGTATACCCACAGGAGGATTTATAATGGGACCTCTTGGCCATCCTTTTTCCTGTAGGAAGGAGGAATTGATTCACACTTTACACAGTAAGAGTAATATTCTCAATCTTCATTGTTTTGGTAATGTTTTCCTATTAAATTAGATAAATGGTTATTTTTTTCCCCTTAAACATCTCTTCTTGCTGCTTATATTACCTATATAATAGCTGTGTCATCAAACTAATAGTACATAGTTCCTTTGTATTTTATACACTAAATGAAGCATTTGTAACTTTTAGTGCTCTGAAATCTTTACTGATTTGTTTTTTCTGAATAGCTTACACTCCTGTTAGGAGAACCATATACATGTGTGTATTTAATAAATCATATAATACTCTATCAGACAGTTTTGTTTGTTCTTAATGTCATGTCCACACCCTCACCCAATAATTCTTACCTTGATTTATGCAATTCAAAATGATTAAGGGCACATTGCTAAATCCATAAGTATATCAGAAATACATCTATAATCCTCTTATCCCACTTGACCTGATTCAACATCATCCCCATGAAGAAAGGAGATTTAGATTTAGCATTGACTATTCTAAGGCTCAGAAAAATGTAACATGATAATTAGAGAAGGGAATTTTATTTTGTTTATTTTTGTAGCTTTGTTATGATTGACAATTACATAATATATAAAGTATACAGTGTCATGATTTAATATTTGTATTGTGAAATGATTCTCACATTCAAGTTAATAAACACATCTATCACATCACATAGTTGTGATTACATTACTACTTTGTCTATGAGATTTGCTCTCAGCAAATTTTAAGTTTACAATACAGTATTAACTATAGTCACTATGCTGTACATGAGATCTTTAGAACTTACTCATCTTTTTTTTTTTTTCATCTTATAACTGAAAGCTTGATCTTTTTCCCACCTTCTCTCCTGTCCTCCCAGTCCCTTGCAAACACCTTTCTACTTTCTGATTTAATTTTTTTTTTCAGTTTCCACATACAAGTGATAGCATACAGTATTTATTTTTCTCCATGTGACTTACTTCATTTAACATAATGGCCTCCAAGTTTATCTATATTGCAAATGGCAGGGTTTTTAAAAG
The DNA here is from genome assembly GCF_048164855.1 of Canis lupus baileyi. Taxonomy (NCBI): domain Eukaryota; kingdom Metazoa; phylum Chordata; class Mammalia; order Carnivora; family Canidae; genus Canis; species Canis lupus. The sequence goes on from NC_132841.1 coordinate 65,319,705, forward strand.
GCTGAATAATATTTCACTTTGTGTATATGTTTTATATACGTATGTATCAGAATATATATCACTATGTGTATGTAACACATTTCCCTATTCATCTGTCAACACTTAGGTTGTTTCCATGTCTTAGCTATGATAAGAAAATGCTACAACAAACATGGTAGGGGATACAGATATCTCTTCAAGATAGTGATTTCATTTCCTTTGGATATACACCCAGAAATGGGATTGCTGATAGTTTTATTTTTAATTTTTAATATTCACATTTTAGTTCTCTTTTTAATTTTTTGAGAAACTTCCAACTGTTTTCCGTATCGTCTTGTACCAATGTACATTCCCACCAATAGCATATAGGGTCCTATTTTCTTTACATGCTTTCCAACATTTATTATCTCTTTTTGATGATAGACATTCTTGAAGAGGTATATAGTTATACCTCACTGTGGTTTTGATGTGCACTTCCTTGATGATTAGTAATGTTGAACACCGTTTTATATATCTTTTGGGCTCTGTATATCTTCTTTGGAAAATGTTTATTCAGACCCTTTGCCTATATTTGATCAAGTTATTTGTTTTTTGCTGTTGAGTTTATGAATTTCTTATATATTTTAGGTATTAACCCCTTATCAAATACATGGTTTGCAAATATTTTCTCCATTTTTTAGGTTTTCTTTTCATCTTGTTGATTATTTTCCTTTGCTGTGCAGAAACTTTTTAGTTTGATGTAGTCCCTCTTGTTTATTTTTGCTTTTGTTGCCTTATCTTTTGATATAAAATCCAAAAAATTATTGCCAAGACCGATGTCAAAGAGATTTTCCTCTATGTTTACTTCTAGAGGTTTTATGGTTTCAGGCTTTACATTTAAGAATTAATGTATTGGGTTGATGTTTGTGTATAGTGAGGATAGGGGTCTTAGTTGCATCCTTTTGCATATGACTATCCAGTTTTACTAACATTATTTGTTGAAGAGACTTTCCTTTTCCCTGTGTGTATTCTCAGAGCCTTTGTTAAATATTAGTTGACCAAATGTGCATGAATTTATTCTGGGGTCTTGATTCTGTTTCATTGATCCATATGTCTACTTTTATGACATAAACATACTGTTTTGATTACTATAGCTTTGTAAAATAGTTTGAAATCAGGAAGGAATGATGCATCTAGGTTTGCTGTGTTGATCAAAGATACCACATTAGCAATATGAAGGCCAAAAATCATATGATTGTTTCAGTAGATGCAGAAAGAGCATTTGATAAACTTCAACATCCTTTCATGGAAAAACTCTCAACAATTTAGATATAGATGACAGGTACCTCAACATAATAGTGACTTATATGACAAGCCCATAGCTAATATCATACTCAAGATCAGGAACAAGACAAGCATGCATGCTCTTACGATTTCTATCCAACATAGTACTGAAAGTCCTAGCCTGACATGATCTTATGTATAGGAAACTCTACAGACTATACCAAGAAACTTGTGGGAACTGATAAACAAATTCAGTAAAATTATAGAATATAAAACCAACATATAGCAATCAGTTGTTTTTATATACTATAAACTATCTGAAAAAGAAATTAAGAAAAAAATCCCTTTTATAGCATCTAAAAGAATGAAATGCTTAGGAAAAAAAGCAAGAAGGTGAAATATCTACACACTGAAAACTATAAAACACTGATGAAAGAAATTGAAGAAGACTCAAATAAGTGGAAAGATAACTCATGTTCAAAGATTGGAGGGATTAATATTGTGAAAATATCTATAAGACACAAAGCATTATACAGATTCAATGCAATCTCTATCAAAATTCCAATGACATTTTGAATAAAAATGGAAAAACATCCTAAAATTCATATGGAACCATAAAAGACCCTGACTAGCTAAAGTAATCTTGAGAAGGGAATTTTAAATGATTATTTCAAACATATATTACCATTTTATATCCAGCTTTATTCAAAATATTTTTTGTAAGTAAATGGTACTTCCAATAAGGTAGTGTTAACATCATTTTCCATAATATTATGGTTATTTAACATATTTTTCAGCCAGCATTTCAGAGAATAAGCTGTAGTAAGCGTATGAAACAGAATTTTCTTTGAAATATAAAGGGCTAACACTACATTCAATTTGTCTGATTGGTTTCCATGCCTCTTGGGTTGTTGAGAACATAATATGTATCTCGTTTTAGTATTGAAACAGTAGTATCCAAAGACTTAAACACTGATTTTTTCATCTACAGTTATGGCAAACATCTACATTGCTTTGTTGCTGTCTATATATTGTTTATCAGATAGCAACACATCCCATTGTTGACCACGATTGATTTCAGAAGATAAGCAGAAGACTTTGGTCCTAGTCTTTGCTCTCAGAAGATAAGCAGAAGACTTTGGTCCTAGTCTTTGCTCTCAGAGAATATATCTCTGTCAGAGAACACACCCAGGGAAAAATTAAGAAGAGAGATTGATAGGTTTTATGCTTGAAAATATGTTATTTTGACCAGATTATTATCAATTCAGATTGATCAGAAGATCAATGTGTGACACACACACATCATTTTTTCCCCCCTTGCACTAAGGACATATAATCATGTATGCCATTATTTTGGAAATTCTGACACTTTCCCAATCTGTAAATATGAAAATGCTTATTTCCTAAAATAAGTCAGTTTTTCTTTCTTTCTTTCTTTCTTTCTTTCTTTCTTTCTTTCTTTCTTTCTTTCTTCTTTCTTTCTTTCTTTCTTTCTTTCTTTCTTTCTTTCTTTCTTTCTTTTTTCTTTCTTTCTTTCTTTCTTTCTTTCTTTCTTTCTTTCTTTCTTTCTTTCTTTTTTTTCTTTCTTCTTTCTTCTTCTCTTTCTTTCTTATTTTTTAAAGATTTTATTTTTTTGAGAGAAAGAGAGCATGAGCAGGAGAAAGGTAAAGGGAAGGGTAGAGGAAAGGACAGAAGCAGACTCTGATGAGCAGGGAAGCCAGATGCAGGGCTCGATCCCAGGACCGTGGGATCATGACCTGAGCCAAAGGTAGGCGCTTAACTGACTGAGCCACCCAGGTGCCCCAACAAATCAGTTTCTAATATGAAACCTCTCTCATAGGCTTCCACATGTGTAGAACATACTAGTCCTTAAATTCTTAATGTGACAGTGTGTATTCTAAATAATGGTTTATGGAATCAGCTAATTTTTTTTTGGTCTTGGGCATTTGAAGAATCTCCACATTGATCTGGATTTGAAAGAACAGATGGCCATTTTCTAAAGTTTCTTTTGTAATTTTTAAATGTTTGGCTCTAGTTACCAAAGGGAATATGTTTTTGTCTGGCTAGGCAGATACAGTAGACAGTTGTAATTGTCTAAAAAGATAAGTAGTGACCACTCCAACACTTTCATAGTTGCAGACATGCAGATTTTGTGACCCGACTTGACTGAGATCTAAAAATCTGAGTTGATCAGATTCAGTGGATAAATGCTTAGATTTGTGCTTCACTCTGCACTTTCAGATTGGCCAAGTGAGAGGACCAAAATAGAACTTAGAGGGACTCTCCCTTAGGATTTACCTACCTACCTCTTAGGTAACTTGTATTTTCTGAGCTTTTTAAAAGAAATTGCCTGCTTTTGAAATACTTCAAAAGCATTTAAAGAGCCATGTTAAAAGGCCAGTTGGAAATTCAGGCATAGCCCCTAGATATGTGATACCTTAGTGGGGCTGGTGGTCCTTAGAGACTGGATTTTCAGCTCTGCAAGGCCAGAAACTCAATCCCATCATTAAACATAGACTTGATATGACTCAGGGGAACGGACCGATGCTAATGAAACTCATGAGACTCATGATAAGCCAGAAGGCTAGTTCATTAATTCATAATTAGAAATAGATCTGCTAAAAGGAAGGAAATACAGCTGGTCAGCACATTCTATCCTAGAAAGAAAACTTACATGCAAATGCAAAAAGGTGGCTTGGTGGATACAAAAACAGTGGAAAGAGAGCTGGATAATATTAGTGGACAGTTGATCTGGTTCTGCTACCTTCATATTTCCTTTTCCTTGCAGACTTCTGCCTGGAAAGGGAGCCTTGATTCTACTTTACATGGGGCAGAGGCCCTGTGAACTGAAGACACTGGCCTGAATTTGTACTTTCAATCATCTTTAAGTCAGTTAGGTTATAATATAAATGAACAACTAATTTCTTTCCATTAACATGTTATGTTCACAGCATCTTGTAACTTTTAACTTGATCTTTTTTTTTAATTTTTAAAATTTTTTTAAAAAATTCATTCATGAGAGAGAGAGAGAGAGAGACAGAGGCAGAGACATAGGCAGAGGGAGAAGCAGGTTCCCCACAAGGAGCTCAACACAGGACTCGATCCCAAACCCCGGGATCACGCCCTGAGCTGAAGGCAGACACTCAACCACTGAGCCACCCAGGTATCCCCTAACTTGATCTTGATGGAGACTAAGAGAAACTCCATTTCAGCCAGCAACACTCTCTTTAGAAACTGTCTGTAAGAATGAATTACTATGAGAGTGACTAGTTTCTCATTTCTGGGTGATTTTCAGTCTTGGAGAGTAGACTGTCCTACTTAGGTCCTCCTGTCCTATGAGACAGCCTTATACTTTATTCTGTATTAATAATCTGTAGCAGTGATCAGCCCCATTTGAAAATAATTGAAATATCACAATACATTCTCTGGGATACTTTTTAGTAATTGCAAAGAAATCTATTCATTAATTTAGGTGTTACAGATATCTTCAGACCATTTGTGATAGCCTTTCTTCAGCATCCATGTGACATGATGAGAAAAGATGGTGGCTAATGTAGTTTAACTTCCTTTTCCTAAAAAGTTTAAACAATCATTCCGTTAGTATTCAAAGAACACTATTAGTGAAGCAATGTTGATAAGGTAAGGATGAAAAGAAATGCCAGTCATAATTTCTACCTACAAGGAGCTGACAAATATATAAAATAATGCATTATATTTTCTCTTTAATAAAAATATACATAGTGTTAAAACTAATCAAAATATAATTTTCTCTGTCTTGGGTGATTTAGAAGGAATCCTAGTGCCAGTGTCATGAATATCCAATTTCACTCTGGGCAGTAGCCATCTAATAGACCTTAGATGGTACACTATATTTAAAATCTTTTTTTTTTTTTTTGAGAGAGTGTGTGTACATGCATTTGTAGCTGGAGAGTGGTGAGAGGGCAGAGGGAGAGAGAATCTTAAGCTACACTCAGTGCAGAGCCCTACGTGGGGCTGGATCTCACGACCCTGAGATCGTTACCTAAGCAGAAATCAGGAATTGGACTTTTAACTGACTGAGCCACCCAGGCTCTCTAGTATACTATATTTAAAAATGTGTTATAGAGATCTCAAGTAGGGAGAAAGAGGGAAAGGTAATTATATTAGTAGATAGCTTAATGACAAGGTCTAATACATTTACAGGTGATTTGTAGATTAGAATAGATCGCAAAACACTAATAAATCCCAAGAAACTTAATTCTGTCTCCTATAAATGATTTAATATTTAAGAAAAGAAAAAATCGCATTTTTAGAATCTAGTGTACCTAGAGAGAATGATATGATCAAAATAAATTTGACCCTAATTTTGACCAGAATTTCCTTAATTGTGATAAAATTTTTGTTAAACTTTTAAAAAATATTTTATGGAGTAGTATTTTGGGACTAACTTGCCAGATTTTTTTCTTAAAAGTGTCAAAATTCAGGGGCATCTGGGTGGCTCAATTGGTTAAGAGTATGCCTTTAGCTCAGGTCATGATCCCAGAGTCCTGGGATCAAGCCCTGCAGGTGTTGGACTCCCTGTTCAGCAGGGAGCCTGCTTCTCCCTCTCCCTCTGTCTCTGCTCTCCCTGCTTGTGCTCTCACTCTCTCTCTGTCTCTATGTCTTTCACTCTCTGTCAAATAAAAAAAATCTTAAAAAAAATTTTTAAAAATAAAAGTGTCAAAATTCTAGTATTGGGACATTATTTAGCTATCTAAGGATAATACATTTTACTACAGAAAGTTGTAGTATATGAATCTAGATTTTTTTTAAAACTACACAGCTGAGAATTCTAGAAGACATTATTTTCATTTCTTATAAACTCTTCTTACATATTCAGGCTTAAAAGGTGAATCAGGCAAAATGCTGTTTATGAATATATATATATATGTATATATATATATTATATGTATATTAGATTCATTTATTAACTGAAAGATATTTGGCAGCTCCAAACAAATATTTTCCCATAAATTGCCACCTATGTATGTTGCTCTCTTGAGGGGTAGTAAAGACAGGGAAAGACAAACAAAGGTTGTATCTGAGGGAGTTCACATTCTTGTAGCTCAGACTATGGCCTCTCGGGATTGTTCATATACCAGCTGCCACATCCTCAGCCCCTAGTTTTGATAATAGGTACTAGGGTGGGTCCCTCTTCAATGTAGGAAGCTCCAGCTTTTGGGGGAAAAGTCCTTTAGGTAAGAGAAGTATTGTATTGGATACGTGTTTTTAAAAGTAGTGTAGCATGCAGTCTGTAACTGGGTTTTTAGTCTTTTGATTCATTATAGAGTCAGCAAAAAAAGGGTATGAGAAAACTCAAGAAATGGTTCTGTTCTAGTTTCTATGTCTTGTCTCCTTTACTTTTCACTCTAGACTCTTAAGAACTTTTCTGTGAATTTTTTCTTATTCAGATAAAATATTTTAAAAAGCTGATTTGTGGGAAGTACTTCGGTTTAAAAGGAATAAAAAATGATAGCAAATAAATTAATCCTCTGGTAGGAAGCTTGTTTAACTCCATCACTATTGTTGCTTGTTTCATGTGATCTAAATTTAAATTGATTCCTCACATCACCATACACATTTTTATCCAGGTCAAAGAGACAGTGACTTCTAAATAGACTAGTGACTTTCTTTATTCTAGTTCTTTGCCTATAGAATTCTATCCAGGTTACGTGTGTCAGCCAAAGCTAATTCTAATTAAATATTTTAAAAATCCGCTTAAAGAGTGACAACACAAAGCCTCAGGTTTGGGTTTGGCCTGTGCAACGATTGTTTTATAAGTTCATGTACAATAGAGTTACTAACTCTGGATACAGGGACACTATTTTTCCCCCAGTTAAAATGGAGTTTGAGAATTTTTTTCTAAATCTCATTTTTAATATTGTTTCTGCTTTTGCAGAAAGACCAAGAATTTTTATTGATCAAAAAATTCTTTTAGTGCTCTTCCTCAAGTAGAAGGAAAAGGTCCTGTGACAGAATGGATTGTACCAGAAAATGATACCTCATTACAATGATGATGTTGCATTTAAGGCAGAGAGAAAAGAAAGGAAGAAAAGAAAAATGAGATAGAGTGAAAAATGCTGAGTGGTGAGGCTTGCTGCCAGATGACTGACTACTGAGGGTGTGGACACCTCAGAATTTTGTTATCAGCCAGACAGAGGTTTAAAGGACTGAGCACCTAGGCATCCTGAGGCTTTTTATTACTCACTTATCCTAGGTTTGAGGTGCTGATTTTTTGTTGTTGTTTTATAATTTATGACAACTGGAATTTTAGTATGTGTGAAAACAAAAATATCCAGTGACAGTTAAAATCATCTAGGACCATTACATGCACATTAGTGTTCAGAAAGCACTGGTTTAGGACACCACACAGGCTGGAAAAGACCATTGACTCATTGTTAGGCGAACGGACATACTACAGTTTTTTTCAGTGATGTTTATACCATCTATAATTAAGAAATCTCACCATTTATTTATTTTTAAAGATTTATTTATTCCTGAGAGAGAGAGAGAGAGGCAGAGACATATGCAGAGGGAGAATCAGGCTCCTCACAGGGAGCCCGATGTGGGACTCAATCCCAGATCTTGGGATCACACCCTGAGCCGAAGGCAGATGCTCAACTACTGAGCCACCTAGGCGTCCCAAGAAATCTGACCATTTAATAACCTATTCTATAGAAAGCATAATCCCCTCATTCATTTATTACAAGTTTCCTGGATGCATTCTATCCTAGGGTATGTATTTTAGTCCAAACCATACTCCACACTGTGAGCGGAGTGATCATTACTACATCTGCCTTAACTTAAGCATTGGTTACTTTATTATTTTAAGAGAATAAAGTTTGTGGAGAGTGGTGTAGTTACTGAGAGAATTAATTACAACAGGTTTTATGCTCTTTGTGGCCTTGCATGCATATATATTACTGTTTCAAATTATTTCATTTCGGAAAGGTGGAAAATGTGTTTAAAGAAAGTAAGAACTGCAGCTACAGGCTGTGAAGAAGAGGATTTCTCAGAATGAGTCTATATGTTTGACCAAAAGCATAGAATTAGAGTCAAGAAATGAGACTGCCACTTCAGCTGTGACTCGTACTGTCTAAACAGCTGTTAAAGACACCCAGTTGCAATTGTTTTTTTTCAAATTGGCTCTTGAAATATATTTTAGACTGATTTTGAGAGCATTGCTTAAATTCTGCTATTTTAATAAAATATTGTATTGCTCACTACAGTGTGGCCTCACCTTCTAACAGCATTCTTTGATGTTAGGTCCTCTGTTTTTGATAGCTGAAGATAAACATAACAATGATAAAAATATAGAATGTTACAGCAAAACTATTTAAATATTTTGTTGTAATCCTTGATTGGGTCATTTGGCACACACTAGTATATTTCTCAGTATACCAGGAAGACACTGTAAACCAAGGCTTACTGATTTTCTAGCAGATATTAAATAGATCCATGGAGTAAGTAAGCAGCAGAGGCAGAGATGCTTTCGGAGAGGAGCTCAGGAAGTAGATGTGGGGCTATAAAACAATTCTGAAAAACAATGTTGTGCTCGGATGTGACCTCTTACAAAAGGCAGTGCTTAGGTCTTTCTTAAGGCTGAAGATCTGTAATCGAGCAAGTAAAGCTATGAAGCAAGAGTGACAACACTCTTGAAGCAAGTGGTTCTCATAATTTTACATTTGGATTATCATTTGAAGAGCACTGGGTATTATACTATATATTGGTAAATCAAACTGCAATAAAAGAATATACAAAAAAAAAAAAAAAACAACTTTCCTGATACTTTTGTTGTTGGTCTCGCCCTAGCGAATTTATTTTCCCATATTGATAGGGTATCAAAATTCTACATTGGAAGGTTCATTCCCATTCAGAGCAAACCTGCAGCATTTAAGATCTCTGAGATGAATCTGATCACAAGAGTCGCCCTATCCTGGAAGGAAGTTAACATTTACTTTCATACTCACCTAACAAATCTGCTCAAACCCTGTAGAAGCTACTTTTGAATGTATATTGTAATGGCGTTATTAAAAAGTTAATTCTAGCTATTTAAAGCTTTGAATTTCTGAGCGCAATTCTACGGAATCCTACTTTTTCAAGCGTGGATACTTTTGTTTTCTTAAGGAAAATGCTTATGAGTTTGCATCTACCTTTATTTATACCCACATATTTTTTTACTTGAGCCAAATTAATTATCCAATTATATTTTAAACATAGAATAACTGATTATGTAACCGATAGTTTTGGTAAATTGTACTGAGTTGAACTTTTTAAGCAGAAGAAATATGTGGTTTTAGTGGTCAAAATAAGGAGAAATTGTGTAACTTTTATTGTATTTTGCATGTTAAAATAGTTTTTAATTTGAAGTGGTTTTTCTGTTTGTCATGTAGATGCAATTTATGGTTCTTTACAGATTAAAATTTGTTTCCTTGCTGGATAAAATGTTGACTTAGTATTAAAACCTGCTTTTACCTGAATCTTTCGCACAGATTGCCTTTCTGTGGTTCTGATGCCAAACATACTCTCACTCTCTGTTTTCTGATTTCCTGGAAATCCCCAAATCTTCAGGGCTTTCAGGTTAATTAAAAAAAAAAAAAGATTTAATTTATTAGAGCAGTTTTAGGTCACAACAAAATTGAGTGGAAAGTACAGAGCCCCCATATACTCCCTGTCCCCACCTAGGCAACATACCCTACTTAGCTATGTACTCCACCACAGAGGTACATCTGTTACAGTTGATGAACTTATATTAACACATCTTTATCAACTAAAGACTGTACTTTATATTAGGGTTCACTCTTGGTGTAGCCAGATTACATGGGTTTTAAACAATGTATAATGTATATGTAGCTATCATTAGAGTGTCATACAAAGTCATTCACTGCCCTAAAAATTCCCTGTGTTCTGCGTATACATCCCTCCCTCCACTCTCCTGCCAACTGTTGGAACTCACTGATATCTTTAACCATCTATAGTTTTGCCTTTTCCAAAATGTTATATAGTTGGATTAATGCATTACGTTGTCTTTTCAGATTGATTTAACTTAGTAATATATATTAAAGTTTCCTCCATGTCTTTTCATGGCTTAATTGCTCATTTCTTTTTAGCATTAAATAATATTCCATTGTCTGGATGTATTATGGTTTATCCATTCTCCTACTCAAAGACTTCTTGGTTGCTTTCAGGTTTTGGCAATTATGAATGAAGGTGCTATAAACATTTGCGTAGACAGAACTTCTCAACTCATTTGTGTAAATACCAAGGAGTGTGATTGCTGTATCTTGTATGAGCATATTCAGTTTTGTGAGAAATGGCCAAACTGTTTTCCAAAGTAGCTGACTCATTTTGCATGCCTACCTGAAATGAATGAAACTCCTTGTCATTCCACATCCTCACCAACATTTGATATTGTCAAGATTTTGGATTTTTACCTTTCAAATAATTGTGTATTGTCTCATCGTTTTAATTTGCAATTTTTAAATGCCATATGATGTTGAACATCTTTTCATATGCTTATTTACCACCTATAAATCTTCTTTGTTGAGTTGTCTGGTAGATCTTTTGCCCATTTTTTAAAATGAGTGGTTGATTTTCCTACTGCTGAGTTTTAAGAGTTCTTTGTAGATTTTGGATAATAGTCCTATATCATTCTTTTGTCAATATTTTCTCCGTGTCTGTGGTTTATCTTCTTATTCTATTGACAGATTGACTTTTTTAACCTTTGAAATTGTGTATATATATTTTTGTCTTTTTACCACTTGACTGCTTGCCTTGCTCTACCATTGTTCACCAGAATGAGTTGTGTCTTTAAACTAAATCTGTATGTCCAGCTTCAGCTTGTTCATCTGTTTCTGTTGTTGGTGAGTCAGAGAACTCAGAGTTCTTATGCTTGTCTTCCCCATGCATGCAGCCCAGGAGCTGATTTGTTCGTGGGGGGAAAACAGAGAAGGTAATATGTGATCTCTTTCCAGTACCTATAGATACAATTAGCCTTCTTTAACCCGGCAGTAGTCCCCAGGTAGCCACCAAACTGCCCCCAAAAGTTAATAATTTTTAATGCATAACAAAGAGTGTATGGAATAGATATGTAAATTGTGAAGAATGAAATTAAACACCTGTGAATCTATCTTCCAATTTAAGATTAATTCTGTTGGCAATAACATTAACATTACCTATGGGCTCTGCTAGCTTCCATTAGGTAACCACAAACCTAAATTTTGTTTTATCTAAAAATATTTTCCACAGATATATAGTCCTAAACAATATATTATTTAATTATGATTGTTCTAAGTGTTTTAAAACTTGTAGCATATCCTTAGGGGCACCTGGGTGTCTTAGTTGCTTAGGTGTCCGACTCTTGATTTTGCCTCAAGTCATGGTCTCAGGGGCATGAGATTGAGCCCTGTGTTGGGCTTCCTGCTCAGCGGAGTCTCTTCTCTCCTTCTCCCTTTCCCTTTGCCCCTCCCCCCACTCACACAAACTCTCCCAAATAAATAAATAAATAAATATTTAAAACTTCTTGTAACATACCTTAGTCTTTGGCAACTTGCTTTATTTTCCTCACCTTGTTTCCTAAGATTCATCTAAGTCCCAGATGAGTATTGAATAAGGCTTTGCACATATCAGAAGTTACTCCTAATTCCTGCCCAAGCTTTCCTTCTTTCTGTCTAGAATCTTCATGCTATTTCCCATTTGAATTATAGTATTTTTTCTAAAATAAATATATTTAATTATGTTTGACATATAAGAATTATATAGACTTAGATGAGCTGCTTGATGTTTTTATATATTTATACATTGTGGCAAGAACTACAACCAAGCTAAATAACATCACTTCTACATAGTTGCCACTGTGTGCATCTATGTGTGTTGAGATTTGAGATCTTAGAAAATTTTGGTTATACAATACAGTATATATATACAACCAGTACTTTTAAGTGTAGTCATGATGCTGTACTTAGATCTCCAGAAGTCATTCATCTTGCATAACCGAAACTTTTTACCCTTTGACCAATGTTGCCTCATTCCACCTACTTCCCCTATCCCACCAACCACCTTTCTTCTCTCTGAGTTTAACTGTTTTAGATTACACATATCAGTGAGTTCATGAAGTATTTATCTTTCTGTGTCTGGCTTAGTTTCACTTGGATAATATCTTTAAGGTTCACCCATATTGTTGTAAATGGCAGGATTTCCTTTTTTTAAAAAGCTGAATAATATTCCATTATAAATATTTTGGTTATTTTGAAAAATGCTGCAGTGAACAAAAGAGTACATATATCTCTTTAAGATACAGATTTCATTTCCCTTGGGTGTATAACCAGAAATGAGATTGCTGGATCACATGGTAGTTTTATTTTTAATTTTTTGAGGAACCTTCATACTGTGTCTCATAATGACTGTACCAATTTACATTCCCAAAGCTGTGTATAAGTGTTCCCATTCTCCATATACTAATCAACACTTGTTATCTTTTGATTTTTAATAAGTCATTCTAATATGAAAGGATATTTACCTGATAATTTCTCAAAGTATTACCCTTTCCAAGTGGGTTTTTTTTTTTTTTAAAGATTTTTATTTATTTATTCATGATAGTCACAGAGAGAGAGAGAGAGGCAGAGACACAGGCAGAGGGAGAAGCAGGCTCCATGCACCGGGAGCCCGATGTGGGATTCGATCCCGGGTCTCCAGGATCGCGCCCTGGGCCAAAGGCAGGCGCCAAACCGCTGCGCCACCCAGGGATCCCTCCAAGTGGGTTTTAATTCTAATGGTATCAAAATCCTGAGCTGAAGAATTATAAACTCCAATCCAAGAAGTATAAATACCAACAAACATGTAGTGATTGATTTGGGGAAGTGGCAGTGTTTTCAGCAATCTTGAAATTGCAACAAGAAAGTTTATGTTTATCATATAAGATGAATTTTTTTATTATAATAAGGAACTTATTTTGAAAATGTCAACATTTGACATGCTAATATGGTTTCTCACTGGCTAGCTTGGAACTAAACAGAAATTAAAAAAATTTTTGTGACAGATTGAATGACACATAAATGGTCTAGTTAGATGTACAATGTAGAAATATATAATCTAAATTAAAGTCAATTATGTTTATTTCTATATGATTTTATATTAGACTATCTTGGTAACACTAAGATGTCTTTTTTAAAGATTTTATTTATTTATGAGAGAGAGAGAGAACACATGCACAAGCATGGGGAGGAATAGGGAAAGGAGGAAAAGATGGGGGAGAGGGAGAAGCAGATTCCTTACTGAGTGTGGAGCCTGACCTGGGTCTCAATCCCAGGACTCTGAGATCTTGATCTGAGATGAAATCAGAAGCATAACAAACCGAGCCACTCAGGCACCCTTAAGAGGTATATTTTATATTAGATACTCTCAGTTCTTCCAGAGGCAGTGAAACTGTTGAATAATATAGTTTCCTGTGTATTAACTTGTTTGAATTAGATAATCTTTGGGATTTTAGCAACAAATGTTATTTGTTTTCGATTTCTGTTGCATTTATGATTGTTACCTTAAAATATTTTTCTCCTATTCTCATCAGCACACTAACATTCAAAGTGAGCATATGTCTTTGTAAGTAAACATAAATCCAATTCTCCAAAAACGTCTGAGTTAAAGCTAAATATAATCTTGTTTTTCACCATCAGATGTTTGACATCTGCACTGATTTTACACTAACAAACTGAATATTTCTTGGAAAATTCCCACCTAAGAAGGTGCTATATTTGAAGATGTTTAAAATTTCTAATGTTTTGGAGAAAAAATCAGCTTCATATATGGTAATTCTGTTTCTGTCACTCATTCTTTTCTGTCAGTAGTTTTTGAGATGCATTATTCTCTCTTTCTCAATATTAGTACTCTGATCCACTTTGGTAATTATATCAGTTTTTATTTCAATCTCATTCCTATAATGGGTAGTACTTTTTCAGTAATCAGTTTTGATAACCCAAGAAATTAGCTGACTAATTAGTATACAAAACAAGTAAACAATGGAGTCAGCACATTTTCCAATTCCAAATTTACTACCTCTAATTTCCATTGGGGGTTAGTCTTAGCTATAAAGCACATTATCAAATAAAAAAAGAGGAGCAACAAGTGCACCCCCTTAGCAATTCCCATGGTTTGATGGTTCAGCCTTTACTTGATAGATTTAACTTTACATAAGATACCACAGTATATGTCTGATAAATTCCTTTTATATAGGAAATGTGTAGAGTCCTGATTAATAGAAGCTATTTTTGGGTGATGTGTTTTATAATCAGATGTTATTGAGTTGAAGAAATCTGTGTTTTTGTTTTTGTTTCCTTTATTATACCTCTGTTCATAGTCTGGGGAAGTCTTTGCAGCAGCACTGACTGGTCAATTGACATTTAGAAATCACTGTTCTATATCAGAGCTGAGCTGTTTTGCATTTTATTTACCCCTTTTTCACGCCTGTTAATCTTGTCTCCTCATCTGAGTTGTAACTTCTTGAGTTTAGGAATCATCAAAAAAATGTTCAGTATTTCCAACATTATATATTATTAATTTTTGCCTGAGAGGTTAGGAAGTTTCCAGTGATAAATGATATGAATTATGAGAATGTGGAATGATTATAATTGATTAAATTATTTTTGAAAGTAAGGGTGGATTTCCTGTATTGAGTTCATTAATTTCCAACCTGATTGTTTCCTGTCCAGTGGTGGTCAATCAAGATCCTAATTACAGCATGGCCGCTAGCTGCTTAACTGGCAATAAAGTGAACCACAGTTACTAAACACTCTCTTTAGTTAGATGCTGACTCTTGACAGTAATACCCTTGGATCTTGCCTTGGAATAGAATAAAATTAACTAATCCTGATGTAACTCTTTTTGCTTAAACTATTTTGGCTTTCAAAATCTACTAGAGGATGAACTTTTCCCTTTAGTGTTTTATATTTTTCACATCAGAACTAGTACAATTATAAAGTCTTCTGTCATTTAATCTTAAAATTGTCTTTTGGAGGAGAAAAGTTATTTTCGTTTGTCTTTTTTCTTATTCCTAAGGATGTGAAGCTATATTTGAGATAGATGGAATCTTAATTCTTAGAATCCTCAACAAGTTGTTTATAGCTGCCTTGGTGTCACAGAGGAGAGATGTGGCTAGAACACAAAGCCAAAGACATTACTAAATTACTAGCTTGAGCTTTGGCTTCACATCTCTATCTCTGTGTGGTAAACTGATTTCTCTTTTCATTCTAAGTCTTAATCATACCTGAAACATAGGATTAGGGCTCTATGCTTCTTTTCCTTCTCCTCTGACCCCTAATCACACTTGGTAGTAACAGTCAGAAGAGACAAATAGAAAAGAAGTCAAATAATAATGTACCAAGAGAAATGGAAATGAATTCTTACCTAAGATCTAGTGAGGAGCTGGTCTAATCTGTCACTCATTCTTTCTCATGAGCACAGAGTGGGATAGTTCATGGAGCAGGAGAGGAGAATCTTCATCAGGAAAAAGTTACCTCAGAGTTATTTTACCAAAGGTAAATATTGTTTCACCTCGCCACTGCTTAGGTTGTGAAATTCCATAAAAGAATCAATTAAAAAGCCCAAACCAAACCAAACATCACTACTACCACCAACAGTGAAAGCAACAGCAATAACAACAAGCAGCATTTCTTAGATGACTTTTTTTTATATAAGTGAAACTCACTTCGTATACTTAATGTGGTACAATATATGCTTGATTTGGCTCTAGCTGTACTATTTTCTTCCTTTCAGTAACAAAATGAGTGAATAGATGTAGTAGTGTCAGGGAGTTAGAAGGAACAGGACTGTTCCTTTAAAAGTTTTGGCTTTTCTGAGGATGAATAGCTAGAAGTATACAGAGATTTCCAGGCATGAACAAATATTGGCTTTTACAATGGGTATATTAGCAGTTTTGTTTTTCTTCTAACAAATTTGTGTACTATGGCTAGCATTACTGATTTTCCAACTATAGGCTTTAGTAAAGGCTTCTACTCTGATATACTTTAAAATGTAGTTCTTTAGTTTTGCTCTTTCTTTGGAATCTAGTTTTGTTGTAAGTAGATTTTGGAATAAATCTGTCAAATGTACTATAAGAGATTGGAAATCAGGTATTATTTCTGTATACACCCAGAATTTTCTTTACATTAATCCGCATGCTAATCCCATTAGTATGGCATTTGATTGACCGGAAAGTTTAATATTATTTGGAAGAATTGGAGATCTTTATAAAATACTGTGTAAAACTGGTTCAAGTATTATCCCCACAGAATCCTTTTGTTTAGACTTCTTGTGTTAAAAGAAAGAATTCTTAGAATTGCCTCGAGGTACTTCTCATTTACCCTATTGTTTGTTTTTGTTTAGACTTCTTGTGTTAAAAGAAAGAATTCTTAGAATTGCCTCGAGGTACTTCTCATTTACCCTATTTCTGCTTCCTCTCTCTCTAAACTAGGAAATAATTCCTTTTACCTTCCTGTCACAATATTTCTTTTCAAAAAGTCTTATCAGAGTATGGTGCTTTAGACTACTTGGCTATCCTGACACAACAGATGTTAGAAATTAAAAAAAAAATAAACTAAAATCCATTACAAGTAATGGCTTATGTATATTTGCTTTCTTATTTCCTCCTTGGTAGACATTTTATTTTTTAAAGATTTATTTATTTGTCAGAAAGTAGGCACAAGCAGGGGGAGTAGCAGGCAGAGGGGGAGGGAGAAGCAGGCTTCCCACTGAGTCGGGGGTCTGACTCAGGGTTTGATCCCAGGACTCCAGGATCTTGGCCTGAGCTGAAGGCAGATGCTTAACCAACTGAGCCACCCAGATGTTTTATTTCCCCCCTTGGTAGCTACTTAAAAATGTTAGCCATGAAGTCCTTTACCCTCCTCAGGCCCCACCAAAGCACAGTTTGCGTTGGCTTTGTTGGCATTTTGCTGCAGAATTTGTCAACTTGCCCAAGTTGAGATGAATTTATTTCTAGCATCTTCCTTTTATGCTTTATATGTGTAAGGCTGATAGAGGCATGCTGTAGTCTTCTAACACCATGGTTGTTTTGAATAGCAGGACTCATATTTCTTCTTTGAGTTCCTTTGTAACTTGTGATTAAATGCAATATGAGCTCAGTGATACTCTTATATATACTGTGTCAGCTGTCCTCAGCTACACTGTGCCATGGCCTTAAACTTGGTTTGAAGCCAGAGAGAGAGCACTATTACTAATATTTAGTAAAGACTGCTTGTTTTTTTCCTTTACATTTCACATAGTAATTACATTAGGGTACAGCTATTTTTGCAATCAGACTTTTAAGTAGAATCCTTATTTTGCTTAAAATTATCAATCTCTTTAAACAGTTATCTAATCAGAATTTTTCCACTGAGAGATGGTGAGTTGAAAGTATATGCCTATAGATCATTCTCACTACGTTTACTTTCATTCTTTCAGGAAAAACATTATAATTTTTTTCTACCAACAATATCATTGAGTGTTGCCTGGCTGGCTCAGTCGGAAAAGCATGAGATTCTTGATCTCAGGGTTGTGGGTTTAAGCTCTGTGCTGGATGTAGAGATTGCTTAAAAAAAAAAAAAAAAAAAGTAAACTGAAAAAAAAATCGTTGAGGGTTGCCTGGTTTCTCAGTCTGTTAAGTGTCTGCCTTCGCTCAGGTCATGATCTCAGAGTCCCTGCTCAGCAGGGACTCCTTCTACCTCTGCTGTTCCCCTTGCTTCCTTGTTCTTTCTCTCTCTCTTGATATCAAATTGATAAATAAAATCTTTAAAAAAATCCTTGAGAGAACATTACCTAATAGATGGTGTGCAAGTATTATTGCTTTTTAAAGATTCAATATACTATGCTTATTTTTAATTAAAAATATTTCATCCTGTTTTTATAAAAAACATATATATGCCTGATATAGAAAAACATATATATGCCCGATATAGTGGCATATTTGGATACTATAGTCATGGCTAATAGAGTACTAAATTATAAACATGTGATAAAGAATTATTTATCTAAAGATTTTTAAAGCTATGCTTATGTTTAAAAATTTTAAAGTTATTTATTATTAGGCTAGTTTGCTTTTATGATATTAGTAGGCTAGCCACTCACCAAGATTTGCTTTTTCTTGGTAGAGTTTCTATCTCTCTCTGTCTTTGTCTCTCTTTCTCTCTCTCTCTCTCTCTCTTTCCAGCTCACCTAAAGCTGTACTCTGTGTTATAAATACAAAATCTATAAACAAAACAAAACAAAACATCATCATGACTGAATCTCTGTTAGCTTTCTGGTTATTCTAAACTTGTCTATATTGATAGAAAATAGTTTCTGAAGTGGTCTGAGCTTCTTGCAAGATAGCTTTAAAATAGAAGACAATAGAAGACGAATTTGTTTTTCAAACATATAAACATCTTTTAGACTCCACCATCTTTTAGATTTTTAGACTCCATCAAACAAGCTCAGAATATTTTGTATTCTTTAGTATTTACTTTTCTGTTATACATGAATCATATGTTTAACAATATTGACTCTGATAAAAATATTTATATGGGTTTAACAAATGGCAAACATAATATATAGAGGATGTTAGAAAAGAGTAGGTGTGAGGGGCAGTAGAAGAGCAATGAATTCTGTTGAGTTTAATAAAAAAAACTATAGTATATATGACTAATGAGAATATCTTGACCTCCACAGCATCCCTCAGACATCACTACAGGAACATGATAAAACTTGTCTCAAGTTATCAATTTTTACCCCCTCCTTTCTTGTACCCTTGCTGTAAAAGAATGTTTAGTATGGAATTCTGATGTAGTGGCATATTTCCCCCACTATATCACATATTAAGCATTCACATTTTTTAATTACTTGAAAATTTTATAAACAAAGAACAAGGATGACTGCTATCTCAAGATTTTCCACAAGTTTTAGGTGATGTTAATAACAAAATAAAATAGGATTTATATAAAGGAATGAGAAAAAAAAACATGATTGTACTTAGCATATAAGATGATGGTTTGCTTAGAAAATCTTAGAGTACTAATTAAAAGAAGTATTAGAACAGGCCCTGGGCTGAAGGTGGCGCTAAACTGCTGAGCCACCCGGGCTGCCCTCTTTTGGATTTTCTATGTAGAAAATAATGTCATCTACAAACAGAAACAGTTGTATTTCTTCTTTTTCTGACCTGTATGCCTTTTATAGCCTTTTCTTGCTTTATTGTCCTGGCTGAAACTTCCAGTAATATGTTGAATAGCAGTGTTGAAAGTACACATCTGGGCAGCCTGGGTGGCTCAGCGGTTCAGCACCGCCTTCAGCCCAGGGCCTGATCCTGGAGACCCGGAATCA
This sequence comes from Canis lupus baileyi, assembly GCF_048164855.1. Taxonomy (NCBI): domain Eukaryota; kingdom Metazoa; phylum Chordata; class Mammalia; order Carnivora; family Canidae; genus Canis; species Canis lupus. Next base: position 65,339,304 of record NC_132841.1, read on the forward strand.
AGTACCACGTGGGGCTCCCTGCATGGAGCCTGCTTCTCCCTCTGCCTGTGTCTCTGCCTCTCTCTCTCCCTGTGACTCTCATGAATAAATCAATAAAATCTTAAAAAAAAAAAAAGAAAAGAAAATCCAAAGGATTATATAAAAAACTCGGAAACTGATAAGTAAATTCGAAGTCACAAGATTCAACATAATCACATCAGTTGTATTTTTATATTCTAAAAATAAACATGTGGAAACCGAAAATAAAAATACAGTATAATTTACAGTTGCCCCCCAAATGAAATGTATAATAAACATGATTTGCACACTGAAAACTATCAAATGTGATGATAAAAATATTAAGTAAATGAAGAGCTATGCTGTATTCATGGATTGGAATGCTCAATATAGTAAAGATCTCAAGATCTGCCCAAACTGAGATACCAGTTTAGCGTAATTCCTACCAAAAATCTCAATAATACTCATTGTAGATGTAGAAAAAGCCTTTCTAAAATTTACATGGGAAGACAAACTAAGATAGCTAAAATAAGTTTGAAAGAGAAGGTTAAAATTGAAGTTATCAGTTTATCAGGTTTCAAGACTTATGTAGATAGAGCAATCAAGGCTGTGTTGTATTGGTGGAGGAACAAACCCATAGGTCTTTGGAGTAGGATAGAAAATTCAGTCATAGCCCCATAAAACCATTCCCTGCTAATTTTTAACAAAGGTGCAAAAGCAATGAAATGGAAGAAGACTAGTATTTTCAACAAATGGAGTTGAAATAATTGAATATCTATAGGGAAAAAAAGAAGAACCTTAATCTACACCTTACACTTTTTTTTTTAACCAAAGAATGGATCCTAGATATAGACACAAAAAGTAAAATTACAAAAATTTTAGAAGATACATATGAGAAAATCTGTGAACCTAAGGCATGGTGAGGAGTTTTTAAGCATGGCACCAAAGCACAGACCATTAAAAAATAAATTGGACTATATTAAAATAATAAACTTGTGCTGAGAGACTTATTAAGAGGGTGGTATTGATGTTTATAAATCACATAATCACATAATCTTACAAAGGACTCAAATCTAGAGTTAAAATAACTCAAAACTCAACTAGAAACATAGATAATACACTTAAGAAAATGAGCAAAAAACAAGAAGATTCATTTTGCTGAAGAATACAGTTGGAAAATGTGATGTGTGAACTGACTAGCCATTAGGAAAAAGGCAAATTAAGACTATAATATGTCACCACACACCTATTACAAAAATTAAAATAGAAATAGTGACAAGTACCAAATACCAGGGAGAATGTGGAGAAATTGGGTCACTGATACATTGCTAGTGGGAGTGTATAATGTTATAACCACCACTTTGGAAGACAGTTTGAAAGTTAAAAAAAAAAAAAAAACTATCTATGTACTTATCATACAAGCCAGCAATTGTATTACTAGGCATTTGCCTCAGAGAAAAGGAAACTTATGTCTATATAAAGACATGAAATGAACATAGTTGTTCGTAGCAGCTTTATTTGTAATAATCAGAAACTGGAGACAACCAAAAAGTCCTTAAGTAGATGACTCATTAAACAAATTGTGGTACATGTGTACCATGGATACTGCTTATAAATAAAAAGTAATAGACTACTGATAATATGCAACAACTTGGAGGAATCTTAAGAGTATGATGTTAAGTGAAAAAAGTCAGTCAAAAGATCACATGTGATTTGATTTCTATTGTATACTCTTGTGAAATGACAAAACTATAAAGATGCAAAACAGATTAGCTATTGCTTGAGGCTCAAGATGGTAGAGCAAAGCTGGGCCCAGAGCAAGATCCTGTTTGTGAGGAGCCGACCAAGCTGGCACAGCAAGCCAAGCCGGAGGAGGTTGAGTTGGGTGAGGATGAGAAGGAAGATGAGATGAACCTGGAGCCCAGGGAGGTGCAGCTGGAGCAGCAGAGTGTGCAGGGCCCTGTTCAGGAGCCTGGAGGAGGACCCACTCCTGCCCCCCACCCACCCTCTGCCAATATAGCCTATGTTTATAGAAGAAAAGGGGGTGTGTGTATAGCACAAGGAAAATCTTTGTGGTAATGTAAGTGTTCTATATCTTGAGGATGGTTGTGTTTACATGTATTCACATGAATCTGAACATGTGACAAAATGACCTAAAATGCTAGTTTTGATATTGTACGATAATTATGTAAGATGTAACCATTGGGAGAAACTAAGTGAAAGATAAAGAGGACTTCTCTATACTTTTCTACTTCTTGTGAACTTCTATTTTTTCAAGTTCAAAATTAAAAAATATATATATAAAGGAAACAATACATCATTTATAATAGCAACTGTATTAGTCATGATTCTCCAGAAAAACAAAACCAATAAGATATCTAAGTCATCTATATTTCTATATAAAGAGAATTATAATGAGAAATTGGCTCATGCAGTTATGAAGGCTGCTAAATCCAGAATCTGCAGAGGCATTGTTTCAGGTCTAGCATGAAGGCGAGAAACTGCTGTAGAAGCAGGGAGAGGTGAAGTCCAGCTCAGGGGTCACTGGGCAAGAAGAATTCTCTGTTACTGAGGGGAGGGTCAGTATATTATTCTATTCAGGCCTTTAACTGATTGGGTTCAAATATTAACCTCATCCAAAATCATCCTCACAGAAACACCCAGAGTAATGTTTGACAAATACCTTCTAAGATACTCCATGGCCCAGTAAAATTGACACATAAAATTAACAGCATGAAGTGTGAATATGAAGTAACATACTTGGTTTAATTCCCAATTGAGAGTTACCTTTTGACATAATACATTAAGCAGAATATTACCAATAATTTTTCAAAGATTTTCTTTCTTTCTTTTTAGAAAGAGAGTGAATGCAAACAAGCATGGGAAGAGGCAGAAAGAGATCAGGAGAGAATCTCAAGCAGACTCTGCACTGAATGCAGAGCCTGATTTGGGGCTTAATTCTGTGACCCTGAGATCATGACCTGAGCTGAAATCAGTAGGGACACTCAACAACTGATCCACCCAAGTGCCCCGCCAATAAGTTTTTAAAATTCTGCTTTTGAAATTATCATTTCACCAGTAGAACATATTTATGGCTATTCTGAGTATAGCAGAGTTTAATCCACTGAAGGTAGATGTTACTTTTACAGTTAAAATTCATTCTAAGTTAATTTTGCTGAATATGGTAGTTTAGTAAGCCACGTAACGTCATTTTTTCTAAAAGGCAAATATACGTTTAAATTAGCCAAACTTGTTTCTTTGTATTAAAATGAAATTTTTATAAGGCAAGATACAAGAGAAAAATGCAGGAGTATTTTGTGTAATAGCAAAATCTTTTACACAATAAGTATATTTTCTTCCACATGTCAATATTAAAGAACAGAAACTGATTTTTTTAAATTCCCATGTATTTATTTATTCCTAGGTTAAAAATCAGACTCATTCTGTTATAGCCATATATTTCATATTCTTTAAAATCCTTTTTTAAAAGATTTATTTCTTTATTTGAAAGAGAGAGAGTGAGAGAGCATGAGCAGGGGGTAAGGGCAGAGGGAGAAGCAGACTCTCTGCTGAGTGCGGAGCCTGATGGGGCTTGACATGGAGCTCAACGTGGGGCTTGATCCCAGGACCGTAATATCCTTATCTGAGCTGAAGGCAGATGCTTAACTGAATGAGCCACCCAGACGCTGCTTTGCAGTCTTGAAAATGATCTTTAGTACTGTCAAGTTCAACTCACGATATTGAGTAAACAGCATTAGAGAAGTTTAAGTGACTTGTCCAGCATCACATAAGTAGTTCGTGGCAGAAGCTACACTAGAATTCAGGAGGCTGAAATTTTTTTCAATAATAAACTTGGAATATCACATTAAGAATTACACACTCCCTTTTTCTGTGTACCGTTAAAAAATGTTTTCACTTTACCTTATAATTAGAAGTAAGATTCCAGGTTTTATGTAGTAGAATGTTTTGGAGAAGTGCATAGAAAAGAGGAGCTGTTTTTAACCATGCTGTTCTCATTTAAGGAAAACAATTTTCATCGTAGCTCCTTTCACTTAAGTATTTTAAAATTAAATATTATTTTATTACATTTTCTCTCTTTGCAAAAGAAAAACTGGCATTCAAAATTGAATGGTGTCCTCTAGTATTGTGGAGGCAGAGTTTCACTTTAAGTAAATTTTTCTGTAACTTTCATTGCTAGTCTTTACATTTCATTACTACTCTTTATTATTTTTTTAAGGTTGGGGTAGATGCATTCATATACTAGGGCTAAGGTTAGAAAAGAAATTTAAATAGAAATTGTAAGGAATTATTTGAATAATCCAAATCAAAATGTGTCACTCTGTTACAAGTAGCTAATCAAGGCTGCCATGCATTTCTATTTGCTTTCACTCTGAACTAAAAAAAAAAAAAAAAAAAAAAAAAAACCTCTTTTTCACTTAACTTATATACTTACTAAGTTTCCAATTAATCAAAACTTTATTGAACATACTGGATAACATGAATGTGATTTTAAAAAATTTTACCCCTTTCTAATAGTAAGGAAAACTGAACTCTTTTTCACAGGGAGAACTCTGCATCTGTTGAGTTTCCAAGTTTTTTTTTTTTTTTGCAAAACTAGCATAATAAATGAGAGATGAACAAAGAATCAGAGAACTGTATTTGGTTTAGAAAAGATACCAGTTTGCAGGTGGAAGAGAAATGGCTAGATTTGTAGTCCATTTGTATTCTTCTCATATCCTCTTGGATCTTTTTACCATTTTCATGGTCCTGGACTCCCTCTATGCTTTCACACCAGTCCTTGGGTCTCTGTAGAGAGTTGCCCACAGGCGGATGGGCATTATTTTGTTTGTTCATGTGGAGGACAGAAGTGCCTAGGTGTTGACATCCCCCCTTGCTTAACCCTTAACCAGTGATGATGCAGTCTCTAAATAGTACATTTTCTTACCCCAGATTCACATCGCCTGCAAAGCTATTTCTCTATGGGATTGAACCAAAGTGACCTATCGTGGAACTTTGCCCCAGGTTGCACCCTTCCTTGGCTTCTTTCCCTTCGAGAGCAATTTCCACGTTTCCATGTTATAGATCCTTGCTAATAAATCATTCTCATGTGAATCTTTGCCTCAGAATCTCTTTCTGAGGAATCCAACTTAGGAAGGGCAGACCACAAAGACAAATGTCACAGTGGTTTGGACTAGGGAGTGGAGGAGTTTAGAGTGAGGGAAGAGAAACTGCAGGGGGTGAGAATGCCTTTGGAAGTGAAAGATCTCCATTTATAGAGGATAAGATGATTTGAGAAGCTTTATTGTAGACTATAAATGGACTTCTACTGGCTTAGATTGTGTTCCCTAGGAACAAACTTTGTGATAAACTATTGGATATAGAGTAACTGGGGAGTGCCCTTGGGAGAGATACACCTTGTTGTTGCTTTCCTGAGCTGATATTTCTTCTGAGTACAGTACTATAGCAAAAGGAACTACTGTGTAATTTAACTTTTTGTGGCTTACCAAAAGATCCTGTCTTTGTATATGTTAGGATGCATAGACAAGTGAGTTTCAAACAAATATTTTCCTCAGTCAGCAGAAACTAAAAATTATGCAACAAAACATAAAGTAGAAAACAGTCTTTTGTGCACATGTACATATTAACAATGTTGCACTATATCTAAATATTGCCCATAATCTTGAAACAATAGAAAATAATAGATTAATAGTGAAAAGAGATGTGCTTTAGTCAAGACATAACCTAAAAAATGTATATACAGTTTTTTCAGGTTTGTTCTGGTAAAGAAGCCTATGGGAGTATATGTGTATTTGGAAAAGTGCAGAGATAACTGCTACATTGAAGTATGATGCTCTTCACCAGCCACAGCTGAGTGATGTGAGTCAAACACACTATCTTAATCAAATTTAGTCTAGCTTCAGTTGGTACATAGTTAAACATCCACTCTAAATTTGACTAATGTGACTTTCCTGCAAAATATTTGAACTTGGGATTTCTAGTGTAAGATGCCCCAATGTGTGGATGATGAGAAAAAAATGAAAACCTTTGATCTGTTGGGGCTTTGTTTTCTACCATGAAGAATGTGGAGAAGAACCCATCTGAGAGAGCAAACAGTGTGAAACACACATGAAGAGAGAAGGAGGGGAACACCTGAAACTAATGTAACACTGCATTTAATTATACTGGAATTAAAAGTTTAAAAAATTAAATAAAAAATAAGGAGAAAAAAAAAAAAGGAAAGAAAACAGAGACAGAACCTTCAAGGGACTCTCTATTTATTCCCAACCAATACAAACCTGCCTTTGAAATGGCATGGGTGTTGAAAACATCCTTGAAAAAAAAAAAAAAAAGAAAACATCCTTGAATTTTTCCAGCCTATCACTTAAGTGAATGGAAGTGATTTTGTTTAAATTTCATGGAAATTTGGGAAATATATATAGTTGGAATGACCTCAATCAGTGCTGGATTTGAATCAGTAAAAGAAAAATGGTTTTAATAGGCAGTAAAGAAATCTAATTTAGATTTAGTAATTATCCAGGGGAGGTGATCTCATAACTGCAGTGTCAAATGTGCTTGTTATGAATTTTTTTTGAAATATTTTATTTATTTATTAATGAGAGAGAGAGAGAGGCAGAGAGAAAAGCAGGCTCCATGAAGGGAGCCTGATGTGAGACTCAATCCCAAATCTCCAGGATCACACCATAGGCTGAAGGTGGCGCTAAACTGCTAAGCCATCTGGGCTGCCCAATGTTTTAAGTTTTAATATGAAAAATGTAAATTTTTTTTTCTATCCAGTTCCATGATTCAATACATCTCCAGTAAAAATACAGTTTGTTTGTTTTTGGCAGTATGCTGATGCAGAAAGAACTTTTTTTTTTTTTTTTTTTTATTTTACTTTGTTTTTTTCACAATCAATTTTATTTATTTTATTTATTTATTTTATTTTATTTTATTTTTTTATTTTTTATTTTTTTATTGGTGTTCAATTTACTAACATACAGAATAACACCCAGTGCCCGTCACCTTTTTTTTTTTTTTTTTTTTAGAGGAAGCCATTTCTTTTTTTTTTTCTTTTTTTTTTATTTATTTATTTATTTTTTTATTGGTGTTCAATTTACTAACGTAGAGAATAACACCCAGTGCCCGTCACCCATTCACTCCCACCCCCCGCCCTCCTCCCCTTCTACCACCCCTAGTTCGTTTCCCAGAGTTAGCAGTCTTTACGTTATGTCTCCCTTTCTGATATTTCCCACACGTTTCTTCTCCCTTCCCTTATATTCCCTTTCACTATTATTTATATTCCCCAAATGAATGAGAAAATATAATGTTTGTCCTTCTCCGACTGACTTACTTCACTCAGCATAATACCCTCCAGTTCCATCCACGTTGAAGCAAATGGTGGGTATTTGTCATTTCTAATAGCTGAGTAATATTCCATTGTATACATAGAGCATATCTTCTTTATCCATTCATCTTTCGTTGGACACCGAGGCTCCTTCCACAGTTTGGCTATCGTGGCCATTGCTGCTAGAAACATCGGGGTTGATGCAGAAAGAACTTAAGAAAGAAATGCATACAATCATTTTATTAAATTCAAAATTCATCTACTATTAGGAGGATAAATGTGTATGTGTAAAAATATTAAAATAGTTATTTATCCAATTCATTTATACTCTAAATATATACACAATGAAGGTGTGTAAGAAATATATTTTGGGGGAAGTAAGGAATTACTTATATTTGTGACTGCCTTATATGCTGGGAAAAAAAAGTTTTATTTTTTTTAAAGAGCAGTGTAGTTCAAATTTACCTTTTCTGATTTGGTATTTTGGGTTGAAATGCTTTAATTAATACTTCAGCTAGAGTATGGGTTCCATTTCCTGACTTAGTTTTCTCTGTCTTTCCCAGAGCTCTGTGTTTTTTTTTTTTTTTCCTCTGCCAAGCCCTCCTCCCATTGGTCAGACCTACTCCCAGTGATGATTAGCTAGCCCCTGGCTTTTCTGTAGTGGGTGGGGTCTCTCCCATGAGACTGTCACAAACCTTTTCCTTTTGCCAACTCCTTTGGTACATCATCCATTTTTAGCTTCTTTTCTAATACTTTACCACTCCCCTTCACTTTCCCTAAAGGTCTTTTTCCTCTGTTATTTTTGCCTTTGGGTTACATAATGGATCTCATTTCTTGCCCTTTGGATCTGACACTGGATATCAAAATCTTATGCGAATTATACCAGGCTGGGGCTCTTGGCTTCCCTCTCTGCTTTTATTAGAGGGAGAGGTTTTCCTTTAAGCAAATCTGAGATGTGTAAATATTCCAACAAAGGACTCATTCAATCCTTTGTCACTTTAGTTTCTTTCAGAATTTTGTTTTGGAATTGTTGCTACCTAGAGTTCCTACATAGAATATTTGTATGTTTTTATTGATTTATCATTTTTTCTACTTCTTAAGATAAGGACCGTTTATGCTTTTAATTTTTCCCTTAATTTCTCTGTCTTTAGTAAAAGCTCAAATGGAGTATTCAAAATATTGCAAGCACTAAATAAAAATTAACTGCTTTGAGAAAGTGAATACCATTAATTTCAAATTATTCATTTCAATGGAGAAGAAATTTCATTTCAGTAGAGACATGATAAGTTTCAAACAGAATACATTTTTATTAATACATTTTTATTTTTCTTTGAGCAATTACACTAGAAATTTATGATATGTGTAATAATAATAAAGATATTATTATTGAGTTACTCTAATTTTCTAGGTGTGAAAGTGCATTAAGTCATTCTTTTCTCAAGATAATGAGGAAAGATTCATTGTAAATTGGAGAAAACTGAAGCACAGAAGATCTAAGTTAACAAAAGCTGGATGGTAATGGGTGAAGTTGTGAATTGAATCCTGTCATATTTGATGTTAACTTAAATGCTTAAATTAAATTTAAAAAGTTTTTAAAGATATACTTTAGCATGATGTGGGAAATTGCTCATTTTCTGTATTCTGTTTCTCAGCTCAGAAATCTTTCCTATGATTTTTCAGTCCATGTAGCATAATTGGCATCTCATCCTATAATAAATACCAGCCCAAACAATTTTTCCTAAATATGTAGACCTTCAAATGTAGTTTTCAGCATAATGCATGCTTATTAAATGATAATTCTTATTTTTATTAATCCCTGGAGACTAGTGATTGTTCATTTAAAATTTTTCCTAATTAGAGTGTAGATTTTGGGATGTAGTGGATGATATGGGGACTAATAGATTAAATATTATGATTTCCTAAGCTTTTAAAAAATATTATGATCAAGTATGTTAGCACAAATTTTATTCCCAAATTTCTACCTATAGTGGGAAAAAAAATCTTGTAGATTTTGTTTTTAATTGCACTGTCATGAAATTTTTCACAAACTATACAACTGTGAAGTCTTCTTTTAAATATAGATTTTCCCTTTGTATTTTCTTTCTACAAAAACAATGTTGCTTATTTTTCTATAAATATTTCTCAAAAATACTGCATTTCCTACCTTAATTTCATTTCATTGGTCAATCTCCTTCTTATGTAGTATTTGCATTTTTTTTCTATTTTCTTTGACTTCATGGTATGTTTAAATAGAAACATTTTAATATTGAATATAGGAGAATATTTGTGTGAATATAATTTGTTAAGTTCACAACTGCCCCTTCTTTGTTTTTCCTGTTGTGTTAGAGTATTGACTCTCTTGAGGTCTGGACATTTTTGTCTACCTCTGCTTTTTTCTGGCCCTTCTTTTTTTTTCCATCTCTATTGCACCAATTCTACTCCCTTGTGAGTCGTGTTCTCCTGGTGTGAGGTCATATTTCAGGAAACCTTGTCAGTTTAGCAAGTCTTTGGAGTTTAGACTGCATCCACCACTGCAGGCTTTCTGTAGACTACTGGAACTTAATTGCAATTGGAGTGGGCCAAACCCCTCCCAGTATCCTATATTATTCTCCCATTATCAGGCCTAACTTTCTTTCAAAGAATATCTTTGCCTATTTAGGGTCTTTTTCTGTTCTCAGATTTATAGATGCCCTGTTTCTTCCCTGTGCTTAATCCCCATATGGGCATTGATGTCATGCAGTTCTTGGAACTGTTGGTGTCACTCAGATCTCTCTTTGTATTTTGACATTAATGGATATATTCCAAGTTTCATCATAAATTTTGTCCATGGGCTGGGGTTTTTGGCTATCTCATTGCTATACCTATTTTTATGTCAAGATTTGGAGAGTTTCATGAACTATGATACCATTACCATCATTTCCCCAGAATATCCTTGGTTTACTTTTGCACCACATATTTAGTTGCCATTTATTTGTAAATTTTTCTACTTTATAGACTTTGAGTCTATGATATATTTATTGACCTTTCTTTAATGCCCCTGCACTTAGGAAATGTTGTTTGTTGGAGCTGGTTTCGTTACTCCAGTTTAAAAGACTCCTTTAGACAATATTCTGATAGAATAGGTACAATTGTATTTTAATTATGTGTTCTTAAAGAAAATTTACTTTTTTAAAAGATTTTATTTATTGGAGAGAGAGAGAAAAAAAAAGAGAGTACGCATGGCCCGTGAACAGGGGGAGGGGCAAATGGAGAGGGAGACAAGCAGATTCTCCACTGAGCAGGGAGCCTGACAGAGGCTCAGTCCCAGAACCCTGAGATCATGACCTGAGCTGAAATCAAGAGGCAGATGCTAAACTGACTGAACCACCCAAGAAAAATTACTTTTTCCATAGTTATGGAATTTAGTGTCTTAATCCATAGGTTTATAAAATATACTAACCCACTCTAAATATGCCTATTTGAAAGTAGATCCTAGGCAATTTTGGTAGATCCTGTTTTGTTTTTCATGATCTAAGGCAAGATACAAAGATAAGATTTGAAAAGAGTACAAATATCCTTTTAGAAAATGAGAATCTTAGGGGTACCTGGGTGCCTCTGCCACTCCCCTCAGCTCATACTTTCTCTCTCTTACTTTGCTGTCTCTCTCTCTCTCTCTCTTAAATAAATAAATAAAATCTTAAAAAAAAAATAAAATGAGAATCAGAATATGGAAAAAATTAGAATTGTATCAATTATATAAGAAATCTGGGAGAAGCAGGATCAGATGAAAATAAATTATAATTTAAGATATATACATTTTTCTTTTAAATGTACAATTTGCTGGACTTGACATGTCCTCCATAGAGAAAATTACATACTTACTTTAATTTACATCCATACTTTAATATATCTATTTGTCATGTTTCACTCTAAAATGATAATTTTCTTCATAGTTTTCCTTTAGAAAATCTTAATTAGTAGTAAACTACTTAACTACAGATGTAATATCATTTACTCTTTCATGGCGTATTATCCAGGCACACTTCTGTGGAAAGACAAATTTATAGTTTTTGAGGATGATTCTTGATATAATTCTATCATTATTTCCCCTATTTCTTGTAATCTATAACTATACTTTTATTAATTCAACAATATTTAGGTAAGTTTGACTATATCAAACACTGGATATAATTTTGAGGGATTCAACAATGACAAAAATATAAACTGTCTACCCTGAAAGAATATACATTCAACAAACAAATAATGAAGTAAATATATTATTCAGGCTGTGGTAAGTGCTATGAAAGAAGTGAATAGGATGATGTAAGAGAGAGGATCTGAGTTAGTTGGAGAAAAAATTCTTAAAGAGGGGACAAATAAGTTGAAATTTTGAAGATGAAAATTAGCCATTTTTTCAGTGAACTGGCTGCTTTACTGAAAATGACTGAAAGAGTAGAAAACTAGTGCGGAAGTAGGAAAGCTTGTTAAATGTGTACTGCAGTATTGCAGGATGGTGGCTGAGAAGAGAGCAAAATGAATCAAGACATCTATCTTGAATTTAATGTGTTTGGGAGGCATTGGGGAAATTATTTCATGTGAAGACATTAAATGAGCCATTCATTAGACATGTCTGATATTCAGGAAAGACATATGGCTATAAGTTATACATTTGGAAGCCAGTTAAACCAGTGGAATCAGATGTGTTTACCTACAGGAAAGGGGGCTTGGACCTATGGTATAGGATCTATAATTACTTTTTGTTTTTGCTAGAAAAACTAGTCAAGGCACAAGTGTTAATTTATTTGAGGAGACGTGGGTTGGGATTTGTATTGGACGAAACCTTGTGCATCTTCACAGATTTTGTCCAGTGCCTCTGTTTTTCTCTCATGGTCATCATCTGAGTCACATTGGGTCATGACTCCACTATTAGAACTGAGGTCATGTCTCCTAAGAGCCTGCAAAAGGCCAGATAAGACAATCAGATGTGGAGAGGAGTTAGTTTTCCATGGAATGATCTTTGGCATGTTGGAACCAAGAGATAAAAAGGAGCTCTGTAGGTAAATCTTTGCCTTTTATCTCTCCACTGAACTACTGCAAGGGGCAATTTTTTTTTCTCAAATTCTCTTTAAAAAGTCTCATATATCTAGCAAACACAAAATTTGAGTGACTTGCTGTTTGTACTTATGGCTTAGGATGAAGCAATGACCAGTACTATACATTTCTGCAACAAAATACTGAAAATATTATCTTAGCTTTCTTCCATTTTGTCCACATTCTCAGTAGTCTGGGCTTAAATTTACCAAATAAAATGTTTTCATCTATTTGGTCATTATGCCATTATTGTTTTCCACATTTTACTTCACAATTGATTTTGTTGTAGTTTCTCATGAATATACTATAAGTAGTGGTATTTTCTTTATTGGAAGCAAAAAATTTGAAAGTGATATTTTACTTTTAAAAAGTGTTATTAGCAGTCATTGATTTTTCAATGCCTAACTCTAGTAATTCAGTGGGAGCTGCAAAATAAAAAAAAAATTCTGTCTTTCTTCATTTATTTATAGTAATATTCTATAAAGTGAAATTTCACCTCATCACCATTTGTTTACCCAGGGGTCACAGATTACATTTGAAAGAATGGTGTTTGTCTATCTACCCTTATTCATTGCTTCTCAAAATAAATGGTTCCCCTAACAATCCAAAGTTGACCAATTAGATGTTTATTTTTAATTTTTTTGTGTGTGAAATCAAGGACCTAAGCATGTTTAATGTTTTTGTTATGTTGTGATCATTATTCATAGGAATTCTCAAGTATTATATCTTTGGCCAGTGAAAATTCCTTTCAGTTGTCTCTTCTATTCTTTTGACATGCCCATATCTAAGCTGTACATTTTTCTGGTTAGTTTTTTATAATTTATAGGAATCAGCTTTTAAACTTTCCACACATATCTTTTATTGATCTGCTATTGTATTCTGAAAATCTGTGTCAGTTTTACCTGTTCTTAAATGGCTTTGTTGAGCTACCAGTAAAGGATGTTGTTTATTTTTGAGTTTTCAGGCTTGTAAGACAACCAAACATTTTTTTAACATTTGAAATAAAATAATGAAAACCCACAATATATTCTGCAACACAAATACTTAAAAATATTTTCACAGAATCTATATTCAGTGAATAAAAATTAAGTAACATTTGGAATTTTTATCATTTTTGTGCACTTTTTTGTGTGTCAGAAACTGCTCTTTATCATTTAACTAAATCTGCGAAAAAATTCATTTCAAAGGCTCAAATGTTTAAAGTTGCATTCTAAGTAATATTGGAATTGGAATTCAGATCCAAGTCTGTCTCACAGGCTAAAGCCTATTAGCCTCGTGTACTTAAATATGTGAGATAATGTATTTACTGAGTATACAAGAAGTATACATAAAGTGCTTAGTTCATAAATTTTGGAGCTTCTTGCTCTGTACTGGCAACATCTCTGGTAGGTCACAAATTGAGTGTCAGGGGTTAGTGGCTTAATGCCTTGGTGTGACTAGCATTTTATTTTCAGGAAGTGTTGCTTAGCTCAAAATAATGAAAAATTTACATGCCTTCAATGAAATGATGCTTATCATAAAGGTATGGGGGTTTATTCATCAAAAGGAATACTCTTAGGTTAGGTAGATCTTTCTCAATATGCTTTGAAGGTAAAGACAAGTAATTTTGTTTTTACCAATTTTGCTGTAAACAGGAATGCCTTACAAGAATCCATCAGAAACTTAAAAGCCCAAGAAAATAAGTCTCCAGGATAAAGATGAGTTTAGAAAGGCAAACTAAGGAACTGAGATGAAGAATAGACCATGACTTGCATTATTAACTTAGAGAAGACTGTACTTCCCGATCTAGTTGTCTTTAATTTTAGGATTAACATATGTGGTGTGAGTCGTAGGTAAAGTGATTAAGTTCCAAAGACACATAGGAAAGTCAATATCATTACTTTAAAATTACACCTCATTTCCCCCAAGCAGCAACTCAGTGGTTTGAAGTTGTTTATTACATTACAATTTGAGGAAAATGTGTCTTTGTGAAATGTACCTTCACTCCCTCAAAGGTTTTTCTGTTTTCTGAGTCTATTAGGGAGACTCCTTACAATAGTTATCTTTTATGAACTATCATGTAAATAATTAATTCAAAAAGCCGTATCAATGTACCTGTACAGGGTCAGAACCTAAGAATGGAATGAGATTAGGTGAACAGTTGTTATGCAAGAAAATAGAGACCATATCAGTTAACAGGGACATTGTTATTTACATAAAATTTGAACCTGTGTACACTTAAATTTGAGCACAGTTTAACCCTGAGACATACGAGCTGAAAAGACCTGTCAAATGAACAGATGATCAAAGTAGACACACAGAAAAAAATGAGCTCATTAAATTATGCATGGGTGCATGTCCGTTCAGTCACTGGTATATCAATATCAATTCACTTCTTGATTGAAAAGTTAACCTGAGTATAAACCCAAGACAATAAAATCATGAAGCCAACAATATTATAGATAAGAATTTTGTATTTAAAGTTATATTTAACTCTAAATCATTGGAAAGTTGAACTTAACTTTAGCAGAGGTCTGTAACGGAAGGAAGCTAATCAGAATTTTTCCCTTGACCTAACTCATCTAGAAAGACCTCAGGAATATCTTCTCATGGAAAATATGTGTTAGTAGGGAAAGAAAACTAAAAGTACATATTTATGCACTATGTATATTGCTTGTGTGTTTAAAACACTTGTCACCCTATTCTTTCTTTAGTTTTACAGCACCTTCAATGAGCAGTACTCTTTAAAAATGTTCTCCATTTTCTGGGCATAACAGTCATGTTTTGTACTCTGGCAATATTTTTTAGAAGTAAGGCATGCAGACTGCATTCTGGTAAAGATATATACAGTTATCTCAAATTGTGTAATGAACGACCTGTTTCAGACAGACCTCTTTGAAATGGGTGGTGGACCTGCAGAACACAAACTATAGAGGAGAAAACTCTTTATAGCTTAAGAAAAACCACTATGGCTTACAGGATTTTTTAAAAGATTTTTTTTTCTTTATTTTAGAGAGAGAGGGGCAAAAGGAGAGAAGGATAAGCAGACTTCCTGCTGAGTACCTGCCCTGGTTCTCAATCCCAGAACCCCGAGATCATGACCTGAGCTGAAGGCAGATACTTAACTGACTGAGCCACCCAGGCGTCCCCACATTGTGTGTCTTTAAGGTGGCCAGCATTGTGATTTATGTATACTTATCCTACCTTCTAACCCCTGTACATTGCTTCTTTTCCAGTCACATCAGAAAAAGTTTGCTTCCTTAAAAACTATTCTTAAAGGAGATGGCCTGACAATTGTCTAATTTTTAAGAGACTTAAGCCTGTTTTCTTCCATATTGAATTTTTGTTGTAAAAAATTACCTTCTTTATTAGTTCATTCTCTTTCCTGCTGTTATTAAACATAAAATTCTCAAATAATTCGCTCTTCAAGGATTAGCTTTTAGAAATTAATACTCTTATAACTGTAGAAATAAATGTGTTTTATTTCACTATTCATTAATATAACATGTATATTTTCACTATCTAATTATAAGGAAAATTATTACAATGGTCAGAAATATTGTATAATAATTACATTGGGAATACTACTTACAGAATTGAAAAAAATTAGGAAAATTTTCAGTTTTTGAGGAAATAAATTAGATTTATGTGAAAAGTATGGATTTTGGAGTGGCAAATCTTGATGGTCCAAGAATTTGACCATTTTTATATTTCATTGGTTCTCATGTATATTTCATTGGTTCTAGGGATGATTTTGCCTTCTCCCCCAGTGGACATTTGGTGATGTCTGGGGAATTTTTAGTTGTCAGATTTGGAGGAGTGCTGCTGGGATCTACAGGGCAGAGGTCACGAATGCTGTCAGGACATCCCTTCCCAACACCAATATAATTATCAATCTCAGAGTGTCAGTAGTCCCAACGCTGAGAAACTGTCCATCAGATTTGCTTTTTGTAGTACAAAAACATGGTCAGTAAGTTACAGTATTTAAAATGTTGTGCTAAAAAAAAATAAAATAAAAAAATAAAATGTTGTGCTTTCGAAGTTCAGGAAAGAGGTCATTTCTCTAAATATTACTGTTAACTTCAGAGAAATTTTTCCACAGATTGATTTTTGATGATTGCTTTTTGTAAATGTGTGGAGGAAATAATTATAATAATTATACGGAGGAATGAAAGAAAAAACAGAACGTTAAATGTAGTTGTAAATCAGGAATCAATTAAAACTATGTAATATATAAATAGAGATTTATAGCGTTTATTTGACTTACTTATAGTCATATATTTACTGGCATGGTTTTGCTTCCCAGTGTGTTATACTTCAGACTAAACTGAGATAAAAAATTTACCCATAATTTATAACATAAATTAATTTAACAATAAGTTCTTTTGAAAAATATGATTCCAAATAATTAGTTGAGAAAGAGAGAGTGGCACTGGTTTCAGAATGGTTAAATTACTTCCAAAACATATAAATGGTTTATATAAAAAGGTACCCTTTGAATAAGCCTTCGATTCAGAAATATTCAGTAAATATTTGTTCCTCTAAAGGATCTGAACTGAACCTGAAATGTTATTATCACAAGAGTTGAAATGCTATTTCTATTTTAGAAAAAGCAATTATGGAAACTCATAGACATTTCTCACTCTTTTGATATCAACTTATAATTATTTAGGATTTGATTATTTTCTGTGTGAAATGCGAAAGTCCGTACTCTCCTGCTTACTCTTCTGCTTTTTCTCATTTTGTACTCATTAGCACCTGTCCAAGAGAGAAAGAAAGAGCAAAGAAAGCTGAAGCTCCAGGCATTTAATGTTTTCACTTGTAAATAATAATCAGAAAGAGAAGAGGAAAGGTAGAAATAAGATTTTATCATCCTCAGTGCATTTAGATTTGACTCACTGCAAAAGACAAAGAAAACAAAGAATAATCCTTCACAAATCCTTTACTAAGGATACTATTCATTTGTTAAATAAAGTGGCCCATTATCTCTTTGGCTCATTAATCATAAATAAAAACACATATTTTCTGTGTTTTACAAGTTACAGTTAACTTCTGTTTTTCATCATTTATACTATTGTCACAATGTCCTTTTAAGACAATCTGACAGGTATTAATATCTCCTTTTGTATGGATAAAGCAGCTAAAGTTCAGAGGGGTTATTTTTTTCAAGGTCACATGCTTGGAAAATCATCAAACTAAAGGTCTTATGTCTCCGTAACTAAACTTGGACTATTTTTAATTTTCTAATCAATCCATTCATTTAAAATAAGATTTTAGATGGGAAATGAATCAAATTGGTTCATTTTATGGAGCAAATTTTTATAAAGAATTGTTTTAGTAACTACAATAAAGTTATTTGTATGTGTCTAATTTAATGCATTTTTGGAGAGTCTTGGAGAGTTCAGAATTTTTTGTTCTGATTTGTTAGTGTGTTTAATATTTTATTGAAAGCAGATTTGTGTAAAGATTCCATATGGGACCTTCCATGGATATTTCAGCCTCTTCCACTCAAACATCTGTCTCTAAATGTTAAGGTCTTAGAGAATAGAACATAAACAATGTATTCTCTGGAGCATCAAGCAGATTGTGTGGTACACAGTAGAATTACAATATATATAAGAAGCAAACATATTAAAGAATGAATGAGTAGATTGCTTGGGAGTCTTGAAAAAGTAAAAATAGTTATATACTTGAGGTACTCTATAGGAGGACTGAAGGATCACTGTCTTGAGCCACCTTTAGGGCTTGGTTGATTATCCTCCTGGGAATGAATATAAATGCAAAATTAATTCCAAATGAATTCAAGATGTGTCTTTAAATGAAGATCTGCCACTCCTCTTTATTACAGTGCTTAAAGTCAAAATAAAATTGAAATCTAGACAAGTCACTTAAACATTGAAAACAATAGAACCATTTTAGTTTGGAGCACTTTTTCCTGGGCCACCTTTCTCCATAGAAACCTAGGTAAATTCAGAGAAGCAAAATGTGTTCCTCAAATATAATTTTTATTAAAAGTTTGACTCAATTCATGAAAATATCTGAATGAATTCATGGCATATTCATGGCAACTAAGAATATTATCATGGCCACTTTGAGACTAAGAAGAATTTGAGTTGTTTCTTGAACTTTAAGGATAGAAGCTAGATATCAAGCACCTCAGATAATGACCCTTAGATGAAGGATTTTATTGTTAGTGTTTCAGGAAACAGAACCAGACAGCAGAAGATTGGTCTTGGTCATGAGGGCAAGCCACAAGTAAAATCCAGCCTAGCAAAATAAGAAAGATAGAGCCAGTAGCTCACTTTCTTCAGGTAGACATTCATCAACAGGAGAAAATGGTTTTTTCATAAAACGATATGAAAAACAAGCCTTTTCTCGCTACAGTAATTTTTCACAAAGAATAAAGTTTCCAAAAAATGCCAGCAATCTTACTAATGCAAATAATAGCTCCTTCCTACTAAACTGCTAAAAATGCACTAATCAAACAACAAACTGAGTTTTGGTTTTTGTTATTATTATATCAATATTATGATTTTTTACCTAAATACCTATGCTAGCTCTTCTCTAAGTTTTAGGGGCACTTTCTTTTCCCTCTTTCTACGTGGAATACACTCACTTTTTCAATCCATCTTATAGATTTCTGTATTCTCTCAGGATCTTATTCATCTTTATATTTCTCACCTTGCTTCATAAAGTCTTGAACAGAATTGGTATCAAATGTATGTTTGCTGAATAAAGAATGACTGGAAGGAGCGGTTTGCATATGATAGGGCTAGGGAAATGGTTAAAGAATATTTAAGACCATGATTGATATGATTGTTGCACTTTCACAGAGCAAATAGAATTGGAAAAATCGAGCTTGGAAAGAGTATAGAAATTCTTTGGTTCAGGCATATCATTGTAGTCATATAAGCAGGAATCTCAGGATATTTGATGTTAATGTAAAATAACAAGTTAGTGCAGGAAAGATTCCAATGCTGGACTCTTTTTTTTTCCCAGTGTATTGCCCTTTTCATTTAGTCAAATCTATAGATATACTATCACATTTGCCTTTATATTGAAACAGAGAGTATTGAAGTTTGTGTATATAATGATAGTCTCAAATGTAAGGTGCATTCAGATCACCAGAAAGCTTGTTTAGACACAGCCTTCTGGGACCCACCTTCAGAGTCTGACTTGAGGTAGGTCCACAAATCTGCATTTCTGTCCTGTTCTCAGATCTTGCATCCAGGAATAATATCTTAAGAAACAACCTAGAGTATGATTTTGTGTTGTAATGGGGAAAAGGAGAGCTGTCACTTTGTAGACAGAGAGATACTGTTTGTGTGACATTTCTTGTGTGTGTGTCTCTCTTTCAGTAAGTGCCCCTAGAGGTGGAAGTAGCTTATCTAAGGGGTAAATGTGGGAAGTTCTGCAGGACTCTTCCTCTCAGGGTGGTTGGATCATAGAGTATGAGGTTGTTCCATTGTTCTTGCAGGAACCCTGCCCCTTCTAGGGAATATTTACTAGGATTGACATGGCTGAATGGGAAAGTCAGCTTTGTTCACATAATAATGAGCCATATTGGCTAAAATAAGTAGAACACACCCTACTGCTTCATCTCTCAGGAATAAGGATAATGTTTTGATCTCTGTTTTGACTCTTGGTTTTATTTCTTAGTAAAACAAAACTAAGAAGGCAAAGGTTTAATTTATTTGAGGCCTTGTCAGGAGATCCTTTCCCTTTGATGCAAAAAAAAAAAATTCTTATAAATAGCTCAAGTATGTCAGGCAATTAGATTCACATATATTCTGTTAAATCTTTTAAAGTAATTTGATGAACATCTTAATAGTTTTTCTAGATATTTAATCATGCCTCAACAATCCTAGACTTTCAATTTCATATCTATTAAAGAAAGAATCTGAGGTCTTATTGTCAAGAAGTACTTGAGTTCTTTTTCTGGAATAAATCATTATAATGTATAGTCCAACTTTTACTTGCCAAATATAAACAAAGTTATGGATATTGTACATTATTTGATATAAGTGAAACCTGGAGTACAATACTTCTTTTTTATATCCCATAATGCTAGTAACCTGCATAAATTTATCTTTAGAATTTTTCCAGGTTTACATTTTATTAATATTTAAAAATTAATGAAACAAAAATACATGGGTATTTCTTATTATGAAAAAAAAATACACCAGAAAGAAAGTGTTACTCTTTCTAATCCATTCTCCTTTCTAGAGGCAAAATCTATTATAAGTTTGATGAGAATCTTTCCAGATTTGTTATATTTTAGATGCATAATTTTACTTTATATTCTTATTTAAATGATGATATTGTTTTGCTTCTGGATATTTAAATTTTATTTAATATAATATTTAATACATAAATATGTAACACAAAATAATGCATTTAAATATTTGAATAAGTTATGAGGCATAATAATAAAACAATTGTAGAGTCACATCTGAAGAATTAGAATAATATTAGTACCAATGAAGCTACTGTATATAATACTCTCTTCTTACTAGTAACTCCCTAGTTAGCTACTCTCCTGAATTTTGTATTCTTTTTTTCTCCTGGGTTTGAAAATCATTTTTAATACATATGTACTTATCCCTAAACAATATACTGTTTAGTTCTGGAGTTTGTAAAAGTGATGCCATAGCATAAAAAGAGTTCTGTAAACTTACTCTTGATTCTCAACATTCTCTTGATTTGTTTATACTGTTGTACATAGTTATGTTTAATTCATTTTTACTGATATATCTACTGAAAGTTATGTCCTATTGAACAATATGTAGATTGTTAATAGTTTTCATTTATGATGAACCATTCCATCATGAATATTCATGTGTTTCTGGTTCACCTATAGAATGAGTTTATTTTAGGATATAAAATTAGAAGCGCAATTTCTGAGTTGTGGGGAATATATATCTTCAGCTTTACAAAACAATGCTAAGCTCTTTTCCAAAGCAATTACACCAGTTTATAGTTGTATGAATATTGGATAAAAGTTCCCAGTGCTCCACATCCTTGTCAGTGTTTGATACTTTAGTAACTATTCTGTTGTAAATCAAGTCTTTAGAGCTATTTTATTTGTTCCACTAATCATTTATCTATCTGTAAACTACAGCCATTTCTCCCAGTTGCTGTAGTTTTACACTAAGCATTGGTATATGGTAGGGCAGTTTCACCTGTCTTGATATTCTTCTTCAAGGCATCTTTATTGTATTGTTTTTACTTTTTTACATACAATTCAGAATCAGCTTGTAAAATTCCTCAAATATCCTTTCTGAATACTTTTGGGTATTATTTTGAATCTAAGGATGAGTTAAGGGAGAATTGATGTATTTAAATGCTTAGACTTTTCATGTATAAAAATACCACATTTGTAGGGATGCCTGGGTGGCTCAGTGGTTGAGCGTCAACCTTCAGCTCTAGTCGTGATCCTGCAGTCCTGGGATCGGGCCCCACATCGGGCTCCCTATGGAGCCTGCTTCTCCCTCTGCCTCTGTCTCTGCCCCTCTCTCTCTCTTTGTGTCTCTCATGAATAAATAAGTAAAATCTTTTAAAAATACGATATTTGTCTGTACAATATAATGTTTTCTCTGATTCCTCTTCCCCAAACTAGATTTCAAGATGCAGTGTACAAATTTGTAGGCAAGCAAACACCATTGTCTTACTACTTGATCCCCCAAATTCTTATTCTTTCGCTATGAATGACTAACCCAGTGCTTATTACGAACATGATGACCAGCTAACACCTGAATGCTTATCAGTGCCATATTATCCATGGAACAGCTTGTCCTTGCAAATAAGTTATTACTCACAGCAGTAAGTGGGGTGAAGATGGCCAGCTAGCAAAAGAAAGAATAGAGCTGAGGTCTCAGAAAGAATCATGGTGTTCTGCTTGTCCTCAGATAGCCCAGAGAAATAAGAGTGAGAGCAAAACATCTGAAGTAATTACAGAATCTAATTGAAGACAGGGATCAGCATAGTTGTGAGAAGATGGAACCTTGTTGTCTTGGAGCTGCGTAGAACTCCTTATGGTTACTTTCAATGTGAAAATTGAGGATTTAAAGAAGTCAGAATTATGCAGGTGATTAGATAACATCAACATCACAGCTTAAGATGCTGACATATGCCTTGGTTAACTACCAGCATATACTTGTCCTAAAAGGACAGATATTAGCTTCCAGATGAACCAGTGGATAAAATGTCAGTGACTATCAGTGTGATTTCTCCTTGCACTTCATTTTCACAGCATTGGCTGTCTCTAACCTACTTTATACATTTTACATAACTTTGAAATTTTTTGTTCACTTAAAAATACAAAGAAAGTAAAATGTATATGCTAAATTATTAGAATAATTTCTTTTTTAGTTTTAAACACTAAGAAACAGAAACCTTTCTATTATTTTCTTCATCAAATCTCAAAAAAAGTTATTGAACAAACATTCTGCTCCCAATGAGTACCAGTTAGCAAGACCATTTCTGTATTACTTAAATTGGCCCCTGTATCTTATGATTTCCCTCTCAAGACTTGTTTTTATGTGCATAAATTGTGACTACACACAACACACACATACCCACCTCAATTTGGCACTGACTCTCATCATATATTGATTGTGTGGCTAGCATGTATTTTACTGATGACTTCAGTATGACATTTTACCACTTTATTTTTCTGTTTCATGACCCAATGTTTGACCTGATGGTTTTGTTTAAGGTTAGTCAAGCCATGCCAAATTTTCCATTATTGAAGTTCTGGAAAGCATAAATAGTCCATTATCTTTGGTTTGAAAAAAAGTTACAGGGCAGAGAAAATAGTCTATTTTGGCTTGAGGAACATAGTATAAAAAAGCACTGAGGTGTTGTTTCAAAAATAGGTGACATATCTACAACATAAAGCAAACCTAGTCTGCACTGTATTTTCCAGTGACAGTAATGAATAGCAGTACTTGATACCTACCAATATTAACAATAGCAATGCTAGAGGCAGTATAAGTTTACTTTTGCACATATTATTTCCTCGTGATGAAACTCAGCAAAGAAGGACATTCTTCTTTGTAATTTCTTTCAAAAAAGGTAAAATGTTAAGAAGAAGAAAAGCCACCCAACATGCACTAATAGCTGTTTTTTCCCCATAAACATATAGTTATAAATAAGCTTCTGAGATCATACAACACATGTATATAAACATTATTTTTAAAAGAATTAATTCAGCAAGAATTCTTCAGAGATATACCATTATAATAGGATAGTGATCATTGTTTTGAGCAAATTGGGGAAGAATTAAGACTTCTTGATCTTTATTTTTCTCTCTTAATGAGTTGATGATCCAACATAGTTTGAAGGGAAGCAGAATTGACCTAATATTTGTTAAATATTGAATATCTGTTGGGGATTATGCTGGATAGATAGTATTAAAAATGGAGAAAGAAACGTGGTATTGTGTCAAATATGATATCCATATAGTCACAATGACAGACAATTTGAAGAGGGAGAGAGCCTGAGGGGTGCAGTCGTATAGGGAAGAGGAGTAATGAGAGGGTTGCTGAAAGCGAGGTAGACAAATGATGTGTGGAGAGAAGGAAGTCTGGGAAGAACAGATCATCATGTTGCCTCTGACAAATATGGAAACATCAGCTAAGCTTGAGCACTTGGGTCATGTAGGAGAGCAATTAGAGAGGGAGGAGAAAGATGTTTTAAGACTAGGCTCCAGGGGCAGGTCTGTGGCTCAGTTGGTTAAGTGTCTGACTCTTAATCTCAGCTCAGGTCTTGATCTTAGGTTCGTGGGTTCAGGTACCGTGTTGAGCTACATGACCAGTAAGGAGACTACTTAAAAACAAACAAACAAACAAACAAAAAAAACAAACAAACAAGAAACAAAAGGCTCCAGAAGAAAACCCTGGTATCCAGGTTCTGAAATTTGAGTGATTCAATCAGCTAAAAAACAAGAATGATTTTGTTTACTTGTTTTTCTATTGTGAATTTCTGATACACACAAGGGAAAACTAATCAATAATGTTTATTATTCGGCCTTCTGCTGTTCCTTTCCAGGTTGTTGGCTCTCTGGAAAAGTTTCCCAGGTGGATACTTTTCAGACCTGGAGTATCTTGCTAAGATCATTCCAGGCTTTTGAGAGACTTCCTTTGACTGCATTTGAGGCACTGACTTATCTTGCTTCTAAGAAGATATTCCCTTGTTTTTTATACCTTTCGGCCTTGTTGGTATACTCTCAAATTCTGCATCTGAAGTCCATCAAAACCTTTCATAAAGGTTTAAGAAGCATTTGCTAAAGAAAACTAAAGAGAAGGAGAGTAGAGAGAAAATTCTATAAATATCTAAACATGAAGCCTTTTCTATTCTTAGAATTATTTCCTTGCCTTTGCATTTTCTTAAGAGTAGCTTTGCAAATTAAAGGCATTGGTCTGTTTTAATTCATTGTTAGATCATATCACATACTTTACTTTAGTTCCTTTAGGGTATTCCTATTTTATTAGCATGCTATTATTATCCCTTGAGGGTTTAAACTCTGATCTGCCCTACAGTATGCCCTTTGCATTATATCACAACTGTTACTTGTAAATGCAAGTGCTTAATAAGAAGGCCTTATAGGAAAGTACTTGTGGGCCAAAAATTCTTATTTTTCAGTGGATTTTATTAATTACAAATTTGTCAGTCACAAATACTCATTCACATAAATATAGGTACACATGCTCCCACGAAGATACGTTCTAGTTATTTTGGGCCTCAGAGGTTATCCTGAATTATATAGCCAAGTGAGAATATTGCAAGAGGTAAGTGAGAAAAAAAGCAGGAAGGAGAGAAAGGCGGTAAAAGATAAGAGGGATTGATATGATGTTAACTAGGGAAAACAACAGGGTATTTGACAAACAGAAGAGACAGAGGTAGAGAGGAGTATAGAGGCAAGGTATGTGTATGGATGTGGGTAGAGAAGATGGCCATGGCATGTCTGGACATGTGTAAATCATGGATTCTGAAATAATTGCTTTCTTATTATATCCTGCTCTCTTGTGGGACATGCCAATTTTCATGCTTTGTTGCTTGGCTTCCCGCATTTTTCTAAATTTTGATGCTGGAACCACTTACTACTGTCTACCTGTAGTATGAATTGCAGTTTATATTCTGAGATTCCTATTCTGTCTTTATGAAAACTACTCTGTTGATCACTTCTTAATAGTAATGGCTGGGAATCTGAGTATCAGTATGTTGTTTAGTTTTTAACAGAATAGTGTAAAGTTGTACATGCTTTGCATTTTATACTAATTGGTTTGAAAATAATTCACATTCTTATCTGGTTCTGGGAATTTAAAAACTTGCAGATCATAAATTCTTTTTTTACAATGTATGTTTTAATTGGTTTTTGTAGCTTAATATTAAGGACTGTAGAATCATAGGCTGTAGGAATCATGTATTCACATAAGTGACATAATTTGTTGGTAGATTCTCAGTTTGAATTCTGGAATCAGCTTACCTGTGCATAAATCTGGGTTTTAATATTTTCTAACCTTCTAACCTTCTTCAAGAAGATCTTGAATAATTTAGCCTCTCTGATCCTTACTTTCTTCATGCATTGAAAAGGAATCTTAATAATACCTACATCAAAGAGTTGAGATATTAAATACATGAGACCCAAGGTGAAGCTAAACTTGTACCCTCTGGAAATATTTGTGTATATGGTTCCTTCTACCTGGCCACTAGTCCTGCCAGGTCTTTTCATGGCTCTTTTATTTCATTTAAGTCTCTTGTCACTGAACATTCATTCTGGGAGAGTATTCCTCTTCTTTTCCTGATTTTTCTTGATTTCCCTTTTTTCCCCCTTTTGCACCTGAATTATATAATATACCTGTCTACTTGTTTGTAGAGAATTTGTCTAATATCACTATATTCTTGACACATAGAAGATGTTCCAACAAATACTTGAATGATTGATGATTGAATGAGCTGATGTAATATATATAAAACACCTTCTAAAATTTTTAACAATTAAAGTTAAGTGCTAACATGGTAAATATGAATTCTTGCCTTCTGTTTATGTTCAAATATATATTAGGTAAATTTCAGTTTGACCCTGAGGTGATAAAGTTACAAAGTATTTATTTATTTATTTTTTTGTGAATCATTGTCAATACAGTTCTTAAATTGTACTCCAGATGTTTAATTAGCTTTTGGTATTGGAGGACATTAAGAAACATGAATGACCGACTTTTCTGAGGTTTTCTAATTCTAGAATGCATATTTTTGTTAAAAAATAACTAAAAATCTTCCATAAAATATACATAAGGAAGTGATATGAAAACATTAATTTCTAATTTTTGAAGACTGTGATTAAAAACATGAGAGTGAATAGTTTTTCTTTTCTATGAGTAGAATGTATATACAAAATATATTATCAAAATTTTGAAAGAAATTCATCTACCCAACCTAGTAGGTAAGTAATGAAAAGAGAATTTGGATTTTCCCCATTTTCTTAGAGGAGAGTTTCATTATTATTATTATTATTGAGATTTCATTGAATAAAAATCTGTATTAAACATTAATTGACATGTGACATATAAAATATATTTCCAATGTTTAAAATACAAACTATTTTAGAAAGAACTTATTGTTTATTTAATACACAATAAAAATTACAGAATTAAATGAACTGCCCTGTAATTAGAAAGGAGTATCACAAATTACCTAAACCAGCGATATTTGGGAGAAGATGCTTTTTTCAAATGAAAACTTGGCTTCACCTGCTGTTCTAATCTGTGTATTGAATACAGCATCAATCACCAGCTGTTTCTCTTCTTATTCATTTAACCTGCCTTGATATATGGTTGTGTGTTTTTTTTTTTTAAGTTGTTTTTTTTTTTAAGATTTTATTTATTTATTCATGAGAGACACAGGGAGAGAGAGACAGAGAGAGAGAGAGAGGCAGAGACACAGGCAGAGGGAAAAGCAGGCTCCATGCAGGGAACCCGACATGGGACTCGATCCGGGGTCTCCAGGATCAGGCCCTGGGCTGAAGGCAGCGCTAAACCTCTGAGCCACCTGGGCTGCCCCTGGTTGTGTGTTTTTGTGGGGAGCGAGGCTAGTGTGGGGTCATTTACCTTCTGCCTAAGTTTCCTGTTTTAAAGATAGAGAAATGTCAACAACTAATTTTCTTTTCATTTTTGATATTTAATTTCAACATTTTGTGTATAACAGTAAAAAGGAAAACTAAAGAATAAAGAGATTAATTCACTTTTCTAAAGTAATACAGAATGTTATGCAAAATCTACCATTCATTTTATTATTAATAAATAAGATTGATTTTCTTGTCACATTCTGATTAAAAATCAATATAAGTTTACTATTAAAAAATAGAAATAGGAGAGAATATGAAGAAAAAAATAAAAATGACCCATGATTCTTATATCTACAGATAATATTTATTTAAAACTTATGGGGCACCTGGGTGACTCAGTGGTTGAGCCCTGCCTTTGGCTTAGCTCCGACCGAGGGGGAGCTTGCTTCTCCCTCTGCCTATATCTCTGCCTCTCTGTATGTCTCTCATTAATAAATAAATAAAATCTTAAAAAAAATAAAACTTCAATGAACACATGTATACAAATATTAAATGAAAGCTTAAATCTTGATTATTCTTTCTTTATTTTAATTTCTTTAGATTTTCTTTACCTGTTTTGTTATGGTTTTATGTTTCTTTTGTTCACATTCTTTCTTTTGACTGTATCTACTTTACTATGAACAATGACTCTGTTTACCTGAAAATAAAAATAAAAAGTCAACAGCTGTAATCATTTTACTACTCGGCTAAAAAGATTTGAAGTGAGTCTTTATTGCTCTTTGAACTACAAATTAGAATTACCTACTTGTAAAGAATTGAAGAGAATTTTATCTTATCAAATTTAGGTATACATATATTTATAAAATTATAGGCTTTAGAAATTTAAGCTTATGCTTTAATTATATGAGTGAACTTTGAGTCAATTACATACACACAAAGCTAGAATAATTCCTCCAAATTTCTAGGATGGCACAATTATAATATAGTGGAAATATAATATATCCTTTGCTCATCAAGTAAACTTATGTGCAATATGTGTCATCCCTAGGCCCTATATGAGGGAGAAGGCTTTTATTATTAAGTACCAAAGGTTTTTCAAAGGTGGATTTAGCCATAGAAAACCTCAAGAATGGTATTATTTCTGGAGTCATCATGCACTTGGCTATTTTTTTCAAAAATTCTGTTATGAGCAAGGATACTTCATTCCCTAGTCTTCTGTAGTACTCAGTCATCTATGATGTTTCTCACAACTTCTCAGGCAATAGCTCTGGCTTGATAACTGTCATTTTTATGTGGTGGAGCTGTCAAAATATTTAATTGATTTTTCAAAATAATATACTTTCACATTCATATTTCAGTGGATTGAGTGGAAAATGACTGTCCATAAGAAATTTTAAGGCCAAAAGTCAGCTAAGTAATTCAGTACTTGAAAATATGAGGTCATATTAGTGTTGTTTATTTTTACCACTTTAAACTTGCCCAAACTATTTTATAAGTGGTACTTGTTCTGACTTAATTAAGAGATAAACAAACAAAAAAAAATGAATGGAATTTAGGAGATTGATTAGATAAAGGTAAAAAAGTTTGTACAATCCACTTCCAATTCCCATCTCATTGTGCTTTTTCCCGCTCTCTTTTTACTTTTGTTTTATTTAATTTTTTTTTGTTTTTTAGTAATGGGAAGGGGCAAAGAGGGAGAGAGAATCTTAAACAGGCTCCATGCCCAGCCCAGAGCCCAAGGTGGGGCTTGATCTCACAACCCTGATACCGTGACCTGAATCGAAATAAAAATTTGGACACTTAACTGACTAAGCCACCCAGGTGCCCCTCCCCTCTCTCTCTTAGACTTCTCTCTATAAATTATATGTCCAACTTTTTGATGGGCATTGATTGCTTCAGCTAGTTGTTATTATAGGAAAGAAAGCTAGTAAGAAAGAATATAAAATGCTAAGGTACTAACCCTATGATAGCTGATAGTATTAAATTCTTTACCTCCTTTACCCTCAGCATTTATTATATATTCTTAGGATATAAACCCATTTAATTCTAAAAAAAAATTGAGGTTTGAGGTGACTGAGAATGATAAAAAATCTAAATCCTTTCCTAACTGCACTATTTAGTGGAAAAATTAAGTTATAAGTGGAAAGGAACATATGACTGATAAGGCCAGTCAAGATTCTCATGGAAAAGGCAGGCCCACCAGCAGTCAAGAGCTGGAGAAAAGGAGAGAGAGATTCATATTTGAGGGGGTCTCATAATAAAATACCATGGCTTGTTTTCTGTGATTGAATGATACAAACACGGATGCCTCCAAGCCATTGAATCATCTAAGGCCACATTAGTAAAATCAGTAATATGGCTTTGTTCCATCTTACACAATGTGATCCCAGTCCTGTGTCAAGTATTTCCACAGATATTTGAAAGGGCTTATATCATCATCATCACCATCATCATCATCATCATCATTATCATTATTTTAATGGTTTCTACCAATCATTTTTCCCCTCCTCTTACAGTTTTTCTTACACTTCCAA
This sequence comes from Canis lupus baileyi, assembly GCF_048164855.1. Lineage (NCBI taxonomy): Eukaryota > Metazoa > Chordata > Mammalia > Carnivora > Canidae > Canis > Canis lupus. The sequence goes on from NC_132841.1 coordinate 65,369,296, forward strand.
TTAACAATCCCTCAATGCAGTAACTTTGCAATTCAAAATAGTGCACATTTATCTTTGTTTTTCTATTTTTAGACAATGGGTGAGGGAAGAGTTTTGCCTTTTACATTCAAAGAGAATCACCTTGATAATTTACTAGACATTACTACACTAAAACTCTCCTAAATTCTATTTCTTCTTTAGATGGTATTTGTAGTTACGAGTAATATTTGTTTTGAAAATAATTGTTTCCCTCCAGCTACATCAACTTTTCAAGTTAAGAGGTCATATAAATATTTGACGTTTTGGCTCTGAACTTTGTTTACCTTTGAGTAAAGATTTCCAAAGTAATTCTGCTTGCAAACTATATATTTCTAAAGATTGGTGTATGGGTTGAATTGTGTTCCCTGAAGATTCCTATGCCTGAAGCTCCAGTATTTCAAAATGTGACTATATTTGGAAATAGGGCCTTTAACGAGGTATTAAGTTAAAATGAGGCTATTAGGGTGGGCTCTACTCCAACCTGACTGGTGTGGACACACAGAGACAGCAGGGATGTGAGCACAGAGAAAAGGCCATGTGAGGACTCAAAGAGAAGGGGTCATTTGGAAAACGAGGAGAGAGGTCTCAGGAGAACCACAATCTGCTGACACCTTGATCTTGGACTTTTAGTCTCCAGAACTGTAGGAAAATAAATTTCTGTGGTTAAGCCACCCACTCTGTGGTATTTGTTATGGAAGCCCTAGAAAACTAATATAATCTGATAGCTACTATTTTTGAAACCTTGCCAAAACAATTAAAAAGTAGTAATTATGCTTTGAGAGAGAAAGAGAATCCAATGTAAGTACCAAGTTAAACAAGTTTTTTTTGAAATGTCAAAGATGGTTTTCCAGATACTACCTGGATAGTTATTATCCCAATTTATATGTTCTAGGGAAAATAAGTACATGATAGTAAAGATAGAGGATGAGTATAAAATTTACTAAAAATATTCAGGTATTCCCACATACCTACATCCAAGGTGGACTAGTGTAAGTACACAGCTTCACCCTTTGGCTATTTTGATTATGAAATACGTTCTGTTTTTGAAATTTACATTTTAAGTGCTTATTTTTTTCCCTCATGAATATGACAAGTGAAGAATCCAAATATATTTAAATATATTTGGTATTAAATCTTCAAATAAATGTTTTCTAATTTAATTAGCAATGAAGACTGTTCTTCACATTTGTATGGGAAAACATGTTTAATTAAGCATTGCAATTTCAATTGTGCTCTGCTTTAATATATCATCAATGTTTATTTAAAAATTTTGATGAAAATGAAATGTTCCAAATATTTTCTCATAGTGTTCTTTGGAATTTTTTTCCTGTTTGGACAACTAGAGCTTTTGAGAATGGATAGAATAGAAGAAATGGTGGGATGAATGTTGAAAGGTTCTCATGTTATTCAACAACCTCATTTAAATAAATTATCTTAATGACTGCAGATAGTTGTTAAAATTGAAAATCAAAGATGTATAAACTGGTAAGCGAGGGAAAAGGCAAACCCTTTTACTTAATATTTGCTTCATAGAGAGCTACAGAAAGAGGTAGACTTATCCTGATTTATTTATCAATATCTGAAGTGATCTTTGGAAAAAACTAGATCATTATTTCCTTGACCTCATATATGATTCATTTTGGAAGGTTAGAAATTCCTGACCAAGTCTTTTTTCAATTATGAGGCTAGAACACATTTCACACACACATGCACTTATACATTTTTAACAAAATGTAATTTTTGATTTTTAAATTCTGACTGGTAATTGCAGTTTTCAAGAAATTAAGAAATTTAGATTGGAAAGTCTTCCTTTGGGGGCAATAACTTATAAAACCTTAGAAACTGTCTGGAAGGAAAAAGTGTGGGTTTCATATGTCCTCAGATAGCCTTAGAAATCTTGACTTTCTGTTTTTCTCTAGAATTCAGGCACAGAATCACAGTTGTGAATAACACTTGGCATAGGATTTGTTCCCATGTTCTCATGCAGTTTCCTTATCTAGAATTTTCTTTCCTTTCCATATGTTCCAGGTAGACCACATATCCCTCAGTTACTATGAGAATTTTCTGACCCATAAAATCTGTGGTACACTCCACCCTGCTGTTTATGTAGCTGCCAGTTTTCTGTTCTGATTCATGTTTACCTAGCTCATTAGGGCTCTGCTTCATGACTGTTTCAGGTACTACCTTTGCTCACATTAGCTAGTCCACCTCCCAAATGACCACCATTTTCCATCCAATTTTTGTTCTCTGACCTTTAAATAAGTATAGCTCTTGCAGTAGCTATAAAGAAGACTTGCTCTTTCTTCTCTGAAAACGAACTTAGAAGGTCAGAGGACAGCAAATGGTTACCGCCAAGTAAGTGTCCTTATTCCGTTATAGAACTAGTTGAGGGTGTGTTTTTACATATGTGCTTCAATAAGAATTCCACAAGTTATATATTATTACTTCATTCACAATTAAATATGAAAAAATGGGTCACAGGGAAGTTATGTAACTTGTTCAAACCTACAAAACCAGTATCTTACAAAAGAAGATTCAAACTCATAACTCTTTTATCCAAAAGCCCATGTTTTTTCCATGCTGCCATGCTGTGTCTTGAACCAGTTATTTTTATTGCATTGACTGACCATCCAACTTAAACAATGAAACTTTATATTCCTATTCATACTGTTCCATTCATCCCACTGCCATGAATTCTTCAAAGTATAATAAATGAGATATGCTAATTAGCGTTTATTTTATAAGTGGAATGGAAAATTTCATGGCCAAATTTCTCAACCATGGAGGGAAAAAAAGGGCCCTTTTTACGTGCAGCTCATGGCCTGATGAGTAATCACAGCACACCTGTCAACATTATGAAAACACTTTTGAAAGTTGTGATATTTTCAAAAGATAATCATAAAAAGAATCAGTCTTTTTAAACTTCATGTGGTGATGTCTCATTGCCATGACTCAGCAGGTATCCTTATGACTCCCTAGGCATAAGATAGTTTTGAAATGGTTGCATCAGCTCTTCGAATTCAGAATCTTCTAAAGAAATTATTTTAAAGGGTTTTATTTATATTATTAAATAGATTTTAGAGGCCATGTTTGGCCTCAAATAAAATCATACAGTAGATATTTGTTTTGCCAATTGCATTATATTTTGCCATGAACTTTTCTATAGTTATCCTTTTTTAATCAAAACTTTCTGAGTTTCTCCTATAATAGGAAAGTGAGGGATGGATTAATTTATATTAAGATGAAAATAACTAACAAAATTATAACCTCAAAAATTTATTTTTAAACCCAAATAATGAATCATCTCTGGTAAAAAAGTTAGTATTAGAGATTTTTGTAACTCCCAGCGTGCTTCATCCTCATCCTGTGTAAATGATAATTTTTTCTGTCTGCAATAGTAAATATGTAGTGGAAAGCTTTACCTGCTGGCACAAAGCCCTTTCTTTCTCACTCATAGTCACTGCTACTCTAAGGACTGGAAGTTCAAATTTTTATATGCAACTTGGTTCAAATTAAACACTGTTCCAACCAAAACTAAATTATGATTTACTGTAGACTGTTGTTTACAAAATTCTATAAAAATGATGAATGATTGTTTTGTTGTCTTTCATTTATTAAAAAAAAATTTTGAGAGAGAGAGAGAGGACATGAACTAGGAGGGGCTGAGGAAGAAAAGAATCTTAAGCAGGCTCCACATGCAATGTGGAGCCCAACACAGGACTTGATTTCAAGACCCTGGTATCACAACCTGGGCTGAAATCAAGAGTCGAATGCTTGATCTACTAAGCCACATAAGCACCCCTGTTTGCATCTTTTTAAAATGTAGGATTATATAAATTTTTGAAGGACCCTGAATTAGTTTTATTGACTTATTCAAATTTGCTGTTTTATATTTTACATTTCTACTTTATCATTATTTAATTACACATACTTTTATTGAGAACCAATGAGAGTCACAGATTTATTGTGAAGTGAGAAGGGGATATGGCCAATATTTTTTTTCCCAGGGTTAGAGTAATGCTAAAATTACTGGTAAAAGTAATGCTAAAATTGACATCTTCGGGCTCAAATACTATTAAAAAAACTGTTTAATATCCAAATAGAGCATGGGAATTTCTCTTCCTACTGTACTTTTGTTTGTCTCAGCCCAATAGTAAAGATGGCTTTCTGTAATTACCTTTAATCTTCTGTGTGATTCCCATCATGGAAACCAACCCTATTCATTTCTTCTCTTTTCTGTCAAATACAAACACCTCTAAGGTTCTTAGCACATTAGACTTTTCTCAGACTCCCAGTTGTTTCCTCATCTGCTTCATACCCTCCCATGTCTTTAAATAATATGACATTTTTAATTATAAAATTAATATATGGTTAGTGTAGATTTCATGTTATTTCATGAAAAATAATACTCAACTACTTAGAAGTACCTTTATTAATTTTTAATAGCTTTTTAAAATTTAAATTAAATAAATGAACATACAATGTATTATTAGTTTCAGAGGTAGAGGTCAGTGATTCCTCATTCTGTGAGGAATAATACCCTGTGCTCATTACATCACATGCCCTCCTTAATGTCCATCATCCAGTTATACCATCCCCCATCCCCTCCCCTCCCACATTCCTTAGTTTGTTTCCTCTGATTAGTAGTATTTTATGGTTTGTTTACTCTATGATTTCGTCCTGTTTTATTCTTTCCTCTCTTCCCCAGTGATCCTTTGTTTTGTTTATTAAATTCCACATATGAGTGAGATCACATGATAATTGTCTTTCTCTGATGGATTTATTTCACTTAATATATTACCTTCTAGTTCCATCCACATCATTGCAAATGGCAAGATTTCATTTTTTTTTAAAGTCTTTGGTTTTTTTTAATTTTTATTTATTTATGATAGGCACACAGTGAGAGAGAGAGAGGCAGAGACACAGGCAGAGGGAGAAGCAGGCTTCATGCACCGGGAGCCCGACGTGGGATTCGATCCCGGATCTCCAGGATCGCGCCCTGGGCCAAAGGCAGGCGCTAAACCGCTGCGCCACCCAGGGATCCCTCATTTTCTTTTTGATAGCTGAGTAGTAATCCATTGTGTGTGTATATATACCATATCTTCTTTGTCCATTCATCTCTCAGTGGACATCTGGGCACTTTCCATAGTTTGGCTATTGTGAACATTGTTGCTATAGACATTGGGGTACAAGTGCCCCTTCAGATTACTACATTTGTATCTTGGGGGTAAATCCCTAGTAGTGCAATTGCTGGCTTGTAGGGTAGTTCTGTTTTCAACTTTTCGAGGAACCTCCATACTGTTTTTCCAGAGTGGCTGCACCAGCTTGCATTCCCACCAACAGTTTAGGAGTGTTCCCCTTTCTCTGCATTCTCATTGTTTCCTGAGTGGTTAATTTTAGCCAATCTGACTGGTGTGAGGTGGTATTTCATTGTGGTTTTGATTTATATTTCCCTGATGCCAAGTGATTTTGAGCATTTTTTTTTTTTTTTTTTTTTTTGCTTTGTTTTGTTTTCATGTGTCTGTTGGCTATTTATATGTCTTCTTTGGAGAAGTGTCTGTTCATGTCTTCTGCTCATTTCTTGATTGGATTATTTGTTCTTTGGGTATTTAGTTGTAGTTCTTTATAGCTTTCAGAGACTAGCCCTTTATCTGATAAGACATTTGCAAATATCTTCTCCCCTCTCCCATTCTGTTGGTTGTCTTTTGGCATGGTTGACTGTTTCCTTTTCTGTGCAAAACAAATGAAAATGAAAACACAACTGTTTAAAACCTTTGGTATGCAGCAAAAGTGGTCATAAGAGGGAATTATATAACAATACAAGCCTTTCTCAATAAATATGAAAGGTCTCAAATACACAACCTGACTTTATACCTAAAGGAGCTGGAGGAAGAACAGCAAATAACGCATTAACCCAGCAGGAGAAGATAATTAATCAAGATTAGAACAAAAATCAATGAAATAGAAACCAAAAGAATAGTAGAACAGATCAATGAAACTAGGAACTGGTTCTTTGAAAGAATTAATAAGGGTGATAAACCCTTGGCCAGACTTACCCAAAAGAAAAGAGAAAAGAACAAAATAAAATCATGATTCAAAGAGAGATCACAATCAGCACTGAAGAAATACAGTTATAAGAACATATTGTGAGCAACTATATGCCAACAAGTTAGTCAACCTGAAAGAAATGGGTGCACTCCTAGAGATGTATAAACCACCAAAACTGAAACAGGAAGAAATAGAAAACCTGAACAGACCCATAACTAGCAAGGAAATTGAAGCAGTCATCAAAAATCTCCCAACAAACAGAAGTCCAGGGCCGGATGGCTTCCCAGGGGAATTCTACCAAACATTTAAAGAAGAATTAATACCTATTCTTCTGAAGCTATTTCAAAAAATAGAAATAGAAGGAAAACTTTCAAACTCTATGAGGCCTGTATTTATTGAAAATTTTTATATCAAATTTTTAGATTTGCTCCCCAAATTATGAATAATCTAGGAAGGAAATCTGTGTCTGTAAATTTTGATCATGCATCTTCAAAGTTACTTAGGTTAATTTAAGTGAAATGAATGGCTCAAAGGATAAGACTCTATGTTTAAAGGCTCTTGATATCTATGTATCTTGGTACAGAAAGTTATTACAATGAACATTCCTTCTCCTATGATGTATATCATTGTCTTTCCTATCACATCATTATTTGTCAAATTTGTGCCAGGTTGGCAAGTAAAATTATTATCAAATTTCATTGCTCTAGTTTTTACAGATGGTGAACACATTTTTCAAGTGGTCATTGTCCTATTGATTCAGTTTTGATAATTTACTTTCTTTATTTTTATAGTTGTATTTGCTTTTCTTAAACTCATATATGTTATGATTGTATACCTACATCTGTATACTTATGCTTTTTGCTACAAAACTTTTCCAATCTGCCTTTGTCTTTTAATATTGTTTATAGTTTATTTTTTAACTTTATTTATAAGGTAAGTATGAATTCTATTAGTTGTTCTTTTGTGATTTCTCCATTAACAAGATCAGTTTTAAAGCAAAAAAATTTATAAGCAAACCCTTACTGAGGTTTCATGTTTATACACTTGGGCCATGCTCCAAATCTCTGACACTGGGAAAGAAGAAAAAGAGACTTTTAAGAGAAAGATTTTTCTTTGTAAGATTTAAACAACAATAACAACAGCAACAACAAAACACAATACTGATCACACTAGGCTAAAAAGTTTAGTAACACACATTGCTATTTATTTCTGTCTCATAGCATTTAAGAAAACACTACTTTCCTTAACCAAAATGCAGTCTCAGTTGTAAAAATAGCCACAGACACAAAGAAAAGCATGGTCTTGATTCCTATTAGTCTCCAACTGCATATTTTCCTTCTTGTCAGACTTCTTTCTGAGAATATATTCTTCATTGTTTTAATTCCAAGGATTCTGTTGAAGTCCTCGAATTGATGACTTTCATATTATATTTCCTTTTTATCTATGAGTCATTTTTAAAGCCCTTTGAGAGCCCACTAATCAGAACGATTCTTTCATCTCCTTTAACCCTTGAAGGCAGATCATCTTAAAGACTCTTCCCTATCACCAGGACCCTGCCTTGCTAACCTCTCCCTTATATGTAGTCATTCCAGTTATTGGAGAGATTTTTAAAAGCAAGAAATGTTGTCCAGTTTGTCTGTTTTTATAGAAATACTTCAAAAATTAAAAAAATACCATTTATTGCCAATTTGTGTTCTGAGTTAATTGTAAGTCTTCACTTTCATTGAACTTTCCCTTATTTTTTCCTTCTATCCCTGAGCCTCTTTCTTTTCCTAAGTACCACAGCTGGGGTCTGAATGCTGAGATCTAAGGAAAGTACATAGGGCAAGAATATTAGAAGAAATAAAAGAAATAATGGCAATGTTATGTGTTAAGGTGTTCCCAGGCCAACATTAAAACAGCAAAAAAAAATTTATAATAATAATTTAAAAAATAAATAAAAATCCTGTCTCCCTTACTAAAATTACATGAAGTGAACAAATTCCTAGAAAACCTCCGATGATTAAGACTAACTCACAAAATAGAAAATTGGGATAGGCTATAACAATTAAAAAATTGAAATAGTAATTAAAAATCACCACATACACACAAATACAGGACTAAATGCTTTTATGAATACTCTCAAAATTTGAAAAAAAATTAACACCAATGATTTGGAAACTCAGAAGTTAGAGAAGAGTGAATACTTCACTACTTAATGTATGAGACCAGTATTACCTTGATGCCAAAGTTGGACAAACACATCTCAGGAAGAGAAAATTCAAATAATCTCTCTCAAGAGTATGGACAAAAAACCTCTCAACAAAATATTATTAAACCAAATCTAGCAGCATATAAAAATAATTATATAATGTGATTTAAAAAGGACTTATCCCTGAGATGCAGGGTTGTTTTAATATCCAAAAATCAATTTATGTATTTACCATATTAATGGAATAAAGGACAAAAACATGATTATCCTAACAGATATAGAAAGTCATTTGATGAAATCCAATGTCTATTTTTGATAAAAATTTTTAACAAAATGTAATTAGAATGGAACTATCTCAGTCTGATAAAAGGAATCTACAGAAATCAACAGCTAACATAAGCAATATTCAAATATTTAAATGTCGTTGCCCTAAGATCAGGAATTAGATAATGATGTCCACTGTTGTCATTTCTGTTCTACAGTGTATAAGAAGGTCTTACCAGTGGAATCAGGCAAGAAAAAAGAAGTTGAAGGAATCTAGATTATAAAGGAAGAAATAAAATTGTCTTGTGTAGATATGACATAATTCTATATGTAGAAAATCCTAAATAATTCAAAATAAAATTACAATATAGCTAATAGACAATTTCAACAAGTTTTCAAAATAAAAATATCAATGTAAAATGAATGTATAGGATTGCCTGGGTGGCTCAGTCTGTTGAGCATCTTATTCTTGATTTAGCTCAGGTCATGATCTCAGGGTTTATGGGAGTGAGCCGTGTGTCAGGCTCCATGCTGGGGGAGCATGCTTATGATTCTCTCTCTCTCTTCCTCTGTCTACCCCCTCAGATGAAATATACACTCAATGAACAATCTACAAATAAAATTAAGGAACGAAGTCCATTCAAGATAGCATCAAAATGAACAAGATAATGAACAAATTTAACAAAAGAAGTACAAAACTTATGTACTACAAACTAAAATATTGCCAGTGGAACTAAAGATCTAAATAAGTGTATATAAATTCCAGTTTATTAATTAAAAGACAATATTGTAGCATGGCAGCTCTTTCCAAATTGATTTATAAATTCAGTGTAGTGAAAGTTAAACTCTCAGCAGGATTTTTTGGTTGTTTTTTGGTAGAAAATGATAAGATTATCCTAAAATTTATGGTAAAATGCAAAGGCCTCAGAATAGCCAAAGCCATTTTGAAAAAGAACAAAAGTTGGGAACATAAACTCCCTTATTTTATAACTTACAATATAGGTACAGTAAATAAACACTGTGGTACCGGTGAATAGATAGATAAATGGAACAAAATTGAGAGTCCAAAATAAACTCTTACATTTATGGACAATTTATTTTCAAAAAAGGAGGCAAAACAATTGTGAAAAGTAAGTGAAAAGATGAGTTTCGACCCTTCTCTCACACTAAGCACACAATTTAACTCAAACTGGGGCTTAATGCTAAATGTAAAAGCTTCTATTATGAAACTTTGAGAATAAAATATAAGAGAATATCTTCATTACCTTGGGTTAGATTATTTTTAGCTCTGATACCAAAAACACAATCTATAAAAGAAAAAGAAATGATAAATTAGGCTTAATGATAATTTTAAAAATTCTGCTTCAGAAGAAAAACCATTAACAAAATGAAAAGTCTTTGATGGAAGAGGTATTTGCAAAAGAAAAGCTTTACTATATACTATTAAAAGTTTTAATATATTATAAACTTATATTTTACACAAGAATATTATAAAAGGACTCTTACAACTCAGTATTAAGAAACAACCTAATTTAAGAAGACAAAATACTTTAATATACTTTTTACCCAAGGTATATGCATTATGAGTTAATAAGCACATTAGGATGTGCAACATTATTATTCATTAAAGAATTGTAAGTAAAAACTATAAGACACCCCTCTATGCTTACTAGAATGATTATATCAAAAAATAGTTGTATAGTAATAAGTGTCAGGATGTAGAGAAACTTCCCTCATCATAAATTACTGATTGGAATATAAAATGTTAGGCCATTTTGGAAAATATTTTTAAATGTTATGTATAAATATATCATATAAAATAGCAAGGATATATCCTATCCAAGGAAAATAAAAAATGTGTGATCCTATGATGAATTATATATGAATACTCATAGCAGCCTTTTTCATTATAGCCAAAGGTAGAAACAATCCAAATATCTGTGAATTTGTTAATGGATAAAAAAAATGTGGTATATATCCATTCACCAAAGTAATATTTATATTACTATTAAGTAATATAAAGAATGATGATAAATACTATAACATGGATGAACCTTAAAAATATTATCCTTAGTGAAAGAAGCCAGGCCTGAAAGGTACATAGTATAATTCTATTCATATTATATTTTCATAAAAGTCAAATCTATAGAGACAGAAGCCCAATTATTTGTTGCTAAGATTACGAGTGGGAATGTAGATTGACTTAACTTTTTGGAATGACAGAAATATGCTGCAACTGGATTGTGGTGAAGATTATATGATTTAAAATTTACGAAAAGTTACTGAAATGTATACTTACAGTGTTTCAATTCTGATATGTAAATTATATCTCAATAAAATATAAAAACATGTCTAACCGCATATTTATGTTGAAGTATCTGTTATACATATGAGTAAAACATGAATTATAGTTTTTTTTTTTCTATTTTCATTAAGATTCTCAAATGCAGAGACACTTCTCTTTGTTTCTGCTCTAGTTTCCTTTATACATCTCATCACAAGAGGCACTTAATAAATATCACAGCTGGTTGACTCATCCTTCACAGGAATTATGAGGCTTTAGTTTATTTTGTTTATTCGTTATTTTCTTTGCTTATTTTATGCAGGGATTTTTAATGAACTACTTTGTGTAAACTGATATTTAATTCTCATAATAACACTAAAAAAGATTATTTTTTCCATTTTAAAAATTTAAAAAAAACGTGACATACACACGTTAAGCAACATAGCACAAATAGGGGGTGGTCAAGTTAGGATGTAGAAACAGGCAGTCTTTGCACTTAACCATTGTTATCCTTTCCATCTGAATACAGTTATTTATAAAGTACATTTGTTTTATAAATAACATTTTTAGAAAAAGGAAAGAAAGAACATTAGGAAAGAGCCTTTGAATAGAAGTGAAGTTTTTTATTTCATGCTTTGTGAATTTTTATGATTTTCAGTGTTTTTAGGGATTTTGTATAGTCAGTTTTAAAAAAATTTGCAAGTGGAAAGAGACATATAGTACTACAGATAATAAAAGCAAGGTCCTCATTTCTAGGCATGGCCTTAATAGCAGATAAATTGGGTTTTTACTACAATGACCCTTCACTCATTTTTTACAAAATAAAACCAAAACCCCATTGCTTTCTGATCCTGAATATTAACCTCTAAACACTAAACCTATGATTTAGCAAACTAAAATACATTTCTCTAGCCTAAAACCAATTTTGGCCTTGTTAATTGTAATTTTCAGACCTACACGTAAATTTATAATTTAATCGAATGATTTTAAGAACTTTTTTGAGACCACATTTTGATTAACTAACAGTCCATCCAATGCCAAAAAATTGTGAAAGTGATGGGGCCTGGTACCTGGGGGGTGAAAAAGGGGAAAGAGGGAGAGAAACAAGAATGTGGAATCTTAAAGATAAATTTTATCTTTCTCAAATTTTATTTTATCAAGTCCAGTCTCATATATTGAAGATCTGAGTATTAGTGAATTCATTAATTTACATATTTATTAGCTTAGTTAGTAAATACCTGTAGAATGTCAATAGACTTGGGACTATTCCAGGCCCTGGGTTAAAGTAGTGAACAAGTCAGGTACTATTCAAGACTTCATGTAGTCATATTCCACTAGGGAAGACAGATAACACTTAAATAATCATGCAGCTTAATGAATGCAAGCTTTACCATGGCTCTGTAGGATTAGTATCAAATGCTAAGAAAGTATTTTACAAAGGTACTTGATCTAGTGTAGAGTCACTAAGTTGCTGAAAAAACTCTTTGGACTAAACGACATAATGTAGAGGAATTAACTAGATTCAATGAGTTGCATGGGTAAGCGGGCAGGACTAAATCCATGTCCATAGAAGTTAACAGAACTTTTTCACCTCCATGGTTTATTTAAACTCTGAAACTTAGAAGTAAGCTTGGCCTGCTTAGGTTTTTCCATTTTAAAATAATATTTTTTCAAGCCATCCAGATGTAACTGAAAAGAAACTGAAATAATATCTTTAACTCTATTGGCTAGGGATCTTTATCCATCTTTGTTTAATGCTGTACCCTCATACCTAGAACAATGTCTGGCAAAAGGAAAATACTGAAGGAATATTTACTTATTGCTTGAATGAATGAATCAATTAATCAATCAGGAGTACCTGAGAGAAACACTTTGTGTTTTCTGTTACCATTTCTCCATTAATTATGTACTACATAAGCATATACCAAAAAATGCTTACTTATCCTTTTCAGCTCTTTGCTGCAATTATCTTCTGAAAACATAATGTTTCAACACCCCCACAAAATGTGTGAAAGCTTTGAAAGCAGGTGGACATTGACAGTATATCCTCTTGTTTCATGATGATGTGATTCAGTGTGCAAATGATGTGGTTAATCATGCCAAAGTAATTCCTAAAGCTTGCCTTTTCTCTGATTTGCATATTGTCCTTTAAATAAGGCCTGTGAATGCACAGTAAAAGACTGATTGGTGTACTTTATATATTCACATTTTTACTATATGATTATACTTGCTGCTACGAGGATTCCTAAATATAAAATGTGTTCTATTGTAAATATTTTTGAATGTATTAGACTCACAATATCTTGCTAAATATCAAAAAATCACATCTATTGTCAATACTATGGATCATATATTTCTCATAGCTCTATCTTTGTTTCGTGTAAATTCATCTCCCTTTGAATCCTTGAATCCTTGAATACCGATGTTTATTTAATTATCTTATTTAATTACCTTCTTAAGATATTGCTGATTGGATGGATATTCAGTAGTATACTGTTATTATGCAAATAAAAATTTAGTTAAGAAAATTTTCTATTTAGTTACCCAGGATGAACAAAGTCTCTTAGTCATCCATAGTCACAGGAAGAAATGACATTAATGGAATATAAATAAATAGAAGAGTTGGAATGGCAATGACAAATTTGTTTATAATTGATTTTTAAAAAGCCAAGTCATTCTGATAAAGATTCTTTCCTGGGTACTAAAACTTCCAAGGGAGAAACATTAAATATTAACCTATATATAAAATAAATATTTATATATAAAAACATCATTTATTAAGTGGCTGATTATGATTTTACATAGATTTACATAAAAATGAATTGTAGTTATGCATTTCTGCAAATTAAATGCCATAGTTATAGAGTCATTAACATTTAATTGTCATTAATAATTCCAAAATATTTATAAGGGGAAAGTGATTATATCGTACATAATACTTATTAATTGCAGCAGATGTTGTGTTGAGCTGCCCAGATCTCCCCTCTAGAAGTGAGGCAGGCAGGCACTCATTCCCCCTGCTGCTGGGAGATTTGTTTGATGATGTGTCTGAGCTGAATCCCTTTTCTGGAATTGGCTTCAACCAAAGTGGGTTGCCTTTCCAGTCATGACCCCTCCACAGAGGGAGCAGCGGGTAACCAATGACTGGTAGGTGCTGGTTGTAGAAGTCCAGTTCCCTCACCTCATGGTGGAACACTGTGAAGCAAACATTCCAATTTCTGTGCTCCCTAAGGGATCAACTAGGGGCTCTGTTGGGCCTGTTAAAGTCAGTTCCTCCTCTGGCCATCCTATTTTCTTTATTCCCTCCCAAATGTTGATTCCCAAGGGTGTTTCCCAAATTTCTGTCTTGTATGCAAATTTCTACCTCAGAGTGACTTTCAGGAAATTTGATCTTAGATGGTGTCGGGTGTGGCCCAAGGAATCTTGACTCTGAAATAGAATTTGAATTGAATGACTAACTAGCTAACTGACTTTGGGAGCCCTGTCACTATGGCAAGTATGGAAGTGATACCTCTGGCATGCTCTCCATATACAGGGATGACATTCACTGGCATGGAATATCAGAAGAAGGGAATGCAGTCGTTGATGTAGTATCTTAGGTTCTTGGGATGTTTAGAGTGTGGAGTAATTATCAGGACAAGGATATCTAATGGCTCTTGCTGAGTACCTTTCATGCACTGGGAAAACAAACAAACCCACAGTGAAAATCTGAAGCCAAATGTGAATATGGAGTGATTTCCTCAAGAACATAAAAAGCAGCTGTAGTCTCCTATATCTAGAGGGTAGGAAAGCTCAGGATCATGCCTGGGACCTCATAACACAGTTAACTAATTCACAGAGGGTGTTGACTGTTCAGCCCTGGCAAGGGTGCCCCATCAAGGTTGGGTCCCTAATTGGCAAGTGGACAGCCATGAGGGGGAGTTCCTCCTTAACATTTGTGTCCAGGCCCACATTTACCTCACTTTAGACTTGGCCTTGCCACTGAGAAGGAGACTCCAGCTGGAAAGTGCTGGTGCTTCTGGGTGGGGGCACGATGAAGCTAGTTTCAAAAATGTTGAAAACAACACAAAATGAGTGGAACCACTGTTAGAGTAAGGAACTACTATTGCCAGAGTGAAAAGTCAGGGCTTGGATGTTGCATCTTTTCCTCCAGAAAAATGGCAGATGGGAAAATCACCATAAGAAACAAGAAGAGGAAGCCATTTCTTCTCCCTCTAGCCTTGCAGTCTCTCCTTAAGAAAACACATTGGCAGATGTTATGGGGAGTCGTCTGGCAAAGCCGAAATGCAGCTTGCATAGTCACAGTACCAACACATAAAGTTGAATTTACAAAGTTGAGAATAGATGGAGGAAGCTGAGAGACAAGCACTTGTGATTGCCAATCATAGTGATTACTTTGGTATATTGACAGGAGGAAGCTCCTCTAGGAGAGAGAACTGGACATATGAGAATCTTCAAGTTTCTATTAAATGATGCACAAAAATGGGTCATTAAATAGAGGAGCATGAGAAATCAAGAGAAATGTATTTTAAAAGTAGAATAAACAGCATTTTTAAATAGATGAGTTTTTGTGTGTTGATAGGAATGATTGAATGGGGTGAGGGGAAGGAATCCTCTAATAGAAAAAGGAAAATTGATGTAATGTTCTTGAGTTGGTGAGTTGGAACATGGAAGCTTTGACCTTGGAGAGGCATGGAAAGTTTATTAATAAGATGGCAGAGTTCATTAGAACTGATAAAATTGGCTTTACAGATGTGGTAAAACGAAGACGTCAATGTTCTCATTGTTTTTCCCAGTGAAGTAGAAAGCAAGGTTACCAGCTGAAAGTAAAGTGAGGTGGGAGAGGAGATTTAGGTGTTTTATTATTATTATTATTACTTGTTCAAAAGAGTGGTGGAAGGAAATGGGCAAAGGAAGGGTCCCCTTGAATTTACTGGTCACAGATTTAAAATGAGATGTGTCAGCATGGTTGTGTATTTTCTTCAACTATATTCAACTGTGGAGAGAGAGGTGTGGAGTAGTTTGACATTTGTATAATGCTAAGATTGGGGTTTCAAAGGATAGAGGGGCAAGGAATTGATGATAGACTGTTGAATCTTAGAACACTGAAGTATGAGTAAGAAATGTGAGACAGAGGGGACAGATGTCATGGTGGAAAGATAGCTGCATCAGACAAGTGACAGAGTGTGCTGAAAAGAAAGAGTTATCAATGAGTAATTTTGACCTTCTTTCCAAATTACTTTGGAAAATAAAAATAACTCATAAGCAAGCATATATGATATACATGATTCACTACTTAGTGTTAAAGTAGTTTTTGGGAAAGAGGGAGATTTTTTATTTACTAGTACATTTTTATGGTATTAGGTAGAAAGCAAAGTGGTTAAATATAAAACAGATTTGTAATGGTTCAGAGTAATACAAGATATTAGGCATTAATCACTGGCATATTATATTGTATATTACATGATAGAAAAACTGAGCCCCTGACTTTGAAAGAATTTCACTGGAAAAGTAGAGTGTTAAAAAAAATAAAAATAAAAAAAAAAGAAAAGTAGAGTGTTAAATCTCTGTCCCTTGAGACTGAAGCCAATATACATTCTTGTACCTATGCTAAGACAATTCTGGAATGAAGCATAATTTCCTCTTTTTATGCTAAACAGCACAGGACTGGGCAAAAATAAGTTGAGCTACTTGCTCCAAGAAACTAACTAACTTTGATTGGTGAATTCTAAGATGATGTATGTCATTGCTTGATGATGTGAATTGCTTCAAAACAATAGAATATGGCAAAGGTGATGGCATATCACTTTTGCAATTATGCTATATGGTAAAAAGTGAAGGTATTTTGCAAATATATAATGAAGATCTTGAATCAGTTGACTTTGAGATCATTAAAAGGTGGCTATCCTGGGTTTCCTACCTTGTAAGACCTACCTTAAAAATACTTAGCTCAGGCACTAAAACTCCATAAGTATCTTTCCCTGACTTCCCCCTTCTGACATATCAATAAAACTGTCAAGTTGGTGTTCTCTCTAATGTAGTAGGTTTCAGAAAGTGAGTTTTGCTTGATTGCCAGGGTTTCTGGTGGGCTTTTGGAGAGTCAACATTAATTAATTCAGCCTCTAAAATATTCCTTTAAGATTTTATTTATTTGAAAGAGAGATAATGAGAGAGAGCATGTGCCTGGAGGTTAGGGTAGTTTGAAGGAGGGGGAAAGAATCCCAAGCAGACTCACTGTTGATCACGGAGTCCATCACAGGGCTCAGTTTCATGACACTGATGTTATAATGTAAGCTAAAACCAAGAGTTGGGCACTCAACAGACTGAGCCACTCAGGTGACCTGAAAACATTATTTTTAAAGTTTAGACACACAATCACTGAAAATTGTGATAATGTATATTTTCAAATAGCCTAGGATTTACCAATAAATGCTATTTACCCTTCCAAATAGGTGGATGTGGATGAGGATGAGCTCAAATCACCTTAGTCTTAATTGACTTCACTAGTTCACAGCAGGTAACTTGCTTCTATTTACCAATAAATATTTTAGAACACATTTCTATTCCTCACTAATAGACAATAGCCTTCTTTGCTAATACACAGAGTAGAGGGTATATTTCTATTCACAGAAACTATGTTAATTAAATACATCAGCATGTCATTTTCAAAAACAACTAATAATTCTTGATTGCCTACTCTGTGGATGAGCCTTTATTAAGCACAGTGGTATAGTTCAGGGGTCAGCAAACTATGGCCTGAGGGCCAAGGATAGCCCACTTCTTTTTCTGTATTCCATGAGCTAAGAATGTTTTTACATTTTAATTGGTTGAATAATAATAATAACTACAGCAATATTTCTTGACACATAAAAATTATATGAAATTCAAGTTTCAGAGTTTACAAATACACTTTTACTAGGAACATGTCAACACTCATTCATTTACATGTTGTCTGTGGCTGTCTTCAAGGTACAAAGGCAGAGTTGACTAACTAGAACAGAGACCATATGTGGTGCTCTGTCATCATGATACACTGCTGCTCAGAGTGCTATAAAATCACAGGGGCACCCTTAGAATTCAGTGGTGTGTCAAGTGCCATGAGAATTGCCATAGCATGTTATTTTGTGTTATGTATATATGTATGTATGACCAGTGCACATCCGTCGTGTCAAAACAAGAAAAGAAGAGAAAAGTGGGCTTTGAGTGTTGCTCTTTGGAGGCAGAATGGAGTGTGGATTAGTTTAACAGATTAAATGGTGAAGTATCATGTTTATGAAGCAATGATACTGTAACCTGGTAACATTACCAGACTAAACACCTATCATAATAGTCCCAATTCATAGAAAGACAGTGATTTTTTTTTAAATCAGAAAATTTAATATTGAATATCTTATCAGGGCAGAAGTTTTTTCCAAGAAAGAAAAAATGAAAATGAGGTTATAACCAAAGTTTCCAAGTATCTCTTTTGTGAGTCAATCTATGAAAAACAATTTACTAATAGTGAGTTAATTAAATCATGTTTGATTGCAGGAGCTGAAGAAATTTGTCCATAGGAAAAATTTATTTACGTTTATTAGCCTTCAGGCAAGAATAGTTGCCTGAATTGTTAAGAACATGGGGAAGAATATCAAAAGGAAAATAAGGCAAATTATTTTGAGTAATTGTCTTCAGTTCATGATGAGTTGCCCAATGTTAGCAACACTGTCACTTTTCTTTTTCAAGAAGAATCTGTGAGAATATTTTCAAAGATTAGAAACTCTAATTCAGTACATACTTAAGTGGAATCTGCTAAGATTTTACACTTATGGTGTTAAAAATATTTGTGAAGCAGAAAAAGACATAGCTGAGCAAACTTTACAGTTTGTGGAAAATGTAAGTGGTGTAAAACCCGTGATTTTCCATTGCATTATTAACGGTACTTTTTGAAAAATATTTGAATGAATAACGTATTACTGAACCCATAGCACCAATAATGAACTTCATTTGCTCTTGTGGACTTGAATATTCTGACTTGCTTCACCAAAGAGCAGTTTAACGGCTTCACAGTGGGTCTTTGTGTGTGTGTGTGTGTGTGTGCATGCGCATGCACGTGTGTGTGTGTGTGTGTGTGTGTTTAGCTCATGATGAGATAGAATTTTTCTGAAGAGAGAAGAACCACCCTCTAGTGCTATTATCAAATACTAAATAGCTTTGGAAATTAGTTTTTACTTCAGACTTGTTAATATTTTTTATTGAATTTAACCAAAGTGATAAGACAAAACAATGCTTATATGTGAGATTCACACTACAGTAAAGTCATTTTGACAACTAACATTTATGAGTCACAAGTAATGTCGTGCTGTTATATACACTTCCCATGCTGTCAAAAGTTAAAATGAGAAGGAATATCTCCATTCCCACACAAAATTATAGTGAATATATTTGCTCAAACCACAGTTCCATTAATATTTTCATACTTTAACTCAATTGCAAAGGAGATTTATGTATTTCAAGATCTATTTAACTCTATGATTGAGGAGAGCCCACATAATCTTCAAAAAGAGGGATTAATCTATAATGCAGTGTCATGCTAAAAGGCAAATATCAAGACAAGAACCTAATAGAATTCCATAAATGCCTTCCAAGTGATGAATATACTCAATTAAAATCACATGCTTGTGCACTGGTATCAGTATCAATAGTGTTTGGCAATACCTATTGATGTGAAGAGACATTTTTCAAGATAAAATATATAACATCTTATGACAGATGCGCATTAATAGGTTATATTTGTTATCAATTTTCAGGATAGGAAACATTAACAGTGAATCCCAAATAAGCAAAATGTTATCTTCCCTTACAAATTCCTATATTCTTCTCTTTATGAGGCCTGTAGTCCAAAAGACTGTATGTAATAACTGTTACTATATTTAAATTTCATAAAAACTTTGGAAAAATTATCTATTTTGTGGCTAATATGCCAGATAATATCCTAGATTTTGGCCCTTAGAACACAAAGCCTCAAATATTTACTAATTAGCTCTTTACAGAAAGAGTTGTCTGACCTCTGGTAGTTGAAAGACTACTTAAACATAAAAGGATAAATAACAATGAAAGTTGAGTTTTTAATGTGTTAAATGGGAGACATTGATAATAAGGAATGTTGGGGTAAAGGGAACAAGACCTCTCAGGGGAAGTGGGATTTAAATTGTTCTTTAAAGATTTGGATAGGAAGGAGGCAGAAGAAGAAAGCATGGAAAAAGTTGCTTCGTGTAGGGGACATGACATACACAAAAGACAAAAAGCAGAAATGCAAAAGTTATGTTGAAGAATTCGTCACTTTGGATAAGAAACTTCATTTAGAGGGGTATAAGAAGGGAAGGTGATGGGTATTATTTTTGTCAAGGCCAAGTGATATGGACTGAATGTTTACCTTCCCCAACATCTCTAACTTGTGTATTGACAATCTGCCTCCCAGTGTATTAGAGGGTGGGATCTTTGAGAGGTAATTGATTAGGATTAGATGAATTTATGGGGGTGTAGTCCTCATGAATGCAATTGATGCCCTTATAAGAGTCAGTAGACAGTTTCTTCCCTCTACTCTCTGCTGTGTCAGGATACAATGAGTTGTCATTCTGTAACCCAGAAGAGGTCCCTACCAGAACCCAAACAGACTGGCACCCTGACCTTGGACTTCTAATCTCCAGAACTGTGAGAAATAAATTTCTATTGTTTATATGCCACCCAATCCACAGTATTTTGGTTATTCCTGTCCAAAGTGACTAAGATACCAGGCTAAAAATCACAGATTTTATTTTGTAGCACTTTGGAGATTTGAGATACTGAATGAACTGCCCCTATATGCAAATTTCTGTTTATCCTTCATAACTCCACATATCATCTTCTTGATGTTTTCTTCAACTCCTTCAGACAGAATAGAGAATAGGAAAAAGATTCAATAACAAAGACTTGAATTGCAGCATGGCAGAAAGAACAGAATTAAAGAATATTTGACAGTAATTCATTCTGATGTTACATGGTTCCAGACAGCTGTAAATTTGTGGGCTCTAAAATACAATATCTTAAGTCAAGAAAATGATATAGTACCGTTTCAGGGAAATAGGTGAAACATTTACTTTTTAAAAATTTAGTTTGGTAGCAAATACATGCCAAACATGCCACACCAAAAACGTCACTGATCAAAACAGTATCATGTATTTTAATCTGGGCACTTGTATAGATTCTTGATTACAATTAAAGCTTAATCCATCTCCAAGCTTCTGTATTCAGTTTATGATAGAAAATATTTTGAGAAATAAAGAGGAGTAGAAGGGGAAGGATTGATGACTTTATTTGCTCTCTTAATGCCTCACTTGATATCTCAAGGTGGGTTGGAGATTCATTTCTGAGTAACTGTCCCTTTGAAGGATCAAAGGATGCACTCCACATTTTCCCCAATCCCAACTATTTTTATCTTGGAAAGAAGGCTTATCAAAAGCACTTTTTAAAGCTGTAGCAGCTGTGTCCTAATCTGTGAATAAATGCTCTTCTATAATTTATCATATCTAGTTATTAATTGAAATGACAGGATTAGTAGCAACTTTAACTCAGAAAAAAGGAGATGTAGTTTATGTGGAATTTTACTATAAATCTAAACAAAATCTTAAGTTTTGCTTGTATTCACTTGCTCAGATACACTGTAAGTGTAACATTATTTGTCATTGTTGAACATAACGTTTGCTTTAAAATAAACCCATTTTATCTTAAATTTCTACTGCAAATGCATATATACAAGTGGGATCTGGAGTTAAGAAGTCTTCTAAGCAAAGAAAAAAAACTAATAAAAAAGGAAATGGGAAAATGTTATGCCATTATTACATAAGTCTTTATGAATTTTCACTAAATGTGTCTCCAGGCTTGTTCAGCTCCATGAGGGCTGACACCATGTAATATAAGTTCTTACTTTTTACCTTGGCAGAACTATTTTATTTTTGAAAAATGATCCAAGTGTACAATTTAATTTTTTTAATTTTTATTTATCTATGATAGTCAGAGAGAGAGAGAGAGAGAGAGAGAGAGAGAGAGACAGACATAGGCAGAAGGAGAAGCAGGCTCCATGCACCGGGAGCCCCACGTGGGATTCAATCCCGGGTCTCCAGGATCGCGCCTTGGGCCAAAGGCAGGCGCTAAACCGCTGCGCCACCCAGGGATCCCCCAAGTGTACAATTTAAATGTAAATGATTTTATTATATTTCTGTTTTCCTTTTCCTGTAAGAAGGATTTTTGAGTGGAAGATAAGTTTATTAATGATTTTTGTGCTAGGGCATAGGAAAGATGATCTATCTCCTAGAGCCACAGTTTCTGTGGAAATAAAACATCCAAATTTGTGAATTGAGGTAATAGTATTGGTAAGATAAAGCAAATATCATAGCAAGACAACTCAGACCCGACTTTGAGAAAAGGACCATGGAGCCAGAAAATTGGGGACCAAGTTATAAGGACACAGAGCCTTGCTACTCTTGGACAAGTAAATACTTGAGCCTCCAAGCTTTCTTGAGCTTACCTTTTAAAGCTCTTTCTTAGTCATGCTTGGTTCTTGGGTCAGAGAGAAGATCGCATATTTGAGTAAAGTTTGAATAGCTGAGAGAGATGAAGTAAAGAAAAATGAAGTAAATAGGTTATCTGGCAAAAGGAAAAAAGGAACAGGACTAATGTATAATATATGAGCGAGTCATGCTTTGTGTCTAAGAGGCAAAAAAGAGTCTCAGATTATTACTTCAGGATATTAATAAATGTTTACATGTAAACAGTCACACATGAATACATACATACGAACTGTCTGTGATCCAATAGTACTTTCTACATTTATTTGGCCGTATAAACTTTTTTAAGTAGAATATTTATGCACGAATGGCTTCTTATAAAACAAACTTTGAAATTCAGTCACCAGATTTTATTTTATTATGACAACAGAATACTTGAGCTAACAAATCTTTTATGTGTTTATATCCCCACTGCCTGACACATGGTGAAGAGCCAGTAACATTTGTTGACTCTTGTTGCTTGATCCAATAAATAAACTAAGCCTGTATCAATTTACCTTCACCAGTGAGAAGACTGAAGGAGAAAAAAGTTGTAAGTCATGTGCCCAAGGATCAGGGGGATTAAATGGAGATCTATTTGACTCCAAACAACGTTATGTTTGTTAGGCTACCCCAGGGAGATGCCATGTACATAGATTACAATGTACGTGGCACTCTTGGGCACAGGTCTAAGAAATGTCATGCGAATGATGAGTCCCCTGAATTGTGTCACACATGTCCTTGCAAAAGCTGTGTGTTTTCTATTCTTGTGCTGGGCTAAGGTGCCCTAGCCTGTATGTGCTCTTGTAACTGCCCATCTCTAGCAGAAGTGGATGGCTCGGTGGGAATCCCTAGATTCTCGCCCTGCTTCAGGCAGCCATGAAGGATTTAGTCCTGGATGTGGGACCTTTAGAGGTATGGTCATTTCTGGGACACCCCAGGGTTTCTGGTCAATTTACACTATTTCTAAGGAGCATAGGAATATGGTTTAGCTGATACCCTTGGTTTCTCCCAGGGCCTTTAATATGTGGATGAATTACTTGAGGATTTTGTAAAAAGGCAGATTCTGATTCGGTAGTTCTGGGGGGCTTGAAATTCAGTACTTTTGATAAACTCCAAGATGACTCTCATGCTGCTGGTCTGTACGCCACACTTGGATCAGTAAAGCCTCGACTATCTTGAAAATCCAGAAGCAGACTCTTACCCACATTTGAAGTTTAGAATCTTTCTGACAATCTTACTGTTGTGAGACCAACATTTCCTTTTTGAGTTGTAGAGTCCAGGAATAGGGACTGAGATTGTCTCCAAACTCAGTTTTCCAGAATTGTGAGATTGCAGAAGCTTTTTATTAAGTTTCTACCTGGTTGTCATTGTGACTTTGGAGCCTGGTTTTCTTTTCTTTTCTTTTTTTCTTTTCTTTTGTTTTCTTTTCTTTTCTTTTCTTTTCTTTTCTTTTTTCTTTTCTTTTCTTTTCTTTTCTTTTTTTCTTTTCTTCTTTTCTTTTTTCTTTTCTTTTCTTTTCTTTTCTTTTTTCTTTTTTCTTTCTTTTCTTTTCTTCTTTTCTTTTCTTTTTTCTTTTCTTTCTTTTCTTCTTTTCTTTTCTTTTCTTTTCTTTTCTTTTCTTTTCTTTTCTTTTCTTTTTTCTTTTCTTTTCTTTCTTTCTTCTTTCTTTCTTTCTTTCTTTCTTTCTTTCTTTCTTTCTTTCTCTTTCTTTTGATTTTATTTATTTATTCATGAGAGACAGAGAGAGAGAGAGAGAGAGAGAGAGGAGAGGCAGAGACACAGGCAGAGGGAGAAGCAGGCTCCATGAGGGACCCCCGACGTGGGACTGGATCCCGGGTCTCCAGGATCACACCCTGGGCTGCAGGTGGCACTAAACCACTGAGCCACCTGGGTTGCCTGGAGCCTGGTTTTCAATTAGCATAGAATCCTTTGGTAAAAGATTAGGGGAAAGTTTGATATGAATAACATATTTGCGAAATTTATCGGACTAGGCACATTTCAAACAAACAAACAAGAAGACTTACTCAGTTCAGTGACATTTGCTCACTTATTTTGCAGAACAAGAATTCAAAGATGACTAAGATGGCTCTGTACTTATATAAGCTACTATCTCAGAGGCAAAATATAAATAAAATATAATTATAAGGCAGTTTAGGGATGCCTGGGTGGCTCAGCGGTTGAGTGCCTGTCTTTGGCTCAGGGCATGATCTCGGGATTCTGGATTGAGTCCCGCATCCGGCTCCTTGTGGGGAGCCTGCTTCTCCCTCTGCCTGTGTCTCTGCCTCTCTCTGTGTCTCTCATGAATAAATGAATAAAACTAAAAAATATAAGGCAGTTTGATAACTATAAAATAATATTGGTATGTACAATACACTAAGGGTATTATAGTCAAGGACATAGAGCAAAAGTGCAAATGTATTTGGAGAGTCTTGTCCCACAATATGTATAAGAGTTCCAGCTTGGAATTGTGATAGTGGAAGATGAGTAAAGATGAATTTGGTGAGAAAATATAAGATCATATGTGGAAGGGCTTTGTATAGTATGCTAAGGGGTATTAACTTTCTTCAATTGGCAAGACAGAATTATTGGCAGTTACTAATTATGAAAGGACACAATTAGATGTGTGTAATAGAAATTAGCCCTAGTGAAAGAGGCATGGAAAGACTGGTAAGTTTGGTTTACAGGGTCAGAGAGGAACTAGACTCAGAGAAACTAGTTAAAAAAAGAAAAACTATTGTAAGAAGGATGTTTGGGACGCCTGGGTGGCTCAGTGGTTGAGCGTGTCTTTGGCTCAGATAGTGATCCTGGAGTCCTGGGATTCAGTCCCACATCAGGCTCCCTGCATGGAGCCTGCTTCTCCCTCTGCCTCTGCCTCTGTCTCTGTCTCTGTCTCTGTCTCTCTCTCTGTGTCTCTCGTGAATAAATAAATAACATCTTTAAAAAAAAAAAGAAGGATGTTGGGGCCTGAACTAGGTAAAGAACATCTGTATGACAGAAAGGAAAAACATTGCAATTCAGGGAATGAGAAAGAAGTCAGAACTGAGGACAGAGTGATAAAATGAGATATGTCAGACACTTAGTAGAAATGATATTCTTTGGAGCTAGCAGTGACTATAAAGATCATTTCATTGATACAACAGAGTTCTGTTATAGCACGTTTTTTTTTCATTTGTTTTTATGGCACATTTTAAAAACATGCACTTGCTTTTGGAATGTGGGTTGCCTTTTTTTTTTTTTCTGTGACCAGGATCACAAACACAGATTCATTTGTCCTTTTAGCCCTCCCTACATATATCCAGGGAAACTGGTTGGGTCATAGTGACATAAAGATGAACCTTTCAAGACATAGAAGGGATAGAATGTACTCCATCTCAGGTCTTCCGCTTAGGTCAGTTTGTCCTATAATCAGCCCACATAATTCCTATCATTTTTCTCTGCTTGTGATATTTTGACTGCTCAAGAGGGAGACCTCTTTTTCACACAGATTTTCTAGCCACATATACTTGTTTTCCTCTGCCTCTTTCTCAACCTATGAAGCCCTTCATGTTTATCAAAACCAAGGAAGTTTCTCTTTGTCTTTCTCCAGGGAAGAAGGCAGATACAGATGGATTCATAGGTTGAGGTTTATATAAATTAACTTATGGTATCTTCCTGTGGAATTACTAAACTAGAAGTGCTGAATTACATGTTCTCTATTTGATAGAGACCCTTGAAACTTTATATGATGGTTTTATTATTCTCTTATTATTATTCTTTCTTATTTATATAAATACTCCCTTTTTGTTGGAAGATAATTTTTGGAAACCCCAAAGGTACAAATTCAATGCATATAATCTGAGAAAGTTGAATACATTATGACAAAACTTAGGAAAAATATTTTGCTATTTTACATGAAACTGTTGCATAAACTATGCAATCCATCAAGCATTTGTTGAAATCTTTTCATACATATTTCACTAAGATAGGTTCTATGAGTATCCAAAAACAAGACAGAAATGCTAGACTTGTTGGTTTTATAGTTGAATAAAGAGAATGAGGGAGAGAGAGAGAGAGATCCAAATATTGGCATGATATATAAATATCACATGCATGGGAACATAAACAGTTCTGGTGAGAGCCAGTGAATGGGCTTTGAAAAGAATTCCAGAATAGATTAGTAAGAAAGGGGCTCTGTGGAAAGTCAGAAGTCTTTAGACCTCTATTGTATTTTGAAGTACATTTGAAATATTTTCTCCATCAATGCCAGAACACCTTAAAATATATTTTAAATAACTTCTCACAAGCATATTTCTTGCATCCTCTCTTCGTCCACTCAGTTCTTCTTTCTGCCTCTCCACTTGTTTTAGGTTGCATTTGTGAATGAATTCCTCTGAAGAAGGCCAAATTTTATAGGATTTGTGTCCTTCATCCTTCAGAAGGCTTTCATTTCACCTATATGGCTCTCATCAGACCAGACTGGGCAACTCACTTTCACAAACCTTGAGGACAGCAAGCTTCATGAGAATAGGAATTGCCTGTGAGTACCACCAACTTGCTGGCTTTCAAGGAAGATTTACTCTTCATTTACTACAACACCAAATGCCTTTATTATTTAAAATATAAAGTAAATATCTGCTTTATTCAATGTTGGATAAATAGTCTCCATTTAAAAATACCAATCCTTGTCAACATAGTCTATTGCAGTTGTGAGGAGAGGGTCTATCTGTGATTTTTCAGAACAGATTTTCTACAGTGCCTGGCAAAGTGCAACAAAAAAGGTTATTAATATGTGCTTTGTAAAATGTTGATGCTGATAATGACAAAAGACTTTTTTCTAGAATAAATGTTAGAGCATTTTATACACGAGAAAAAATGAGGTAAATAACTTAAAAAATTATTGGTCCTACATAGTGGAAAACACTAGAAATAATTTCCTTGGTGTTTTAATCAGAATACCAGTACAGATTTATTACCCCATTTCTAATTAAGAAGTTGTATCTTCAAAATATCAGCATTGCTAAGCATTTTCTAGTCCAAATATTATTTTTATTTACCTCCATAAACTTAAAGATTTATCTGCTTCTATGGAACAACTCTTAGCATAGCATTCCTTCATTTCTCAACAGAGAACTTTGGCTTTCTTCTTTAAACTGCACACATTTCTTTAAAAAATAGTTTTCTAAGTTTTTTATCAAGTTTCACTAGGTATAGAAACTTTTATTTGTCTGCCATTTGCTCTGTTAACTGATAGAAGAATCATTCTACTTCACAGTCATGGGTTTCTTGGATTTCTCACTCTTGTGTTACTAGTGCCAAAACTTCTAGAATAACTAAACTAATCCTTATGTAAATAGAAACATGCCCCACAGTGCTCTGCAGCTGCTATCAAGATGAAAATACCAATCTTTTCACCTCACTCTGCTTACACCCAGCTAAGCAGCATCTGTAGCCTAACCTCTTTTGCCTCCAAACAAAGAATTTTAATGATTTAGTCCTTCTTCACAAAGAAAAGATTTGTTGTTTTCTACATTTACAGAGTCATGTAAGTATTAGCAGGATCAGATATTAATAAATCATTTTATGCAGTCCTCAAGGAACCCTTCCAAATTTGAGCACATTTGCTATTGTATGGTATGATCACAATTGTCCATTGCTGGTGTCTGGATTTAAGGTTTAAGTGGACATATTTCTGATCCAATCCTAGGAAGACACCCTGGGATACCATTTAGCCAGAATTGATTCTGGTTGCTTTATTGAATGAGAGAGAAGTAGAGGTTTGGACCATTGCCATGGGAACTAGGACTCCCAGTTGAGAATTGCAATGTGGTAATAGCTATCCAAAGTATGAAATTCCAGTGTTATTTTCAAAATACAGCAGGTAAAATTTTCTCTGAAAATTATTAGAACTGAGAATATAAATTAAAGGAAAATCCAGTGTAGTCATTTATGTAAAGATTCAGAGTATAGAATGAGTGTACTATCTTTGGTAGCCTTTTTTTTTTTTTAGAAAATAAAACTACATACATGACTTCACTTGAAGTACCTTAATGTCAGCTCAAATAAATTATTTCACAGTTAAAAAGATTAGTATAAAAATGAATATGACTCAGAGTTGAGAGTGGGAAGTGTGAGAGCAATAGTTTGAAGGCAAGAACTGAGTGTGTTAAAGTGCCTTACATAATATTCATAATAAAAAAATAGGTGATACAAGTACTTTTCTTTATAGCTATTGATGTTAATGTATTGGACAATTTGTATCATTTCAAAATTAACATTTACATAATTTTTCTTACTTAATGTTATGCTGAACAATGCACATTCAAGCAAGAAAATATCTCCTTTTTAAATTCATTACTACTATATATCAGTAATAAATAGACTTTTTCTTATTGCAGAGAATCTGAAAAAGTTGAGATAGCAGAAAAATGGTCCAAAATGAAGGATTAAACCTAGCAGTTATACCGTTGGACTTAGTCTAGAATTTTCTGCAATTATTTTTTTTATCTGTTTGTATGCTCATGAAATGAAGAGATGATGAAGAACCATCACAAAAAATAACAGACTGTTTTACAAACAAAATTTTAAAAAGTGACTTGTTTTGAAAGATATATTTGTGATAATAAGGTAGGATCTTAGGTATTACTGGTTGATAATCTTCAAACATGATCATTATTTCTCTGATTGATTACTATAGGCAGAATTCCTAGATGGACCCCCGAATTCTCCACTGCTGGTATACAGGTCACGTTTGATGTCCAGAAGTGTAAATATAGACTTTACTCCTACGATTAGGTTGCACTGTATGACATAGTTAACCTCAAGACGTGGGGATCATTTTGGAGCCATTTAAAAGCAGAGAGTTTTTCTCTGGATGTTCTCAGAAAGGGAAGTCAGATTCAAAGCATGCAGAGGGGAGATCCCTGGATGGTTCAGTGGTTTGGCACCTGCCTTCGGCCCAGGGCATGATCCTGGAGTCCCGGGATCAAGTCCTGCATCAGGCTCCTTGCATGGAGCCTGCTTTTCCTTCTCTCTGCCTGGGTCTCTACCCTCCCCCTCCCGTGTCTCTAATAAATAAATAAAACCTTAAAAAAAAAAGAAATGCTTAGGTGAGGAGGGGCAAAGGCGTTGGAAGGGCAACTTCTATTCATAGCAGGACAAGTGATAAGGGAACAGGTGGCTCCAGTCAGGTCTTCACCACAGAAAACAATTCTTACACCAGAAAGGTCAGTGGTATTCTTTCTATGTAGGATTTCTTCAAACAAACAAACAAACAAACAAACAAAAACAACAACAACAAAAAAAAAACATGCAGAGGGTTTGATGAAAGGCTATTTTCTGTTCCTGAAATGGACGAGGCCACTTGGCAAGGACCTGAAGAACAGCCTCCAGGAACTGAGAGCTGTCCCCTATCTACAGCTAGTAAAATAACTGGGAGCTCAGTTCTACAACTGCAAGGGAATGAATTCTGCAACAACCTGAGAGAACTTGGAAGCAAATCCCTTGTCAGAGTTTTCAAATAAGAACACAGCCCCGCTGACACTATTTTCAGCCTGTGAGACCTTGAGCAGACAACTCAACCACACTCCTCCATAAAATAGGAATATATTATATGAGAGAGAGAGAGAGAGAGAGAGAGAGAGAGAGAGAGAATGAATGAGGTCAGAGAGGGAGAAAAAACAAAGATATCAGGAAGCTAAAACCTTTACATGATAATGTAAAATGGATGGCTTGCAAGGCTGGCAGTGAAGCAATGAAGCAGTGACCCTCCACATATGCTCAGCGTCCTTCACGCAGCATATCTCCCCTTTAAATGCTGCCCTAAAACTGTTTATACTTCCCTTCTACTCTGTGAACACTAATTCTATAACCACAGGCCCAAGAAAAGCTAGACTGAACTTTGACTGTTTATTAAGTATAACTAACTACTAAATTTTTGTTGTTTTTTATTGTTAATGCTGTATCATTCATTAGAAGTTATAAGTTATCAGTTCTATGTTTTCTTGTTGGTTTTAGTGATAGTATTTAATGTCTACAAAAATTTTGTGGCCATGATAATTTTAACATGTCAGTAACTATTTTCATACAGAAAAATGTGAAAATGTTTTGGGAAATCATAAATTGTGTATTTTAGTATGAGGAATCTGATAATTCTTTAAAACCATTAACAAATCAGAATATCTATAAACTGTCATAAAATGTAGTGTTTTCAGTATTCGATTTCTTTTATGCTTATCTATCTATCTATCCCATGTGCATATTTCCTATATGACAAAATTCCCAAAATATTTAGGCTTTCTATTCATTGAGATATTTTGATAGCCAAATAAATTGCTTAAGCTAAAAATTTTACCTTATTATGTTATATTTAGTCATAGTTTTAAATATGACTAATTCAGTACATACCTTGATTTTACTCATTCATTCATTCAACAAATATGTACTGATTATATACTGTGTCCCAGAGCCTCTGTTGGCTTTAAGTATAAAATGGGTTAGATATAACCTCTATACCTACCTGACCCTCTCTGAAGTGCTGAAAATAGAGATGAATAAGAAATGTTCTGTGATAATTTGGGTCTTCCAAATGAAATTAAATGAGCAATATTCATAGGAATGCCTACGAACGATGAAGGATGGGGAGAGACAGAGGAAGTGGGAGAGCCTTCAGACCCTGATGCAGGTTTGAGACATTTGAAGTAGAGGGAGGAGGAAAGAGGATTGGAAAGGAAGAGTATGAGACTCTGGGAGTCTAAGAAAATTTTAAAGAGTCTAAGAAGGTTTGGCTAAGTTGATGGGATGTCCTCAGGTCATGACCATCTGTTAAAATAGTGCAGCATCATGCAGAAAAAGACTTCCATCAGTATTCCCACTGTGCTCAGTCATTGGCTACAAGCAGCCCCCAGGAAGTATGGCCTCAGTACAAATATTGGTAGATTCAGAAGGGCAGCAGCTGGTCTGTGAGGCAGTCATGCTCCCTGGAACAGAAATGGTCAATTTTTATGGCCACCAGACTCTACCCCCACAGCACAGATCTACTTCGCTGTGCATGTCTAGGGAACAGTTTCTCCATGGTTACTGTGGCCTCTCCCCTGTGGGCAGAATTAGAAAGGGGAGTTTAGTGGAGTAAACTACACATCTTATTGTTGCAGCTGGTCTCAAGGTTGAAACTGGTACTTATCCTCTGTCCTCTACTGTTCATTTTATATTATGCTCACCCTTAGTTATCACCTCAGCTGGCTTACCTGGTATAAATACCTAGAACTTTCCACCTGAGATTGAGCCCTTGCTAATTATATCAGTTTTAGGCTGGGTTGCTGCATATGTCCATTCACAGTAAAGATGGGGCAAGTTATCAAACCAGGAGGTATTCAAGTGATCATTTTTATTCTATTTGTATTTCTCCTTGACCCTAGAGTGGAAGAGAAGCCCTTCTCTTTATGCTGTTCAGAGTCAATTATCCTTCTAACGAAGGTGACTTCTCTTGACTGATACTCTCTGGATGCAAGGAGTACAAAATGCCTGTTGTCAAGTGTGGCTTATAACTCAGTAGAATTCTTACCATGCAACTTGGAAAGAGTATGCTTCTTTGGGGGACCAGAACCGCTAAACCTGCAGATCCTAACTTCAGGACACAGCTGCAGGGGTAAGAAACTCAGATTTCCCAATGCGTCATTGAGTGGAATGGAGATTGATGCCACTCCTGCTTTCACTTTTTGGTCTTTGGACCTGTGGATTCTTTGTATAAGGGTCAGAGCGCCTGTGATGTACTGCATATACTATATCCTAAAGTATCCTAAAGGAAGGCATCTATTGTTTCAAAGTATTTTGTCTGAAGGAGCACTTTAGCTGTGTCTTTAGAAGGCTGTCCCAGTGCTCATGAGACCAGCCTGCTTTGGGATGGTTCCGTTTGTGATTTGGCCATTGGGTCTGATGGTTATTTGCCTACTTCAACATCTCAGATACTCTATTGTGTGAGATTCCATACCTATGAACCAGGTATTTAAATAGCCACCA
Organism: Canis lupus baileyi; assembly: GCF_048164855.1. Classification (NCBI taxonomy): domain Eukaryota; kingdom Metazoa; phylum Chordata; class Mammalia; order Carnivora; family Canidae; genus Canis; species Canis lupus. Next base: position 65,401,658 of record NC_132841.1, read on the forward strand.
GAGGGTGGTGCTGGCTGACACTAGGTAGACAGAAAAGACAAATCAATGCCTGGAGGAGCTATTTATTGCTGTGAGGAAAAACTTCTTGAACTTTGAAGAGAAGAGGCTAAGCGTAGTCACCTTGTCTTCCAGTGACAAATTGGTATTTTGAGGAAAAGTGGCATTATTAGGGGTTTAGCACTGATCTCTTTTGCTGTTAGATGGGCATTCAGAGGCAGCAGGAGCTAGATGAGCTTTGGTTAAGTAGGTTGATATGTAACGTTCATCTCTGCCACTGCGGACAGTTGTTAATTCACATGCCCATCATCCCTAATTAAGGATGATCAATAGATAAAGATTGTCAACTGGTGGAATTGTTTTGTCTACTTAGCTTTTCAGTGTTTCTTTCATTGCGGATGGGTTTTGGTGGGAATTAATGTGCAAAATGAAATCTTGACACATTGTGATCACTTTTATTTGCTCACTGTTGAAATTTTCCTTCTTTGGATTTCCCTAGCACCGTATTTGTATAACAGTATTATGCATCGTTGCAATTATTTGTTTATATGGCATTTGTGTCCCATTACCATTTCTTGATTCCTAAATTCTGTCTTTTATATTTTTATGTTTTAATTTAACTATAATATATTCTCAATTTGTCTTTTCAAGTAAGTTGGCTGGTATTTTCCTTTGCCCTTCTTCGTGAGCGGTAGCTGGGCTAAATCCAAAGTCACTTGTCTTCAAGTATTAGACTCATATTATTAATCTGATTATCTTTATTTGTAGGTAATTTATTTGTTCAGAAATGGGCATGATTTTTATCATTGGAATTTGTAAACTTCACCAAATATATCTTTATTCAGTGGTGGCCACTGAAACCACATCTTTGTTATTGTTTCTTCATTATGTTCCATCTCTTTTTCTGAAAATCCTGTCAAATGTGTTTGTATCTCTTCAGTTTTCCTTTTTTTTCTCTTCAAGGTTTTTCTCTCAAGTTTTACATTTCTAACTGCAATATGTTGCTGTTGAATACCAAGTAGAAAGAATATAAAACAAAGGACTGCTAATAACGAGTGATGGGAAGGATATGGAAAAAATTTTAAACTTATCTAACTGCTGGTAGAAATTTAAAATGTTAAAGCTACTTTTGAAAACAATTTGGCAATTTCTTAAAAAGTTAAACATAAACTTACCAGAAAACCCAGCCATTACGCTCCTAAGTACCTGTCCAAGAGAACTAAGACATAAATGTTCACACAAAGGATTGCTTGTCAATGTTCATATTGTCATTATTTGTAACATCACTATTTAAAAAAAAAAAACAAAAAACAAATCCATTAACTAGTGACTAGATAAACAACACGAAGTATATCCATGTAATAGAATACTGCTTTAGTAAGAAGGAAGAAACTATTGATGTATGAAGCAACATGAATGAACCTCAAACAAAGGAAGCCAGACACAGAAGACTATATATTGTATGACTCTATTTATATAAAATGTCTAGAAAAAGCAAATATACAGAGACAGAAAGCATATCAGTGGTTGCTTAGGACTAGAGGTGGAAACTGGGATTGCCTACAAGGTGGCATGAAGGAAATTTTTAGGTTGATGGAAATGTTTTAAAAACTGGATTTGTGGTAATAATTATGCAGCTGTATAAATTTACTAAAAACCATTGAACTGCATAATCAAGATGGGTGAATGTTATAGTGTAAGTTATACCTGTTAGCAATTTTCCATTTTTCTTTTGCCCTTGACAGAGTCTCTGAGTTGACCTAAACCAACATTTAATTTTTTTTTTAAATAGGCCCTACACCTATTGGGACTTGACTTACAACCCCAAGATCAGGAGTCACATGCTCTAGCCTGAGCCAGCCAGTTGCCCCCCACCATTTTGATTTTTAGCTGGGTTTATTTTGCTTTCTACTAACAATATCTTTTAATTTCCACAAAACTGTTTTTGTTTTTTTATATGGCAGTGTACTCTTTTGAAAATTAATACATTTTATATTTGCAGAACAGTTTTAGGTTTATAGGAAGATTGTTTGGAAAGAGTTTCCATATACCACCCTCCCTCCACCCTGTTTCTCCTATTACTTGAATCTGCATTGGTGTGACACATTTGTTATAATTAATGGACCAATATTAGTATATTATGATGATGATGATGATGAACTAAATTCTACCGTTTACATTAGGGTACACTCTTTGTTTTCTACATTCTGTGAGCTTTTATAAATACATAATGACATGTTTCTACCATTATAGTATCATACAGAATAGTTTACTGCTATAAAAATCTCTCATGCTCCACCTATTTGTTCTTCCTTCTCCTTCCTCCTCACCACTGACTCTAAGGCCCTGGCAACCATCAATCTTTTTATTTTCTCCATAGTTTTGCTTTTTTCAAAATGTCATATATTTGGAATCATAGGATGTGTAGCCTTTTCAGGTGGACTTCTTTCACTTAGACTATGTTTTTGAGGTTCGTCCATCTCTTTATATAATGAGATACTTCTTTTTTATTGCTGAGTAATATTCCTTTTATGAAAGTCCCAGTTTTCTTTTTTTAAAGATTTTATTTATTTATTCATGAAAGACCAGCAGAGCGGAAGAGGGAGAAGGAGAGAGAGAGAGAGAGAGAGGCAGAGACACAGGCAGAGGGAGAAGCAGGCTCCATGCAGGGAGCCCGACGTGAGACTCGATCCCGGGTCCCCAGGATCATGCCCTGGGCTGAAGGCAGGTGCTAAACCAATGAGCCACCCAGGGATCCCAAAAGTCCCAGTATTTTAAATCCATTCACCTATTAAAGGTTGCTTTTAAGTTTGATAATTATGAAGAAAGTTGTGTAAACATTTGTGTGCAAGGTTTTTGTATGGACATAAGTTTTAAATTCATGTGGGTAAATTAAAAGCTTCTGTTCTGTGAATGACAATGACAAGCCACAGACTATGAGGAAATATTTATAAAACACTTACCTGATTAAAAAAATGGTACCTAATACATACAGAGAGCTCTTAAATCTCAACAATAAAAAGAATTTAATGAGCAAATATCTAAACAAACACCTCATTAAAGGATATATACAAAGAGCAAATAAGTATATGTAATAACAAATGACATCATAAGTCATTAGAGAATTACAAATTAAAGCAGTAATGAGATACTAGTATACACTTATTAAAGTGGCTACAATCCAAAACACTGACAGTATCAAATGCTGACAAGAATGTGGAGAAGCAGGATCTCTCATTCATTGTTGAGGGGAATGCGAAATGGTAGTCACTTTGGAAAACAAGTTTTGGGGGTACCTGGGTGGTTCAGTTGGTTAAGCATCTACCTTTGGCTCAGGTCATGATCTTAGGGTGCTAGGACTGAGCCCCACAGTGGGCTGTCTACTTAGCAGGGAGCCTGCTTCTCCCTTTCCCTCTGCCTGACATTCTGCCTACTTGTGCTCTCTCTCTCTCTCTCAAATAAATAAATAAATAAATAAATAAATAAATAAATAAAATCTTTAAAAAAAGGAAAAGAATTTGGGCAGTTTTTACAAAATTGAGTATATTCTTTACCACATGATTCAACAGTCATGCTCCTTGCTATTCATCCTACTTTTTAATGGATGCAATATTATGATTTAATGGATGTCACATCCTCTTGAATTGCACTGGCAATATAATATAACTAGATTTTTTAAAAGTCTGTGCTTAAAAATTAGTTTAATTTTGCTTGCATGCAATTAAGATTTGTGTCAATGCATAATAATGACTAAAGTGCGTTCCCTATGCAATTTTTTGAGAGAAAACTGACATGTAACATTATACTAGTTTTAGGTGAACAGCATAATGATTCAATATTTATATATATTGTGAAATGATCACACAATAAATCTAACATCTGTCACATTACATAGTTATAATTTTTGCTTGTAATAAGACCTCAAGATCTTTTAGCAACTTTCAAATGTGCAATATGGTGTTATTAACTATAGTCACCATGTGGTACATTATAACCTGTGACTTAACTTGTTTGATAACTGGAAGTTTGTGCCTTTTGGCTACCTTTACCCGTTCCAGATTACCATCTTCCAGAAGTAGGAGGTCAGGTGGTGCTCTAGGAAATATTTTATTTTTTAAATACTTCTTTTATTTGAGAATCAGTGAGAGAGAACATGAGCGGGAGAGAGGCAGAGGGAGAAGCAGACTCCCCACCTAGCAGGGAGCCCAACCTGAGGCTCCATCCCAGGACTCTGGGATCATGGCCTGAGGAAGGCAGCTGCTTAACCAACTGAACTACCCAGGTACCCCTCAAAATTTTCAGTTATGTTTTATTAATCTTCTGAGGGTGCCCTTTGGTATGTGAAGATGTTTGTGGAAATTCTTGAGCAAGTTTCATGTATATATAGCATGAAGTTGGCATGACAGTGAGCTTGTCTTCCTGGTCCTCAGACATTTAGCAAATTAGCACACTTGGAAGGTAGGGATTGTTCAGCTGGAGTCTCCATCAAGTTCTCTTAGACCCTCACCCAACCCTCAGTCCTTATCATGCTCTCTAATATAGTCATCTTCCTGTGTCTGCTGGTGGGTTTTGGTTGTGGTCACGTGTGGTTAGATCCTTCTGTGCCAGTGGGGATTACTGAAGAAATTGTGGTGACTTCCAGGATGTGGATACTATGATGTCCTGAGTGTATTTTCCTCATTCCTTGAAGCTGCTCACATCTAACCATGGTGTTTCTCCCTTTATATCCTGGCTATTTTATGGCCCTACTACCCATGGTAAGAAAAATGTCTTAGTATATTTAGCATGCACTGTGTGAAGTTGTTCTGGACACTTCTGTGATTTAACAAGTCCTTCAGTTATCCTCACTGACCACCCATGGCTCTAGTACCTCAACTTCAACATTTCAAAACTTGACATTTGAACTTTTCTATTTGTTTCTCACTGAGACTCTGTCAGCTTATGAAGCCACACAGTTATTACCAGCTTTGATTGTTTTATTCTGTCAGTTAAATCTTGTGTATCTCTTCCAGAAATTCTTCAGTGCTTTGGTGCATTCGTGTTTTTCATATCTTCCATTTATTGTGAATTTCCTTTCTAGTTCTTTTTATTTTGTTGGAGTCCTAGATTTAGAATATTTTCTGGAGTTTTTTTTTCAAATATAGTCTATCAGTCTTAATTGCAGTTTTTCAAAATATAAATTCATTAATATATCAAATTGACATCCTTCTGATACTTAAATATTTTATTTAAAGATATTGGATAATTCTTACGTGTATATATTGTGTATTACATTTCTAAACAATGTTTTTGTGGCTCAAAATAACAGTTTTGGGGAAAATCAAAATATGTTTTTTCTTTCCCTTATCCAAGGTATGGCTTATTTTGTGTGTATGTATACACAAACAGAAATCACACACACATAATCAGTGGTAAGTCAATCACACAAATGGTTGGTTCTTTTTTTTGTTTTTTTAAGATGTTATTTATTCATGAGAGACACACACATACACAAAGAGGCAGAGACACAGGCAGAGAGAGAAGCAGGCTCCATGCAGGGAGCCCGATGTGGGACTTGATCCTGGGACTTGATCCTGGGTCTCCAGGATCATGCCCTGGGTGGAAGGCAGGTGCTAAACCACTGAGCCACCCAGGGATCCCAAATGGTTGGTTCCTACAATCTGTTTGTACAAATATTGGAAAACCCAAGTTGACAAGAAGAGACTTAGTGTTATTTTTAGCCGTTAGATCTTGTGGATATTGACATAATTGGAACATACAGAGACTCTCAATCTTTGACAGGGTTTAATCAGTTAAATCCTCATCTTCTGCATTGCAGGGTGCTTTTCCACAGGCAAAACACAACTGAAGATCCGCAGGAAGACAAAAACAATCAAACAAACAACAAACAAACAAAAACTTTGGCCATGGAATACAAATAGGATGTCTATGACCTAATCACATAATTATTTTAATTCCAGTGAATTAAAATTTAAAATATCCTAACAATAATAGAATATCATTTACACTTTGCTGTAGATGATTTGTGCAGTGATTATGATTTTAATGTTTATTTATTAGAGTGCTAAATGAATTCAAACACTGGTAGCTTACCTTTATTTTTTTGTAGCAACAAGATATAATCATTTTAATTATATTTTGAGTTGTATGTATGTTTTAAAGACTTTATTTTTTAGAGCAGTTATAGGTTTGCAAAAATTGAGAGAAAGGTAGAGATTTACTGTATATAGGCCTGCCCCCATGCATGTATAGCCTTCCTCATTATTAACATCATTCATACAAATGGGACATTTATACCAAGATTGAACTACCTTGACATATCATAATTATCCAGAATTCATACTGCACATTAGAGTTGCGTCATGTGTTCAGCAGTTTATATAAATGTATAATGACACGAGTTCATTATTATATCATATAGAGAGTATTTTCTCTACCCTATAAATCCTTAGTGCTCTATGTCTTCATCTCCCTTGTCCACAACCTTGGCAACCACTGATCTTTTTATTGCCTCCATTATCTAGAATGTCATAGAGTTGTCATTTCCAGTATCCAGAATCTCATAGAGTATGTAGCCTTCTCGAAATGATTTCTTTTACTTAATAGTATGCATTTAGGTTTCCTCCATGTCTTTTTATGGCTTGATAATTCATTTCTTCTTGGCATTGAATAATATTCAATTTTCTGTATATACCAGAGTTTATTCATTCACCTATTGAAGTACATCTTGGTAGCTACCAAATTTTGGCAGTTATGAATAAGGCTGCTATAAATATCCATGTGCACGTTTTTGTGTGCACATAAGTTTTCAGTTATTTTGGGTAAATACCAAGGGGCACACTACTGGACTGTAATGGTAAGAGTATGTTTAATTTTATAAGAAATTGCCAAACTGTCTCCCAAAGTGACTGTATCATTTTAGATTCCCATAGTAATGCATAAGAGTTTCTTTTACTCCACATCTTCTCCAGCATTTGGTGTTGTCAGCATTTTAGATTTGACCATTCTAATAGGTGTATAGTGGTATCTAATTTTTGTTTTAAATTACATTTCTCTGGTGATGTAGGATGTGGGGTATCTTTTCATATTAAATTATTTTTAATGATACAGCTTTAGGTGTAACTTAGGTGGACTATTCTTTAAATGGTTTTCAGCTCTTAAAATGATTTGAATATTTTACTCATAGTACCTGTGGAATCAAATCCCATGTTTGTGGAATCAAATCCCATGTACAGTGTACTACTAAGTAAGTAGTAAATAGGTTCATGTTTTAAACATGTAAATGCAATAGAAACTACAATTTAAAAGCAGTCAACTTACAGTTCTTGTCCTGAAGTTAGCCCCATTGTCTCTGGAATATGGCCACATGATCTGTACATAAGGCTGAGTTTTCCTATCTTAGAAAAAATAACACAAATGCTGATTGATGACCTTGGATGTGGCTTTGAATTTGTCATAGGTTATTTCTACCAAAATTTCTGTGTTTTGAGGAGCAGGTGAGGGGAGAAGTGTGGTGAACAGAACAGAGAGTACATTTCTTACATTGTCAATACCCTCAGCTTATAATGATGCTATTTCTACTATTTGCCAAATGACTTCAGATTAGAAGAAGCAGAATCAGGTTTAGCCATCTGGGTTCATGCTGAGGGATTGTTTGTTCTAGGAAACCTGAACCCCATAATATCTAGGACTGGCCAGACAGAGGAGTAGAGTCTGTCCTCATGACCGGATGGTAAGCTGGGATTTAACACAAGGTCATTTGTTGAAGGCTCTAAGTAAAAAATTCCCTACTTTCTCAACTGCTGCCCAGAAAAAAGATAGACCTAATCCAGTAATTACTTTTACTTTAATTTGTAATTTTAATATAAAAATAGTAATTTTGAAAGGTTATGTTGTGCATAAACATATTATCTATGCATATCTGTATCTATATCATCTATCTATCTATCTATCTATCTATCTATCTATCTATCATCTATCTAAATATCAGGAACACATTTTGATGATGAAATTTTCTCATTTTTTAACATTAAGCTTTTTTAAATGGATCTTTTTATACTTTAATGTCAGCATATCATTTTTAATTTTATTTGCTTTTAAAAATTAAAAAATATTAACATTGATTTTGTCCTTCATCTTTATTTTTTTCCACAAATCTTACTTAATAACTCCTTTGATCAGGACTCATTATTTTATGGCACTAATCTATCTTTTATCTTTTATGTTTACAGCCTTTTAAAATTCCAACTTTTCATTAGTTTTAAAAATTTATTCCATGTTTTCTTCTCCTTACTTTTAAATGTTAGTAGAGTTATCCTTTAAACATTTTAATTTGACCTCGACTTATATTTTTATCCTAAAATTTTTATTGTTTGCCTCCTGTTAAAATGTTGATTCATTTTAACAACTTCAAATTGTAAAATGATTATTTTGTTTTTCTTAGCATATGCTTTCAAGAATTAAGCAATGAAACAAGAAGTAAGTTTCTAATATCTGCAGCCCCTCCTATTTCTTCTAGACCATATTGCTTTCTCTGATAATGTGGCCTGACCCACTTAGTAGTCATAGATAAACCAAAGCGTCACTTCAGTGAGGGCATGCAGCTAATCTTGCATTATCTAGGCTATTTAAGGAAAACAGGGCTGCACATAATCTAGTCAGGGCGAAGCACATTCACAAAGCCAAATCCCTGTTCTATCTAAAATTCTTTGTAACCACAAACTTAGAGGCATTTTGTTGCATTCCAATGTATGAAGATGGTGGAGAGGGGAAACTTGTACTTTTTGAAAAGCCACTACATGATGTTCATGTAACTAACTGGGCTGTTATGAATGGGAGCAGGCTTTGTAATCTGGTTTAAAAGGCAATATATACTTTCTCACAGGCAGGAAAACAGAAAACAGAACAAGTAGATATTGTTTCCCACTCATCATATAGTAAAATAAAATTTTTATTATTCCAAATGTTACTAGAGATGTGGGAAATAAAAATCTTTGCGAACTGTTGGTGGCATTATACTTGGCATAAAAGGACTGGAGAATAATTTTTTAGTATGTGCTAAAATTGACATATAGCCTTTACCTTATTATTTTACTGCTAGATACATACACTTAAAGCAGTGGTTCTCAAACTTTTTTGATCACAGGATACCTTTAAACTCTAATAAAGCACTGAGAACCACAGAATTTTACACTATATATTTAGGTAATGTATTTATATATACATATACATTTTATATATATTGTTAACATTTCATGAAAATTAACTATTTTCAAAAAATAGATTATCAGGAAGAGTATCATTGTTTGTCTCTTCATCTGGTTTAATAGAACACATTTGGATTCTTATATTTGCTTCTGCATTCATGCTGCTTCACTATGTTTTGGTTGAATCATGTGAGGAAAATACCTATTTTGCAAAAGGAAGGAGCATTTGAATAACTTTTTCTTTTTTCTTTTTAATATTTAGAATGTTTAAATATTAAACATTAGCAATTGCACTACTAGTTATTTACTAACCAAAGGATACAAATATCCTTTATTTGTATAAAGGATATTTATACAATATATAAATTGTATAAATTTATACAATTTATAATTGTATACAATATATAAATTGTATAAATTGTATAAATTTATACAATTTATATATTAGGTGCTTTGACATTGGGTGCATATGTATCTGCAATTGTTATGTCATCTTTTTTTAATAATAAATTTATTTTTTATTGGTGTTCAATTTGCCAACATACAAAATAACACCCAGTGCTCATCCCGTCAAATGCCCCCCTCAGTGCCCGTCACCCATTCACCCCCACCCCCCGCCCTCCTCCCCTTCCACCACCCCTAGTTCGTTTCCTAGAGTTAGGAGTCTTTATGTTCTGAATAGCTTTTTCATATAATCATGTATATTCTTCTTAATACTACATCAGAACTCAATAAATAATACTCTTTAAATGTTAATATTTTCAGTGTGGATTCTGTATCCATGTCAATAAACATTTCGTACTCTTTTACAATAAAATCCATTAATTTATCTTGAAACTTGTTTTTTTCTTTTTTAAATGATTTTTATTGAGGTATAATTGATATATAACATTGTATTGGTTTCAGAGGTATAACATAATGGTTGGATATTTGTGTGTGTATATATATTGGTATGTATTACACCCTTGGCAATTTTCAGAAATACTCTATGATATTATTGATAATAGTCACCATGTTGTACATTACATCTCCAGGACTTATTTGTTGTATAACCAAAAGTTTGTACCTCTTGACTTTCTTCACCTGTTTCTTTCACTCCCTAGTCCCCCTCTCCTCTAGGAACCAACCCTATTCTGTTCTCTGTATCTCTGGTTTTGGCTTGGTTTGGTTTGTTCATTTGCTTGGTCTTTTAGATTCCACAGGTAAATAAAATCATGTTATTTGTCTTTGATTTATTTCACTAAACATAATACCCTCAAGTTCCATCCATTTGTTGTACGTCAGGATTTCATTCTTTTTGTTGCTGTTGTTTCAAGTTTTCATTTAAATTCTAGTTAATTAACATATGGTGTAATATTAGTTTCAGGAGCAGATTTAGTGATTCATCACTTACATATAAAAGCCAGTGCTCATCGCAAGTGCCCTTCCTAATACCCATCACCCATTTAACCCATACCCCTGTCCACCTTCCTTCCAGTAACCCTCAGTTTGTTCTCCATAGTTAAAAGTCTGTTTTCTGGTTTGCCCTCCCCCCTCTCTATCTCTATCCCTATGTTCATCTGTTTTGTTTCTTAAATTCCACATATGAGTGAAATCATATGATATTTGTCTTTCTCTGGCTTATTTTGCTTAGCATAATACACTCCAGCTCAATCCATATCATTGCAAATGGCAAGATTTCATTTTTTTTGATGGTGAGTAATATTACATTGTGTGTGTGTATATATATATATATATATATATATATATATATATATATATATACCACATCATCTTTACCTATTCATCAGTCAATGGACATTGGGATCTTTCCATAACATAGCTATTGTTTGATAATGCTGCTATAAACATTGGGGTACACATGCCCCTTCAAATCAGTATTTTTGTATCCTTTGGTTAGTAAATAACTAGTAGTGCAATTGCTAGATCATAGGGTAGTTGTATTTTTAACTTTTTGTGGAACTAGCTGCATCAGCTTGCATTCCCACCAACAGTGCAAGAGGATTCCTCTTTATCTACATCCTCACCAACATCTGTTGTTTCTTGTGTTGTTAATTTTATCCATGGTGACAGGTGTGAGGTGGAATATCTCATTTTAGTTTTGAATTATATTTCCCTGATAAGTGATGTTGAGCATCTTCCCATGTGTCTGTTAGCCATATGGATGTCTTCTTTGAAAAATGTCTATTCATGTTTTCTGCATTTCTTAACTGGGTGATTTGTTTTTTTTTGGGGGGGGGGTGTTGAATTTGGTTAGGTTCTTTATAGATTTTGGATACTAACCCTTTATTAGATATGTCATTTGCAAATATCTGCTCATATTCCATTGGTTGCCTTTTAGTTTTCTTGATAGTTTATTTTGCTGTGCAGGAGCTTTTTGTCTTGAGGAAGTCCCAATAGTTCATTTGTGTTTTTGTTTCCCTTGCCTCCAGCGACATGTCTAGTAAGAAGTTGCTATGGCTGATGTCAAAGATGCCTGTGTTCTCCTCTAGGATTTTAACGGCTTTAAGTCTCACATTTAGGCCTTTCATCTGTTTTGAATTTAGTTGTGTGTATGGTAAGAAAATGGTCCAATTTCAATCTTCCATGTTGCTGTCCAGTTTTCCATTGGATATTCTTTCCTGCTTTGTCAAAGATTAGTTAACTATATAGTTGTAGGTATATTTCTGGATTCACTATGTTGTCCATTGATCTATGTGTCATTTTCTGTGCCAGTAACACACTGTCTAAATGACTACAGCTTTGTGACATAGCTTGAAGTCTGGAATTGTGATGCCTCCAGCTTTGCTTTGTTGTTTTTTTTTCAGGATCGCTTTGGCTAGTTAGGGTCTTTTGTGGTTCCTTACAAATTTTAGGATAGTTTGTTCTAGCTCTGTGAAAATGGTAGTGGTATTTTGATAGGGATTGCATTGAATGTATAGATTGCATTGGGTAGCATAGACATTTTAACAAAATTTGTTCTTCCAATATGTGAGCACGGGATGTTTTTCCATTTTTTCATGTCTTCTTCAATTTATTTCATAAGTATCCTATAGTTTTCATAGCACAGAATACAGATCTTACCTCTTCTGTTAGGTTTATTCCTAGATATGTTATGGTTTGTAGTGCACTTATAAGTGGGATTGATTCCTTGATTTCTCTTTCTGTTACTTCATTATTGGTGTATAGAAATGCAACAGATTTCTTTTTTTAAAAAAGATTTTATTTATCTATTCATGAGAAACAGAGACAGAGAGAGGCAGAGACACAGGCAGAGGGAGAAGCAGGTTCCATGCAGGGAGCCCAATGTGGGACTCGATCTTGGGTCCCCAGGATCACACCCTGGGCTGAAGGCGGCGCTAAACTGCTGAGCCACCAGGGCTACCCTGCAACAGATTTTTACATTTGATTTTGTATCCTGTGACTTTACTGAATTTGTGTGTCATTTCAGGCAATTTTTTCATGGAGTCTTTCAGGTTTTCTACGTAGAGTATCAGGTCATCTGTAAAGAGTGAAAGTTTGACTTCTTTCTTGCTGATTTGGATGCCTTTTATTACTTTTTATTGTCTGATTGCTGAGGCTAGGACTTCCAGTACTGTGTTAAATAACAATGTTGAGAGTGGTTATCTTTGTTGTGTTCCTTGTCTTAAGGGTAAAACTCTCAATTTTCTCTATTGAGGATGATATTAGGGGTGGGTCATTCATATATGGCCTTTATGATGTTGAAGTATGTTCTCTGTATCCCTACTTTGTTGAGGGTTTTTTTTTTATCAAGAATGGATGTTTTACTTTGTAAAATGCTTTCTCTGCATCAATTTAGAGGATCATATGGTTCTTATCCTTTCTTTTATTAAGGTAGTATATCATGTTGATTGATTGGCAAGTATTGAACCACCCCTGCAGCTCAGGAATAAATCCTTCTTGATCATGGTGAATGATTATTTTTTCTCTTCTTTCCCCTCCCCTCCCCTCCCCTCCCCTCCCCTTCCTTCCCCTCCCCTCCCCTTCCTTCCCCTCCCCTCCCTTCCTTTATTTATGAATGATTCTTTTAATGTACTGTTGGATTTGACTTGCTAAAATTTTGTTGAAAATTTTATATCCATGTTTTATCAGGGTTATTGGCCTGTAATTCTCTTTTTTAGTGAAGTCTTTAGATACAGAATAAAAATAGTGTTGGCGTCATAGAATGAGTTTGGAAGTTTTCCCTCCATTTCTGTTTTTTTGGAACAGTTTGAGAAGAGTAAGTATTAACTTTTCTTTAAATGTTTGGTAGAATTCCTCTGAGAAATGATCTGGCTCTGGACTTTGGTTTGTTGGGAGATTGTTGATAATGAATTCAGTTTCTTTCTTTTTTTTTTTTTTTAAGATTTCATTTATTCATCACACACACAGAGAGAGAGAGAGAGAGAGAGAGGGAGAGAGGCAGAGGAAGAAGCAGGCTCCATGCAGGGAACCCGATGTGGGGCTCGATCCTGGGTCTCCAGGATCACACCCTGGGCTGAAGGCGGCACTAAACCGCTGAGCCACCTGGGCTGCCCTGAATTCAGTTTCTTATCTTGTACTTTGAATAGGTTTTATAACCATGCTGAATTTTATTTCACTACCCAATTGGTATTTAGAAAATATTGGTTTACTGAGTTACGAAAATCTTCCAAATGTACACTTATGAGAATGAAAAAGGCAAAGGATTTTTATTATTAAGATGTTTCTGAGTTCACATATACTCTTAAAAATCTCTCATGCATGGCGTGCCAGGTGGCTCAGTCAGTTAAGTGGCTAACTCTTGATTTCAGCTCAGGTCATGATCTTAGGGTCCTGAAATTGAACCCAGTACTGGGTTCCATGTTCTGTGGGGAGTCTGCTTGAGGATTCTCTCTCCATCTCTTTCTGCTCCTCCCCAACTCTCACACGCGCTTTCTTGGTCTCTCTCAAACAAATTAATTAATTCAAAAAATCTTGGGTACCCCCAGAGCTTTCAAATCAAACTTTGAAAGCTGATAATTTAGAGCAACTCTTGCAGATGTGAATGAAGAGACATGAGTTACGTGGTTAAATTTTAATTGTTTCGGAAAAAAGAAGAAACATCTGAATGTTTAATATGAGGATAGAAAAATCGTGGTAGAATTACAAAGTTAAATAGGATGAACTAGGGATAAATGTATTCTCATGAGGAGATTTCAGAAATAATATAATGTTTAGTGGAAAATTAAGTTTGGTATGATATAATGCATATAAGATTTAAGAACTCCTGAGAAAATGTTGCCTATCATGTATGGATACATAAATACATGGTAAAATATAAAAACATAGGTAAGAAATATACTAAATAGGAAGAAGGGAATTGAGCACGTTGAAAAGTCTCAGAGAAATGATCATATCAGAGTCAACAAATATAAATAACAGAAAAAGTCTGGAGGCTCATCAGAAGAAATGAGTTAAATTTTCGTAATTAGAGCACTAGGCCATAGATATGGCCTAGTACTTGCCTCTACCTTCCTATAGCTATTGAGCTTTTGGTCTATGTAATAAAATCTGTAATAAAAATTGATATTAGGTTCTAAAAAATATGAAAACATTTATGTTAATGCTCCAAGTGTAATTTGGGAGCTACAGAGACACATATCAAAACCTATTCCACAAAACGGTATGGGTTTGGGGCAATGGGAGAAAATGGACCAACAGTCCTTGACTGACTATGGAGTTTGCCCCTAAGATAAATCCAAAAAGTTTTTTCTCTGAAGTGGAAATTCTTGGTAGTATGTGCTTCCAGTACTTGTACTAGACCTTTCCTGAGAAATAGGACAATACAACCAAGTATTAGGAATTCCCAATTGTGAAAAGCAAGTAAATTCTTGACACTAATATTTAATCTAGGCCCTCAGCTTTATTTTTTTTTATTTATTATTTATGATAGTCACAGAGAGAGAGAGAGGCAGAGACATAGGCAGAGGGAGAAGCAGGCTCCATGCACCAGGAGCCTGACGTGGGATTCGATCCCGGGTCTCCAGGATCGCGCCCTGGGCCAAAGGCAGGCGCCAAACCGCTGCGCCACCCAGGGATCCCAAGGCCCTCAGCTTTAAATATGAACAGGCAAACAAGAATCAACAATGCTTTTAGGAAATAAAACACACTGAAAAACAATAATGAACAAAAAACAGTATGAGTTTAACCAAAGAAAAGAATAGAGGAAAACAGTTTTATGTATAATATATATATACATATAATTGTATATGTATATATATATATACACATATATATAATTGACATCCATTGAGACATTTGAGATAGGCATCATAACAAAATAATTAACTATTATAAACAGTGTTTTTTAGGACATAAATATATAATTACTATAATTAAATGGACTTCGGTGAACAAATAGAAGGGACACAACTGAAGAAAAAACAGTGAACTAGAGAATGGAATCAATATATTACCATAGGGGATTGTAAAAAAAAAGAGCAAAGATTAAAAATGTGAAAGAACAGTTAACAGATGTAAAGGTTAGACTCTAAAATACATTTAATAGAAATTATAAAAAGAAAGTACAGTGCACATGGAAGGGAGGAAGAAGGAGGTAGATGGGTAAGGAAGAGAAATAGGAGGGCAATAAAATAATCCAGACATGCCTGGAAAAAGACATGAAAATTAAGATTCAGAGGGTCCATGGTGCACAGAATAATTTCAAAGTGAAAAAAGAAAAACAAACAATAAATGTAGGTAGAATAAAACAAACACCACAAAACTTTTAAAAATACTTTCCTGTTAAAAGTCAGAATGCCATTATGTTTTATGTATTTTTCATACAGAATTTGTTCTTGATTTTATATCAATTGTGTATGTGTGTGTATATACATGTACACTAATTTATATGCTAGGTACCTCTAATGTGCTTTTTGTCAGTACTACCTGATTTTGGAAAAAGAAATATCACTGAAATTCTAGGTGTGTGTTAAAAAAAAATAAGGATACATTACCATAGCATTGTTACATGTATTTCTTTCTAATTATATGTAAAGTTAGTGCACTTTCAATCCTAATATTTATAAAATAGTTCATGAAATTTGGCAATATGATTCTCAGGTTCATTTGTAAGAAAAATAGTGTTCAACATCTACAACCTTGGTTGGCAATGTCCTACCAGAAAAAAAAAATCATGTTATAAAGTCAGAGTTATTGAAAGATAAACTTTTGACACCAAAATTGATTAGGGGTAATAAAAGAAAATTTGAAGCACATCTGTATGTGCTATGGGATTTAATTTAGCATGTGATGAAGTTAGCATTTGTATCAGTTAAGGAAAATGTCGCTTATTCAGTACATGCCACTAGGTAATATCTATTTGGAAATAGATAAGCTTTATTTCATTAAAAAGGCAAAATAATGATTGAATCTATAAAAGCTATAAAAAGTACTAGAATAAGATACATGGAAATATTTTGAAGTATTATTTTGCCACCTTATGCGTCTGGTAGCAGCTCTTCATGTTCTCTCTTCTGTCCTGTGTACCTTCTGCCCCATCATTTTTGCTCTATTTTATTTTAATCCATAGCTCTGATCCCCATATATATCCCCATATATATTCCAATATATAAATATTTATATATTGTATGCCTACTTTAACTAGAATGCACGTGAATGCTTGTATAGACTCACGCTCTTCTCCTTTCCAAATCTCCTGAACACCCTCTCCATCTCTCTCTCTGTGAATGTATATATAATATATGTTTAATGTGTATCATATATCAATAAACTCTGCTTTCACTCCCAGTTTAAAAAAAAAAAAGGAAAGAAAATTGCCTATTAAGGAGGAGGCACTCAAAAAGTTTATTGAGAAAAAATAAATCATCATGATTATTGAGAGCATATTCATTTATTGTCTACTTAAATCTTTTGAAATAAAAATGCAATCTCATTAAATAAGATATAAAATATTTGCTTAGTTTGCATGGAAGATATAAGCCTATGATTGAAATTTCAAACTTTCATTTGTGAATAAGTAAACAGTATTTTCCTTTTCCAGTCTTTGTACCACTGCCATTTTCAACTTGTCTTTACAAGTTGAGAGGGAGGTTTTGAGGGCAAAAGAAGGCATAGTGTTCTTAACCTTCCTTGCATAGGCAAAAATAGCTGCCTGAAAATAGTATTGCTTCTTTTTAGAAGGGCATCGGTGACTGGAAAATCTTTGTTTTGAAAGGTCAAAATATTGTACCATTCTGGCCATTTCTAATTTTTGCACCATCTCAGTTGGAATATTTATTTACTCTATCTCTTCTATTATTTTTAAATTTCCAAGGTACATCCTTACCTCATCTTTGATTATGGACTGTAGTTATTTATTTTCAATAGATTTCACAATAGAACACATTATCTTTATTGATCTTTGAAAAGTATATTAAGAATAAATCATGACTTGGCTTATGACAAGTGAAACAACTTATAGAGAAATAATTGAATTACAAAATAATGTCCTTGGATATGCTCATCATTAAATTAGCAGACTTAAAATCATCGTTACATTTGAAGAATTGCAGTTTCACACATCTTGATTCTTAATTCCAAGAATTAAGTGAGTTGAATGCATAAAAAATAAGGATGATACAATTTCATTAATTTGTAGCTTTATAATAAATTAAAAGGCCATTGCTGATTAGTTTCTATACTGTTTTTTTCTCTAATTTTTATGTGTCTACAAGAAATACTGACAATTTTCTGAGAGCATGTAACTGTGAGAAGACTAAGATTTCATATTGGATGATCCATATTTAGTAAAGGAAATTTGAATGAAAATTTTCAAGATAAAATTATAATCTGTTGGAGGGTTTTTAAAAACAACCAGGGGTTCGTGAGTGGCTCGGGTAGATAAGCAACCAGCTCCTGATTTCAGTTCAGGTCATGGTCTCAGGGTTGTAAGAGCATGCCCCCTGTCAAGACTCCAAGCTCATTGGGGATTTTGCTTGAGATTCTCTATCCCTGCCCTTCTGCCCCTTCCCCCGCTCTCTTTCTCTCTCTGTGTCTCAAATAAATAAATCTTTTAGAAGAATAAAACAACTGGTTAGTTTTAGGATTTGTATGGTTTATATCACAATGCTAAAAGAGATTTGAACCTGTTGGATGATCCTATATGGATAAATAACCCTTTCAATTAAGGTAATCAAAAACTTTAATCATGATAAGAAGCATCGCAGCATATTATTTTCCTTATAAACAAACAATTTTTAACTGAATAGAAAATGTAAATAAAGAATTATTTAAAAAGAATTTTAGTAAATATAGAGATTTTCTCTTTAGGAGGCATATAATTTTAGAAGGAAATAAAGTAATTAAATATCCAATGGATGTTATTTAAGATTCATCATGTATTCTATTTCAGTTTTCACTGTATCATTTTAAAAGATTGAATATGAGAAACCCAATAAAAATACTTAACTTAAAAATTGTTGGACTATTTTCTCTCTCCTGGTGTTATAAATATCTATCTATATTGCTCTTGAGAGGATACTTCCAGACTCACCAAATTTTAGAAACTGCTATTTTTTTACTAATTCCACATGAAGCTATTGATTGATGCTGTATTTTTTTAAATAATGAATTTATTTTTTATTGGTGTTCAATTTGCCAACATACAGAATAACACCCAGTGCTCATCCCGTCAAGTGCCCCCAAAGTGCCCGTCACCCATTCACCCCCACCCCCCGCCCTCCTCCCCTTCCACCACCCCTAGTTCATTTCCCAGAGTTAGGAGTCTTCATGTTCTGTCTCCGTTTCTGATATTTCCCACACATTTCTTCTCCCTTCCCTTCTATTCCCTTTCACTATTATTTATATTCCCCAAATGAATGAGACCATATAATGTTTGTCCTTCTCTGATTGACTTATTTCACTCAGCATAATACCCTCCAGTTCCATCCACGTTGAAGCAAATGGTGGGTATTTGTCATTTCTAATAGCTGAGTAATATTCCATTGTATACATAGACCACAGCTTCTTTATCCATTCATCTTTCGATGGACACCAAGGCTCCTTCCACAGTTTGGCTATTGTGGACATTGCTAGAAACATCGGGGTGCAGGTGTCCGGCGTTTCATTGCATCTGCATCTTTGGAGTAAATCCCCAGCAGTGCAATTGCTGGGTCGTAGAGCAGGTCTATTTTTAACTCTTTGAGGAACCTCCACACAGTTTTCCAGAGTGGCTGCACCAGTTCACATTCCCACCAACAGTGTAAGAGGGTTCCCTTTTCTCCGCATCCTCTCCAGCATTTGTTGTTTCCTGCCTTGTTAATTTGCCCCATTCTCCCTGGTGTGAGGTGGTATCTCATTGTGGTTTTGATTTGTATTTCCCTGATGGCAAGTGATGCAGAGCATTTTCTCATGTGCATGTTGGCCATGTCTATGTCTTCCTCTGTGAGATTTCTGTTTATGTGTTTTGCCCATTTCATGATTGGATTGTTTGTTTCTTTGGTGTTGAGTTTAATAAGTTCTTTATAGATCTTGGAAACTAGCCCTTTATCTGATACGTCATTTGCTAATATCTTCTCCCATTCTGTAGGTTGTCTTTGAGTTTTGTTGACTGTATCCTTTGCTGTGCAAAGCTTCTTATCTTGATGAAGTCCCAATAGTTCATTTTTGCTTTTGTTTCTTTTGTCTTCATGGAAGTATCTTGCAAGAAGTTACTGTGGCCGAGTTCAAAAAGGGTGTTGCCTGTGTTCTCCTCTAGGATTTTGATGGAATCTTGTCTCACATTTAGATCTTTCATCCATTTTGAGTTTATCTTTGTGTACATTCCCATACCTGTAAGCGAATGGTCTAGTTTCATTCTTCTGCATGTGGATATCCAATTTTCCCAGCACCATTTATTGAAGAGACTGTCTTTCTTCCAATGGATAGTCTTTCCTCCTTTATCGAATATTAGTTGCCCATAAAGTTCAGGGTCCACTTCTGGATTCTCTATTCTGTTCCACTGATCTATGTGTCTGTTTTTGTGCCAGTACCACACTGTCTTGATGACCACAGCTTTGTAGTACAACCTGAAATCTGGCATTGTGATGCCCCCAGATATGGTTTTCTTTTTTAAAATTCCCCTGGCTATTCGAGGTCTTTTCTGATTCCACACAAATCTTAAAATAATTTGTTCTAACTCTCTGAAGAAAGTCCATGGTATTTTGATAGGGATTGCATTAAAAGTGTAAATTTTCCTGGGTAACATTGACATTTTCACAATATTAATTCTGCCAATGCATGAGCATGGAATATTTTTCCATCTCTTTGTGTCTTCCTCAATTTCTTTCAGAAGTGTTCTCTAGTTTTTAGGGTATAGATCCTTTACCTCTTTAGTTAGGTTTATTCCTAGGTATCTTATGCTTTTGGGTGCAATTGTAAATGGGATTGACTCCTTACTTTCTCTTTCTTCAGTCTCATTGTTAGTGTATAGAAATGCCACTGACTTCTGGGCATTGATTTTGTATCCTGCCACACTGCCAAATTGCTGTATGAGTTCTAGCAATCTTGGGGTGGAGTCTTCTGGGTTTTCTATGTAGAGTATCATGTCATCAGCGAAGAGGGAGAGTTTGACTTCTTCTTTGCCAATTTGGATGCCTTTAATGTCTTTTTGTTGTCTGATTGCTGAGGCTAGGACTTCCAATACTATGTTGAATAGCAGTGGTGAGAGTGGACATCCCTGTCTTGTTCCTGATCTTAGGGGAAAGGCTCCCAGTGCTTCCCCATTGAGAATTATATTTGCTGTGGGTTTTTTGTAGATGGCTTTTAAGATGTTGAGGAATGTTCCCTCTATCCCTACACTCTGAAGAGTTTTGATCAGGAATGGATGCTGTATTTTGTCAAATGCTTTCTCTGCAGATTGATGCTGTATTTTTAATTTTTATTTATATATGTATGTTTTTATTAATGCTATGTGAAACTAATGCCAGAAAATATGAAAGAATTTAGAAACCTGTTTTTTTGAATGCAGATGTATCCCCTTCCCCCACCCCCAAAGTCCTGTAAATATCCTTAAGAATACACAGTTTTTTGAGGATATATAACAAAAAGCTGTAGACAAGGCAAGTAATGTGAATAGGTAATCCATGTTTCCAAGTGTGAAAATGGTCAAAGTCAATGACTACTTCTCAATGATTATATTAAGTAGTAGAATTATTGAAAAAATATATTACTTCTGGTTTTTACTGTGTCTTTTTCTTTTTAAGTATGTAGTTTTTTTTAAAGATTTTATTTATTTATTCATGATAGACACACACACACACACACAGAGGGGGGCAGAGACACAGGCAGAGGGAGAAACAGGCTCCATGCCGGGAGCCCGATGCGGGATTCGATCCCGGGATTCCAGGATCTCACCCTGGGCCAAAGTAGGCGCCAAACCGCTGAGCCACCCAGGGATCCCCGTCTAAGTATCTAGTTTGAATTACCCCAGAGCATACACTAACTCAAGAACTTTTGTTTATTTGGAAGATGATCCTTGGAAGCCCAAGTGAAACATTGGGAAAGTGAAACAAAGAAAGGAGAAAAATTGTTAGTGCATTCATATGCAGGTTACTGATTTTAGCAAGTTTGGTTCAGTCTGGAAATTGAAAACTCTGTTGAATTTACCTCAGAATTGTCCCTTCAGAGGCATAGGTACTAAGGGTAGTTATTTACCATTAAGATACATCTTTGATTAAGTTTTTTCTGGAATGTAAAATTTTTGACATTTCTAGGCTTTTCTGTGTTCAAGATAAGAACATTCTAGAGAAAGGTCTCAGGTGAAAAAGTAAAGAGTTTATTGTCAGGGAGATGAGAGTTTGTCAGTGTGCCTAATCACAATGGGTGAATCTTAATGGTAGGAAGGCTGGTTTCTTTTTCTATGTCATACCCTGTAATTATATGAGTTTTGCATACAAATTAATAGTATATACAAGTATATACTAGGCAGTCTTATAAATTCCTAAATCTATATTTTTTTCATTTATATTTTTGCATTTTTCTAGCATTCTTCTGACTTTGTATTCACATCCCCGTGTCCCCTTTTGCTCCTTGCTATTATAGTGATCCATTTCTCCTAATTTCTGTCATCTCGCCTTACCTCTTACCCCTCAGCTCAACACATTGCTTTATTCTTTGATTTAGTTGTTAGCCACTAAGTCTTTGTTAACTTATGGCTTGTCTCTTCTGTTCTCATCTCCACAGGGAGTAAAGTCAGGTACTTCCCATACCTATAGAGAAAGCAAGCCCAACTAAATTGAGTAAAAATAATATTACCTCATTTAGAATAAATATTCTCGTTTCATCCTGATGAGTCCATTTACCTAGTCTCAATTATCAAACAACTATATTCTAAGTATAGAATATTTACCCCACAGCTGGCCTGGTTGTCATCTCAATGAACGCAGTAAAGGAGTATGATTGTCTTTCCACTCAATACCAGCAAAAGTGTATTTGTATGAATATGTATTCAGATTTGACTCATATTATTTTGGAAAATTTATGTATTTTTCCTGAATAATTACAGGAAAAATTAATACAATTTAATTTTAACCATTTTAAATAAAAACATGACTGAAGAAATTCTGCAATAAACTGGCTACTGACAATTCACTTAGCAATTCCTAAAGTAAATTACATTGAGATTGGATTCAAAGACTCAGGAAGTCTCATCAGATCCATTTCAAATGCCCCCAAATTGATACTGTGCTTTTTATTTGCATTAGAATATTAAATATACAATTAATTCTCATATGAAATCTTATTTTTGAGTAGATGCATAGTAGCGAATACAGAGAAAATGCTTCTCTAAGTTACACTTAAACTGTTTGAATTATTTTATGAATATTAAGTTATGAATTATAAAAACTTCCAATTTAATTGAAGAAGTGAAAAAATTTATTATAGAGTCATTTTCCACTTAGGGATAGTGAAATACAGGTTTTATACAATTAAGAGCAAAATTCGTATATTGAAAGGAAAGTAGTACTTGGGGCTTTGATTTTCTAATGCAAATATATCAATTACCCTGGTTCCTTCTCTTTACCATTATAGATAAAATTTCTAAAGATGGAATTTGGTTCTCCACTCTTGAGCCCAAAATACACACTGATAAATATATTTAAGAAGTTAGAAGAAATATTTGGGGGACACCAAAAGAATCAAAGAAAGGAATCTTTATTAACAGGGGAAAATAGGGTGCCTGGGTGGCTCAGTCATTTAAGCGTCTGCCTGTAGCACAGGTCGTGACCCTAGGGTCTTTGGATGAGTCTCTCATCGAGTCCCGCATTTGGCTCCCTGCTCCACTGGAAGTCTGCTTTTCCCCCTGCCTCTCTGTCTCTGTCTCTGTCTTTGTCTGTCTCTCATGAATAAATGAATACAATCTTAAATAAAAAACAAGAAAATAAAATAATGGTTTAGACATCTTAATCTGAGGACAGTTTTGACAGCTCTGAGCATTTTAAAGTAGGAAATGTGAACAAAATAAAATTTATGCTAGGTATTCATCAATAAAGCATTCAAGATAAAAGCAAGAGTCTGGGCTTACTAAGGAAACTCATAGCATTACTAAGGAATAATGTTCCTTGAGAATCTTTCTGTTTGTGATCAAAGAAAATAGATTCAAGTAAATTTTGCTGTGATTGGGATTCAGGCAGAGAATTCTGGAAAAGGGACTACCCAATTCCAATTCCCAATTCCCATTTACCCCTGACAGAAATTATAGTAAGCGTTATAATTGATTTTATCATGCCAGCTTATCTTTAATATCAAAGTCTGATATATATAATACATAACAATTTAAAATGATATATCAGTTCTCTGGTAAATATAGATACAACATTTAAATAAACCATTACCAAATAAAATTGAAAAAACCCATCATTCTCGGGGAAGACACAAGGACCCAGTGGACAGATACTTGAAGAGAGAGATCCTGGCTTTTGTAGTGAGCGGCTTTTAGGTCGTGTAGTTGGGAAATTCATAGTTGAGGGAGCATCTGGACCGATTCCATTAAGCACTCTGCTGTAGCCTACTTCCTTGGAGTTTTTCTAGGACACCATTTCTCTCATATAGGCCAGTCTTCAAGTGCCTAGACGTGGAACAAGTTAATACTGAATGGGGAAAGTGTTTCAGTTGTGTCAAATGAAGAGCATAAGTTAAAAATATGGACTAAGCAATAATGTTTGGATTTATCAATATGAATTTATCTGTCACCCTAAGATGAGCTATTCCAGGGGAGCAGTGAGATCAAATCTGGATTAAAGAAATTCTGAGAGGGTGCAGGGATAAGAAGTAAGAGAAAACCAGTAAAGACAATAAAAGGAATTTTATTTTATTTATTGATTGATTTTAAGCAAACTTCATACCACACTTGGGGCTCAACTCAATGACCCTGCAACCAAGAGTCACATGCTCCAGTGACTGAGCCAGCCAGGTGCCCTGAAGGGATTTTATTTTAAGAATGAGTGATACCATATAGGAATCTAGAGGACTTTTCTATCTTCTTTCTTTCTTTTTCTTCTCTTTCCTTCCTTTCTCTCTCTCTCCCTCTCTCTCTCCCCCCCCCCCTCCCCCTCTCCCTCTCATAAGATAGAAGGTATTTCAGCACATTTGTTTGTTGATGGGATGTATTAAAAAGTGAGGAATGATGATTGAGGATCATGTAGACAATTACTGGAGTAATGTCTGAGTAATTAAGGGAGATGGGATCCAGTGCAGCAGTGGAGGAGTTGGCTCTAGATAGGAACATTGACAACTTTTCAAAGAGAGAGCCGTATGTATAAAGGCAGGTAGTTGATAGTTATGGTCATGGCATCCTATAGAAAATCACCTTTGATACTCCTTTTTTTTTCCTCATTAAAATAAGGAACAATGTGGGGAGCTGAGGACAAGCAGAAGGAGAAATTAAAATGGGGAAACTTTAAAAAATTGGTAATCAAATAAAATTAGCTATTAAAGAGTAACTTTGAGTGTCTGTTTTGTTCTTGGCCAATGATTTTAGGACTATATACATTTTATTCTGGTTTGAAATGATTCCTTCTCTTAAAATTGGACTTTGGTTTTAAGATTTAGGAAATAATATGGCTTATATCATTTTGGATCAGTGGTTAGCTTCTGTTCCAATTTCTGAGAGCAGACACTCTTGACTTAAAGATATAAGTCCTTCAGTTACTATAATAGGGCCAAATAAACTAAGTGGCAAAAATAGGGTACAGAATACTGTGGATTAAAGAAGTCAGGAAAATTCATCTAATTGAAGAAGATATGGAAAGACTTTAGAAGTCTTAGAAGAAATGGCATTTCAAATGTGATGTATTATTATGAATGACATTGATAAAAGATGTCATGTTTGAGAGAAATAGGAGGTCCAGCATCAAATCTTGGGGAAAGTTTAAATTTAGAAGACTGGAAGAGAAAAAGAAGGAAGAAAAGGATGATTGGGAAGAGCAGAAATCAATGAAGTAAGAGAACTAAGGTATTTCATTTCAACTCATTATCAAAACACTGCTCTATCGCAGGTGTTCTACTAAGCACTGGACCCATAAAAGTGAACCCATACTTGTAAGACATCCACAGTCCAATGAAAAGGTTTATGAATGTCTCTCTCATGATTGGTAAGTTTTAGATCAAGGGAATCTTGAACACATTTTGAAGAGCCAGAGAATACTGAGAAAATTATAATGCGTTAAAATGTGAGCTCTTTAGTACAGATATTTATTAGTACATAGACAAGCAAAACTTGCCCATTTTGTTGAATTCTTTTTGTTTAAAATTCATTTTACTGGGATTCCAGGAAGGTTCAGTGTTGAGTGTCTGCCTTTGGCTCAGATTGTGATCTTGGGGTCCTGGTATTGAGTCCTGCATCCGGTTCTCCAGAAGGAGTCTGCTTCTCCCTCTGCCTATGTCTCTGCCTCTCTCTCAGTGTTGCTCATAAATAAATAAAAATATTTTTTAAAGTGAAATAAAATAAATTCTCCTATGAACATGTAGAGATGATTTTTAACTGACTATGAATATCTATGCTTTGTTTCTGCTCGTTCTGTGTTCTCAGGACAGAACAGTCCATTTGCTTTACTATTGTGAAAGTTGTATGCAGATCTGTTGGGCTGATGGTATTAGCTAGAAATAGCCTTCGAAATTTTGCCATTCAGTGGAGCATGAGGCCATTAAATGTGTAGTTCTCTTAAAGCAAGCTGGGTACAATTGGTGAGTTGCATAGGTCAGAACTGCTGTTAAGTTTAATTTTCTTCTGTAATAAAGGCTTTCTTGTTATACAAACTTACAAACTTGTTGCCATGCATAATTTGATTTAAGACATAACTGCATTAGTTGAATGTCTGCATTTAGTTGACTGAATAATTTAAATTATAAACTTATTGCGCATTGAATTTTGCATGCAAAGTGTTACCATAAACATTGCAAAGTATTACCTTCCTCTGAATTAGTAATTGATCAAATGTAGAGAAAGATTAAATCTGTCACCAAAAGAATATTATAGGCATTTTAGTTTGCATTAGCTAAGATTTCATGAGTAAGGATTTTTCTCCCCCTTCTATGTGAAGTCCTATAACATTTTCACTTGGCAATACTTATATTGGGAAAGGCTGCATGTAGTTGGAACAGACCTCATCATTTCTTCTAGGAGTTTCTCTTCTTAGGCACTGATGCCAGGGCTGCAGGCCTCTGACCTATTGCATGGCTGGGCTCTCAGTGTAGCAAACTCAAACCAAGACTCCAGGTTTCAGATCCAATGCCTCAACTGTAGTTTAAAGTACATATTATCCCTTATTAATGTAATGTATGTATCTCTTTATCGACTTAGACTATTAATTAAAATCACATCTATCTTCATAGTTAAATTTAGCAGTTATGAATTCCCCAACTCATCTCTTCTGAAATATCTGCCTTCCTTTATCATTCATCATAAATCTGGTAGTCTAGTGCTATTACTGTCTTCTAAAAAGTGCGATTTGGTGACAGCCATGAGCTCTAATTGCTGATCTAACTTCATCTTAGGATGTAGGAGAAAGGAAAGACCTTTCTTTTTTGTCACGTTCAGTTGTGATCTTCCCTGCCACTCTGGCGCTATAGGCTACACTCCTTGATTTTGAGCTCTTTCCTGAAACAACTCCGTTCGTTTATAAACACAAGCAATCTTCCCATAAGGCAAGGGTGGCTAGAGCATGAGGAATTTGTATTGTGTATAAACCAGCCTTTTCTGGTGACAAACTAGAGACAAACTGGAATTAAATCTGAGTCACTCATTCAGAATCCCCTCACTCATGAAGAATTTACTTTTTACAGCTTCTCATCCCTTTCTTCCCATGTCCTCAGATTAGGTCACGTCTGTTTATCTGGAATATTGTGTTTCAAAATGCAGTAGTCTGATACTTCATTTTTTTTCCTTTCCTTCCAGGCCACTTCTTGGTTTCCTGTGCAATTCTTTTTATATCTCTTCACAATTTTTTGTAGTTTCTTTCATAAAAATATAAATATAACAAAAGAGAACAAAAAATCCCTAGGAACAACATGAGAAAAAAATAATTGACTGAAACTCCATCCCAGCAGGCATGCAGTGCCATGGAAATATGATATTTGAAATTGCAGCTCCTTTGGGAATCCAGTAAGAATTCATGTGGTTTTTAAAACATTAGGTCAGTCAGTAAAATGTTCAGGTCATATAACAATTGAAATTTTGACAAAGCATTCATAGTAGCAGGATAAATCACATTTTTAAAAAGAAAGAAAATATGTAAAATCTATTACAAGTTTCAGGAACCCCACTTTAAGCACCTGTCTTTTGTGGACTTGTTACAACATAGGGAAGAAAGAACATTTAAGGTCTAAAAAGTTACTTTATTAAAGTCATGATACATACTTATAAGAGCAAGGTGATGGGTATAACTTTGACCAATGTTTATGTTAGTCAAAATCCCTTCTTTCTATTAGAACATCATATTTTCTATTTTCATCAAAGAATATTATAATGGATAAGAGCATAAACTGTGGACTCTGATTGCTAGATTTAATTCCCACCTCCACTACTAAGGTAAACTCAGAAAATAAGAATAATAAATTTATCTACTTTGGGAATTAAACAAATTGTTTCAGGCAAAGTGTTTCACACACTGGTTCACATAGAATAAATGCAGAACTGTTTTTACTAATCTTTAGAGTAACACCTACTCTGTAACAAAGAATAGGGACAAGAGGAAGGATCCTGTTGGTGGTTTGGCTTCTTGAAGGTTTTTTCTTGATAGTTTTCCTTATAGTCTCTGAGCTCTTAGCATTATAGAAACAAGTACCTCCTGAGTGTGTTTGGGTTTCCAAGTTGCTTCTCCTCAGCAGCTTGGCATCATGTCCAGTATTAGCAAGCCAGATATACCAATAAGGTGGAAAGAAAAAAACACAACTTCTAAGACAAATTGGAATGTAAATTATAACTGTGTGGATTTGTTAGTAGATTTTTAAAATTCTGGATAATAGAGGTTTTCAATATTTCCTATTGCTAAACTGCATAGGAAAACATAAAATAAAGCTTTCATGATCCAAGACCTTTGCTTCTTAATTCAGAACCCACAGTCATCTCTAGCCAATTCAAGTCTTAAACTTTCTTATCAGAATCAATCTAATAAATCAGAAAAAAACTTGCAGTTCTTCAGAATAATGTAATCTGCAAATGTATTTAATTACCGATAAATCATGATTCATATTAAAGCTTAATGTGACACTTGCTAGCAGAGAAATTTAATCAATTTATTATTATTTAAAATTTGTTTATCCTTTGAAATAAAGGGCAGAGTTCATCTTACAAAGTATTGGCCAAATTTGATTAACTAATAGATTTAAGAGCATATGAAGTCAACAGAAGGATCAGGACTGAGGAATTCTGATTTATGGCCCTATTTTATTCAACTCCCAAACAGTATTTTGCTTTGTATATTTAACTATGTGGAGATTCTTTATGGTTTTGTTTTCTGAATAGAAATGTAGCCCAAAGTTTGATTCTCTGATTAATCCATAGACAAAGCTATGAAGATAATTATATTCACTTACGTAGGAAGAATCACTTAAATTTCAGCAGATGCTAGAGAATTTTTAATAAGGATTATCAGGGACATGGCATTTAGCATCTATTTGGTCAAGATACTGTTCCACATATCATTTCCTGTCAAAGAACTTATGTTTTAAAGTATGTGGCCTTGGGTAAATGCAGTTTGTTTGTTCCAAAATATAGTAATCTATGTTCTCCAAGAGTTATTTCATGAACATAAAATATTCACCTTTGGAAGTTGCTTTATTTTTAGAAATAATTAATGTTAGTATTATTATAGCATCCCCTATTGTCGATTGTGTATAATATTCTGGACACTATGACTAGCTCAGGTTTCCTGGAAGTCACCTTGAATGAGGATCCTTGTGCCAGTGACTAACGAGAAAGGGCTCCTGGGTGAATCCACTAAGTGACTGAGGTTGGGGGCTAGGGTGGGAATAGAAGGAAGGCAACTCATAAGCAATGTAGGCAAAGCTCTATGGAGGAAAGCATCAGCCTGCTCCTTCAGAGATGTCTATAGAGAAAGTTATGCCTCAGAGTGTATCCCAGTTGTAATGGAGGGAGCTGGCACCAGTCAGTCATTGTTTAAAGATCTTCCTGAGAAGAAGGTAAATTCCCAGGCTTTCCATGTCTTTAGCAAAACAGTCCCATGGGCAGTTATTCACACTTAGGGTGCAAAGAAAACATAAAGAAGATCATGTTATCTGTGCTCTTTGTATGAGGTGAACATGAATATCCACAATTTAGTTGAAAACACTGAAAGAAGCTTAGTAAATTTTTCAGAATCACATAATAATGAAGGTCAGAAGTTGAATTTAAAAAATTTTTAATTCTTCACTATGATAATGGTGTCTCAGATTCACAACAATGAATTGATTGAAGGCACTAAAATAAATGTGCTTTTTAACTACCTCAAACTCTCATAAAATAAGTGAGAAAGTGATAATATATGATTTAATACATATTATTACTGGCAGAACATTTTCAAGGATATTAACTCCAATTTTTAAAATGCTTCCAACTTAAATAAAATGATATTACTGCAGTTAATTGTGTAGAAATTGTCATGAGAAGAATTTCAGAAGACCTTTAGTTTCAGGATCAGTTAACAATAACTTCTTGATATGATGTAAAATAACTTACTAAAATATCCAAAAATGGTGCTTGAACCCATCATGAGAAATTATCTGGGCTAAAGGGCAAGAGTACTATTTAAAATAAAAATACTCCTGGCTAGGTACTATTCCTTTATAGTTTACAAGGAGTTTTCAATGAGCGTTTCTTACTTTTCACCTACAATAATCCCCTGCTGTAAAAATTTTGTTGTTATTCTTTTTTTATACCTGGGACAGTTTAGAATCAAAAGGTTAAGAAAAATTTACATGTCTCCCAGCTAATTAGATTCATGACCTGATCCCCAAGTATTTTGACTCAAGAACACTACAGTGGAATTAACTGCACTGTAGACCAATAATACAAAATGTGTGTACTATGTATCCATCATGTTAAATGCACCACTAGATACCTTCATGTGCCTGGTATCTGAAGTCAACAGACCATTCACATTAAAACAATATGTGTGGTGGGAAGGAGAAATGTAGGCCCAGGTGAGAGTCTAATGAAAGCCAATGATTCTCTCTCCTAAGAAAAATTCACAAATATACATTTACACACATTTTTCATTTTTTTTAAAGATTTTGTTTATTTATTTGAGAGAGAACTAGCAGGGAAGAGGGGCAGAGGGAGAGACAGAGAAGCAGACTCCCCACTGTGCAGGAAGCCCAATGTGAGGCTCGATCCCAGGACCTAGAGATCATGACCTGAGCTGAAGACAGATGCTTAACTGACTGAACCACCCAGGTACCCTACACACACTTTTCATTTTATAATTTTAGTTGAATTCATGACATCTGATTCTCCAGATTAATAACTTTATTTTAGGAAACTTCAAATAAGAACATCCTGGGACTCGGGGGTGGCTCGGTGGTTGAGTGTCAGTCTTTGGCTTGGGTCGTGGTCCTGGGGTCCTGGGATCGAGTCCCACATTGGGCTCCCCATGGGGAGCCTGCTTCTCCCTCTGCCTTTGTCTCTGGCATGCCTTGGTCTCTGCCACTCTCTCTGTCTCTCATGAATGAATGAATGAATGAATGAATGAATAAATAAATAAATAAACAAACATCTTAGAGTAAGATGAGTGGGAGACAAATGCCTGAGAAGGCTTAACCACATGGTCTGCTTGTGAGGAATCTGGAGCTCAGAAAAGAGAGAAGGAAGTATAAAAATGCAGGAAGTTACCAAAGGTCCATTCTCTTGTTCATCTGTTTTAAAGAATGTCCCTGAATATCAATTTTTGGGATGAAGTTGTTGTGTTCTTCTACCTTCCCTAAGTTCAGAGCTTCTAATTTGCCCAATATGTAGAGTCTCTTTATTCTGATCATTCTTTCATGTGTACACACTTCCATGTTTCCCAGCTACTCATCACAGGGGCCATAGGCATCACACAGTGTTCCAGGACAAAATCAATGGTATGCTCATGTTAGAATAACTCAAGAATTATTTTTTAAGACCTAGTTACAAAGATTTGGGCAGGCTACAGAAAATACACAAAGGAAAATGAATTATCTACTAGGTTAGTAACAGTGTAGTTATTATTAATCCTAGGTCTTGAGGGAATCTAGAGTATTTATTAGAACTTGGAAGCAAAGAGTTATGTGAAAAGGATGATCTTAAAAATTGTTGTGACTTTGGTTCGTGGACATGGCCTGCCAGAAATAATCATTCAGTATGGGATTCAGAGGAATAAATACTCTAACTTTCTTCTAGACCTTCTGATTTTTGAGCATAAGATTACCATTGTCCAGCTGAACTCAACATGAAACATTAGAGAAACCTCTGTTATAGTCTGATTAGTTCTTTCTTCCAAAAGAAAGCAACTTAATCCTGAATGCGAAGGGGCAAACAGAATATATACAACAAAGAAAGCGAAACAGCATGTGTACACACACAACTCAAAGACACACACAGACACACACACACATACCTCCTCTTACCTCAGTTAAGTCCCAGTTATTATCTACTCAAGGTAAGGTTCAAGTTACTCTTCTTTATGAAGCCTTTTCTGATGCCTTCCCCCATGCTGAATCCAAAGCAGGTCTTCCTCCTTGGAAAGGCATACTACTTTGATTCAAGCCACTATTCTGGCACTTGATCTGCCCTCTACCTGATTCAAAGAACTATTTGTCTTCATTTCATCTTCTTTATCAATTGAGAAGTGTCTTAAAGTGTCTTAAATGCAGGGGCTATGCTTTAGATTCTTTCCTAGTACTTGAGTAAATGTTTGAGTGATAGACTAAAGACTGAGAATTAGTTTTGCTTATCTAAGAGAGGGGTATAATTACCAGTAATTTTTCTCTTAAAGCATACATCTCATCTTTCTTCTTCTTTTTTTTTTTTTGCTTTACGCTTGCCAGACTAAAAAGCATTTTATCTGAGTTGCTTGGATACTAATGTTTTCTTCTATGCTGTATGAAAAGACTTTGTAATGCTTTTCAAACAATTTGTTCAACCTTTTAATTTTCTCAGGCATGGAAGATATAGTCAGATGCATTCTAATTTTGATTTACTTACTGTGCCCATGTAAGAGTAACATAATATTTTTTCATATATTAATTTGGTTTTTTCCTCGTTTAATACATTTTTCAAGATGAGGTATGCATAAACAATTATAATCAAGGGCAGAAACCATTAAAGTGATTATAAAAGGAATGATACACTAATTAATATCAGAAAGGGAGAGCTTATTTCTTGTGAAGGCATGAGGAGAGGCTTTCTGGGCAGTTGTGCTAAGGAGTATGCTGACAGAGGCTTTTTGAGGGGGCTATGTCTAACCTGAGCTTCAGGAGAGACCAGCTAGGTGAGCCATACCTTTCTGCTTTTGTTGGTGCCAACTCTTTATTCTGGTTCTCCTCTAATCCTATTTGTTTGCTTTCTCCACCTCAGATCCACAAAGTATAAGATTTAGAAGGGGTTCAACTCGTCAGTAATGAAAGTGATGCCAGGGCACAGAACTGGCCTGAGAATAAATAGCCAATTCTAATCTAGTTTTGTTTAGAAGCCAGATGTTTTGCCTCCCAGACCAGAGCTCATGTTGCTCACACTCTTTTTTTTTTTTTCCTAGTCTAGGACTAGGAGAATGAGGACTGAGGAGAATGGTGCTAAAGGTATTGGTGTTGTGGAAAAAATAGAATCTAAATATTTTGAAATTGATATGAATCAATCTATGGTTCCACCTGGTTTCCTAATACAAAGTATGATCTGTATAGATTCTAAAACTAGAGATTCCAATAGAGCTATAAATAATGATAATAATAAGAAGAAATTCTTTTTTTTTTCCATTCCATTCTGGAAATATGTTTCCAATCTTCTCATAGACTGAGAATCCAAAATCTAGGGAAACTACAAATGAAGAATAAGATTTAAGGTTGAGTGGACAAGCCAAATATCTTTTAAAGGAAGTGAAAGAGAGCATATTATAGAAGTAGTGAGACAGAGAAGCACAGAATATGTGCCTTGGCACTGTTCTTAGATGAGAAATGGATGTCCCCTATATGACAGAGCTTTGGCAAGTATTGAAAGATTGTCTTACTTCCTAAACTAATTATAAATAATAGGCAATGGAATTATTCATACCATAAAATCTACACTGTAACTTAATGGAATGATAGGTTAATGGTTATAAAAGTAGAAAAGGAGGCTATATATAATATAGGAATACATGTATTTTTATAAAATTTTCCATCATTTATAACAGAAAGCAGAGCTCTCTCTTTTTCATCATATCATTGGAATAGCTTTTACTAAAAACTGAAGTGGCATTTAACAACATCCTAGTGATCTATAATACAGATTTGTAAGGTGAGGTGTGACGTTTGATTCAGGAAGTTTTTGTCTTCATTTAAGAACATTTTATAGTCTATATGTTATTCAGATTTCTTCGTTTTTACCTAATGTCCTTATTCTGTTCCAGGATCCCATCCAGAATATCATATTACACTTAGTCGTCATATCTTCCTCTGGATCCTCTTCTTGCCTTTATTATTGCTTAGCATAAAATCTTTCTCTGTTGCTTAAATTATTTTCAAATGTTCTTAACTAGAATAAGGAGGATAAACATAGATAAAAAGTGTGAAGATCAGGCTGACAACGAAATTACTTATATTTTATATTTGTATTACATCTGCCTCACTAATTCTGTGCCTTGGCTTTCACTCCCTGGTATTTTTAATATGAATTGAATTTACAAATTGATTTTAGTTTAGGGATGCATTACCATCTTGAAACATAAGAAATCACATGTAAGGAGGCTATCTATGTGAGCCAGGAAGTCCTAAATGAGAGCCTCTCTCTGTGTCATAGAAATGCAACCTAACAATGTTTAAACCTTTTATTGGATCTGCCAATAATATTTTAGCCTCAGGGCTCATTTAAAAGCATCACAGGAAAACATGTAGCTCTTGCCAATGTAGCTAACAAGACAGAATTAATACAAGGCATATTAACAACATTTTAAAGAACATTATAATTGTGACACGGTGTTCAAAGCAAAGATATGCTAAGGGAGCTACAGAATTAAGTGGGATAATACTTTAATAGAGATAATTACTTTGGGGACATCTAGGACCTATTTAGGGCTGCTTGGAATACATATGTATTTAGTGTATACCAAATACGAATGATTTTTCAAGGCTCTCATGAAGTGAACACAACGATGAAATCCTTATAGGATCTTAAAGACTCTGTCTTTAGAGGAGCTTAAAACGTAATGGAGGCATTATACATGATGTGCAAATAATGGACAAGGCAATGTGAAAGGCAGTGCTGAGTATGGAAGGGCTACTCGCAATGTGCTAAATTAGGTGATCTAAATGAGGAAACCACTCTTAACTCTACACATTCTAGTCCTGAGGTCAGAAGACCAAAGCAGGATGGAACAACCAAATGGCAGCCTACAAGTAAGGGGCATTTTAAAGGCATAGCTTATAGCCTATGAGGAGTGAATCTTGCTTCTTTCATATGTATAAGACCAAAGCAGGATGGAACAACCAAATGGCAGCCTACAAGTAAGGGGCATTTTAAAGGCATAGCTTATAGCCTATGAGGAGTGAATCTTGCTTCTTTCATATGTATAAGACCCATAGGGCTCTCTCTCTCTCTCTCTCTTTTTTAAAGAATTTATTTATATATGAAAGAGAGAGAGATTGAGAATCAGAGACACAGGCAGAGGACAAAACAGGCTCCATGCAGGGAGCCTGACGTGGGACTGGATCCCGGGTCTCCAGGGTCACGCCCTGGGCCCAAGGCAGCGCTAAACCACTGAGCCACCAGGGCTGCCCCATAGGGCTCTCTTAAATAGCCTTGATACTTACAGAGCCTGTTAGCTTCACAATGCAAATGGTAAGGAAAATGACCAGTTGGTGGCTGTGTAAGAGATCAAAGATAGCATTTCTTGGTTTCCTGGCTTGAAATAGTCCTCATTTTAATAATAGTTGACCTTGTAATAGGAATAGGTAGCTAGTGAGTGGCCTAATTAATGGCCCAATTAGCAAGGGCTCTCAGTCCTCGCATTAAGTGCCTGCTTAAATACCTCTACTATTACAGTTGACAAAGAAAGGACAAACTATGGAGAATAAACTATAGTGGCAAGCTCTTTGCAATGGCAGTGATGAACTCTGTATTAATGGTTGGGTACATCTCAAAACAACAAATGTTGGTGAACTCCAAGCCGCACAAGATAATGTAAAAAAGACTGTATACTACAGTGCAGTGGAGCCAGTAAGTGTAGTAGAATTACATCAGAGAAGCATTCACTCACTTTGGAAAGCACCTGTGCTAACCCCATTTACTTACTTCTTTGCCACTCCTTGAGTCTCTCTCTGTAGGAAGATAAAATGGAGTGAGAATGAAAGTTGGAGCATATGTGTATACAATCTGGATTGATTTTCCTTATATGGATGTGGTTAAAATTATTGCAGCTTTTTTTAAATTATTTTTGTATATACAAAATAATAAAATTGAATGCATCATATCACAGTGGGTTTGTATTTTCATGAGGAAAAGAAAACAACCAATGGATATCTGTTTTCTTCTAAAGTTCTCACGAAATATAAATTCTATAGAATTTATTTGTAGAATAAATTTGTCCTGCATTTGCAGGACAGAGTGCTCAGATATAAATAGAAGAGGCCCTGTAGTTCATTCAGAAGAACCTTGAGCTTAAAATTAAATTGAATGTGTGGAGATAGAGTTTACCATTAGATACTTCTAACTGTACACTATATTCTCGCTACAGTTCAATAAATATTTTTGGAGACACTCTGACACTATTTTTATGAAGCTTCTGTTGCCATTTAAATGTTAACCATAACTACCAGTGATAGAGATAAGCAATGATGGTGGACATGATTGGTACAAGACAGAAGAAGGAGAATAGGAAAGCAGGAAAAATTGCACAAGGAAGGCTATGAAGATCAGCAGGAGAAAGCAAAACGTTTCAGTTAAGAGTTACCTTGTTCAATATCATGATTCAGATACTCGTCTACAGCACCAATGACTATGAAACAGATGCTATTCATTTCAGTACTTAAAACTAAGCTCTTGCAAATCATAAATACACATTAAAATTTCATAGACATAAATAATAGGCTACTTCCTAAATATTTGAAACAAATCCTTCTGAGTGGTACTCTAGTATGAGTTCATACAGGTAGTAAGAACAACACCATGACCCAGCAGATAAAGTGGGGAAATGGCATGAATAGACCCTATAATATTTGTAATTTTTAAACTTAATTTTTCATTCTATTGGCAAATATTTAACTGAATGATAGATTTGACAGGTATATTGTTAGACACTGTGGGTGTGGAGATGACCAGGATGGCTTTTTTTTTTTTAAAGGTTTTATTTATTTATTCATGAGAAACACAGAGATAGAGGCAGAAGGAGAAGCAGGCCAATGTGGGACTTGATCCGGGGACTCCAGGATCACGCTCTGAGCCAAAGGCAGACGGCTCAACCACTGAGCCTCCCTGGTGTCCCCAGGATGGCTTTCTTATTCTTGAAGAACATCCAGTTACTTTGTTAGGGACAGGAGTATAAATATACAAATTAAAATATAAACATGTTAACAAACTATGGCAGAAAAAGCAGGGAAGATCTTAGCCAAGGGTTCATAAAAAGAATTGTTAAGTAATTAAGTGGTCAATAATAGGAAAGTGTGTGGGAGAGAATGATATTTCAGGTAAAAGAAGCAACATAATGAAACAGGTTTGTTTTAGTGAATATGGAAATTCTCTGACTAAACTAAAAGTAGTTCATTGCATTTGATTTTTTAAAAATCTTTTTTTTAAGATTTTATTTATTTATTGGAGAGAGAGTGGGATGAGGAGCAGAGGAGGAGGAAGAGGGACAAACAGACTCCATCCCAGGACCCTGAGATCATGACCTGAGCTGAAACCAAGAGTGGGACCCATAATCGCTTAACTGACTGAGCCACCCAAGTACCCCTGCATTAGATCTTTGACTCCCTCCCAGTCTCCCTACATGCCTTGAGTAACTATAGATAAGAAGAGAAACTTTGCCATGAAGAGAAAACATACCATACATCTAAATCTTCATTTCCATTTATTAAAAAAACTCACATATAATATACATATTTTAAAGGTTGAATTTTTAAAAAGTGACATGTGACAGTTCAGAAATCAGAATAGAAGCCATCTGGACCATAATTGTGCCATAAATTTCAAGACAGTAAAACTACTTCACTCTGACAGTGAATAATAAAATTGCACATGTTTAGTGATATTTTATAAAACAAAATTTATATCCCGGATATTTTTTGGAAAAAAATTCTATGTTTACCTATTATACAATTAAAGAATTGCTTAATATAACTTAAGGTTTTTGATCATTGCTTAAGGTTTTTGATAATTGTTACAATGTAACAATTATAGTGTGTTGGAGTAGGTATTACTCTTCCTAAGAAGTAATTTCATAATTAAA
Source organism: Canis lupus baileyi (assembly GCF_048164855.1). Classification (NCBI taxonomy): domain Eukaryota; kingdom Metazoa; phylum Chordata; class Mammalia; order Carnivora; family Canidae; genus Canis; species Canis lupus. The sequence continues at coordinate 65,439,930 of NC_132841.1, forward strand.
AGAAGGGTGTGCAGAGGATATGTAGATGATTTCACAAATAATCATATACGATATATACATAGATCACATATTAATAAATTGAACATCATTTCTCTCTGGATACTTTGCTGGCTCATAGATCTTCATGGTTCCTTGAAGCTATGATTAATTACTTCTACCTCCTCCTTAGCTTTCCAATATAATTATCTTAAATAGCACTTATTTCTGGTTGTTGTATACTGTGTTGGAGGATAATGGAAATGCAAGTAGGCTGAAATTTTTGTATGAGGTTTTAGAAGACAAAGGAGCTCTTAAAATGCGATTTTGTTATATTTTGAGGTCAGAACTTAATGCTTCTCCCACCCAGACGTGTACTGCTTCAATTTAGTAATGAAAGTGATAAAAAAATGCTCTTCAGTTGTCATTTTACTTTCACTTCTCTTCTATTTCAACTTTTTCAAAAAAGAAAATGACTTCTGCATATTTAGAATTATATGTTGCAAATCTAGTGATATATATTCCCCCCATATTATGGGAGTTTTTTCACAATCTATTTCATAAACAGCTGATGCTAAACCATGTTCTCATGCTTTAAGTAATTGTGTACTGGCTACCTAATAAAGAAATCTTCCACCAACTTTTTTCTTAGTTATATAAAGTGATGAAAATATAGCATTTTCATTTTTGAAAATATCTTGCTAATTAACATAAGGAACTCATTTCCTAAATCCATTAAAATCTCCTTGAATTCACAACTGTTCTCTAAAGACTGACACGATGCTAGGTTAACTGAGCATCATTCAATATGTTCAACTTTATTTAGGTTTTAGATGACAATCTCATATATTCCTAATGTAGAAAATTAAATAGCTCTACACAGGGTCAGAGCCTGAGATGTATGTCCCTGCTCTATCCCTCCCATTCTGAGTGTCACTACTCATGTGAAAACACTTCCCTGAATATATATCTTGAAATTTCTAAATATCATGCTTGCAATCATGTTTGACATTAATTTTCAGTTTTAGATAGTATCTACTGATTTCCCAGTATGGAAGATGGGGATATAGTCCTTTTATATTACCCTCCCAAACATATTTCTTTGTTTTTTTTCCATATCCTCAATGAGTTTTATATCATAATTTTGTTTAGAGCACAATTCTAAGTTTATTTTCTTAAGACTATGTAAGTATTATTCACAACTGAACCAATAGTGTGTAATGATCTCAATTTTTTATACTCCGGCATTCTAGGAGCTAATAAATAATCATCTCTTTTTTATTTGTTCAGTTCTGAATTCTCTCTATTATTAATTCATCACCAAATTCTCTGCAATACTGCATATTGCTAACAAATTTGGAAATTAATAAAATACATCATTTTTTCCTCATAGATATTCCTCCTGAAACCCTCTGTCTTCTTGATTTGGTCTAGTGTAGATGATCTTTGTCTGCTGCACAAATGTCATCACGGAATTTCCTTCATCTCTGTCATGGGTCACAGCCCATGTATCCTGCAGCCAGTGCCTTCCACTTCATTCAGTTTCTTTCTTGTTTTGATGGAGTGATCATGATTCCTGACAAAGGATTCAGGGAAAATAACTTTTTGAGAAATTGCATGTCTAAGAAAATACTCATTATGTGCTTATGAGTAAATGACAGTATTGTTATTTATATAATTCTAGTTTGGGAATCCTCTTCTTTCAGAATCATGAAAACATTGTTTCATTGACTTCTAGTTTCTAATGTTGCAACTAGAGAAATCCAATGCCATTCTGCTTCATTACTTCTATGGGAATCGATTCTTTTCCCTCTGGAAGATCTTAATGTCTTTTATTGTCCCCAATATTCTAAATGTTTATTTGATTAATAAGTTTCAATAAACCTATGTAGCAATATTAGAATTGTTAACCAATAGTCTCATGGATCATACTTTATCAATTGGATTATGTGCTTACGATTTATTTTTACTTTGGTCTTACTCATTCAGTTCATTTCCAAAGTTAGATCAGCACCTCTTTGCCACCACCACTCATTCTCTTAAATGAGGCTGTTTCATATATCTGTAATACAGTTAGATTATTTTCTTGCATTTCTTGCATTTTGCATTCCAGTCTAGAATTTTCCAACATCCTGAATACCTTTTAAAAATGTTGCATATGGTAAGATTCATTCACTCAACTTCTGTGGGTTTTGATAAATGTGCAGTGTCATGTATGTGTCATTACACTATCATACAAAGTACAATACTTTGTTTATATGCTCACCTATTGAAGGAGATCTTGACACACTCAATTTCTGGTCATTATGAATAAAGCTGCTTGATAAACATCTGTGTGCAGATTTTTGTGTAGAGATAAGTATTTAAATCAATTGGGTAAATACCTAGCAGCATATGGTAAAACTGTGTTTAGGTCTGTAAGAATCTACAGACTTTCAAAGTAGCTGTACCATTTTGCCTAACAACCAGCAATGAATTACGAATTGCTCTTGTACCATATCCTCACCAGCAATTAACATTGTCAAATTTTTGTATGCAATGACGTAAAACATCATTTTAATTTGAAATTCCCTAATGACAAAGGTTGCTGAATATATTTTCATACATCTATTTGTCTCTGTATACCTCTTTTCTGGGAGAAACAGGCAAGCTGAAGGGAGCCAGAAGGAAAGCACAAAGATGGTGTCCACTAGCCTCTGTCTCCAGAGACTATTTCAGCAGGCCCTTAGATGTGTGTTAAATTAGATGTTTGCCTCTCAAGCCAATGCTTTAGGAAGATCAAATGAGCCCTTTTTGCACAAAGTCTGGGTGTTTTTCAGTCAGCTAACTGCACTGGCCTCTGGGTCAGATGAGTCCCTGTGCAGGAACCCTTTAATTGTTTCTGAGTTTGCTATAGCTTGTGGTCTCATGGGTGCAAGCTCCATTGGCTTTCAAAGCTAGATATTTTGAAGGTTCATCTCTTAGATGCAGGTCTTAAAAGTTGAGGTGCCTTGTGAAGTTCAAACCTTTTGCTCCTCAGGGAAAACCTCAAGGTTTTGAGTTCTATCCAGTTGTGGGTTGCTGAGCTTGGGGGCGGAGTGTGTGCAAGACTGTATCTCAGCCTCTCCTACCTATTCCATTGTAGATTTAATTTAGTTTGCTTGATTTGTAGGTGTTGCTCAGTTAGTTTTTGTTTTTCAGAGGAAATGTTTCCATATGTAGCTGTGGATTCAGTGTGTTCATGAGCGGACATGAGTTCAGGATCTTTTTATATCATCATTTTGAACTGGAGCCTGACTTTGAAATTCTTTACAGGAAATTCTTATTGGAGAATTGCACTAAACTCTCTGTGGCCTTCAATTTATTTTAATTCATTAATTAAATTAAAATAGCTTATTTTGAAAAGATTTCACATTTTCCCCAATCTATTTAACTTACAGTTCCATTAATCTACTTTTGCTGTAAATTTTTTTTTTTTTTGCCAGCCTATATGAAATTAGATATCTGGCAATAGTTTTTATTTATTTTTTTTTCTTTCAGCTTCAGTAAGTAAGGAAGGGAAAGTACTTGATAAACTAATGCAGAAAACTTGTCTCTCCTTTAAAGTTGCTCTGGGGCAACTTTCACATATTTGACAGTGGCATTAGTGGCTCAACCTAAAGGGTAGAAAAATCCTGTAGCTATTTCAGCTCCAAAAAGCCATTCCTATCTTTCTGTCCAGTCTCCTTCATGTCTGTTCTAATTTTACCTCTTCCCATCCTGGTAACCTTCTTTCATCTACTTTAAATCCAGCTTTGCTCACAACTTTATGTGAACAAATATGATATTTTCCACTGGATATCACCGTTACCCCCACATTCTCAAGCTGCTCATGAGTAATCGCCTAAAAGTTACTTAAGGGAGACAGGACTACTGATACCCATAGTAAGGTTACTATAGAGGATCAATTTTTCCATGGTCCACAGTTTACGAAATGCGACTTTGATTCCTATAAATATTCCATTTATCTAATTCATAGACTTACTGCTTTTTAGATATAATAAGACATTGAAAGCTTATTTTTAAAGAAGAAAAAAAATAATAAAGGCAGTTTCTATCAGCAGAGTTTGTATGTTTAGCAAGATTTTAAATGGAGGGTATTGAGTAAATAAATATACATACTAGATAGTCACTTCTATTATTTTCAATTTAGCTTTCAAGTGACTAGTTCAATGCATGTCTGCTAAGTCTTTTCACTTTCATATCCTCCTCATGGAATATAAATATTAATTTTGTTTTGGGATATTAAAATTTTCTGAAATGAATACTCTGAGTCAGCAGTTTTGAATCAGTTTATTGCAATATACAAGCAAAGAGAGAGCCTGGCACAACGGAAGTTAAATAAGAATTAGGATACCTGGGGATCCCTGGGTGGCTCAGCGGTTTGGCGCCTGCCTTTGGCCCAGGGCGTGATCCTGGAGTCCCGGGATCGAGTCCCATGTCAGGCTCCCGGCATGGAGCCTGCTTCTCCCTCCTCCTATGTCTCTGCCTCTCTCTCTCTCTCTCTCTGTCTATCATAAATAAATAAATAAATAAATAAATAAATAAATAAATAAATAAATATTTTTTAAAAAAGAATTAGGATACCTACATTTATTATTCGATTTCAGCATCGTTTTGCAAGGTGAATTAGGGCAAAGCATTTTATTTCCTCACAATTCCAATTTTGTATCTGTAAAATGGGAGGGCTATTGGTGTTTTCTAGATGATGTTTCTTATAAATCATATTTATGAACAGAGAATAAAAAGTATAGCATAAATTCAATGTATTTAGAGAAAGTATTCTAATGCCAGCCTACTCCCAAATTTTACTAGGCTCTTTTGAAAACTGATTTCTGCCTTGCAGATTAATATATTTGCATTGGGTAGGAAGTCATATAATTCAGCAATTTGTTGGGTACTGTCAAAGTCAATTTTGTTCTGTAAAATAAAGCACAGCAAATCTGTTAGTGTAGTTAAAACATCTTATTAAAAGGGACTCATATCTTTGAGGAACTGCAGCCATTACTTGGGAATCCTCTTCAAAGGTGAGGATTTAGTAAAATTTTAATTTTACAAAATTAAAAACCTCAAACAAACAACAAGGGAAACAAATAAAACCAGATTAGTTTAGAAAGGTGCCTTATCTCAGACCAACTCCTTATCCAGAAACCTAACCTGGAATAGTTTCACCAGTTGACAGTTTTATATATGATAAAATTTTGAATCCCAACCTGCAAATATGTTAGTAATGTAGCAGAACATTACTATTATTATTAAAGATATTCAATGAATCTATCCTGCAACAGAAAAAATACAGTGAAATAAAACCCCAAGATGCCACAGATTCCCCCTGTGCAAGGAAAATTTCTTATTCAGTCCCTGAGGAGTCTTCCTGTAGTGGAGTTTTCTGTGAACTTCTCATTGTCCAGCAGTTGGACTATCCAGGTCCTCTTTCCTGTTTATATGGTTACTTTGATAACTACAGTAATACTCAGTATTGACAATCCTCTGCTAGTTGTCCTGAGGCACTCTTTTCATGGAACAAATGTACCACTTGATGCAAGATGGCAACAATGTGTGGGGCCAGGAGGTGTATGAAAACTCTGCTTTCTACTCAATTTTGCTGGGAACCTGAGAGTGCTCTAAAAAATAGTGCATTAATTTAAAAAAATGTAACTCTGGAAACAAGACAGTACAATTTTTAACACTGGATTATAAAATATTTTCACTGTTTTATTTCTCTGCAGACTGCACACATAGGATAGTCCAATAAAAATACACAGACATGTTTTGTATCTCTAATACATAATATGTTTGCCCAAAATGCATATGTTGAAGCTTTAATCCCCAATGTGACTGGAAACAGGGCTTTTAGGTAATTAAAGTCAAATGAGGTCATAGAGTGGAACCCTAATCCAATAGGACTGTTCTCCTTATGGGAGGAAGAAATGCCAGGACAGTGCATATACATAGAAAAGGCTACGCCAGGACTTACCAAGAATGTGTCGATCTAAAAGCCAGAAAGTGAGGTCTCAACAGAAAGAAATTCTGGTTTGATCTTGGAGTTCCAGTTTCTAGAATTGTGAGAAAATAAACTTCTGTTTTTTAAGACATACAGCTCTAGACTAATACCACATATATGTTTATAATACACTTGGTCAAGTACCATCGTCTAAGCAATTCAAGCAAACAGATTCCTATTATAATGCTGCTTTGGTGGTGCTGATAAGAACAGCATGGAGAGAGGAAGAAGAAGATTCTGTGTCTCTCACCTTTCAGTCTAATGTCCCCTACTGACCAATTTATCTGATATCTTATATTAGCTGAATTTAAAAGGAAACCACCTTAGGGACGCCTGGGTGGCTCAGCAGTTGAGCATCTGCCTTTGACTCAAGGTGTGATCCCTGAGTCCCAGGATCGAGTCCCACATCAGGCTCCCTGCATGGAGCCTGCTTCTCCCTCTGCCTATGTCTCTGCCTCTCTCTCTCTGTCTCTCATGAAAAAAATAAAAATAAAAAATCTTAAAAAAAAGGAAGCCACCTTGCAGAGAAGAAATATAGTTTACAAAGTCCCAGGACAGAATCTCAAAGCAAAATATGAAAGAGTGTATATGGATCTGGGAGACAGTAGCTTAATGGTCACATTATTAAGTTAATTGAATCACATATTAAAGTTAATTGAAAAATAATCTAAATGACAGCACAAAGTCTATAAATTAGATTTTCTAGAATGAATTTATAGATAGTAAAATTTGCACATTGAAAAGAGTTATTAGGGATACTGAGCTTAGTAAGAGGATATTAATCTTTCTCTGGAGATCTTTAAAAGTAGGAAATAATTTAAATCTGTTGGATGGTTTATTACTCTTCTGTCTTCAGATAGGGAAACATTATTTTCCAAATCTGTGATTCTAATATCCTTAACCTATACACTTGCTAACTGAAAGGAAATCTCCTTTATTTTACTTTTTAAAAAAGATTTTATGGGAACCCTGGGTGGCGCAGCGGTTTAGCGCCTGCCTTTGGCCCAGGGCGCGATCCTGGAGACCCGGGATCGAGTCCCACATCAGGCTCCCGGTGCATGGAGCCTGCTTTTCCCTCTGCCTATGTCTCTGCCTCTCTCTCTCTCTCTCTCTGTGACTATCATAAATAAATAAAAATTTAAAAAAATTAAAAAAATAAAAAGATTTTATTTATTTATTTGAGAGACAGAGAGAGAGAGCACTTGCAAGCAGGGGGAGGGGTGGAGGGAATCTCAAGCAGACTCTATGCTGAGTGTGGAGACCAAAGCAGAGATCAATCTCATGACTTTGAGATCATGACCTGAGCTAAAATCATGAGTGGGTCGCTGAACGACTAAGACACCCAGGCACCCCAAAAGCCCTCTTTATAGATAAAGTCATACTCTGATTCACTGATTACATATAATCCCATTATAAGCAAGGGAATATGATATACATTTATATATATAATATATAAACCTTCAAAAAATTAAAAAAATAAACCTTAACTTCAGGCTGTTTAGTCTATTGGATGAAACCATCTGTATTCCCAAGTGTATAAAATATGAGGTGCTGTATTTTGTGTGTATCAGTTAGATTCCTTATGTTACAGGTACTAGAATACCTGAGAAAGTTGCTTATGGGGAAAAAAAAAAGATAAACTTGGGTGAAATCACTGAAGAGTCCCAGCTATACGGGTTTCAGTTCAAACTAGTCAGTATACGCATTGTTGCTTCATCACTCAGCTTTGGTCTCTACGCTATTTGTTTCATTCTTGGGGATTCTGGAATGGCAAGACAACTAGGAGCTACAGTCCCATATTACTCTCTCAATAGAGTGATGTGGCCAGCTAGGAACCAATCTCTGTAAAAATAAATTACATTTGGTTAAGCCAACTTCACATACCTCTGGACTCAGAAATAAAATCAGATCCACTTGAAGTTAGGGTGTCTGAGTGATGGAGTTAATTGAGAATCTGAATCTTGGATTCCACTCAGGTCCTCACAGGGTGGTGACATGGAGCACCGCCTTGGGCTCTGCACTCAGCATAGAGTCTGCTTGGGATTCTTTCCCTGACCTCTCCCCCTGTCTCTCCTTCTCTCAAATAAATAAATAAACCTTTTAAAAAATAAAATAAAATAAAATCAGATCCACTTGAAGTAAATGAAATGAAGAGGGAAAAACAGTGATTTCATAGAAATTTGAAATTTTAGTGTAGGAATAAAAAGCTAAAAGATATGTGTCAATAAGAGGACAGATATCTAGTATATGATGTAATTTCACAAAGAAAGATGAATCTATGGACATTCAAAGGTGGAAGAAGGTAGTTTTGAGCAAAGATATCAAGGAGATGATATTTGAGTGTAGCCAAGTGGAACTTTGAAATATAGTGACGTGGGAAAGTACATTCTCAGAAAACAGAAGAGAGTGGGCAAAGATAAAAAACAAAGTGAGGTATGTATGGGAAACATTATTGTGTGGTCAGGGAATTTGAAGGAAAAATAGTAAGGACTAAGAAAAGTAGCTTGGCATCAGATTACAGAGCACTTTGGCAGTCTAAATAATTTAATGTTATTTCAGTGGGCAGTGTGTAACCACTGATTTTTTTTTAGAAAAGATATGATGTAATCATACTAATTATAGGAGAAAAATCTGATAACAACAATGCTTAGAATAAATAGAATTGGAGAAAAGCAGGGGAAGACCATTTAGAAAGCTGTTGCCATAGTCATAACATGAAATAATGAGACTGGGACTGATCTAGTAAATTTGGAATGACAAAAGAGAGGATGAATTCTTGAGACATTGGAGATGATAGGAGCTGCAGGATTTCATTGGCAAAGGAAAAGAAGGAAATAAAGGTTATTTAGTGGTTGTGTATGTGAATAGTATCTGTTGAATGCCTTTAACAGAAAAATGGAATGTATAATGAATAGCAGATCTAGCAGAGAGACAATGCATTTTATTAATTTGTTTTGAAATTTACGTTTTATCAGGGTCAGAATAAGTAGCAAGAGTATAATAATACATATATGTATTAGTTTCTTATTGCTATTGTAATGAATTACCACAAATTTAGTGGCTTTGAATAACACAAATGTGTTAACTCACAGTTCTGGAGACCAGAAGTGAAAAATGGGTATCACCAGAATAAAAGGAGGGTGTTGGCGGGCTGTTTTTCTTCTGAAAGCTCCAGGGGAAAATCTGTTTCCTTGCCTTTCCCAACTTTTAGAGGCTACCCGTATGCCTTAGCTCTTCCTCTATTTTCAAAGATGGCAGTAAACATCTTCAAATCTCCCTCTGACTCTCACATTAACTCTTTTGCCTACCTTGTTCATTTAGAAAGACCTTTGATTACATCAGGTCTAACAAGATAATTTGGGATAAGCTACCCATCTCAAGATCCTTAATTTAATTATCTGCCAAGATCCTTTTGCCATGTAAATTAACACATTCATAAATTATAGGGATTAGGATGTAGACAAAAGAGACCCTAGTCTAACCTTGGAGTCTAACTCTGTACTAGAAACCAACCTGTGGGTGACCCGAGGACAATATAGTCTGGCCACCTACAGGAACCCTAACTTGTAACAGCTGAATGGTTCACTTCATAGGGAAATACACTGATTGGAATCAGGTATGAGTCAATTTTATATCCTGAAATCCCTGCTCACTTTTGCAGGCAGATGAACTCATTTCCCCCACTTGTCCCTTGTGCAGATGGATGGCTTTAGCAAAGTTTTTACACATAGCTGTGCACCAGGCGGTAAATAAATAAATAAATAAATAAATAAATAAATAAATAAATAAATAAACACCAAGTGTGCATTATCTGTTTATTTGCTTGTTTATTTGGAGAAACCAGTTTAATTTCTGATAGAGTTTTCAGATAGTGGTGGTGCCTGGCTCAGGGCTGGGCAGGAAGTGGCCAAACCCTTGCCATGCTACCTAGGTCTCTGAAAAGGGGAGCAGAAATAAAAGTTTAACGCTGAGGTCACTGCTGTGTCCTAGATGCTACAACCTAGAAAATAATGTTAATCAAGGATATAAAAAACCCCTCTAACATCTACAAAACTGCACTCTTAAAAAAATAAATCAAATAAATAAAAATAAGGTGCCCAAGTTATGGTTCTTGGGATGATGAACCCCTGTCCACTTCGAGATATGGTTGCTGAAGGCAGATTCCTTGGTTGACCCTGGATCCGGGATCACTTGAGGTCATCAGAGAATGTGACCTGTAGCCTGATCTGTTGATCCTTGTTTGGTGCCGGTCCCAGTGATACCTCAGGAGAGTGGCAAGGGGCATCTGTAGACTGAAGCATTCAGTAAGGTGGAGAGGGGCAGAGCCTACTCTTGATTGGGGCAGAACCAAAAAATATTTGTGTTCCCTGAAATTGGAAGTGAGTGGGCATCATTCTGCCAACAACAGTATATAATATGATAAATACTTAGGAAAAAGAAAAAGCACATGGGCTCAACATTTCAAAATCTTGGTGAATACTATGTCCTTTTTCTGAGGGTTTAGAACAATGTCAAAATTGGGTTGGAAATACCTAAAATAAATGCTGCAATGAGCTGTTAGGTGGATTCTCTTTCAGATTATTAAAATTGTTACAACACTCGGAAACCAAATACTTGATTTTTTCCTACACTTTAGGACACTTTGGTAGACTGGAAAAGCATGATAATCATATTTGAAGAGTCTCATAAATAGAAATGATGTTTATTTTTCTAGATGTTGCATCTAGGTTGGACATATGACTTATATTAGCCTGTGGTCATTAGCAAGCATAGCACAAGTTGAGGTTTGCAAAAAGCATGCACATTGAGACTTGCTCTTCCTCATTTTTTTCCATCAACATGCAGATAAACTGGGCTTCACTTCTGGAGGAGGAGAGACCGCATGGAGAGAGGAATCAGTCACCTATATGTACTAGCTAGCCATCCTTGCCATACTATCTAAAGGGTCAGGCATGGGAATAAGGTCCCCATAGACCATCCAGTCCCCACAAAGTGGTTCAGAGCCTAAGAACAATCAAGTCAAAAACATGAAAATTGTAAATGCTATTGTTTTAAGCTCCTATGTTTTGGGGTGGTTTGTTATGCTACGAAAAAATAATTGATACAGAAATTATTGTGGTTTGTTCATCTAGCTATTGAAAATAACTGCCTGTGGTCTAAAGCAACAAACCTCTAAAATGAAATTGCCTTTTTTACCCAATGACATGAATTGACAAACGGTGGTTATTTTTATTGTGATAATAAAATAATGATTTGGTATTGTATCATTTCTGAAAAGTCATACCGAGTAAGTAAATTTTATTAATTAAAAGCCACAATCCTCTTAAGCACTTTATCTAGTCCTTTCCAGCCTTTTAAATCAAGGATATATATTTTTGAGTACCTCACATGGCTGTCTGTCAAATTCTGCCTACCATGTTTCACTGCAGACTCTTTGAGTAGCACAACTCCTCATGTCAAGTAGGAGAGCCAAGGTTCAAATTCTTTGAACACTTGACAGATTCATAATCTAACATCATGGTCCTATTTCCCCCATTTTTGTATGGTTTTTTAAAATGTTATGTTCACCCCAGGGTAATGCATGAGAGAAAAAAATAAGAAGATGTCATCTTTCATCTCCCAAAACTCAAGTCAAATCAGAAGTCTTTCCCAAACAGAAAATACATGGCAGCTATTCTTGGGTATTTTTCTTCCCATCTGAACAACATGAAGCATCAAGTATGCTCCAGATTGGTGCTACTTCTATTCCATTGTTAAAAGGGAGATAGTTTTAGAGATATTTAACTATAACATTTTTTATTTACTGTAAGTCTTATCTTGCAGCTCCTTCCCCAGTTAATCAAAGACATTTCCAATTTAGAAGGAAAGCAGAATCATCTTAGAACAATGGGCTTGCTTGGGAAGTGACTTCTTACAGAGCAAAAATAATTGGAACAAAGGTCTGAACATTTTATATAACGTTATTGTTTATTTTTCCTTCTACTTTATGTATCTCAACTCTAAATTTTAGTATAGAGGTATGTATTATTTCTTCATTCCTGAAACAGTAGAGTTCAGGGTCGCTGATCCAGTCATACATAAGTGGGAAAAATGTGGGTATTTTACAAGAATCATGATGTTCCCTGTCTGGCATCCAGGTTAATTCTGAAGAGAGTGTTTTGAATTTTCATTGAGAAAGTATACTGCTATAATATTAATAGCACAATGGAGAATAATATAGATAAATTATTTTCTATGTTATTGAAACACCTAAATAAAACAGAATTCATGTTTCTTTTTATAAAATAAAAGAATAGCATACCAAACAGAATAAGTGGTAACTCAAAATGAGCTCCCTCTTTATTTCTTTAATGTATGAAGTGAGAAGAAAGCAATATAACTAGAATTTCATAAATAAAAAGTTCTGAAAACTAAAAATTCAATGTCTTTTCCATTTCTAGTGTCATTTAAGTAATGACACTAGAAATCAATCTCTTTTAAACTTATAAATAAATTAAATGTACTTTCCAAAGTGATTCTTCATAAATTAGATTTTTTTTAAGTTGTCCTTATGGGAGTAATCTCGGGGCTGTCAATTTCCAGTTTGGGGAAAGGAATTGGTGAGCACTGTTCCCAGGGCAGTGGATACTATCATGTTTTTTAATAACTATTTTTATGAGCATTTTCAATTTTACCTTTTTTTCATTAAAATATTTTGCCTCTAGCTCTTCCTGCTTATCTAATGCTGTACATGCTTATTTTATATAACTTTCATAAATGTGGTTGATTATGGTCATAAATTTGTAATAGCATTGTACTAACTTATTTTATGAGGATTTTATCCAAAATTCTCATACAACAGAAATCACTTATATATCATATTAATTTATCATATGTCATTTCAGTGAGGCTAGACTGATATTGTATCTTTTCTAAATAATGCATCTGCATCTTTTATTAGAGTAAAAAGAATATCCCTAGAAGTTAGGATGCCTCAATGTATTAGGTAGTGTGTTTGTATTTAATATTAACTCTTGAATGCATATATGCATATTTACATTTACACACCTATGTACAAATATTAACTTACAGAAATATTTTAAGTGGCTTTAACAAATCATATCATAAATGGCAGACATGCAACCAAGTAAAATATAAAGAATATACTATAAATGAGTGCCTCTGTGACAAGTAATATTATCTAACATTATACCTGCCTCTTAACTCATATCTTTTCTTCTAATCTTTGCCTTTGCAATTTATTCTTTATATTTCTTCTAAAGAAAGATCTCTAGTTTGCAGATATTGACATTTTACTTCACTATTCAAATCATTTTGGTAGAGGGTTACTTTCTATTGACTTCTAGAAATGTTAAAAGTTCTTAGGGAGACATTCTGTGCTCCAACAAAATGGCTCTGGCCTATTCCTCCTGTCTCATTACACACCATTCTATGTACCATTACTACACTCCAGACATATAGGACTACTGATTATTATCCAGATCACTCTGATATTGTGCAACTCTATAGTTGTTTTTCTTTTATTTCTGTGTACTATAACCCCATCATTAAAACACTTATCTTTCTCATTCAGTTTGTGAATCCTGCAAAATTCAGAGTAAGCAATTTTTCCTCTTGGAAGCCATTTCTGATGTCACATGCAAGGCTAATCAGTTCTTTTTGCCACCAGTGTGCTGATTATTCAATTAGTAAGATGTAAAGAGGAGTATTAAGGAATCGACTTTTAATGAAATTATTTCCCTTTCCTAATGGATCATGAGTACCATGACTAGAGATTTCTTTAGTTTTGAATTTAAAGTACCTAACAGAGTTATTGGAATACAGAAAGCCCTCACTAAATATTGATTAAAATAATTATATATGTAACGACAAAGTTACATATATTCTTATACAAACATACACACACATATAATACAAATATATTCTTAAAATGTTAAACTGGGGGGATTTAAAACTCTTTGCCTAGAAATAAGCATGCTAATTTTTCAGTGGAAATAACTTTTCCCTATTTACTATTCTCTAAGAAGTCTAGCACACGGTCTTCAGTTTTCCCACAAAATGACATGGATATGAATTAGCATATAAGCTGCTTCACATTTTATTATTTTATGATTCTAATAAAATGCCTTATATTCCATATATAAAAACTAATTCTGGTTGGATTGTAGCTTTTGATGAGTGACATACTGAGCCAAACAGAGGACAGGTATCAGGAATAGATCTTGTAATTTTATATTTTGAAAAAGAACCCTTTGTTTTCATTACTTCTTTTAATGATTCCAATTACAATCATTCTTAAATTTTTTCTTATCAACTTAATCAGTTTTTAGTTAAATTTCATAACATTTGAATCTTGATCAAAATCAGTTCCACTCATCATTCTTATTTTAATCCTTAGGACTTGACTCTTCCCCCCTCCCCAGAAGCCTCATGAGCGTTAAAATTTTTTTAAAATGCCTCACAAATAAAGATTAAAATAAAAGAAAATCTTTTCTTTTTTCCAAAAGGAAAAAGGATTTTGGAAAGGATTTTTTTTTTCTTTTGCCAGTGTAGAAATAAAATTCTTTCTCACCTGTGTTTTTTCTCCAAATATTCTTTCTTCTAAATACACAGAGAAGAAGAAACTATTGAGTTTTAGTTCCTTCAAGAAACATCAATTTTTCTTTTGGCTTTAAACCATTTTATATCAGCAATTAAATATGTATTTTTTTTGTTCCATAATATGATACAAAAGAAAGGGAGAGTTTTAAATTTTATCATATTATATTTTAATTTCTTTAATAGGAAGAGAGGAAATAAAGCCTGTTTTAATCACAATGTCAGTGGCTTAGTTGACTCAAGTAAATATTTGAAAACAGTTAATAGGATATTTCTAAAGTTTACAAAAACAACAGAAAATTCCAGCCACAGAGATTTGAGTATAGTTGTTTTTCACTTACAAGTAATTTGTCCATGAAAGAAAGGCAACAAGCAATGGCTGTTCTCTTCTCTTCTACCTTAGAAAAATCCCAGAGAACAGTTGGTTAATAGATATGTTCTGTTCTGGTGTTAATTTTAAGTTCCCAGGTATAAATCATAATGGAATTTTGTTTGCTTCTCATGCTTCTTTCAGTCCCTCCTCCTGATTTGTTTTGCAGTTGTTGGTCTGTTATAATACAAGAAATTCAGTAGAACATTAATTATCAGTATACTATTTAGAATAGAATGATCACAAAGAAGATTCAAACTTGAAATGGCCCAAACCTCATTTATTAGGAGGGCATGCCCAGTACCTTCCATCTCTGAGTGATGCCAGCTTTTGGACAGTCACCAAAACAGACTGAACCAGAAACTTAAAAATTATTTGTAGCCTCTCTGTGCCTCACTTCTGTTATCAAATAAATCAAATAAACCTCCTAACAATTCTGATGGTAGTCTCCGTCTCTCATTTCATTTCTGCTATCATGAGTCCTATCAGATACATACATGTAGGTTGGATATTAAGAAAGACCAAACACTGAGCAACACTGAAGGATGAGGTGATATCTCCTCTGAGAGAAAGACTGGACTGACTTAAAAGAGGTAGATTCCCCAACTTCAGTGTTCCACTCTTGTAACTCAACCCACTGCACATAAGGATGTGCCTGGAGGTCCTCTGTAACTCTCCCATGAGATCTGAGAGTCAAGGAGGAGTGAGGCAAACACGTTGCTGCTTGCTGCTTGCTGCGGTATGATTAATGATGTCCTTTGTATCATGAGTTGTGTCTTCTACCAAGATCTATGAATCTGTAACATGTTGACTTCTGATGTAAATACAGTAAAATGAACGTTAGATCAGAACCTTAGATCTGAATTCAGTTTTTTTTTATGTTAAACATTCACATATTTTACAGCAATCCCATCCCTAAGTATTTATCCAAGGGAAATGAGCACGTATGTCCACATAAAGATCCTACATAAACTTTGTGTATTTATTCATAATCACCTCAGACTGGAAACAAGACAAATATATGTTAATTTAGAATGGATAAAGAAAACTATGATACATCTATGGAACATTACTCAACAATATAAAGATAAAAACTAATGACAAATGCAACATGAGGAATCTCAAAGGCATTATGCTAAATGAAAGAGCCATATACAAAGGCTCCATACTGTGTGATTTTATTTATGTGAGATTCTAGATAAGGCAAAACTATAGGGACAGAAATCATATCAGAGATAGCAAAGGCTAGGGAAGGGTAATATGTGAGAATGGACTGTAAAGAATCATTTGGGATATTTTAAGGTGATGAAACAGTCTGTAACTTGACTGTGATGTGATTATACAACTGTGTATATTTGTCAAAACTCATTGAACTTTACACTTAAAAAGGATGAACTTTAATTATAGTTCTATGAAAGAATGTAAATTCAGTTAAATGTTTGTTTCATTTTTATTTAAATCAGTTTGCTTATCAGAAACTCAAATACTTGGTTGGTAAGGAGAAATGAGAAATGTAAAGTTTCCTATTAGAGAGTTAGTAGGGAAAAAAACACATGTCCAGAAGTAAGGATACTAACCATGGGCCATGATTGAGATTTCCAGGATGTGAGGTTGCTTCAGAATTAAAATAAAAGGACTATGGATGATTCTGAGGTGAGTTTCCATATTTAATTATTCCTCTTAGGGCTTAAGAACCACCCATACAAAATTTCTCTACCCAATAATGATTGCCTAGAACACCCACTAATATTCACTTCAGATAGAGCAAACTAGCCTAGGCATCATAAAATTTCCAAGTAATTAAGGATCAATATTGAAGGTAGTTTCTGATAATTCTTTGGATGTCTTGATATTTTCTCTTCTTGATTATAATTGTGGAGTTTGGCCTCATGTCTGGATAAAGTTTGTTCACTTTCTTACCAGAGAAGCTAAACTCTTCTTTTAGGTATGGTAGCAAGAAAAGTATAGTTACCTTCTCATCTCTTTTTTTTTTTTTTTTCTTGTGTAAAATGAGACTTTTCATTAGGATTCACAGTTATTAACTAATTCAGCTTGGCAGAAGATGTAAAGAGACTCAAAACATAGTTGCAGCTGAAATTAAATTCAGCTGCTTACTCTAAAGACAAAGCAAGTTTTTACCTCAGACTTCTTTGCTAGTTGAGATTCATTTACTGAACTCTTGATGTATTCTCATTCAAAGCATTCACCATTCCAATTCCATTCTATATAATTCAGAATGTCCTCAATGTTATAGAGAAAAAGAGGATTGGAATGTGTTATTATAGCTTAAATTTCATTTGTAGTAACTTCCATAAGAGGTCTACCAATTCTGTTGGCATAGTATCTCTTTTGGTATATCAGATAAAAGCATAGATCACAAAGAAGTTTTTATAAAAATCACAAGAAAGACTTATTTAAACACAGTATTTGTACTTAATCCTCAGGAAGTCTGATTTAAGTATTTCTCAGGTAGGATCTGAGAATCCTTTTTAAGCAAGCAGAACGAGTTACATTGATGAAGATTATTGCTGACCATATTGAGAATCTACTTGTCAGTATATAGCTGAATCTCCCATATTAACAAGAATTTTATATCTCCTTTGACCCTACCATGCATCATCAAGTTCCATAGATGTTGGCTCTTCATAGATGCTCATTTCTATTGCTCTTTCCATTTCTCCTGGCACAAAGGTAGAACAGAGATTTAGAGCTGCTCAACATGACCATTACAATATTGTCCTGAATCCTCTTGACTTTAATCTTGTCTTCCCCAAAAATTCCATATGTGATTTACCTCCTGTAACTCCATATGTGATTTACCTCCTATACCTTCAGAAACATTTCAAATCCCTCTAATTTCCATGTAGTAAAGTTTAAAACTCTCATTCAAGCCACTTCATTCTGAACATTCAATGTTATACCGTAATAATCTCTTTGCCTGAAATGCCATGTTTGTAATCTCTACCTGACAAAATCCTACTCCATCCTCTCATTTCTAATTCAAGTATCTATCTTCTTCATGTAGCCCTTCCCAATCCTCTAAAGCATAAATAAAAACTTCCACAGCATTTTATCATTTATCACATGTCTGCCGTATAAAATACATAATAAATTCTCAATAAAATTTAATAAATGAAAAAATGATTATATGAGCAACCTCAGTTGTTGTGGCTCATTCTATTCTTTATTCTAATTAGTCTTTCAGCTTTTTTCATTTTTAAATGAATTATTTATTGAGGAAAGCACAGAGAAAAGTGCACTAAACATACATGTGCAACTAGATGAATTTTCACAAAGTAACCAGAAGCCAAATTGGGAGACAGCACATGACCAGTAGACCAGAAGCAACCTTACTGCCCCTCTCCATTCCTATTCCCTGCCAATGGTAGTAAATATTCTGACTTTTGGCACCATAGATTAAATTGTCTATTTACCTAACATGAATATCATATAATATGTACTGTGTTGTGTCTGGTTTCTATTTCCAACTATTGTATTTGTGAAGTACACCTATATTTTTGCATATTAGCAATTGTTTCATATTCTGATTGTTACATTGTATCCATTGTATAAAATGCAATGATTTATATACTCTATTTGTATGGGCATTTGAATTGTTTCCAGTTTTTTACTCTTGCTGATAATGTTAGCATAAATGTTTTATGCATGTCTTATTGATGATTGTATGCAGACATTTCTGTTGAGCACATACCTAGAGGTGGAATTTCTGGGTCAAATGCTATTGATCTTTTTTTCTAAATATCTCATCAATACATAGTATTCAAACTTATTTCCATTGAATTTATTATTTCAGGCTTAGGTAATGTCTTACGTCCTTTCTTTCTTTCTCTTTCTTTCTTTCTTTCTTTCTTTCTTTCTTTCTTTCTTTCTTTCTTCTTTCTTTCTCTTTCTTTCTTTCTCTTTCTTTCTTTCTTTTCTTCTTTCTTCTTTCTTTCTCTCTCTTTCTCTCTTTCTTTTCTTTTTAAAATTTTATTTAGTTATTTATGAGAGACATGAAGACAGAAGCAGAGACATAGGCAGAGGGAGAAGCAGGCACCTTGCAAGGAGCCCAATGTGGGATTTGATCCCAGATCCTGGGATCACGTCCTGAGTGGAAGGCAGATGCTTAACCACTGAGCCACCGAGGCATTCCAAGGTTTAGGTAATTTCTATTTGGGATTAGTAAAGTGGCTGGTGGCCTCAGAACTGGTCTTCCTGCCTTTATCCATCACTACCACTCATTTTTCCCAATTTTAGCAGATATAAAACACTATTTTCATTATGTCCTCAACTGCCTTAAAACTTTACAGATACCCTGTACTTTAGAGAAAAAAAAATGAAGTTTTATATCTGGCATATGATTTACTTTATGATTATGCCAGTGTTCATTTTTTTAGCCTCATAACCTCCAATTCTTACATTTCATTTCAGTAATCTAAAATTTTGTTACTCTTCTTTACATTAGTCACTCTTCTAATGCAATTAGTCGACAAGGACTTAACTTGAGTGTAGAGGTGTTTTCTTTTTGATAATCTTAGGGAAATTCTTCTTGGCCTAGAGGTCACTCCTATTGAGTTATGGCTTCATGCAGGCATTGGCTGACCCTTAGCTCATAAAATATTTTTGGTATTCTTTAAATTATTTTACAAATACTGTTGGAGGCCCCAGGCCTTCAGCTTGAATCACAAAAGGTTCTGAATGCTGTTTACCCTTTAGATGTGGAACAATATTTATTGATCAAGGGATCCTGGTGGGCTGAGTCCCCAGGTGGGATTAAGTAATACAGGGTGTAGAACTACATAAGATTCCATGAAAGAATCCTAGCAAATGCTTATAGGAAATTTTATTTAAGAGGGCAGTGATTGGGGTTGAGTGATAGAGGAAGCAATCAAAGATCTCTTGAATTTCCAGAACTTTTTCTGTACCTAAAGGACATTTTTCTCAGGAAGCAGGGGCCAGAAAACAAACTCCTGATTACTAGAACGATTGATAGAAAGATTGATGGTAAACTACAAGCTTGGCAGCAACTGAATTGGGAAAGTTATATGAGCCAGGACTTGGAATTTATCTATGCAGTGAAGAAATAACTATTTTTAACAGCAATTATTATTATTTTAAGTGGACCTCTCCAGTAAGGGCAATGGAGCCAGAGAGCAATTAGATAACATAAATCCTATCAAGCAACTGATCAAATGTATGGTGCTGGAAAAAAATAAAAAAGGGACTCAGTTAAGAGAGTATACACAAAGAGACACGGACCCAGTCTAAAAATGGCTAGATAATAGGAATTCAGATTATAACCAGTTTGAGTAAGTAAATAGAATTTTGTATAACGCTAATTGCTCTTTGAACAAGAATGCTCTCAACATATCCTTCTGCCAGGGAACTCACCTAATCTTAAAAAAAAAAAAATCTGGGAAAGGGAGATTCTTAATTTGCAAATTAGGCAAACATAAAGAGTTGACTAGATTATATGGTTGATCTCAGAAACACTGAGAAACATCTACTGCAGAACTCCTGACGGTCAAAGATACTCTTATTTTATCAAGATTGAATGCAAATTTTGACCTCTATAGTATTAGTCTCAGTTTTTTGCCTATTTTGTTTGTGTGTGGTGTTGGAGAATAAGCTTAATACTACATTACTGTAGGAACTGGTATTGGATTATTAGGCTGCTAGAGTATGGTAGGATCTGTAGGTCATTGAAAGGTAAATATTTATCCAACTCTGATACAAGAACCATATTGGATACTTATTAAAAATACAAAATTCCAGGCCCCTCCTCAGGTCTAATTGACTTGAGAATCTCCAGCTGATAGAGGGGTAGAAGCAGCCAGGAAACTACATTATAAAATAAGTAGTCCAGGTGATCCTTTTTGTGTATGAAAATTCAGGAACCTGTAGACAGAGATCAAAATGTTATAGAAATATGTCAGAACAAGCAGCTAGTTTAAAAGTTAGTAGAGGGCAAACTTGAATGAGTTTAAGTTAAACTCTTAGAGGAGGGATTGAGAAATTGTGATCCTATTGGTCAGGAGAGAGGACTTATACCCATAGCTTAAATCAGAAGAGTAAATTAGAAGTCAAATAAAAGCAGAGTTGCATAAAGATATCTGGTCCAACATAATGAAGAGGATGTCAGGCAGTAGTAGACTCATTTTCTGAAAGAGTTATTCAACATGGGAATTTGTCTTGTAGGTTTCTCTTAATAATCTTGAGCATATTTTCAAGTTGGAACTCAATTTAATAAAGTACTCTCGTTCTTTTGCAATGTTTATTATTATGGGGCTAAAGAACATTCCTAATTCCCTCAAGAGCTTAGGTATTCTCTTCACAGGGAAGACTGTGTTTACACTCTTGGGTTGGTACTTGAGAATATCTGTATTCCTCAGAATGATTATTTTGTTGTAGACTTAGTCTTCTGCTTCCTAGTTTGGTTAGGGGTGTGTGTGTATGTGTGTGTGTGTGTGTGTGTGTGTGTGTGTGTGTGTGTATTTCTAGCCACCCCCTTCCTTGTCCATAGTTATGAATCTTGTCTGGGAAATAGACCCTGACAGCAATATTATGTATTAACGTTTATTCATAGCAGCTAATATTTTTTTTTAATTTTTAATTATTTATGATAGTCACACACACACACACAGAGAGAGAGAGAGAGAGAGGCAGAGACATAGGCAGAGGGAGAAGCAGGCTCCATGCACCGGGAGCCTGACATGGGATTCGATCCCGAGTCTCCAGGATCGTGCCCTGGGCCAAAGGCAGGCGCTAAACCGCTGCGCCACCCAGGGATCCCAGCTGATATTTTTATAATGTTAAAAACAAGCATTTTTCTAAGGATTTATTGTGTAATATATAAAGAACATATAAAAATCTTAAAGAAGGAAGGGAGAATATATTTTTTCTTTTAATATAACATCGGGAATTTTTCCACTATCAATTTTTGCTATGCTCTGTAAGTCTCTCAGCTTTTTCCATTGTCCTTTCTTTTCCATCTTCTCTTTCCTGCTATAAACTACCTTATGGTATTTTATGTTATAAAAATGCACATGTACTTGTGTACTGGAAACAAAGATTTTATCAGTTAATGATTTCTAAACCCTTAGTGTTATTTTTCATGATAAAAGCATTTATTGTAATGCATTTAAAAAATTACTCTGTTACCAGGGGTTATAAATGTCAGTTTACTTCCATAATTATTTCCTGTCCCATTATCTTAACCCCCCTCAAAGTTTACTATATTAACTGTAGTTCATCACAGGAGTCTCTAAAATATTCACTTTGGAATAACTGTTTTCAAGAATACAAACCAAAACTGGCTTCAACCCCTGTTTTGCAATTAAAAGAGTAGTTCCTATGAGTAGCCACTGGGAGGTAGCATGTGTATTGTGTTTTCCTTACAGTTTTGTGTGAAGTTATGAACTAAGAGCTCATAGTACATAAAATTAACAGTAGTATTTTTATGATTTGCATTACAAGTGTGTTAAAATATATAATTAATAATGATGGTCAAATTGGCGACCAGCAGAAGCTAGACAATGTAGACAACCAAAAGTCATCCATGCTGTGTTAGGAGATCAGCGTTTTCCCTTAGAAAAAGATTTAGAATGCTGAATACTTGAATATTTTGCCACCTTTGTCACTTTATGAAAAAATAAGTAACAAAATCTTATGTCCTATTTGAGAGAGTTCAGAAACAAAAATAGTTATGGTTACATGAGTGAGTTAGAAAGCAGCATCCAATGTAGGAAGCTCATTTGCAGGCCTGCACATATCTCAGTGGAAACATCTCTCTGCTCTGCATAGATTTTTTTTTAATATCATTTAAATTGTTACTGTTACTAGGATGTATTACTGGAAACTTGGATTTTACCACAGTAAGTCAATTTCCTGTTCATAACATGCTATTTTGAGCTTTATTAATATGAAAGTTAACCTCAAAGCTTTAGAGGCTAATGCCTTTAAAAGTGTCAAATATTTTTAATGTTTGTGAACTTTAAGTATGTTAAATAGGACACTTTTTTGCTCAAAGAATTTAGGGTTAAGTTTTGACTAATGTTGAATTCTAATTTGCATCTTTCTTAGTACTTAGCTATAATTCAGGAATAGTGTATATAATGGAGAACATTTTTGTTGTAAAATCATAATCCATAAACTGTATCAGAAAATCACAAAATTCATCAAGCATCAGTAACTTAGTGTTTGCCACATTCATTCTTTAATTGAAATAAAGTCTTAAAATAGATCCTTATTAAATTATTGAAAATATTTTTTTCAATACAAACCACCTTCCAAAGGAAAAAATAAAAAAATAAACAAGAAGATTTCATGTGTTGCATGATTTGCAGAGGAAATATCTTACATCAGCTATGATTAGGAGATATTAGAATGCCTAAAATGACATTTAAAGACATTTTCCCTGGGGCAGACTGGGTGGCTCAGCGGTTTAGCACCACCTTCAGCCCAGGGTGTGATCCTGGAGACCCAGGATCAAGTCCCATGTCAGGTTCCTTGCATGGAGCCTGCTTCTCCCTCTGCCTGTGTGTTTCTACCTCTTTCTCTCTGTGTGTCTCTCATGAATAAATAAATAAATAAAATCTTAAAAAAAAGACTTTTTCTGTGATATTGACTTGGCCTTTTAGAAAATCTAGGGAGTAATATTTATTAATTATAAGTTTACAACATTAAATGCAATAGCTACTATATTTCTATTGTGAATGTTTATCTCGTACTTGTTATTATCCAAATATGTAAAGTCTATGACTATTATAATGAATCTATCCTTTAGAAAAGAACTCTGGGATGCTGGTTTTTTACTATATAATTTATAGTTATTTTAGAGCTTGCTAGACAGAAGAACAAAGAGCATTATCATTTTGTATTTTAATCTGATGATTTCTCTTCTCATTACACAAATCTGCTTACAAAGTTACCAGAGCATGTCCTCTTAGCTTTCCAGGTCGTCCTGAAACATGAATCCAAATAATTAAAGCCCAAACATATGATGTCCAGAAATAGAGTAGAAGTTCTCTTAGCCAACTGTCACCTTACTTACTAGTTTATTTAGTCTCTCACTTCCCCTTGCAAACAAACTGGACACGGTGAAGATTCACAGCAAAGAGTTTACCCACTGGTAAACCGGCAGACTTTTACTCTGATGTGTTTTCCATATGCTTCTCTAATCATTAGAGTTCAGTTTCCTATAATAGAGCATCCTTCAGATAGGTTAAGCAGAAAAGTTACTTATCTAAAACACGAGATAGCCCAGGAAAACCAAAATCACAGCCTCTGAGGCACAATTCTCCCAACACATGAGGCTCTGAAATAGTGGAATCGGAGTGGAATTCTGGGCATGGCTCCCATTCTCTTCTCACACCTAACTCCATCTTACCCTAGAGGGTCCTCATGAACATTTATGTGGATACCCCAGGCCCCAGTTTAAACCTCTTAACCTAGAGATACATAACTATGGTACAGTTAGCCTTCAAGAGGACTGACCCAGCAAAAAACTTGAAAACCAACAAAAAACCCCTTTGGCCAGGAAATGTTGAGGTTTTGAATTGTCAAGATATATTCTAGAAACAGGTGTTTCAGGTAGGTGTTTCCTTTTCAACTCAGGGAGTCCCTGTTTCATAGGGAGAGACAGGCTAAAATAATGCATCATTTGCTAGGGCCCCAAAGTGGCATTGCTTGAAGTCAATGCAGTCAGGCATCCTGCGGCAACCTCATATCAGAACCTCTGTCACTGCTGCTGGAAATCTTCACCACCATTCCCATTAGAAAATTAATCCTTGTAGCTATAGTTTCTCCACAGAAAGAGAATCTAAGTAACTGACCTCCTTCCTAAAGTGTCCAGATCTAAGCTGCAAGGGAGCTTGACCAAGAAAATTTCCAGCTCCTGCTTCAGGGAAGCCTAACTCAGAATGTAGGAAATTCTCCAAATCCAAGAAGAATATTCAATATTTCTGCATGACCCCAAAGATAACTCAATGTTCACTGGTTGTAGGGTTTAATTGAGTTTTTTGGAAAGCAGTTTGTCTCAATTGCACTTATACAATTATATAATTTAAACAGATATTATGTAAACCCATGAAAAGTAAATAAAAAACAAAATTATTTCTTTGAAAACTTTGTTGAATAGTTTGGGAAAACTTGATGAGGGTGAATTGCTTTTAGAATACTATTAAATTAGCTGTGGGTGGAAAAATCATTAAACTCTGAAAAAGACTGCAGTTAGAGAGCTTCTCAGTGATTTTAGGTTCTATCTTCATTTCACTTTAAAGAAAGCAAAACTTGAAATCAACTGTAGGTAGAACATTATGGATGTGGATAATGAAGGAAAGATAATAGGTTACTTCAGTCAACAGAGGGATATTTAAAATAAAGATGTTAAAAAAAAAATAAAGATGTTGGCCCTACACCCAAAGGTTATTAGCACAGCATTTGTTAGCTGGTTTGAAAATTGCAAGAAAATAAAAGTATTGTGTCCTAGAGAAGAAGTATCCATTGATCAATCTGACACTCAAAATCTTATAGATGCATTGAAGTTGTTTATTGTATGAAAATAATTTCACAATATAGCGAACTTAATTTTATGATTCCTCAATTGCATTGACCGTTTTTTATTAACCAACTGATTAATCTTGATCCCATTGAATAAAATGGCTTCTCCAGTATATCCAAATAATTAAAATTATGGCTGTAATTTGAATTACTGGTTACTTTGGTTACTTTGTCTTGGATCTGAATTAATTTGTCTGGTTACTTTGTCTTGGATTTGAATTAATATCCTATGGATTCCGTTATACCATAATTAAGAAAGTTGAAACAACAGGCTCAGATTATTTTTGCCAAATGTACACAGATGAAGTGAAACGAAGAACAGAAATTATGATATATAATTAACTAATTAAATTTTACTTTAAAGAGCAGGGATTGGCAAGTTTTATGTCTGCATTGGTTTAAGTTACCATTCCTGTTTAAAAGGCAACTGAACCAAGTATGTTGCTAATTATCTTTTTTTTTTATCATATTCTACACTATCAAGATCTGTGTTATGCAGTTTGTTTACTTTTATATGTGCAGATACTATCTCAGCTGTTATTCAAAAGTAATAAACATTTTGTATGTATTCTGCTCTGAAAATGAAGCTTTTCTGGCATAATTGCCTTATACTGCTTCCCTAGGTACAGTTAGTTCTGGTTTAAAATTGCCAGTTGCTAATATTTGCTTGGAATCAGGCTTCTGACATTTGTTTCTTCCTAGGTCATTTCCAATTCTTGCACTCTGTGGATGTCCATAATTTGACTTAACCATCTTTGCTAAGAACCAGTGATGCTCTTGAGTCTGCTCATATATAGAACCCCTATTTTGTCTTGATGACCAGATTCTGGTTCCAGCTGAGTGCAATTTACATTTATAGCCATCCTCTACTTTTCTAGATCCTGCCTAGCTACAGCTTTTCCAATTCTAGCTCCTTGTCTCCCCTTCACCATTTGCTGAACCCAAATACTTCAAAATTCCAGGGAACTGAACTATGTCAAAGTGTAACTATTAATCCTTTTTTTGGTTCTTGGTATCATTTATCTTTTCTTTGTGCTGCTCTGCTGTATTTATTTTTTCAATTTGTTTTTGTTTATCAGCTCATATTTCTGAACAAATTGATTTTATCTTGTCATTTTTAAGCAGAGCTCCATCCATTATACCTTAATATTTTTATCAGTCAGAATTGCATTCAACTGCATATAACAACAACAAAAGCCTAAGAGTTACTTAAATAATAAGTCATTTGTCATTTATTTTTCCTCCACTATAACAAATCTGGAGTTAAGAGGGCCAGCATTGGTGTATCAGCTGATATAGCTGATCCCAATAAAGATCAAGCATCCTGTCTTTTTGGCTTCCTAAATAACTAAGCCTATTATTATTGTCCATTTGGTGGTATGATGGCCTCTTGTTTTTGCCAATTTCCAGCATCTTCTTCCTTTCATGAAATATAGCCTTCCTTTGAACATTAAAAAAGAAAAATTTATTGGGGTATAATTGACATACAATTAACTGCACGTATTTAAAGTAAGCAATTTGATAAATTTAGGTCCATGTATACACACATGGAATCTCCACCACAATCAAAATTATTCACATACCTATTATCCCATTGTGCTCCTTTCCTCTTCATCTCCTTCATCCATACTGATATGCTTTTTTTTTTAAGATTTTATTTATTTATTCATGAGAGACACACAGAGAGAGGCAGAGACATAGGCAGAAGGAGAAGCAGGCGCCATGCTGAGAGCCCGATGTGGCACTCGATCCCGGGACTCCAGGATTATACCCTGGGCCAAAGGCAGGCACTAAACC
This sequence comes from Canis lupus baileyi, assembly GCF_048164855.1. Taxonomy (NCBI): domain Eukaryota; kingdom Metazoa; phylum Chordata; class Mammalia; order Carnivora; family Canidae; genus Canis; species Canis lupus. The sequence continues at coordinate 65,467,253 of NC_132841.1, forward strand.
ACTGAGCCACCTAGGCATCCCCTAATGTGCTTTCTGTCACTGTGTTTTAATTTTCCAGAACTTTATAAAAAAGAAATTATACAATATATATTCCCTCTTTTTAAAAAATATTTTATTTATTTATTCCTGAGAGACGCAGAGAGAGGCAGAGACACAGGCAGAAGGAGAAGCAGGCTCCCTGCAGGGAGCCTGATGTGGGACTGGATCATCAGAATCAGAACCTGAACCAAAGGCAGGTGCTCAACCACTGAACCACCCAGGCATCTCTATACTCCCTTTTTATATGGCTTCCTTTATTCAGCATAATTATTTTGGGATTAATTTATGAGGTCATTCATATCAATAGCAAATTCCTTTTTATAACACTAATATTCCATTTCATGGATCTTTCAGCATTTGTTTATCCACTCACCTCTTGAAAGACATTTGAGTTGCTTGCAGTTTGGGGTTGTTATGAATAAGGCTGCTGTGAACATTTGTATGAAAGGCTTTGTATGAGGGCTCCTGGGTGGCTTCGTTGGTTAAGCACCTGCCTTCAGCTCAGTTCACGATCCTGGAGTCCCAGTATCTAGCCTCATATCTGGCCCCGCATTGGGCTCCCTGCTCAGCGGGGCATCTGCTTCTCCCTCTGCCCCTCACCCTCTTGTGCTCTCTCACTCTCTCTCAAATGCATAAATAAAATCTTTTTTTCTTTAAAAAGGAAGGCTTTGTATGGACGTATACTTTCTTTCCTCTTTAGAAGGCTGAGTCATATGGTACCTATCTATTTTCTCAAATTATTATTGTGATTTATTTAACACATTTTATCTTATGGTTTATATTGTATTATGCATTATAATATATAGTAACATATATTACAATAAATTTATTGTGAATATTAATGTTTTGTGAAATTTCTGATCTGTTTTCCAAAGTGATTATATCATATTACATTTCCACAAGCAATGTATGAGGCTTTCAATTGCTCCATATCCTTATTAACACAGTGGCATGGTCAATCTTTTTTATTTAAATCTAGTGGTATATCATTATGATTTTCATTTGCTTTTACCTAATGACTAGTGATGTTGAATATCTTTCAGGTGTACTCATATGCCATCTTAATATCTTCTTTAGCAAAGTGACTTTTAAGATATTTTGCCCATTTGTTTTTGGTTTGTTCGTTTTCTTAATATTGCACTTTATATTCTGAATACAAGCCCTTAGTCAGATATGTGACTTGCAAATATTTTCTCTCAGTTTATGGTTTGTCTTTTCTTTCTCTTAAAAGTGTGCTTTGCACATTAGAAATTTTAAATGATAATGAAGTTGATTTTATCAATTTGTCTTTTACATATTATTCCTTTGGTCTCAAATTAAAAACAATCTTTTCCCAATTCAGGGGCACACAGATTTTTGTCCTGTATTTTCTTTTAGAATGTTTTAGTTTTATTTTTTTTTTTGTTTTAGTTTTAGATTTTACATTTATACTTAATCTATGTTGATTTTAAAAATGTAGCAGCAGATATGGGTTGATGTTCATTTTTTATATGGATATCCAAATTTTGGTGGGTTTTAAATTACCTTTATTCCATTTGGTGAAAAGACCAAAGATTTTCTCCACTGAAATACCTTTACACCTTTGCTGAGATTAATTGATCATGTACATGTGAGTCTATGTGTAGAATTGATTCTTTTCCATTGATATGTTAATCTTTATTTCAATACCATACTGTATTAGATTGCAGTTGGTTGAAGTCAATAGTGCCAGTTATTTTAATTTTTCAAAGTTGCTTTGGTATTCTAGACTTTGCATTTCCATGGGATTTTAGAATCAATTTATCTACTTCTAAAAAAAATAAAACTTCTGAGATTTTGATTGGAATTTTTCATTGGGATTGCATCTATAAACCCATTTGGAAAGAACAAGTATCTTAAAAATTATAGCATTTTGATCCTTAAATATAACATATCTTTACATTTATTTAGATCCTTTACAATTTATCTGATCAATATTATATACTGTACAGATTTTATGCAATCAGAGAGCCATTTTTCTTTTAAGCAGTGTACCTTCATTCCTGGCTAGAAGAATAGAGGAAACACTTAAAATCTCCATAAGGAATTAGGCTTTATTTATTTATTTGGTGAGAAACTTTTACTGAAGAACTTGAAACTTCATCTCATATGCTAAAGTTATTCATATAGTAGAATGTAATTGCAAGCTGGTCTGAAAGGATATCACCATAGTGGAAGATATCAAGAGAAAATGGGTATGGGAATGATGCTCAAATAGCCGATCCACAGAGATTTAAAATTAACTTCTGTCATAACGTTTTTCAAAACTGCCTAGCTATTTTACTGTATTTACTATGCTTTGTAAGAGCAAAGGTCTTTTAGTCTTCTGTTTAGTAGAAGGACTTCCTTTCACATTGGGTATCTCAGGTTTCTAATTTTAAAATATTAGGTCTGAAGTCATAACTTCTCCAAGACTAAGTGATATATTTCATATTTAGTCAAATCTCCTTATTCGTTATATGTCATTATCTAATTATAAGTTTATTTTATTTTTTGTAGAAAATTTCAGTCTGTCTTATTATAGAAAGTATCCAAGATATTTATAGTGACCTATTTGTATTAATTTTGATAGTGGGATGTGATTGTCAAGGTCTCTAATAATACCGAGTTTTGTACTAGGTATCCCAGAATACCAATGACCCATAGATCAAAGATGAGAAGATATACTCCCTAACAAAGGGTAGTATGTTTGCTCAAGCAACCAGCACATACCTCACCTGGTATTCCCTCAGCTTTTTGTCACTTGATGTGGGTGATGTTGGACATCAAAACTGGGAAAAATGTTAAATTTTGTGTTGAGAGTTGCCTGTTACTATCTGAGTATTAGTCAAAAATGTATACTTTGGAGGTAGCCTTGATGATCATTTTGGTTATCTTTCTTGTAACTCTTTAGCTTTATAAAGAAGTAAAATCTTCCAAGTTACTGCAAATCAGATTGGTGTTTGTCTTCTTTAAATTACACTACAATCACAGGAACAACAAATAAATGCCATAATACTACCACTAAATGTCATAAATAATATATGATAAAATACTATTTTTTATTTCAATTTTTCCATGATATACTCTAATATAACCTATATACTATGACCCAGAAGCAGAGTGCAATAAGAAAAATCAGTGAATATAAATGAATCTTTCCTAGGAAATGAATCTTTCCTAGGAATTATTTTCTTAATCCAGTTAAAATGTACTGTTGTATAGTGATGATAACGCAGATCATTTTGGGATGGTAATGCTAAGTCTAACACTCATTAGCAGACTGAACCCAGGCAACTAGTATATTCACTCTTGATTTCCTAACGTGTAAAATAGAGATAATAAAATCTACTTAATATGGTTATAAATTTTTAATACTGTATAGAATATCTTATGTATAGGAAGGACTATTAAATAGGGGCTAAATATAGGCACATATAATGATAGAAATTGTATGGGGGGAAATCCCAATTATTTAGTTATTTCTTAAAAAAAATAAATACTGGACAGTCAATTACCTTCCATTTCAGAGAAGATAAATATTTACATCACTTACTTTCCTATCCCCTTAACCCATCGTTTCCCCTAAGCATTAGTGCCTTAGATGATGCAATTTTTAAATAATGAGAATAAAAGAAAACATTGCACAAAAAGTGAATTCCAAACTATGCTGACTCGCTGTGGCTGAGTTTTAATAAAATAACCTCTTTTCCCTTGGTTTTAAGGCCATAAACCTTAGAAAAACTGTGAGCTATATTATCAACAAATTTAGTATACCTTCTCAAACTTAAATGGAAATCCAACTAAATAATTTCTGGAATTACACAGTGTATTTAATCTAGATGTGAAAGCATTGCTGCTTCATAGAGTTTGCACTACTGAAACCTGTGTATCTATACAGTCTTTGAGATTTTCAGACATTTTCAGTCACTGGAGTGACAAGTTTATTTCAAAATCTAAATCTAGAATATTAAGTATGTCATTGGTTATTTTTGTCTTGTAATAAAAACATCTACAAGAAAAACAAATAAAACTCTGGTGACCTATAATATAAATACAATAAGTAGACATCAAGAAAAATGGCATTTTATGATTCCTGACCTATTTTTGAAATTAAGTATAAACTAGATCTCACAGCGTTTGCTATCAGTCACCCGTAGTTAATGGACAATTAATTAAAATATCTTATTCCTTGATTCTTGGAAAGTATCAATGATCTGGCAACTGGGACACAGAGAGAAAAAGGGTACAGTGCCACTAAATACTTGAGTTATTGTTATGGTTCATCCCAGTGGGACCAAACAGTTTAGTCATACATATGCTTTTTTTATTTTACATGCAGTAAAAATATTCCTTATTAGGATTTCTATATCTTATTCTCTATGTGTTGTTATTCCCCTCATAAACATGCCTGATAATTAAAAGCCAGCACCTGCTACATCAAAAATGTAGGACATGGGGTACTGGGGAAGGTAAGGGTTGTGGGGTAAGCCTCAACTAAATTCAAATCTCAGCCTCCCAATGAATTTCCTCATCCTGGTATCAAGGTTTGAGTTTGTGTCAGGGTCAGGATCAAGTATTTAACCTTCTATGTTTCATTTCCTTGTCCGTAAAATGTGAATAATATTTTTCCAACAGAGCAGTGATGGGTAATAATGAATTCCCTGACAAAGGTCATCCTCAAAAATTGATGCTATTATATGTGGTGTTACTCTCTGCTATAGTGTGGTATCACTTAACAGGGGTGGGTTTGGATCATGTAAAACAACTGATGTTTTCTCTTCCAATTTGCATGTTTAGCTGACATGAAATTATGCTTGATATGATGATCCTTTCTTTCACACTTTAAGAGGTTTCCATTATGGTACTGAAACTGTTGAAGGTAGACAGTGTTGAACAAATTCAGGATTGTAAAGGAATTTTTTCACAATGAATTGAGGGGTTTACATGGTGGAGTAGAAAACATCAGTTGGGTGAGGAAGAACAGAGCATTAAGAAGATGAGTTCAAAAAGAAAATAAGAAAATGCGCTGTAAGTTGTTTATGTATGTATTTATTTATATTGCTCTCCCACCCTCTGTATGACTGTAAATTCCTATCATTAAAAGGATATAGAATAAATCAATGTATGTGTGATATACAAGTATGTGTGTATGAATGTGTGTTTACACATTTTAAAAAGGAAAAAGAGATACTCATTTGTTTTTGTTTTTGTTTTTTACTCCTTAATAATTTTCTATCCTCTCTCCCTTATTTCTTCCTTTTATCTCTCCAAGAACCTGGTGCATAAGAAATATGTCCATTTATGCAGCTATGGACATAAAAATTCAGCCCCAGTTTAAAATAACAACCACCACCACAGCATCCTGGGAACATTTTAAACACAAGAGGGTTGTTAGCTCTGATTGGAACTACTCTGACCATTTGCTGCCTAGAAGAAGCTCTGTTGTGCTATCTTTGACTTAAACTCCCAGAAAATCACACAAAACACAGCTTTGGACAGTGTTTCCAGGAAGAAAACATCTTAGACATAATAATGATATGCATTTAGAGGTGGGAAATTGCTAATTCAGCTATAAAATTAGTTATGTAAGATGCAATTTTTAAGCTTCCTCTTTGTTTCTAAAGTAGAATGCATAGATATATACATTACAAAGCTATAAATCATATTTAATTTAAACATAACTGAATCTATTAATCCCTTCCATTTCTCAAAAGCTTTTCGTAAAGTAAAGAAATGCAAGCACCCGTGCATGAAACTCAGATACAGTTCAGTGATTTCACACATTTAGCCAAGTTTCTAGCTTAGAAATTGCACAAAATAGATGAGCTTGAGGCCATAACACTCATAAGCATTCTACGAATATTTTTATCGTGAACAAATTTGAGAACTCTTTCTCCATTTGAGTCCAGGCAATCCAAATGCTATATTTGCCAGTGAATATAATTTTAGAAATCATTAGAATTAATGAAGCCATATTTTCAAACAATAGAAATATTCTCTGCACTGAAACTAGTTTTGAATATATGGAAACACATTTTAATTTAATATGTTCCAAAATTCTCATCTTTAAAATTTTAGGATCAGTCCGGATATCCAGGGTTCATGGCTTCCCCATCAAAAAGCCAACTGCTTCCTCTTTTTTTGAATTAACTGAAAATTAGCTTTATTTATTTTATTTATTTTTATTTTTTTAAGATTTTATTTATTTATTCATAGAGACACACAGAGAGAGAGAGAGAGAGAGAGAGAAGAGAGAGGGAGGCAGAGACACAGGCAGAGGGAGAAACAGGCTCCATGCAGGGACCCTGACGTGGGACTTGATCCTGGGCCTCCAGGATCACACCCCAGGCTGCAGGCGGCACTAAACCGCTGCGACACGGGGGCTGCCCAAAATTAGCTTTTTTTTTTTTTTTTAATACTATGTATATGTTTACCGAGCTCTTGTAATCATCTTAAAGGATTTGAGGTTGACACTTTCAGTAAAACCTTAGTAAACTGAATTGCATATGAAACATGGTCTTACCTTTATATGGGATGAACTGATTTTTGTATTTCTGACTTTTCATAGTTAAAAGTAGGGTGGACAATCAATAAAAGGAAAATAAAACTAACTGTTGCCTTTTAAATATTTTTCCTACTTGTGTGGTTAATTTATATTTCTAACAGTAAACTTGATGTCAGTAGTCTGAGTTACTAATGATTAAGGATTCAGAAATTTCAGTGGCTAATTTGGCCCCACCTTTAAAGCCAGACCTCCATTAGTGATAGAAAACAGAAAATTTAAAAAACAAATTATATTAGGCCAACTGTTTTATTCTTTTAACGCTCTCTTGAGGACACATTAGAGATGAAAAATGAAGACCCTATCTTCTTCAACAAAACTGCAAAATATATAACCAATATTTTTATATTAAAGGGAGGATACACAGAGACAACCAGCTAACCCACTTCACTCCTATGAACAGAAGGAATTAGTTTAGACTGAGGAGTATTGTAGAGGCCAAGGGGTGCTATCATCCCTTTCCTTTCTTAGGATTACTTCAAAATTTTGCGGAAAGTCAAGCAAACCATCTTATAGAAAAACATTCATCTGTTGGTTCTATCTGCTTTATCCCATCTAATCCACTTAAAATCATGACTGATGCCATTATACAGTATTACTCCAGACCACTGTGACTGAGGAAAGTTCAATAGTGTTGCCTGGGAAGAATCATGGTTTAATGCAATTAAAGATCTGTTTTTTGTTTAATCTTTAAACGGAAGGAGATTTTTCCATCATCATCATCATCACAGTATCCAGAGAACACAAAAGTCCCAGATTTAAAATTTAGAGCTACAGTACTATGCAAACATTTTACGGTTAATAAGGAAAAAAAAAAAACCTACAAATTGCATAAAGTGATGTTATGTAATTATTTTCTTTTAGTAGCCTTCTTCATGAGACCATAGTCCTTGAAGCTCTTTGGTTCACTACTATATCTGCTGCCTTACAGCAAGGCCTGACGTTGTATAGAGGTTCAATAAACATTGGATGTAATAAGAGCCTTGTAGCAAGAAGTGTATATTACAGCAAGGTAACGCTGATGGGAGGGGAAAGATATAAGGTACTTAAAGAGACAAGAAATTCAAGCTTAGGAGGAAGGCAATTCTCTAAGCCACAGATACATAGGAAGGGTTGAGATGTGATATCAGAACTTATGCCATATACTTTATAGTTTATTGCATAAAATAGGTATAGTAAGTTACATATATACATACATATATATATACATATATGTATATATGTATATTTCTCTCTCTGAGAAAAAAATATATATAGAGAGAAAGATTAAGAAAGACAATAAGAGAAAGAAAGGGAAGAAAAGAAGAAAAGAAGAGAGAAGAGGAGAGAATTTGAAGGGAAGGGAAGGGAAGAGGAGAAAATTTGACCTGGAATTTATCCAGTGTAGTTACAATAGGAGATAATGGATTCATAATTCCCCTACACACACACACACACACACACACACACCCTTCATACATTATATATATAATGTTTTTTATATAAATATATATATATTATATATATAATATATATACATATATTTGAAGTGGGATATCTTATGGAAAATTCTTCCATAAGAAAATCAGTGGAAACTAGGTATCACTGAGTCACAGATAGAAAGGTAGGATATTAACTAGAGGAGGGTTTATTTTTAATCTTTTCTAACTGGTATAATGTATTTCATTGAGAAGGAAATATTTTATACACAAGAGGGTAGGACCAATTGATACCATAAGTGTTTTGGTGAAAACTTGTGGTGACAACAGGATCCCCAGTATAAGACTGACCTTAAATAAAAGGCTGGAGACCTTCCTTACTGGTATAAGAGAAAAGAGGGTATAAAGGATGCAGATGTAAGCTTTTATGCATAGGAGTTGAAAAATTAAACATTGGACGAAAATTGAAAATTTTGTAAAAATTGGATAGAGGAAAATGAGGTACAGAGTTAATGGGAAAAGTGAAGTGCATGAAGATAAACATTTAGGTTGCTATTCAATCTTAGGTGTCCATTTAAACTTCTGAAATCATGATTAAATACTAGAAACAATACATTCTGTTTTTCTGCATTTTCCCAGCAATATTTGCCTCAGTGGATCAAGCATAGAAAAATGAAACATGCTTGAATCAGAGTTTGCCATTGGAATGGTATTTTATTCATAAAATCTTTTCTCAAAGTGGCTACCAGCAAGATATTATAAATCTAATGGGTCCCAAGTTTTCTTAAATCACATAGTATCTGTATAAATTTCTTTTTAGAAAGCTAACAAATGACTGTTGAAAAGTAGCTTGTATTTACCCCATTGATATGAAACCTATGATAATTTGGTCTGCTATCAATTACTTTCAAGCCCACATGCAGTATTCTTTCTCCATGTAGAAATATTAGGTTTAAATGGAGAAATGGCTACTGTGTAATGATATACTATTAGTATTCTTTCTTACTGCAAGTATAGTAAAGCAAAGTGAATTTTGCTTGATTACAAAGCAAAGGCTCATTGTCTTAGGTAAACAATAAACAATCAGATTTTGTTCTTTGAATTCAAGATGTTATCTGCAGTATACCTTCTTAAGTGTAGAAAGGAGACAACCGTTCAATCACTTCCACTTGGTTTTACTAAATTCAATCTATCTGTATCTCCCCCTTTTAAATTTCCCATGCTAGGAAAAAGAGAATAAGAAGGATTAAATAATTTAAATATAACTCATGTTGGGCATTAAGGTGTTTTTTAATCATCCATTAGAGTATGATTTTCTTTACTATTTTGATGATTCAGGAGAACAAATAATCAAATAATGATGCTACCATATTTGAAACGATGAAATTTAAGGGAGTAAGACCATTAACTTCAACTGCCACACTGTTCATAATTCGCTCTTCAATTTCTGTTCATGCTGCCTCCTGGCAGTATATGGTGTCTCCTTTCAGAGAGAGTCTAAGGAACAGTCTGTACCTAAGTGCTCTTTTTAGAATTATGGCAGCTCTGGGTCATGTGACCTTAGATTGATATGGCAATTAACTCTTTATGTCCAAATGACTGAACTGCATGCTCTAAGACTAGATATAAACAATTATAAATATCAACAAAAAGAAAATAAGAAAAAAGATTTGTTATCTACTTTTGATAGTTAATGTATTACTGGAAAATAAATCTTTTTGTGCATAATTTTTAAATAATATAAAATAAGTTCTATCTTGCCATGAAGTTTATCTTGCCATCTTCATGGCAAGATATAAAGTTTGACTCTACATAGCCTGTAGAATCTCTTCCACATTTTAAACTCAATATATAAGCCAGCATCTCAACTCTAAAAATGAATTGGTACATTAGTTTTGCCTTGAGACGTCTGCTAAAATCTAGGAGAGTTTTTGTCCCTTTCCATGCATAAAGCTGCACATGACACTGTGGGTTTGTGCTACTGTTCATTTTAAAAAGCATCTATTGACTATCTGCTATGCATGTATGATAACAGAATCAACTAATTTTTTGTGATGTGTAGAGATGGAGTTCTTACAGTCAATGTAAAGCAGCTTATGAATTAAAGCTAAAATTTTAGAGGCAATAGGTGCTTGAAAATGGAGACAAACTTTAAGTGGACAATCTCATAGAGGAGACATCACTGAAGATAGATCTTTAGCATTTAGTAGAAATAAAAATTAATACACTGAATAAAATCTACTAAAACCAAAATTCAGGTTTCTAGATTAAATAATATTTTCAAATATTTACAAATTTCCATTACTAAAAAGTTTTGAACAAAGGATAGGCCATTCAATTTCACATACCACTGTCTGAGTAGCAAAGCCTAGGAATGTGTTCTACATATTTATATGTTTATTTGTGACCTTTAGAATGATAGGACATATCCACATTTAGATCTTTAGTTTATTTCTGTTATTCTTTAATTAATCGTTTTAAAATATTGTGTTTAGAATGCCAAAAGAAAAGAATTTTCTATAAATGGGCCCATGAAACAGAGAAATGGTTGACTTTGTCTTAATACAGAACCCGGTTTGAATTCAAGCTCTATTGCTTACAGTTTTTTGGACTGTGGGAAAGTCATTTAAAGTCTTTGGTTCCAGTTTTCTTTTCTTTTCTTTTCTTTTTTTTCAGATTTTATTTACATATCTATTTTAGAGAGAGAGAGAGAGGATAAATGGTGGGAGGAGCAGAAGGAGAAGGACAAGAAGATTCCACACTGAGTTTGGAGCATGATGTGGGCTCAGACTCACAAGCCTGAAATCATGACCTGAGTTGAAATCATGAGTTGGGCACCCAACCAGCTGAGCCAACTAAATGCCCCTGGTCCCAATTTTCTTATCTATCTGTGATGGATGGAATTAACATACTTGTGATTAAGAAAACTTGGAAAGACATAGAGAGTTTCAGAGTTGTCAAGATGGAAAAATGGCAATGGAGATCCTGAGGATGGGGAAAGTCAAGTGGGTTGAGAAATTTTTTGGCAGAAATATCAGGAGTGGTAATTGCTAGGTGAGGAATAACTGTGGGAAACTAGAGATTTCTAAGTATGGATTTGTATTATATTTTTCTGTATTACATGTACTAGAACATTCAGTTCTGTGTCATTAATTTTTCAGTAAATAACCCATTTATTCCTAATTTCTAATACGATGGATTTTGGGGTTGGGGGGTGAAGAAGAGTGAGAGCCTGTCTTCCAGGTTAGAAAGGTAGTGTAAATAGACACTACTTTTCATGGAGAAGTTATATTTAAGGCATATCTATAATGGTAATTATAAAATTTACTTCCAGGATTGCTGTATGTTTATGGCATATTGAGCATGGTGCTTGGCATACAGTGGATGCTCAATGTAGAGTAGCTATTTATCATTACTAGAGATAGTAGTATCAGCCACAGTAAGATGTAAGGTAACTCAAAAGTAAACAAAAATTGTGTTCTAATAAAATTTTAGCAAAAAAAAAAGTTCAAATTTCTCCTTCTAAAGCTTGCTTCTATAGTGAATACATCCTTGAAACCTGTCATAACAAAAAATTATCACTTTCATCAAAATAATTATTGTTTACTTTTACTAAATAGTTAAATATGGTGGCTCCAGTTTAGGATATATGTTTTCTTTGTCTTTAAGACCTGGATAAGTAGGATGTAGCATTAACAGTTTTTAAGATTTAGGTTCCAATAATTAAACAAGTGTTTCAAAGATTCTCTCTAACCTAAAATCTATTTGATTCCCAGGATTTTATTTATTGTCCACTCAGACGACGTAGGTTACAGTAAATATTCATGATCTGGATAGTGCAGAAGGATGAAAAGTATTGTTGGCTGAAGAGACCCCAGTTGAGTTGGTCTATGTGTATAGAGTATGGAGATATTCAATCATCCTTCTGTGAACTATCAGAGTCATCATTTAGGAAAGTGTCTGTGTGAGGCCATAAACCATGACTTGTGGTGCTTTACATTATCCAGGCTACTCAGACCGTGAGAGGAATCGAGGAACACATCAGTTCTGGGAGAATTTACATTTTTCCATAGAAGCACCTGTATGCAGGGGAGGCTAATCTTTCTGGTACTCTGTGGATTAAATCAGGCAGACATTCTGTAACCACAGTTAGGTGTGACTTTAAAAAAGTGAATAACACTTTAAGGAAAAAAATACCCTGAGGAGGTCAGTAGTCAAAAGAGTAGAAAAAGATGAGTGAGGAGGAGAAAAAAATATGTATTTATGATATATAGCCTGGTATTATATATGTACATGTATTTATCATAGATAGCTTTTAAAGATTTCTTGAATTTGTGAGAAAATTAGGCATCATTATTGTGCTGAATACATTCCCTAACATCCATGGATATACCTTGAACTGAATAAAAATCAATCTTTTCTAGTTGTATTGGCACTCAGAAGTTATAGAAGTTATAGAATTAAATATGGGTGTCCATATTTAATCTTTAATTAATTTGTCAAAACAAGCCCTTTTATAGTTGAATTGTGTAGCAAATTCCTGGCAAGCAGAATAGAAGAGAGTGGAAGCAGATCCAACTGTTCAGTTTAAAAAAAAGTGCCTTTCTGATAGAACCTAGAATTTCTATTACATAAAATCAATGAAGAGATGTTTCCAATTTAATTTATTTTTAATCATCATAAATAATAACAAAATACTTAAATTCTTTTTTACCTAGAACTATGCTGCAGATTAATAGTTTCTAGCCATATTTTGCAAAAAAAATTTCAGGATATGTAAATAGGTATACAAAAAAGTTGTAATTTGTGAAGTTAAGTTTCTCAGTTTAGAAACTTTGGTTCACAACACCTTATAAATAATAGTGAAAATTCTATACTAAAAAGAAAACAACAACAGTATTTTCTAATCATTTTAATCAGGAAATGCTTTTTATCTCAGCATACCTCTACCAGAACAAGGTAGAGTTATCAGTTTTGGAAAAACTTTGTATCTCGGGGTTTTGGAATTACAAAAATAAATAAACCACAGTACCCATTTGAGTAGGGGACAGCAGGCAAATCTATCACAATTAACTATCATAACTATTTGTTGAATGTATCTTATGATGGTGGCGGTGATACCCGGGGAGGCACTGGCAGGAGTTGGAAGCAGCAGCTTTCTGCAGAGGAGTTGGACGCCCAGCTGGATGCTAATAATGTGAGAATGGACACCAGCTAAAGAGATCAGCCCATCCTTGAGTGGAGCAGGACCCAGATGTCTCCTCTGTGCTCCTTGGCTGGAGGGGGCGGTGGACTGGGACTGTGCAGCCAATGATGGATTTGTTTCTTTTATGTTTTAAAATAGGATTTGAAAACTCACATAAAGAAACTCATATAAAGGGTTTTGTTTTGTTTGTTTGTTTTCTTTTGCTTTAATTCTGAAGCAGCCCTGTTTTGTACTGAGTTGTTTTGGGGATAAATGTTACTGGTTACCGTTATGGGGAAGGTGGCATTTTCACCTTTGCCATAATAAAACAGAGATGTGTGGGTGGGGGCAAAATCCATATATTTCCAAAGTAATAAAGAGAAAGGAGTTGACTTGGCCACAGAGTTAGGGCTTCATAGAGGAAGTGAAAGTACGGTTGGAAAATGAGTTTGAAAGGGTTCCAGTCAGGGGAAATAGAAACTCTGCATTTCTATTATATTTTTTAAGCAGGAAAGATACAAATCAAATTTATTTTTTAGATTAAGTTAACAGAAATTAAGGATGAGTAGGAGAGGGCGGTTACATTGTTCAGAGGACATAGCGCTATGTGACTAAGGAAATCACTAGATCTCTTCCCCATGGCTTTACTAATGTATTCCTCCCACCTTTGGAGCTGAGAGGGGTTTGGTTTACAAACCACTGAACACATCACATAAGCTTGGAACTATGGCTCCTTTTACTTCTAATTCATCTAGATTATGAGTTAACTTGAGTTTTTATGGACTGTTTGAGAAAGTAGACATCTGTGTCTGTGGCACCTAAGTTCCGTATAATTGGGGAACAAATATTGTTCTCATAGTCATAGATTGCCTGTATAATCATATATTTTCAGGGACTAAGATCTGATTTATTGTGTTTCCAGGCAGCAGGATGTATGAGAACTGCTTAAAAATTAGGAGAAAACCTAAGTTGGCCCTCATGCCTTCTGAGAGCTGGCAAAGAGAGAATAGTGCCATCAAGTTCCATCCCAAATTTAAGGGCAGCTGAGAGCCAACGAAGTCCAACTTTCCACATGATGGTGAAGCATGCATTTTCCACCCACATCACAGCTGGTTTCTCAAGTTGTCTCATCAGTGTCACCTACAAGGCATTCTTTGCCTGAGATAATTTGGCAGTCGCCAACCCTGGGATATTGGAATGCAGCCAATTTATCAGCATGGATTAGCTCCCAGGAAGCCCATGTGGTTATTGGATATAGGGCTGATTGAAGGAGGGTGATTCTGAGCAGCTTGGATAGTAAAGCCTCCTTATGGGCATAATAATTTATTACTCAGGATGTTGGAAGCAATATACAATATTTTTCACGCAGTAAGAAGCTCCACAAGCAATCTGATTTTGTTTGCTTATTTTATTTTGTTTTGTTTTACATTTCATTGAAATAAAACTATTTAAAATAAGAGAATACCTATCAGCAAAAAAATCTGGCAGACCATAAAGCTGTCTTTCCCAAAAGACTCTGATTTAAGAATAGGAGTTCTCTATTCACAGAGCTCTCTGCCATCTTGTCTCAACAGCAGGCTCATTGGGAAGAATTCATGGTACTTAATTTAGGATAATCTGTGGAAACAGCTAGTCAGCTCCATTTAATTCTGCAAATGCACCCTTGAGATTACAAAGCAAATAGCTGTCATGATATAGAGTTTATTTGTACCCAGGTTAAAAGGAGAGAGCCATTTCTTAAATAAATAAGAAAATGAATGAATGAATGAATATCTAATAATATACTTAGAAAAGGCTGAGGTTGCAATTGTCAGCCTAGTCTCTAGATTAAAGCTGGGCTTGTGGTGGTCCTGGAAGTTGGCGGAAGGGCTGCAGTGACCTTTGTGACCTAGATGAAATGGCCATTGAAACATCCTTAACCATTGAAATGGTCTACCCATATACAGAACAACCAACCATCAGTACTCCATTCAAAGAAAGACCTATTAGTTAAAAGAGGCCTACCTAATGGGAGAAGATTCCCACACCAGTTGCCCATTTTAGTTGACCATGTCTTCTGTTCACAAACATGAGCTGACAACCAATGATCACAAAACAGTTGAAGAAAATCAGCAGAATAGGAGAGAGAAGCTTACATGAGCAAACAGACTAACTAATATTAAAGAGAACAGAAATCACTTTCAAAACCAGAGTAAACCATAAAGCTAATTTCCATACTTAAATTGGTTTGAATAAAGGGTACAACTATTAAACAAGAATGGGCTGCTTTAAAAGAGAATTATGAGAGCACAGGAAAAAGTTGTTTCCAAAACACAGTAATTAAGAAAATTAATAGCCATATTAAAAGGCATAGAGGGGGGGAATTTAAAATGCAGAGCAAGGCAACACAGATAGAAAACAGAAGAAATGTAAGATATGTAAATAATCAAACCAAGAAGCCCAGCATTTATTTAATAATAGAAGTAAAGGAAAGAGAGAGCAGAAAAATGATAAGGAAGTAAACAGTGAAAGAAAGCATTTTAGTGAAATAAGACAAAGATGTAAGCTATAAGAATATTTTTTTAGCCTATTATCTTTTCCACAAGTAAAAGAAGCAAAAAGTAAAAATAAAAAGCAAGTTGCAGAATGATATACACAATGTGTTAACAATTACAAAAAGATTACAATATATCAGTACTACAAAGTTATCACCAGTGCTATTAAACTCTTTTAAAACCATAGCTTATATATTTAAGGGATATATAGAGATTGATTAAAATGATAAAGATTTGCAAGAGAATGATGAGCATAAAAAGCATTATGATGGTTAACTCTGGGGAGAGAGAGGGAGAATGGTTTTGGGGAGGATACATACTAGGGCCTTAAATGCGTCTGCAGTCTTAACTCCATAAATAAAAGATAAACAGCTATGTCATTATTTTAAGATTTGATAAAGCAGAGTGGTGAAGTTGGATATTTTATATGTTTTTCCTTATTTTTATGAAATTTGATGGAATCATAATTATAAAAATGAAGTCCTAACTACACAGATATAATATAGCCTAGAACTCCCTGAGAAAATACCTTTTAAAAATATACCTTTATAAGTAATGTGTCTTTCTTTCTCTTTATTGCCTACTGATGTGATACATTTGAGCCTAGAGAAATCATCTTGGTAAAAAATTAAAAACAAAGTGGAATTGAGGAGACAGCTGCAGTCACATTTATGAGAAGTAGCAAACACTGAGAAGCATTATGAGAAGCCCAGGAAATTTACTAGGCTCAGTGTGAGGTTTTACCTTCTTCCTTAGCGTGAGAAACCCTTTAAGGACAAAGTCAATCTGTGTGTGTGTTGAAGCTTATTGGCTCAAGAGTAAACTGTTTAATGATTTGAGAATAAAGAAACTATGATGATTTGCTCTAAGGAATTATGTACTTTCTGCCTAATTCACCCAGAATCTTAAGGGTATTCCAAATTGCATTTAGCTTGAGCATGGAATAATGGGGAATTTCAATCATCTTGCCTATTGAAAGCATTGCAGAGTGCTCTAATTTTTTTCCATGTATATTTGGGACATTTTTCAAATTATCCATTACATATCCCTATTTGTTTTCAAGTCAGTAGTGGAAAATGAAGGGAAAAGAGATGACAGCACCAGTAGAGGCTCTGAACTAAGCAGTCGAATCAGCTTCCTACCATTCTCAGGAAGCCATGTGTAGAGCATGCTGTTAAATCTTGAGATATCTATATGCTAAGTGAAATTCTCCAACAACTCCACAAATATTATATATATAATAGGTCTCTATAGAGATATATAATATCTCTCTATATATATGTATATAGAGAAATGATGGATAGACATGTTGATATATATATCTACATATAGAGATATAGGCGTGGAGATTAATATAAATGCAGACATGCATATATAGAGATGGATGGAGGTAAAATTAGCTAAGGGAAGAGACACCTGAGTAATGCCCTCAATATCTAGAAGCGCATATAGTTATAGTATAGTGCAGAAAGAAAACAACATCATGAATAGTTAGTCAGAAATATATAGAACCTGAAAGATGGAGTGAAATATGTCTGTACTTTTCTCTTTAACTCACTTTTCAGTTCATGCAGCACTACCTTGGGTGAGCCTCAGAATCCTTTTTCTTCTGTCTTCTTTTTTTTCTACCAATCCCATCTGCTCAGTCTTTTCCATGTCTTTCTACTGATCTCTCTCCTAGAGGTGGTTGCAAAATCCCAAGAATTGTACGCAAATTTTATGCTTCCCGGAAAGGTTGCAGTAGGTTGTTTCACTGGAGGGGAGTATTAACATTCATGTAATTTAGAATTAGGCCTCTATAATTATAACTTTGGTGGTGTGTCCAAAGTGGAGTGTATAGCTGTAGGAGTGCGGGGAATGATCCACTGAAATTTTAACAATTCAATTTATATTCATTTTAAATAATTTTAATATATTTATAACGCTCTGTATTATAATATAAATGCATATAGTGGTATATAAAATATGAGTATAAATGCATAAATGTACATATATTGCAGGATCAGTTTAACTGAGAGAAGCATACTATCAAAGGCTACTTTGGAAAATAAAAAAAAATACTATTATTGATGTTCAACTTAACTTTTTAATTTTGCTGCACTTTAAACCATAATAACAGCAACAGAAAACACTTTTTTACACCATCTCAACAAATTTGCTTTCCCCACTAGTAATAAAGAGGAGAGAAGGGCCAAAAGAAATAATATCCCATTCTGGTTTTGAGGGAAATACCAAATAAAACACATTTAAAGATAGGAAAGGGTTATGATTTTTAAAGAATGTCAACCCCCTTACGAGGAACTAAGGCATGCAGAAAAAAACACTGGATCACCAGATTGCCTTTAATATCTTATTTTCTGATTGGTCTCCCTGCTCCTTTCAGTCCATGCCATGCATCAGCCCTGGGATCCAGTATCCTCATAAATCAGAGAATGTCATTCTCTGGGTCTCCAACGTCCATTTCTGCCCAGCTCACTCAATATAAAATCTAAAATCTTTGCACACAGAACCTTACGGGATTTGGCTCTGGTTACCTCAGTGATTCCATCTCTTCTGCTCTTTCATCTTTGTTCTCTATCTCAGTACAACAAACACGTTCCCTTCTACTTCAGGCATTTGCATTTGTGGTTCTGTCCATGCAGTAATCTTCTCCTATGCACTCACATGGTCCCTTTTCTGTCTTTATTCCTATCTCCTTTCTAATGGCACCACCTTTTCAAATGACCACTGCAACTGACCTAGGATCCATTTTTCACTTTTTATTCTCTTCTTTTGCTTTAACAATCCTCTTGGCGCTTATTACCTGACACAATATACACAAGTGTTGAATAAAAAATAATGAACGGGGGATTCTTCTTGACTTAAATTTCTCATCTAAAAGTAGGAAAGAGGGGATCCCTGGGTGGCTCAGCGGTTTAGCGCCTGCCTTTGGCCCGGGCGTGATCCTGGAGTCTCGGGATCGAGTCCCACGTCGGGCTCCTGGCATGGAGCCAGCTTCTTCCTCCTCCTATGTCTCTGCCTCTCTCTCTATGTCTATCATAAATAAATAAATAAATATTTAAAAAAATAAAAGTAGAAAAGAGTCAAACAAGTTCATTTCTAGGAATTTGTAGATAGTCATGTAAGTTCGTAATGAAAATACACTTGTCAGATTTAGTTTGGTTTGTTGACATTATTGTTAGCTTACTCAACAATCACATTACTTGGAAGCTTCTTGGTAGATTGGTATTTTCCCCCAACTTTGAACAATGCAAATATACTCTTAGATGAACAATACTTTGAAACAGGTTTCTCTTCAGATTGAGGGGAAGCAGGTTAGTGAGAGGATGTGGAAAACTACAGGTCCTTTCCCCACATTTGCAGAGCCCACAACAAGAGGCCCACAAACATATTTCTAAATATGTAGAAGGTATAAATCAAACTGTTTTCATGGCCAGACTGTTCCTCTCAATTCCTCCACCCTCATCAAAAACTGTTCTTTGGGTATAGACTTTAGGATCTGGAGTCTAAAGGTCAGCAGTTTTCTGCAGCCAGCCCTGCTTTCTAGAAGCTGAAATGATAGTAGGGACCTTATGTGACAAGGCAAGGTGTTGGTGATGACAGGACCTCCATGAACAGCTGTGATGGAGACTGGACCGGCCTACTCAAGCTCACCAAGGAGCCAGAAAGAACAGCTTTCTTCTCTCCTCATATCACTTTTCTGACTCAGAATTTCTAGGCAGTTCTAATATCCATGCTACCCACCTTCAAAGATCTGGGATAGTTACTAAAGCAGTCATTCTTTCTCTGTTTTTCCCAATCAAAGCCTACAATTTTTCCATCTCAACACCCCCCCACACACACGCACACACCCTCTGTCTTGAGTGATTCAGTTCAGCTCAAGCATTCATCTTGTGGTTTTCATCATAGTCTAGATTATTATCTCCAAAACTTTTCTTAGGTTTTCCCAAACAAAAAAGATCATCTTTGTATTCAACCTTTGTAATATATAGGATACTCTCAGGCTTAAGAACAGAAATTCCTCTTGCCCAGGTGTGAGTGCAGGACAGTAAGCTGTGTCATGTCAAATGCGTGAAGAATTCCTCAGTTCTCAGAGGTTCACTGGCTCACTTTGGCCTTTGGACACACCACTTTACATATCAGTAACATATTTCTTTTTTCATAATTTTTTAACAATAAAAGCAATCTCCATAATTATCATGGGAATATATGTATATATATATTAGTCTTAACACTTATAGATCACTTCATGGAAAATCCAAAATAATTCAGAAACATTGGATATCATAATGTGTTTTTAAGATAATTTCTAGAAAATGCTAACAATTTATGTCTAACTTTTGTTGAATAATGAAACTTTTGAATAATGCATAATTTACATTCTATCATATATCAAAAAGACCCTTCCCTCAAGTCAATCTAAGTTTAATAGATAAATAGTTGCTTAGTTGGTGAAATATAATAGTAAAACAGAACCATTATTATCAATTGAATTATCATTTAGGATAATTAGACTTTATTTGAAGAGCACAGACTGGGGTTGCCTTGAATGGCTTGCTACTCAGCAGGGAGTCTGGTTTTCTCCCTCTCCCTCGGCCCCTCCCCCTGCTCCTGAGTACTTGCTCTCTCTCTCAAATAAATTAAAATAAATCTAAAAAAAAAAAAAAAAGAGCACAGATGGAACTATTGGATGTGCCTATGTAAAAAGAATGTAGCAGGAGCTGGGTAAGATAATCACCTTGAAAAACAATAACAGGTATAATAGTGATATTTAAAAAGCCCTAAGCATATTTCTGTAAGATACAGATGTTTCATATATTAAATTTTCATTTAAAGATGGCATGATAACACATATACTACCTTTGGCTTTATTCAAAGGTTGAATCTAAAAAATAAAAATCTAAACAAAAAAAAACAATAAACATATTTACTGAGTTCTTATATAGAGTAAGGCATAGTGCTGGGTGCTGTTGGAAAGTATAAAGATGGGGAAGACAGTTCTTGATCCTATGAAGACTATACAGAGACAAATATATAAATAGTACATTGTAACCCCAAATACAATTAATGTGTATATAAAATTTTCAAAAACCTTTTTATATGCATTGGCCTGCACATCCTGATAGACATCTCAGATTATTATATTACAGATAAGGTTATGATTTGACTGCTATCATGAGTCAGTAAAATAGGGAACTGGCATTGGAACCACAAACCTTTGGACTCCAAATTGAGTGCTTTTCAATTATATGATGCTTTCTCTTTCTGGTGGGGCATCATAAATTTTACAGGGCAAATATTTTGCGTCTGGCTAAATCTCTATCTTCAGCTGATGACAGTTGATGTCAGAGAAATCAAATTTATTTTAAGATAACTCTAAACAATGTATTATTACATAATATTTTCATAAATCGATTATGTATCCCTCAATGGGATAGAGATTAGATTATCCAAACTGCTTTCTAAGTGAGAGTTGACTAGTCTTAGGACATTCCTCAAGGCATGAGTTGAGAGTCGGTGAGGACTTATTTATGCCCTAGTTTTATTACCTAAAGTGATTGAAATGGGTTTTGAACTAAGTGCTTGATATATATTAGCTATTATTATCTTTTGGCTCTTTTTGAGTTCATTGGAAAGCCAAATAAACCTTTGGCTCAAACAGAAATCCCGGGCAGCAGTCACCAAGTTCCCTGCCCAGCAGGAGAGAATGACAGATATCTCACAAAGCGCCTGTCACCCAGAGCCAGGGACGTTTGCCAGGGAGATTGCTGGTGAGAGACTCGTTGCAGCAATTGGCTTCATAGTTTCTAATTTATCATAAGTTCTTGACTGTCAAAAGGGAGAGAGACAAAAGGAGGAGGAGGAACACTTGACATACTGTGCTAATAACTGTCTGATTCCGCCTGGCATCACCCCCCCGCCCCAATCTTATGTGAGGGAAGTTTAAAAATTGGCATGAAGCTCACACAGAGTGTACCTGGAATGGCAGGAATCCTCCAGCTGCAGACAATGAAGAAGAAAGTCAAGCTCAGAGAGGATCTCATCATTATCATTTTTATAAACAATTTTCTGTGGTCATTATTATATTCCCCCCTTTTGTTGAAGATTTTATTTATTCATTAGAGACACACAGATACAGGCAGAGACATAGGCAGAGGGGGAAGCAGGCTCTTCTCAGGGAGCCCGATGTGGGACTCAGTCCTCAGACCTGGGATCACGCCCTGAGCCAAAGGGAGGCACTCAACTGCTGAGCCACCCCGGCACCCCTATTTTCTCCTTTTTCTGTTGTATTTCTGTAAGGAATAGTCAGCTTTGCTCGCAATCAAAAAATTCCTTTATATTTGGTTTAGTCAGTCTCCACTGTAGACTGTAACCTTCCAAGGCGGCAACCAATGTGATTTTTTCATTTCAAGAATTCTCTAGTTCTAAAATAATCCTGGGCACAGGGATGCCTGGATGGCTTATGGGTTGAGTGTCTGCCTTTGGCTTAGGCTGTGATCCCAGGGTCCTGGAATCAAGTCCCGCATGAGGTTCCCAGCAGGGAGCCTGCTTCTCCCTCTGCCTATGTCTCTGCCTCTCTCTCTCTCTGTGTTTCTCATGAATAAATAAATATATAAAATCTTAAAAAATTAATGCTGGGCACATAACAGTTGACAAAGAATGATTAATAATATTTAAGTAAGTCATATATGAGGAGTACAAGTGACAATCTCATGAAATTATCTAGACACTTTTTAAAAATAATTGAGCTAGTATTGCTCTGTTACATAATCCAGATGTAAATGCTATAACAAACACTGAGAAACAATCCATTGGAAATCGAAAAGAAGCCTTGACATTATAAGCATAGTTTTCAGTTTGTAGATTCTACAAAAATCTGAAGATTATAAGAATGGATAGAACAATTAAGTTTTTGTCTTGATAAGTAGGCCTCAAAACTTAGAATCAAAGCATTTTCTAGTGGCCATAGTACTCTTTTTAAGATATAATTTTATTTGCATAGTAGTTTCAAAACAAGCAAATAAAATTATATCTGCATTTATTTCAACCTTATTTTCAGAATAATTTTTCACTGTAAATCATATGAGTTACACATGCAAATATAATACGTATCATATATGTCATACATATATAAATGACATATCAGATCATATGATTTGTTTAGGAATATTAGAATCCTCCAGTATTATAAAGGTAGAGCATCAGGTAAACAATATAACTTCTCCACTCTTTTTCAGTTTATGTACTTTCTCTTTACCACCTTTGACTTGTAGGACATAACCTATATGTTCGATACATGGAAAATATTTAGTAAATATTTATTGACTGAATTAATCAATAAGTGATTCCTAACAGAGAACTTTTATCTGCCCATTGCTTTTTCTTTTGAGGAGAAATGCAACGACACTTAAGTTGGAAATTTGATGTCAGTCGCTCGATCTTTTATTTTTGAGAGTCCTTTAGTCTGTCCTTTCCCATGAGACTGGAACTATCCCAATGCTTCCCTAGGCTACTATAGCCATTCCCATGAAAGTCCATATGCAAATTAGGTAGGCTACTGGTCTTCATCCAGGTTTCTGATCCAGTGCAACAGTCTTACATGAGCTGTGCTTTAATTGTTGGTTCAAGGAATCCTGGAAAAGAATCAAAATCTTTAGGAGAATAACAAGGAGCAATAATGTATGCCAGGAACCATATACAGGTGGTTCTAATTTCCCGATTTTTTTTTTAAATGTCCCTATGGTTACAAGGTAAAATGAGAAGCTGAATATTCAGAATACAACATAATTCTTTAGTGAATTGATCACTTATAAAAATAGTCTGAATTCAAATTTCCCTTCTCTCTAGTGTTTATACGGTTGGTGTTTTGTGAAATGTTGGATGCTTATAACAGTACAATGTAGTACAGAGTAAACTGATGACAAAGTAAAACTGGCACTGTCAAAATTTCATGAAGCCAATAATATGATGCTGGACAACTGCTGAAACCCAATGCCAAACTATCACCCAGCAAGATATAATGGAGTTATAATAGAAATACATGCAAAACAATTACCAATTCTTAAACACAATGAATGAAGAGTGTCTGTGTGTGTATTTAGACATGCTAAATTTTTAGACAAACTTGTATGAGAGAACAGTAGGTATCTCAAAAGAGAACACTTTGACCATCAAATAACTACCTGATACAAATGCTGATGTCTTTATTGCCCCAAATAAATTTTTATGTGATGATTTTTTGAGGGATAATTTAGCCATGAAAGTCACATGTGATGATATAAAGGCTGTAAATATGTGATATCCTAATATTTTGTCAGAAAAGAGTATACCTTTTTTGAGACAAATATTTGATTCTCTCACCGTTCAAATATTAGACTCATGTTTATAATTATTCATGTTGTTAAATACAAAAAAATAATTTAAAAGTTTTTGTTTCATTGCATTCAAAATAGAAAGTCCAAATTAAACTATTCTAAAAGTTATTTAGTTGAGCAACCAATTTAATGGTCATTTTCCAATATTATTAATCCTCAAATACCAAAATATCTTATTTCTAAACATGATGCTGATGGTATTCAAAGTTGTGGGCAACTCCAAGGTAACATTTTTAACTCCCATCTCTAACTACTAGAGATCTATTATCAATTTAATTCACACATTTTGAGACTGGTACAACCATGAAGAGTGGAAATGTAAGGTGGACAGTGATAGTCAAATATATGCAGGGACTATTAAATATGACTAATTAATTGAACAACTGTTTGTCCAACATCATGATGTCCATAAATTAAGTCCATTTGAGCTTACAAAAGTGCTTCTCATAGTGCAGCCCACTGACTATCAACATAGAAATGAGGAGTCAAAGTCCCTGGGTGTGACACCTTGAAATCTGCATTATTTTATGAAGTGTAAGAGATTCTTATGCACATAAATTTTGCGGACTCATGATAATTATAAATATTGA
Organism: Canis lupus baileyi; assembly: GCF_048164855.1. Taxonomy (NCBI): domain Eukaryota; kingdom Metazoa; phylum Chordata; class Mammalia; order Carnivora; family Canidae; genus Canis; species Canis lupus. The sequence continues at coordinate 65,491,956 of NC_132841.1, forward strand.
CGATATTCTTATTATTACTTTGTTTTACTTAAAGTTCTCATTTTTTAGAGATGAGCAAAATGTCCCTCTAATATTTTTCCCCAAGAATCTTTGACCTTACTTTATTTTTTTTTAGAATTTTATTTATTTTTGAGAGGGAGAGAGAGAAAGAGAGAGAGAGAGACATGGGATGAGGAGATGGAGCAGAAGGAGAGAGAGAGAGAGAAGCAGACTCCCCCACTGAGCACAGAGCCCACTGAGGCTCTCCACCTCACCACCCTGAGATCATGACCTGAGTGGAAATCAAGAGTTGGATGCTTAACCAACTGAGCTACCCAGTTTGCCCCCTGATTGTATTTTAAATATTTCAGTTATGAGAACATTCTTGGGACCTGATGTAATTTTTTTCCATTGAAATAAACAAATTTCACCTTTTCACATGTTCTCATATTTACTCAAAGTCTCACTGTTATGGCATCATTTGATGTTTTACCATTTGACACAAGAAAAAAATTATCTATTTTCTTACCAGGAAAACCTGTATAGTTTATCTGATTATTTGCCATCTGTTATTTTTGTTTTTATTTTGGGTATGAAAGCCATTCATGTTTTTGTTATATCTTTATATATTCTTTTAAAGATTTTATTTATTTATTCATGAGAGACAGAGAGAGAGAGGCAGAGACATAGGCAGAGGGAGAAGCAGGCTCCTCGCAGGGAGCCTGACGTGCAACTGGATCCCGGGACTCCAGGATCACTCCCTGGGCCAAAGGCAGGCACTAAACTGCTGAGCCACTCAGGGATCTCCTTGTTATGTCTTTATAATGTAAAGTTCATAAATCCACCAGGACAGAGTACCCACTTACCAGTCTATCACACGTAAGTTACATATAAGGGTATTTATAGAATTATATATTTCACTTTCTTCTGATTTTTAAATATTTCATTACCTTCTCATTATTTTTTATGGCTTATAGTCTTCCTATCTCTCCCACCTTAAAAATAAAACAAATAAAAACACCTTCTTCAAAAAAATTATCAAAAATTTAAAGATCATTACTTGCTACCTACAAAAATTTAAATTTAGCAGGCTCCTTATTATGTTGTTATATTAATATTGGTTTTGACAATTTGGATAAATGGTTGAAGAGCAATCATTTAAAATGATCATTTAATTTAAATTAAACATTAAAAATTAATTCAATAATTCATTTCAAACTTAAAATGATGTCAAAGTTGCAAGAATAGGAGTGGTACAAAACATAATGCCCATATACTCTTAACTCAGACTTATAATTTATAACATTTTGTCTCATTTGTCTCTGTCTCTCTCTCTATGCACATGTATATATATATATATATATATATATGCACATAAAGGTATATACCTATTTGTGTATATATATATATATATACACACATTCAATATATTAATATATTCTGTACAATCTGATATCATATATCGTCCTTCTGTGTGTATTTACTAAGAATATGGATATTGTCTTGCAGTTATCAATTCCAGTATATTTAACATTGATAGGATACTCTCTAATCCACCATAAGTATTTCAGTTTTGTTAATTGAACCTAAATGTTCATTACAGAGTTGTTTTTCCTCCTGTAATAAATCCAGTCTAGAATCAGCTTTTGCATTTAGGGTTTATGGGTTAGTCTTCCTAATCTGAAATATTTCCACAGTCTTTCTTGCACATATCAGCATTTTTAAAGAACTCTCTCTCTCTTTTTTAGTATTCTTCCTCAGTTGGGGTTTGTCTACATTCAGACTGCACATTTTTGACTGGAAAGATACCTAAGTGATTATGTGTTATGCTCAGGGAATCACATCGGGATGCACATGATGTGCATATGTCCCTCATCAGTAATGACAGTTTTGATCACTGGGATAAACACACACACACATATACACACACACACACTCATTTATACATATAACAGCACACATATATATCCATACAGATACACATGCACACATATTTTAAAAATCAAGAGTGTTCACAGAAACTGGCATTTTCAATTCATCACCAGAGGCTTTTTCCTTGCTTTTCTCCATTTCATATTTGGTGTATCTTTTCCTCCTCAGGCTCCCCCCAAAATTAACAATGTTGTAACATGCCTAAAAGTTTCAGAATCGCTTGCTTCATCTGTAATTATTTATCATATAACTCTCAAGTTACTATATTTTTCAATTCTGATCCAGCGAAGTTACTGCCTTTGTTATTTTCATTTGAAAATGAGCCTGCTTTTTCATCTTGTGAAGAGGATATATGTAGCATACATTTATTATAGTTTTATGTATGCTACATACATTTATTATAGTTGGCTTATTATAGTTGGCTATTTATTTTTGTATTAAAAGAAAAAATATTTTCACACCCATTTATCAGAACTTATATCAAGGGGCACCTGGGTGGCTCAGTGGCTGAACATCTGCCTTTGGCTGAAGTTGTGATCCCAGGGTGCCAGGATCCAGTCCCACATCAGGCTATTCATGGGGAGCCTGTTTCTCCCTCTGCCTATGTCTCTGCCTCTCTTTCTGTGTCTCTCATGAATAAATAAATAAAATCTTTTAAAAAAAAGTTCTTATATTAAGCATTTTTTCCTTAAGTAACTATGAGGAATTTGTGGAAAGAAGCTTTAGATATAATTAAATCATAATGCAAATTAGAAACAGAGCAGGACCTGCCAGATTGACCTTCTTCAGCTTTTTGCCACATTCTCAAACCCCTACTTCACTGAATGTTCCTTCAGCACTTGGACTCTCTTTTCAGAGTCAGTTGTGAAGAAAGAGAGGACACTACAATGTTAAGGAGAAAGACTTCCCAGGCAGACAAGTGTAGTTCTCAGGCCCAAACTCATCACTTACTAGGTAAGTGACTTCTTTAAGCAACCATACATATAAACCTAGTTGAATGACTTGACTTGTGAATTAAATGAATAATTTATGTAACAGTGCTTAGCGTAGGATCTGGCATGGTAGAGGAGTTTACTGATCATTAGCATTATTGTTATGTAAAATATATGAGATTTACATACACAATTTAATTCAAATATAATTTTAGTTATATTCACATATGATTTTATTCTAAATTGTAACTCTGTCATTCCCATTTTAACTGTATTTCAGAGTGGAGATCCACGTAGTAAATTAATTGCTATATTTATTATTCATACAGCCTTTCCTAAACAGATAAGTGATGGGGTCAGTTTTTAATTTTTTCTTCCATTAGTTTATTATAAAATAACTCTATCATTTGAAATTGCCTGAAGTCATAAGATTGCCTAATTCCTAACTAGCAGATAGATTCATTTTTCTTCAAGTACATCTAATAATAAAGACCCGGTCTTAAAAATGAAAAGATTGTAAAGTCTAAAAAAAGAAAGACATTTGAAAGGTATAGCTGATAGGAAGTCAGTCCATAAAATGCTGACCTTTCATCAAGTACTGATTTTTCTGCTTTCCTGTGGGAGCATTAAGGAAGGAGTGATCTCATAGATTTCCACTAATGTCATGACCTATAGCTTCTGCCCAACATTTCTGCCAATTACAGAGACTTCCTTATTGCCTTTATGATGTGCTTACCTGTTTTCGTTATGCTAGGTTGACAGCCTGTTCACTTCCCTTGGCCTTGACCTTGGCTTTGACATCCACAGGAGGTACACAGGCTGTCAATACTAATATCAGAATAGTGTAAAGACCGTCTGGCAGCTAGAATCTGGGACAACTTTGGCAGCTCCTGTGGATTTAGATTTCCCATGTGATTATTCAGCTGGCTCCCCCCATCCTAAAATGTTAGAATGCATCCTAATGCTAGAGGGCTAATACATGTAATTAGAGAGGCGTGGTTTTTGCTATTCCCATCCCATCTGCAACAGCTTGAGTACCACTGCATTACTCATTAGGAGTCATAAGCCCTGACCTACTGGATACCCAAAGGGGTGGACACCTTGGAAGGGAGCCAACATTGCTTCTGACCTTGGTGGTCAAAGCAGCCCAAAAAAGATTTATATTTTGCATCTTACTTAAAAAAAAAAAGATTTTAAAAGATTCCACATTTATGTGTTTCCATGAGACCCATTATTTTTAGCTATGTTTATTTTTTTATTTTTTTACATTTTTTAATTTAAGGAGCAGTATAAGTATAGCAATATAGCATAGCAAATTAACAGTTTCCAAAAAGGATTCAAAAAGTCAAAAATATGAGAATGTATATTGGAAAAATACCCTTTAGTTATCATTTCCATACTAATAATAGAATACATTAATGTTCATTGTTAATAATTAGAAGTAAAACAAGTAAAAAGATTCAGAAGAACTGAATTTGCAATCACTTTGTTTCTTTCTGGAAATAGCTCCCATCTAATTGGCTTTACAATTTGGGGAACTTGTGATTCTGAACAAATCAGGTGTCATATATGAAAACAGGTATAGAAAGATCTTTGTCTTTGAAATTCTTACTATTTAACAAAAGCAAGAAAACTGACCGAGTTATAAAAACCAAATGATGAATCAAAGCTTTCCAACCATGCCTCACTCATGTTCCTAATATTGAGAGGAGTCTCTCAGAATATTTTTCCAAAAGTTACATCATACTTGAATGCAATCCTGACCCTCTGTCCTGCACAATCATGACCATAGTGATGTCTGAAAATGGAGAAAAGTTATATGCAGGGAGAAAAATAAGGAGGGAAGAAGAAAAGAAAGAAGAAAGGAGGGGGAGAGAGAGAAAAAAGAGGAAAACAGAGAGAAAAAAAGACAAGAACATAAGAGAATAAAGGTATAACAATGGAACAGGGAAAGAGTACAATGAAATAGTCTTATTGATTTATTCTTTACTCATCAAGGACATTTTTCTAAAGAAATGTAAAGCTGTGTCACAAATTATTAGCATCAAAATTACCTGCTCTGTCCTATTATATTCTACCCCCCATAGAACTCTTGCTTTCACAGTTTCTTATCTTAATAATTAACAACCTCGTTCTGCCAACTTGTACAATTGGGAGACCTTGTTTTTGCCTCCTCTCTTACATCCCACATCTGTAAATCCTTTTGGCTCTACACTCAATGCAAATATCTAGACTCTTATGATTACTCTTTATCAATATCACTCTGATAAAAAAAAATGCTGTAATTTTATGCCTGGATTTTTTGCTTTAGTTTCCTAACTGGTTTCATGCTTCTATCCCCTATTCAACCAAGTCTCAATGAAGGAGTGGGAGACATCCTTTTAAAAACATCATGCCATTCTTTGGCTTAAAAAAAAATCCAATGGCTTCCCATCATAGACTAGAATTCAAAGGCTTTATGGCTTCCGAGGTGCTTATTTATTCAACTTCTCTACCTCTAGTCTTTGCAATCTTTGCAATTACATCACAGCATTCTTTCTGAAGTCAACAGCTACTCTTCTTCCTTTCACTTTTATTCACTCCATTTAGCAATTCCTTGATAGCAATGAATTCTTGCTTTGGATCTACAACCTGTCTCTAAAAATATTCATCAATTTTGATCAGTGGACTTAATATTCATGAAGTTTCTCTTAATTATCTATTCATTAACAGCTAACATATACATTTTTCTTATTATTTGTTCACTATGTGCCTCCCTCCACTAGAAATATATAAGCTTTGTGAGAGCAGAATTTTCCTGTTTTTTTTTTTTTTTCATTCCTCAGTTCCTGGGACCTGAAAGTGGTTATTTTCAAGATACAGATAGCATGTAGCAGGGTTGCTATTTACTGATTGAATGCATTAGTGAAAAATTAGACTATAGAAGTGATTAATATTAGAACAGGAAAAGCTGGAGATAGGAAAAATTGTAAAGTAACTGAGTTCATTTTGCTTTCCTTCAATCCCTTTCTTCCTTTCTGGAAGGCTGGTAGCAGGGTACTCAAAGGAACATGGAATTTAAGATCAGAAAGATTTGTAATTGATCTCTGGTTGTATGACTTTGGGCAAGTTACATATTTTTCTTAGACTTGATCTTTTCTGCAAAATGGGAATCATAATTTACCCTGTAGAATTTTTATAAGTATTAAATAATATTAAGAATATAGATTATTTAGTGCAATTTTTTGGCATTGTAAGGCATTCAATTAATTCCATTTTCTTTCTTTTTGTTCGTTTTTTTTTTCTCTCTCTTTCACTCTCAGCAATCTTTCTTCTTTTCTGTTTAATGTCCATGAGACTACATGCTGTGTGCTTCAGGGTCTGAAACAGGTCTGGAGCTAACTAAAGACTAATGATGTCTTATAGCACTTGAGAAATTTTAACACAATTGCTCTAAATTGAGATATGTGTACCAACTCTGTAGTGAACAGACATTGTCAGAGATCCTACTCAGGTTCCATCAGATGACTTTTACTATTTCTGTACATGGCTTCCTAGGTTCTGTGTGCTTCTGCTTCTGGCTAGCATCTACTGTTCTCTTGGCAGGGCTTCTCTTGGCTACTAAAGCTGCTGTATCCATGGAGTTAGAAAGCCAAAAGCACGTAGAAATTTGTATCCACCCATTCTCATCTCAAGATCCTTAGCTATTGACTGACTGGTGTGAGAATATAAAAGTTCTGTTTATTGCCTCTGGTTAGGATAAACTCCAAGATTTCCAGAATTAGGTTTAACATTCCCTCCATGGGATTTTGCCTAAATTGCAAATTTCCTTATTTTCTTTCTCTTCTCTATCTTGCTTTCCCCACTCATGTTTTTCCTGAGAGTATTTCCTTAGTAAATGACTGAAATACAAACCTTGATCTCAGGGCTACTTGGAAAACCAGACCTAAGATAGTCCTATAAATATATGTCAGGAGGAATTATTGATAGATTAGAGCCTACTTGATTTTAATATGAAGACTATTTTCCCAACCCTAAAAGCATTAAGCAATTTAGATCCTCGAATAATTATGAGATTGTATATAAAAGAAGGGTATCATACCCACCAAAGGGACTTGAATTTTCTAAGTTGGAACCACTTTTCCTTATTCTCCATTTTAAAAATAAGATTGAGGTAGATAGGATTCAATTGTGTGTTTTTGCTTGTTCTATTTGTTTGCTTATATCAGTATAATTTTAAGAAGCAATTCTCTGATATTCAGTTGGTTACTTAATTTCTTAGTGTTGGTATTCTTCACCTTCCAAGGACATCTTTATGCACAGCCCACTCATTCTTCAAGCCCCAGGTCATTCCCTTCACTATAAAAACTCAGATACATTCAGCTGACACACTTCTTTCCTAGTTCTTTCTGTACTAATCTGTGTGTGCAATGTAGTATATTTTTCAAAGTTTTTCTTTCTGGTTTTACTTTTTTAAAAAATATTTTATTTATTTATTCTTGAGAGACAGAGAGAGAGAGAGAGAGAGAGAGAGGCAGAGACACAGGCAGAGAGAGGAGCAGGCTCCGTGCAGGGAACCCGACGTGGGACTCCATCCCGGGTCTCTAGCATCACGCCCTGGGTGGAAGGCAGGCGATAAACCGCTGAGTTCCCCCGGGGCTGCCCTCTGTTTTTACTTTTTAAGATTTGTTTCTCTCCTGTGTCCTAACTAGCTTCAGTTGGGAAGAGGCTTTTGGTTTCCACTTTTAAAAATGTAACTTCCTGCTTTGAGGTAATTACAGATTCACAAATAGGAATTAATACAGAGAGCATATATACCCCTGTACTGTTTCCCCCAGTGGTAACATCTTATAAAACTATAGTTCAATATCACAGCCCGGATGTTGGCAGCAATATAACTGACAACAAAATATTTCCATAAGCACAAGAACTCTCATATTGCCCTTCTATAACTATACCCACTTCTCTCCTACCCACATTCCCTCTTTAACCACTGGCAATCAGTAATCTATTTGCTATTTCTGTAAATTTGTCATTTCAAGAATGTCATATAAATGAAATTATAAAGTATTTAATGTGGGGGCTTTTTTTTTCCCACTCACTGTAGTTCTCTGGAGATTCATCCAGGTTCTTATATCTATCAATCGACTGTATTTCTTCCTTTTAAATCTTTATTCTTTATTATTATTATTTGCCTTTGCACTGGCTAGAATAGCAGTATATTGAATGAAAGAGGTAAGAGTAGACATGCTTGCCTTCTTTCCAGTCTTAAAGGAGAAACATTCAATCTTTCATCATGTACAATGTTAGATGTATCCTTTTTAGTATTACTTTTTATCAAGTGAGTAAGCTCTTTGGCATTTCTATTTTTCTGAGAGTTCCTATTATGAATGGTCAGTGGACTTTTTTTTCTAATGCTTTTTTGAATTGATATGATCATGTGATTTTTTCTTTTTTATCCTGTTAATATGAGAAATTATATTAATGGTTTTCAAATACTGAACTGTCATTTCTGGTATAAACCCTACTTGGTCATGCTGCATAATTTATTGTATATTGAATAATTGAATTTGCTAGAATTTTGTGAAGGATTTTTTGTTGCCATATTTATGATCGATATTGGTTTATATTTTTCCTTCTTGTATTGTCTTTGACTGATTTTGTTATCGAGGTAATATTAGCTTTATGAATGAATTGAAAAACGTCCCCTTCTCTTCTATTTCCTGGAAGAGACTTATAGAATTGATGTTAACTCTTCCAACATTTGGTGGGCTTCTCCAGTGCAACCATCTGAGATTGGGGATTTCTCTCTTGGAGGACTTCATAGTTACGAATTTAGTTTCTTTCATAGTTACAGAACTACTGAAAATGCATTTCATATTTGATGAGTTGCGGTAGTTTGTTTTTTGAGGAAGTAGTATATTTTATTAATATTGTCAAATTTATGTGTGTAGAGTCAATCTAGGCATCCTGTGAATATTCCTTTGATGTCAGCTAGGCCTGTAGTGATATTGCCTGCTTCTTTCCTGATATTGGTAATTTGTGTCCTTTTTATATCAGCAGTCTTTTTTTTTTTTTTTAGATTTTATTTATTCATGAGAGACAGAGAGAGAGAGTCAGAGACATAGGCAGAGGGAGAAGCAGGCTTCTCACAGGGAGCCCGACGTGGGACTCGATCCCTGAACCCTGTGATCATGCCCTGAGCCAAAGGCAGACGTTCAACCACTGAGCCATCCAGGCATCCCTATTTCAGCAGTCTTGATGGAGATGTGTCATTGTTGTTATTCTCTCAAAGAATTAGATTTTTGTTTGTTTTCTCTCCAATTATTTTGTTTTTAATTTCACTAATTTTTGTTCATATCTTTATTTCTTTACTTTTTCTTGCTGAGGGCTTAGTTTACATTTATTTTTCTAGGTTTTTGTGTTGGGAGCTTAAATTATTGATGTGAGAGTTTTTCTCTAATGTATACAGTTACTATTATACATTTCCCTCTCCAAATTGCTTTAGTTGTGTTTTCATTCACATTTGTTTTCTTGTATTTTCATTCAATGAAATGTCTTTTAAAAAAAGATTTATTTATTTATTTTAAAGAGAAGGAGAAGGAGGGAGCATGTTTTCCTGTGCACAAGCAGGTGGGAGGGACAGAAAGAGAGAGAGAGAGAGAATCTCAAGCAGACTTCCCACTGAGCACAAAGCTTGTTGCAGGGTTTAATTAATTTCAGGACCCTGAGATCATGACCTGAGCTGAAATCAAGAGTTGAATGCTCTGATCCATCCAAGTGCCCCTCAGTGTAATATATTTTTAAAAAATTTCTTGAGTCTTCCTCTTTGAACCATGATTATTTAAAGATATGTTGTTTAGCTTCCAAATATTTGTGGATTCATTATCTGTTATTGGTTTCCAGGTTGATTCCATTGTGTTCAGTAAACATACTTCATGTGATTTCAATTCTTTAAGTTCATTGATGTTTATCTTATGGCCATGGATATAATCTAAATTAGTAGATGTTTGTGAGCACGGGAAAAGAATGTAAATTCTATTGTTTGGTCTACTTTTCTTATAAATGTCAATTATGTTCTGTTGGTTGATGGTCTATTGAATTCTATATCCTTGATGACTTTCTTTATAGTTATTCTTCTCAATTTTTGAGAAAGAGGAGCTGAAATCTCCATATTTAATTGTGAATTTGTCTATTTCCACAGTTCTACTACTTTTTGCTTCACATATTTTGCTTGGTGCATATACATTTAGGATTTCTTTGTCTTCTTTGTGGAATTATCCTCTTATCATCATATAACATTTTCTCTGTTTCTGGTAACTTGATCTGATGTCTAATTTGATATTAATATAGCTACTCAGGGTTTCCTTTATTACTATTGGCTTAATGTAGCCTCTTCTACTACTTTCATATGACTATATCATTATATTTGAAATGGCTTTCTATTAGACAGCTTATAGGTGGGTATATTTTTTGGCACCCTACGTCTGGCAAATTATTTAATTTAATTTGATTTAATTATTGATATTTTAGGGCTTACGTTTGCCATTTTACATTTTATTTTCTGTTTTTTTCTATCTTATTTCATTTTTCTATTATCTTTTTCAGCCATCTGAATCTGTCGATATATGTCTTTTGCTAAATTTGGGAAGTTTTCAACTATTCAAGTACTTTTTAGCCTCTGACAACATGGATATTTCTTCTTTGATTTTAGCACCACAAATCCCTGAGGCTCTGTTCATGTTTTTTTTTCTCAGTCTATGTCTTCTCTGTTGTTCAGATTGGATAATTTCTATTGTTCTATGTTGTCGTGTGCTGATTTTTCCACTTTTCCCTCCATTCTGTTGTTGACCCCATCCACTGAGTTTTTGTTATTGTATTTTTCAATTACAAAATTTCCATTTGCTTCTTTTTAATATCTTCAATTTTTTTTCTAAGACCTCTATTCTTTTTTTTTTTAAGATTTTATTTAATCATGAGAGAGACACACACACAGAGAGAGAGAGAGAGAGAGAGAGAGAGAGGCAGAGGCACAGGCAGAGGGAGAAGCAGGCTCCATGCAGGGAGCCCAACGTGGAACTCGATCCTGGGTCTCCAGGATCACTCTCTGGGCTGAAGGCGACGCTAAACCGCTGAGCCACCCAGGCTGCCCAAAGACCTATTCTTATACCAAGTCATTCTCTTTTCTCATTTGTTCCAGGAATGTTCATAATTACTTGTTGAAGCATTTTTATTATGACTGCTTTAAAATATTTGTTAGATAGTTTCAAGTTCTCTGTCATCTCATGATGGCATTTTTAAAGATTCATTTGAGGTCTTCTTGGTATGGGTATGACAAATGACTCTTAATTGACATTTTTATATTTTGTGCTAGAAGACTGAATCTTATTTATTTTTATTTTTTAATTTTTGTATTTTTATGTACTTATTTAATTAGTTTGTAGAGAGAGATAGCAAACATGCAAGGCAGAAAGGCTAGAGGGAGAGAAAGGGAGAGAATCTTAGGTAAGCTCCATGCCCAGTGCAGAGCCTGATGCGGGGCTCAATCCCATAACCTTCAGATCATTAACTGAGCTGAAATTGAGAGTCAGGTGCTTAAGTGACTGAGCCACCCAGGTGCCCCAATTTTAGTTGGCTTTCTGTGATACTATTCCAGAAGGAGGAGGTAGGGGCATCTCATTAATGCAAGGTGGAAGTAGAAGTTCAAATTCCCCACATCCTCAGTTGATACATGAGGGAGTTCGGTTCCTCCTTATTGTGGGACAGTGGTAGGAGTTCCAGCTGCCAAGTGGTTTTCCACTGACAACCTGATGGAGGTGTACTTATTATCACTGGGTGTTGATAGAAGTCCTGACTCTCCAGTAGGTTTTCTCTGACATTGCCCCAGTGGGGAGGAGAAGAGACACCTCGTTAGTCCTGAGTGGGAACCCCACATAATCTCCACTGACACTGCAGATGAAGCAGAAATGTTATTGGTTAGTGGGAAGGAAAGTCTTAGCTGTCTACTTGATCTGACATCATCTTGGCAAAAGTGGTTTGGAGATTTACTATAGCCTATAAGGCAGCAGGTCTTGATTCCCCTTTGGCCTTTGTTATTGTGCAGGAAGTAATTTTTCTGTGGTATTTTCCTGGTGTAGAGTTGTTATTGTCCAAAAGTTTTTCTAGGTTGTGTCTTTTTTGGTCCTTTGGCTAAACAGAAAGCATGCTTGTGCTAGAGCTTTTTCTGTTTCTACCTGTTGATGTTTTCTGGTTGCCAGTCTCTATAATTCTCAGTCTGAGATATATGAAGTAAAAAGAAACCCAGAGAAGTACCGTGATCCATTCTTTGGGTACCAAAGTTTCTAGCCAGTCTGCCTTCTTTTCTCTACCTTTCAGAGTCTCTTTATGTTTGTTTTATTTTTTTTTTTTAAGATTTTTATTTATTTATTTGAGAGCAGGAGAGCAAGGGAGAGAGAAAAAGAGTAAGCACAAGTGCAGAGAGGGGCTGGGGGAGAGGGAGAAGCAGTCTCCCTATGAACAGAGAGCCTGATGTGGGGCTCAGGCTCAATGCAGGGCTTAATCCCAGAACCCCAGGATAATGATATGAGCCGAATGCAGATGCTTAACTGATGATCCCCCCAAGCACCCCTCTTTATGTTTGTTTTATATATAATATCAAGGTTTTTATGTCCTATTTAGGAAGGAATATGCATCATTCTGAGATCAGAAATCTGAAGAGATTTTTTGTGATTGGATATTTTGTATCACAGACAATTTGAGTGTATTTGAAAATTCAATAACTGTTGAAATAAATATATTGAAAATTAGAAAAGAGTAAACTGCTACTAGTTTTCAGGTAAATGTTTTGGGATATAGTTTTGGTAAATCATGGGTTTAAACTAAAATTAGTCATAGCCATAATATTTTAGAGTTAACTATATAGCAGACCAAATTCCAAGGTATCATTTATATCGTTGTCTTAAAATAGTAGATATAATGAGTTTTAGTCCTTAAAAAATATTATGCTTTTCTACTACTGAATCCATACCTTCTGCCAAGGCACAGAATTCATCCTCATGCCCTGAGGAAAATTTATTATGTGACAGTTCTTATTAAGGTAACTGTACTCTATCCTCAGAAATGCTCTTTAGGGGCAAGAAAGAGTTTTGCCAAGGTATCCAGTAAAAATTTGTTCCTGTAATTTTATGCGGGACAGGCATTTGTTGTGTAGGTCACATTAGGGTTTATTTTAAACTCTCAGAATGACTGGGAGGGAATTATGATACATCAGCATATACTTAGATAAGATGAACATTCCCAGGAAAAACTTTAACAGTACTTTATATTTATGGATATAATATTTGGAAACTTATTTAAAGTAGTTTTAAAATAAATTCTGTCCTTACATGTCATTCTGAGTAAATAAGCTACCTCATAAATTGTCTAAAAATCATTTAAAATTGATTATAAATGTAGCATGCACAAGAGAGAGTAAACAATTCGCAGAGAGAACTGTTTCCTAATTATGTTCAAAAAGTGATAATGTGAGATTCAGCTCTAGATAAAAAATCTGAGTTCTATGTTTAAAAGTTTCTCCTTCCATTGATCTATATGATCTATGAAGGATAAAAGTGTAACACAGTGGAAAAGAGGATCAGGTTTTGAGCCAGTTAGGCTCCTTAACCAAAGTCTGTTAACATGCATTATGTGGATTATTTTATTTTTTTGAACATTTTATTTATTTATTTGAGAGAGAGAGCATGCACAGAAGGGGCAGAGAGAAAATGCTATTAACAGATATAAACAACACTGCTGTTTGAGGGATTTTCAGGTTTGTTTGTTCACTATAATGTGATACAGTTTGGAATCTAAAAAACATTATCCTTGCAATGCATCTTGTTTGTGGACAGTAATTATTCAGACCTCAACATGACCTGGTTTAGACACCCTCCAGGCCATACAGGATTTTGATTGTAGCATCATCATGCAAACTTCTGGTCATTAACTGAGCTTCCCTTTCACCTTGATAAGAAAAAGGGAGTTCCCTTAGATGGTACCGTAGATACTAATATGGCCTTTTTTTCAGATAGAATGTCACACATTGTAAATTTGTAAGTTGAATTATACCAAAAATTTGCATCTGCCAGAATTTTGGTAGATGATAACAATTCTTGGTTGAAAATACACAACCAGGTTTTAGGACCTGTGATCTATTAGATAAATTATATGACTCCATATTGAGACAGAAGATTCATAGCACATGCTTCAGGAGCACAGAGGAAGGAAGGAGTGACTAGGACTGCCTACAGGAGTCAGGGAAGAGGTTCTTGAAGAGAGAATGCTGTTGCTGAGTCTTAACAAAAGATTCAGAGATTTCCATGCAGAGTGTAGAAAGCTAAGGGCTTCTCAAGTAGAAGCATGTGTACAAACATGACATAAGATTGAGTTGTGTTCAGGAAATTTCCTATCATAGGACTGGAGTATAATCTCAGTAGGGCAGTGATACTTTTTAACATGTTTATTTTTAAATTTCCTCCTCTACAGAGCCTGGCTTATAGGGGGGTAGTTATTTATTTATTTTAAAGATTATATTTATTTACTTGAGAGAGAGAGAGAGAATGCATGAGAAGGGGCAGAGGGAGAGAGAGAATCCCAAACAGATTCTGCTGATTGCAGAGCCCTACCTTGGGTTTGATCTCACAATCCTGGGATCATGACCTGAGCCAAAACCAAGAGTCAGATGCTTAACCGACTGAGCCACCCAGGTGCCCCATATTCTGTGATTTATAATGTAATGTCCATCTTAAGTGTTTCATTGAGGTCTTACAAGAGAACAAGAGTGGTCAATTTACATTCAAAAAGTCAATTGTAAGCTTTTTTTGTAGACAATATGTAGCATAAATCCCTATTAAATACTATAAATTTAATAGTATTAATTATGATATCATCATTGGGTTAATAAATGATTCCTTAATAGTGATGCAGTATAATAAATGATTCCTTAATAGTGACACAGTATACAGCATTAGCTCTTTATTAAGAATGGAGCAATATTGACATTTTGATATTTCATGACTTGAGATGATACAAAAGAGATACTGATTTGTTATATAATATTTAACTTTTCCAATATTTCTCACATTTATTAATTGATTGTAGCATATAAAAACCTTCAAGTGAAAAAGTATATGCATATTTACTTCATAGTTTAAAAAGGATGTCTTTGAAATACATAGGTAATTGTGATCCAATAACTGGGTTATCAATTTAAAAAATTTAGGATGTAGGCCTATATATCATTAATCCAGAGTTATCTTATTCTAGGACAAATCACTTAAATTTATCATAACCTAGTCTCCTCCTCCATAAAATACAAAAGTTGCCACAGATAAGTGATATTCAAGTTACGGTCTCTGGAGCCCTAAATTTCCTGGAGACACATTAGGGCTGCCTAGGAGAGAGGGGCTTTGGGCTGCTTCCTTTAACCAAAGCACCTTAATTCTGTCTGGTTATAAATCAGGACTTTTATAAAATTTAGTTTAAGAACAGGTACTGCTTCTAAAAAACAAAGCTAGGGATCCCTGGGTGGCGCAGCGGTTTGGCGCCTGCCTTTGGCCCAGGGCGCGATCCTGGAGACCCGGGATCGAATCCCACATCGGGCTCCCGGTGCATGGAGCCTGCTTCTCCCTCTGCCTGCGTCTCTGCCTCTCTCTCTCTCCTCTCTGTGCATTCTCATAAATAAATAAAAAATCTTAAAAAAAAAAATAAAAAATAAAAATAAAAAACAAAGCTATAAAACTGTGTACACGTTCTCTCTACAAGTTACCCCCTGCTTTGTGGTCATCTGTTTTGTCAAAGATTACAAAGGGAGACGATGGTAGGAAATGAAATCCTTGTATCAAAAAAAAAAAAAAAAAGAAACAGTCTAGATTCTCTGTTACATTTAGAACTATAAATGGAGGTGCTTTTATTTGTTAGCGTTTGTAAGTGATAGGAAAACAATAGCCTTTCATTTTAAGAATGAACAGAATTAGGGTCAAATAGTTTATATGTCATGATCTTATTTTCATTTTTAGTCAAAGTTCAAGTGTGAACTAAAGCCCCATACAAAAGGCTACTTACTTTTAAAATAAGCTCTCATTAAAAAATAAATCTTGGATTTAGGGTTGTTTTAGTCAAGTAATAAATAGAAATTTATGAAGGAAGGGGTGCCTGGGTGGTTCAGTCAGTTAAGTGTCTGCCTTCAGATCAGGTCATGATCCCGGGTTCCTGAGATCAAGCCACACATCGTCATCATCATCATCATCATCATCATGGCTCCCTGCTCAGTGGGGAGTATGCCTCCCCCTCTCCCTCCCCTCCCTTCTTTCCCTTCCCCTTCCCTCTCCACCCTGTTTGTGCTCTTGCTATCTCAAATAAATAAAATCTTGAAAAAAAATTATGAAGGAATTACCAAGTACTTAGCATCATTTTTTTAAAGGAACAACATTCTTCTAAATGTAATTTCTTCTTAAAAGGGATCAGGGATTCTTAAAGAAATGCCTGATTCCAGCAATGGCAGAGGAGGTTGACAGTAACCTGAAACATCCTATCACATCAGAGAGCAAGCACACAAAAACTTCAAAGACCATTGAAGACATGATAAAAAGACATCGGGTTTATTCTGAATAAGTACTGTCTGGTCAGTCATGGGACAACCTGAACAACAGTAAATAATAGTAACTACAATGGATTGAAATATACCACATACTTTTAAATCTGTGAACTCATCTTCAGACTGTCGTTAATAATACTGAAATGCATATTTTTAAAGTAGCTGGGAAAATGGATCTTGAATATAAGAAGAATTAAGAGACAATTGAGGAAATTTGAATGTTGAGATTATATGACTGAATTGGCTTGTGTGACCAGATATTAACAAGTAAGTGTTAAAATTTAAGGTGACATAGAAGTTATTGTAATTATGTTTAATAAAAATAATATTTTTATTTTAAAGCTAGATAATGAGAGATTTACAAATGATATTGTTTGATGTTTGGGATTTTATTCAAATACTCTTGGTTAGGGATAGTGAAGAGGAGTATGAATGAAACACAATTGCCAATAAATTGACAACTGTTGAACTGGATGATGCTATGGACATGGGGATATAATACACACTTCTCTATACCTTTGAAAATTACTGTAATATACATTTAAGAGGCAGCATTAAAGTGTAAAGTAAGACTTTATTGTTAGCTAAAATTCTAGTGCTGAGTTATCTTCACTTGTCGTGTCCATACAAAGTCTTCACAGGTAGGTGATTCTTAGGACCATCTGGCCATCCCTAAACTGTGAGTTAAGCTGCTAAAACAATGCATAACAGACACAGAGATATCCTTAGCCTGGCAGTGCATTTCTCCTTTCCACATTGCCTGTGTAATTCTGGATGTCAGAGATTCTTTCCTTCTATTTGCTAAGGAAGAGCTTATGATTGCCTGGGAAGAAATGGAGGTGGTGGTGAGATATAGCAAGGGGATGAAGGTGGTCACACAAGCCAATTCAGTCATATAATCTTAAGAACAGGAAGGTATCTTTCTGGACCATATAAAGGCTGAATTATATTAAGTTGTCAGGTCCTCACAGCAAGGAGCTAACATGGCCCCTCAACTTAGATACGCTATGGCCTTCCTTCATACACTCAGGATAATCTGCAGCACTGACCCTGACATTTTATACCAAGTCACCATACATCAGAACTCTCTTCTCCATCTCTCATTCTGCCCTAAGATAAACATCATCCTCCATCTCTGCCCACATCTAGGCTGACACTCCTTTAGATAACTGGAGAAAAGGGAGTTACTTGTCCTCGATTTTCTTTCATATTCTTTCAGTGTTACCCGAACGGTATGCCTACCTTTCCTTGGATATTTTGTTTAATACTTCAAAGCCTGGTTTGGAAGTTAAAAAAAAAAAGAACACAGATCCTTACTTGCATTCTTTTTTTTCCTGTTCTCATTCGACAATCCTACTTCTCTTTGGAGCAATTTACATGGTACTGATGGACTAAAATTTTGGGGAAAAGAAAAATAAGAAAAATTTATACTTCAAAATAATTTCTCGCTCTATTGGAGACAACCTAGAGAGACTGCATTCCAGGTTGCAAAGCAGGATTGACAGTTTCATTGTAATGTGTTTATTCTGTTGTTGTTGTTGTTAGTTTAACAGACACTTAGCTATGTTCTATCCTTGCCCTTGTGGATCCAAACAACCCATGGTACTTCAGATACCATATAAAAGATGTGCTTAGAAGAGGATGGTAGCTCTGAGAAGCAGTGCTTTAACTTGGTTTGATGACAAGCTTGTTGGAAGTGAAAACACTGAAGCTGTGACTTGAAGGATGAGAGATACTTAGTTAGGTTAAAAAAAAAAAAAGAAAGAGCTTAGTGAAAAAGTGGCAAGAGAAAAGTATGTAGGACTACAATAGTGTGCTCTGGGCTAGTAACTAAGAGCAGCCTTGTGTTATTTGAACATAAAATTTGAGCCAGGAACAAGGGATAGGTTATATGTTTGTGATTTTTGACCAAGAAGGGTTTAGAACAGGAGACTAAGTAACACAGCCACATTTGTTTTTCAGGTTGTCTTCTATGTTTGTGTGGAAAATGGACTCCAGGAAATGAGACTAAAGTCCTGACGCAGCTGTTATGAGCCTGAACTGAAACAAGGCTAGGGAATGCTGGGGAGGAGGAAACAGTGTTGAGGAAGAAGCCCTTCTCTGGCAGGAACAAATGGGAGGCCCTATTTCTCTCAACCTCTGGCAAGAAACTCTCTCCTCTCCCCCCTCCCAGCACCTCACCCTCATCACCATTGTCTGTGGTGACACTGTCAGTAAAAATCTCATTATGCCCTTTATCCCATTTACATCAGTCATCACGAGAAGTCAGGGACTCTCAGGTCATTCTTCATCCCTATATTTTAATACCCATCTGGCTCTCTGAGCAGCAAAACACTCTTCTTCCTTTTTGGCAGTTCCTATACTCTTTCCCCCAAATTAACTTTTTCTCAAAGCATTTTTGATACGCTGTGTATTTTACTTACCTGTTTTATTGTCCTGCTCCCTTGCCTCCCCCTCTCTAACCCACTATTCATACACACTCCAGAATATAAACTCTATGACCGCGTCCACCTTGATCTATTTGTTCATACTATTTCTCCAGTGTTTAGGACAGAATCAGGCACAATAAACATTAGTTGAATGAATAAATTTTAAAAGTAAAAGTAATAAACAGACCTTATCTATCAAATTGTACTTTGAGGTAAGGGAAAGAGAATAGCTGAGACTGATTTCAGGTTTTGGTCTCAGATTACCTGATGACAATTGTAAATGTTTGTTATTATCAGAGGTGGTTTTCTCCCCCCATACTTTGTACTTATTTTGATTTTTTTAATTTTGGTCAGGCATAATTCCCCCATGGCACTTTGTAAGCAGTGAAATTTAGTTGTAACCAATGAAATTTATTTTGGGGGGAAAACTTCACAGATATTTAAGCCTGCTATTTTCAGTACAGTCATGAACAGAAACAATTTCTAATCCCATTTCTGAAGAATGTAGAAAATCATTAATCGTATGTGAGATATGTAAGGGCTTTGGGTATGAAGATAAATATGTCCAGATGTTGTCCTGGAACATTGGTGTCAGGCATCAAGAAAGCAAATGAAGGAAGAGGAAAATGAATTTGGAGCTGGGGTGAAAGGTAAAGAGATTTGTGTGTGCGTGTGTGGGGAAGGTTGTGTACATTTTTTTTAAAGATTTTATTTATTTATTCATGAGAGAGAGAGAGAAGGAGAAAGAGAGAGAGGCAGAGGAAGAAGCAGGCTCCATACAGGGAGCCCGACGTGGGACTCCATCCCAGGTCTCCAGGATTATGCCCCGGGCCAAAGGCAGGTGCTAAACCGCTGAGCCACCCAGGAATCCCTACATTTTTTTAAAGAAAGAAAACACCAAGAAAAAATAGATAAGGAAGCTCAAGAGAATGAAAGGAAGAAAATTGACAAGTAGCGTCAAGTCAGGTCTCAGGTAAGGATAAGATATTCATATTCCGAGACATGTTTCAAGCTATCATTTTATTATTTTATAAAAAATTACTTGATACTTGACTTTTCAATAAAAAAGAAATCCCTATAATTCCTTTCATTCCCATATACATACTGTGTTGGCAGTATACATATGACTCAAATGTACATATACACAATGTTCTGTGAAACATTTTACATTTTGGGTTGTGATTTATTTTGGTTATTGCAGAATCAATTATATATAATTATAAATAAAGGGCTAAGAAGATAGAATGATTTTTAAAATGTGTATCTAGTCAGAAAAGGAAGCCAAGTGGGAAAATGGAAATAGAGCTCTCGTTTATCGTCACATGCAATATTTATATATGCCTTAAACATATTTTCATTCAGTCATTACCACCAACCCGGAAAATACATATTATTTTTCCAATTTTACAAATGAAAATAAAGAATACATTCACTCAACTGTACACTGAGGGAATAGAAACCTAATCCATATTGTCTGACTTCAAATGGACTGTTTTTTACATATATTTCATACAATATCTCAAAGGAAAAAAATAATCTCTGTGTATTAGGTTCTGAAAGCCTCGCTGTACAGAATGAAGAACATGGTAATCATGTTTGGATTGCCAGCCCTCCCATGCTTTGTTGGCATTTATAAAATTCTACTAAATTTGGCTTAGAAGCAACACATACACTACAAGGAAGCAGTTGTTTTGTGAGTGTTTGGAGAAGGAGGAGAGAAAGCAAGAATGCGTTGTAGGAGTGCAGACAAAGAGCAGTGTTCTTAATGTGCAGCAGTGACTAAGAAAGATTCCAAGCTTCAGAAAAAGAGTGGGAAAAATAAAGCAATACATAAGATTAACCTTGGTTATAATAAAATGTAAAGACTAGGAGTTTCCACCACATTTATCTTGCTTAAAAAATGTTAAGAAAATATTTCATATTAGTGTATATACCTCTTATTCGGTGGCATCAATACATGTATTCACTGCCTAAAATTAAGAAAGTATTAAAAAAATAAAAGAAATTTAAAAAGCACTTCTCCACCAAAGAAAAGTAGTGGATCAATCACATAGATATACCAGTTAGGATAATGAAATGGTGCCCTTGAAGTAAGTGTCCAGTAAAGACATTGCTAATATCATTCTTCTGTTGGAGTGTAAGATCTACCTGATATCTAGTTTGGCATGCCATGTACAGCCTTATTTTATTTTCTAAGTTCTGAACTAATGGCTTGACCAAAGAGCTTTAGGATGACATAAGCATTCTTAAATATAAATTTGACCACATTATAAGTTTGCATGGTAGTAAGTAAGCCCCTATATACACTTGGGAACCAGTGTTACATGGTTTCAAACCAACTAACTTCTTTATAGCAGAAGTAGAAAGGATTTTAATCCTGTATCTGCTACATTTGAGATAAAAAGTCTCTGAGATTTATCTTCAATGTAGGGTGATTGAGAAGACTAAATGAAATAACAGGGAAAACTCAGTGGTTGGGATGTAGTAGGGATTTCATAATGACAATTGTTCTTGCATTTTGCTGTTAATTGGGAGTCAAGGGATGGAATGTGGGGGAAAAGGAAAAAGGAAAAGGGAGGAAATATGGAAGAGCAAAATTAAGAATGTGTAGTGTTATAATATTCTATATGAAGAGATCACTCAACTTCATCAAAAACAACCACTGAATTCAAATCTTTGAGTAATTTAACAGATCATGAGATAAAAAAATGTACCAGATGAAATGTGTCAATTAAGTGTCATTATCTGTCACAGATAACTAGGTCTACAATATTTCAATGTTCATCAAGCTCCCCAAGTGGAAATAATCCTATATTCATATTATTTCATGGGAAAAATGCTTTATAATTAGTGTTACTATAAATAAACCAGTTAATACTGCTAATATTTAAATGAAAGGCTCTTAAAAGTAAGGAACTGTTCTTAACCATATTTTGCTATCAGAGTTTACATCAATACCGTCTTACATTCCTTTCTTCAAGAGGGCTTATATCTGTGAAATTCCAATTCTTTGAAATCTGTATGTGAAAGAAATATGTGCCTGACTTATGGACCAAGTGTTTCCAAAAATGTACAAAAAAGTTCATTTTTCTTTGTATTGATCATTCGCTGAAATAATAAATGTTTATATTAAGTACCTGGCTTTCAGAATATGTTTGGTAAAATGGTATAAATTTTCAAAAATATAATCAAACCACATATAATTTTTTAAATGAGAGATTTTTCTATTAGTAAAAAAAAAATCAGAGGCATGATTACATATTTACTGTAAGGCCTTCTGTGACCTTTCCCCGCAGAATATTTGGCACAGAATACCCTACAGTAGAAATGTTGGAAATGTAAGAAATAATTTAATATTTCTGAATTTTGTTCCTTTGGGAAGTAGCTATAAGGCTTCTAGCAGATTTAATCACAATGTATTCTGATGGCCTGTAATTTATTAAGCGTGTTCCCCAGTCAACATAAAGTTAGAAACACTAGCTTCCAGTAATAAGTCAGGCAGGTTTGTATGTATAATGTGCATAATATGTTCAATAAAATTAGTTTTTAAATTTTGCACAGGGTTTCCACTTACTTTACTTACTGTAATGTACTTGCCTGGAAGGAGAAAAAATAGATTGTTGTTGTTTCTCATCTTTCCCTAGTATTTTCAATCTTTGGGATCTGTGGTTATGAAATCCAAAAGGAATGAATAAAATACTCTGCAGTCTTAGAAATATCAATCCTGTAAGAATGCCAGAAACAACAGATACCATGGGAAAGGCAGACTTCTGCAGTGGAAGTAAGCTTTGAAGAACATTTCATAAATAAATATAGAATTATGTTTTGAAATGACCTAGTTCCTTCATGATTGTGATAGGAAGATCAAAGCATCTAAGACATTATTTTTTTTAATGGATAGGAGGTGATAAATGGAAACAGTTCATTTCCTGTAATGTAGGAGTTGTGTACTGTGCTAAAAGTGGGAGTATTTACCATAAATTAGTTTGATTTCTAAAGAATAAAAATTAACTCAGTAATATAAGAGTGTTCAAATGAGAATTGTGAAAAATTCTCTTTCCTTTTCATGCGTATCTCATTTTTGCCCCTATGCATGCAGGCGAATGTATTGAAGATGTTGATGTTAGGAAGACAGAATGCGGATAAAAGGCAACACTGCATTCTGGATCCCGTATTTTATCCAGAAAGGAGAGGGCTATAAGTGTTATACTGTTTGATTCCTATAACCAGGTGGTGGTCTTTCCAGTGTGCTATTAAAAAAGTTACCTAGAACTCACCTGGGTTCAGTGAAGCAAAATTCAATGATCCATTAGTCATATCCAAAGATATGAGTGAAAGGAGTGGCTGGGTTTTTGGTTTTGTTTATTTGTTTGTTTGCTGAGTATTTGCCATTCCTGATCTAGAACATTGCTGGTTTTAATGAATCTTGAAACTTTTATGGGACAATCAGTATTTGTTATTAATAGCTTTCTATATCATCCAAACTCAGGATTTGGAAAGATTAGATTTTTAGAATTTCTTGATTTAATGTAACTAATTCTCATGTTGTCCAAAGACTATAATTTTGGTGATGCAGTAGAATCATGAAATGAAAAAAACAAGAGCGTCCTGATATGAAAAAAAAAGAAAGAAAGAAAAGAAAAAGAAGTCCTTGTGCAATTTCTCTCCTTTTACTGTTATGACCACCCCCCCCTCACTCACACTTCCCATCTTCTTTGATCACTCTTCCTTTCTGAACAGTATTATTTTAAAATGTTCTTATCTTTGAAGCAGCTAAATTTGAATTGATGTATGCAGTATATCAGTTCCAAGTTTATCAGCAAATACTCAGCAGGAAGTTACCCCTCAGAAGTGCACTTCGGGTTACTGGCAGCCACTGTGTTTTGAAAGCCAGCCTTCCTTATTCCTCAGTTAAATGATGCCATTTGAAAAGACAAATACCACTATAATTCCTGTTGAGTTGGGACACTAGTCTTCATCTAGCACACTATGATTTCATGAAAGCATAAATCAGGCTCACAAGATAAATATCTGAGTCAGCTGTTCTACTTTTGTATTGAATCTAATTAAAAGCATGAAACAAATGCTTGTCACACATTCTGTCTCATTGAAAAATAAATAAATAAATAAATAAATATCAAGACAAAGACTGGAAAGATATGGCAGTTGGAATGACAATAGGTAATTTTATCCAGAGGGGCCTCAGGCGGCTCTCTACCATCCAGAAAATCAGTTTAGCTAAAAGTAGCATTGAATTTTCCAAATACAGAAAGACTCATAGTAAGTACTATGAGAAGATATTAGGATGGATGGCTGTCAAATAAATCATAGATGTATCTCATGCTACAGTTATGCTAGGGTAATATCCCTCTGATGTTTTTCCTAATTGATGATATAAGTGAGTGTTGAAAACACTTCTGCGTAATGAAGATTATGATGTCAGAAGACAGGGAAATAATGTGATTGAAAAATACAAAAAATTCTTTTGGAGGTGTAACGACCTTTTAAAAATGGGACCTAGGGAAGAAAATATTCACTAGGCTACCAGCTGCATACCAGATGCAAGAGGCTATGATGATTTACTCCACCAGGGAGTCCACAGCTGGCACCACAGCTGGAAAATCAGGTTGTTTACAATAACCACCTGTGTTCTCCGAGATAACCTCCCAGCCCCCCCTTTTTTTCCTGTGCTTGACAAACTAGAGAGATTCCTATGACTTTTAGATTTAAATACATCATCTTTTGATTTAAATAGATGATTGGGAGAAAGACTTCTAGGGCTAGACTTGGCCCTTCTTACTGGAACAGCTTATTCTGGTTAGGAATCTACTTAGATGCTTCTGCCCAGGTGGTCGGGTGCTAGCTGACCACATAATCCAAATACAGACTGTATATTTTCTAACAGAAAAAGGGGGCACCACGGAATTATATTAAAATTATGTACTTTTTAGAGCATAATTAAGTAACAAATTCATTTTACTGTATTGCTGTAATTATAGCTCTTTTCCAAAACATTTTTCAAAAATGTAATTTTTGTAAAAATTTAAAGCTCTGTGTATAGTATCTTATGATGGTTATATAAATTTTAAAAATAAGTCAGGTAGAATGATAATTATTTGGGGGGGATTTTTATCTATTTGATATGTAAGCATTTCTACCCAAGTATTTTCAAAGGTTCATACTATATTTTCAACCATAACAGGGTACCGTTTTAAATTAACATGTTATAAGTTAAAACTCATCAATGTCATGTCTATGACTTTTGCTTTATGATTTTGTACTTTCTTAACATTTCACCAAATTTCAGGTGCTATAGCAAATAGCACGTCTCCATTTCATCTCATTTGTGTTCAACATCATATTTATTCATAACAAAAATTTTGCGTCTTATTACTTTGACTTCACCAAGTGCTGTTGTTTGGTTTTGTGCATCTTGCAGGCTGCACCATGGAATCAGTGATAAACTGGTATACCAAGGGCTGATATTAGCAGCATCATTGCCTGTTTCTTCCACTCTCATTGGAGGCTTGAAGGCATTAGGTGTTCCTAGCTTTTCATGTCCAAACAAAGTTGTTTTATCAGTGAATGCCTTCATGCTGTCCTTGAAAGCAATAATGAAGAAAATGAAACTCGTCTATAATCCTGCTACCCAAAAATAATCCCAACCAACATTTCGGAATTTTTTCTGTGACTTTTAAAAATGTCTTTTATCCTGGGGTGCCTGGGCAACTCAGTTAAGTGTCTAACTCTTGATTCTGGCTGAGGTCAGTTAGATGCACAATCTCTGAAACACACTGGGGAATAATACATTAGTTGTTTCTGGTCATCTATCAGATTTAACCATGCACTCCAGTAAGAATTCAACTTACTTCATATGCTTCATGTACTACTACTACTAGATGAGGCAGGCTTCTCAAACACTTCCTGACTTATTCTTCTGTAAATATTAATAATGTGCTCCATACTTTATTAAAAATGAAAAACTCAGGACAAATTCTGAGTCTCAGAACACAATGGGGGGTAATAAGTGTGAGTCACTGTCTTGGGCTAATAGGGACTTTTGGCAAAGAATAGGAAGTGTGTAAATAATCACATTTATTGTTCCACTGGGCCTACTGTTAGGTGTTATATTGTTTTAAACCTCCATTTGCCACCTTTTCAGAAGCGAACCCAAGTTTGATGGGACTTGAAGCTTATGCAATATGAAAGATCTTCCTAAGAAAAAGAAAAATATCTTATGTTTACATAATTTTTTGTTTTTAAAGATTTTATTTATATATTTGAGAGAGAAAGAGGGCACAAATGGAGAAGGGGGAGGTAGAGGGAGAGGTAAGGGAGACAAGCAGACTCCCTGCTGAGCAGGGATCCTGATAAGTGGTTCAATCCCAGGACCCTGAGATCATGATCAGAGCTGAAGGCAAATGCTAACTAACTGAGCCACCCAGATGCCCCTATGTTTACATATTTTTTTAAAATAGTAACACACTACTGGGTCCTCCCAATGCTGCCAAAGGTAAGGACGTTGAAGCTTGTCAAGGTCATCTACCTGTGATTCCTTTACTATTATCCATCCCATGGTGACCAGTTGACAGTAGAGGTTGTCTGAATTCCCAGAAATTGGGTTTATTTGGAAATGGTGGGCACAACAGAAGAAAAGGGGTCTCTGAAGGACAGAGTAGAGAAACAAAAGGAAAACAGTTTTATGGATGAGAAGGAAAGCAAGTTGAAAAATCCAGGGGCTCAAACACCAAACCTTCTAATTTAGCTTCATAATTTGGTCCTTCCTAATATGTAGGCATTCTCTTCATTCAATTCATTCAGGGTCTATGGATTGGCTCATGGGTGGGAATTGCATGTGAGGCCTAGACTCTCTATAGTGTTGGCTGAAATCAGTTCTTTGTTCATCGGACCTATAGTCTTGCTGCCCTAAGATTCATGCAATTTGGAATTATGTAAAGCAAGGACTGAAGCTCCCCCCGTTTCTCATTCACCCTCCTTGGATGCCAGGCTTTGACTCCTGAGGAAGGAGTCCTTCTCAGTCGGTGCTTGTATCTCTGAGAGAACATACTTAGGAGGTCAAGAGGTATAAAAACTCCACGAACTAGCACAAACTGCTGCTCCTAGAAACAGCATCAGTGCCACAGTGAAGAATTATTGCTATGTGAAGGGCACAAGAGAAGGAAACAAACAGGAGAAATGTGTTTCTCTTCTCTTGTCTAGCTTTCCAGTCTCCTTCAGCCCTCCCTATTAGA
Organism: Canis lupus baileyi; assembly: GCF_048164855.1. Classification (NCBI taxonomy): domain Eukaryota; kingdom Metazoa; phylum Chordata; class Mammalia; order Carnivora; family Canidae; genus Canis; species Canis lupus. The sequence continues at coordinate 65,519,092 of NC_132841.1, forward strand.
AGAGCCTCACCACAGGGCAAAAGAGAAATGTGGTATGCAGAATCCCAGATTTCAGGATAGAAGGGCCAGTTTATGGCTGAGAAATATTGGCTTAATAATGAGCACGTTGTCAGAAGCAGACACACTATGTCACTATTCTGTAATTAATTTATTCCTTGCACATGTATTTTTTAATACCCACCATACACCAACAGCTCTAGAGATGAGAGCAGTGAATAAAACGGAATTCTCTGCCTTCATAGAGTTTATAACCTAGTGGGGAAAGGACAAAAATAGTGTAATTTTAACAAATAAGAACATTTCAGATAGTCATAAGTGCTGTGAAAATAATAAACTAGAAATTCCTTATGCTATTTATGTTGTTTCATAGCAATTGTTAACTGGTTCTCCAAATTTGCTCTCAATGGATAAGTGGTACTGAGTGTCCACAGGTAAGCACTTAGTTAGCTATTTTGCCACTGTACCTGGTACTGTCAGTTTCTAGATTCCATTACAAGAATATGAATGGGAGTTTTACTGCTTTTAGTTCTGTCTCGGCAATACAACCAATTTCAAATATCCCATGTCTCCCTGATGGCCTGTATCTTAGTCTTTTCCACCGCTATAATAAAATAACACAGAGTTGGTGGTTTATAAACAAGATATTTCCTCCTCACAGTTGGAAGCTGGCAGTCCATGATCATGGTGCAAACACAGCCAAGTTTGGGTAAAGGCCCTCTTCCAGGTTACAGACTGCTGACTTCTCACTTATATGGAGGAAGGGCTAGGGAGCTTCACCAGGCCCCTTTGATAAGGCACTAATCCCCTTTATTAGGGCTCACCCTCCTAACTAGTCACCCCCCTAAGGTCACTCCCTCATTCTATTACCTTAGGGATTACAATTTCAACATATGAATTTGGGGGGACATAAACAATAGACCACGGTAGTTTATATTTGCACCGCCTACTTCCGGCACCACCCAATATCTGTATTAAGATATTTGGTTACAAGCCATAGAAACTAACTTTAGCAAAAAAAAAAAATCCACAAAATTGAAGAGAAAGCTGAAGAAATCAGCTTGGAGAGTGCAGAAACCAAGTATATCCAGGTTATTTTTGAGGCAGGAAGAGCTTAAAAGTCTAATTCATGTGCCATTGCTGGAATACGTAAGCAAAATCATATGTATTCTTTTTTTTTTTTTCTGTCCTTATGGCACTCTACTCAGGATTCAGAATCCCAGGAGAGAAAGGACTCAGATCATGTGTTCTTCCCCTAGCTCTCCTAGAATGAGGAGAAGAGAGATTTGTTTTTTAAGACCACTTCATTTTAGATTTTGTAGGAGACGACAGAGAAGCTTAATACATGGGCCACTAAGATAGCTCAGCTGAAGAAGTCACTACTCACAGTGAAATTGGAAGGCTGTTGGGTGAGAAGTGGATGTTAAGAAGCACAAAATCCCTCAAGCCAACTTCACCATTTAACTGCTGTTTCTATTAATCTAAATAAACTAGAACTGACTTGATATTACTTATTGGTCTTAAACTCATACACATACATTTGAAGAAGAGTTATTACTATCTTCCTAATTTAAGAAAATAATTGAAGGGCAGAATTACAATGCTATTTTTCTCATACCCAATTTTTCTTACACAGCTATATTTTTACACATTGGATAGAAGATACCTGTATGCTCAATGAGTCCACAAGGAGTCTTGTTTCTATGTTCACAAATAGATCCCCTCTCTGTAGTGCTTGCTGCTCCAGGAAGCCTGGAAGATCTTGCAGTGGACTGCCTCTGCATGGTAGACAAGACATTTCCAGTTGGTCTCCATGACTTCTACTTCCTCTTAGAGGGAACAGTTCTGATGCTGGGTTGCCATTATGTTTTTAGAGCTGCTTGGTGTTATGTGTGTGGCAAGTGTATATCTGAATACCTCTAAGTAGGTGTGGGCTAGAAAGAGTGGCTGTCTCCCCTTTAGTATTACACTGCTATAAAGATGCCAATAATCCATTTCCATTATGTTTCATACATGTTAATGAAACAGATTTTTTTATTTCCTTGCTGCTAGATACTCAGACATCCATGATGTGTGCAAGGGTGAAGTTGAGTGACAGGCACTAACATTATCTCAAAATCACTACATCCTTCTTTGTCTTGGAGCTGTTTTAGTGGTTCAGGTTCATGGTACCTGGCTTCTTTTTTTAGTATGAGTTTTCCTAAGAAGCTTCTGTCTTTACACAAGTAGGCTTCTGTTGGCTCATTCATCAATTTTCCAGTCACTGCTTACCAACACTCCCAATTTTTATTAGTGCATCCAAAGTCAACCTACAGAAATAAAAAAGTGTTTTTCATTAATTCATGACCTGTAGTACCAATTATTTGAACTGAACTCTAGGACAAGAACTTTAGTTGCCTAAAGCTACTTTATGCTCTGGTAATTTATGAATCTGTGAGTTTCTGACTTTTTGGACTGCCCTTGGGATGACTAATTTGCCTTGCTATTCCTGAGCAGTTTGGTCAAGTAATGGTCCTGGATGAATAAGTTGATTTGTGTCACTTAACTACTTCCAAGGCTTCTGATGAATACAGGCCTTTCATTAATCTTTTATACATTTAAAGATCTATATATAATCTGTTATTAATTTCATCAACTTCTATAACATAATAAACTGCCACTCCAGTTTCTACTAAGACATCACCCGCTTAAAGATATCACTCACAAGTAGGACTTTTCTTACCCAAATTCGATTTAGTGTTCATTTAATAATATACCAACATCTCTTCTCTCCTTTTTTCTAGAAAAGAAATATTATCCAATCTAAAATTTAGGGTCATTTTTCTCTTGCATTAAGTCACCTAGATAATTTTCAATTATAACATGGACTCAGTAATTTCATTGCTATTTTATGATTTGGCATGAAATTACCCTGGGCCTATAATGCATATTTCCATAGAAAATGTAGATAAAGATAAGAGAATTTTTTTTCACCTGGTAAGAATATCTCTTTAGGCCTTTAGTCAATTGCATTAAAAATAAGATCTGAAATACTTATGTATTTACTAATGCATGATTATCTTTTGTTATAAATTTATTAAAGGGAGAAAATATAACTATTTTGCCTATATTTATACCTATATTTTATTTATTCATAAACAATTTACTGAATAAGACTAGATGCCAATTATTGTTCTAAGTCATGGAGACAGCAGTGAATAGAGCCTTATGGACTTATATTGTAGTGAGGGAGACAGATTACAAATACAAAGTAAAATATTGAGGATGTCACTTAGTGTCTAGAGCAGTGGAGGAAGTAGAAGAAATAGGAGGAGTTGCCTTTTATGTAAAATAATCAGGTAAAGCTTTACTGAGATCACCTAAAGCAAACACCTATGTAAGGTGTGAGTAAACAGTAAGGAACAGCACTTGCCAGATCTGGAGACAAAAGTGTCCTTGGTGGACTTTAAGAAGAGTAAGAAGGTCCGTATGGCTGAAGCAGAGTTTGGGGGTTGGGGGGAGGTAGGCAATGGGATCAGAGAGTTAACAGGGCTTAGGAGGCCACTGTTAAGATTGAGAGTTCTCCCCTGAGAGGATTGGGATTAGAGGAATGACCTGGTCTGGCTTCTGTTGTAAAATGCTCACTCTGGCTGTAGAGTTTGAGTTGAAATTATAAGGAGGCAGTCTTGAAAAGTCGTCAGACTCAGAATTTAGAGAAAGTAGTAATTGTTGACATATTGGATGTAACTTGGAAGGGAAACAGAAATCAAAGATAAAACCACATTTTCTGTTTATTTGTTTTTTTATCTGAATAGAAAAATGTATTTTAAATGTGTGGTCGGTTTCATAAAGATTGTTTTAAAAAATATGGGTTAAGAAACTTTCCTAAATAAAAATAAATGTTGCTGAATAATGTTCTTAGAGAACACATATTGAAGTATACATATATATTTAGTTAATATTTTTCACATATACGCATAATGAAAAAAAACAGTTTTGAGGAATACAGATAGAAAGATTGATGTACCTATGAGTCCTTTGATGGGGAAACAGATGCCTACTCTGACAGAATAGTCCATTAGACCTATATTAGGAAGTTTTATTAGTCAAGAACTTAACATGCAAAAGGTGGCACACTCAAGAGTTTTTTTTTTTTTTTTCACACTCAAGAGTTTTAATTGAAGATATTTTAATGGAAGGAGATAGGGCATGCAGGGATATGGATGAAATTAAGGGGACCCTATTTCCATATTGAAAGTAGGCAGAGGAGGAAGGCATTACTTAAAATGGCAAGAAGGAGAAAACTATTACTGAAGGGACAAAAGCTATAGCCATCTTTGAGAAGGCAGTAGGAGCTGTGGCCATGGAAGAGAGAAGCCTAGGACAGAACCATGGTGAAGAAGATAGGACAAGGGGAGTAAAATGGGGCAATGAGAGTAAAAAGCTTATTCTTTTTCACCTCCTCTGGCACTTCACTTTTACTGGTCCTTCCTTTTGGCCTTGAGAGAGGTCATAATATATAGGATCTTTAGTCATGCAGTATATGGTTGTCAGCCTGAAGGAACCAAAGGAAAGAGAAGGGTAGATATTGAATCTAAAAGGACAAAAAAAGAGCATGCAGCACAGAATTTCACATTATTAAAGGAAGATCTGAACACCAAGACATACTAGGGCAGCTCTATGGAATTGTGTAGGAGAAACAAGGGATTGCATCTCTACCTTGTTATTGTAGAAAATTCTATTAAAACTGCCCATGTTCTTGCTTAGTTTATGCTGAAGACCTCAGATTCTGGGAGAATAACTCATGTGACCTTGCTTGAATCAAGTCCTGTGATTGGAGCCCAATTGTAATCATGTGCAGTTAGGAAAAGGCTCTAACTCAAAGAAAATCAATACAGGGCTCCCTACTGCAATATTAAAATATTCATAGCATATATATGTGTATATATATGTATATGTATCATATATACATAAACATATATATATATATGTATATATATATATATATATCCCAAAAAGGAAAAGTAATTTTCTCTAAATGTGCAATGTGCACCAATAATTCAGAATACTGGAATGTTGTTTAATTCATTTCTCTATTCCAATAAGGTCAAAGTTTGCCCTTTGGTGTGATTCCTTACCCTCCTTTTCCAGTTAAAACTTTATCCCTAACTCCAGGTCGTTTATTTTAAAATTAAAACTGTTGTTTGCAAACTAATGAAACACTACATGCTAACAAATTTTAAAAATACAAATGTATTCTAGCTGAAAAAGAAAAATAATAAATCTGAAGAAGAGGGGATGTGAATGGATCAGTGTAAAGTAATGGTCACTATTGGTCTGGGTAGGAGGGAGAACAAAACAAATAGGCAAAACCTTGAAATGCAAGGTTTTATCAATTGCTAGGGACAACTAGAATCAAGAAATTTAATCTTCTTCAACCAGTTTATGCATTCTAATTGATTCAGAGACAAAAACAATAATAGTCTCATTTATAATAGTATGCAACTTCATTTCCAGACTTCCTCTGAAATTTCTTACTAAAGAGGTGGAGAAAGTTAGCTCTGAGTCTCAAAGTCAATCAATGGCCTCCTTGTTGGTGAGGGTACCACCTCCTCTCTCTCAGACAATGGGTCATGAGGTTTGGCCTTGGAAGTGGAAGGTCAAAGGAGAACGTGACTTTAAGAAAGAAAGTAAAATTCATCAGTTAAGTGTTGGCAAATTATTAACCCCGGTTTGTCTTGTTTATTCATTCCTTTATTCTTTTTGTCATCTGGTAATGAAATATTTAATGATTTTCATTGCCAAGAAACATGTGGATTTGGGAAGTACATATGTACATATATATGTTTATATATATGTATTTCATATACTATATATACTTCATATTAAAATAGGAAGTACATTATTTCAGTTAGGAGCACAGAAAGCATTAGACTCAGATCGTAGTCAAGAGGTAGTCTTGTCTCATAAAAGCTATGTCAAATTTTAATGTTAATAAGTTCTCCATCCTAGTCTGCAAAATGGAGACAATATTTACCTCGTGAAGTTTAAGTGAGATTTCTGTGGAGCATATTACATCGGGCCCAGCACAGAGTGAGCTGGTATAAATAAAGACAATGCTTTTTCTTTATTAACTGAAATTGCCATGCGAATTGTTTTTTCTACATTCTGTTACTGTGGTGTATTACATTGAATGATTTTTTTTTATATTGAACTAATCTTCAGGAATAAATCCCACTTGGTCGTGTATTATTCTTTTAAAATGCCACAGAATTTGTTCTACTATTACCTTGTTGAGGGATTTTTGCATCAATGTTGATGAGAAGTCTTGGACTGAGTTTTCTTTACTTTTGGCATATTTATCCAGCTTTGGTATCAGATCATGCTAATCTCATAGAATGAGTTAGGAAGTATTCTGTATTCTTCAGTTTTTTGGAAAAGTAAAAGAAACACTGGTATTTATTGTTCTTTAAATGTTTGATGAAATTTACCAGTGAAGCCATCAGGTCCAGGGCATTTCTTCCTCTTACTAGTTCTAGGTCTATTTAGATTTTCTGTTTCTTTATTATTTAGGTTTTCTGTTTTGTGTCTCTAGAAATGTATGTGCCCACTTCCTTTAGGCATACAGTAGCTCATAGTACTCTCTTATAATCCTTTTCCTGTCTGTAGAATCAGTAATAATGTTCCCATTTTAATTTCTGACTTTAGTAGCTTAACTCTTTTATCCCCCTTAGTCCATCCAGTTAAAGGTTTGACATCTTGTGGATCTTTTCAAAGAACTAACTTTTTAGAATGAGATTTTATTTTATTTTTATTTTTTACAGAAAGAGAGAGAGAGAGAACATGCAAGCAGGGGGAAGGGCAAAAGGAGAGAGAGAATCTCAAGTAGATTTTGTGCAGAGTGCAAAGCTCATCACCGGGCTTGATCTCACCACCCTGAGATCATGACCTGAGCCTAAATGAAGAGTCTGACCCTCAACTGACCGAGCCACTGAGGCACCCCTCTAATTTTGATTTTGTTATTTGTTTTTATTGGGGTTTATTTTGCTGTTGTTCTCTATTTCATATATCTTTGCTCTGATCTTTATTATCCCCTTCCTCCTGATAGCTTGGGATTTAGTTTGTTCTTCTTTTTCTAGTTCTTTGTGTTGTAAAGTTAGGTCATTGATTTATGATCTTTCTTGTTTTTTTTTTTTTTTTAATGTAAGCATTTATGGCTATAAATTCCCCCTCAGCATTGCTTTCACTGTGTACCATAAGTTTTGGTATGTTATGTTTTTGTTTTCATTCATCTTAAGTACTTTCTATACTTCCTTTATGATTTCTTCTTTGATCCATCAGTTAAGAATATGTTGCTTAATTTCTACAAATTGGTGAGTTTTCCAGTTGTATTTCTGTTACTGAAGTCTTCTTCCCATTGTGGTCAGAGACAACACTTTGTACGATATCTACTTTTTAAAGTCTATTGAGGCTAATTTGTGGTCTACTCTACTGTTTATTCTGGAAAATGTCCCATGTGCACTGGAGAAGAATGTTTATGCTATTATTGTATTCTATATATGTCTATTTTATCTAGTTGGTTTACTATGTTGTTTGTATCCTCTGTACTTTATTTATCTTCTGTCTGGTTGTTCTGTCCATTATTGAGAGTAGGGTGCTGAAGTGTTCAACTATTATTATAGAACTATCCATTTCTTTTTTTCAATTCTATCAGTTTCTGCTCCATATCTGTCGATGGTTTGACATCGGATGTGTGAATGTTTATAACTATCATATGCTCTTGGTATATTGAAACTTTTATTAATATATAATATCCCTCTTTGTCACATAACTTTTTAAGTTATGTCTCATAACTTTTCCTCACATTCCCCTGCTCTCTGTTGGTTACTATTGTATGGGATAACTTTCTCTGTCCCTTCACTTTCTATCTAACTTTTCCATGTTTACTTTGTATCAACTTTGAAAATTCTAGTATTAATTATGACAGTTAAGTAGTTGATTCTTCTGGGTTTGCAGGGAGACGATATTATCAGTTGAAAATACCACGCATGGCAGACATGCTGGGTGTGAGTGTCTTGTGACACTAATAGCTCCAGTGTTTCACATTAAGCATAATCCTGGCAGTTGCTTTCCAGATAGATAGGTGAGTCTGCCTGTATGTAAGACACAGAGAGCCTGGGAGGTTGCTTGTGGTGAAGCATTCCTTTCACTGTTCCTTACCATTGCCTTCTTCAACAGAGACAGCTCTGACTCCATTTTCCTGCATGTGAAGAATGTGTTTAACATATTCCTCTACCCTACTAAGGGAACTAAAATGTTTTATCTTTGAAATCTTTTAAGTTTCACTGAGAATTTTCCAATAAGCTGTCAAATTTCAAGTCTCCCATCTATCTTTTTTGTCTCATTTCACATGTGCCTGCGTCTGCTGCATAGAGATTTTATTTTAGTTTCATATTAATCTTCTGCTGCTGTCTGCAGTTTGATCTTAAGCAGAGTATTAACGGAAACAGAGAACATTTTAAAAGATGCATGTATGTACTTTAAAAGATCCATGTATGTACTGAACAGCACGCATTACAACTGATGGGACACTCTCATGAAATAGATTCATAAGTGATATACTCTGATGAATCCTCAGTCATTAGATTCCTCTGAGATACAAGGCACTTTGACATCATGGACAGCTAATGACACAGATTCAAACATGCTGGTAGTCCTATTTCTAAGATGATTGAAAAAAAAAATTCTAATTTAACCCAGTGGATTTCAGTCTGAGACAGTTTATCAATAAACAGACATGGAAACTTGCTATAAGAGGTTACTCTCAAAATTTAGGCCTGTGCCTGGAGTGGGTTAAAGGGGGATGGCATGATGGAGAAAAGTAAGTGACAATAGGAAAGTAAAATTTAGTTCTGTGGCTGGGGAGTGTCAAGATAAAGAATTGCAGAACCTAACTTAGCTGCATCTGTCATTCTTACCTCCCCAATCCTGCTCAGAGAAAATAATCAGTCCCTGATTTCTAACTTGGTCAAAAACTTTTCTAACTAATGCAATGAATTCAGAAATAAAAGAGAAAATTAAACAGTGGAAGAAATTCGTCCATTCTAGCCACAGAAGTCTAGTTTCATGATCGGGTCATATTTTAAAATATATTTGCCGATTATGTCTGTCTGTGTCTCTCACTGCTTTCATTCTTTTCTGGCTCTTGTTATGTTCTAATCTTCTTGCAAGCTCTTTCTTCTTTTTTTCTAAGTAAGTTTTTTTTTTATTATTTAACTCTACATTCTAAACAACTTTAAATAAATGGTCTGGAAGTCAAGTGAAGAAACGACTTTTTCTCTTGTTGACATATTTTGTCAATAAATGGATATAACATGCACATTCTCAACATTTAAAAAATAATGTATTTCTTTTTTGAGAGTTTAAATAAATGACAAATGGCCCAAAAGCTGTTCCTGGAGCAAACAGTGACTCGTGACCCTACGTAGGCATTTCTTCATTATATTTTGAAAACATGCTTTTTAAGTAATTCTGTCCTATTAACTAGGTACGGACATTGAAACTGAGAAAAATTCCGACTAAAATAACTGCCTGGTCATGATTAAGATTAAGTTGAAATAGAACAAATAAAGGGATTGGCTAGAAGAAAAGAGAAACTGCCTTAAACTCAGTCAGCATAACATTTTAGATGGTATATTTTTAAATTATTATAAAATTTAAAATTTATGTTAAAATATACATTGTCATACCCATGACTGAAAATAGAGTGATTGGAGGAGCATGCAGAATAGGAGAAAAGTAGGGAACATCTTTAGTCTAATAAAGAAAAGCTGCCTGAGTAATCGGGCCTTTCTTAGGAAGAGCTGTGCTTTAGGCAGTGTTTGTTTTTATCCATCCCTTTGGCTTCCTTCTGTCCTTGGCACCTGGTATCCTCATATAACCCCTTGGATTTCCAGAGTCCCTACTTTGCTAGATCAGAGCACTATATTGTTCATATTTTCCCTATTTCTTACCATTGAAATTTGGCCACCTATACTTATTTCTTAGGGCTCTGGTTTTTGATTAGTTTGAAAACAGATGGTGTCTGAGTCAGGATGGAGCTCACTGAAAAAGGAGATTTAGCATAGGCTATGGTAAGTAGAATGGAAAGGGGAGTCTTACAGAATTAGAACACAGGCCTAATGGCTTCTTGTTTTTGCTTCTTTCTAACTTTTTTTTTTTTTTTTTTCCTGTCCTCTGCTTCCTTTCTCAGGCTGTTAAACCCTCCTCCTGAGGGCATCCGGTTGTCTTCTTTTTGTCTTTATCCTTGCTTCTCGCCTTGTTAATTGTCCTCATTGCTGCTCAGTTTTTCAGCAAAGCCCCTCGATTGACCCAACCCATTTTTTCATCCTAGGCCATTGGTTGCCAGTGAGCCACAGATTCCCTCCCTCGGGTGCTCACTCCTCTCCTCCCAAAATGTGGCTGTAGCTGACAGGAACCCCTTAGATCGGAGACTCTTGGCAGAGCAGGATTTCCTTTCAAGAGGCTGTGGGCAGGAAGGCAATGCTTGTGTCTGGAACAGATGTTTTGGGACATTTGGGAGTCTTGAAGCTCTTCAGACTCTAGGGCTGCCCTGCTGAGTGATTGGCGAGTTTGGCAGCACATCTTGCTTCCTTTAACTAATCTAGTGTGTTTGAGAGACACCAAGGGGATAGAAGGAATCTCAGAATGCTTTCCTCAGCATCAGTAGCACATTGTAAATCTCTCTTGAGAATACTTTCCCCCTTCTGCAATGGTGATTACATTCCGCCTACATTCCAAGACGTCTTGGCTTCCTGGTGAGGTGTAGGTGAACACTGACCAACATGCATGCCTCTTGGTGTGTTTTATTGATTACATAACTTATCTAAAAAGATAGGTCAGCTCTGGCGAGTTTTCCCTAACACATTTTTTTCTCAGCGTTGGCAGCTGGAAGACTTGTTCGCATGTGTGTTGACGTGAGTGGCCTTGGGAAGAAAAGCAATCCCATCCGCTGCTTAAGGAGCTGGAGAAGAATGAACAAGGATGAGTGTAAGGAGGTCAGTTGCCTGTCCCTTGGTGTCACATCTTCCTCTGAGAAGCCCCAAGCGGCTGATTACTCCCGATTACCCAGATCCAGTCCCTTTCGCTGTCTCCCTCCTTCCAGAACACACACACACACACACACACACACACACAAGTCCCCTTTCACTCATGAAATTTGTTGTGCATGATCAAATGTTACTTCTTTTTCGTACATCTAGCTTTGCACGTCAATTTTCAGCGTGCAGAGCCAGCCTCTGTCCCTTTTCCTATCTGTCACATCATTCAAACAGGCGTTCAGACAGTGTGAGTTTCAGGAGGTTTATTTCCTTGGGCCGCGCACACACACACACACGCGCACACACGCACACACGCACACACACACACACACACCCCGGCTAGCTCCGTCTCTCTCCGTTTCTTTGCATCGCTGTCCCTCTCTCTCCTCTTACGCGCAAGACACGCACCGGGGCTCTCGCAACACGCGCACATAAATGTCTGGGAGGGCTCCTGAGCTCAATGTCACGCTGGGCAGAAGTGGAGCACGAGTGGAGGGAGAGCGCGCGGGGTGCGGGCGGGGAGACTCCGTCTCCGGCCGGCAGAGGGCGGCCGAGGGGCGGCGCTGGCGCGCGAGGGCTGCGCGGAGCCTCGCCTCGCCTCGCCTCGCCTCGCCTCGCCTCGCCTCGCTCGGGCAGCCCCAGCCCAGCCCCAGCCCAGCCCAGCCCCAGCCCAGCCCCAGCCCAGCCCAGCCCAGCCGCGGCGGAGCCCGGAGCGCAGCCACTGAGGGCAGCGGCAGCGGCGGCGGCGGGAGCGAGGCGCGCAGGGAGCCGCGGCGCGGGCGGGAAGCAGGAGCCGCCGCCGCCGCCGCCGCCGCCGCGACGGGCAGCGGGGCTCGCCGGCAGCCGGCCCGGGCCCCCGCCAGCGCCCCCGCCCGCGCCCCCGCCCGCGCCCGCGCCCGCGCCCGCGCCCCCCGGGCCCCGTGCCCCCCGCGCCGGGCGGCCGGCGAGTCTGGAGCCCGCGCCGTCGCCGGCCGCGTCGCCCGGGCATGGAAGCAGGCGGCAAGCCCAACTCCGCGTCCAACAGCCGGGACGATGGCAGCAGCGCCTTCCCCGGCAAGGCGCCCGCGACGGGCGCGGGGCCGGCCGCGGCCGAGAAGCGCCTGGGCACCCCGCCGGGCGGCGGCGGCGCGGGCGCGAAGGAGCTCGGCAACTCGGTGTGCTTCAAGGTGGACGGCGGCGGCGCGGGCGAGGAGCCGGCCGGGGGCTTCGAGGACGCCGAGGGCCCCCGGCGGCAGTACGGCTTCATGCAGAGGCAGTTCACCTCCATGCTGCAGCCCGGGGTCAACAAATTTTCCCTCCGCATGTTCGGGAGCCAGAAGGCGGTGGAGAAGGAGCAGGAAAGGGTTAAAACTGCAGGCTTCTGGATTATCCACCCTTACAGCGATTTCAGGTGAGCGCTCCCCGGGGGGGGGGGGGGGGCGGGGGCGGGGGGCGCCCCTCCCTCCCATCCTCCCTCCCTCGCATCCTCCCTCCCGGGGCGCGCCCTCCAGCAGCGCTTCCCCGCGCCTGGGAGGGCGCGCCCCGGGGCCTCGGAGGGAGGAGGGCTCGCCGGGCGGGCCGGGGGTGGCGCTGCCGGGCGGCTGGCGCTCGGGCTCATCCTGGCTCCCCTCTTCAACTAGTTTCCGCCGAGGAGGAGGAGGAGGAGGAGGAGGAGGAGGAGGAGGAGGAGGAGGAGGAGGAGGGGGAGGGTGGCTGGGGGGGCGGTGATGAGGAGCTCCTGTTCCCCGGGAATCCCAGGGAGGCTCGCCTCCTGCGCCTCGGGAACTTTGGGGACACACCGGGGAAGAAGTCCACGGTGACCTCCAGATGGGAGGAGGCGAAGTCGTCGTGCCGGGAAAACTTTTACTTCGGAGATGGGGAGTGTAAGGAAGCGGCCAGGAACTCGTCTTTGGGGTGACACCCCTCCTGGCGCCGCTCCCCGGGGAAGCGGGAGGAAAAGGCGCTCCTGGGCTTGCGGAGAGAGGATGGGGCGCGCGGAGACGGGGACTCACAAGTCCTAGCCGCTCCAGCCGCTTCTCGCCCCTGGGGAATGTTAATTTTTTTTTTTTTTCTTTTTCATCTGCTTATAGGCACTGGGCATCCTCAGTGCATTTCTTCAGAATAGTGGCTGGCAGCCTGCGGAAGGGCAGGGTGCGCTTGGATAGTCCCCGACTTGAGATCTGAGCGGAGCAGGCGCGGCCAGGTTGGGCAGCGGCGGGGCAGGAAGCTTGGAGTTCCCGAAACCCAGGCGGGGGTGGGGGTGGGGGTGGGGCGAGGGGGTGGGGCGAGGGTAGTTTCCAGAGCCCCTCCCCGAAGCCCAGGGACACCCTTTTCTTGACCTTGACTACAGGTCTGTTTCAGGAATCTCTTTCCCCGTCTCCCCGGCTGGGGAACAAGGGCAGAGAGAGCTGTCAGCTGTCAGGGAGACTGCTTCTTCGGAGCATTAGAATTAAGACGTTTCCCCATCTTATTTGTCGCCCAAGTATTCATTCGGTCATAAGCACGTTTAGAGATTATCAAATGAAGGTCGCGAAGGAGATCCTCTTATTAGCGTGCGCACGCCCTGCAGCTCCCGAGTAAGGCTGGGCTTCCCGTGTGCAAGGAGAAAACTCAGGGTGGCATTTATTATTTATTTATTATTTCACTGAACTCTTTCGAAGAGGAACCGGTGGAAGGAGTCTGTGTGCAAACTGTGCAGTTTCAATAGGCGTCTATGAAACAGCACACGGACAGGGCAATAAAAAGCAGCGTTGCTTTGAGTTACTTACGGGAAAGGGACCTTGCCATCAACTCGTTGCCTTGGCAGGAGCTGTCCACAGTGCTGAATGACTTCAGCTGTGGGAAACGCAAACTCCTGCCACACAAAGCTTTGGAGTTACTGTCTTCACCCTCTTTGGAGTTTATAATATTGTCTCAGAAATCAGTAGCCCCTATTATTTATACATAGAACGAATGGAATCTAGGAAGTGCATCATTTTAAGGTTCTTATTTGAAAAAAAATATTACAAAGTCCAAAGGAAGACTTGTAAAATCTCATGACATTTATAGTCTATGGCAAATTAAGAGCTGGACCTGCAATGATGTTTACATTGAGAGGATCTACTAAATCATCAACCTGATGTTTACATTTGAGGATCTACTAAATAATCAACCATGTTTCCTTCATCAGGAAGATGAAGCAAACCTATAAATGACCTTGTTTTAAGGTGTCTTAGATTGTCATGTCCTTTAGAATTTTAAAGGTTAAAATCAAATGTAGAATATTATCTCTACCTCAGTCCTTGGTGGAAATATGTTACAACCTATTACCTTTTCATCATGAAAAAAGTTTACACGGAAACACCCTTTAATAACAAAAGCAAGCATGGTGTTTCCAGAAATATATGTAGTTCGCCATTCACATGCAAATAAAATGCTACACTTTATTTAATTTTACTTCAATTAAGTGAGCGTTCTTGATTACTTCTGATACTTTTAATTCTTGAACATGTGAAAAGAGATTACACTTTTCAAAATGGTGACACATATTAAATAATTAAACTTTCACACCTACTGGATAAAAACATTCCTGCCTTTCAGGAATTGGAATAATGTACTGGTATCTTTTGAATTAATGAAATTCATAAAATTAGAGATTCTCCACAGTTTCTCAAGTGAGTCATCTGAGACAAAATATGTCTTTTAAAAACAACAAAAAATGTCACTAAATAAGAAATTACCTGACATCAGATGATGGTTTATTTTTATCATACATTTCAAAGAAATAAGAAATGATGAAAAAGTGAGGTAATACTCCAAGCTAACTCAACTGTGGAGTAGTTTGCAATATTTGGTTTTCTCACGCATAACTGGAAAAAGGAAATGACAGACATAAATTAAACTATTACTAGGTTTAGGGTTTAGCTGGAAGGTATCTGAAAAAGGTAGATTTTAAAACTCATAATTACAATATATACCAGTTTTCTAAAACAAAAAAACTAAAGAAGTAATCATTTGCCTATTTATTTGCATATATGAAGATATTTAAATATTATTATATCATTAATATTTTATACGATCTTAATACCAGTAGAAGATTTCTCAAAACCTGTTACATGTTAGGATAATGTAATGACAAAAGCAGAAACAAGAAAGACAAAATTCTGGCAGTACTTTTTTCCCTAAAGGAAAAGCAATATGGGAATAATCTCTAACATAATAGAAATGTTATGGTTACGATCTGTTCACCTCAGGCTCCTTCCTGCAGAAGACACTTTAAGGGCAGGGTTTTGCCATGATTCCTATAACACCTAACTTAGGTTCAGTTATAATTTAGCCACAGAGAAAGTGACACTTAAGAATAAATTTCCATGGAGGGTTGTGGGAATACTGGAAATAAAGGGTTTTTCTTTGTTGTTGTTGTTTTTGATACTTGATACTTACATAAACTTTAGCATGGCCAAGGAAATTTACTCACTCTGCTTTTTGGTCAGCCCCATACCGCTGAATGTAGTGTAAGCCTGCTACTCCAGGGCATGTCAGGATTTTGACACTGTGCTGAGATCTAGTATCCCTTTTCCGGATGACTTCCAAGGCAAGTCCCTTTCCACTTCCCTCTAGTGGCCGGGCTGTGCTCCCACTGCAACTCCTGCAGAACTAGCTAGGTGCTTCTCTCAGCCACCAGCCCCAGAGAGCTATTGCTGTGTCTGGCAGGTAGTTTTCTTCTACCTCCGGTGTAAGTAGGGCAGAAGCTCTGTATTTCCCTTCTTTCTCAGGGGAGGATGATGTTAGAAATCTTCAGGGACTAAAGAAGAGTCAACTATCAAATACGCCCAATACTGTTAGAAATAACTGGGTAGCAGAAAGGGAAATGTGATGATGGAAGCAGAGATCACAGTGATGTCCCAGGAGCCGATGGAGGCGTTCAGTGTCTGAAAGCTGGAAAAGGCATGGAGTGTATTCTCCCCTAGAGCCTCCCGAAGGAACATAGCCTTTGATTTTATTCTCATAAGACTTGATTTTGTTTTGTTTTTTAGAAATAATTGGGTGGGAGCTAGAGAGTTTAGTAAAGAAATTCTTATGTTTTTGTTTATATCATGGTATGTCATCACCCAAACTAGGAAAAAAATAGTTCCTTAAAAAGTAAAATTACACTGAGCTTTGTGTAGTGAGGCTATGGTCTCAGTCTTACTGAGTTTCATGTGCACAACACACACACACACACACACACAAACAAGTAAGTATCTGATTAGGAGGTTAAGTGTGATTTTTTGAGATCACTAATAATGATTATATATTTGTTAGCTAAAATTTTACTTTATATTTATTTAATAAAAAATTGACACTGACCTAGCATTGTGCTCTCAGAGTCAATCCATAGTTATGATACTATCATTCAAGTGGATTGGAAGAGTAGAGTACTTTTGCTATTGGTTTTTATTATGGGCATAATTTACCTTGAAAGAATTTATCACCGTACTCTTTGTCATTTCAAGGATTCTGATATTATTTTTCTGGATCAAGCTTATATAAGGGCTCTTTTATAGATAATGCTCCCATTTCATATATATCGTCAGCCCATATCTTGCCTCTGGTAAAGGAGGAGATTTGATATTTTGACTTGTTATTTCTTGCACTGCTTTTCATCAATTAGTGTGAATAACTGTACGAAAAGCTTATTGTGTCATAAGTACAGAAGGACTCTAGAGACAGGAGTCACTTCCTGAAGATGTTGCCATTTCTGGTCTTGCATCCCTGCCTCGTGCTGCAGCCATTAATAGTAGTGATGTCAGAGATCACTGATGTGTTCATTAGTGAAGGGAGGCTTCACCCATTTTCACACAGTAAGTTAGAGAGAAACCTTTGTTTCCAGGAGCTTCTCCTGAAAAAACAATTCAACCTTCTGGGCTTTAAGGACTAATTAGCCTACTGTTATGTATCTTTGTGCTGAATGCAGTCTGTACTCTCCCAGCAATGCTCCTCTATTTACTTTCCATATCAACATCCAAAATTTACCTTAAGAATTTATTTTCTATTAGGTGAACTTTTTAATAGCTTATAAATTCAATTAAGTTTTTCTTTTTAAAATTTATTTATTTATTTATTTATTTATTTATTTATTTATTCATTCATTCATTCATTCATAAGAGACACAGAGGCAGAGACACAGGCAGAGGGAGAAGCAGGCTCCCTAGGGGGAGCCTGATGTGGGACTCGATCCCAGGATCCTAGGATCATGAGCTAAAAGCAGATGCTGAACCCACTGAGCCCCGCAGGTTCCCCTCAATTAAGTTTCCCTTAGTGGCTTTAGGCCTGATTAAAGTGATATTATTTGAAATATATTTGTAAGTATGAATTTATTCTATTACTTTTTCTTAGTATACATGTAAGTTATAAAGCTAAATTTTATTTCACTATTTCATTACATTTGGTAGATATGACAGTGATACTGTACTACTAAAATGTTACAAGAGGTTTTGCATTTTTGTCTGAGCAGCTTTCCCTTTAAACCTACTTTTGAGGACTGGTATAAATTGAGAGTCTTTGGGCAGATGCATTTTTACGAATTCACATTTAATTATGTAGACTTATATTTATGAACTTGGATGTTGATGGGTAATGCAAATAATGCATTGGAACAATATATTACTTATTATCCTGAGCTCATTTGACAAAATATAATCAAACTATATCTACTTGGTCAAAAACCATAAACCAAAACAACACCAATCCCAAAAGGCAATTTTTTAAAAATACTTTATTTTTATTTATTCATGAGAAACACAGGGAGGAGAAAGAGAGGCAGAGATACAGGCAGAGGGAGAAGCAGGCTCCATGCAGGGAACGTGACTGGCATGGGACTTGATCCCGGGTTCTCAGGATCACGCCCCGGGCTGAAGGCGGCGCTAAACCGCTGAACCACCCGGGCTGCCCCCCAAAAGGCAATTTAAGTAGTATTTTTTAATTCTGCGTTATTCCACTCAATGAACTTATATCCCAAAGTGAGTAAGAGACAAGCAAAATATATCTGATGTGATGTTCATGTGAACATTTTGCCGTTCTAACTGTAATTGTTTTATTTAGCAGATAATTTACTTCGGTACTTAGAGACAATGGGCTAGGGGTGAGGAATTTCAAATACAGTTTCTTGAAATTACAGTACAAATTATGGTAGACCATAGCACTACATAAAGAATACTGAACATTTTCTGAATCTGTGACAAATTTCCATTTTATCATTTTCTATAAAGAAGTAACAAACTATGAATTAAGCTGACACTATATATTTTAGCAGCAGAGGTGGTGGTAATGAAGAAAAAAATCTGCTTACTCTAGGAAAAAGAGACTATTTTTACTTCTACTAAGTACTTTTCTTCTACAAATCATTTTCATTGTAAAGGTACCTTGATGTACAACTTACCGTTATTTTTCCAGAAAAAAAAAAAAAATCAAGGGACTATGGTGATGCTTCCTGGTGAATTATGGAATTATCTGTGTTTTTGCACAATAAACCATCTTTGTTCTATTAATTCTCTGTAGTGTGTGTGTGTGTGTGTGTGTGTGTGTATGTATGTTGTGCATGTGGGTAGAAACTATCCAGGGGACATCTGTATATGATTATGCACATAAGCATGTATATTGACATTGATTATTTTTGAGTTGAACACTTATCTGACACATTTCACCCAAGTGTGAATGACAAAAATTGATGTGATGACCCTTTTCAAGTTTGTTAGTTAATTTCCCCATAATATTCTTGAACCAGGGCAGCTCACGTGGCTCAATGGTTTAGTGCTACCTTTGGCCCAGGGTGTGATCCAGGAGACCTGGAATCAAGTCCCATGTCTGGCTCCCTGCATGGAGCCTGCTTCTCCCTCTGCCTGTGTCTCTGCCTCTCTCTCTCTCTCTCTCTGTCTCTCTCTCTCTCTGTGTGTGTGTCTCTCGTGGATAAATAAATAAAATCGTATATTTTAACCAATTCACCTAATAACTGACCACTTAAAGTAGCAGAATTATATATGTTCTGGATTTACAATTGGATCGTCTTATTTACATAGACCTGTTTTTATTTTCAAGACATTAACTATAACTCTAAATTAGTAAGGCTAAGTACATGTAAACAGAGTTAGCAACTATTTACAAATCTTGTACATTCATGTTAAATAGTGCTGCAGTGGACATCTTTGTGTGTTACTCTTCATTATATTTTGGGCAGAGTTCGGGGAATGGAATTACTGACTATGAACATTTTACAGATTCTATCCATATCGACTTTACCAATTTAATACTGCCACCAGTTGAGACACTTTTAAAAATTATGAATAATGTAGGTTTACCAGTGTGGTTGATATTTCTGTTTAGATGTGCATAAGCAGTGTTAGGACAGAAAGTCAAAACTATATTCTATTCATCATAGAGTGGGAAAAGTAACCTTAAAAAGCAGATAATATGATTTAATGTCTAATAATGCCGTGCTGCTTACAACCCTTCAGAGGCTTCCCATTACTTTTAGAATACATTTGAGCTACAAGATATACATTTGAGCTACATCTATACAAGTTCTTGCATAATTTCAATTTATCTATGTAATCTCATCACCCACAGCTTGCTCCCTCACTGTTTTCTAGACACTTGAGTCAATTTTAAGCTCCTACAGTAAACTGAGTTCTCTCCTGTCCCAGAGATTTTGATGTGACACTTAAGCTCACTGCCTAAAATTCTCTTTTCACTTTTTGTCATTCTGCACCACAGCTAGCTTCTCCTTGTCACTTGGATTTCAGTTTAATCATTGTGATCACCCTCAACCTCTACCATCTACTTAATTATTTGAGTCTCTAATTTCACTGGAATTTATAATTATCTTTTATGTATGTCCCTTCACTAGAATTTAAGTTCCATGACCTCTTCAATATTACCCAATTTTATATTCCTAATGCCATAAAAGTACACGTAAGAGATTTTTTTCTGCTTAAATTTTCTCAGATGCTCTATTTTTAAACAATTTTTTGAGATATAATTCAGATACAATATAATTCTCATTTAATGTGTATGATTGATTTTTAATATGTTCACATAGTTGTACAACCATTACCCAAATGAATTTTAGAAAATATTATCCAAGTAGAAGCCCATTCCCATTAGCACTCATTTCTGTCTCCTCTTTCCCTCTACCCTCATAGCTATAAGCAACCACCTACTTTCTACTTTCTGTCTCTAGAGACTTTTTTTTTTTTTTTCCTGGACATTTCGTTTCAATGGAATGAGATGTAGTCTGTTATTGGCTTACTTCAATTAGCATATTTTCAAGTTTCATTCATGTTGTAGCATGTTTCAATATGTTCTCTTTTTTACTGAATACTGTTTTGTTGTATGAATATACCAAATTTTGTTAATCCATTCATCAATTGCACATCTGCATTGTTTCTACCTTTTAGTTATTATGATTACTGCTGATATGAATATTCTTGCACAATTTCATGAGCAGAGATGTATTTTCATTTCTCTTTGGATTGAAGTTACTGGGTCAACATAAAAGACTTTTAACAAATATTCAATAAATGGATAAAGAATTAATCTGCAACCAGGATGTACACACATTTAATCTTAGAGTTAGTAAATCCAGATAAGGAAAGCTCTTTCTTTCCCTATAGCAATACCTAGCATTCACTCCCCACTGCCACCTGCAAGGACTTGTCACAACTATTACATTTCTCTGCCCAGTATAGATGACTAAATGAAACTGCAGGGAGGTTAAGCAGCATGAACATGGTGACATAGATTGATTGTAAGAACTGGGCCAGGAATTCAGCCCTTCTGAATCTTAATTCTGTCACTCCAACTCTTTTACCAAAAAGGAAGCAAGATAAATAATTCTAACCTTCAGGGAAACATTGTGGATTAAACCTAATTATTTATTCTTCTTACCTCTTTAAACCATTCCAAAATAATATGAGAAAACACATATATAAATAGCTAAATAGAAGAAAGAGGAGAAAGCAGAGAACAAGAGATCTCAAAAACATTTTGGAAAATAGAAGACTAATGGAGAAATTATAAATTTCTGTAAATTACTTTTACAGTACTTCACCATTGAACCCCAGAAGTGTTTAGGACATAAAGTACTAGCTAAGAAACAGTCTTCAGGAACACCAGGATGAAACCAGGCGGATTAAATGAGGGTCTTCATAGTGAATAGAGAACTTTCAGTCTTAACATTAGAATGCTTGGAGCCAGTTCAATTCTCCCCAAGCAGGAAACTGGAGAAAAATATATCCAAAGGGAGACATTCAAGGCCTAAAAATTCTTATTCATTATCTAACGACTTTGCAGAAAGCCTTGCATATGTAGAGATTGTAATTATATTTTGTTATTCTATCATCTAATATGAT
Source organism: Canis lupus baileyi (assembly GCF_048164855.1). Taxonomy (NCBI): domain Eukaryota; kingdom Metazoa; phylum Chordata; class Mammalia; order Carnivora; family Canidae; genus Canis; species Canis lupus. The sequence goes on from NC_132841.1 coordinate 65,540,513, forward strand.
ATGTAAGCAAAAGGTTATGGGTCTTTTGAGAAAAGTCTCCATTGTAAGAAAGACTAAATCAAACAGCAAAAGAAAGTCCAGAGAACAGAGAGGCATTTGGGGTTAAGGGAAATTACAACATTATTAAAAATTTGTATGAATTATATCTTCAGGAAGATATTTTATGTATACAATAAGAAAAATATTGCTATGAAAAGAATAGCCAGAAAGTAAGAAGAAAATGCTCACGTGTAATAAGTTGGCATATAAAGTCTAGGAAATCTCTTAGAATTAGGGCAAAAAAAAGAATAGAAAATATAAACAAAATAAAGGATAATTCATAAGGTCAAAATCTAAAAAAAGAGTTTCAGAATGAGAACAAAGTGTGAAAATGGATATATGGAATTAAGAGACTTATTTATTTATTTATTTATTTATTTATTTATTTATTTATTTATTTTAACAGAGACATTTTAAACAAAATTTTCCAGATAGCAGGAAGTGAAATGTCTTTTCTGAGAAATTCAGAGAGTGCTCACCATCAAGAAAGGTAAAGACCCTACCAAGGGTCCTCACACAGAAGCTTAAGAGCACAACTGAGTCAGAAAAAAACAAACAACTAAAACTTTTCAAAGAGAAATTTACATATCGACACGTGGGAAAAATACTGGAAGTTAAACAATAATGTAATGTTCTACAAAATTCTGGGCTTTAGTTTCCTCAATTATAAAATGAGGAAAATAATATATGTATCTTGTCAGGTTGTTGGAGTGATACATATTTTATGTTAATATTATAAATATTTTATAGTGTCTAGATGCATAGTGCTTGGAGATTATGCTGAATGCTATGTGTTAACTATTATTATAAAATTAAAATTGAAACAGAATTAAGGTGTGTGAACTATTTGAGAAAAGAAAATACTATCTTTATACATACTTAATAATCTTCAGAATTCTTTAAGGCAAATGTATCTCTGAAGGCAGGGCCATGTTAAGTGTTAGACTCTTCTATTTTCTTTTTATCTTAGAAGTCTGGGCAGCAGAAGCCCTGACGTATAATGGCAATTTCTGTGTGTGCTATGTGAAATAGATTCATTCGTGAAGCAATTAGCATCGGAAAACTTTTAATTAATCCTCTATCTGCAAAATTTTCCAGATATACTGTTATTATCTTCTAAGTCGGTATAGAATGCTATGGTATTGAACATTTAGAATAGCTTTTAGGGAAAATTCTAAAGGCATTGAGTTGCTTGTACTCCTTCCTGTTAATCTTTATTTTCATCAGAAAGTGGCATAGTTAAACCATTTGCGATCTTATTTCAAATCAGTTAGATGTTATATATGAGCCAAATAAGATGATTCATAACTTGCTAAATTCCTTCATTTTTTTATTGTCAAATTTAATAGTCTGTGAAAAATGGTTATTTGGAAATATAATTTAAGAAAGATGGCATATTTGAAAGAATGATTTAAAGATTTTTTTACATCACTTTATAGCAGATGTCACTTATTACCCTTGCAGAATGTGTTAGCCTTGTTTTTTAAGGATAATATACCTTATTAAAAATTATAGTCTTGGTTATTTGAGAGATATGAGCAGAGGCTGAAAAAATGAATACTGGATGTTGTATTAGTGGTATGGATAGGAAAATAGTATTCTTTATTTTTTCTATGGAAGAGTTATTCATTATTTAAATAATTATTTTTTAAAAAGGTTCTTTGTTCTGAGTAATACATATGGTATTTGTTTTGAATAATCATATAACTGAATTAGGCTGAAGATTAGAGGCAAATATGTTACCTGGGATTCAGATGTATTTTTTGATATATAAAAGAGCAGAGATATATGCTGACACCACCTAGTTATGGTTGTGCATGTATTCAATAATATAAATAACCCAAGAATTCCATTAGCTCTAATTATTGATTATACTAATCATTCATGCCTATCCATTGAGTGACTCTTAGGCTGTCAGGCTCATAGAATACTTTAAGAATCGAATGAAAGCTACGGATCCTCTGTCCTAGAAAAGTGCATATATTCACAAAATTTTGTCTGTGACTTCAAGAGGTTTGTGGTTCCCTGCAAGCACATTTATTTTTGGTCCAAGTTAATACTTCCTGAACTATCTAATGTCTTACACAGAAATACGATACTAAGTAGAATGGATGGACGATACCTGGAGACAGACTTTTGTTTGGACGAGCCATTTAAGAATTAAAACTGTAGCTAGAAAGACTTATCTTGAGAGGTAGAGAAATCCCAACCAAGAAGTTTAGTTCTGAGGCTAGATACTTGGTCAGCAGGGATTTAATAGAGGTTTGTCCTTGATGGGTCAGTCAGCAGTAAGGCACAAAGGTATAGCTAGAAACATATTTGGAATGAGGGGACACTAAATTTTTTTCAGATGCTGTTTACCTGTTTTAAAAAGCTGATTGAACCAACTGATAAGTGATCAAAGTAATGACAAAGTTCAGTAGGATGGATGATTATAAGATAAATATGTTAAAATATATTAATAACTTTCCTATGTATTAACAACCACAATTGAAGATATATAATAGAAAAAGAATCACTGACTACAAAAGCCAAAAATATAAACTGTATACCCAAATTTGAAATTAAAAAAAAATTGAAAAATAAATCAATGTATAAAAGATGTTATAAAATATGTAGTATTAATCAATTAAAATAGTCGAATAAAGTCTGTTCTCATCAGTTTGCAGTAAAACTAAATCCAAAAACATTGAAATTTATAAAAGGTCAAAAAAACTGAAATCAGAGTTCCTAGAAAAATATTAATCAGTTACTTAATAATGTTACCATGGGGCTGAGCTTTCCAACATAGTACTCTGAAGACCTATCTGAAGGTCTATTTGACCCTTATAAAAAGTTCTTGAAAATGTATAAGCTAGAAAATTATCTTACAGAAAAGATATGACCTGTTCACAAATACTTGGATACAAGGATGATCACTATAATATTTTTCATAATAGTAGAAAGATATAAACAAATATAACTTGAGTAAAATTTCAACCTTGTCCAAAGCCCTGCTTATCAGTTATTCCCCATATCTCTGCCCTGCCTTTTCTTCATAGAACTTAACACAATTTATTATATTACATGAAGTATTCCATTTATCTAATTTGATTATGATCTTTCCTCATCTATAATTAAGCCTCACTTAGGGGCTTAACTATAACCCCTATATAAAGCACTATATTCCCAAGCCTAGATCCATGCCTGGCATAAAGTAAATATGAGTGAATGAAGACATTTTAGCAACATTATCCTCAGTCTTGGTTTTTATACACAAGTTTCAACAACCAGATGGCCTTTCTCCCTATATGTGCTATAAAAAATGGAATATTTTAATTTAATGCAGATAGCCTAACAAACATATACATGTATTGAGAAATAAAGTTTGAAGCTATTTAAAATAATATGCATACATACTTGTATTAATTCTGGTTACTGTAATTCTTGTTTTTATGTAGGTTTTAAAAAATTTGGGAATATATGTTGTGGGTATCTTGGGATGACTCTTGTTTTGCAGCCCCATAAATGCTATTTAAATGTCATTGCCTTTGGAATCAATGCTATCTTCATCAAAATAGAGCTGAAAATATCTCTCTTTGGGCAATGACATTAAGAAGGAATAACATTATTTAAGAAGGAATAACATTACTATTTTGTATGTATCATTTTTTTTTTCTTTTGCCAAATTGTGTTGCCTTGGTATAACAGTGACGTATTGTGAGGGAATTGGAAATTAACACTTTTTCTATAGGTATAGTTAATAAAATATTGAATCAGTGTTTTGAAAGAAAATTACTTTGAACTTTGACTCTGTGGTAAGTAGGTTCTTTTATTGTGTTCACCAAGTTACAAAAAAAAAAAAAAAAAAAATCCAACCAATTTTTTTCTGTATAAGCACAAAGTGATCTTTGTGTAATGTTCATGGAAAGGATATCATAGGTCTTGATAAAAGAAAATTGAAGTTGACATAATTTTTAAAAGGAAAAGGAACTTGAGTCTTAGATGATAGTGGCAGCTTAGTTTTTGCACATAAAAAAAGGAGCAGATAGATGGCCAAACCCAAAACACATGGGCAACATTTATAGCAAAACTATCACCATGAACCTAAAAAATAAATAGGTTGGGACAAACCTGCACACGCTGTAAGCCCTTTGTTTTTTTGTTCTTGTTTTTGTTTTTGTTTTTGTTTTTGAACCTCCTTGTAGGTTGAAGGAAGGAAATAATGAGAATCAAGGTTATCTGCTAGATCAGAGAATAGGCAGGCCTCCTACCTAAACAATAGATACTTTCTGGAGAAGCAACCGAAACCGGGATAGGGGATTGGCACAGTCCAAGAGCAAGAAGTCTGCGGGAATTTCAAGAGGAAAAATGGCTGATCCCAGGACTGGGGCTGGAAGTATGTATTAAGGGCCTGAAACAGCTTTACATACCAGATAATAAGGAAATTATCAATGACTACCACAGTATATAGAAAGGAATCAGGAGCCAATTCGAAGAAGAAGCCAAGATGAATTTCAAAAAGGATGAGAATTTCAACAAATTCACTCAGCAAATGTTTACGTTTGAGTTCATAATGATACAAAAAAATGGTTAACCTCTGAAACTCACGAGGACTCAATTCCTTGAAACTTGGGTAAATAAACAAATCAAGTGTTTACCCTGCTTTGCCTATATTATCTGAACCAATGTGCAGCCAAATAGTAGATCAGGAAGGGTGTCTTTACAGATTGTTAAAGTTAATATGTGAAAAGGTAATGATATTATTAGAAAATCACCATTTTACCACTATCATCCAATTAATGCATCTAGATGTTGAGCATCAATGGCCATTAATAACAAGAGAGAGCAAAACCAAGAATTGCATTTTCTCGATTCAAGAGCACACACCACCCATAGTTTTGCCAAGGGAATGGAATCTCAGTTTCATCTAGCCTCTGGGTCCCAGTGCCAAACTCCAGGAAATACAGATGGCTAAGGAACATGCTGAATTTGGACCCTGAACATGTAATCAGCCAAATCCAGTGTTGGAGAATCGATGGGCCTGCCACCCAGGCTCTTCAGCAGATAAATAGTAAGAAAAAGAATGGGGTGGGGGGGGGGAATTTGTAGATTATGAGACACTCTGAGAACGGAGGTTTGAGGCAGACTAAACTATGCAATTTAAGAATGCATAATTGTGATGAAACTATGTAAAGAAATTCAAGGGAGCAACTATTATGAAAGTCAACAGAACTATTATTTCAGAGGGCCCTAGGGAGCTGTGATTGGGATGGTACACATGGAAGGGCTTCCTGGAGGTGGTGGTGATAAAGTTCTACTTCTTGCCCTGGGTGGTGGCTTCAAGGATGTTTGATTTATAATAAATCACTGTTTTCTGTATCTGTTTATTTTACAATAAAAATAAGGAAACAATGGGGAAGAGATACTGATTTTCAAAAAGAAAGATCAGGCTATAATGAAAAAAAAAGTGTAATATCACTATTACCTTTCTGTTTTGCTCATAGATCTGATTTGTATTTTAAGCAAAACCCTAAGTATGCTAAGGCAAACCAACATAATGCAACTTTATGGTGGGAAAATGACCCAGACATGATCTCAGAAAAGTCAGAACCCTAACTCTTCTAACTTGATTTGAGGAGATGTTCAATCCCTTTGAAGTTAGTCTGTAAAATTTGAGAAAATATTATCTGTCTCCTTAAGGATGTTGTGATAATAAGATACTATGTAAAAGGTGCTTGACACCTAGAGGATATTTAACATAGGTTAAATTCCCTTTTTAGTTTCTCTTTATTATCCTTTTAAGTGATTAATATATAAGTACAAGTAAGTAATAGTCTTTATCTAAAAGACATTGGATTATATTCATGAATTCACTCATTCAATAAATATTTACTGAGTACTGAGTATGTTTTCAGGGAGCACTAGGTGCTTTAGATGTGAGAAAAATGAAACTACCAGGAACAATCCTTCAGAGGCTGTCTAGTAAAGAAGACAGGCACGTGAAGATTTAACTTTTATTGGAGGGAAAGAATGCCAATAGGGAAAATAAAATATACACCCATGCTATAATATTTAATTATCAGCTAAATTTTATAATTTTTTAGTATTTATTTCTGAGAATTTTGTTGCAAACCATCACAGATAGTCAATACTTTTGCATTTTTTTTTGTTGTTAAAAAAAGAAATAATTGCTGGGGTAAAATTATCTCAGATATTCAACTGTTAAGTCTTTATTATTCTATTGTTACACTATTGTGATTCTAGAAAGCATAAAGTATTTTCAGGTTAATTTTTAAAGTCAGTCAAGAATTATTTCAGAATTTTGTGCTTAAAAAGTATAATAATCCATTAGAAAGTAGTAAAGGGATTTACATAGTTACTAAAATGTAGACTGCTTCTATATCTCTTTTCTGTGTAAAATAAATCTAATGTATATTCCTTCTGTATCAACACATCATGTTGGAAAGAGAGAGAAAAGCTCTTAACCTACTTTCCTATCTTCAATTTTTAACTTTATCATGCTTGCTAATTGCCTGGGTGTCCTTTAACCATCTATTTCCATGATTCTTTCCCAGAGGCTTGGTTTAATTTTAAAAGTGCAGTGTATTCAGCCCTAATTATGTGAGAGCTCACTGCAGGCAAACAGCAAGAGATAGTAATGACCAAAATGTGTTCTTAAATCAGTGCGACAGATACCACAAGCACATCACTATAAACATTTAATGACTAGGAAATATAACCATGCAAGGTGATAGTTAGAAGTTAGTGATGTCTGGAAATAAAATTCCTTCCTAGAAACATAACTTCACTATGATTTTTAAATATACTTAATTTTATAGTTTTACATTTTTTATTTCTCTTATTAAGTATTTAAACAAGGTGATCACCACCCCCATTTTATTATCCATAAATAGACATGAGGTGGTTCTACTTTATCTGAGTTTGAATGAAGTTCACAAAATATGCAATCTGTGTGCCTGGAAATACTGTCCATTGTTTTCTTTGAAAAGCATGCTACTATGCTGACTAAATGTCCATAATAAATAAGAATTTTAAGCATTTTTATCACAGTTATTTTTACGTTAATGTAGTGAGGGAAATAATTAATGTTGAAATGTTTTAACTGGGCATAAATAGGACAAGCAACAGTCAGTGATTTATTCTACAGAGTCAAAATACAGGATTATCTGCTAAACTCTATGTGCCAGGCACTATTTTATATGTCTTTATTTATATTATAGTACTGAATCCTTTGAGCAACCCTACAATGTGTATTATTTATGATATATTACAGTCTAGAAAACCAGATTATGGAGCAGTTAGGTGGTCAGACAGCGTCCAAGTAGACAAGCTTGGATTTGAACCCAGGGATCTGGCTCAGAGCCCAGGATCTTAACAACTTGTCTCAGAGGAATTTAGTCATATCCTGACCCAATTGACTCAGTCTTTTTCTCTGACTTGATTAAAAAGTGTAGTGTTAGAATTTATATCTTTTCCTGGCTATAAGAATCTTAGTGATTTAGGTGATGATCTTGAGTGGGAAATGTTGCCCGATTAGCCAAATATTCACTGCATTTTTCTGAAAGCTCACTTTCAGTTCCCCATATTGGATTGAATTCTAGGTGTAAAAACCTAACTATTCCAAATCCTTATTTCTTTTTATAAAAAGCTAAATATTTGACAATAAAGAGTTAAGGGTAAATCTTGAGAATTGAAATTTTCCAGGCAGGTAACTAATACAGAGATAAAACCATTAAAAGACTTTTTTTTTTTCTTTTTTTTTTGGCTCTACTTAAGTTTAATACTCCAGAAAACAGAAGAACTAGTGAAAACAATTCTGTTTCCTAAAAATACTTTTAATTTGCTTTCATTATAGTTTTTTTTCTATCCTTTTAAATGATAGCGCTTACATACTAAAATGAAGAGACTATTCAAATGAAAATAGCAATGAAGAGCTGTACTCATAATGAAGGCATTTGGATGTGTATGGAAATAGGAGCTGTAAAACTTTACCTACAGATATTATTGAAAAAGATACAGCTATTACACAAAAAAGGTCGATGTTTACTACTAGGTTGCAGTCTACAACCATGTAAATATTATATATTAGATAGCTTATAAATTGGAATTCATTATAATAATAATAGATTATTAAATTTTGAATCTACTGAAAAAATAAAGCAGCTAAGAAAGGCAAGAAACAGTGTGTGAAGTTATATATGACACATGTTCAAGAAATTTACCCAAAACCATGGTCCTATTGTACCTCTGAGATCATTCTCTCTGATTTCTTGAGATCTGATAGCAGGATATTCCACCTATTGAAATCACTGTATCCAAAAACAATTATTTTACAACTTCCCATTACTTATTGGGACTATGAAGCTATAGAAATAATCTGAGGAACCCAAATCGCAAACAGAATGAAACAAAAACAAAAGCAGAGATAATGGAGCATTAAGGAAAATCTTGCTGAAACTTACCTGTTTAAAAATAGAGTTAATTTTAATTCTTGGAAAAATGAGGTAAGTGATGTTCCAGTCTTCAAAATCAGAATTTTCTAATAATAATGGATAATTCAAAAGCGTAATTTGTCATTTATCTTCTCTAACTTAGGTAAATTTAAATTCTTTCTCTATAAGAAACACACTCAAAACACTTTAATTTAAATGACACAAAATGAAACAAACCTTTGGCTTTCAGTTATTTTTGATACTTTTATAATTTACTTTTTACTTTTACAGACTTTTGAAAAGAGGAATTTATATTCACTCTGTCTCCCTTGCTTATCATTATTCCTAAATCCTGTATTATCTGGCTTTCTATTTGAACAAAACACTGAGGGAAAAAAATAAAAACACAACCAATCAAATAATAAATCTTGTAAATGCCATTTAATATCCTTGTTTCTAAATCTAGTAAACACTCTTCAGACTTGATTTAATTTGAACTCTTACTGACCTTTACTCCTTTTTGACTTCTCTGACCCTTCTCTTCTCTCATTATTGCTTAAATGTTATTGGTTCTCAAGGTCTAGCTTCTTCAAGGTCTTGTCTCTCCTAACTGTACATATTCTCCTAAGGAAGTGCCATCCATTACCATGCCTTGAACTGTCTCTGCCTATTCTAGCCCAGGACATATTCCTTAGCATCAGACCACATATCCAACTACCCCTTTGATATATTATGTCACCTTTGACCTTATGGCCAAATCTGCTCTCCAGCTTATGTTTCCTCAAGGATTGAATGATTAATGATGGTACTTAACACTGAATCTCATTATTTTATGTTCCTACTTGTTTTTCACTGACATTCAACCTGTAGTGTATAGGCTTGCACGTGGCCATGTACACATGCACATGTACACACACACACACCATAGACACACACCCTACTTATCATGCCTTACTTATTCTGCCTCCTAAATCTGGTAAAGAAACCATCACTTTTTAGGTTTAGGTCCATTTTCTCTCTTACTTTTCTCTTATGATTCATCCATTGGCTTCTAGTATAGTTCCACTTCTATCTTTCAACCAATACCATATTGTTCCTACTATATTTTGCTTGTTTTTTAAACATACATTCAGTTGTCTTTCATGTGTCTCTACTTTTGTATGTTTTTTTTAACTATTTGATATGTTTAAGAACAAGACCAAAATTAAAAGCCAAATAGACCATTCAGTTATCTATACTTTAGAGTTAGGAAGAGAAACAGTGTTGGGTTACGGAGTTAAGCTAGAGATAATAAAACAGAGCCAGGAAGTTTGGAATGGAATCCAAGAGGCAGGGCTCTGAGAAATTCTCTGAAATTCACAGCTATGCCATTCAATTCAATACTGATTTACTAATAACCTAGTACGAGCCAGTCACTAAGCTGGACCCAGAATAGAGCATTGAAAAAGGCAGGCATCTCTCCTCAATCTTAGGAGTTTATAATCTTGGGTGAAAGATGTGTTAAATGACTAATGATAGATGATCAGTGTTAACAAAGGAAGACCACAGGGTAATATATGGAAGGATTGAGCTAGGGGCTTAATCTAATCCAGGGGGTTAGGAAAAGCCTCTATGAAATGTGACAGTTGAATTTAGAATTCAAAGACAAGTAGGAATTAGGGAGGTAAACCACTAGTTTTAGGTGTGAGTGAAGATAGAATGAAAAACCTGACACGTCACTTGTGAAGAAGCAATTGCTGATAACATTTTTAGTTATTTTCTGCCACTATTAGTTGGGTAAATAAGATAGATATGCTGATGATAGGTAATAGTTAAAAATAGTTAAATTAATAATTAAAATTTAAAAAATAGTTAAAAGTACATCTCAGGGATCACACTGTATATTTACATATTCCCTTATGTAATGTGTCATCACAGCCTTTGTCCAATTTTTCCTCTGGCATGATTGTATGTAAGTATATTCCTATTCAAGGCATAGATGTCCCTCAAATTTTTCAGCGTATTAGTTACCATTCTTTTACTTTGCATTCTCTTGGAATTCAATTTTAGTTCATGTTCCATTATCTTGAGAGTGCATACATTTTCTGGTTATTTTAGCCATTCTATTCTTTCTTCTGTTTTCTCAAATTTTTCCCAGAGCATTTATGTCTTTTGCCTCTTTTAGTTTTATTCCCTCCCCTACTGTGTACCTGAGTGTCCTGAATGATATACTCCAAACATATCTTACTTTAGCCATGGTGAATTTTTTTTTTTTTGCATGGTGAAATTGTCATTCTGATTTCACTATAGAGTAATAAAAATTAAAACATAGTGCAATTATGTGCTTTATTTTATTTTATATGACTTCTAATATATGTGATACAATGTATTTCAATGTATATGATAAATAACTATACCTGTATATTTACTTCTGGAAGTAAAGCTCATGTATATGAAGTTCAGCCATGTTAAAATACTCACACATATGCATATGTACACATGCATACTTTGTAAATCATGTAAAGCAGGGAAGCATACACACAACTGCAGTGGAGAGCTCTGTATTTGTCTTGATCCAGTTAGTGACTAACTGGGCGGCGTGTAGGCAAAGTTGTGAAGTATGAATAATCTGTGGTCTGCTCAGCAGCCTTTTCCTACAGCATTTTTCTCTTTTCACTCCTAAGCCTCTTTCCCATTAAAACAGAAAAGTATCTGGCCCCAATCTTTATTAGTGATACTTAGATTTAAGTAAATGCATGCTGAACTGACTTCATCTTATTTTCTTTTTTACTTCTATTTTTATATCTAATGGTAGAAAATAAATTTCACAATGGAAAGAAATGATGCAAGTTACTTAATGCAGGTGGGTAATGGGAGCTGTACAGAGATGACCCTTAAATCATATTAGGCTTATTTGGCTCTTCCTGAAGGTAAAGCTGATTTAATACTTTCGGATGATCCAGGGAAAGGTCAAAAGGTACAGTCAAGTATAACAAACAGGGCTGAGGATGAAGAACTTAAGTTTGTAGTGCCATCCTTGGCATGATTGTGTGGTTTTTCTCTAACAGTTCTGCATCTTTGTGTATACAGAGAGCATTCAGATTGCAGCCTCTACCCACATTTGGGTGTGGCTGGAGGATGTGTTGGCATGAAGGGTCATCAGTGACTCAGTGGGCCAGAGTGTGAACGCTCCAGATGATCTGCCATAAGAGCTAGTGTGTGGGGGGATTGAATAGCCATGAAAGGTTTGAATGAATGGGTAATAGACATAATGGACTAACAAGTAAGGTGAAAGAGAGGACTTGGCTGGCCTAAGATATCATAAGAGACAAAAGTTGATTTCATTCTTTATCTAAATCTGGAGGAAAGCTAGTATCATACGTGGTATTAGAGAGGTGCTGGAAATTATTGGAAGTATGGGCAAGATATATCTTCTGAAATTAGAGTAGTCGTGAGAGTAATAGTTTCAGAAAAATTACCAAATCATATTTTCCAGGAAATTATATTGTCAACTTATTTATATTTTTCAAGTAGCAATAATTGCTTGGGAATTCTGAAGCTTTGTGACACCTACATTCAGCATATAGTAGATGCTTTTGTATCCATGTATCTCTTATTGAAAATATATTCATTCTGTACTTTATTTTATTTTTTTATAATTATTTATTTATTTATGATAGTCACACAGAGAGAGAGAGAGAGAGAGGCAGAGACACAGGCAGAGGGAGAAGCAGGCTCCATGCACCGGAAGCCCAACGTGGGATTCGATCCCGGGTCTCCAGGATCGCGCCCTGGACCAAAGACAGGCGCCAAACTGCTGCGCCACCCAGGGATCCCTCTTTATTTTAAATCCCAGAATTATTTTTAATAATACTCTGTGTGTGTGTGTGTGTATATATATATATATATATATATACACACACATATGTACATATATAGACATGTGTACGTATGTGTGTATATATGTATGTGTGTGTATGTGTGTATATATATATATATATATGATTTTATTTGTTGATTTGAGAGAGAGAGAGCATGAGCGGGGCCGCGGGGTGCAGAGGGGGAAGGAGAAACAGACTCCATGCTGAGCAGAGAGCCTGACCCAAGTATCAATCTCAGGACCCTGAGATCATGACCTGGGCCAAAAGCAGACACTTAACTGACCAAATACATGTGCCCCTGTACTCAAAATACACTAAGAAAATGTTCAATTTTCATCATAATTGAAAAATATTGGCAATTTGTAACACCATTTCCTAATTTACATGCAATGACTAAAAATATAGTTAAAATAATGTTAGATTGATTCTAGGAGATGGAAAAGGACACAAAACTTAGGTTATAGCTAATAAAAATATATTACTATTCATATTAGTTTTAGTGACAAAATATATATCCTGTATTTGAGTATTTAATCCAAAGAATTAGTTTACCTAATCCATAACAAGCAGCTTGGTTTAAGGCAAATTTGTGTGTATGTATATATTAAAAGTCAATGAAAATTAGCCTTTTAGTATTAAAATTTAAAGCATAACTATATTATGGAAAGCTTCGTACAATGCCTAAAAGATTTTCACTTATTATTTAAATGTCTTTGTTGTTTCATCAAAGAAAAAATATTTTTTCTTAAACATTAAAAGTCACTTAAAATGTGAAAATAAGTAGTGGAAAATGATTTGGGGGAATACATATATTCATACTTGGAATTGTGAGTAGAAATAAAACAGTACTAGAATGATTCTGCTGTGCCTTCCTCGTGGTAGAGAGCATGAGGTCAAGTTTGTGATGGTTGCTTAGGGGTCTATTTTAGAATGTCTTATCAGTTGATTGTAGCTATAGAAAACTTTATTTGAAGACACACACATTTCTCTATCACCTCTAACCCTCCATTTGTGATGCTGATATAAGTGAAGAATTGTGCTACTTGAAAAAGCCACTAATGACTAGGGATACTTGGGTGGAATTTGAAAAGATAACCTAAAGAGCTCCCAATGGCCGAAGATGGAACAAAGTAAGCAACTAAATTAAAAAAAAAAAAAAAAGAGTATTGAATTTTAACCCAAATTGTAAGCATCCGTGAATCTATACTGATATAAATAATTAAATCAATCAATAAATGGAGAAGAGACAAACTTCTCATGTCAAAAATTCCAAATAATTTATGTAGATACTCAACCCTCAAGGAAGTGTACTATAATTCCCTACTCCTTATTTGAGGGCTGCCACTAGTGACTTCTTTTAAAGTAAGAGAGAAAATGAGAGTAACTTTACAGTTGAGAAACCTGACCAACATTACCACAGCAAGGTGCTCAAGAATAACAGTGATAAGTCATGTTGCTAGTTATATACTCTTGACATAATGTGGTCTCTGTCTCTGTAGTCTTCCTCCACAAAACCTAGTCTAGTCATGAGAAAAACACCAGATGATCCCAATGTTGAGAAGATTTTACAAAATACCTACCTATAGTCCTTAGAAATGTCAAGGTCATCAATATTAAGAATAATCTGAGAAACTATCACAACCAATAAGAACTTAGACATGACAATTAAAGTGTAATATAGTATTCTGGACAGGATACTGGAACAGAAAAAGGACATTGGGTAAAAGCAGGGACATTTAAATAAAGTATAGACTATAGTTGTTAATATTCTATTAATATGGGTACGTTACTAATGACTAAGATAAGATGTAATAAGGGAAACTGAGTTTGTGAAGTATGTGAGAACTCACTATCTTTGTAATTTTCTTTAAATTTGAAACTATCTTAAAACAAAGGTTTATTTAAAATATAATTAAAATAATCTTTTAACAACCAAAGATTTAGAGAACATAGGAGAGACTGCAAGCCTTTTAAATTAAAAAATGTGATCTTTTATGTAATATTTCTCTTTATTTTTTTATGACACCATTTGTATTTCTGAGTTGTTTAAGATGGCTTTCTGTTACAAACACATAGACCGAAGTAGTTACTTTCAGACAAAATAAGTTTACTTAGTCTGTTTTTTTTTTTTTTTTTTAATTTGAGAGAGAGCAGGAGCAGAGGGAGAGAGAGAGAAGCAGATTCTCCACCAGGCAGGGAGCCTGATATGGGGCTCATTCCCAGGATGCTGGGATCAAGACCCAAGCTGAAGGCAGATGTCCAACTGATTGAACCACCCAGGCATCCCTAGTCTGTTAATTTGACTTAAGTTTTTAACCAGTTTTTAATTACTTGATGGAATTCAGTTTTTTTTTTATACAAATTGTGTTGATGATATATTTTGTTATAGTTTGCAGATGCATACTAGCAATACATGTAATGTTGAGAAATGTCCTCTAAAAATACAGTATGACTAGTCAGGCTCACTGAGGCTTGAGGAAGATTTTACTGTCTGTTATTTCTAGCTTTTGAAGTTCATTATCATGATGTTAAAAGTAACATTTTCATAAGATATGCAACATTTTGTAGATGAGTATAACAAAATAGCTTCTCGCACTTTCTGTAGAAGTATACCAATAATTAAGGTACCCCTTGTGCGGAGTAGATATGTGTCTTGGTGGGATGCTTACACTTAGTTTGAGGCACAAGCCTGAGTGATCCACACAGTTCTGTGTTTTATGACTGGTCAAGTGCATTCTAGCAGTCAAACTAATTTAAGAAAATAGATGCAGTATTGAATAGTGTATATTCCAGAATACCCTCTCTCTTTCTCACTCCCATTTCCTCATGATATTTTTGAAATCGGGAGAAATACCATTTTTAAATATAGGTTTTTAACTAAAGAGTTTTTAACACTTACTTGACATAAACATCTTCCTTATATGGATTATAAATTTTAAAGATGGTTTAAAGATGTATTATTTTCTGTTGGATTTAGTGGCTTTGCTAGAAGAAACCCCTTGTTTGTAACAATAGCAGGTTCTCTGCCATCTCTGACTCCTTTGTATTAATAGTAATTCAGAACAGAAACTATGCCAGCCTCATAAAGAAAAAGTCTTAATAGTTAACTCTTGTTTATAGTGGAACATTTTGTTCAAAATTTTACAATTGGAAGTGAATATATTGAATTGAATAATTATATGACAGCTGGAGTTGATTCCACCTTCATGATTTTTTTCCCTATGTGGTAGTTATTAAAGAATATTACACTTATCCTGGTTCCTCCACCACTATGAAGAAAGTGATTGAACAGCTCTGGATGGAACTCTGGCTCAATGGTGTGAAGATTTCCCAGGCAGCTGCAGATGTGAAACAATTGTCTGCAGAATGCTCCACATGACCCCCTGCTGACTAGAGTATCTGCAAGTACTAATGCTTTCAGACCCCAGAAAGTCTGTTCCTTTTGTAGTAGAATGAATACTTTGGATGGTTTTCTAAGCCACTTTTCATGAACCAGTGAACTAAATTTGAAGCCTGTACAAAAGTTTATCCCTATAGCATGTGCCATACTATATAAACTTCTACTTTTGTCGGTCCTGAACATCTAGCTCTCTGAATTTTCATAAATTTCTATTTCACAAGGATAATTATTTTATATATACTGGCAGCCATATACAATAAAATATTTGTATAAAAGGTTTTTGTTTAAAAAAAAGAATATTTGAAAAATAAAAATAAAAAAGAATATTACACTTATGAAAACTTACTAAATTTATAAGTATTGAGTTATAAATATATATAACCATGTACTAGGCACTAAAATGCATTCAAAGAAAAACTAAACATGGGATCCCTGGGTGGCGCAGCGGTTTAGCGCCTGCCTTTGGCCCAGGGCGCGATCCTGGAGACCCGGGATTGAATCCCACGTCAGGCTCCCGGTGCATGGAGTCTGCTTCTCCCTCTGCCTGTGTCTCTGCCTCTCTCTCTCTCTCTGTGACTATCATAAATAAATAAAAATTAAAAAAAAAAGAAAACTAAACGTGAATCTTGATCTCTGGGGCATTATAGTGCAGTGGGGGTGGGAGAGTTTAGGGATGAAGCATTTTCATAGTTACTTTAATAATACATATATAATTACATATATATTATATATATTTTTGCATAAGGTTGTAACTTATTATTATTTCTAGTATTTCACTGTATGATTACTCACAATTTATTCATGCATTCTGTTGTTAATGGATACTTGTTGCCACTCTGATGATATTACTAACAGTAATTTGTGACTGTGACTTTTGGTCACAAATATATGTACACAAATACAGATTGGCATTTCTGTTGAAATTGAGTATATATATATATATGTGGACACCTGAGTGGCTCAGTCCATTAAGCATTTGCTTTCAGCTCAGGTCATGATCCTGGGGTCCTGGGATTGAGCCTTCCATTGGGCCTCCCTGCTCAGCAGGGAGTCTGATTCTCCCTCTCCCTCTGCCCCTCCCTTTTCCCCAGCCCTCTTGCCCCTGCTTGTATTCTCTTTTGTGCTCTCTTTCTTTCAAATAGATAAATAAAATCTTAATGTAATATATATACACACATATATATATGTACACACACATATATAATGGCAGATAATCTAATGCATGTTGAAAATGCTTTTCTAGTAATGGATATTAGAGTTCCTAGAACAGAGTGATTACTTCAAGCTGGAAGGTTCTGCAGAGTTAATGGAGGGATGTGGTATTTGAGCTAGACTTTAATGAGAGGTGGGATTTGTGTGGTGGAGATAGGACAAAGCAGACATTTTACGCACATGGGTACATGGGTGATAAAAAGGAAAGGATAGTGGGAGATAATTAAGATAGATATGTGGAAAATCAATTTTAAAAAAGAAATGAGAGATGGGCTGGGATTTTCTGATTGATAATGCATTTAACAGATGTTTAAGTACAAGTATTGCCATTTTCCAAGGAATTAAAATACTTGATATATATTAAAAACAATTTGATTGTATGACTTAAAATGTGATTAAGGGTCATTAAGTTCCTTGTATCATCCATTGTATCAGTTATTATTATAAACTAAATGACATTTAGGAATGTGTTTCTGAATCCATTTTGTCATGTGTTAGTTATTTAGCACTTTTTGAATAAAACTGATTTTGGGGGAAATCTCCTTATTGTGGATAGATACATTGTAATTTATTGCATTGTAGGATTATGTGAGTAAATGTGTTGCTTGTATCTTTTGAAAAACATCCATTAAAAGGAAGATTTAATAATTTTCTGGAAAAAAATGAGATTTTTTTTTTCCTGGCAGCAGATAAATCCTGAGGTAATAGAGCGTATGTTTGATGTAGATCAAACATTAGAGACATTTATGTTTACAAGTTATAGCATAGTAACTGGAGGCTTCCTTGGGTCTGAATAGTGTAGGAACCTGACATTTTACAAATTTATCCCATTAAAATGCATAGTCCAGAATTATGTAACATTCTAATGGAAGAAGACTTCCTCCTAGCAACCTCCATCTTGAGGACTAACACCTATATCCCTTAAGGAAAATTCACTGCTATGTGTATAAGCTCCTTTGAGAGCAATATTTTAAAGAAGCTGAGGGCCTGAACTAGGAATTAAAATTCTTGTCTAGTTCCCATGGCTTAACTAAAAAATATGGAATGTGTTGGATTTAGAATGTGGCAATTAACTTTTTTTCAAGGAAAAAAGACTCCAATAAAGCATAATTTGAAGATTCAAGGCTTTTTTCCCCCCTCTATGTTCCTAAATTTTGCCTTTCCATCTTTTTCTTCAGTCTGTGTGAACTGAATATATCACATCTATGATTCAAAGATTCCTCCACTTTGGTCTATATCCCATTTTCCCCCATCATCTGCAACTACATTTCCTGTTTTTATTCTTCATACCTATTTTTATTAATAATTTCCATACTACCAACTTCCAAATATGATTAGATTTCTCCTAGTCTCAAAAAGTAGAAAACAAATATATAAATATATGCACCTTCACTTACCCAATCACAGTGGGGAAGATGAGGAATGTTGCAAAGCTATCTAAATAAATTAACAAACAATTTGTAGTGTGTTATTTATACTACCACACCACCATTGCTTTTGTAATGGTAATCTATTTTTGAATGGTCAACACAAAACTTTATTCTCCATCTTTATTTTTCTTAAATTTTGAGTGTCATTTCTCACACTTGTTTCCTAGCTATACCTGTGCTTTGTTTTTTAGCCTTTGCTTTGTGAACTTTCTGCTCTCATCATTCTTCTATTTCTCCTACACTCCTACACTCACCACTCCACCTCTGCTCACATGATTGCTACACCAGCATGTCCACTCCTGATCTCCAGTATTTCTACACTTCAGACCCATTTTTTCAACCAAAACAGAACATTTTTACCAGGGTGTTCTTTTAGCCTCTTCAAAATGAACATATCCTAAAGTGAGTGAAATCTTACCATAAAACCAGGTCTTCTCAATTACTCATTTCTCTACCTGGATGGCCCTTCAACACCTTTATTCTATGGTCTCAGGTTGTAAATTTTAGAATCCTCTTCCCTTTCTAACCTTCCTTGCATTTCTGTACTAGATATTGTTGCAAAGTAGAACTTCTTGCCCCTTTATTCCCATACTCTCCAACCTAGTCAGACTGTCATCATCCTAATCACACCATATGACTATCACCTCCTAACTGATCTCACATTCCATTTCAATTTATCTATCTACATAGCTTTCACAACACATTTCCAAAGGAAAAAAAAAAGTCTAATTTGATTATGCTGCTCAGTTATTTAAGAACTTCAAAATCTCTCTATTGTATTCCATATTGACTTCAAATTCTTCTGGCTACTTTTAAATTTCTTTGTAATGGTACCCCATCTCTATTTTCAACTTTTCTCTAGAATTCACTCTTTTGCTCTGCAAGGGTTGATTTCTGCCCAGCCTCTCAAACACTTCCACACTTGATATATTGGCATCTTTTATTTCTCTTGTCTCTTTCGTTGCACCTGTCCAGATCTCACCTGTCAGATATAGCTTCATCAACCCCTTCCCTCTTCCTTCGAAGCAGGTGTGTTACATATTTTCTGTTGTCAACCACATTTTCAGGAATTCATCACAAAGCTCAGTAGCAATTTTTGGCTGGGCCTAGAAAAATTAACCAGCTGTTAAGATCAATTATCCAGTCATTCACACTCATTTCATCACTCATTTCACTTTTGTGCGTATGGTTCTTAAACTAGCATCACTGCTCATCACCCTTTTGTTGGGTAAAGAACTAAGCCATGCCCATAAAGATGAATGTAGTCTTTATACACATTCTATATGAAAACTTTGGGAAAGTTTAGATTGTCCAAAGGTACATTTTCAAGATTTGGCTGGTATGATAGCTATTGAAGTGTCTGTAGTATCATATGTGAGAGATTATATTTTCGGGTCAGAAATTTTCACCCATAAGTTTTAATAATTCAATTAATTTTAAGGTCAGTGTTCTGCCATTTACCTCATATTTTCCAGTGAATATGGTGATTTTCAATAATTCTTGGGAGTAGATAGAGAACAGTAACATTATCACTAACCAAAACTACCTCTGTTTATCTTAATACAACTACATTTTAGTTGAATCATATGATCTTCCAATGCTTGCATGCTAATTCATTCATTCCATCATTCATCAATACAACAAATGTATTTGGAACACCTGCTATCTGCCAGAAATAAGTCATATGCTGAAGCTATAGCCTTTGTATCTACTCCCTTTGGGACTTTCCTAATCCTTTTTTTCCATCTGAAATGCTGTCTCTGGCCCCACATCATTGTCATCTATCAAAATTTCTGAATCAGCTATGTGTCATTTTCCTGCAGTTTCCTCTAGTCCCCTGAATGAAGTTCCCTGAACTCAGGTACCTCAATTTCCTTCTCTCCTGAATTTCCAGAGTGCTTTGTTTATGTTCTTAAATTGTTATGTGAATTGATCATGTTGTACCTTGCATTTTGGTCATATTCATACATCTTATATTTGTCATGATGTCTTGCAAAGTATAAAAGATCAAAAACATTTTTTTAATTAAAATATTTTTTTTTTGGTCTGAGGTGAGAAATATACACTACCAATACTATGTTTAAGTGAATTATTCAAACACAGCATTTCACACTGATCAGTATAATTACATGATGACTTGTCCTCCCTTGGCTCAGGTTATTGAAATCTAGCTTAATGTCAGATAATGCAAATATGTGTTTATTCCTAAAACTGAATCTTGTGAAATATTCAATTTTCATTTTAGATAAACTTTACTATCACAATGATGCAAGTAAGTGGCAGAGAAATATATTACTAAAATATGTAAAGAGATATATGAACTAAATGTATAGAACTATTTTGGATTAGTCATTCCATTATTCTTGGAAAGATGTTTCTTTGTACTCTCCGTGCCAAGCCACCATCTCCTTCACTCAGAGATTTCCATCCCAGTCTCATTTCCTGGTTCTTATTCTTATTGCCTAAGAGTGGACTTGGCTCATGACCATCACTTTGGCTCTTTCCTCCTTTCTGTCTATATAATTTCTCCCTTGGAGGACTTATATTCTCCCATCAGTAGATTTAGTTTTCAAATCTATGCAAAAACTCTTAAAGTTGTTTCCCCAGCCCTGGCATCTCTTCTGAATTCTAGAATAGTATAGTTCCAACTGTCTTCCATCATGCGAATATGAAACATATTAAACTCATTACATCCAAAATGGAATTTATAATCTTCCCCATCTACTGCAAAGCTTCCGTGCTATCATTTTCTAGTTTCTCTGGTATAAGTCACCATTTCGTTGGACTCTCTTAGCTTCCTTCTCGAATCCAGACAGTACCACATCTTAGTTTTCCCTGAAAAGGATTTTTTTTACTCCCTTCTTTTCTGCCTCCCCAAGTTAGTTTTCATATTAAATTTCTTAAAAATTGCTTCAGTACCCTCAGTTTCTAGCCCTGACATACACATATCTCCTATAAAGTAAGACTCTTAGGTTTGAGAAGATTCTTAGAGCCTATCTGGGTTCAGTCTCTACAAGGAAGAATATAGATACCTAGAGAGAGGCAATTTTCTCAAGATTATAAGGTCTAGGTAATACTGAATACCTGAAGTTAAGCACTTTGAATCCAATCTAATATTCTTTCTGCCCTGTCACACTCATATTTTTAAGTAGGATTTTTCTTTTTTCTAACATCCAGAAATTATTTTGGTCAATAGTAAACACAAATATGACACAAATATTGCAGGATAACAGCAGACTAATTTTTCTATAAAGTTATTTTAAAGTAAAGAGAAAAAAATAAAGAACAATGAAGTTGGAAAATATTAAGGTAAAAGGCCAAGGTTATGCTTATTCAATAAGACTCCTGCTACTCAATAGAATGCTTGATTGCCTGCTAATATCCATAAAGCTTGAAACTAAATAAATAGATATCACTGTCCAAATGATGGATCTGTTATCTAGGATGCATTTTCAGTAGTACATATTTAGGGGGGGGGGCAGAGTTAAGTACATAATTTTGCATTTGTGATGTTCTATTTTGAGAATTAATATCAATTATTTTCTATAAAGACACTCTGATGCATATAATGAAAATTGTGCTATAGCCATCGCATAAACCATATTGCTTTTTTGGTGTAAAGATACTAATAACTACAGATCAAAATAAATATGATGCATAGATTATACTGGAAAGAACTCTAGGTTAGTTATCAGGACTAACAACTATCAGTCTTAGATGCCACTGCTTAGCTGAGTGATTTGGACTAAGTCACATACCATTTTGTTTTAGGTTTCTCATCTTAAACATAGAGCTAGTAAAACATTTTTGGATGTCTCACAGAACTTTTGAGTATATACAATGAAAATGATTACTATGAAAATACTTTATGAATACTAAGTTGTTTTATAGCAATTGAGAAATAGCTATTATCTGTCAAACTCCTACAATGTCATAGTAGTTTGACAACCAAGTTGAAGGGTAGCAAAATAGAGCTATAATAATGATTCATATTACCAGTATTAGTTCCTAGAATTTCACCAATTTAGAATATTCTAGAATGTTTGTATTAATAACTTTCAAACCACTTTATATTGATCCTAAATTTCCTTTAATACATGTTTTACAATTTAATTTGATATGAATTTGTTAATTGCATCAATCTCCGCTAGTGTTTTTCCTATGGTATGCTTGACACTGTACTAATATTTAAAATGTCTCAAACCATTGTTATTTTTCTTGATATATATTGGAAAACTCAGTAGTTTTCAATGTAAAGGGGTTTGTCATTCTAAAATAATACCTTTATTTCTTTTAAAATCTGGCATATAAATTTTACTCAGAGAAGTAATATAAGACAAATTGCTCTGAAACAAAGTTTTCCCTTGGATTTAAAAAAAATTGAGTATAGTTGACACAGAATGTTACTTTAGTTTCAGGTGTACGACATAGTGATTCAACATCTCTATACAATATGCTATGCTCACCAAAGAGCATTAGCACCACAGATGGTGTAGCTACCATCTGTCATCATACAATGTTATTACAATATCATTGACTCTATTCCCTATGCTGTGCCTTTTGTTCCAACAACCTATTCATTCCAAAACTGGAAAACTCTGTCTCCTATACCCCTTCACCCATTTTGCCCATCTTCCTTCCTCCCTTTCCTCTAGCAACCATCAGTTCTGTTTTTATAGGTCTGGTTCTGCTTTTTGTTTGTTTATCCATTGTTTATTCATTGTTTTGTTTTTTTAGATTCCACTTATGAGTGAAATCATATGGTATTTATCTTTCTCAGTTTGACTTATTTCACTTAGCATAATATCCCCTAAGTCTATCCATATTGTCAAAAATGGCAAAGTCTCATCCTTTTTTATACTGCATAATATTCCATTTTATATATCCAAACATACATATACAAACACGCACATGTACACACACATACCAGGTCTTTATCCATTCACCTATCAGTGGACACTTAGATTATTTCCATACCTTGGTCATTGTAAATAATACTGCAATAAACCCTTGCATGTTTAGTAAACAGTATGAAAATAGCAGCTTCTACCCTGGACTAGCATAGGTTTCTGGGAAGATTGCAGGCCAGATCTCAAACCAACCACTCAGTAACCTCAGGGACTCATGATGTTTGAAATATATCCTTCTAAACATTCTTAACCCTGTGGCTCATTTCTTGAAGGTGATTGGGGTTTATAAAACTAGCCAATATGGGTTCCATGGCTCCTCTTCTACCCTTGTACTGTGGTTAAACTAAGTCCTTATTTATTTATAAGAATGTGTGGAATCTGTTCACATTTATTCAGAATTTTAATCTAGTTACGTTTTATGTATTTAGTTTTTAACGTCTTTTCTCAGAAGTTGGGCTTCCTATTTCTTTAATTATCTTTCCCTGCTATTCTTTTCTGGACATCTTTCAGCTTATCCACAGTTTCATGATATCAAGGTCCCCAAAACAGAAATATTCAAGAGATAGATATTTATTTACTGAAGTTATAATACAGTACCTTAATTTGTTAAAGGCTTGAGCATTCATGCATTCATTTATTTAGCAGATATTTAGAGTTCACTGTAGTTGCAGACACTGTATTAGATAGTGGGGGTATAGGGCACCTAGGTGGCTCAGTGGTTGAGCATCTGCCTTTGGCTCAGGGTCCTGGTATCAAGTCTCACATCAGGCTCCTGCATGGAGCCTGCTTCTTCCTCTGCCTATGTCTCTGCCTCTCTCTGTGTCTCTCATGAATAATAATAAAAAAATCTCTTTAAAAAAAAAGGACAATGGGGATATAATGAAAAGTAGACATACGTAGGATTCCTGAGTACAGTATATCTACTGTGGTTGGAGAAATAGACCTTAGAAAAATTGCTCACACACATTTAAAAATACAAAGTGTGTGTGTGTGTGTGTGTGTGTGTGTGTGCATAAAGGAAAAGGTAAGGTACTTAGAAACTGTATGACTGGGGCACTTGGCCAAGTGTGAAAGTTATTTCTTCATTCATCAATAAGGGGTAGTCATTGCCTTCTATAAAAATACCAAGGGAAGGCTTGTGAGAGCTTGTGCCCACCCAAATATTTTTTTTGCAATCTCCTATGAAGTGTGACTAAGTATCTTTAGGATATGTTGCTATTTTTTTATTGACCAGTAGTTACAACTCTAAGCAAAAGCGGTCTGCTGGCTTTTACTCAAATCGCAAATTCCTCTTCCACATTGCCAATTTGCCATCCCCTCATTCCCACCCAAAAAGATATTTTGGAGGTGCCACTCTTTGCCCCTGGATTAGGTTTAATACATTCTAAGGTTCATGTGCCACTCAGATTCAGAGGAAAAATAGGAGTGACTGTGGCCCAGAGACTAGGATTGTGCTAGTGGATGGAGAAAGTAAAGAAAAGAAGAAAGGGGTGAGGAGTATTCCAGGCACTTGCAGGGAGCAGTTGTGCAGAAGAAATTAAGAAAAGGAGGCACAAAGGACAAGTAATTAGATTAGCCTGTCTAAAGCTCTGTGAGCAGGTTGAGGATTAGCGGGAGAAAAGGTCAGAAAGATTGGGTAGGAATGTAAATTAAGATGTTTACATCGATTTTAAATTGCCAGCAGTTTCAGCATGATTTAGTTCTCATGAACATATTTTATAGGTTGATACTTCTCTTGTAATGTTTTGTTATATAACACCATATGGGTTTTGAAATAATGACCTTTGAGTTAGTAATCTCAAAACACGGCAAAATAATTATTTCAAGAATTGCTGTCTTTGACACATATATAAGATCTGTTCTTAAGTCTTTTTTCCCCCCAAGTATCTCTCTGATATCAAGAAAACTTGGAAATTTTATTTCTTACAAGTTTTCTATTTTTGTTATTTGCTTTTTTTAGCTATTGAAGAAGTTAAACACACAGCTTGTCACTTACCTGAAGGTGGAAGCCACATCTTTTAAAAATGAACTGAAATGTACAAGTCACAAAAACCTCCTGCAGAATTTAATAAATTAATAATTAGCTTTAAAATTTCCTACAAGGCATGGGGCTACATAAAAAAAGCTCATGTAATTCCCGCCTATTAATGGGTTTCAGTTATCTGTGGTGCAACATCCCACTGTGGATAAATTGTATGTTAAAACAAAACAAAAAATGATCTAATTGTCATTGAATGAAGAAGGAAGGGATGAAGGAAGAGGTGCCTAACATATTTCTAGTTACATCTATTTAGAAACATACATATATGGAGACTGAATTGCAGTATTCATTCGATTTGTTTGTAGGGGACTGAAAATTTTTATACTGGCAGTTCTGCTTAAAATATGCCTGAGTGTTTGTGTGAATTGCCCAGACAATTAAAGAAACTTGGTCCTTAATTCTTAAATATTCCACAGTAAATGTTACTCTGCCCACACACCCTCGATACTTGTTACAGACCTGGAAACATATGCTCCTGGTAGAAACACGTTCTTCCTTGACACAGCAGCCATTCTGC
Source organism: Canis lupus baileyi (assembly GCF_048164855.1). NCBI lineage: Eukaryota > Metazoa > Chordata > Mammalia > Carnivora > Canidae > Canis > Canis lupus. The sequence continues at coordinate 65,566,357 of NC_132841.1, forward strand.
TCCTTAGGTAATATGCAGCTGCCAGTGGGTGAAAACTTCAATGTAGTTCAAGTATGAAACAACATCTTTAGTCTTGTTTTAGGGGAAAAAAAAGTAAACTTAATGGAAGTAATATTTCTATTTATCTATGAGAACCTAAAATCCATGGACATGAATAATTTTCAACTTCAAAAGTTGTTTGTTAAAATAAATAAGTAGGTACTGATTATTTCTAAAGGTATTTTGAAGAAAATATGGTACTATGAAATTTATAACTATAAGCAGAATTATGTTTTCAGTTGAGCTTTTATTTGATCATACACTTAGCTGTTCTTGATCATGATACCTTGTTTCAATTAGGAAAACAGGTATTTTAAAATATACGAAGCAAAAATGCTTGATGTAGCCTTGGATTTGTTTGATATCACAACAGCTAAAGCATTAACTAAAAATGTAAATATGCCACCAGACCTTATAGCTTTTATGATATTTAATCCCTCTAGCTCTACCTCATGTCTGTTTCTCTTGGTTTCCTAGTAGCAGCCTAGAAACTATCACAGCTTTAGCACTCAGTGAATGTACATGGCGTTGTGCACACCAACACAAGTTTTTGTAGTGTGTAAATAAAGTATCAATCACTGGTTCTATGAAATCTTGCCCAGTTCTTGTCCTTCCCCCAAGGAAGACTTGATCTCTCTCCTTGGTGTATTCTAGGATGCTCTATTCTATCATAGAATAATATTTTAGAAAGTACTATTGTTTATCTTTCCTACACTTGCTTTTTTAAACAAGCCTTTTTATTTTTTTTAAAGATTTTATTGATTTATTCATGAGACACACACACACACACAGAGGCAGAGACACAGGCAGAGGGAGAAGCAGGCTACATGCAGGGAGCCTGACGTGGGACTCGATCCCGGGTCTCCAGGATCAGGCCCTGGACTGAAGGCGGCGCTAAACCACTGAGCCCCTGGGGCTGCCCCCTACACTTGCTTTTCTTGATGACTGGGGCTGTATCTAATACTCTGTATGCTTAATGACAAGCCTAGTAAGCAGTATGTATTTGTTGATAAATTGCTTGTGCTGTAAGTAATACAACTTCAGGACCTCCTCAGCAAATGCTCTCTTTGAATTTCTTTAAAAATAGTACTTTTTAAAATGGATGACCAACTTTTTTCCTCTTTTGGAAACTTATAGAGTACTTACAGTGTGCTATTTATGAACATGTCTTGAACCTTCTCCCATCTTATTTAAGTACAAGCTTTCATTTTCCTATTAAGTCGGAAGTTCTTGAGGTCAGAATCTGTATGTAATTTGTTTGCATTTATTTTTTCTTTATTTTTTCTTTATTTATTTTTTGTTTGCATTTCTTAGAGCGCTTAGGACAGTACCTACTATGTAGAAGGTAGCCAATTCATATTTGTTGTAATTATTATGAGGTAACCATCTGGAGGAAATATTTGGTACTAAATTTGACCTTTACTTTCCAAATGCCTTTTTGCCTTTAGAGCATTTGAATTGAGTTTGGTTTATACACTAGTGAAATATCTTTGTAGGCCAAGTTAGAAAGAATTCAGAAATCCTCTTTGAAATAGACAATTTCATAGCTCCTTTATTTAGAAGATGTGTATTACTGTATAGGAATAGGGACACATGAACTATCATGTTTATTCTCTGGGAATGTAGGTAAACTCTCAATGGCTTCTGTATTGAAAGGCACAGAAACCAAAGACTAACCATTGAGACATAGTTGTAGCACCATAGTATACTCCCTTTAAGAGCTTGGAACTTCCCTTGTGAAAACAATTTTGTTTTCATTTCAGATAGGTAACCGGTTAAGGTGGGTGCCAAGTGTGGCTATGCTGCCCTACTATGCTACCAAGTGTGGGAAAGTTTTGCTTTGTATTAATATTGCTCTTAAATACTTGATTTATTTATTTAAGCATTGAAAATGGTGGAAGGAGTATAAACATGAAAGTTGTTCATGGGTTCAAAAGCAGTTTTACTCATTTCTTCCCTATAAGAATTTCAGAATGTCCCTTAGTTGGATAGGTTTCAGTTTCCTCTTAAATTTGGATAATGCATCCAACCTCTGTTTTCAGTATCAAATGAGACAATGTTTACAAAGCACCTGTTATAAATGTTACTTATACTTTATTGCCCTGATGCTGCTTTCCTTTTTAATACTTAATGAGGTAAATTATCATACACAGAAATCAGGATCTTGAACACATTCAAGAACTTCCATAAAAATGTAAATATTTTGCAGACTTGGGCACACAATAATGTGCTTTGATACTGAATTTGAACCTTTTTGATACTCTCATGCTGGAGCGATAATGCAAAAGATCTGTGTGGCTTTGGGAACTTAGGCATGAATGAGGAGGATAAGGTTTGTTGGGATTTTTTTTTAAAGATTTTATTTATTTATTCATGAGAGACACACACAGAGAGAGAGGCAGAGACACAGTCTGAGGGAGAAGCAGACTCTATGCAGGGTGATCGATGAGGGACTTGATCCCCGGACTCCAGAATCATGTCCTGGGCTAAAGACAGACGCTCAACCATTGAGCCACCCAGGTGTCCAGTTTGTTGGGATTTGAAGAGTAACAAGAAACACAGGGAAGTGACCTATATTATTAGCAAAAATGATATGGGAAGCTTCATTCTTGTCACACAAAATCAAATGAAACTCGTGAACACAGGAGAGTGAGTAGAGAGATAGAAGTTTATTAAGTAAAGATACAGAGAACGCTCTCAGGAGTGAGAAGGGTCTGGACAGGGTTGTCACTGTGGGCTTGTAGGGTTGATCTTTCATTGAAAGCCAATCAAAGACCTACATCTTATAACATATCTATCGATACCACCATTGAGTAAGCATTAGTGATATAACATCTTTAATGGCTTACTTCCTTTTCAGGGTCTGGAAATTCTTTGTTGGTCACAGGTAGCTGTTATACAAGACTCCACCTCTGGCACCTGGGATGGATGCTCTGGTCTATTTATCTCTGCTTTGCTTTCATCTCCACATTTTTGGGATTTCTGTGAGCCCATTTCTATGGCCCCCTACCCAGCCCTGCCTAGAAGTCAGTAATTCATCTCTTACATACAATGCCCAGTGTTCATCACAAGTACCCTCCTTAATATCTATAATCACCCATCTAGCCCATCCCCCACTCACCTCCTTCCATTAACCCTGTTTGTTCTCTGTCATTAAGAGTCCCTTATGATCTCATTTAATTGAACTTCAAAATTAAAGTGTCCTCAATGTTTGTGTAATGAGACTATCTATTGATAAGATGCTAATATGGAGTTTCTTTTAGCCTGTCCTTGGAAATACTTTAAAAAAAAAAAAGTGGACATCAACTTAATGAATTTTACACTAGGGTGAAGGTGCTAGAACACATTTTGGTTGACATGATCACTGAGTATATTTATACTTTCCTTAAAGGAATGAAATACGGAGAGTCACAGTAGAGAACAAAACTTTTAAAAATCAATTTATGGTAAATCAAACAAAAATACTAAGAAGCTAAGAAATAGTTTTAGATTGGACTTTTCTAAGTTAAGCAGTAGAAGCTATTTTATATATTTTGTACTCATCTTTTATAATTAAGAATTTTTGTTCTTATGGAAAATCTATATGTCACCATAAAGATAGAAAACTGCAGCGTAGAACTACTTAATCTTCAGGGAGTTCTTTCCCATTTTGTTTAGATTTACAAAAATAAAATTTCATGTGTGACATGAATTAGGAGTCAATAGGTGTTTTGATACAGTAGAATGAAAGTTGTGGCCTTCCTCTGAAGTAAATTTGAATAATATAATGAAAATACCCTGAATGACATTTTTCTTCCTGTTGTCTAAAACAAGAAAATTAGAATAGTTAAAAAATATACATCTAATCCTACTACTCATGCATGAATAAAAAAGGCTTATATTTACTTAATTTCCAAACTATCTAAAGGAAAAAAATGGTCATATACTTTAATTAAAATCTTATAATGTTGTAATAATCTCTCCATTAAAAAAATTATTTATTTATTCATGAGAGAGACAGACACACACACACAGAGGCAGAGACACAGGCAAAGGGAGAAGCAGGCTCCCCGCAAGGAGCTCAATGTGGAACTCGATTCCAGACCACGGGATCACAACCTGAGCCAAAGGCAGACACTCAACTGCCCGGCCACCCAGGCATCCCTGTAATAATCTATTCTTAACATACATGTGATTGATATGATTGGTCACTGGGAAATCAGAAGTACTTATACTGTAGCTAGTTAATTTAAATATAAAGACTGGCATATAGTTTAGCTAGGAGTAAGTGCAAAAACAGTATTTTCAGACATTATTTATTAAATGGTCTATCAAATTATTATTGACACCATATTTTGGTAGGATATTCTCTGTTCATTAGTAGGTGCTCTCAAATGCTGAAAGTCACATAGAGAAATTGAGATAGGAGTTAGAGGCTGGGAGATGAACCCCAGAGGGACATATAAGTTGACCATTGCAGTTGCAGAGGGAAATATACAAGTTGAATTTTGGGTTTGGGAGAAGGAAATCCCAGGCATTTGTTGTATAGTGGCATAAACAAAGAATCTGGAAAACTGTATTTTTAAATTTAGCTGAGGACCATTTTTTTTATGTACAAAAAAGATAAATTTCAAGATATAGAATTGGAACACACTGGATATTTTGAATGATTACATTTCATTTTGCAAGCAATAGGAAAGTCTGGATATAAATAGAAAGTAATTTACTAGGGCAGGTAGAAACGGGAAAATTAGTAAGCAGAATAATGATATAATAAAAACTTCATAAAGGATGTTGGCAATGGAACAAAACAAAAAGCTGAATATGAAAACTATTGTATTAGAAGGAATGTAAGGCTGGGCAAATGATCAAGTGCCAGAGCTGGGCTGACAGAGTAATCAGGGATAATTTTTAAGTTTTATGCCTCATGGCTGGCTGAAAGAAAAAAAGGGAAGAAAAAAAAAGAAGAAGGAGAAACTGCTACCGCTATGCCATGCTATAATAAATAGAAATAAAAATATTGGGAGAATTATTTTTAGGTTATAAGGTTAATTGGTTTGGATTTCACCTTATTGAGAGATGGCTGTTCCATTGGGATTAATGATGGTGAATAGAGTTAGAAATGTGTAACTCCATCTCACAAGTTAAGGACAGTAATAGATTTAAGAATCACTTACGTGAGCATATTCACTAAATTGACATATTATGTTCACATATTAGCATTTGGGGGTTGATGTGACCAAAGAAGAGAGTGATGAAGGGCTGGGAAGCTGAGTGAGATGATCACGTACCAACTTTAATGGAGGGAGAAGAGTCAGGAAAGGTTGAGGAAAATAAATTTCTGCTAATATATAGATATGAGTGAGGAACTATGAAAATGCAGAATCACAGAAACCAAAGGTTTGAGAGAGTTTCAAATAGTAACTCAAAAGTTGTACTTTTGATGGACCAATATAAGGCCATTAGGGTTGGCAGCGAAAAGGTTAAGTGCAATTGCAGAAGAAGGAGGGAGGTAGAAAAACATCTTTGCTTTTGCCTGGATTGTAGGAATTAAATTCCCATACCATTAGCTCATTTTAATATGTAATATTAACTAAAATATAATGTACCTCCTACCCATCTCATATTTTCATTGGGTAAATTGCTATATTTACTTGAAAACTTCCAAATGTCTTCAAATATGGTTTAACTTAGTTTTGTCCATAAGTTAGGCTAAACTTTCCTGCATCTAGGTTCTTAGCAAGGTTTTACTGTATTAAGAAAATTAGCGTATTTTCACTTCAAATTGCCTATATTTGAATTATATATGTTTTCTGATATCTTCACTCCACACTCCCCATAGACAACCAATGTGGCCTTGCAGGACATTAAGGCATTAGACCAGCAGACCTGATCAAGAAAACTTCTTTGCAAAGCCTAGAAAAGACATACATCCTATACAACATCAACCTTAATATGAGTGGTCTGTAAATAGTGAGGCTATATGGTGACGAAAGATGTCTGAGAGCCCTTCAGACCAGAGTTCAGGTACTGGCTGCTTGAGTTTTGATGTGGTGAATTGCCACTGATGGTACTATAAAGAGGACCTAGCATTTATGAGAAGGCACTTCATTTCTCAACAGATCTGTGCCAAAAATGGGTGAAGGGGAGTGAAAGTTACAGGCTTCCAGTTATGGAATGAATGAGTCACAGGGATAAAAGCTCCAGCATAGGGGGTGTAGTCAATGGTATTGTGATATCATTGTATGATGCCAGTTGGTAGCTATGCTTGTGAACATTGCATAACAGACTTGTTGAATCACTGTGTTGTATACTAATGTAACATTTAGTTTTGATGATATTCAAAAGAAAAGATAGGTATCTAATAATCAGGCTATTGGACTTTTGATAATTAAAACAGTTTTAAATAAAATTTGAAAAATAATTGCAAGGATTGTGTGTTTAATAAAAAGCAAATTCAGCTGGGAAATTATTTATTTATTTATTTAGATTGATAAATAATTTGGTTTATAAACTGTCCAATTTATGGTTCATATCCAAAAATATAATTTTAAGCAACGAGTCTTAAGTGAATAATAGGACAGGTTCAGATAATTTGACTTCAACCGTAGGTAAAATAGTAAGTACATATAAATCGGGTATCATTTCCAGGCTACAACCAGAAGTTCTTTCCTCAGTTCCATTTAACAACAAATATTTATTTCATCAGAGCAAGGGAGAAGAGAATCTTTCACTCCATAGTTAGACACATTGGAAGACATGCACCTCTAGTTATGAAATGTGGTAGTTTTTAAATTTCTTTAAGGCAATAAGCTAGAAATATTTGTCATCAGATTGTTTCAACTACTAAAACTACTATAAGTGAGTAGGAAAACCTGAAGGATCTTGGAGAACTCTGGTTGGGGAGGGGGAGGTGTCTTTATTTACCACAAGCCTTAGAGATATGCAAGTGGAAAGAAAAGAAAGAAAGAAAGAGAGAGAGAGAGAGAGAGAAAGAAAGAAAGAAAAGAAAGAAAGAAAGAAAGGAAGGAAGAAAGGAAGAAAGGAAGAAAGGAAGAAAGAAAGAAAGAAAGAAAGAAAGAAAGAAAGAAAGAAAGAAAGAAAGAAAGAAAGAAAGAAAGAAAGAAAGAAAGAAAGAAGGAAAGAAAAAGAAAGATAGATGATTGAATTTTCATTTCCTCGAAGTTTAATATCATGGACGAATCTTTACAATGCTACTTTTTCTCTTCTAAAAACTCACAGGGGTAAATGGATTTTTAACATAAAAAATAATTTGTCTATGAAAAGTAACTATTTTATTAGTAATTAAACTTATAGTGATTAGTGATACAGTAATTATAATTGAAATACGTTTATTTTGTCTATTTTATCCACTTTGAGTATAAGGTAAAAATGGTTACCTAGGTGATTGCTGTAATTGTCAAGACTGTCGTTTCCCAGTGAGTGCCCTCTCTATTTTGCTGGTTTTTTAGAGAAAATTTCTATATATAACAGGTTCTGTACACTTTGCATACATCATTGCACGCAATCTTCCTGCAGAGAAACTCAGAGTAGTAGAAGAAAATTGAAGTTCACAGCAGTTAAATACCTTACCCAAACCCCTAGAGCTAATGGAACTAGGATTTGAACCCTAGTCTGCCTTTAAAGTCCAACCAGAGGGGGGAGGGGCAAGATGGCGGAAGAGCAGGGTGTCCAAATCACCTGTCCCCACCAAATTACCTAGAAAACCTTCCAATCATCATGAAAATCTATGAATTCGGCCTGAGAATTAAAGAGAGAACACCTGGAATGCTACAGTGAGAAGAGTTCGCGCTTCTACCAAGGTAGGAAGACGGGGAAAAAGAAGTAAAGAAACAAAGGCCTCCAAGGGGGAGGGGCCCGCGAGGAGCCGGGCTGAGGCCGGGGCGAGTGTCCCCAGGACAGGAGAGCCCCGGCCCGGAGGAGCAGGAGCTGCACCGACCTTCCCGGGCGGAAAGGGGCTCGCGGGGAGTTGGAGCAGGACCCAGGAGGGCGGGGATGCCCTCGGGCTCCCCGGGACAGTAACAGACACCTGCGCCCCGGGAGAGTGCGCCGAGCTCCCTAAGGGCTGCAGCGCGCACGGCGGGACCCGGCGGGACCCGGAGCAGCTGAAGGGGCTCGGGCGGCGGCTCCGCGGAGGGGGCTGCGCGGCCCCGGGAGCAGCTCGGAGGTGCTCGGGCAGAGGAAGAGGCTCCGTGCGGAGGGGGCTGCGCGGTTCCAGGAGCAGCTGAAGGGGCTCGGGCGGCGGCTCCGCGGAGGGGGCTGCGCGGCCCGGGAGCGCGAATCCACCAGCGCAGGCCCCGGAGCACAGGGCGCCGGGACACAGCCCAGGATCCCGCCTCCCCCGGGACAGGCAGAGGCCGGGAGGGCCCAGGACAGCGAGGACGCTCCTGCCCCAGCTGAGCACATCAGCGGCCCCGCCCCGGAGCCTCCAGGCCCTGCAGACGGAGTTCCTGCCGGAGCTGAATCCAGGTTTCCAGAGCTGCCCCGCCACTGGGGCTGTTCCTCCTGCGGCCTCACGGGGTAAACAACCCCCACCGAGCCCTGCACCAGGCAGGGGCACAGCAGCTCCCCCAACTGCTAACACCTGAAAATCAGCACCACAGGCCCCTCCCCCAGAACACCAGCTAGACTGACAACTTCCAGGAGAAGCCAAGGGACTTAAAGTACACAGAATCAGAAGATACTCCCCTGTGGTTCTTTTTTTTTTTGTTTTTTTGTTTTGTTTTGTTTTGTTTTGCTTTTTGATTTGTTTCCTTCCCCCACCCCCTTTTTTTTCCTCCTTTCTTTTTCGTTCTCTTTTTCTTCTTTTTTTTTCGTTTTTTTTTCTTCCCTTTTTTTTCTCTTTTCTTTCCTTCTTTCTCTCCTCTCTTTTTCTCTTTTTCCCAATACAACTTGCTTTTGGCCACTCTGCACTGAGCAAAATGACTAGAAGGAAAACCTCACCTCAAAAGAAAGAATCAGAAACAGTCCTCTCTTCCACAGAGTTAGAAAATCTGGATTACAATTCAATGTCAGAAAGCCAATTCAGAAGCACTATTATACAGCTACTGGTGCCTCTAGAAAAAAGTATAAAGGACTCAAGAGACTTCATGACTGCAGAATTTAGAGCTAATCAGGCAGAAATTAAAAATCAATTGAATGAGATGCAATCCAAACTAGAAGTCCTAACGACGAGGGTTAACGAGGTGGAAGAACGAGTGAGTGACATAGAAGACAAGTTGATAGCAAAGAGGGAAACTGAGGAAAAAAGAGACAAACAATTAAAAGACCATGAAGATAGATTAAGGGAAATAAACGACAGCCTGAGGAAGAAAAACCTACATTTAATTGGGGTTGCCGAGGGCGCCGAAAGGGCCAGAGGGCCAGAATATGTATTTGAACAAATTCTAGCTGAAAACTTTCCTAATCTGGGAAGGGAAACAGGCATTCAGATCCAGGAAATAGAGAGATCCCCCCCTAAAATCAATAAAAACCGTTCAACACCTCGACATTTAATAGTGAAGCTTGCAAATTCCAAAGATAAGGAGAAGATCCTTAAAGCAGCAAGAGACAAGAAATCCCTGACTTTTATGGGGAGGAGTATTAGGGTAACAGCAGATCTCTCCACAGAGACCTGGCAGGCCAGAAAGGGCTGGCAGGATATATTCAGGGTCCTAAATGAGAAGAACATGCAACCAAGAATACTTTATCCAGCAAGGCTCTCATTCAAAATGGAAGGAGAGATAAAGAGCTTCCAAGACAGGCAGCAACTGAAAGAATATGTGACCTCCAAACCAGCTCTGCAAGAAATTTTAAGGGGGACTCTTAAAATTCCCCTTTAAGAAGAAGTTCAGTGGAACAGTCCACAAAAACAAGGACTGAATAGATATCATGATGACACTAAACTCATATCTCTCAATAGTAACTCTGAATGTGAACGGGCTTAATGACCCCATCAAAAGGCGCAGGGTTTCAGACTGGATAAAAAAGCAGGACCCATCTATTTGCTGTCTACAAGAGACTCATTTTAGACAGAAGGACACCTACAGCCTGAAAATAAAAGGTTGGAGAACCATTTACCATTCGAATGGTCCTCAAAAGAAAGCAGGGGTAGCCATCCTTATATCAGATAAACTAAAATTTACCCCAAAGACTGTAGTGAGAGATGAAGAGGGACACTATATCATACTTAAAGGATCTATTCAACAAGAGGACTTAACAATCCTCAATATATATGCCCCGAATGTGGGAGCTGCCAAATATATCAATCAATCATTAACCAAAGTGAAGAAATACTTAGATAATAATACACTTATACTTGGTGACTTCAATCTAGCTCTTTCTATACTCGATAGGTCTTCTAAGCACAACATTTCCAAAGAAACGAGAGCTTTAAATGATACACTGGACCAGATGGATTTCACAGATATCTACAGAACTTTACATCCAAACTCAACTGAATACACATTCTTCTCAAGCGCACATGGAACTTTCTCCAGAATAGACCACGTATTGGGTCACAAATCGGGTCTGAACCGATACCAAAAGATTGGGATTGTCCCCTGCATATTCTCAGACCATAATGCCTTGAAATTAGAACTAAATCACAACAAGAAGTTTGGAAGGACCTCAAACACGTGGAGGTTAAGGACCATCCTGCTAAAAGATAAAAGGGTCAACGAGGAAATTAAGGAAGAATTAAAAAGATTCATGGAAACTAATGAGAATGAAGATACAACCGTTCAAAATCTTTGGGATGCAGCAAAAGCAGTCCTAAGGGGGAAATACATCGCAATACAAGCATCCATTCAAAAACTGGAAAGAACTCAAATACAAAAGCTAACCTTACACATAAAGGAGCTAGAGAAAAAACAGCAAATAGATCCTACACCCAAGAGAAGAAGGGAGTTAATAAAGATTCGAGCAGAACTCAACGAAATCGAGACCAGAAGAACTGTGGAACAGATCAACAGAACCAGGAGTTGGTTCATTTGAAAGAATTAATAAGATAGATAAACCATTAGCCAGCCTTATTAAAAAGAAGAGAGAGAAGACTCAAATTAATAAAATCATGAATGAGAAAGGAGAGATCACTACCAACACCAAGGAAATACAAACGATTTTAAAAACGTATTATGAACAGCTATATGCCAATAAATTAGGCAATCTAGAAGAAATGGACGCATTCCTGGAAAGCCACAAACTACCAAAACTGGAACAGGAAGAAATAGAAAACCTGAACAGGCCAATAACCAGGGAGGAAATTGAAGCAGTCATCAAAAACCTCCCAAGACACAAGAGTCCAGGGCCAGATGGCTTCCCAGGGGAATTTTATCAAACGTTTAAAGAAGAAACCATACCTATTCTCCTAAAGCTGCTTGGAAAGATAGAAAGAGATGGAGTACTTCCAAATTCGTTCTATGAGGCCAGCATCATCTTAATTCCAAAGCCAGATAAAGACCCCACCAAAAAGGAGAATTAGACCAATATCCCTGATGAACATGGATGCAAAAATTCTCAACAAGATACTGGCCAATAGGATCCAACAGTACATTAAGAAAATTATTCACCATGACCAAGTAGGATTTATCCCTGGGACACAAGGCTGGTTCAACACCCGTAAAACAATCAATGTGATTCATCATATCAGCAAGAGAAAAACCAAGAACCATATGATCCTCTCATTGGATGCAGAGAAAGCATTTGACAAAATATAGCATCCATTCCTGATCAAAACTCTTCAGAGTGTAGGGATAGAGGGAACATTCCTCGACATCTTAAAAGCCATCTATGAAAAACCCACAGCAAATATCATTCTCAATGGGGAAGCACTGGGAGCCTTTCCCCTAAGATCAGGAACAAGACAGGGATGTCCACTCTCACCACTGCTGTTCAACATAGTACTGGAAGTCCTAGCCTCAGCAATCAGACAACAAAAAGACATTAAAGGCATTCAAATTGGCAAAGAAGAAGTCAAACTCTCCCTCTTCGCCGATGACATGATACTCTACATAGAAAACCCAAAAGTCTCCACCCCAAGATTGCTAGAACTCATACAGCAATTCGGTAGCGTGGCAGGATACAAAATCAATGCCCAGAAGTCAGTGGCATTTCTATACACTAACAATGAGACTGAAGAAAGAGAAATTAAGGAGTCAATCCCATTTACAACTGCACCCAAAAGCATAAGATACCTAGGAATAAACCTAACCAAAGATGTAAAGGATCTATACCCTAAAAACTATAGAACACTTCTGAAAGAAACTGAGGAAGACACAAAGAGATGGAAAAATATTCCATGCTCATGGATTGGCAGAATTAATATTGTGAAAATGTCAATGTTACCCAGGGCAATATACACGTTTAATGCAATCCCTATCAAAATACCATGGACTTTCTTCAGAGAGTTAGAACAAATTATTTTAAGATTTGTGTGGAATCAGAAAAGACCTCGAATAGCCAGGGGAATTTTAAAAAAGAAAACCATATCTGGGGGCATCACAATGCCAGATTTCAGGTTGTACTACAAAGCTGTGGTCATCAAGACAGTGTGGTACTGGCACAAAAACAGACACATAGATCAGTGGAACAGAATAGAGAATCCAGAAGTGGACCCTGAACTTTATGGGCAACTAATATTCGATAAAGGAGGAAAGACTATCCATTGGAAGAAAGACAGTCTCTTCAATAAATGGTGCTGGGAAAATTGGACATCCACATGCAGAAGAATGAAACTAGACCACTCTCTTTCACCATACACAAAGATAAACTCAAAATGGATGAAAGATCTAAATGTGAGACAAGATTCCATCAAAATCCTAGAGAAGAACACAGGCAACACCCTTTTTGAACTCGGCCATAGTAACTTCTTGCAAGATACATCCACGAAGGCAAAAGAAACAAAAGCAAAAATGAACTATTGGGACTTCATCAAGATAAGAAGCTTTTGCACAGCAAAGGATACAGTCAACAAAACTCAAAGACAACCTACAGAATGGGAGAAGATATTTGCAAATGACCTATCAGATAAAGGGCTCGTTTCCAAGATCTATAAAGAACTTATTAAATTCAACACCAAAGAAACAAACAATCCAATCATGAAATGGGCAAAAGACATGAACAGAAATCTCACAGAGGAAGACATAGACAAGGCCAACATGCACATGAGAAAATGCTCTGCATCACTTGCCATCAGGGAAATACAAATCAAAACCACAATGAGATACCACCTCACACCAGTGAGAATGGGGAAAATTAACAAGGCAGGGAACAACAAATGTTGGAGAGGATGCGGAGAAAAGGGAACCCTCTTACACTGTTGGTGGGAATGTGAACTGGTGCAGCCACTCTGGAAAACTGTGTGGAGGTTCCTCAAACAGTTAAAAATAGACCTGCCCTACGACCCAGCAATTGCACTGTTGGGGATTTACCCCAAAGATACAAATGCAATGAAACGCCGGGACCCCTGCACCCCGATGTTTATAGCAGCAATGGCCACGATAGCCAAACTGTGGAAGGAGCCTCGGTGTCCAACGAAAGATGAATGGATAAAGAAGATGTGGTTTATGTATACAATGGAATATTACTCAGCTATTAGAAATGACAAATACCCACCATTTGCTTCAACATGGATGGAACTGGAGGGTATTATGCTGAGTGAAGTAAGCCAGTCGGAGAAGGACAAACGTTATATGTTCTCATTCATTTGGGGAATATAAATAATAGTGAAAGGGAATATAAGGGAAGGGGGAAGAAATGTGTGGGAAATATCAGAAAGGGAGACAGAACGTAAAGACTGCTAACTCTGGGAAACGAACTAGGGGTGGTAGAAGGGGAGGAGGGCGGGGGGTGGGAGTGAATGGGTGACGGGCACTGGGGGTTATTCTGTATGTTAGTAAATTGAACACCAATAAAAAATAAATAAAAAAAAATAAAGTCCAACCAATATCCTTTACAAATATTCTCTCTAAAGCAGGATGAATAGAAGGAGATGGATTTTATAATATACCAAACCAAGTGTCAAATCCAAAACTGCTTTTGTTTTCAGGCTATATAACCTCAGAACATGTTCCTAATCTCTTTGTTTCCTTTTTTAAATTTGTTACAGTGTCTTCTATGTTATAAAACCCCTCAATTAGTAAAATCCAGAGTTATATAAAATATAAGAAGTTATTTGCTGCATTAATTACTCTGTGTCTTATCAAAAAGAATTTATTTAAATATACCCATTGAGTGTATGTTTCTATTAAAAATTAAGTTAATATATCTTTTAGTATTTGTTATCTTAGATGTTGCCTACATTACTGTAGAAGTTAAACAGAAGATAAAAATACAATTTTGAACTTCAAAGAACTTAATCCATGAGCACTGCATAGAATGATTGAATCACTATATTGTATACCTGAAACTAATATAACATTTTGCATTAACTATATTGGAATTGAAATTAAAAACTTAGTAAAATTTTAAAAGAATTTAAATCCAGGAATGATGTAGAAAACAAAAATAATTGGGCAGCCCTGGTGGCCCAGTGGTTTAGCGCCGCCTTCAGCCCAGGGCGTGATCCTGGAGACCTGGAGACCCGGGATCAAGTCCCATATCAGGCTTCCTGCATGGAGCCTGCTTCTCTCTCTGCCTCTGCCTCTGCCTCTCTCTCTTTCTCTGTGTCTCATGAAAAAATAAATAAAATCTTTAAAAAAGAAGAAAACAAAAATAATTAGTAAACAAAAGGAAAAATAAGAACCATGCTGAAAATATATATTGCTCTGAGGTTTAAAAAAAATAAGAAACTCAGGCTTGAAGGTAGATAGAATGCTAATAGGAAAAAGAATAAATAGACTGGAGGAAACTGTATCTCCTGTACATGTACCTAGGTGAGCCTGATGGCAAGGTAAGGATAAGTACTTTCTCACTTAAGAAATGATGTTCTTGCCATAACGTGTTAAAGAAGAGGCTGGGAAGGGAGGAGGAGGCTATATTATAGAGTGCCTTGAAAACAAGGCTGAGTTATTTTTACTTAATTAAGGGAGTCATTGATGGTTTTTGACCTGCCAAGTTATGTGTTAGATAAGTTGCTCTGGGATTGATGGGTAAAACTGGTCAGATTCCAGAGACAGGAGACTTGAGCTATTCTAAGCAAGAACTAGTTCTGCTGAAACTAGATATCAGTGGGAATAGAAAGAGGAATGAATAGGAAAGAGTATTCCATAATGACATGTATAAGACTTAAAAAATTGAAAATTAAAGAAAAGGGTGAGCCCTGAGTATTCAAGCAACATTTTCAGAACAGAGAGTCAAGAAAAGAAACTTGTGGGCAGGTAGGCAAGAGAGTCTCATGAGGTCAGTTTTCAGGAACATATTCTTTGCTGAAAAAAACAGAAGTTATATCATACTTTTAGAGTGGGTGACAACTGTATTTTCCTTGGCTAGATAAGGAATGAATCCATGTTAACTGAAGAAAGTGTTATATTATGCAAAGTCTATAACAAGATCTGTGTTTATGTCTGTAAAATAGAATCAGTGATACTTTAAAAGGAAATTATAAGGTTTAATGGAGCTTTATATTGATAATGAGATTTCTGATGGTTTCAGACCATAATAAGTACCACTAATAAAAAGCTATGGTGTGATAAAAATTATTGCTCCAACAATGAATAGATGGCACTTTATCCTCTTCATTTCTATTTAGTAAGAGGGATAAAATATGTTTTTTTTCTTTAAAAATATCTTCTGTCTTAATGAGAGAAATATAAGGATGTCTGTAAAAGAAAGTATTTTTTAATGGGCTTCTGGCTGCTTCCCCCAAAATTGGTTTTCTTTTGGTAAGGAAAGGTACATGAATACTAAGTAGGCCACCAGCATTGTGTACCACAGTTTGTTAAATGCCAAGATTTATGATTTGCATATATCATTTCATTTAATCTGTAAAACTCTACACATTTAGTGCTATAATAATCTTCATTTTACAGATGAGAAAATTTAGGATTAGAGAATTTAAATAACTTCTCTCCAAATTAAACAGCTGGTAGGAATTTCTACTTGAAGATAGTTGCAGTGGGAATTGTAAAGGGCAAATGGATGAATACAACTTATACGTAGGTGTTAGAACCACAGTCTTGGTGACTGATCCGAATGTGAGATTGAGTAGATTTAAGGCCAGGAGTTTTCTAAGATTGCTCCAGGGTTTCTGGCTTGCAAGTAAGGTATAGAGTTGTTCCATTCCCTGGCATAGGGAACATGTGAGAATTCTATACAAGAGGGGAGGTGATGAGTTTGAGCATATGCCTGCTGTGACGTGTGTGTGAGATTTGCATGAGGATAGATTCAATGGGCTGCTGATGAGGAGGTTAGGAGGCATAGAAGACAGGAATGGACCAGAGGTGGAGCTTTTGGAATCATTAGTTATGAATTAATCATAAAGACATGGATGAGTGTGTGATATAGCTCAAGGAGCATGTGTAGAATAGAAGAGAAAAAGACTATGCGTGAAACCCAGGGGAATAGCCTTCAAGGAGAAGGCAGAAAGATGAGCTCACAGAAGAGACTGATAACAGTGTCCAGAAAAGTGAAAATCCTCAGGACACACATGGTTTCATTTTAGAGTTCAATGATGTCACTTCTTTGTGAAATAGCTATAACAGTATTGCGTCTCCTCTACATCTCTCCCCTATCCTTGGTGTATTAAATGGCACATTTTGCATTTCCATTAAAAGAGGAGGGGGATAAAAGAGAAGTTATGTCATTGAAATTGACAGTGCATGATATACGATTGACATGGATATGTATATACTTGTCCATAAAGGTGTAGGTACGTTTTGACACAAAGACTGATGAAATCTTCAACATGAGAAACATTTATTTTTTTACATAATCCTGGGTGTTGGAGACAAGGGGAGAGAAGCCCTATTATAGTTCCTTCTTGCACTACTACTTTTATCCCAAGTCATTCATAATCAGGAGTAATAGTAACTGAAAGGTTTATGCAATTGTATACCTTGCCAAAATGTAGCTCAAATAGTCCAAATAGGAAAATTAATGTAAGATAAAGATATCTTGGTTAATAGAAATTTCTGTCATGGAAATTTATATCATTGGGGTACTTGGGTGGCTCAGTGTCAAGCATCTGACTTTGGCTCAGGTCATGATACCAGGGTCCTGGGATCAAGCCCCAAGTCGTGCTCTGCTTGGGGAGTCTGTTTCTTCCTTTCTCTCTGCTCCAATCCCCTGCTCATGCTCTCTCTCTTTCAAATAAATAAAATCTTTAAAAAAAAAAAAAGAAATTTACCTCATTTATACAACAAAACTGCCAGAGGAGTATACCTATGACTAGGATGAAGTAACTCATGATTTTGGAGACTATTTCATGATTATAGGGTTGTAACGGTTGATCCGCTTCTTCATTTTTATAAGTATACTGTAACAAATATAAGTAGTCTATTACCTAGTCAGTTCACTACAGTGTCAACAGATTTTAAATAAACTGCATGAAAATGATATTATAATAATCTTCAATGAACTTAATTATACTCTATTAAATATATTATACTATATTATATTGGTTTTCTGCCAATTTTAATATAAGATGAGGTAAGAATGTTTCAAAAAGTAGCTAGTAATCATAGACGTGTTGAAAATTGTCAGAAAATTTAAGAAAGAATTATTTGAAAAAAGAGTGGGAATATATTTAAAGTAGTTGTTCAGTGAAATAGTGATAAAAATGTGAGTTTGGGTAGATTCTAATTTAAAATCTAAAGTGGTCTGTTCAATTTTTAGCCTCAGAACAAAATTAGTTTTCTCATTTCAAACTAAAAAAGAAGAAAGCATAAATATTTGGAGTACTGTAAAGCCATGGGCTAGCCTGCAATTTATGGTTGACCTAATCTGTACTCCTAGAGATACTATAAATTTTTAGTACCAATATTTTTAGTGTACCAGCATTTTAGTATTTATTCTAATTGATGATTGATGGGTAATTTGACATATAAGGTATTTCAAAGTGTCTCTAAAGAATCTTCAAAAAAATGGTGTTTTAAGTTGGCTTTTCTGGTCTTATACTTCTCTTTTATTTCCATCTATATATTACATGTTAACATAGGGGAGGCAGTCTTTGCTTTTTTACCGGATATATGGGGCAATGAGTGTTCTTGAATTCATTTCAGTAACACTTCATATCAAATAATTGTTAGAATTCTATAAACACAATGCTCTGCTTTAGAAATATATTAATTTACCTAGATTTAAATTTATAGCCGTTGAAGGCGTTAACCTTATTTACAAAACAAACACTTTGTTCTTTTACTCATTTATTAACCATAAGTCAGTAATATTTTTATGATGGGAAGAATGGTTATTGTCTATATCTTAAAATCTGATTTTTTTTATTTGTTGTAGGTTTTATTGGGATTTAATAATGCTTATCATGATGGTTGGAAATCTGGTCATCATACCAGTTGGAATCACATTCTTTACAGAACAAACAACAACACCATGGATTATTTTCAATGTGGCATCAGATACAGTTTTCCTTTTGGACCTGATAATGAATTTTAGGACTGGCACTGTCAATGAAGACAGTTCTGAAATCATCCTGGACCCTAAAGTGATCAAGATGAATTATTTAAAAAGCTGGTTTGTGGTTGACTTTATCTCATCAATCCCAGTGGATTATATCTTTCTCATTGTAGAAAAAGGAATGGATTCAGAAGTTTACAAGACAGCCAGGGCACTTCGCATTGTGAGGTTTACAAAAATTCTCAGTCTCTTGCGTTTATTACGACTTTCAAGGTTAATTAGATACATACATCAGTGGGAAGAGGTAAGACATATCTTTTACTTCTTTAAAGTCCTATATATCATAAGATTGTTAACTCTAACTTTTAAGATGAACACCTGTGCTATGTATAATGAGTTTTATGAAATTCAAGAAGGAAATTCTATGTATTCCTTTTGGTGCATAAGTGATATATTTGTATCTTCAAAAGGTATGGTCAAATACTGGATTTGAATCAACTGAAAAAAATAGTGATTGCAAAATAATTGTTTTATGCCAGTTAAGTCTCTTTTTAAAAACAAATCCTCTTTAATCAAGAAATGTTTATCCTAACCAATGCAATCCCTCTTTTAGCATGGGAAGTTTCTTTTTATTTAACATGAATACGCATCATGTACCATCTTTGACAAAGATGTGTAGGCTCTGATTGCTAATCTAGTTTGTATCATTAGTTCTATGAGATAATCTAGTTTACGTTCCCTCTAATATTGAAATTTCGAGAATTTGCATTTGAAGAAAACATACTTTAAAAAGTATTTCCGATTGTACATGTAGACTGATTTTAGCATAATTTGCTCAGTGTTATGCTTTTGCCTATAATTATTTATTATAATTTCTCCCCATTAATTCATTTCAAAATACTGAAAAACAGCATACCCAGGAGGGAAATTATTACATAGAAAACACAAATAGTACAGTGAATAAATATAATGAATCTGGCCAATATTTTGCTAAAGAGGGCATCTGTTGTTCTTACACAGTTGGTGGGACCTGAAAGGACTCAGCCAACTGGAGTTTCCAAAGATCTAAGTTAAATGTACCATCATTTATGTCCTTAAATCCAGGGTCTGCTTCATAACCTTTTTGACTTGATTTTCCTTCTAAGTCTACTTTTTAAAATTAATTATAACCTGAATTTATTGTTTGCATAAAACAAAGATCAAAAAGACTTAGAGTGCCTAAACCTAGACTCATGAAAACAATGTACTGGCAATAGATTAATTATTGCTTTACTAGCTACAGAAATGCTTTTTAACATTTTTAGGAAGAATTGTGTTTTGGAATTTAGATTTAAACAAGTCCTAAAATGGAACTTCTGTGAACGTTAGTTCTGCTTTCTGTGAGACTGTAGCAGTGTTTTGTGTGTGCTTGTCAATGACATTTTGGTTCACAGGATTTCAGGAAATGACATGCAATAATAAAACACTGCATAAGACACTGCTGAAAGGCATAAAAATGGAACATTCTTAAAATATGGATATGGATTATATTCAAAATCAAATGAAGCATATTTCAGAAATTGGATTCATCTTGTAAAATGTCTCTATATAGCATAATCCATCTAAAATGTAATAAATGTTTGGTTCTTAAACTTTATTATATTTGAGATTAATATCAAACCAAGATGATTATTGATAATAATAGTTAATATTTATTGAGGGCTTATTATATGTTAAATAATGTATTTTATTCTTTACATGGATTTGTTCATTTTCCTAATAATCCTAGTAGCTTACCCACATTTATAGAGTTAGTAAAGGCTGGAGCTAGAATTCTAACCTTGGCAGTCTGACTTCAGAGCAAATGCTCCTGACCACAAAACTATATAGTTTCTTACTATAACATACCCTCTTTCAATGATAAATACCTTAATATTCCACCATTTTATAGATTGAATGAAAAATTGTAGGAAACTTTTCTTAACTAAGATTGTGTCTATGCAACATAAGAGTTGAACATTTACTTAACTCTTAAAACATAGTAACATTTTTTTTAACGAATATCCTGTACAAGGAAAAGTTACTGCTATAAATAGCCAGGCAATTAAAAATACAGTGGGCAATGTGACTATTTTCAATGTTTTGTAGCTTTAACCCAAATACCCTAGAGAATGGCAGCAGGATGAACAGATGGTATCCTATCAGATAAAATGGCAGGCCATGCAGTCACAGAAGAGGACACTCCTTACACTGTTGCCCTCTGGTTCCTGGCAGCAGTTATAGTCACCTAGATCTGTGTAACATGATGGTGTTTTAAAGATGCCATGATATAATTCAGGATTATTGGCTCACAGCCATCATTACTGTAAAATGCAATTTAATATGCACTCACAGATATTTAGTATCCAAACACATTGAGGCTAGAGTTGTGAGTTGGCAAGATCTTTCTCATAAACAAATGACCTTGATGATGAATAAACTGTAAGCTCATTTAAATGAAGAATGTTTTCTTGATTATATGATATCCTGTGCAAAATCTCATATATCATGGATATTAAATGCCTGTTAGAAATATTGCTAAACAAAGAAGAAACAGTAATAATTAATCCAGAATTTAATACAAATTCATTATTTTATTACCTATATGATTCACACCAAAAGCACAGAGAAACTTGAATGGTTCCAAACTGGCAAATCTCTACCTGATTTTTATAAATGCCCAACAGGATATGTTTACTGTAAAAAATACAACAAATAAACCAGAAGATTTTGCTCTGTGAGCATTTGGAATAGGACTGCAGAGGAAGATGTGAGTTCACCCACATGTCTTTGAGTTCCGAGTGTTTTAGTACCAAGCTGGCTAATGCTAAATTCAGCAAATTTGGGGAAGTAATGTGTGAAGTCTGGAAGCTGCCACTGTTCTAAATGAATCATTCCCAAAGAAAGTGGCTGCCTTCTATAGGAAACTGCTTCCATCTTCAATGATACATTTTTTTTTTCGGTCTGAATTAGTTCAACTGAAAAACAACAAGAAGTGCCAAAGCCAAATAAATTAGAGAAATATTGTGAATGAAATACAGAAACTTTAAAATTTAGTCCTTATGTTACTATCATTACTAAAGTTGAATGTAGTGGCTAATGGAGGAAAGAGGTGATTTGACCAACTTGTTTATGAAACACATGGAATTAAAGAGTCAGGAAGGAAGTTAATTTTCACAAAGCAATTATAAGATCAATGGCTTTAAGATGCAAAATTAGAGCTCTCTGAAGCTATATTGAGAGTATATATATATATATATATATATATATATATATATATATTGCCAGGTGAGGTGAAAATCTGTGGCAATTTAGATGAATCAGGCCAGGACATTCCTTTTCCTATAATCGCCAGAAAACCAAGGTATATTTTTCCCACTCTTGTATTTTGGTTGGGAAAAAAAAATCCCTTAATTTGTCATTGTTGTTAATGTTGTATTTCAGGTAAAGAGTGACTCAAGCTGGAGTGTTATTTTATCACCTGTCACAGGGGGGAACCCATTCTCGGTGACCTAAAAGAAACAAAGTGAGGAAATCTCTGGAAATAAAATAGAATATTAGTAACAATTTGGGACCATCACAAGCCCAGAAGAGATGAAAGGTAGATTAAGAGGTTAGTAAATGGGAGATTATTCAGCCAGCAAAGGTGAAAAATTCTAGGAACCTTAAATCCCTCAGCTGCTGATATCAGCCATTTTATCAAAGAGGGATAACCCTTGATATTATTTGAGATTTAGGAAATAGTAATTGAAAAGAGAAATGCTTCTCTATAATGGTTATCTTTCTGTAGGATTCAGTGTCACATAAAGTGTAAATTCTTCATGAGCAATGTGAAAAAAGTGTGGGAAATGCATGATGCTTGTATAACTATGGCTTTGGAACACACACATATAATATTTTATTTTGTATTACTGTCTCTTGTTCCCTAAATCTTCCTTGTGTAGATTTTAGAAATACCATAATTAACTAGATCCATTTTTGAGGCAGGAAGAGGGCTTATGGTTCTGAACTTCATATATGTCTATAGTAATTTTAGATGAGTAATGTTTGCAACATTGAGATGCTCTTCTAGCAATCAATATTAGATTTTTATGTTAGCTCAGAGATAGGTTTATATACAAATTATGTTTAACAACACAGCATCAATAAGGAAATTTATTCCACAGGGAGCTAATGCAGACTGTGGTTTCTGTCCTTGGTTAATTTTAGCATTTTAATTGGTTTAAATCAGAAACTAACTCTTGCTATAAATTGCCTATCTATAATTACACAATACATATTCTAACTACTTTCATTTTTTCGGAAAACACATCAAATTCTAAAGATTTGCTATAAGCAAACACCAGTGTTTTCCTAAACCTAGCCCCTATTAAAACTAAGAGAGGCTCTCTATCGCCTATCACATCAAATCTGCATTTCTTTGCTGTGCCTTCA
This sequence comes from Canis lupus baileyi, assembly GCF_048164855.1. NCBI lineage: Eukaryota > Metazoa > Chordata > Mammalia > Carnivora > Canidae > Canis > Canis lupus. The sequence continues at coordinate 65,589,337 of NC_132841.1, forward strand.
AGGCTCTCCAGCAAACTGTTTCCCTATTTCGCTACTGTCACTTCATATTTGTACCCAACAACTCTCTCCTGTTTTTTAGTTTTACAGTTCTTGCAGAGAATGAGTCTTTCTGCTTCGGTAATTTTGCATGTGCCACACCTCAAATTTGGAAAGTGTTTTCTTTTGTTCTATCACTCCTTTAAAAATTAGCTTCAAAGTCATCTTCAGAAAATATTTGACATTGATGGACTGGGCTGTAATGGTCAGAATTTGGGCAATTCTGCTGGCTCTTCTTGGAATCGTTCATGTTGATAGTGTTGTTGCTAATGCTTATTTATATGTGTTTTCCTTTTCTTTGGCTGGCTATAAATGTCTATAGAAAACAGGCAGTGTCAACTTTGCCTTTGAATTTCCTTGCACATGAACACAGAGTTCAGAAAGGTCATCAGAGCATGCCTATTCCCTAAATACATGGCAATCCTCCATGTTCTAAATCCATTAAATAATTGCAAGGGAATATTCATTCTTTACTCGCGAGCAATTACTGAGTAGCTTCTATGTGCAGATGCTGCATGAGAGAATTCAAAGCAGATCCCAGCTTTGTAGGAAAAACAGACATGTGAGCAAATAATCACAGATGGTGTGGAAAGTAGCAGAATAAAGGAGGGAGTGAACAACACAGCTTTTTTTTGCACAAGAGGAGAGGCTTACAGATACTTGAACTGGGTTTCAAAGCTGAAGTCTGATTTTCCCAGCTGAACACAATGGGGCAGGAAGGAGCATTCTAGTAAGACCTGCACTGTGAAGCAGCCTAGCACACAGGAGTGCTGCACCTCCAGAGTCTAGGTTGTAAGCAGAGTGAGTTTGGAGGCCATAGACATGAATTTGTGCTGATGTTGGACCTAATAAAGTGTCATTGAGGCATTTTAGTCAGGAAGGTTACATTTGGAGTGCTACAGAATGAAGAGGACTGGAGGTCACTGAGGATGGACCTAATAATAATACCAGTTAAGAGACGAATGTATCACTCATTTGCCTTTCTTACATGTAGCCAGCGCCAAGCAGGGCACTGTTTAGTTACCTAAAGGGAGATTTAACTTTGCCAAGAACTCTTACCCTTGAACTGTTTGTGCTAATAATAAAATATGAGAAGGTCTTATATGAAGTCCTTTTGTAATATTTTATAATTTAAATATCAATTATGTTTGATATAATTAATATTATATTAATAGTGATACATTCATAATATATGTACTATGTCAGTGTATACAATATATACTAATATTGATATTACTGATACAGTTATATTTGAGATTTGTATTTCATACCAGCAAATGTGATGTGAGATGAACCCTATACTGGAAATTAATATGTGTAGGACTTTATTCAAATTGTGCCTTTTATTTTCCATGTAATCTAGGGAGAAGCCTTTAAAGTGACTTATTTAGGCCTATACAACTTAATAGAACAGCTGTGAAATTCAAAGGAATGAGATGCATGGAAATTGTTTGAAACATTTACATTGATGTATGTCTATATATATAATATTGCTATAATAAGATTCATGATGTCATATTTCTCAGATTAACACATTTGCTGACACCAACATCATTACGCATGTGTAGTGAGTTGCTTAATATTTCTTCAGGCAAATATTGATTCTGCTAAAGACCACTAGGTGTCCTCTATTGGTTGTGTTACTTCAGGGTTCTATATTCTAAAAAAAAACAAAATTGTCTTCTTTGGAAATTGTTCCCTTGCACTCTCCTAAACTCACCTAATTCCTTGGCTATTTATGTCGAGGTAAAATAGACGACTCTGGATATTTATATATGCGAAAATGATTTTTTTTATCTATACTTTCTCCTCAGGTAAAACAAAGAGTTTAAGTTCCTTCTCTAAGGAATTATTTTTATTCTAAGAGAATTATTATACTGTGTATTTTTTATGATGATATTTTAACAGATACTCCGAAGTTCTAAAGTAGAATGTGATGAGTTCTATTTGGATATAAAATGTTGTGAGGTGAAGGCAATTAAGTAGAGATTAACAAGGTGTATGTGGGTATATGTCTGTGTGTGTTAGAGGTGATATACATAATTTTATGAATTCTCTTTGTTCAGTGCACCACAGCAGATCTGTATAATTCTGATGCTTTGGACATGGAAATCTCAGTTTAACATTAAAAAAAGCAAGATCATATCTGAAATGTTTAGACCCTTATTTTAAGATTAAAACACTAGACTTTATTAAGTCTATGTTATTGGCCCAATTTATGTTCCTATTTTGCATGTTTTTATATACTTCCATGGCTATATGTTGATAACAGCCAGACTTATATCTAAAGTTTCAAATTATGTACCCCTGTCTCAAAGTCTAAATGAGTGTGTGACATCTATAAAGATATCTCTTGAGATCCTCAAGCTCAGGATGTCCATTTCTCCTTCTCTCTTGTTTCCTTTTATATTTTTCCTTTTCTCATTTCCTTTCATCAGTTTAAAATCTAAGAGGCAGCCTTGACTTCTCTTTCTCTTTCAATCTCTGTTGCTAACAGTAATCATGTCCTACTGATTCTACTTCTTGAAGGTCTTTTGAATACCAGTACTCTTCCTGAATTTTCCTAGTTGTCATCATCCTAGTTGAAACCAATGCCAGTCATTGCTCAATTTTTATATTTCTCATGTTTATAATAGAGGAATTACAAGATTATAAAATACACCCTTATAGAGGTGCCTGAGTGACTCTGTCAGTTGGGTGTCTGACTCTTGATTTTGGCTCAGGTCAGGATATCAGGGTCCTGGGATTCAACCCCACATCAGACTCCATGCTCAGCAAGAAGTCTGCTTGAGATTCTCTTTGTGGCTCCCCTGCTCACACATGCTTTCTCTATCTCTCTTACAAGAAATGAATGGGGCAGCCCCGGTGGCTTGGCGGTGTAGTGCTGCCTTCAGCCCAGGACCTGATCCTGGAGTCCCGGGATCGAGTCCCACATCGGGCTCCCTCCATGGAGCCTGCTTCTCACTCTGCCTGTGTCTCTGCCTCTCTCTCTCTCTCTCTGTATCTCTCATGAATAAATAAATAAAATCTTAAAAAAAAAGAAATGAATAAATTTTAATAATGCATTATTTCTGCCTGAAATATACTGAGTAGAGAATTGAAGTAGCAAATAAATCAGCAAATAATTTAGGACAAAATGCATTCAGCCTCAGATTTATCTGAAGTTTCTTGAAAAAAAGTCTCAGTTTTTCCTTCCATTGTGCACACAGTTACATGTATTATGGCTACAACTATTTTCTGCTCATCTGCCTGCTGTTAGAGTGAAAATTGTGAATGCCATTGGTTCGTGAGTATTGGACATCACATTTATGATGTGATTCCGGTTTAAATTTGAATTATGGTTCAATTTCCAGAGTGTTTCCTAATAAACATGTGTTACTTTAATTATCTAAGTAATTATCTCAATTGAACAGGTCACTTTTGTTGGTTTTGTATATTGTGGTGCACCTGTCTACAAACAAGAGAGGTGTGATGAGACATGACATAAATTGGAACGTGTTATAGTGACACCTGAGAATATTTTATTATTATGAATAATGAAGTGAAATTAAGCTCACTCCTAAGGGAATGTCAAATATATTTATTTAATCATAAGTGGAAAAATGGTGCTTTTTTATTATTAGTATATGATAAACCTATCTTTTACTTTAGATACAATGTCAAAGATTTTTTAAATTAATTTGAAACATTTTAGTAAAAAAGTTATGCTTGCCTTATGTCAAAAGCAATAATTGTTACCTATTTCATTGGGCAAGGTGTAGTCATTGAAATACATTAGAAATTGTCACAGAAAGTCAGTTTTCTTAAGACATATCCATTATGAAAGCTCAAAAATAAATAAAATTAGAATCCTCAATCACACTGGATAATAGCTGAGAAAGACCTACTTTGACTTCTCTTTCTGTCTTGCTGATGTATGCACTTTAGATTTTGTATTAGAGGAGTCGTGTCTTAGTGTGAAAACGAAATACATTTGGTTGGTTATATAATTCTGGTGGCTATTTTGAGTTAAGCCTGCCATTTAGGCCATTTTTTTTAAAAAGAGGGTCAAAATCTTTTCTTATTACATCTTAAAGTGAAAGTAGACATTGAATAAGGAATCTGGAAGCTAGTCTCAGGGTTCTATATAGTTTAAAGCAGTTGCAAAGAAGGAGAATAGCTATTTTGATATAATCGTATTCATCAGAAGTGGTTAATTCAAAAAGGATTTCCCATTAAGATTGATCATCAATGGGGATATTTGCCATAATGTGCTAATTATCTCAATATTCTGCTTTCTTGTTGTTACTTTTGTGGACATAGGAGTTGGATGAACATACAAAATACAAGAAATTAAGATTAATTAAAATAAAAATCAGGAGTATCTTGTGCAAGTGATTTCCAGATGCCATTCTCTCATTTAAAAAATCTGGCTGATGGCTTCTAGTTGGCTTGATATGGCTGTTTTATACTTGAAGAGAAAATTCATGTAAAAGGGCTTTGTAAACTCTAATGTGGGAAGCCTAAAAGTATATTAATTTAAGATATAATTAGTCAGTTAAATTGTTTTCAATATTTTTTTCATAGAATTTCAGCAAGAATAAAATTCCCATCTTCCTCAATATTTTAAATCATAACAGAGAGTAAAAGGTAGAATTTGGATTGTGGTAGCATGTGCTTTGTAATTTAGAATCCAAGAACTATAACTGCCTAATAGTATCTAACAGTACTATTGGGGGTATCTACTAACCTTGTGGAGGTTATAGTGTTTGAGTATGGGGAGGAATTCTCCATCGTGTGAAAATATTCATCTTTATGATACTGAAGAGGAAGATTAATGTCCAGAATAGCTGCTTCCAATTAACTGGCAGTGAAGCATAAGCATTCAAGTGTGTAGGTTTTAATAATATTGTACAATTAAAATGCTTCCCCCTTTTTATTTAATCTGAAATTCAGAGAAATGCTGTCTTAGATAGTCTTTAACTCAATAGAAGATTACCTCCCCTTTTCCCTCTGGACATATTTGCTGTAGAAGCAAAATAATTTTATAATGAAAGAAATTACCAAAAAATGATAGTAATTTGTTAGGAAAGAGTTCTTGAAGGATTTCTAGATTTATTGTAATTTAGACTCACATAAAGTATTAACTTTAGAATAACATTAGAACATATATGGATTCCAAAACTAGTATATGTATTCTATCTCCTGACTTGCAAGGCTAGGTTATGAGTAAGAGACTCTGAAGTACTGGATGACTGACTAGTTTTGTGTTTGCATACATTTTTTGAAAATTATGATATTAATGACTAAAGTCTCATTATTGGAGAATGATTTCATTTATGTTTTATGGCTTTTTCAGCTTCAAGAGTAGCCTTTAGACAGTCAAACATGCTATCAGCCATTACCAAATTACATTTTAGCAGGCTATTGGTTGGCAGGTAGTGAGAGTAATTCTCAAGTCATTGAGAGCAATTCTCTATACAAAAATGATAGTATGATAACTTGAGTGAGAGATGCCTTTGTGTGAGAGAAGGGTTCCACTGAGATATAAGAAGTTTAGTTGGGTTGCAAAAGAGACAGGAGGATGCCAGCAAGCAATTTAAAAAAATCTCTTACACTTTTGCTGAAGTCTTTCCTTGTTGCCAAATTACTAGTATTTGCCTAATATCAAAGATGAATGTTTTAATGTTTGTAAGTGTTATTGCTGGGAATTTTACCAACTAAATCAACCATCCCCCTTCCCATTTAGTTGAATTGTTATTTCAGATGTTCCAAAAATCTTGTGTCTTGAAATTAGAAGATGATTCTGTGGCTTCAGATGAAAAAATTTCCAGTTAGCACATGGTCTAGCAAAATACTACTGTTTTTGCAAGAATTCTGTTTAGTCGCACATTTCTCAAATGCATGATTCTATATATCCAGTTAAACACTATATATGTAATTACATACTAACTCTTCTAAATAAAATGAACCAAAGAACCCATGTGTTGATAGAGTCTAACAGGCAAAAGGAGTATATTCTTTCTACCAAAGACTCTCTCAAAAATCCCTTCAGCGGTAAGACTGTTTATTGATGTTGTGTTCATTGTTGTGGTGGCAGTGCTGTTGTCCCTCTTGTTGAGGGAAGCAGCAAGCAGTGGAATCACTCCAAGCCTCAAGCTAGTTAACACCCTCTGTTCTTCGAAGTGAGGAGTCAGATGCTCTAGCTGTGATGTTAGCCTTCAGAAAATCAACTCCTTTCCCTGCTTTCTGAGAAAGCCAAGTCCCTCCCTTATCACCTATACGTCTATGGAAGCAGGGATTTTTCCCTGTCTTCCTCTGTCACGTTTCCCACTGGAAGATTTGATAAAAAGTGTGTAAACAAAATGTCTATCAGTATTTTTTTTTACAACTGTGAGAAAAAGAAACATAATTCTTTTATCAGGAGACATACACACACACCAACACACACACATACACACACACACACACACACACACACACACCAGGAACCCTTAGCATAGTACCAATGCAGCCTATTTCAAGACTTTGGGTATAATACATTTCATTAGTCCTTCAACCGAGGAATGGATTATTGGGCATTAATAAACCAATGTGATCCACTCCTTAGATGGAAAACTGTTGATTTTATCTGTTCATTATTTGCTGTATTACTTTATTTCTGCCTTTCAAAATAGAGAAGAAAAGTTGAGTAAAAAAAACAAAAGTAATTAGTGAGATGACTAAATTCAAAATAGAATACCTCCAAATTGGCAAAATAACCTACTCAACTTGCCACACCAAAGATACCAGATAGGTTATTCTTCCTTTTTACCTAATACAGATATCCAGGTGATAATTATTTTATTCAATTACTTTGACATATAAAGTAAATGAATGATTTGTGTTAAAAATGCAATTTAAATGTAATAAAATTTTACAGGTTCTATAAATTTTGTTTTCCAAATTATGCTATTAAAATTTTCCTAAAGGAAAAAAAGATGTTCAATTTTCTTTTCCAAAGAAAATAATCAAAATAGTTCCCTCCCAGTTCAGTCATGCAGGCATGTTATTGTTACAAACTTGGGCCTGCAAAACAGAATTAAGAGTGTTTCCCTTGTGCTCTTGAGTTTTCAGAAATCTTTTTCAGTATTTCCCAATGTGTGGTTTGTGAGTTATTAATGGTTTCATGGAAACCAAATTTTATTTTTGTTTTTTAGTGTTGAAAGTGTTATCACTCAGCCCAAGATATCTTGGTAGCTTCTTGCAGGGAAGGTCTATATGTTGCTTCCACTAACTACATATGCATCATAGGCTGGCTTGCAGTCTTGCTTCTTGTTGCCTGACACCTGGATGCAGACTGACTAAGCGGCTTGCATCTTAATGATTGCCAGTCATTTTTACAAGGAGGTAAAAAGCAATGTAGGGTCTTTAAAAAAAAAAAAAACATTTTATTTATTTATTTATTCATGAGACACACAGAGAGAGGCAGAAACATAGGTAGAGGGATAAGCAGGCTCCATGCAGGGAGCCCGATGTGGGACTCAATCCCGGACCCTGGGATCACACCCTGAGCCAAAGGCAGACACTCAACAGCTGAGCCACCCAGGTGTCCCGCTATGTAGGGTCTTAATGGACAATTTTGTAATCTGACCAGAAGTGATATATATTACTTTCTATGACTCTTTGGCTAGAAATTGTCACATGACCTCATCCAGCCACAAAAAAGTCAAGAAGAATGATCCACTGTGTACCTGGAAGGCAGAGAGCTGGAGCTATTTGCTTAATAGCATTACGTTAGGGGTTGGAATAGCTGACACATGGAGGCAGAGTATGTCTCAAATGATCACTAAGGTGGCCTGTGGCTAAATTGCCTTACACCTGGATCTATTTGAACTAAAATCATGGACTTGCTTGATGATCCCATTGGTTTTCTCTCATGGATATTTTTGGTTTAAGACAAACACCCTTCTAGCTACTGATGAGGTCATGATGGAGGAAACATGCTATAGTTTTCTATGATATAGTCACTGTGTCATTTATTAGGTTATTCATTCTTTCATGTTTAATGTGTAATGGACTCATAGTATATGTTATGCATATAGATTACAACAGTAAACAAAAACAGTTTCCATTATTAAATAGCATACAGTCTAATCAGATAAGCTAAAAGGAATAAAAATATAGTGCCCCATGATGGAAGAAATAACAGATATCTCTGTGAACATGTATCACGGTTTTGGGGGCTAGGGAAGGCTTCTTCCAGAAAGTGATATCTGAACTGAGACCTATAAGATGAGTTAGACTTAAAGAAAAAAGTGAAAGATGTCATAGCCAAGGGAATATTTCTTAAGTGAGAAGACATTTAAGAGTGTTTTCAAGTAGTCCACAAAGACTACATAGTTTGGGTATAAAGAGAAGAGATTGGAAAGATAAGGTGGTATTTTGAAAGTCAAATTAAAAAGCATAGAGTATCCTGAGGACAGTAAGAAACATTTTAGGCAACAATGTAATGTATTTATTTCACATTAATGCTCCTATGAAACTACATGCTCTTCTAAGCACTGCAAATATTGATTTTATTAATCCCCTAAAGAACCCTATGAAGTCGATAGTATCATTATTCCTTAAACAATTGAAGCTGAGGCACAGACAGGTGAACACTTTACCTAAGTTGCACTGGGCTAGTCAATGACAGTGCAAGGATTTAAATTCATGCATACTGCATCCTCCAAAATCGTAGCAAATATGTCTTCCCCCCTTTCTCCTGTTGCATAGATGTAAATATGACTGAAACCAGCATACAAATGGTTTGTAAAAAGAGGCAGGTAAGATTTAAGGTAGAACATCCATTAAGTGGCATTATTATAATTTAGACAAGAGATAAGATGGGGTGACAATAGTGCTACTGTCACATGACATCCTTCCTAAGCTTGCAAAGTGCTTTTAAAACTGATGGACATTCCTTTAGGCACCAGAAGGAACAGGCACTTATCACGGGTGATTCAGTCAGAGATGCCTCATGGGTATATCAATTATAAAGCAATCTTTATTTTACTTAGTTTTTGTAAGTGAACTCAACCTTAATAGGAATTTAAATCATTCTATTAATGGAAGTATGGATTTCCAAGCTTCAAAACATCAGATTTAGTGTGAGTTTAATAATTTATTAAATGTGGATTGATATTTGCATAATTTAATTTTCCTATCTTCCACATTAAAGAGAATTATAATGCTTAATTTTTTGACTTTTGCCCAATCTAGTAGAGAATAAAAAGTGTTATGAATATATGATATAATCGGAATAATTTTTTATAAGAAAAATTTATTGTACTGAAATCTTGAGAATGCTTGAAATGCAAGCATTATACAACTAGGTAGAGAGAATGCTTCATAATGTGTCCATTTTCTTTAGAATGCATTGCTTTTGTTTGAATTTCATTTTTCAAACAATTCATTCTTTAAAAATACTTAAAAATCAAACAAATCTTAGATTATTGGTAAATGTTCCTATTACTATTATATCTTTAGTCTTTGTTTAATTTCATGCCTTGTTCCAATTTATTGTTATTTGTTTAATGGCCTAGAATAGGGATATCTTAGTGAATGTTTTATATGCACTTAAAAATATATGTTTTCTGCAGTTATGGGTTGGAGTGTTCTATCATCTCCAATTGACAGTGGTAATTCTATTTTTTTTTTCTGATAGTGGTAATTCTAATCATTTATATCCCTACTGAGTTTATGATTGCTTGTTCTGGTGATTCTTAAGAGAGAGGTTAAAATTTGCAACTGTAATTTTGCCATTTCTCCTTTTAGTTCTACCAGTTTTTACTAAATGTACTTTGAAGCTGTGCTATGAATTTTATCCATAGTTAAAATTGTTATGTCCTCTTGATGAATTGCTCTTTTATCGCCATAAAATGACTATTTTTATCTCTGATATCTACTTTGATGTAAATGTAGCCACTTCATCTTATCTTTCTCCATCTTTTATTTTCAATCTGAGTTCTTCTTTTCTTTTTTTTTCTTTTTTTTTAAAGATTTTATTTATTTATTCGTAGAGACACAGAGAGAAAGAGGCAGAGACACAGGCAGAGGGAGAAGCAGGCTCCATGCAGGGAGAAGCAGGCTCCATGCAGGGAGCCGGATGTGGGACTCGATCCCAGGTCTCCAGGATCACACCCCGGGCTGCAGGTGGCACTAAACCGCTGTGCCACTGGGGCTGCCCTGAGTTCTTATTTTCAAATGAGTAGACAGCATATGGTTAAGTCTTGCTTTTGTTTATCAAATCTAGTAATTTCTACCTTTTAATTTAAACCATTTACATTTAATATTTTAATTGCTATCATTGGGTTTAAATCTACCATTTTGAAAAAAAAAATCTACCATTTTGGTATTGGTTTTCTATTTATTCCATGTATATATATATATTTTTTGTTCCTATCTCCTTGCTTCCTTTTATATTGAAATTTTTTACAATTCTATTTTATCTCCACTGTTGAATTAGTAACAATGCCTCATTTTTTTCCAATGCTTGCTCTAACATTTACAATATGCATCTTCATCACAGTCTACATTCAAATAATATTGCATAATTTCACATACAGTATAAGAAATTTAAAATAGTATATTTCCAGAGTTTCCTTGCCGGTTTTCTGCTACTGTTTACTTCTATGTTCATTATAAATGCCACGCTATATAGTAATTATTTATGCTCTAGTCTTTTAAGGTATTTATTTAAAAAGAGTTTAAAAATACCTTTTTATACTTTCTGTTACTGCTGTTATTTGTTCCTTTGTGTAGATCCAAATTTTTATCTGGTATCATTTTTCTTTTATATGAAGTTCTTTTAATATTTCTTGTAGTGCTGGTTAGTTGTTGATAAATTCTCTTTTTGTATGCTCAGCACTCATTGTTTTGTCTTTATTTTTATTTTTTTAATTTAAATTCAGTTTGCTAACATATAGTATAGCACCCAGTGCTCATCACATCATGTGCCCTCCTTAATGCCTGTCACCCAGTTACCCCATCTCCCCATCTACCTCCCCTTCAGCAACTATCAGTTTGTTTTCCAGAGTTAAGAGTCTCTCATGGTTTGTCTTCCTCTCTGATTTTTCCCCATTCAGTCTCCCCCTCTTCTCTTATTGTCCCTTGAACTATTTCTTATATTCCACATTTGAATGAAACCATATAACAATTGTTTTTCTCTGATTGAATTATTTCACTAAGCATGATACCCTCCAGTTCATCCACATCGATGTAAATGGTAGTTATTCATCCTTTCTGGGGGCTGAGTAATATTCCATTATATATACCACAACTTCTTTATCCATTCATCTGTTGAAGGACATCTTGGTTCCTTCTATAGTTTAGTTATTGTGGACATTGCTGCTATGAACATCCAGGTGCAGGTGCCCTGTTGTTTCACTACATCTGTTTCTTTGGGGTAAATACCTAGTAATTCAATTGTTGGGTCATAGGGTAGCTCTGTTTTTAATTTCTTGAGGAACCTCCACACTTTTTTCAAGGTGGCTACATCAGCTTGCATTCACACCAACATATAAGAGAGTTCCCCTTTCTCCACATCCTCTACAACATTTGTTGTTTCCTATCTTGTTAATCTTTAAAAAGTATTTGCACACATATAGGATTCTAGGAAGACTTTTTTTTCTCTTTTGGTACTATAAATATATCACTCGATTTTTTTTCCTGCATGTGTTGTTTCTGATGAGAAGTCTGATATCATTCTTTCCTTTGTTCCATTGTAGGGTAATGACTTTTGTCTGTGGCTGCTTTAAAAATTTTCTCTTTATCCCTGCTTTTCAACAATTTGATTTTTATGTGCATTAGGATGCTTTTCTTGTTTTACTTGAAGTTTGTTGAGTGCCTTGGATCTGTGTATTTGTAGTTTTTATCAAATTTGCAAAATGCTGGCCATTATTTCATCATATATTTTCTGTTCCGTTTACTCTTGTTTTATCGTTCTTTCCTTGGCCTTTGTAGTGACTTCACATGCTGTGCAGATGAATATTTAGCCAAAGACTCAAAGGAATTCCTCTGCTGATCTTTGAGCTTTCTCTCTGGGCACCTCCCTCAGCTCTGGTATTTTGCCTCACCCTGACCTCCCTTTCTCTCCACCTGTCTCTTGACTCTGTGAGAATGCTGACCTCTGGTTTCTTTTTCTCTGCACAATGCTCTGGAAATTCTTCTAGACAGGGAGGTGGTGCAAGGTTAGGGCTCGCTTTATTAGCTCCTCTTCTTCTAGGGATTATTTTTCTGTGCTGTCTTTGATTCAGTATCTGAAAACCTATGTTTCATACAGTCTGTCAGGTTTTCTAGTGGCTTAAGACAGGAAGGGAAGCTTGGTCCTTGTTACTCCATTATGATCAGAAACAGAATGATATGTATGCCTTGTTTCAAAATGAAGAATGATGTTTTATAGAGAGATTTTTCATTTCAGAGATGGGTATGATATAATATGAAACAACAATTTCATCCTAATTTTTGCATTTACATGACTTACATTATTTTATGTGACTTACATGATTTTACGGATGCAGGGAAATTGTGATATATGGCATACTTGTTTCATACAGCTATATCATTGTAGAAGGACGAGGCAAACACAATAAACATGTGCATCATAGAAAGCTTTTTCATGGAAAAGCATCATTAAATTGACCTTGCATGTTTAATATGAAACTAGCCATGGCTTAAATTATAGCCATTTAAAATTTTAACAAGTAGTTTGTTAAATTCTGGCTTCCACAAGTAAAATTCCAGTGCTTTGGGTTAGTTTCACCCAGTACATTCAAGCAGTATAGGCAATTTGCGTTGCCAAACATACGGTTGGCCCCTTTTGTATACAAAAGATTACGAAAATAATTCTTGGTCATAATACCAAGTAACACTTAGGTTCAGTATGTGATCTTGTATACTCTGGAAGAGGCACATGAAAAGTCAAAACTGTTTCTTACAAGAATGCAAAATATATTCAGGAAGTCTAGGGCCTTATTTTTATTCAATTATTTAAACAATTTTATTATGATAGAATAATAGAGCATTTTAGTTACCTCTCACTCAGCACTTTCAGAGGGAAATAATATAAGGTAGCGTGACAGTACTAGCCAAAATGTTTTTCATTCCGTTTTTTAAACTGGTACTTGTAAAGCAAAATTTGTACTGTGTTTTCATTTCTGATACTGATAACCATTTTCAAAAGAGACATGGTTCCAGCTAATTCTTAACCACATTCTCCAGACACCTAGAGGAAGTGTGGATCTGCCAATACAGGAATACTTCTGGATGAAATATATCCAGTGAATGTTATGTAGTAAACAAAAAGAATAATAATCAAGAATATGTTTTTATATGTCTAGGTAGAAATGCACATATACCTTTTCATGCCCCTTTGTATATAAACAAATGATGGACCCCTCTAAAGAGTTGAAAAATATGAGATTCCATGTCTGTAACTACAACGGATTCTAGAATAGCAAATCTTTCTAATCTTTTAACTTTTCTCAACAAAGTATTATGAAAATTTTCAAGCTAACAGAAATATTGAAAGAATTTCAACCATGAGCACTTATATATTCCCTACATAGTTTTTAAATTAACAATTGCTGTGTAATATATTTATCTTTTTATTCACATATCAATTTTGGTCTTTGACACATTTCAAAGGAAGCTGAGAACAAATATTTGTTTTCTTCCTCCAAATATTTAAGCATATATTAGAGGCTCAATTTTTAAGTTTTCAGTATTGTACATATGCTGTAACATATAAAGCACTTTCTTTGATATAATATAATTTTTTGGCACAATGAGAATAAAAAATGACTAGATAATGTAAGTAACATTATGAGCATTAAACAACCTTGAGAAATTAAAAACACATTCCAGTGACAGTCATTCCATCATGATTATGCTTCTCCAGTGACTACAAAATTTTCCTTTTAATGCCTCTAGTTTCTTGAATCTATAGTTATTTTTATGATCAAATTAGTGAAACTTTCCTTAGATTGGAAAATATTTTTAGATTCTTTCCTCTGGTTTTGGTTCCTTCACTTCAAAAAAAAAAAAAAAAAAAAGAAGTCGAATTGGGTAATCTCAAATAGCTTTCCCAAGCTTGGGTATTCCATGATCCTTCTTCTTCTTTTCCTAGCTTATCAGGTATATTATGCTGTGACTTATGAAAGCAAATAATTTGGGGCTTCTTCAAACTACTGATTTTTTTTTTCTTTTTACTGTTCTTTTTTTAAAAAAATATTCATTCATTCATTCATTCATTCATTCATTCATTCATTTGAGAGGCAGAGACACAGGCAGAGGGAGAAGCAGGCTCCCTGCAGGGAGCCCAATGTGGGACTTGATCCTGGACCCCAGGATTCATGCCCTGAGCCAAAGGCAGACACTCAAACCGCTGAGCCACCAAGGCATCCACAAACTACTGTTCTTTAAGTCTATATTCAAAATGTATTCGGTGAGGGGTAGTGAGGATTTGCTTTTCCACTAATAAGCATTTTATACAAAGTTACTTGCTTATTAATATTTCTATTCACCAAACATTGTCTATAAAACTTCAGAAAAAAAAATATTTTCCTACTTGTCTGTAGCTTTTGTTCTGTCTTTACTTATGCAATTCTTTTCAAACCGGGTGAGATTTTGAGAGCCATATGAAGGCGTTTACAATTTAGATAATAAAGCAATAATAGTAGCAAATATTTTCGGTCAGTGGCCTCATGGACTGCATGGTACAAGTTCAGACTTCTGATGGTCTGCTAGCAGGCATCCTGTAAAATACTCAGTGATGTTAGAGGACCCTAACTTTTTAGGTTTTGTTGCTGTTTGTTTTTTAAGTTCATCTCAAAGCAATCTCTACCTTGACGTTCCAAGGACAGCATTTTGAAATAAGGAGAAGAACCAAATTTGAAAACATTAGTTGACTGACATTTTATTCCATATTTGTGTTAACAATATTCTAGTGCTTCTTATAGACTGAAATGTCCAAGAGGCTGCTAGTTGGCCAGGTCTCTAATCTGCTATGGCAATTCATATATTCATTTTCCCCATATACTTTCATAGGTTCCACAAATAAAATGTGATATATTTAATAAGTAAAGGTATCTAAAATTTCACAAATAGACTGAGAATGTTATTGATACTTTGCTTGTGAATGGTTTATAAAACCATGGAATGATCACTCTTTTAAGAAATAGAATATTTGGGGGACGCCTGAGTGGCTCAGTGGTTGAGCATTTGTCTTCGGCTCAGGGCTTAATTCTGGGATCCGAGATTGAGTCTCACATCGGTCTCCCTGTAGGGAGCCTGCTTCTCCCTCTGCCTATGTCTCTGCTTCTCTCTCTCTGTGTCTGTCATGAATAAATAAATAAATCTCTTTTTAAAGTAGCATATTTGGAATTATGACAGTAGTCTAATGTACAAACTCATGAATAATAATAATCAGGAAACTATAATACCTTCTCTGCCACTCAAACAAGTAAGTAATGTTTATTTCCCATTATGCCCTTTTTACCTGAAGTTAAACATTATATTCTTAGATTAAAAATACACCTGATTGTATTTATCTTGACTGTATACCCTAAATCAGTGGTTCTTAGATTTTGTTTTATAGACAAGGAATTTATTTTCTTCCGAGAACATGTATATGGTACAAAGTAGATGTGCTAAATTTTTACTGTGATAATAAAGGGCTTAAAAAATCTGCCATCTACTAGTATGACAATTCATGTTACACGAGAAATATAGGAGGCCATAATGAACAGTTGATGAAAAACTCTCTTTCTGCCTCAGATCAGTGAAAGAAACTCCCTATGGCTGTACCTGGTCCACACAGGAGCATTTGGAGTGACTGCTCAGTCTAAAGCAACTTATCAAGAGAATGGGAGAAATGTCATACGTTCCTTTTTCATGATGCAAACTGATCACAGACAATCATGTGCCAATTACTCTGGGAGAGAAATGACACATGTGTAACTTAGTAAGAGGAGACATTCCTGCTATTCAGATATGAAGCCTTCTAGTGACTTGGAATGATAAATGGCTGATTTTGCAGGTTCTACATTTCAGTGTCAGTTACCAAAAAGAAATCTGTCATCTAGAGGGGAAGAACAAGATGAAATCAGAATTATCAGAATTACAGAATTCCTTCCTGCCTAACGGCATAGTCATCTTGTTCGGCATCAGCTCTTAGACATTTGACTTTGAGAAGTATATTTGGAGTAGAAGTGTAGGCAAATGAATGGATCCAGTTTATCATATATACATGTATGTGTATATGTATACATTTATATGAACTGTACAAGGGCTGGGGCGCCAACTTTCTGTGCAGTTGAAAATCTGCATGTAACTTTTAACTTTCCAAAAGCCTAATTGCCTATGGTTGACTAGAAGCCTTACCAATAACAGTAAATTAACACATATTTTGTATGCAACACGTATTATATACTATATTCTTAGAATAAAGTAAATTAGAGAAAAATACCATTAAGAAAATCATAAGGAAGAGATAATACATTTACAGTGCTATACTGTATTTATCCAAAAATATTTGTATATAAGTAGACCCACACAGTTTAAATCTGTGTTGTCCAAGCGCCACACACACACTTTGTGTGTGTATGTATACTCATAAAATTATAATTAATAATATATTAATGATTATATAATATACCATATCAATACTATTATATTGATATTATAATTTATAATTTGTGATATAATAATATATACAATATCTTTCCTGTGAGGTTGTTTTATATTTCCTTCTTTTCTGAATTAGATCCTGTAATTCTTCTGACTCTTCTGATTAAAACGTTCCAATGTCTGATAATAAAGCTTTAATGTTTTAGCATGACCACCAAGACTGTGTGTGATCTGGCCCCTTCTTTCTCTCAGACTCCGCTTGTATCACTCTCCCCCTTTCCAGACCATTCACTAGCTTCATCAGACTTATTTCTGATCCTTGAAGCTTGCTTGGTCCTTTGAGAGGAATTTTTGTTGCTTGTATTCTCTGTTTCCCCAATCTTAGCTCAGATGTTATCTTCTTAGAGAGATATATCCTGAACCCCTTTAGCTAATGTTACTACTTCTTTACATTCATTTTCATGTTACGAGTCTTTACTTCTTGGCACTTAGAATAGTTTTATGTGTTTACTGATTTTTTACTCTCTGTGTCTCCACTAAGATATTAGCTGGTTGATAATAAAAACTCTTTTTTCTATATTAGTACCATATTCCCAGTACTTAAGCAATACTTGGTGCATGGTGAACACTCAATAGTGATTATTAAAGGATGTTTCCGGGAACCACCACTGCTGATTGTGGTATCTTAGTGATTTCCACATCAATATTCAGAACTGCTGATCTAGATAGTCATGCAATTATTTACAACAAAGAAGCATTATTAGATGTTTATTTGCAATTGACATGAATAGTCTTTCACAATTATCATAAAATTGATAAGTGACAGCAATGTGATGTGATCAGTGTACACATGATTGGGTTGAAATTTTGTTTCTGCTTCTGAGCTCTGTAACTCTACTGAGCCTTTATTTCTCTACCTATGTAGTAGGGATAATAGATAACTCATGGGAATGTTAATATTGAATGAGCTACTAGATCTGTAAAAAGCTCAGGGCAGGGCCTGAACAGACTGCTTGGCATGTAGAAGGAATCTTATAATTCATAAACACAAAATTTTTGCCTATATCATTCCAAATTTTCTTCTTTTTGCTGTAAATATGCCCTGTATGTAAATAAGGCCAGAGTAATAACTATACAGGTGAATCAAAATAGTGGCCTAATAATGCATTGAAATATTTATTTATCATGTTTAGGTGTTCGTAATAAGGTAGTACATTTCACAAAGTACCCTAATCAAGGCTTAGCTTACTGCCATTTTACAACTTTATTTGCATTGTATTGATATATCTTGTGAACATATTGTTGATATGTTTCTCATACCCTTTTGGACTTCAAAAAATCTGTAGTTTTGACTTTAAAAAAATTCCCCTTCCTAAGCTAAGAGTGTTTTCTATTCTGTGATTTTAGAGGGAAAGATTTTAATTAGAGCTCTGTGTATTTTTCCAATTTCATATCTAATCAAGAACAGAACCATCATGAATTAAATATGCATTTCTTTATAATATGTGCCTGTGCTTAGTTCATGGAGCGCAGTGGTGTGAGGTGTTAGAAAAATGTGAGCTCAAGGCAAACCTGGAGAAACTAGGGTGGCCTGCTTTATCTTTGCACTCAATGTAGGAGAAGGTAAACCCTCACTAATTGTACTTACAGATAAATGCTTATCTATTACTAACCTGTAACCCAGTACCTCAAATAGCTACATGCTCATTGGTCATGCATTTCTATGAGGAAAACCAAAGATAATATTTTAGTGAGGAACCTGAGGGCAGAGGAGAAAGAGCATGTGCATTCTCATCATCTCAGAGCACCACAGGTTTCTGGCAAAAAAAGGCATCCACCCGCCAGAGCTGACTCATAGCCTCCTCACCACACTCAGACATGTCATCCGGACTAATTCCAGGATGTCCTGGATCCCACTTTACCTCTATAAACCCTAGAAGCTACAGACTACCTTTTGTTCCCCATCTTCCTATGGCTCTATAATCTACCATCCTGACTTCATCCCATGACCTTGTCTAAGCACTGCCCCACACACTCTACTGGGCCCTGGAGCTAGAGGTTTTATCCATAAAACTCCTCTGACATATACTTTTTCTTTAAATATTCCACCCCCCCCCCAAACTGATACCTAGTCTTTTCTCTTTTCCTCTGCTCATCCTTGAGGCTGCAAGTGAGATAGATGTGTTGATCCTCATTATCAATTATAGCCCATTTCCCTGCCTCTAGCAAGCCATTGCTTACTTCACTCCTCTTTCCTACCATCTCCATATCCCATCCATTGACTCTATTCTAAAATATATCTGGAATCTGACCATTTATAACCAATTCTACCTTTACCATTCTGTTTCAAGCTACCATCATCTCCCACCAGGGTTACCTCCTAAGTGATTTCTTTACCTCCATCCTTGTGCCCTTTCGACTTTTTCATATAGCTACCAGAGCACACCTTTGAAAACCTAAGTGAAATTATCTCACTTTATGGCTCCAGATCATCCAGTGGCTTCCAATCCCATGAATACACCCATAAGGTCCCACATTAGTTGACTCTCCAAGTACTCTGTAATCTTGTCTCCAATTACATAGTCCTTATATACTTCCCTCTGACTACATCATCTCTCAGCTGTCCCTTGAACTTTGCCGAGAATGCCCTTAACTCATGGCTTTTGCATCAGCTCTTTCCCCTATCCAGAATGTTCTTTTGCCAGATGTTCTCTCATCTTTCATTTCTTTCAGATTTCTATCTGGAGGTCAAGTTACGAGTGAGATTTTCCTTGACTATCCTTAAAGTAGTGGTCTTCTCCCTTGTTGTTCACCTTTCATCCTCTTTGTTTCACTTTTTCTTGATAGCACTTGTCATAGCTTCATAGTATCACATATTTGCCCCACTATTCCTAGAATGAAAGCTCTAAGAAAAATGAGGCTTTGTTTTACTTACTATTTTGTTCCCTTCACCTAGAACTATTTCAAGGATTCAGTAGATTTATTTGTCGAATGAGTGTTTAAATGATATCATCACTCCTTTGAATTAGAATAGGATGTATTCTTCACTTCAGTTACTAGGAGATATTTCTTCTATTTGCAAAGAAAAACTGCCTTTATTCAATTTCAGTGAAATAATAGAGAATGAGAAAGGAATGAATGCAGGATAATAATATTAGAGTAGTTAAGGTTAAGGTTTTGGGGGAATTTAATGACTAAGTCAAGAAAAGGGTATTATATAACCTTTTTTATTAAAACTTAGAATTTTAGAGAGAAAAGTGATTTGAGGGGAAACTGAGACACAAAGAGGCAAAGTGAACCTGTCCGAACTAATGGAACTAATCAGTGGCACACAGGATCACATCTCTGCCTCACTATTCTTCATTTAGGATTTGTTCACTCTACAATGAATATTGACTGTGTACCTACCCAGGGCATACTGTGGTCAAGGAAACAGGCACAAGATCTCTTCCGATGGCTCTTATAGTAGCATAGGAGATAAATGTTAAAAATATTAAAATTAAACACATATACTGAAGGAGGAGGAGACACTTAAAAAGTGACATATTTATTAAGGAAGGCTAACCCAATTGGAAGGATAAAGCAAGTCTTCCCTGGATACACGTAATCATGAAGTTAATGGATTTATGAGTGTTGAGGAGGAGGTAACAAGAGGAGGAAGAGGAAGGGAATATGTTCCTTGCAAAAAGATCAGACACTTGTCCCTGGAAAGAACAGGAAGCAACATATTGCTATTATCTGACTGAGGAAAGGCTTAGATGACTTGATAATGCTATACTCTTGCCTTGGTATTATTATTGTTTTATTGACGACTTATTGAAGCATATTTAAGAGCTATTGAAAACTGTATAATCTTATACACAATTTAACTGTGAGTAAAATGATTCTTTGCCCTTTCAATTCTGAGAATGGGTTTGTCTTTAGCTGAAAAGTTTAACCTCTCTGTTTGCTTGCATTGATGGACTTATTTTCACTTCCTTGTTGTTGTTGTTGTTGTTGTTGTTGTTGTTTTCCCAAAGAGCCCCTTCCTGACAATTTAGTTCTTTGTAGCTCATCCTTTCTCATCCAGCTAGCTTCCTATTTTTATTGCTGAGTCATCCAATCAGGCTTAATTGTCTCTTTTCTCCAGCTGGCTGTGCCCTTTTGGAGAAAAAATTCTGCTACAGGTGCATTTTTTAAAATTAGGGAAACATGAGTGCCTAAATATGGACACGGCTAGATTTTAATGGTGAATTCTAAAGTTATAAAAGATGATTAGCATCTTTCACCTTTCATTATGATGAGCAGTAGATCTTGAACCATCCTATTGCAGGCTGACCCACAGCACTTGCTGAAAAATATTTTAAAAAATTCCTTCCACATAATTTTTATTTGTTGCTTAATTATTTCCTTTCTTTTCAGAAATTATAGATCAAGATTGTCACTGTTGGTTTTTTTTTCCCAAAGGAAATGTTTGAAATAAAAATATGACTAAACTGTAAAACTGGAAGTGTTGTAACTATTGATAAATCATTTGAATTTCCCATCTATTATCCATGAAGAACTAAGTTTATAAATAAATTTCCTGTTTAAAAGTTGAAAGGGGGATGATTAGCCTACTTAAAATGGCTTCTAAATCCTACCGTATGGAAGTCCTTGGATGAATGTTAAGAAAAATATGAAGTTTAACACATATGTAGTTTCTAAAATACTTTATACCATGTGCTTGAAAATTAGAAACAGAATTGATTTTAATATATTCCATTGGTCTTCTATAGTTGGTCCTATTAGTGAATACACAAAATGGTAAATGAAACATATTTTTCTGTTCAATTTATTAATTGAAAAAGTATTAATGTTCAGATAATTGTATTAGATTAATCTGTTTATAAAAATCCCATTTATAATGCCCCACATGACATATTTTGACTCTTGTAGATCAAAGATTCAGACTGATAAATTATGTTTTATAGTCCTAGCATCTATACTTATGGTATTCAAAATATTTCCAAAAAACTTCATTTACCAAATATTTAATTTCCTCCTTTGTTGTATTCATATTAACCTAGCTCTACAAGTAATTCTTGCTCAATTATTTCATATTCTTAGTTTGATTTATAGGGCTAAAATTGATGGGGAAATAGAAAACTTAATTTAGCATTTACGGATATTGTGCTAGCACTTCATACACATTATATCAAATAATCCACACAATACTTATAAAGGTAGGTATTATTTATCCCCTTAGAGATGAGGAAACTCAGATTCAGAGGGACTAAGAAATCTGATCATCATAGGAAATCAGTGGAACTGTCCTTTAAAGGAAAAATGTTGGGACGCCTGGGTGGCTTAGTGGTTGAGCATCTGCCTTTGGTTCAGGGCATGATCTGGAATCCTGGGATCGAGTCCTGAACTGGGCTCCCGGCCGGGAGTCTGCTTCTCCCTCTGCCTAAGTCTCTGCTTCTCTCTCTGTGTCTCTCATGAGTAAATAAATAAAATATTTTTTAAAAATAGAGGAAAAGTGTTTGATGAGGTACCTGTTGTGAGTCTCATAAGTACATAGTAATGCTCCTTTGTAGTCTCCATCTTTCATGCTTTACAGTGTGATTCAGGACACCTTTTTCTGATAGTGAGAGTACTACAGAAAAATAGAATTCAATTCAGTGTGATAACATGAGGTGAAATAAGGCAAACATGAGGAAGCAGGGACTTCTATTTTCAGCTTTATCACTATCTCATTAACATGAGCTCAGAAAAGCATTGAACCTTTTCGAAGCCTGACTTTTCCACTTCTGGGGGAAAAAAAAGAAGTAGAACAATTACAAGATTTATCTAACAAGGGTTTTCTGAAGATTAAACAGTGGGAGTTCCAAGTTCCTGGAATAAAGGTTGCTAGAATTTAAAGCTCGCTGAAAAAATCATTATGATGAGCTCAAATCACCCTTAAAGGTTGGAGAATTTTTTCCTAATTACAAAGGAAACAAACATGTTTTGTACTTCTCCTGAGACTTCAATTTTCTCATTCGAATAATCAGAGATGGGATTAGGTGGTCTCTATCGTCTATTCCATCTTTAGATAACATCAAGGTATTCCAGTCTCCCAGAATAATGCTTGGCATATAATGTGCAATAAATGATTGAATGAATGAATGAATGAATGAATGAATGACTTATTTCCTGCCTTCATTTGTCTTTACTATATGAGAGGCTATAGTTGTGTTGGTAGAATAACTACAAGGTTACAAGTTAAAGAGCAATACTATGAGGGGAATGTTTGAACGACACTCATGATTGTCCCTTACTATGCTTACACATACATGGTTGAACTTGAAATTTGCCAGAAGTTGCTTGGTCATCTCTAATGTGTTTTAGAGTTTCTGATCATTACCCTCTTTTGATTCCAAAACTGTGATTTACATAGCAGAAATCTGGCCTTGATGTAATAATGAGGCAGGTATGTTTGATTTCCTGACATACCTTATTCCCTTAATGCTCTTTATATTCAACTTATGCTACCATGAGATCTTTTTTTGTTAACTTTTTATTTTGAAATAATTTTAGATTTACAAAAGAGTTGTAAAAATATTAGACAGAGATCCTATATGTCTTTTAGACAGAGATCCTATATGTCTTTCACCCAGATTCCCTAATGTTAGTATTTTACATACCCATGTTACATTTATCGAAACAAATGTTCGATAAATTAGTTTTGGTGTAGTGTGTATTGATATGACACTATTAACTGAACTATGGACTTTATTTAGCTATCACCAGTTTTTCCACTCAGGTCCTCTTCATATTTTTGGCTTTCAGGATACCACATCACATTTAATCATCATGTCTCCTTAGAGGTAGCTGTGTTCTTTTCTTGTTTTCCATGACCTTGACACTTTGAAGGGTACTGGACAGGTATTTTGTAGAATTTTTTTTTCCAGAAGTTTTCTCATGATTATACTTGAATTACGGCTTTTTTTCACGGAAGAGTATTAGGTAAAGTGCCCTTTTCATCCCTTTATTTATTTTAAAGATTTATTTATTTAACTTTAGAGAGAGAGAATGTATGCATGAGGTGGGGGAGGGGCAGAAAGAGATCACCACAGGGGAAGCAGACTCCCTATTGAGCAAGGAGGCTGACTCAGAACCTCCATCCCAGGTCAGAGATCATGACCTGAGCTGATATGGAGAGTCAGAGGCATAATCAACTGAGCCCTCAGGGGCCACCTGTTTATTACATTTTATCATGGTACATTATATCAACATGACTTATGTGGATGATGTTGACCTTGATCACTTGATTAGGGTGGTATTTGCAGGGTTTCTATCCTGTGAAGTTACTATTTTCCCTTTCTATATTGTATTTATGAGAAGTAAGTAAGTACAGACCCCACTCAAGAGGAAGGAAATTAATCTCTACTACTTGGAGGAAGAGTATCAGAGAATCTAGACGTAAGTTAAACTCACCACAGACTCTCTGACTGTCCTGTTTACCTTTAGCGTTTGGTTCACTCATTTCACCAGTCTTTAGTGGAGCTTGGCTATAGCAAATATTACTGTCATATTTGAACAGTGACTTTTCTATTTCTTTCCTTTCTTCTACATTTATTATTTGAAATTCTTCAGTGAGGAAAATTTGCCTCTTCTTCTTTCCTTATTTTCTTATTTAATCATTTATTTACATCCGTGGACTCATGAATATTTTATTACTTGGATTTTAGTCCAGTACTCTTATTATTTATTTTGTTGCTCAACTTATTCCAGCTATAGTCAACATTTTGAGGTTAATTCCTGAGTCCTTTTGGCAGAACTCCAACTTTTTTTTTTCTAACATTACTGTATGGCACAACATGATGCTTCAGGTTCATCTTATGTTTTCTTTATTTTATCTTTGAATCTGCAATTCCTTCTGGGAGCTCTAGCCTATTCCTGATGGAATGGTGTTTGGAAATTAAGACCTGAACCCAGTTGCCCACTGCTCCCTAGGTGTCATTGCTTCTAGGGCCTCTCAGCAGACAGACATGGGCAGTTTTTTATTTTTTTTAATTTTTTATTTTTATTTATTTATTTATTTTTTTGGCAGTGGTTTTAATCCAAGTTAGTGTCTATATGTGAAAACACTTCTGAGGAGCTTGGTTTCCACTTTTTTCGTTACTTTTGTCACTCCAAGACTTTAATATAACTGATTATTAGATTCCCCACTTTTTCTACTAATGAAATGTTAACATAATTTTAAAGTAAGTATCAGCATTTCACAAGTACCTAAGTTTTTTTTCTAGTACCTAAATTTTAATGACTCCCCACGTGTCACCCTCAATTCCTTTTCTGACTTTGAGACTCATATGTCCAGCTTCTTGCTGAATGTGCCTACTTGAAAAATCTGTGTACTACATCAAATTTAGTATGTGAAAAAGTACACTCTTCACATGATCCTTCTCCTTTTTATATATCTCAACAGCCACACCACCCACCTAGTCATTTAAAAGTTAGACTCTCCATCCAATCAATGACTAAGTCCTGCTGATTTTGCTTTCTAAATATAATCAATGTTCTTTCTTTTCCTTTCTCTCTGATCTTGTTCTAGTCAGAAGTTCTAAGTGTGAATATACATTTTTCTGTTTTTCAAAATTTTGTTTAGGTCTTGACAAGTACTTTCCTCATCGTTGTTCCCACCTTTTGCTCCTGCTAAAAATGTTGCCACCTTTTCCTTGGTGGTATCTCTGTTGCAGGCATTTTCAGCCCTAGGATGATTGCTGAGGTATGTAGGACATAGTTGATGACTGATTAGAGACAGTGACATTTCTAGGTTTTTGATTGTGTGTTGGAAGTATAATTGTTTTATATTTAGGATGATATGATTACTTTATTTTGGTTAAAAATATGAAGGAAAAATGGAGCTTGCTGATATATTTTGATCAACTAAGTTTCTTTTTTAATTTACTAAGGGAGACAAAGAATGTCTTCTCATTAACTTCTCTTTTCCTGGATTTTTCAATGTAATGTAGAGATCGTAGTTTTTTTTTTTTTTTTAAGACTATAATTCTATGGCACAGTTCCAACATCACTTTGAAAATGTTCTTTAAACATCTGAGAGTCTCATCTGTAAAATGAAAA
This sequence comes from Canis lupus baileyi, assembly GCF_048164855.1. Lineage (NCBI taxonomy): Eukaryota > Metazoa > Chordata > Mammalia > Carnivora > Canidae > Canis > Canis lupus. The sequence goes on from NC_132841.1 coordinate 65,615,089, forward strand.
TAATAAAATCTTACAGTATTAATGTGAGGAATAAATGAGATAAACTATTAGAGCATAGAACCTAGTACATGAGGGCCAAATCAATAAATGTATTGGTTTTTATTATCATCATTACTCTTATTTTAATTTTTTGGTCACTTGGGCATGGTCTCAATGCTTAGAATAATGTGAACTGCTCTCTAATGAAGAGATAGATGGAGATATATATATATATATATATATATATATATATATAACTATATATACATATATACACACATATATGCAACTCATTATATATAATTCATTATATATGTACATGATAACATATATAAATGAGGGAAATGCATCATCTTCTAGGGCAGAAATGAAAATATAGAGTTCCTTTTGATCTGTGAAGCAAGATATTGAGGATGGGACATTTGGAAATAGTAGTTTGGGTTAATAGAGGAGTCCTGATTATCAGTGATGAGTATCACATGAATGGCAGATGCTTATTGTAACAAACACCTTAGCCACATTGAAAAAATAGGACCTGGGGTGCCATTAGTACATAATTTTTCCCTGCCCTCTATACTGGACAAGCATAAACCTGAACTCAAACCACTAAATTTTTAAGATGCATTTCTTTTTTTTTTAAGATTTCATTTATTTATTCATGAAAGACACAGAGAAAGAGGCAGAAACACAGGCAGAGGGAGAGGCAGGGTCCTTGTGGAGAGCCTGATGTGAGAGTCAATCCCGGGGCTCCAGGATTGAGCCAAAGGCAGATGCTCAACCACTGAGCCACTCAGGCATCCCTCAAAATGCATTTCTGAACTTACTTTGTCACAATAACCATTTTTTCTACACTTAAATTTGACATGCCCTTAAGCCCATAAGTTATCTTCAATACCCCGGATCATACTTGAGAACATTCCTACCACAAAGGGCAAAACATACTAATTTGGTGGTGACTACTGATATACATTTTTTCTTTTTATTTTACTAAGGATTTTAAATTGAAATTAAATTACATCAAGTAGTAGACTCCTTCACCCACCATTATTCGTTTTTCTAAATAATTAACTATTTGAAAATAATCATTAAGGATAGCGGCCAATTAATGATAGCCTAAAATAAAAATATGCATCTCTCAGCATTTTCTTTTTCTTTGTTTTTCTGGAACATACCCAGTGCATAAAGCTAAGTACCTTTCTGTCATCCAGGGTCATTTTCACTTAGCCATTTGAAAGCAGAATGGGGCAAAGTGATAAAATAAAGATAAATGGTTATTATATTTGTCAGTAACATTAACCGAAGCCCATTGGGTTTGAAACATACACTCTCTGCTTTCATGGTTCATCAGTGTAGTAGGAGAATTATGCACAAAGCCAAAGAAGGATAAGAACACAAAAGAATATGATCAGATATAAATCAGTACAGTGAAAAATGTACACATTTAAGTTTCTGGAAACAAATATTTATTTTGGATTATCTCATATTTGGGATTATATAAAAACTGAGTTATCTTTCAAAATGGAAACATTAAAATGATTTAGATATTAATGAATGTGCTTTGACTCCAGTTATGACTGTAGTAGCCTTTAAACTACGCAGAGGAAATGGAAATTGTTATAATACAAACAGCTTCTCTTCAAGAGGCTTATAACCCATTGAGTCAGAAAAGTAGAATAGTATCCTTCACAAGCTAAAAGATAATGAATGCTACAGATCACAGTTGCCATTAAAGGTTGGGAGTCAATCAAAGATGATTTTCTGGGGGAGTTAGGGCTTGATCTAGTACTTGAAAAAATAAACACTATCTAAGTAAGAAGGAAGAGACAGAAAAATAAATCAAGCCACTAGAAATAATATAGTGATATTTAATTATCAGAAGATAATCATTACACTTGTAAGTGTGATGTAGTCTGTTACTTGTGTGTCAGAGGCTTGAAATCTGGGAATAGGCTTCAGGTATAAACTCTGGAAAGTTTGCTTGCAAACATTTATGTATGGACAACATAAATATTTATAAGTAGTATTTCAGGTCCCTAATTTTTTCCAGCATCATAAAAGGGTCTAACTTCCTTTAAAGGTTGAAAATCTCTGCTCTATGTTCAGAACTTTCTTCCATAGATAGTTGCTTTTTCATAACATTAATCTGCTTAAACTTGACTGTCCAAGTTATTCATGCTTTATGTCAGAATTGAAAAGTTTTCACATTGGTGGTCTTTGTAGGCTGAATTAACTGAATTTTTAAAAGGAGAACTATATTTTACTATCTCTTCTATGACATGACCCTGGAATAGTAATTATATAAATACTAGGATTATTTATGGTTATTATTTTAAAAAATAAGGTTGAAATGAATGAAACTAATCAATGTGTATTGTATTATTAGGAACTTAATGGATAGGACTTAAATTTCAAAGAAAAGATTAAAGTCACAGCTCAAAATACTTGTATTTTTAATTATCTTTTACAAGTTATTTTCATTAAAAAACCTGAAATAAAGCCAGTTTTTTTAAGAGAAATGCTTCTTTAGGTTGTTGTAGATAAAAATAATCTTAATACTCTATTCTTAATTTTACAGTAATTATATTATGAACACATGCTTTCTCACTATGCAAACGTAATTTCATTTTCAAAAAAGATTTATTTTATTTATTTATTTATTTATTTATTTATTTATTTATTTATTTATTTATGAAAACGAGAATGCAGGGGAAAGGGACAAAGGGAGAGAGGGAATCTCAAACAGACTCCCTTCTGAGCATGGAGCCCTACGTGGGGCTTTATCTAACAATCCTGACATCATGACCTGAGCTGAAACCAAGAGTTGAGCATCTGACTGGCTGAGCTACCCAGGTGCTCCTAAAAGTAATTTGATTATTACGAAACAAGGTAGGTGTGTAATTTAAAAAATATTTAAAAATTTTCCCTATTTATCAAAATTCTCTTCATTCTCCATTAAGTTATTAAGCTAGTTTTAGTTTACAAAAGTACATTAGTATCTTAATTAATGAAAATTATTCAATCTAGTAACATGAAAGCCTTAAGAAAAAATGTTTCATCATAATAAGTTTAGAGTTAGATGGGATGCCTGGGTGGCTCAGTGGTTGAGCATCTGCCTTTGACTCAGGTCGTGATCCCTGGGTACAAGGATCAAGTCCTGCATCAGGCTCCCTGTAGGGAGCCTGGTTCTTCCTCTGCATATGTCTCTTCCTCTCTCTGTGTGTCACTCGTGAAAGAATAAATAAAATCTTAAAAGAAAAAGAAGTTAGGAGTTAGAATAAGTGTGTGTGTGTGTGTGTGCGCGCGCGCGCGCGTGCGTGTGTGTGTGTGTAATACTGTTGGATAAAATTGAAATGGACTTTAATTCCTCATTTCAGAATAAAAATTCAGCATGTATTTCAAAACCAAGTTTATTTTAAACTTTTGAGTCCATTCTTTCTGCATCCACAGTTACATGTGATGCAGATACATGATTTTATGTTTTTACAGATAGTTTCAGAGGGTGCTAATTACTTCAATGTCCCTTGTCCTAAGTTCTTACATTCTCAGTGTTATTTACTGCCAGAATGTAAAATCCATAAGGAAAAAGTTTCAAAGTAAAGAGAGAATAAACACTGGTGATGACATTTATGTCTGAGAGTCCATCACAGCTCTCTTTAAATATACTTTCTATACCTCTGTCAAATCCTTAAACACAGAGTTTTATCCTCTTACATTTCCTTACTTAACTCCTTTCATGACTCTCCATCTTCTGCAGGATGATGTTCTGACCTATTTGCAACATATACAAGACCCTTCTTGGTCCGACCTCAGTTTACCCTGGAAGCAACTTTTGCTGCCACCTCATGCCAGAATCTTTATCCTAACATCACAGTTACCCTCTTTTCTCAAAGGCGCTGTGGCATTTCAAATAGTCTACCCCTTGCAAAGTTTCACTGTCCCTCTCACACAGAGGTAGTACGTTTTTTCTGCTCCTCTTCCATTTCAGAATATTACGACAGTGCAATTCAAACTATATCATGGGCATCTTTTTATATTAGTCCTAGAACTACCTTAAAAATTTAAATAATGACACAGAATTTTATTCTGTTTTTCCATACTGCATAATGAACTGTTTCCTAACAGTCATGAATTGATTCCGACTCATTGCTACTGGAAACAATGACACAGAACGTACAATTGACCCTTGAACAGCACAGGTTTGAACTGTATGGGTCCACATAATATGCTGATTTTGGGGGGCAGCCCGGGTGGCTCAGTGGTTTAGCGCCACCTTTGGCCCAGGTTGTGATCCTGGGGACCCAGGATCCAGTCCCACGTTGGGCTCCTGCATGGAGCCTGCTTCTTCCTCTGCCTGTGTCTCTGCCTCTCTCTCTCTCTCTCTCTCTGTGTATGTGTGTCTCTCATGAATAAATAGACAAAATCTTTAAAAAAAAATGTAGATTTGTTTGACAAATATAGTACAGTAAATGTATTTTCCTTATGATTTTAATAACATTTCCTTTTCTCTAGCTTACTTTATTGTAATAATACAGCATATAATATATATATATAGTATACAAAATATATGTCAGTCGACTATTTATGTTAATGGTAAAGCTTCAAGTCAACAGTAGGCTATTAGTAGTTAAGTTTAAGGGGACTCAAAGTTATAAGCAGATTTTTAGCGGTATAGGAGGTCGGTACCCCTGACCCCATGTTGTTCAAATGTCAGCTGTGTTCTCATACATAGCTCATTGATCAGTCTTAATTAATTTGTAATCGAGTCCCACATCAGGCTCCCTGCATGGAGCCTGCTTCTCCCTCTGCCTGTGTCTCTGATTCTCTCTCTCTCTCTCTCTCTCTGTCTCTCATGAATAAATAAATAAAATCTTTTTAAAAAGAAAAAGACACAGCATTTGAATGAGATATTAAAAACATTAAGTATTTGGTTATCGTCAGAAATAAATAAAGGTAAGCATTTAATTTCAAGCATCTACAAATGTTGAACACCTGTTTCAAATATATGTCAGCTACTGGGAGAATATTTGCCTTGCTTTATTGCCTATTTGATTTAGATTATATGCTTATACAGTAAGAAAGCATGATCTTTTATTTTTCAATAGCTTTTGATAAGTCTTAAAAATAAATAGTTGCAATGTTAATGTTCACTTTTAATTTCTATGAAAATACAGCAGAAAAATTATCAGGATATATAGTAAGGCAAGATCAAGATTTATATATTTGCTGAGGCATGGCTAACTCTTCTTATTTCTCTGCCCAACCCAACCAGCAAAATAGTGCTGTTTGATAAATTGTAATTAAAGTAAATTACTGTTTAGATGCAGAGTGTGGGTAATGTGCTAATTATAAAGCCACATTCCCCTTTGCCCATATTTGTGAATTAGGTATGAAAATCATTGTCTGGTATTTTGAAGTTATATCTTTAGTTTTATTTTATAGTTCTTTCAATGATTCTATAAATGTCTTCTCTGAGAAAGTTGTCCAATTTTTAACATTAAAGCATTCATTAGCTCAAGTATATCATTTTTTAAAAGTTTGATATATTTAACTTCTGTAACCATATGACATGCAGTTTCTGTCCCTTTATTATTAATACATTTTGAAGGATCATTTATCTGCAGACCACAGAACAGTAGTTAATATATGTTTTGTCACCTATGAGATTGACTCCCTAATTTCTTACAATGTCACTATTTATTGATAGGAACTTTTTAGTATGTCAAAAGCATAGACTTTCTTTAACATTCCTAACTCATAAGTTTAATAATGACATTACTAGCTGAGTGGTTAAGAGTGTGTACTTGCCAACTACTCTGCCTATGTTGGAATCTTGATCTGCCACCCACGAGTCATACCACTTTAGACATGGGCAATTGGCTTATCTCTTCCAGATAACCACATCTATAAAATGGGAGCATGAGTCTTCTTTTCCTCATTCTGTTGCTATGAAGATGAAAGAAGGAAGGAAAAAAAGGAAGGAAGGAAAGAAGTTAGGTTAACCCACTTAGAAATGTATTGGTGATTGAGTTGTTTGTAAAATTCTACTTGCCATTCCTTTGATTCTGTGTATAGATTTTATATAACATATCATTCCCTTTGAGTTTTGAATCCATTTCAATAATTTTGTGAGCAATTATTTTTAGGGATCATTCTTTATAAAGAAAGTTCAAAGTGGTTCAGTGGTTCCCATTCAAAATTAAATATTTGTCTTGCATTATCTGTTATGAGTACTCAGTAGCAGTTAACAAATGAAATCTATTTGAAAAAAGCAAAACACCTTAATTGTTATATATACTTTCTTTGCTTTTTCCCTCAATATGTTGACTCATGTTTATTCTGAAACATAAAAATGAAGTGAATATTTAGTTAATCATAATCTAAATTATCTGAGATGCCAAAAAACAAAGAAATAAAGAGCTAATAGATTGTGATTAAATACTATATTTATTTCATGAAAGAACCTGGAATGATTTTTAGAAAAATACCTGGCATTCAGTTGCCTTCCTTCTTATAGGACAGTTAAGGTTTTTCAGTCTCTCTCTGGAATTAAAAGTTTTCTTTGACACAAATGATTTTTAGACTGTTAGAGCTGGAATTATTTGGTTTTTATATGTGACCATTTTCAAACTTGTTGCAATAGGAAAGTACAGTAAGGTAAATGGCTAAGAGGAAAGAAATTGTTTCAAAATATTTGCTTTAAGACTCTAAAACATAAATCTTTTTCAAAAATTGAGAAATAAAGAACTCACTGTACTTACTACTCATAATGGGCAGGGAGCCTATTTTTATTAGCATCAATGCATAGCATTCAGGTGGAACATAATAAGCTTCTATTAAATTTGAGATGCAAAGAAGAAAATAATGACAGGGTATATGTATGTGGTGATGGGTTGGGGTGTAAAATTGGTCTTCATCATCATATTGCAAATTGGTTGTTGAATGCATATTCTTGATACAAAATATTAATACAGAAAGGTCTGAAATTAAAAAAAAACACCCATTGTAATATTGAAACCTCAAAGTAGGGTTATTACATTAAAAAAAAAAGAAAAAGAAAACTGGCAGCTTGGGTGGCTCAGTGGTTTAGCGCTGCCTTTGGCCTGGGGTGTGATCCTGGAGACCCGGGATTGAGTCCCACGTTGGGCTCCCTGCATGGAGCCTGCTTCTCCCTCTGCCTGTGTCTCTGTGCCTCTCTCTCTCTCTCTCTCTCTGTATCTCTCATGAATAAATAAATCTTAAAAAAAAAATACTCTCTCTTTTTTTTTTTTTTAATTTATTTATGATAGTCACAGAGAGAGAGAGAGGCAGAGACATAGGCAGAGGGAGAAGCAGGCTCCATGCACCGAGAGCCCGACGTGGGATTCGATCCCGGGTCTCCAGGATCGCGCCCTGGGCCAAAGGCAGGTGCTAAACCGCTGCGCCACCCAGGGATCCCCAAAAAATACCCTCTCTTATACTGAAGACAACCTCCTCTCTTTAAGAAAACTTAATTAAGATTTTTTTTTGTCATTTTTTAAAAAACTGTGTGTAGAAGGGATCTCAATGTTTCACTACACTCATTACTGTTCCTAGACTACATAAGACTCCATCTTATTGGCCATGTGTTGGAGAAGATGATACTGGTTTTTATGACCATGCTGTCTCTGAAAGCTCTGACCTGGAATTATCCCGAATTGAAGACATTAAATGATTTATTTTTGTTATCAGAATAGCAATCTTAATGATCCACTTTCCCTTGAGTGTGTAGAAATTGCCCAAGAGTGATTTTGGAAACTGAAGAAAAAAACTAGTCAATAGCAAACATAATATTTTATTGCAGTGATCAAAAAGAAAACCAGAAATGATTTTTTTCTTTAAAAATGCTTGGCACTGTAGCTTCAAGTCATAACTAATATGGAAAGTTTGTCATACAGCTAGTCATATTTTAAAAATCCATATTGGCAATGTTTTAAGTAACTGGCAAGATTGCATTTTGCTTTATGCTCTTCCTTTGGGCACAGCACTCCACTATTGATTACCATCTAATGCTTTTGCTGGCAGTAGAGATCTTGTGGGCAAGACTTTAGGTTTAAATTGCATACAAGAAGCCATATATGTTTTCTTCTCATAACAATTCAATCATTTAATACTATACTTAGGGTCCTTTTTAAATATTCTATGGAGAGAGCATGAAATAATTAAATTTAAAAATTACCTAGAAGATACTGTTGTCACCTACTATTATCCAATATTCACCTAAGAATTCATCTGTAAGATGCTAGAATGCACTAGCTTTTAACAGCCTTTCCAGGCCAAATTGTCTTGTTCATATTTATTACTGTATATCATTTTACAATTTTTTTTACATTCTTTATTCAGAAGGGTACTGGAAACAATTTGGCAAATATTCTAGCCATTAGAATATCTGTGATCCATATAAATCTTAAAGTGTATGCTTGAGGGGATGTCCTAAAAAAACAAAAAAGAATTAATTGGAAAAAAAATTTTTGGAGATACTAAATAAAGCAGGAAATGGATTCAGAGTATATCAGATATTATGACACTATGCATTTTAGTATCATCTATGATATTATACACCTTCTCTTTCTACCTCCTTAAAATTCTATAAGGATAATATATAAGTAACATTATGCCACTGGTATTGACTATTAAAAAATAATTCGTTGAGATGCATTTAACCATTTAAAGCATTTATGAGATGCTTTAAAAATTCCACACTTTTCCATATAACTGCTTGAATTGGACAAATGTTTGATTGAATCAACCAGTTTGGATGGTGTTAATATTATGTAGGTACAGATTTTTTTTTAAGATTTTATTTATTTATTCATGAGAGATACAGAGAGAGAGAGAGAAGCAGAGACACAGGGAGAGGGAGAAGCAGGCTCCACGCAGGGAGCCTGATGTGGGACTCCATCTCGCATCTCTAGGATCACACCCTGGACTGAAGGCGGCACTAAACTGCTGAGCCACCCAGGCTGCCCAAGTACAGATTGTTTCTAAACAATGGGGAAAAAAGCCTTAAACACACATACTTTCAGTGATTATTAATAAGAATAGAAATGAAATATGAATGCAAAAATCCAAGCTTTTGTGCCACTGTACCAAAGCCATGTGCATTTGTCAGTAGTTTAATGAACACTCAGACACTTGGATCTGAAAAGAGCAAAGTCGTAGATACAAGTTCTATCTTCATCACAGAAGAAATAACAAGAGACTGGTGCTTTTTTTCCAGTCACCAATCCCAAAAGTATTCAACAAGAAGCAGCCAAATTTTTAACTATTTTAGGTAAACCAAAAGTTATAAAGTCACATGTACTAGTTTGCTAGGGCTGCCATCACAAATTACCATGAACTGGGTGCCATAAACAATAGACATTAATTTTCTCAGAGTTCTGGAGACTGAAAGTTCAAGATCCAAGTATCAGTAGGTTTGATATTTCTTCTGAGGCTTCTCTCCTTTGCTTGCAGATGACCATAGCTGTGTTTCCTCACATGGTCTTTCTTCTGTACTTGTGCATCCCTGGTGTCTCTGTGTCTAAACTTCCTCTTCTTATAAACATACTAGTCACACTAGATCAGGGCCCACCCTAACAGCCTCATTTTAATTTAATTACCTTTTGAAAGACCTTATCTCCAAAAGTAATTACATTCTGAGGTACTGGGGGTTGGGACTTTGACATAGGAACTCTAGGAGGACACAATTGAGCCCTAATGGTATACATCTCATTCACTGTCACTTTCTATGTGGAAGATGTGGGTGCATTCTCAGGACATGTAAGCGTTGTTGTTTTTTTTTTTCCATTTTAAACAAAAATGTTATGTAGTAGATAGACTCCTTTATATCTAATCAAATGATTAGAACTCTACACTTTTTTAAAGGATTCAGAGGTGCCAAAATAGATATGAAGTTCATGTGCCAAAGATCATATGCTTTACTCACCGGAACACCTTTTAGACCCTCACTCAGATCTGATTTATTTTTCATTCATACATATTTGTAACAGAAGCAATCACCTGGTTTCTTGGCATTGTGTCATTAGAGAGGGGTTAGGGATAGAAGGAAGCTGATTTTAGTTGTCATCTCCTGGCTCTTGTTTCACAGGTGAGATACACAGGCCCTGAATCCACATGGAAACCTGCCTTCTTGGCTTTATATCCAGAGCTCTTCAATGAGTTCCCTGATGTTCTATATAGAACCTCAGGTTTCAGCATCTGAGGTTCTATGAAAGGTATTCCTTATTGGAAAAGGCTGCTGAGATTACTTACCCACAGTGGGACAGAACACTTCATTAGATTTCTTTGCTGTTGTTCAAAGCCATCAAAGAAAAAAAACTTAATAAGACAAGTCAATTGACACAGAGATCTGTAACAAAGGCCAGACATGCTCCACCACCATCCCAGATGGACTAATAGTCCGAATCCTTGCATACTCTCTCATTTGGCAGAAGCATTGTCCATTTATAGCTTTTTCTGATAATTGACTAGAGATTAGGAAAAAACAGAAATAGGGAAATTTTTTTTTTCTGTTCAGCCCTGTATGCATATCCCCCTCCTCTTTATCATATCTTTATCTGAAATGGTAAGTAAAATAAGTAGTAAATCTTATTTACATAACAATAGGAGAAAAGTCATACACTTTAGCTTCACATTTTATATTTTTTTTCATCTAGTTTCCTGGTGGTTTTTTTTTTTTTTTTTTTCACAGACACAAATTTGGTCTATTTAAAGTATATTTAAATACCACTTTCTGAAAAGTGTTTCCTAACTTCTCTAACCCACAAGGCCGTTTTTTTCTGAAGTTCTCAATAATACCCACTGGCTGGAATGCTCACTTAACATCTTGGGTGGTGTGTGCTTTTTTTCTTAAATGGATTGCGAATCTCTTGGCAACGAGGGATTTGTTCAATATCTCTATGAATTTGCTGTTTCTCAGGTCAGGAACCATCAACAAAGTGCATTTCTGTCTCCTCTAACTGTTTCCAGTCTGATAGCTTCAAAGTGAGATGCTATTAGGACATCTCCTTCCAGGAGAGCTGGCCTGTAAATTTCTGGCAGGATTTTCTAATGGGTGATATCATTCTTAGTATCATTTTACATGAAAGAAAACATTTGCATGGGCTCTAAAGTTCTTACAGCTACTAAAATGTTCATCACAAGTGAGAATTCCAGTGACCCTAGTTAGTTATTAAATACTGGAAACATACAAGAATTTTAGGAATGGGAGTAATTTAATACATTTTGATGTGGGGTATATGGAATTTCTGGAAAAAGAGATGGGGATTTCTGGAGAAAAAAGGGAGAGAGAGTAGAAAACATATTTTTAATTCAATTAATTAAATTTTTTGCTCAGAACTCACCTTTTTCTTATTGCTAGTCAGATGACATTATTAAGACACACCCACCCACACACAAGACACATACAAGAGAGGGGGAGAGAGAAATAGTGCACAGTAGGAAACTGTGCTTTAAACTATAACTTTTTATAGAGCAAATCAAAGTGTTTACTTAACCTGTTCTTCTTATAAAAGGACATGGCCACATATGTAAACACATTACACTGCTTACCCTTGCTGGCTTGATGATGCATCTAGTCTTTATTCTCCTGAAGCCAGTAGGTGCTGAGTTGTCAGCAGGCCTGCACCAATAGTAATTATCTAATTATCATTTCTTATCAGCTTATTGTCTCTGTGTGGCCTAAATGAGAGAAAAAAAGAAAGCTTCATGTTAAGGTCTGCAGTGAATTCAGTCCCATATTTGTTGCAGTGAAATAGCACAGAAAATAAAAAGATTTTAAAAAATTGAAAATAATACTGTGTAACCTACTCACAGAGACTACTTAACCAATGACATAGCCACTTATCCCATGGCATCTGTCATCTGAGTCTAAAACATTACAGAACTTATTTTTCCCCACGGTGATAAAAAACAACTCACTGTCTATGATTTCCTAGGAACTTTCAGATATGGGAGGAACTTCAAAGTAGTCTAAGCCCCAGACATGTAGTGATTTTTGTTTTTAACGAAACCTAAGCAGTTTTTATCTGAACTTTTAAGATGAACAAATAATTAACAGCCAAGCAGATAAAAGTACTGTTTGCTTTGAAGGGAATTTTAAATACTTATTCTTTTTCTTACTCTTTCTGGTCTCGCTTTAGATATTCTTCCAATTTTATATTGTATGATGCAAAAGTTTTGGAGCTATTCTACTTTGTCCAGTTGGTAACTTTCCCTTCAGCATGTAATTCTAGTGCAAATTATGGAATCTCTTCCATGAAAATAAATGCATAGCCTAATATAGAACTGTGCACATAATTTCATAAGAGTCATTGGTTACCTAAATCCTCCATGGGGGTCTTTGTTTAAAAACTGTCACTAAATGGCAGTTTGACAGGGAGAAATCACAGCCTCACCTAGCTGGTTCATGTTCTGCTACTCTGTTCTGAAGAGGTAGCAGCTGGAGTTTTGCTGTTTGCCACTTCTTTGTTTCTTATCTGTCTCCATGTGTGCTCTTGACCCATGCATGATGATATATGTAATCTTTCTATTCTTTGACTTTTTACTTGGTCAGCTGAATTTCTCTTGACAGAGGAGTCAGATTAAATGAATTATTTGTAGATTGCAGACTTTGTGGAAGGCATTGCCACTATGTATAGTTACTGTGATATGGTCATTTAGAATAGCTAATATTTTTGATCACCTGCTATAGGCAAGGCCATGTTTATACTCTGCTTTATTTAATTCTTCATAACCTCAATGAGGCCAATACCCTTATTATCCACAAGACACTGAGACACAGAATCAGAATGCCCTTTGATTGTTTGGATATTACATAACTTTCTCATAGGCTCAAATAAAAACTGTAAAGTCACATATCTTATTAAATGGTAGAGCCAGAATAAGATGCTGGACTAAAGGGTTTCAAAGTTTATGCTCATTTTACAAACGTCTATTTAAATATATCTTGAGACACAATGGTTTATTGAAACTTAAAGATGAAGTATTCAAGAGATAAACATATTTTATTTGAACAAAATTAGAGAAAATAAAGCTCCACAGGGTGTTTGGGCATCTATTTCTTAACTTATACATTGCTTGACTATCCTTAGAGCTCCCAACCCAGTAAGAATCAGAATGAAATAAACACATTTAGTAAGGCAGCCTCAGGGACTGAATTTCTTCTTGTGCATGACTGGTCCTGGCAGCTTGGATGTTAGAAAGCTTCTGGCATGTAGTTGAAAGCTTGGATGTATCTGCATCTCAATGCCTATTGATGATCTCTATTACTTGGGGGAAAAAAAAAACCACAACACCTTTTTTCTCTATTACTTGGTTTTTTCATTTGAATTTCTTTCCGTGTAAACTTATCCTATATCCATAATTTCCCACTATAGAGATTCATGCATGTATATCTCACCTCCAGTTCTGCCCTGAGCTCCAATTCCGGATTGCTCTTAGATGTCACATTCTACAGTCACATTCTACAGGCCAGAATTTCCGAGTAATTTTCCTTCTTGTGGCTAATTAATTCCATTCTTATACCCACACTGCTGTAACTGCTGTCCTTTCATTATAACTAAAAAAAAAAAAAAAAAAAAAAAACGGCAGCAAGGGGAGGTTGTTTGGGAGTGAGAGAGATAAGAATTTGGTTAATTCAAGGGTATATACTAATATATAGTTGGACTAAGGAACTGGTGCTGTGCTAGAGTTGTAGTTTAGAGAGTAGAGAATCTGTGTGGTGGACATGTGTCTATTTATATTTTATCTATCTTTTTTCTTTTTTCCCTTTTTCCTCCTTCCTTCTCTCCCTCCCTCACTTCTTTCTGTCTCTAGAAGACTCCCATGTGGCATTGCTAATGCTGAGATTTAATCACCTAAACGGTAATGTTAAAGCTAGAATTTGCCTTAGCAATCATTCAATCTAATGATTTTACTTTCAGTTCAGAAAACTACCATCCAGAAAAGTTGGACAACACGGTCAACATGTTGAACTAGGACTACTTTCCAGGATTCCTCATGTTCAACAGACAAGTCAGGAGTGCCTCAGTTGGATGGTTTCACTATAATTTCCATCGAAACTGATGCCTCCTCTTTCAACTCAAAGAAAAGAAGCCAGAGGTAGAAATTTATCTGAATTTAAAATAGCAGAATTACTATATCATGATACTTTGATGCAATATTGGCCACCTTAAAGCAAAGAAGATGCACCATCATCAAACCTCAGAGAAAGTACCTTTTTCCTCTGAGTGCTAGAGCTCTGAGGCACTGAGGAAGGGAGGCTTGATCTTGATAGTACTTTCATTTCACTAAAGGCATCCATGTAGTAAATTGCCCCTGAATACTCTAAGAGTCCCTTAAGAAGTCTGAAAGTGTTAATATACCTCCCAAAGTGTCTGGCCCAGGCTCAGGGAGGAATAACGATACTCTAAATTTAGGGAAAATTAAGGAATAATAGTAACAAAAAGAGCTATCCATTTGTGGCCATTTAGAAAGCCTAGAACACATTTCTTTTACTCCTCTGCATTTTTCTGTTGGCAGTAGCAAGGTTAAATGAGGTTTCTTGCCTGTCTGTTAAACTTGTGGGTATTCCCACTGGAACTCTGCCCAGGTGTTACAGAGATTTACCAGCTTTACTGTCTTGCTAAATATGGCTCGCCATCAGGGATAAGTAAGGTTGCAATGAGAAAAATTGAACTTGTTGTTTGCTAATACTCACACACACATACTGTGCCTCGTGTGTTGTATGTATGTGTTGTGCATGTCTAGGTCTTTGTCAGTCTGGTTGTCTCTACCAGAGTGTGTGTGTGTGTGTGTGTGTGCGCGCGCGTGTGCATCTATAAGAACTAATAAAATGATTATTCTGAAAATAAGAAAAGGTATGCATGGAGTAAGTATATGAAAAATATTTCTGTTTGAGGATCCAAAAGATTTGAGGGAAAAAATCTATTACCAAATTAGTTTTCTTTTCTGAAAATTAAACAGTCCGTGATTTTATTAAACACTATTTTAAGATAAAAGTGTAAACGTATATTAAGACATATTTTAAAATTTCCAAAAGGGAAAAATTTGATCCAATGATATTTTTTAAAAAGAAGTAACCAGAATTTTCTGACAATGCGCCTTAGTGAAGGTATTTAGAGAAACAAGTACATAACTTAATTCTAAATCTTCAATAGTTTTTCTCTTCCACTTACTTTGAAATAGGCATCTCCTAGGATGGTTGAAAAGGTCTTATTCCATGACTTTGTTTATGCAAATACAGATCCCTCTAAAGCATGAAAGTGTTTGCTTAAATTTGTATGGTTATATTAAAACTATTTAGATTTCTGTAAACATGTTCTTAAGTATTGAAGTACAGACAAATGAAAAATGATTCAAGATAAAAGCCTATTCCAGGAAAATTTCCTAAAGAAAACCAATATTTTTGATTATGAACATATGCTATAATGAAATAAAACTTTATTGAAGCCATTGAAATGTATAAATAGAAGAATACATGGATAATTGAAAATCAGCAGTTGAATGGAATTCTCTATTATTTATTTTCTTCCTTTTGGTATTTTTCACTCTTATGAAAAATGAGATTATGTTAATATCTAAAGTCAATCAAATAATGAACTCCCAATAATGTTTCATGATCAGTCTAATTCGTGAAATATCTTTAATCATTTTACATCGTCCCTTAAGCATCCCTTTATTCTCTGTTTATTTTCTTTATAAATCCTAAAAGCTCTAAGATTTTCAATATTTAAAACCCTTGAAACTGTAATCACAATATACTATGTTACTTAATATGGTGTGATATTTGGCTAAGGTATTTCATGGAGTGAACATTTCAACAAAGTAATGTGAAAAAAGATTTGAAATTAACTATCAATAATTCTATTAGTCAGAATCTACTGGAAACTACAGAAACTACACCAGGGTATAGAATCTTAGAGCCTGAAAAAGGTACACCAGGAAAATAAGTTTTCTTCACTTAAACAAGAAAACTAAAGGAGGAAAAAATATCTATAACTGGAATAATTTTCACACCCATTCAGTTGCTGTCTTCTCTCTGATGATTGATTGATACTATTTTCTAAGACTAGATAGGCAATGTCAAGAGTAAAGGACAAAGAAGCTGCAGTGTCTCAGCGTATCCATGAGCCTGCAAATTTATAGATAATGGAATTGCTCTGTGTAGACAGTTTGTTCAAATGTCAATTTATATTTTATAGAGCTTAACTATTAGGTGATTTTTCCTTCTAACTGTTGACACTTGCAATCATTGGATAAATAAGAATTATTAAATAGATTGCCAGAATCTGTAGAAATACTACTACTGGCTAGAAGAAACACATATTGCCATTCATACATATAGCGCTCTCTAGAAAGTATGCAGATACGTAACTCAAAGATTTATTTTACCATTCAAGTTGATGTGTGACATACCCTCCCTCCCTCCCAAATATGAAAATATTTTATTTTTCTTTCTGTAGCTTCTTTTCTTGTCTCTAAGCTTTGGATTGTAATGCTAAAAATTAAAAACTCAATTACAAGTCAGCACTCATTTAACTTTGTGCTCTTTTTTTGTTTTTATGGAGTCCTGTCTATAACTAAATGTTCCCCTTGATAATTTCACTCTTTGTTATTTTTGCGGGCAAGATTTTTGAGAGTCCCTGGGAGACATCTATAGAGGACAGAAACATGACCAGAGGAAGAAGAGCCTCGCTTCATGTGCATCCCTTCAGATGAGACATGGGATGCTCACAGAGGTGGTATTGAGGGCCCAACTTTTATGAGGTCATTTACCACCTAGAACTTGATGATAACTGTAGAAAATTATTACTTTGTACCTCACCGCTTAGTTCAGAGGAAAAAAAAATTAAAGATTTTATTTATTCATGAGAGACAAAAAGAGAGAGAGAGAGAGAGAGAGAGAGAGAGAGAGGCAGAGACACAGACAGAGGGAGAAGCAAAATGCACGCAAGGAGCCTGATGTGGGATTCTATCCCAGGAGTCCAGGATCATGCCCTAAGCTGAAGGCAGATGCCCAAATGCTGAGCCGCCCAGGCATCCCCATAGGAAAAAATATTGACCCAAATTAGCTGTTAGGAGTTGATTTGACCATCAGTAACATTGAAGTTCTGTTTTTCATTTGTCAGCTTTGAGGACTGCACTAAATGTTTAGGATATCTTCAAATTTTAAAACAAGTGACTTCATGTATTAATCTGGATTTATCCAATAGTTCTATGTGTATTTGATTATACCAGATTTTATAATATTTATGTGTAAAGACAAATGATAAAGTTTGGTTAAAACATCCTTTTTGATATGATAGACTACTCGAGGAAATTTGAAATAAAGAAATGAGGGATAGCATCTGCAAAAATTAGTTACACATGTGTACTGATGAGTCCCCCTTGTATGAGTGAATAACAGTAGAGTATAGTGAACGTGTAACTGAGATGTCACTTCTAATTTACTGTGTTAGTTTTGTTTTGTGTATCTTTCCATCTCAGAATAATGAAAATATCTTTTTTTTTTTTTTTTTTTTTTTTCCTAGAGCAAAACTGCCTGGTTTGATTCTCAGCCCTGTTGTTTTAGTTGTTTGGCTTTGGCCAAGGTAGTGTTTCTCCATGCCTCATCTTCTCATCTGTAAAATAGGATATTAATAATGTCTACCTATGGAGTATCCTGAGAATTAAGTAGGTCAGTACCTGTAAAGCACTTAGAACAGTGCCTGGGAAAAGTTTATGTTCAGTAGGAATGAGCTGTTACGATTCAGGAGTCATGCAGTCTCCAAAACTGGATTAGAGACAGTGTATGACACTGTAGAAACTGTGACACCACCTCCCACTCTTATCTAATGCTTCCTAGAAACACTGGGATGAAGTTGTGAACACACTAGAAAGGAGTTGACTAGCTGCATTTTCTTCTTCTTTTTCTCTCTATGGCAACAAGAAAGGAACAATATGTGCTTCATGATAGGTCAAAAGGCTTCAGATAGTTGACTGTCAAGCCTGAACCTAAAGTCAGTTTATATTCATTGCCAAGAAGAAACTACGTAATCACTGTCTAGAATGTGCTCCGAGCCTGGCACTGACATTTCTGACATACTCTTGTGAGAATTGTAGGGTAGGCTTTTTATCCTACTAATTTGAGCTTCTAGGAGAGCCTGTTTAGCCCATTTGGCTTCTCAGGACCCAGTAGTGGATCATTCAAAAGGAGAAACAGGGGTAAACATAAGCAATGAAAGCATCCAGATCTTTCCTTACCACACCTGTCAGAGAAAAGCATTTCTTTCTAAGGGTTTAAGTTAGCTTAACTCTACTGTAACCAATCATATTATATAATGTTTGTGAGCCTCCTCACTTCAAGGAGTTAGAAGCACCTCTTCAGATACCATGAGTTAGAGACAGGGTACAAAAGTGCAGCTACAGTACTTTCAACCAGCCTGATCTTTGGTTAATATAACTTAGAGAATTCCTAATACTTAATATCAATCCAGACAATGATACTGTTCTCTTAATTTTTTTTTTTTTTTTTTTTTTTTTTTTAGGGTTTGTTTTTCCTTCATTCACTTCAAAGGACAGATACATTGCTAAGGACATTTAAGGAAACTAGATCTCAGACATAAGAAAAAATAAAAACAATACTTAATGAGAAAAGGTTTACAATATCAGAAAGGTTCTTATAAAGCTTATTTTATAATTTGTGTATTGTCAATGTAATGTTAATATTACTAGAACATAATGATGCTTTATTATTTATTTTTTAATTTTTCTTAAAAGGTTTTATTTATTTATTCATGAGACACAGAGAGAGAGAGAGAGGCAGAGACATGGGCAGAGTTGGAGAAGCAGGCTCCCTGTAGAGAGCCTGGTGTGGGACTTGATCCCAGGACCCAGGGATCACACCCTGAGCCAAAGGCAGCCAGCCACTCAACCACTGAGCCACCCAGGCATCCCTACTAATTATATTTTAAGTCCTTTTCTCTCCATATGAAAGATTTGTTATTTAAGAACTAAAGGCAAAATCTTTTGGTAAAATTATGAATTATTTATTAAATAAACAACTATTGTAATATATCTATGCTAGGCCTATAATTATATATTTCCTACATTCTTATGTGCATATATTTTAAATTATAAAATCCTTTAGAAATTGAATACATGATAACTTGTGAAACTAATTTATGTATATTCAACTGAATATAACATGATATAGCACAGCTAATTCCCCATCCTGACATTTTTTTAAGTTGTACCAAACCACAAGCCTAGCACAGATGTCACCTTCCCTATTAAGCTTTCTGCATTATTCCAGGCAGAAGAATTTCATTCTTCCTCTGACCTCTAGCAATTTCTGCATATACTATTCATGTTGCATAATTTCTATGCGTGTTTTTCTCCTAAATTAGATTGTAATAACATTGAAAGAAAGAATCATTTTATTCATCTTATTTATCTTCTACAACACTCTGTATTAGGAAGTTAATAGTTTTTGTCAGTTAAGTATTTTTGTAGTGAGAGTAACTGATAGTAAATAGCTTGTTGATGGTCCAACTCAGCCCATAATACTGGTGTAGATTCAGAGAGACAATGTTGTAGATATGAGGAATATCAGTCATTCATTTGGTATAAAGACATGAAAAATGTGATTTGTAACATTAAAATATTTCAAGCTTAAACAGAAGAATAATAGCCTTCAGATATTTCCTTGAAGATGGCACAGGTGAAGGATTGGGTTTAGGATGATTCAAGAATCTGAAAGATGGACTAGTTGGGGATTTGGGAAAAATTTATGTAAATTTTTCCAGATGTAATAGCTATGTATTCTCATGGCATAAAATTAATCTATATCATTCAATGACTTTTCCAAATTTAATATTATATTTAATGATCCGTTCTAAGCTGTTTCATTGTGCATGTGCTATTGAGCATCTACTTATCTTGAATTTAAATAATAGTTACAGATTTTAATATTGTGAGAGCAGACTTTTTTTTTGAGAGCAGACCTTAACAATATTTCTTGTATTTTTTCTTGTATTTTTTTGTTCAGTGTTTTTTTTAAACACAAATTTTAAAAACATTTCTCATAATATACCTTACCCTCTCTGCCCCACCCCAGAAACCTCAGTTAATAGTTGTTAAAATTCCACTCAGAGTGGAATTTCCCAAGGCTAAATGTTAGCAGTCAACAATAATACCGTAAATCAATCATTTTAACATTTTCAATCCACATAGTTTGTGTCTGTAAGAGAATATAGTGAATGGGATGGCACTGGGGGAGCAATTTGCAAGTCTATTTCTGGAAGGCACTGTTCCTGTTAGTAGCACACAAAACCATTTTTTCCTCTTCTGTTGGATTTTGTTCTCTGATGAAATGGCCAAATTTATAAAGTAAACATTAAAAAAATAAATAAATAAAAGGAACTCACATTTAGCTGTATTCACAGCAAGACAATACTAGCAAAGAGATTTCAGTTGGTACAACGGTGCATCTTCCCTGGTGATAAAATTCCTCAGTCAGCCTGGGAGTTGAGTTAAACGAAGGCTTTCTTAATGATTTCCAGGTTTTTGGACTGCCATTCCTGGGTGGTCATATTCCTTACTAAGTTGTAAGAGGAAAGAAAGTAGAAATAGATTTGGGAGAAGATGACGAGTTTTATTTTTAATGTCTTGAAGCTGAGGTCTTTTGGGAAATTTGAGTAGAGATCTTTACATGGAGAGACTAGATAGACCTGGACATTTCTTAAAGCTAATAAACTCCTATTGTCAACCTCCCACTCAGAATTTCTACGTATACCAAAAATATCTTGCACGACCTGCCACAGCAATTGCTAATGCAGCTGTTTGCTCAGATGTTTGTCAATAAGACCCTTCCTGACAACCTTTTCATTAAAAAAAAAAAAAAAAAAAAAAAGCAGGCCTCCAGGACTTATCTCCACACTCCCTATCTTATTCTACTTTCTCTGCATTTTTTCTTCTGCATCACTAATCACCATTGACATTTTCTGAATTCCACAATTTTTTTTTTCCACATCTTCCTCTCACCCACATCATATGAAGTCCCTCCATGAAGACAGGGACTTGAGTTCAGTGCTGAATTCCCAGCAGCTACCTTTGTGCCAGACACATAATAGGTGCTCATGATTTTGCTGAATGAATCAATGAGTGCTAAGTCAACGATCCATCCTTGAACATCTTTTTTTATATGGTGAGGCTAGGCACTATTTAAAAAAGGAAACATGTTTCTCCAATTGAAGAAAAAAAAAGTAATATGATTTTATTACCTCAATCATGGATCTATGGAGGCTTGAAATATAACAGTTGTAGTTCCACATATACCAAAATGACACAGCCATGCTTTCTCATGAGAAATACTTGCAGATATTTTCCAAATGGATGAATCCTTAATATGTTAGCCCCGAGTGAACCTCAGGATATATATCCAAGTTCATTCTCTTTAAAGTATTTTGAACACTCCTGACAGAATGAAGTTGTAAGGCCAAGGAACAGACTAAATATGTAGCTGCCATAGGGAGAATATTAAAGGACAGTGAGAAGTCCTTCCAAGTCTTTCACAATTCCTGTAATTCTTTGATTAGATATTCCATTCCTCTGGGCTAAGGTCTGATTTAAAGTCCCAACTTAGAATGGAAGTGCCTCTTGAAGGATGTGTATTTATTACTTATCCTTCGACATTAGTTAGTTACCAAAACAGTTTTGACAGTGAGGAATAGCGGAGTGAAAGATAACAATGGACATCATGTCTACAAGTGAAAGGAGAGGAGAGTGGAAGATAGGTCACAGTTTAGGAATCAACAGTCTTCTGATTGAATCATACATCACAATGCCTAATGAGGAATGGCATGCATGCTCTCAAATGCATTTATAAATAAACTTATTATAACTCTTATTCACTTCAAAATTAAGATGTTTAGGGGCACCTGGGTGGCTCAGTGGTTGAGCATCTGCCTTCGGCCAGATCTTGATCCTGGAGTCCTAAGATTCAGTCCCACATCAGGCTCTCCATGGAGAACCTGTTTCTCCCTCTATGTCTCTGCCTCTGTGTGTCTCTCATGAATAAATAAATAAAATCTTTTTTAAAAATTAGTATTTATTGTAATTCATAATATATATCCCGGGGCAGGGCAGGTATGGATTTGATTAACTTGGTGCCTCCAGGCTTTTTTGGTTAGTTT
Organism: Canis lupus baileyi; assembly: GCF_048164855.1. Lineage (NCBI taxonomy): Eukaryota > Metazoa > Chordata > Mammalia > Carnivora > Canidae > Canis > Canis lupus. The sequence goes on from NC_132841.1 coordinate 65,637,261, forward strand.
TTAACCATCCTCGGTGTGTCTGTCAGTTTTGGTTTCCAGTTCAGCTTACTTTAGATCACAATATGACAGAAATTCCAGAGGAAGAGAGAAAAGCACCTTCTCTGGTTTTCCTATTAAGAGTTAGGAGATATTTCCAAGAGGCACTCATGAAACTTTCCCCACATACCTAATTTTACATCAATCATTGGCACAAAGAAGTAGGATTACTAATCTGGATTTATATGAATTACATAGAGACTAATGGACAAGCTTCACTGTGCCTTTAGCAAAGATTGAAGAAGTGGCCATAATTGACAACCAGTGGGGCCTGCTATAGGAAGCAAATAGCATTAGAAACCAGAACTGCTTAATTAACTCAGTGTTGATAGGGAAGAGATTGAAAATGTAAAATACACAAATAGACTTACTGTTCTATTTTTTTAAAAAAAAATTCATTTATTTATTCATGAGAGGCACAGAGAGAAAGAGAGAGGCAGAGGGAGAAGCAGGCCTCACACAGGGAGCCTGACGTGGGACTTGATCCCGGATCTCCAGGATCACGCCCTGGGCTAAGGAGGTGCTAAACCGCTGAGCCACCGGAGCTGCCCACTTCTGTTCTATATTATTCAATGATATAAGCATATCAGATATTTATATTATTAAGTGGGCAAGATTGCCCATAATCCTCATCAGTGCTAATACCAAGAGTATAAATTATGAGCAGGATAGAAAAAATGTTACTTGCCACAAAGACAAATTGTCACACAAGAATTTGCAATCTCCTTGGTGACTTTTTACACATTAAATGTTTTTGTATATTTGTGCTAGAAAGATCAAATAAACCCTAGAATAAGAGTAATAGGGGATCCTTGCCTGGGTGGCTCAGAGGTTTAGCACCTGCCTTCAGCCCAGAGCGTGATCCTGGAGTCCTGGGATCAAGATCCACATCAGGCTCCCTGCATGGAGCCTGCTTCTCCCTCTGCCTATGTCTCTGCCTCTCTCTCTCTCTCTGTGTCTCTGATGAATAAATAAATAAAATCTTAAAAAAAAGAGTAATAAAAACTCAAAGAATTCATCTTCAATTTGTCTTTTGATCTATGAGTATTTATTACTCAAAGTTTTAATCTTTTTAAAATTAAAATGATAACAATATCAGATGTTTTGTTTTGGTTTGGTTTTATTTTGCTTATAGCTAGGCCAGTTCAACTATCCAGTTCACAATTTAGGGTGCATAGGATATCAGGATAAGAGTTAGTTAAAAGATATGAGTAATGCTGTAGCCATCTAATACTGAAGATATTTTGCTTGCCGATTTCCGTATGTTCTGAGTAAACCATGATGGCAACAATAGATTACTTTATCTTTATTTGCATTATTGCTTCACTTAAGTATCTCTCCCACTGGTGAGCTAGTATCCTGGTGGAAAGACTATTGCTGAAAGTCTTTAATAATAAATTAGCCTTCTGCCAAACATGGAGACAGAATTATGAAAAATGACTGTGTCAGTAGATTCCATGCTCCAGATGACATGGAATTTAGGAAAATGTAAAATGAAAGAAACATAAGTAGACAACAGAAGAATCTAAGTGAGCTTTTAAAGATATAATAAAAAATAGCCTGGGCAATGTGGGCTGATAAAGAGAGAGGGAAGAACATTTGGAATTAAATACAGATAAAAGATGTTTATGGTCATGATTTAAATTAAAATATAACTCTGATAATTAAAAATAGTGATCGAACTTCAATTTACAGTAACATTTTGTAGCACATTTTTTCTTAAATTTTATTATTTAAATATAATTGGTATATGATGTTATATCAGTTTCAGGTGTACATAACATATTTAGACAATTCTACACATTACTCAATACCCACTGTGATAAGTATAATCAGCTTCTGTCACCTTATAATGTTGACTATATTCCCTATGCTATACTTTTCATCTCCATGACTTACTTATTTTAGAACTGAATTTTATACCTGTTAACCCCCTTCATCTATTTTTTCAATTTATAGCACAATTTGAGATAATCCATTTTGCAAGTACCTGGAAATGTTGTATGTGAGTCAGTGGATTGCCACTAGTCCAGTCCCTTTGGAAGATTTGGAAATTAAGCTTGCTTTTCTCATCAAGTTATATAAGGGAATCATCTCTATATGTTAAATTTATCAGAAAATGTTATAACCCTGGCACAAAGCAAATAATAATAATAAATAATAGCAACAATAATAAGCCCATATAATCCATATTTTTACAAAAATATAGATTAATTAAAATTGTACTTGCTATTCTTAAGCCTCCATTAGCAGTATTAAGGCTTTAGATATAAAGTTATATCAGTTTAAAAACTTGAATATTTGAATTTTATGGGAACAACCACAGACTGAAAATGAGATAAATCTCATATTACTGTAGAAATTTATAATGAGTAGTTTTAATTTTTGTTGTAAAATATTAACAGTCAGGACAAAAATATAGGAATTAATCAAATAAATGTAATGCTAAATGTGTGAAGTGTTTCTGAGTTTCTAAGAACAAACTCATAGAACTCTTAAACTTTCTCATGTCAAACAGACTGTCAGCTATATGTAACAGTCTTCTCAACATCGCTGCATTTGACAAATTAATTTCCAAAACATAAATCTATCATTTCACATGGGCAAAAGCTTCATGATTGCATAATTTAAAAATAAAGCTATGTTTTAAAAAATGAATTTAATATATCTGAATAAAAGTTATTTATTGTCATGATTCTTCTAAGATTCAGAGAATACTTTAAAATTCAATGGGCATTTATTTTTATTTATTTATTTTACATTTTGCCTACCAATTGAGTGAGTGGTAGGGTACTTAATATGATTCTTCTTAAAAACAAAGAAGAAGAAGGAGGAAGAAGGGAGGGAGAATAATAATTATGGACATTTAATAAGTGTTTCTTCTTTCAAGGAAATCTAAACTACACATATTAAGTGTTTAATTCTCACATAATTGAGAGACACAATTAATGTACCTATAAATGATAAACTGAAACAAAGAGGATCATTCTGGGACCAATACTATTTCAGCCTAATTTACCATGTGTTTTTTGACTTTTCTTCTTTATAATTCTGAAAAATTAACATGATCAGAAAATTAACCTAAATTCTACAGGGAAACTGGATTGTATTCATGATACAATCATGTTTATTAAAGTAAAAAGTTAACTAAAGATCAGCTATTTTTAAGAAAAAAGCCTTGTTCAAAATGCAATTTTATTTATGTATTCATTTACTTACTTATTTACTTACTTACTTTTTTATTAAGTAAGCTCCACATCCCATGTAGGGTTTGAACTCAACGACCCTCAGATCAAGTGTTGCACGCTCTACCGACTGAGCCTGCCAGGTGCCCCTAAAATGTAATTTAAAAAAAATCTGAGATGAAAGTAGCTCAAGAAAGAGAAAAAGGCCTAAATACGGTTTACTTGATGTGTAATTACAAGTGACAATGATGGCTAAAATACTGAGAGAGCAAATACAAAAATGGAAACAAAGCCCTGGCCATGCATGACTAGAGTAGAAAAGACAGACCTTGTCATATATGAGATTAATACCTGTTTTAAGTCTTTACTGACAATATGGTTTTATTTTTTAAAATTTTTTAAAGATCTCATTTATTTATTCATGAGAGAGAGAGAGAGACAGAGAGACAGAGACACAGGCAGAGGGAGAAGCAGGCTCCATGCAGGAAGCCCGACATGGGACTCGGACGCGGGACTCTATCCCGGGTCTCCAGGATCACTGCCCAGGCTGAAGGCGGCGCTAAACCGCTGAGCCACCTGGGCTGCCCGACAATATGGTTTTAGACAAATCTTTTAGTGAACATATTATGTGCCATGGTCTTTTCTTCCTCTTCTTCTTCTTCTTCTTCTTCTTCTTCTGGTCATCTTACATATGGAAAGTAAGATAGATATGGTACAGGCTTAAACACATGGTCATATTGAAATGTAATCAAGTATAACAGGCTTTTAAGAATCATGCCAAGAAGGCTGAATCCAGAATTTAAAACATACCAATAACACCTAAATGGCTTTTTCAGTGGCGGTCTGAGTTAGAACTCAATTTTACCATCATTTGGTTGATAGTCACTGTGTTAAATGATTATTCTTCTTTGATCAATATTTTCCACAAAACACTTTATCCAGTTCTACCTTTTCTTGAGAATCTGTGTTCTTTTGTGTCATCATGCTTCCTGTACTTTTTTTTTCTCTAAAATAAACACCTTCCTCTCCCTTACCCTCTGTGTCTAGTTAATTTTTGTTAGTAATCCTTATGATTTAGTTCTGCATGCCAATGTTTAGTTCTGATGACAGCTCAAAACAATTCTGCTCTCTGTCCCCACAGCTCCTTTCTTTCTAGGATTATTCATCAACATTTCACCCTGCAAGACGTTGTTTTATTACTAATATTTCCCCCCTCCTTCTATGAGAAATTAAAACTCTTTATTTGACTTTGTTTTCACAAAGTCAGGAACAGTTTCTGGCACATAGTAGGTGTTGAACAAGAAGGGAGGTACTAATAGAGGAAGACCAAAAGAGAGGAAGAAAATTCTGTAAGACAGGAAGATGAGTACATTTCAACTCAATCAATATGTCTTAATTCTGTTTTTTTTTTCTTTTTCTTTTTCTTAATTCTGTTTTGATACAATTAACCCATCTTGTCTTAAATTCTGTACACTACACATAATTTTAAAAGAAAGTAGATTTTCCTTATGAATTAGGGACAATATGATCAAATCCTGAAGCATCTCTTGTCTTCAAGTGAATAAATCTGCAGAAACTCAGGTCTGGAAGGTGGGCCTGAATTCTGTCAGAGAGAAAACAGCAATGAGGGAGACAGTGACATTTTTAGTACATGTGTGTAGCTTACCCCAATATTGATTTGTCCTAATTCAAAGGATTTCTACCTGTGCAAAGCTACCATTAATTGCACAAGACACCACCCAAAAGTTCTTGTTCAGGCATTTTTATTCATAGGGAGAACCCATCTCAGAGTGCAGGAGATCTAATCTTAGCGAAAGCCATATGATGGCCCTCCACTCAGACATGGGGACCTATAGTCAAGAGAATCTTTTTAGTTGGCCTCAGTGTTCTTTTTATCTTTATTTTTCCTTCCTCTTTACTCTTTGGGAAAAAATATTACCAATTTCTACTTTGTGATTATTGATTTGTATTGTGCCAGTAGTATGCTCTTTTGGTATTCTGGATTTTGATTTACATATCTGCAGTTGCCCTTTGCATCAGGCTATTAGACACTTGATAAGAAATTTAATATTCTAATTTAAGATATAGGGTAATATACTTCTGACTTCATTTAATATAAGCAGAAAACTTCTGTATACTCAGATACCAAACTACTTAGTTGCAGAAAGTGTGGAGTAATGAAAAATGAGCATTTTAGCATTAACTTTTACACTTACAAATGTGGGAGACTCATGACAAGAGTATTCTTTAAAATGAAATTACCTTCCCAACATTATTAGATGTAGTTTATTCCTAAAAAGGAGCTAACTAAAAAAAGAAAAGAAAAAAAAAAAGGAGCTAACTAAATATAGAGCTCAGAAAAAAGAGGCCATATATGTGTATAATCAAGGTGGCATTATACCGGTCAGTGCTAATAGAATCTTAGATGAGGAGGAATGAGTAAAAATGAGTAATTGTACTGTTAGAATGATAGAAACAATTCTGGCTTCTGTTGGAGAGAGAATAGTATTGACCTCTTATGAGAGAGCTATTCAATTGAATAGAACCACAATGAAATCACAGCATTCAGGTTCTGCTTATCCACTTCTCATTACACCACCATATCAAGTTACGCAGAGAATGCAGTTCAATTTTGTTTTCTTGCCAGAATGAGAATATCCTTCAAAGTACTTTTGCCTCAGGGCTTTAAATCATGTTCAACTACAGTAATCCTTAAACCAAGAGAGGGATCTTAACAAATAAGATGGTTATTATTATTTTTATAACTGTTTAACAGTCTCAACACAAGCTGATTGCTGTGCATGTAAAGTATTACTTCTCTAGGAAATAGTCTTCTGCATTACAACATTGTTTGGTGATGGTGGGACAATCATCATTATGTATTCTCTAGAGAAAATAATTTGTCTTGTGTGGGTTAGTTTTTTGAGGCCACCCAAAGCTACAGAGTGAATAGAGCCTACTATGTGCTAGGAAAGATGTCAGCTTAGTGATGACACTCCCTTCATTCATTACTCCCTTTGGTTTCTGCAGATAAAAAATTCTATGAAGAATTTGATATGGTTCCCTGGGTAGAACATGGGGGAATGTAGCAGAGTATTCAAAGGATCAAAGGAGGAAATGCCCAATTTGTGTATCATAACTCATGAATTTATTGGTCAGTTCCATTGGATGGACTCTTAAATCCAACAGTTCAGTTTTAATTTACCTTTTTCATTGCTTTTTCTCTCATGTATTCTTCCCATGATGAATTTTTGTTCAATTAATTTGACTACAATACACAGAAGATTCTTCTGACAAGATAATTACTCTGGATTATTTCGTAAGATATTTTTAGTTTATAAGGCAGAGGAAGAAAGAAGCTCTTAACAAATACAAATGTGTAACTCCAGTGTGCCTTACAAATCCCTTTATGTTTTTCTCCTGCTGTCTTTTCTTTCCTTCCCTTCTGATACAGATTAATAACAGATGTAACTCAGGCTGCCACCTGTCCCTTGTTTATTTGAGATTCTTCCTTTTTATCATCTCATGTTCCTTACTACTGATAATTATGGAAAGCTTATTTTAAAACCAGATTGTCTGTGAAATATGATCATTTATAAAGAGTGAAGATAATGCTTGGTGTATTTGCTCTTACAAAATGGGACCCACTCAAAAGAATATATAACCAGAACGTAATTAATTGCTATCTTAAAGGTCTACCCTTAAAACAGCCAAGAAAGTGTACATTGACTTTTTTAAATGTGAATATGATATTTTAGTAGGATAGGTGTTTGGAGTTGGAGGTAAGTTTCTTGTGGGTGCGTCCACACTTAGTTTTCTTGTTCAAATATTTATATTGAATGGGAGATGAATTTGTGAGGTACCAGAAAATGATTAATCATTTAAAATATCTCTATGGAGCAGAATGAAATTAACTAAATGTTTAATTTTTGATTAATCAACAAATTATCTTTCGTATAAGAACAATTTTATTACATATATGATTGGATATGAGGATACAGATGGTCAGTGGTGAGGCCGTTACTTTCACCCAGATGTCTTATGTCTTTGTACGTTTACAAGTAAAAAGTTGCCCCAACCCATAGACATAGTTGAAAGAACACCTACTACCAAATAAAAGTTAAATTAACTTATATAGAACTTGAAACAAAATTCAAAACAAAAATAGGAGAGAGCTACATAAAATCCACTTTTAGCTGCTTCAGACCTTTATATTCTTTGTTATGTCACTCGCTTTGGGACTCAGTTTTCTCATCTGCAAAATAGAAATCAAATCGGTAGGATTAGAGACAATATTTATTAGACATCTTATAAAAAGTATCTGGCATATGATTGAGTACTTATAAGTAGTCATTATATGTTTACTAAAAAGTGCTTGAATAAATTTAACATTTTCAAAAATTTGATTATGAGCTATATAAAATGTTATTGGAATTTTTGTGGGAATAATTTATATTCTTTTAATTTTCTGATTTGAGAATACTTAGGGATCGCCCTTTTACATGTAGAAATTCCAAAGTAAATCTTATATTTGTAAACCTTATGCTTCTTTCAACATATATTCAACCTATAAGTGAAATGATATAGAGATTCCATGTGTATATTACAATTCACTGCATAAAGTCACTATACAGAAAGAAAAATCTAGATATGGCAAGTATTAAATTATTTACCCTGGGTTGATTAAGAGAATGTTTAAAGAAAAAATATCAGAAAGGGAGACAGAACATGAGAGACTCCTAACTCTGGGAAACGAACTAGGAGTGGTGGAAGGGGAGGAGGGCGGGGGATTGGGGTGACTGTGTGGCGGGCACTTAGGGGGGCACTTGATGGGATGAGCACTGGGTGTTATTCTGTATGTTGGCATATTGAACACCAATAAAAAATAAATTTATTATTAAAAAAGTAAAAAATAAAGAAAAACTATCAAGATACTTAAAATGTATTAAAAAAAGAAAGATACTTAAAATGTATTCATATAAATTTGTCCCTATTAGGAAAGCTATGTTACAGTACTCTCCCATTCAATATCACTCTGTTATGCAACATACTTTCTTTCTTCAAGTTCTAGTTTTACATGGTCTATCACATACCTTGTATATTTTACTTAATCAGATTAATTTTGCCTTTTACTTGTTTGTCCATTCAGGAAACAAAATGTCAGCAGTGGTGTTAGGAAATCATTCAATTTATATTAAGTCTGATTCATACAAGAGTATTCTTCATTTATTAAGCTATTTTTATTCTGAGGTGATCTGTAGAATGGACGTGTGACACTTCTCCTTTTGGTCTTTTTATCACTTTCACTTTGACAATTCTCACTTTCCTAATATCCCAAATCACAGGATTCATCTCAAGGAATTAGTTTTGTGGCTGTTAACTTTACCCAGATATTCATTCATAGTATCTAATTGTAGTGTGTGTGTGTGTGTGTGTGTGTGTGTGTGTGTAAAATTACCTAAATTTAAGTCACCAGGCTTTCCCAGGACCTTTTCTTTGCCATTTTGCTGATGGGTATCCAGAGCAAGAGGATTGGGAAACAGAGTCTAGTAGATTAGGATGCTATGACATGTTCATGAACCCAGAGAATAATAGAATAATAAAACCACAAAATGTGTGTGATTGGATTACTGCAATACACCCGATTGTGATTCTTACTACCTAGAATTCATGTCAGACACCATAGGTTTAAGGACATGAAACCCAGCAAGACAGCTATCACTTCCGATGCCAGCCACAAATTTGGGGGTCCCCAGGCCACCTGTACTTCTGATCAACTGGCCACAAATCCGGTGACCACCCCCCTCAGGTTTGATAATTCACTAGAATGATTCAAAGAACTCAAGAAAGCCCTACACTTAGCATTACAGTTTCCTTATAAAGGACACAGATCAGGACCAGCTAAATGAAGAAACACATACATGGACATCTGGGGGAATCTCACCCATAAAGCTTCCCTGCCCTTCCCCTATGGTAACAGGGAGCAGTACCCTCCAGTTATATTGACACGTTCATCAATCAGGAAATTTCAGTGTCCAAAATTTTTATTGACATTTCATGAATGATTGAAACACTGAGTCATTGGCCATGCAACTTAACTTATTTCCAGCCCTGTCCCGCTCCCTGGGGGTCAGGCTGACCTAAAGCCCCATTTCACTAATCACCTGGTTGATCTTTCTGTTGACCAGCCTCCATCATGAGTAATCTCAGTATAGATTCCAGATGAGATGCAAGGAGCTCATAAATAACAAAGATGCTCCTATTATTTGGGTTCCCTCCTGGGAACCTGGGGCAAAGGTCAGACAAATTCTTTATTACATTTAATACTATATATTTCATTTTAGCAAGCCCTGAAACATAATAATTTAGGAATGGTTTCCTGGTAGGAATTTGATATTTCCATCTCTGAAAACGACTTTCATGCAAATATCAGTGAAAGATTGTCACTGCTATCATGTGACACTGTATCTTGCTTGATTTTTCTGGACAGAAATGCTAGCATAAAGATTATTTGATTTTGCTTTATTTCAAGGTACAACCTTCAACTAAGACAATATTGTATATCAACTATACTCACTTTAAGAAATACTCATATAAAAAAAAGAAATACTCATATACTCACCATAAAATAAAAATAAATAAGTAAAAGTAAGTCACTCAATTGCCTTTCTTAGAAAGAAATAGAGGCTGCTGGGAAGAAAGCCCACTTATTTTATTTTATTCTTTTTAATTGTGTCAGCCTCTACATAGGCTTAGGCTGAGAAAAATGCCAAGGGCACTGTTGAAAGAGTCTATAGTGATTATTCTATGGTCTCATTCCAAATTCAGAGCCAATGTTCAGAAGACCCTATGCAGTAGGATGTGTGATGTACAACTTTAGGTAGTCTTTTCAAAGTTAGAATTTGTCAGGTGCTTTTTTTTTCTATATTTAAATGCAAGAAGTAGGGATGCCTGGGTGGCTCAGTGGTTGGGCATCTGCCTTCGGCTCAGGGCGTGATTCTGGGGTCTGGGATCAAGTCCCGCATCAGGCTCCAGGTGGGGAGCCTGCTTTTCCCTCTGCCTATGCCTCTGCCTCACTCTCTGTGTCTCTCTTGAATTAATAAATAAATCTTAAAAAATAAATGCAAGAAGCACAATGAACACATTTTGTTTGTTCTGGTTTGATCAAGACCATGCACTAAGTGGATTTTAAGCATTGAACACATGGAATTATAAACTCTGAAATAAGAGAATGCAGTTATGTAGCAGTTACTAAGTGTTTTGTGTATATTTTATTAGTTTGTTAGTGCTGAGGCTACTGCAACAAATATCATAGAAGGGATAATTTAAACAACAGAAATTAATTTTCTCACAGATTTGGAGACTAAGATTGGTTTCTTCTGAGGCCTAAGACTCTCCTTGTAGATCATCATCTTTTCTCTCTTCTTATAGTCTTTCCACTGTGTTCTGTCTCCTTTTTTATAAAGATACCAGTCATAATGGATTAGGGTCCAATGACCTCATTTTAACTTAATTATGTCTTTAAAGATCTTGTGTCCAAATACAGTCCTATTCAGAAGTACTGGGAATAAGACTTCAACACATGAATTTTGAGATACACAATTCAGCCCTTAACATATATAAACTCAGCTAACCTCATAACAACCTTATAAGGTAGATATAATTATTACCCCTGTTTTACCAAGGCAGACCCAGAGAGGTTAAGTAATTTGTTTGGGCTGGGGTTTAAATCCTAGGCAGTCTGTATCCAGAGTCTGTGCTCTTAATGACTACGCATTATTACAAAGAGTCAGTTCTGATAAGTTCAGGTGCTATATACCTAATTAAAAATTTTAACCAATGTTATTTACTTTATCCAATAATATTTCATCCATGTAATACTTTTTATAAATGCTATTGAAGTGGAAGCTTCTTTCCATGTTGTCACTTTCAATGCTATGTAGATACACATAAAATAATAGACATAAAATTTCAGCATGTTACTAAGGAATTAGCATATGAACAAATAATAAGAATGAATGGAACTCCCTATATTCATGACTCAGTAGCAATGACAAGGCATTTCAAGCAATTTGGAAGAAGTATGTGATATACTAACACCTTTTTATTGTAAGTTGTTTGCTTCATAATATAGAACAAGAAGAGAAAGAAAAATTAATAAAGTAATTGACAGTAAAAGAGATAAAAGCAGTAATTATTTCCTATTGAAAACTCAAGTGGTTTAATGATAAAGACCTTGGAGAATTTGGGGTTTCTAGATCAATGTGCATGGTACTGAATAAAAGAGAATAAGAAAGAAAAAGCAAAATGACAGCCTCCAGCTGTTACTACCTTTATGTTTCCAGAGCTTCGAGCTGGAATCTTTCATTTCCTGGAAAACCTCCAGCCAGTGACTGAGCATGGTGTAGGTACTAGGATTATTTCCATTTTGGCCCTGAATGGACTCATAAATAAATAAATAAATAAATAAATAAATAAATAAATAAACAAATAAACAAATACATACATACATACATAATGAAAAGGAAAAAGCAAAATCAGAACAAAAACACAAAAAGTTTCCAAATTCTGGAAGTGAACATCAGGTACATTTAAGACATTAGGGAGATTTGATATTTCTTTTCTTATTTTTTTAAGATTTTATTTATTTGCTTGACAGAGAGAGAGAGCATAAATAGAGAGAGAAGGATAAGCAGGCTCCCTGCTTGTGGACCCTGGGATCATGACCTGAGCCCAAGGCAGACACATTTTTTTTTAAGATTTTATTTATTTATTCATGAGAGACACACAGAGACAGAGACACAGGCAGAGGGAGAAGCAGGCTTCATGCAGGGAGCCTAACGTGGGACTTGATTCCTGGTCTCCAGGATTGCACCCTGGGCCGAAGGCAGGCGCTAAACTGCTGAGTCACCCAGGTGTCCCCCCAAGACAGACACTTAACCGGCTGGGCCACCCAGGGACCCTGATATTTCTCTCCTAATGGCAGTTAAAACAAACATGACTCTAAACTTTCAGTGACCTTGGATGTTTATGGTAAGTCCATGGGAAGGGGAATGAGTAATAGGCCAGGAGCAGAGGAAACTGAATGGACAAGGATGGTAAGAGATTTGAAAGTGAAGTTTCAAGGAAAACACAAGTCAAGAGTGGGTCTCAAGTTTGAGAGGTGAGTCCAGCTTTAGACCTGTGATTTTTGAGAAGTAGATAGGTGAGTTCAAAAGACGAACCTTATCTGCCAGTTGGCAATCCAGAGAGGAGGTTGGAATGGGAAAGAAATGTCATCATCACAGAATTATAGGGGAATCGATAGGACTGGCTGAGAAAGGGGACATAGATGGAAACCATGTAAGGGAGATAATGAACTTTGTGGAGATTCTGCATGAAAGAGTTCCAGGAGGGACTTTTGAAATGGTTAAGAGACAACTGAAGTGAGATGGTCCTGGGGGTAAATAAAAAGGCCAAAGACCAAGAATTTCTTTCTGTCTTTAGTGCTTGTCCCATTACTAAATAGGAATAGAGCAGCAAATGGAAGAAGGAAACCAGGAGAGTGAGAAATAAATGCTCTAATAGTAAAGTGTTACTTAAGGGATTTGGGGCTAGAGAAAGGAAGGTCTTTGTAGAAGTTCACATGCAGTCATGGTGAGGCATGACTAATATATTGAAGTGAATTAGAAAAGAATGTTGAGCTGCAGACAGAGAACAATGGCCTTGACAAGCTCATTTTAGTCTGAGAAAGGATAGGACATTATCGGAGGTTCTTACTTTCTCTGCTGACATCCAGACTTTCTTGGAAATATGCTAATATAAGAGGAGAAGGATAGATTTGAGATAGGGTTTCAGCAGAAACACAGCAAAACAGACTTTGGGGATTTTTATAGCAGTCAATCTACTTATTACCAGTTAAAGGAAGATAATATTACAATATTAAACTGATATATGTAGGAGAAAAATTCAGAAGTCTAAATCAAATAAATATATATTAGTTACATAGTTTGAGAAATGTTCCTGAAATTTTCTATTGTCTCTTTAAGAAAAAAAATTAGGATTTCTTAAATGACATAATGACATAGGTGAACATTTTGCAAGATTTTAAAGGAAAGTGATTGTGAACATGTTTATTCTGAACAAGAGTGTTTTGATGTGGGTGGTTTGCCTTAGGGACATTTTGAAGCAGCTTCATCAAAACTGCTATAAAAATGTAAAAATGTTTCTTTTTTTTTATTAAAAAGAAATCTCTATTTACATTTCATGCCTGAGCTTCATCCCCATCTCTGAGCCTCCATTAGACTCAGAGAAAGGCTAAGTGTTACAGATGATCATGCACATTATTAAGAAATAATACAAGGCAGCCCAGGTGGCTCAGTGGTTTAGCGCTGCCTTTAGTCCACGGCATGATCTTGGAGACCCAGGATCAAGTCCTGCATCGGGCTCCCTGCATGGAGCCTGCTTCTCCCTCTGCCTGGTGTCCCTGTGTCTCTCATGAATAAATAAATAAAATATTAAGAAAAAAATAATACAGAAGAAAGTTACACAGTTTGTCAGACCAGAGGACCACATTTTAAGGTCAAATTGGCTTTAAATGCACACTGATTACTAATGGGCAATTTAACAGCTCCTCACTCAATATAGCTGGTCTTTTATGTTTCCTTCTGGTTTCCTTAAGGATTGTTCTGAATCCCCACAGGGTGGATAAGGCTGTAGTACACAGTGTCCAGCTGAATAGCTTTTGTTGTGTGTTAACCAGGTTTCCAAGTCGGCTAGGTGCTCTGTCTTCAGGAAATAGCAATCTGATAAACCCTGGGCTGAGACCCTCCCTTTCAGATCAGGCCTGGCTTCCATTAAGTTCTAAGGCTGAGAACAAGACAGCACTACATTTGATTAATGAGGGCCTTACGTATTAATTTTTTCAGATTCATAAGAGACAGAATATCGTAATTTCTCTGAACTTGAGGACCTCCTTTGTAGCACCTCTGACCTTACACTTACTACCTGGGAGTTATAATTTCACATGGCTGCAAACTCTGTATTTCAGTGGGTCTCTCTGCTAATGAGAATCAACCACTATGTGTTTAGTCCTGCGAAATTGCAGGCTCCTTTTTGCCCTGTATGAGGCAGTTGCTATGAGTTAACTGTCAGAAGGAGTAGAAGTTAAAATCAAGGGTAGACTGAGGTGTCTAGGACTAAGGCTGAGGCAAGGCCAGCAATCTTATAACTAAGTTGGATGTTGAGGTCCAGTTAGAATTTAAAGTGGAAAAGAGCAGAGATACCAAATCTAGTGGATGAATACATTACAGAATATTTCACTCTTGCCATTCTTTTTTTTTTAAGATTTTATTTATTTATTCATGAGACACACACACGCGCACACACACACACACACACACACACAGAGAGGCAGAGACACAGGCAGAGGGAGAAGCCGGCTCCATGGAGGGAGCCTGATGTGAGACTTGATCCTGGGACTCCAGGATCAGGCCTTTAGCCGAAGTCAGGGGCTAAACCACTGAGCCATCTAGGGATCACCACACTCTTGCCATTCCTAAAGTTAGGGTAGTTGCAGGTGTATCTTTGATGGTGACTAATTTTATCATTCTCAAATTATCTAATCTTCTTTGAAGATTATATCTCAATATGTGCATCTCCATCTGCTATTAAGAGGATGTGCATTCAGTGGGGAATTCTGAATAAACTGAACAGGATTTTTGCTAAAATTGGACGATGAAAATACGAACATGGAAGCCTGAAAATCAGGGCATACTTCAGAAGAGACTTCAGAGAATTCCTTTCTAGAACTTATTTGATCAAGGAGAGAATCTTCATTATTAAAATTATGACCTTCCTGAGATTTCATTCCTATAAGATAAATGCTATTTCTGAGAGGGTGAGAAAAAGATAGCATGTTTCTAGACTTCTTCAATCCTCCTTAGTGTCTTTGTAAGCTCTGATCTTCAATTCTTTTTTTAAAGTAAAGCTGACAAAAACCAAAATGGAAACCAAAACAAAACACAAAACTAAACTGTTTCAGACATGACATTTCCAATACATAATTAAATGTAATGATGATATCTTTGTGAGAGAAATCTTCTCTGTTTACTTAAGAACATATTTCAAGTCTTTTGATTAACTTAAAATAATGGATAGAAATAATAAATAATATAAAATAATATTACGGACATGGTAGGGTATTTTGGAGGGTTGTATACTTGCAAGATGTTGCTATATTACAAAGGAACACTTCAATTGCCAGTTGAAATTAAAAAAAAAAAACTGTTAATTTGTTGACTACTATGTTATTTGAATTCATTACTTTTTTTTTTTTTTAAGCCTAACTGTGTCAACAACTACTGCATTATAAATTCACAGTTTGAGAGATGGGAAGTACTGCTCAAACATTAAAGAGGGAATGTACTGCTGCTGAAGTTAATGGAGAAGTCAGATTTAATGAAGCCTTTGCAGTTCTTTGGAGAAATGTGATAGATTTCACTAAAGATGTTATTTATAGACCAGCCTTTCCCTTACTGAAGCTCAGATGCAAAATTTGAGGATGAATCTCCTTCTGCTAATCACTATCTTGTTCATGGATTTTTCTTGAAGAATGTAGGATAATCTTGAGGTGCAGTTAAAATATGGGCAAAAATGTTGGGGGAAGAGCAAATCAGTGGTCACTGTGCATGTATTTTAAGTGTATTTTAAGATTTGGATGTATTTAAAACTAATGACTTTATGCTGCTTAATCTTATCATTTTGGCTACTTACAAATAATAAATAAAATCACTTTTTAAAAATAACCAGACAGCTTTTGTATCTCATACATAATTGAGAAATAGTCATTGTTTGAAAAATTCTCTACTAAACTCCAAATTGTTATTTTCATTATAAATTCCTTTTGTTTTTCTAATCACCATTTTGGTTTTTAATGGAGGGATATCATTCTAAATTCTTAATAGACTTACTCAAAGTCATATTCCACAGTTACTAAACTGTACAGGCAAAAATGCAAAAAAGATAGTTGCCAGAAATAACTATCACTTTTGAAAAGAATCTAATATGAAAATGAATGTCCTTTAGCAAGGAAATTTTGTATCATGATGTTAACTATAATCTGAATCAGCATGTCCTTTGTGAGGTAATGTTTTATCTTCTTTCTGAAAATAAAGATAACTTTACTCATCTTCAAATTTCTACCACTTTCTAATTTTCCATAGTTATTTAAAGATATCATTTCCATGATGACATCTGAAAGTTTCATTAGTATCTCAGGATATCATTCATTTTTATCTATATTTGAACCTATGGATATATTTTTTCATGACCACCCCCCCCCCAAAAAAAAAACAACTGGGCAGATTTTACTAAAATCCTCCTGTGTTTTATTTTTCATGTGTTTGATATGAAAATAAATGTATAATCAGTAAGATCATGATACATCTTTCACTCTGGTCATGGATTAGTTGTCCATTGTTTACCAATAAGTTCTTTATCATAGCACCCAGCCAGAATATTGGGCAGAAAATTCTGACAGTCAGATATGCATATCACAGAATATTCAGTAACTTACTAAAGTTTAGGGCAGTGAAGTAGATAGATATAATGGGCTATTATAAGATGCTCATATGCATCAAAATTTTACTTAAGAATAGGGATAATGAGTTGCCATTCTGTGAATTATTAAGATCTCTATGCTTAAAATGATGTAATTTAGTTTTCTGTTCATGGCTTTCAAAAATAGTATGATCCCTTTTCTCTTTTTCTCACAAATGCAAAATCCATAGAAATGAAAATTAGCTGCAGCTGTGATTTTATGAATAACCAGTTTCCTAGAAACTACATTGAAGGAAACTTCAATCTACAAATGAGTTTTATACCACTCTTGTAAGCACGTGCAGATGGGAGGTTTGTGAGTTTTCACTGTTGCTACTAAATATATTAAATATAATTTTTGAAGATGATGGCCACATTTTTTCTAGTTTAAGTTGACATTTAAATAAGTACCATTCTTATGGAATGGACCAACATATACATGTTTTAGCAATGGAAGCTTTAGCACTTGTCCAAAAAAATGGAAAGCTCATTTATTACAATATTTACTGATTTAAAAAAAAATCAATGAATTCTCGTTTATTCACACAAACAGGGAACTCTTATATCATCTTGTAATGCAGGATGATGACCATCATTTATTTTTTTGTTAAATATAAGCCTCTAAAATTGGGATCCCTGGGTGGCGCAGCGGTTTGGCGCCTGCCTTTGGCCCGGGGCATGATCCTGGAGACCCGGGATCGAATCCCACGTCGGGCTCCCGGTGCATGGAGCCTGCTTCTCCCTCTGCCTGTGTCTCTGCCTCTCTCTCTCTCTCTCTGTGACTATCATGAATAAATAAATAAAATTTAAAAAAAAAAATAAGCCTCTAAAATTTATTTATATAAAGTGTTATTTGAATTTTTTTTTAATTTTTATTTATTTATGATAGTCACACACAGAGAGAGAGAGAGAGAGAGAGAGGCAGAGACACAGGCAGAGGGAGAAGCAGGCTCCATGCACCGGGAGCCCGACGTGGGATTCGATCCCAGGTCTCCAGGATCGCGCCCTGGGCCAAAGGCAGGCGCCAAACCGCTATGCCACCCAGGGATCCCTATAAAGTGTTATTTGAATTCTTACTCTATGCAGGGCATTGGTACTTACTAGTCTTCGTGGAAAAAAAATAAAATAATCCAGAGTACATGTCTTTTTTTAAGTTTATAAACTACTTGGGGAGATAAGATATGTGTATCAACAGATTGATTATAGACCCTAGGCAATTCTAGGCAGTCATTAAATACACAATTTTTGAATTCTGGTAAAAAAGAGATGATAGTTGATGCTCATGGTAAGTATAATACTTGAAATGTTATATTCAAATAACCCTATTTTTTTCTTTCACAAATTTTCTATTCTGATTGAACAAAGAAATATAGAAGATGTGTTATATCTGAAATACTATTAGGTATTTGACAAAGCTTCTTATGGTGAGATATAAATAAGTGATTGGTAATGTATTTACTAGTAAATATTGGACTAACGTAATGACATAACCACAAAGTCTTTGATTAAAAAGGTTAATACCAGTCTGATGGACAATTTTTCTTTAAAGACCTTATTTATTTGTTCATGAGAGACAGAGAGAGAGAGAGAGAGAGAAAGACAGAGAGAGACAGACAGAGACAGAGAGAGAGGCAGAGACACAGGCAAAGAGAGAAGCAGGCTCCATGCAGGGAGCCTGACATGGGACTCCATCCCGAGTCTCCAGGATGAGGCCCTGGACTGAAGGTGGCGCTAAACTGCTGAGCCATCTGGGCTGCCCCTGACGGACAATTTCTATTAGGGACTCTTTTCTTTGACCTACCCATCACCAGCATTTTAAATATTTTATATATTTCTTAGACCAAGACATTGAATGTTTATTTACAAGATTTGTAGATGAAAGAGATTCTTTATATTATTAAAAAATACCTTGACACACAGAATCAGGACCTAAAATATCACAACCAAGAATGATTCATCCAAAAAAAAAAAAGATCCATAAAATCAATTTTAATAAACACTGATATATGTGTGCACTTGGGTTCAAAACACATTAAAATGTTAAAATATAGATAAACAATATGAATATATTCACACATACGATACTGATACTAAGCAAGAAGACTCAGTAGGCAGTAATTTCTACATAATGTTTAGCCTGATATGAGTAGGGAAACTGCTCATTTGATCTCACAAAGCTGCTTTAATGAGTGCATCCTATCTCAGCTATTATATTGTCTATTCCATAGCTTACATTTCTACCTCAATGTCAATAGCTACCTCATAGTCATGATAATAGCAGAAATTCTCCATCCCAAAATGACCATTCTTATGCTTTTACTGTTCCAGGGCTTCCTCTTGCCTCAGTTGCTAATTTGAGAAATGTGTAAGTCAGCCTCAACTTTATGCCTTTCAAATAATTAATTGGTGTATCATGTGTGTTTTGCCAGTATAGTTGGAGTCGCTTAGAACTGGGTTCAAAGTGGGCAAAAATAGCAGTATTCATTCGTTTATGCATCATTCCTTCATCCAATGCCTTAAACAATGGTTATTGAATACAGAGTACAAGATTGTGTTTTCAAGGGTGTATACCCCAGTAAGGAGATAAAATTTTGTAAAAGAATTGGAATACCAATACCAATATCTCCAGTAAGGAGATAAAATTTTGTAAAAGAATTGGAATACCAATACCAATATCTCCAGTAAGGAGATAAAATTTTGTAAAAGAATTGGTATACCAAGAAATTTAAGGAGCAAGAAAGATAGGTGGGTTGAATGTTAATAACAGTGAAAAAGAAGTTATTTCTGAAGTGATTCATTTATCATTAATTAGGAAATTAACACAATTCCATAGGCTTCTTCTCGGTGTTTTATGCTAAGGTTATCTTTTTTTTTTTTTAATCACCTTTTTTACTATAGAATCACAGTAAATAAAGTAAACCTTCAGTTTTAGGTTATAATGGTTTTGATTGTCATTTTGATTTTGAGATGGCTCCTTATTTACCAAATTCAATGCACACAGCAATCATTCCCAATATACATCTGCATTCAAAATGTTCTTCCTTATAGGAATAAGAAGAATCTAAAATTAGAAGAATATTACTCTTCAGAATGAGAAAGAAAGATGCCAGTTAGCAACTTTGGGGACTGTCATCTCTTCAAACTGTAACCATAGTTGGTTTTGGTTAAAAATTTCATGATGCTTTCACCAACACAGTTTGGAGTTATTTTATTTTGACACAGGTTGAGGTAAAAAATAATTATTATAATGCAAAGACAGAAGGATCAGTACTTTTATATTTTTATTGTATATATTTGCATTCAATTAAATTTGCTCTAAAACAGCTCACATCTCTTGTGTATGGAAAAAATCTCCAACCGCCTGAACATGCAGTGTACTTTGAGTGGCTAGAACATTTTTTAAAGTGATGCTGTTCAATGTCTCAGTGCAGTAGCTTCTCCCAGTTTCATCAAGATCTGATTTCTGCTAAGTTCAGTTGGAAATACAAGCTTAACACAAGGAGCTGAAATCCTGTCACTGGAAAATAAACAGGACAACTCAGACTTCTTGGGTAACTTCCAGTGCCTATTACTTGACAGAGTTTTTAGCTGAGTTTAGTAGAGGGCACTTAGTCCTTTAACAGAACTGTTGCTGTTCTATGCACTGTCACCACTATGGTGCTCATCAAAATAACACCTCAGAAAAAAAGCACAGAAATGTTCCCAAAGACCCGCTAATCTGAAAGAAAGTCTTTTTTTTTTTTTTTTTTTAGGCTTCTTTTTCCCTTGGCTGACTAAAAAAAGCACTAAAACTACGTTAGCAGATATTGAAAGAAGAAAAGATAAGTACTAGAAAAAAATTCTGACATACAACAGAATCAGATACCAGCATGGGATGGGATAGATCTACTCTAGTCCAAAATACAAAAAGCATTCATCAGCTTACTGGGAAATTAATTAGCAAAATGAAGTTAGGGTATTAGAAATACTTGAGAAAAAACATCTCCAGTTTATTGTGCTGTAACTGGTTATTTTGACATTGCCTGTGTGTATTTTCAACCTTAATGCACTAGTTAGGAAGGAAAAAAACAATTTTAGTTTTCATGTGAATGGTTGGAGAGGCAAAGACAAAGCTGTATTCTATAACCAAACTTCTTCTTCTTCGTCGTCTTCTTCTTCTTCTTCTTCTTATTCTTATTATTATTATTTTATCAATTAGGACTATACTTGTTCCTGCTGAAGAAAGAAAACCTGTATTAAGCAATAAACCTTGATTAACATTTTAATGCTCATGCTTCCGCATATTCATGTCCTTGACAATGAAATAGCAATACTCAGGAAAAGAATTTATCTTTTCTGACTTATGTGTCTGTTCACTTTCTTCTTCCATTTTAAATGGATTTTTCTTTTATGTAAAAAGTTCACATTTTACCTGTATGTCCTCGTTAAAGAATGCTGATCAACAGTTACAGGTTCACCACTAAGCTTAGAAAATAGAACAACGCGAAAGCCTTTGAAGACGCTCTGTAAAAGTATTACCTCCTCTCCCTTCTTCCAGGGGTAGCCTTTATTTTGAATTAGTATTACTTATGCTCTTGCTTTTCTTTATCGGTTTTCTTTCATTTTCTCTTTCTTACACACATACACACTCTCGCATACACTCACACACATACAAACTGTATATTCAATTCACGTTCCAATAAATATCATGATATTTAATGAACATGAGGTAACCCTTCTTTGGTGATTAAAACTCAAGCAGCCTGTCAGTGCTATTGGTCTAAATATCAGTTAAGATTTTATGGTATTGATGATGAAGAATGTATGGAAGAATTTTGACTGCATGTGACTTGATCGTAATGATATGCTGTTTCTTCAATGTTATTTGACTAAATCTCCAATTCATATTTCCTTTCTAATTATCTGCCTCTTTCACTTGAATTACAAAAAATATATGAATTAACTCATTTTCATTATGTACAATCAAGATTTAAACATATAGTATTTTTAAAATATTTTTAGGTCTACAAGTGTATTTATGTTAACAGTGTGGGACTTCATTAGCCTATTGCTTATTTCAGAGTCATAACTGCTTAAGGAAACGTTTACAACTATATAAACTGTGGTTATTCGTTTTTATTCTGTATTTGAGTACTGTTTGTAAGTTCTGTACCTTTTTTCCTTTACTCATTATCCAGTTTCTAGTTTCTGATTATCTCCTCCACAAAGAAAAAGAAACGATAGTAAACCAGTGTTCTCTTTTTTCACTTTTGTTCAAATATGTTTGGGGACCCTGAAGTCAAACTCACATTATATCACTTAGATTTTGTAGTTCTTTTGAGTATTCTGTTTTTTATGCTATTGCTGAGTCCACTTCCTATCTGGGATGTCAGACAAAAAAAAATAAATGGTTCTGTGGGCTGGAAGCCATCATATCACAATTATGATAAGTGCAGTGGTTAGATGTTCAAGATTTGCTGAAAGGACAGAGCTGCTTTTCTCGACCAGTCTAAAAAGGTCATAGAAGGTGTCTTTAAGGAAGTGAACATTTAAAACAGGTCTGGAGATTGCTAGATTAAAGCAAGTGTGGCTGGCTGTTCTAGGAGTGTGCAAAGAGACAACATGACATGGTCAGCACGTGGCAAGTCACATTCAAGGTATTTGGAGAATAGAGCTGTTAATAGGATGCCCGCTAGGTCATAGCTCAGGAGAGCTGAATGATAGATAGCTTATGACCATCAAGAAATTGTATTCTCTACCTAATTAGGATGGCACTTACAGGAGCTTTATGGAGCTAGTGTGGCACTGCCGTCATTACTTTACATAGATTCATTTCTACAGCAAGCATTTTGCAGCAATACATGTGGAGTACAGCCCACAGATTATATTCATTGTGTAATAGAGCAATAAGGCCTTATCCTCTTAGATTAACATATTTTTCTGCATAGATATAATGAAATGTTTAAGGCGAGCACTAACTAAAGCATATTAACAAGGATTTGTGTGTTCCTCAGACCAAGTCAGTTATAAACACAATTCTTTTTGTATCCCAGTTTTGTTTCATTTAATATGGGATATATTTTGGTTTTGGTTTTTTAAGATTTTATTCATTTATTTGAAAGAGAGAGAGAAAGCGCATTAGCAGAGGGAGGGAGAAGCAGATCCTTTGCTGAACAGGGAGCCTGATATGGGGCTCAGTCCCAGGACTCTGAGATCATGACTTGAGCTGAAAGCAGATGCTTAACCGACTGAACCACCCAGGCGCCCTTGGGGTGTATTTTGTGTATATGTTTTGTTCTGTATTGGATATATTTTGTTGCCTCATTTTATAGGCATACATTTCTTTTATAATTTTAAGATTACATGAAGCTAGAAATGCCTGCTAAAATTAAAGAACAAATACATGGTGAAATATTTTTATCAAGCAGAACCCATCAGGTATCATTATTAGAGTTTGAACAGCTCAATAATAAAAGAAATAAAAATATCAGTAGTAAATGTATAAAATGTTGAAAAAATACGGACTGCAACTTCAACACTGAATAAAATGATGACTTGCTATTAAAATAATTATTTAATGCAAAACAGTGATATTATTGCATTATACATAACATCTCTGAATGATGAGTTTTGCTTCTCTATCATCTTCCTCATTTGTAAGGATACAATTAAGGAATATATTAAGACATTTACATCTGTTGCATGTAGTTCAGGGCTAAACATGTTTGTACTGTATGATAGTCTCCAGTTTTGTATTTCAATATAGCAAGATCCAAATTTTATTCATCTTTTTGCTATATGTAGAGATTGTTTCCCTTAATTATGTTGTTGTATGATTTGCATTATTTTACAATTACAATAAGGGCATGATGCTATTGTCTTCCATTTTAATATAAGTGCATTGTTTAGCTCCCCAGCATGTAAATTGTGGTGCTGAGCAAAATGCTGATATTTTATGTTGAAAAGATAAGATTGCTAGGCCTTATTGTTTCAAAAGCTTTCAAGTCAAGCATATAATTAATGTATGTGCATGTTAAAATATGTTGTTATGCTTGAAATGTTTTTTTACACTTTAAATTTTATACTGTGTAAGAAATGTTTCTGCTCTAAAAAGAAACCTTGTGCTTGTAACCAATTAAAATGGGCTATTTAGTAAATGAATGCAAAGTATAAGGTTAGCTCTTTTATTTCCAAAATCATTCCTCCCAACTAATTTTGCTGAACCAATTGATGCATGTTGAGCTTGATTCCTACTTTTTTTTTTTTTTTTTGCTTTGAATTGCCCTACAGGCTATGTTAAGCTCAAACTACCTCTTCATCTTTCTTCATAAACTTTTATTAGTTTTTTACAAATTGTGTAAGACAGTTGTTTTCTCCCTTTCTGGAGTGTCTTGAAATTACTCTAAAATGTCAGACAGAAGTGGTCCTACAGTAAACCTCTGGAAAGCGCACCGATCTCCATCCACAGCTAATGATTTATTATTTTCCCTATTTAAATCAATATGGGTTTTGGGTAGTATTCCATAGGTGGCTGAGAGCAGAAATCTGTGCCCAGTAGAACTGGATTTTCTTATAAATCTCAAAACACTTTTAGCTAATGCATCTTAAAATGATGCCAACATATGGCACTCCTTGTTCTGTCTTCTCTCCACTGGCCACTTAGCAGATGGCTTCTAGCCCACAGAACTATGCCCTCCCATGCTCCACTAATGACCCTATTGTCAGCACTCTTTATCTTCTAAGGGATCATGTAGTTTGCACAACACAGGAAAGCCTGTCCCTGAGTGGTGAGTTAGAGCTGAATTACAGCTCAGCCTTTGCTACCCAAGTTTTATTCACTTGGCAAGCTACCCAAAGGAACTGTTTTTGGTGGTTGTTGTTTTTTCCCTAGATTTAAAAGCAGAGGGGGAGCCTTTCCCCAATTCTTGCCATGCTCCTGTATAGTTTAGCTCTGTGCTTATCAGAGAGTACACATGGAGTTGTGGCATAATGAAAATACTTCCTATTCCTTATAATATTGACATATATTAATGAGGATGTGAATCAATGAGGTTATTGTCCATCTTGGAAAGGCAAATCAATACATGTGAGACTGTCTCTCTAGAATTCTTAGCAAAGAAACGAAGAATTTGACTTGATTACATCACTTGACTTAGAGAAACTTGAAATGACATTTTAATGAGGTATTTGCCTGGAATAGACCTGAATTCTGGGGATATAAAAAGGAACTGACTTGGAGTCCTAGACTTTAGTGAGATGATTTTTGCTTTTACTTATTTGTTTGTTTGTTCACTGATTGTGTGTTATAGTTACTTGAATGAACCATGAAGGATCTTTATTTTTCTAATCAGTTTCTATTTACAAATGTGCAATATTTACTAAGAAGAAAAAAGACTATATGTAAGAAACATATGCCTCATACACCAATGGCACTGATTTTTCCAAAGCTATCCTGAACCTTGACACAATTTGGAATTGTGTTCTCAGTGCAGTAGCTCTTCCCTCAGAGTTCAACATCTTAGCTGTCAAACTTCCCCTAAACTCATTAGAACTCATTTGTCTCTGTCAGTGGCATGTTCTCAAGAGCCAGTTCATGCCAGGCTGCTTTGTCTCACAGCCACTTTGAATAAGGCCAGTTTCCAAGAAAAAAGAGAACCTATGCTTTGGAATGCATCATATCTCAGGGAATTACATAATTTTTTCTTCTTTACAAAGTTCCACTTGCAGGGAAAAGTGCAGGTTAAGCACTGTCTAAATAAATTAAATGCTGCATAATAAAAATACCTTTCTATAAAAAATTCCACACAGAATACTGTACGCTGGCCCAAATGAACGTAGTAGAGAGATTCTCACCACCTTGGCTGAAGGACAACAAATAATGTAGGATAATCTCTTAATATTCAGTTTTGAAGTGCCTTAGTACCATATGTTGTGATAAAAATAAAACATATGTAACACTCTGATCATTTGTTTTAATTGATGGGTAGATTTGGGGGCACCTGTGTGGCTCAGTCAGTTCAGCAACTGACTCTTGATTTCGGCTCAAGTCATGATCTCAGGGTCTTGAAGTCGAGCCCTGCATGGAGTCTGCTTGAGATATTCTCTCCGTCTTCCTCTGCCCCTTTTCTCTTCCCCTCTCTTCTTCTCTAAAACAAACAAACAAACAACAAACAAATAACAACAAAAAACCCAAAAGAGCCAAAGGTAGATTTTTTTCTCTTTCTAAGAATAGATAATGGATGAAATAAATATACTTAAATTCTTGATCTGTAAATATAATTTCTCTCAATCTAGTTTTCTCTTAAATAAAAGTGAATGTGAATGATTCCTTGGCTATACTCAAGTGACTATATAGCATCAAATTTTAATGGCTGAGTAAAGGTTGGAAATGACATTCTCTTAGAAAAATGGAGTAAAAATAAAGAAAAATGGCCAAACAGAAGACTACAACAATGACCAATGTTATCTTCCATCATTTCTATCTGCTCAAATATAAAAGCAAATAAACTACCGGAGGTACAAATTTCTATGACCTCAAATGTTTTAGCCTCAACAGGTTTGTTAAGGTCTGTAGTCTCCTATTTTGAAGGTACACAGTCTAGTGAAGATGATATTTCACATATTATTAAAGTGAGATGAGTCCTAAAATTATATGAGCAAAATGTTATGGAAACATAGAGGAGAGACATTATCACTTGGGAAAGCATCTTAGAGATGTCATATTGGAATGGCACTTGAAAAAAGCATTTCTTGCTTCAAACTCCTTCATCATAGTGCCTCCAAGGTTATCCTTGTAAGAAATGGAATCAGCAAAACACCACGATCAGATTTATGGTTTATAGGAAGACCTATTTCAGTGGAGAGGCTATTTAAAAGCCCAGACAAGAGCAATTAAAGTAGAAGTGGTAGAAAGAGGGGGCATGAGGAGAGAATAGAACAAATCAGAGAACCTTTTAAGAAGTAGAATTAACAGTGACAATTAGAAGAGAAGAGGCAGCAAGAAGAAAAAATTATCAGGGATTGCTCAGTTTCACTGTTCTCATAGATTATTAGTATAAAATAACTGAATTTGGGACAGAAGTAATAGTGCAGCTTTAAGCATGATGATTATATTTTTTCATGTGATGATTTTGTGTGTGTGAGAATATTACTTTAATTTTAGATTGGTAAACTATACCCGGTATTTCTTGGCATTCAGATCGATTTTTTTTTTTTTTTTTTTTTTTTTTTAAGATTCCACCACCAGTAGGCTCTATGTCCTCTCTTGTACCTCTCTCCCTATGGATCCAGGCTGACTGGGTAACTCCTGTTTCCACCTGTTATTAGATGGGTGACCTTGGAAAAATATGGAAACCTCCCTGTGCTGTCAGTTATGTTACCTGTCAAATGAAGATGATAATGATAGGATGTACCTCATAAAGTCAATGCAAGATTTAAGTTAATGCACATGAACTTCTTTATTTATCTTTTTGGAAAATGGAATTTAATTAAAGTTAAACTTTATTATTTTTAACAAGTCCTTTGAGAGTAAGTATTAGGAGTCCTCTTCAGATCATAGTTATCTTGAAAACCAAGAGCTTAAGATGTTCATTGGCTATAATTTTTTTCAACCAACCATACTTATACATAAAATCCAGATTAGGATTTCACAATTATGAAACATTTTAAAATGCATATAGTTCTTATTAATTACATGATGCCAATAGTTTTTCTGTCATTCCAATGTATCAAATCTTCATAATACAACATCAAATAATTATTTGGCCATTATAGGGAAAACTAGACTTTAAGAGTTTACCTTAGGAGAAAATGTTTATCTGTAGCCATTTTTAAATTTTAAGTGAGTACTTTTGATTTTGCCTATTTTAATTTGGTGTTCTGCCCAGACACCATTTGGATCTGATCAAAATGACTTGGTTTCAATATGCTCTTCATTTCTGGATTTTTCCAGTCATCATTATTACTTGTTCTCCCCCTGCACCAAGCCACACAGCATTTCCTTCATTACTTTGGTATAGTTAGGTGAACAGGGGCCTACATACCAAATAAAATACACTGAACAGCCTCAATATTAGAATGAATCTCCAAAGAGAACTTTATACTTGTCTCTACTTCTTAATTGTCTAATGAAATCATGGAAATTGGCTTTATCTGGGCTCTGATTTGCCCTCATTGTTTATTATCTACCTAATTAGTGGCTAATGAGCTTATACATATTGAAAGAGTAAATTAAAATATAATATTTATACTTTTAGTGAGGTGAGAGAAAGTGGAGTTCTGCCTTCTTTAGAGTTACTTAGTGTAGAGTCAAAGAAGGACATGTTTAGGAAAGGGTTTTTTACTTCTTTGAAGGAAAGAAAAACAATATAACATTAATACATCATGAAGAACTTTTCCTCCTTTATGCTGAGTGAGAAAAAAGATCTTGGGTACTTTAAGGAGCATTAGTTCAGTGGCAATGAAGGAGAGAATAGATGACCTATAAATGATCTGTTTTTATTTTAAAGTTTAAAATATAAGTCAGTCTTTACTGTGTTTGAATTCATTTAGGAGTAAGATTATTTCTTGCCCTATTTGTTTCTATTAAACTTTTAGACTCAGTAAATCTAATGGTACCTTCACTAAATTTTACTTGTCTTTATCATAATCATGTCTGTGATCTTTAATTACCATGCCAATTAGATTTGTCTTCAGAACCTATGCTTTTAGTTTCAATGATGTGGTCTATACTTTCCTTATCATTGAGACTCAAAATCACAAGCAAAGATATTTCAGAAGAATTATCTTGCCACATTTGATAGATTTTGAAGATAGTGTACGCCCTAAGGCAAAACTTGAAAAGAGACAATGTCTTCTTTGGTGTCTTTCCATTTCTTCTTTCTGAGGCTTTTGCTTATTTATCATTTATTAAGCAATATGAGTTTTCATAAAGTTACTTAACCTCCATGAGATTTGGATTCCACATTGATAAGATTGACATAATGATGCCTGCTTTTCCTCCTCCTAAACTTGTTTGAAGAACCAAAATTCAAAATGAAAAATTCTATTAGGAGTTTTAATAAAAATATCAATCAATAAAACAAAGACCACTGATGTACAGTACTAGTGCATACAGGCTAAGAGTCAATACTGGTCTAAAACATTTGGTGAAACTATAATGGTATACATATGAAATGTAAGCTGTTAGTAATATTAATAGATGACTCTCAGAACAGAGAACCTTAATTTATAAGTACAAATCAGGAATGATAGGATTTAGGGAAGATGGTCCAGATATATTTAAAGGAAAAATGTCGCTCTAGAATGTATCTTTTCAGATTTCATAAGTAGTTAATAGTTCTGTTTACTATTTTTGAGAATCCACTGGCATACAGGTAAAGGTTTCATTGCTTTAACCTAGATTTGCTTATAAGATTAGAACACCAGAATAATCGGCCTACATATTGGTAAAGAAATAAATGAAAAAAAAGCAAACTTATTGGTTTTATTTTCAATTTAAAGTTTGTTATTTTTTTAGGACTATGGTGTATACTTGAGTTAAAAAAAAAAATCAGCCTTGACATTGGAATAAGATGTAGTTTGGTTTAGATCCTATCTTCACCATTACAGGCCATGTCCCTTTCAGCAATTTAATCTACTAAACATTTATTATATGTGTGTACTACATGCTGTGTAATTGAAATATATATATATAAAAAATGACATGGTCTCTTCCCTCAGTTTTATCACATTCAGTTTAGATAGATACAGAAGGAAAGAGTTAGTGACAAAGTAAAGGAAGTTTCTGATTCCAAAGGAAGAGTATCTGTCTCAGTCTATGTGTAAAGGGATGTGAATGTCAATGTGTTTGTGGGAGGAGGGCAAAGAAGGAGAACTTCATGGTAGAGAGCCGAAACCTGGACTGGCCCTTAATCATTTTACTTGGCTTTCCTTCCATTTTCTGCAATTTGGAGGAAATAACACCCAGGGTACTTTTGCAGGGCAGGAGGATTAATATGATAGTATTACTGGAAGCCTGTGTGACAGAGCATGACAGCTTGGCTTGAAACAGACTAGAACCTAAAACAAGGCCCACAGTAAGAGGATAAGGATCTGGGAAGGAAGGCTTATATTGGAATGGCAGTCTATGAGATGTTGGCATAAAATCCCTAGTTCTGCATGCCAGGAAGGAAAACATCTCGTCCATAAAATGAATCTTGATAGCTGAAAGATAGGAGCAATGGGAAAGCAAAAGAAAAGAAAATTCTAGGAGAGATAATTTTTCCAAAACCAAAGGATCAGAACAAATGATTATCTACAGAAGAGCTAGTTGGCAAAGCCACCATCACCAGGCCTGCATAAAGGAAGGTGAATTTAGTCTTTAAACAGAAAGAATGTTGGATTCGAACAGGCAAGAGAAAAATGGAGTCCAAGACCTAGAAGACAATAGACAGATTATCAGAATGAAAAGTTTGGAATATGCTTGGAGGCTGAAGGCCAGTTGCAGAAACTGAGGCCCATGGATCCTGTCAGATAAATAATGGCCTCTTCTTCCTATATTCTTAATAGTTTAGATAAAGCTTTTTAATCCCTCCTGCTTAAGATAAGCATTCATCTAGAAATTGAGGTAGGACCAAGTCTAAAGAAAGGGCTCACATGACCCCAACAATGGGAGAAATGGTTGGCAAAAATTGGGAATTCAAATCTGGAATTCTATAGTAAATTCCTTTACTCACTTGCAGTTTGTGCAAGTGACTGGTTTGGTGGCCTTGTGCAAGTCAGTTACCTCATCTTCACATTCCTCATTTGCATTTGACTTTGGTTTGGGGGACCTAATGAATTCCTAAAACATACTTAATTTATTTTTAATTTATTTGTTAATATTTATCTTTATCATATTTAAAATAGAATTTAAAGAAGCAATTGAGTTTTGTAGGACTTAATATATTGGCTTCATGTTATGTGGAATAATTCTTCATCTTTGTCCTTATCATTACAATTACTTGAGGCAGATGTTCAACTATTTCTAACCTAGATGCAAAATAATATATTGCTCAGTTTTTCTTTATGTATATATTCATTGCAGACAAGGACAGTTTTCTTTTACAAATTTAATTTACTATGAAAAACTGTTATGCTCTATGTGGTTCCTTTTTTTTTTTTTTTAATTAGAGAAAAGGGAACTTTAATCAAGGTTAGGATAACCAGTGCTTGTAGTTTTAAATTTTCCTTTTCAGTTTGCTAATGTAAAGAGACTCACATTTAAAATTATTTTCCTAAGTCACAGAATCTTCTTGGTGAAACTGCTGGCAATGTAAGCAAAATTAATTATCTTTTCAAATTACATTTTTTTTTTCTAAATAATGGTGGTAGGAGAATAGTGCTGATTAATGCTCATATTTTGAGATTGCTGCTGAGGGCCACACTGGGGTTCATTGTGCACAGGTTTGAAAATCAATGCGTGATCTAATCCAAATGGGTAAATCTAACATTAATTTTTAAGACAGTAGAGATTTTAACCAAAGATTTTAAAGATAATTTCTATAATCTGTTAAAATTGTCTCAGATATTTAATTATTTATACAGTAAGGTTAAATATGTGACCTGAAATGAAGCTGAAAGGTAATAAAAGCAAAACTAATTCTAGATAGATGACTTTCATAATAATTTAGGAGAATCAAATTACAAAGACTGTTAGAAAGTAAATTTCTATATTTTAAAATAATGGAATAAGATCACTGTCTTATTATATTAAGCTATATTATTAGGTAATACAGAAAAATACAATTGGATGAAATTTTAAAGTCACTTCACTTATATAGTCTTTTAAAATTTAGGAATAATTTAAACTCAGTAAAGCAATGTCATCCATGAACATCTAGATTCTAGAATGTTCTTAAAATCATCTGAGTCTTAGTTACATTGAAAAATCTCTAATACTCTGTAAAATTATTCTGCCAGAGGTAATAATTCCCTTTTTTAATAACAGAGGTAATTCAAGATTATTGAAAACTGGCAGGCGATATGTTTGCTGATCCCGTGTAAGGAAAATTATAAAAATCATCTAAAATATAGACCACATTAATAAGATTCCTTGCTGTTATGGATTGAATTGTGTCTCCTCAAAATATCTTGAAGCCTTAACCCCTAGCACCACAGAATATGACCTTATTTGGACACTGGGTCATTACATAAGTAATTAAGTTAAAATGAGGTCGTTAGACAGCCCTAAACCAGTATGACTGCCATCCTTGTAAAAGGGGACAATTTGGATACAGAAACAGACATGCGCAGAGGAAAGATGATGTGAAAAAACAGGATGTCATCTACAAACTAAGGACCATGTGAGGCTAACAGATGCTAGGAGAAGCCTGAAACAGTTTCCTTCTCACAGGCAACAGAAGGAACCAGCTAACAACTTGATTTTGGACTTCTAGCTTCTAGAACTGAGAAAACAAGTTTCTGTGTTGCAAGCCACCCAGTTTGTGGCCCTTTGTTACTACAGCTCCTTGTCCTCTGGCTTCTTATTAAGTTTGCAGGATGGGAATCCACAGAAGATAAGAGAGAATAGGCAAGCAGAGTCAGGGCATTTGTTTCTCCTTTCATGGCAAGCCCTGGGATTGGCTGGGCTCTCCTTAGGGTGCCTTCTCCATACAGTTGTCCCCTCTAGATTCTGAAAGCACTCTCTCTCCTTGTTTCTTTATTTCCAGGTGTTCAAAGGGCTCCCTGTTGCTGCAAGGCTCAGGGGCATGCATTATCTCTTACTGTTCAACTAAATCTTTTCCACATATTTTTGAAATAATCCCTTTGTTAAACTCTTATGGAAGTATCTGCTTTGTAGGTAACACTTTTTCCTGACAGGACCTTGACTAATATAGCGCTTCCTCTCCTAAAGGGAATTGATTACCCTGTATACTGTTATTGGGCATTGTACATATGATAGCACTTATCACTGCATGTTGTAATGATTTGCTTAAGTCTTTCCATCTATAAGGGAAGTTCCTTAAAAAGCTATTTATTCCCTATGTAAAGTCAGCACCTTACACAGGTTCTGGCATAATGTAGGCCCTCAAAATATAATCAATGAATGGATGCATATATTAATATTTATTTCTTAAATGTTTGCCTATCTTCTTTAAATGTTTGCATATTCTGTTTGCAGATAACCACAAAAAGTGACTTCAGGTAGCTAACAAAAATAAGCATTATATAATATTAAACATTAATAGGTGAAGAAATTAAAACTAAAGACTCATAAGGTCAGGGAAAGAATCATGAATGTAGGAATAAGATTAGTACATGAAACGCCATATTATGCAGATCAGTAGCATTATATTTATATTTATCTATTGTATTCGTTTTGGAAAACAGATATGGCTCTGTGCTTTCTGACAGACAATGTGAAGGCAAAAGCAACTCAGTTACATGAATCATGGTATAAATATGTTAAATATTAATTAATTACTTAGGCAATGTGCCCAAATTCCAAATACTGAGAACAGATGCAAATATTAATCTCCAGTGATATTCCTGAAGAAATGAGCATGTCATGAAGTGAACAATGGCTTCAATATACTTCTATAGATAATTAAAAAGGGAGTTTCATAAGCATGTGTTTGCACTATACTCTCTTGTAGCCAATAGTATAATGCCCAAGTAACGTTCAATAAAGACTACTCCAATGAAACAGGCTAAACATCAATCAGGTGCAGCATCAATCAGGTGCCCTGCCAGAGTGGATTTATCTAAGCATACCTTCACCGGACCTAGACTATTTATGACTGCCTATAGTTTTGATGTTATGATTCATGCCCATAATATCTGTATCATAAATATTATTTTTTTCAGAATGCTTTCTGTATTTGATGGCAATGATATTAAGTCTTACAGTACTAAGAATACAGATAACAATTGTTAACTGTTATAGATGAAAATACATGTATTTATAGAAAGCCAGGCTATGAGGTAGAAACTGCTTATGAATATTTTCAACCACCTGGTTAAGTTTATTTCATATTTTACAAAGAGATAAATGTTAAAAGTAGGAAATAAATTTAAAATGAATAAATACAAGTAAGTTTGTAAAAGCCAAAAATAAATGTCCTTTTTGTTCCTCCTACATTTTCCAGAGCAAGTCTCAGTAAATAATGAGATTTTTGAGCCGTATATCAGCTATTTGACATGAAAACCATTATTGAATAAAAATTTTTTAAAAAACTTATGTGATAAAATCTCACACTCCACACCTATTTCTTTTTCTGCCCCAGGGGAAGATGATACCCAGAAGAAGTTCACAGATGGCTTACTATTTGTCCTAAAAAAACAAAACAAAAAACAAACAAACAAAAAAAAACAAAAAAAACCATTGATTGCTTTCAAAGGATTACAGATCCATTGCTTACAAATCTCAGCATGTAGGAAGTAGAATAATTATGGCCCAGTTGTTATGGCCCTCTAGCACATCAGAGGTCTCTAGTGAGGAAAGAGTGTATGTGTGCATGTGCATGTGTAAGTTATGTTTACAGTATTTCCTATTCTTGTCAAAGAAAAAAAAAATAGAAACCCTTTTTTAAGACCAAAAAGCTTCCCTTAGTCTCATCTGGGCATCTTGAACTTCTCATAGTGCCAGCAATAATTGGTCTATCCGCTATCCTGGTGAGTTGAAAGGAGAAAACTCAGATTCTGATTTTCAGATTCATTCAATCTCAGAAACCAGACTTTGGCTTTTATTTCTCTATGCGGAAACATTAAATTCTTTGTAATAGAATTTGTTTTACTGCCTATTATTAACATGACTCTCTCTCTCTCCCTCATAATAGCATAGTAGTGTAATTTGGTTTGGGTGATTTTGTTGTTCTATTATTCAGCCTCCAGGATGGTCTCAAGTACCCTCTGTAAAAAATTGTATTTATATAAATTTTGCATATAAATATAGCATCTATCTATATCTATATATATGATCTTTAGTATGTTTACTTTGGGTCACTCAGTATCTTGTCAGTTTTTCTTAGGAAATGCATATGTTTCTGAGAACCTATAAAGACTTCTCTTATTTCTTCAGTTTACTTTTTTGTTCCTCGTATGCCAATATTCTCTTCCTCTTCTTCAAGAACTTCTTGGTTCAGAGTACTCACCAAATAATTTTTTGTTGTTTTTTGCTGATTAACGATCCCCTGGTTGGATTCTTCCTCTAAATTATCCTCATGCAATTCTGATTGTCTTCATCCAAAAGAAATGTCCACAGAGTCTCCTGTTTGCACCTTTTTTCATACCAACAGGGCCATGTCGCATATTTTCTTTGCCTTCTCAGGCTGTATGTATGTTGGGTTCCCTCCACTTTCAAAGGATCTCCTTCAAATTCTTCTCTTGCTCAGACTCCTGGTCATCCCTGTGCCACCAGAGGCTTTACCCAGTAGCCAGTGTGATCCTGGCAGTTCTGTGATCAGGCTGCCATACCACCATGTCTCTGTCCAGGTGCTGACTTTTTGAACAGTGTGAGGAATCTGACATGGACATGAGCTTGAAGACGTGGTTCTTCCTCTGCTCTGTAGATGTGGATAAATGAGATGCTTACAAACTGAGTTGAGATTTTGGCTTACAATAATTTAAGTTCTGATTTAATGTAAAGAGAAATAAATGATTGAGGTGCCAAATGTTCTACATCATGGATAAAGTTCTTAATAGTTTATCCTGAAAAAATTAAGGGTTGTTACCAAATATACTCGTTATCCAAAAAAAATGCTAATAAATTACTCAGAAAGCCCCTAATTAGAAGAGCTGTACTCTTCTTCTACAAACATTGAAGAGATGTAAGCTGTATCCAGTTCTAGGCAACTGGATAAATTAACTTACAATATGAACCTTTCAGGTATGAGCCGATTAAATGCTGAGTGTCATCAACTAAAACTGATTACTTGGGTTTTATTTTTTTTAATTTATTTTTGTATTGGTGTTCAATTTACTAACATACAGAATAACCCCTAGTGCCGTCACCCATTCACTCCCACCCCCCGCCCTCCTCCCCTTCTACCACCCCTAGTTCGTTTCCCAGAGTTAGGAGTCTTTACGTTCTGTCTCCCTTTCTGATATTTCCCACACATTTCTTCTCCCTTCCCTTATATTCCCTTTCACTATTATTTATATTCCCCAAATGAATGAGAACATATAATGTTTGTCCTTCTCCGACTGACTTACTTCACTCAGCATAATACCCTCCAGTTCCATCCACGTTGAAGCAAATGGTGGGTATTTGTCATTTCTAATAGCTGAGTAATATTCCATTGTATACATAAACCACATCTTCTTTATCCATTCATCTTTCGTTGGACACCGAGGCTCCTTCCACAGTTTGGCTATCGTGGCCATTGCTGCTATAAACATCGGGGTGCAGGTGTCCTGGCGTTTCATTGCATTTGTATCTTTGGGGTAAATCCCCAACAGTGCAATTGCTGGGTCGTAGGGCAGGTATATTTTTAACAGTTTGAGGAACCTCCACACAGTTTTCCAGAGTGGCTGCACCAGTTCACATTCCCACCAACAGTGTATGAGGGTTCCCTTTTCTCCGCATCTCCTCCAACATTTGTTGTTTCCTGCCGATTACTTGGGTTTTAGATAAGTTTATCTGGATGTCTTATTTCTAGGGGAAATTAGGAGGATGTATCATTAGGGATTACATTGGACTACATATACCAAATACTGCAAATTATAATATCTTAAGATTGTTTTTTGTTTGCTTTGCTTCCCTTGTCCCCTACCCCTCCACCCGCCATGTTGAGAGAAGTCCAAAGATAAACATTGAGAAGCTGGTGTGGTGACAACAAGGTTTTTTCAGAGATGCAGTAATCTCCTTTTAGCTTTCTGAGCCACCATCTCCAGGGTGTGTTTTTATCCTCATATTTACAAGATGGTTGCTGGAACTCAAGCAATTACAGCCTTCTTTTTTTTTCCAAAAAGGAGAGATAAAGAGCCAATGATAGTAGAATGTAGATCATTTGAGTCAGTCTTCTTGGAACCTCAGTGCTAACACTTTGACTTGCACTGCACAAACACATCTAAGATTTAGTGTAAAATATAGCCTTTTAGCTAGCTAATGTGCCGACCCTGACAAAAATCATGTTGTGCTTTTAAATAAGAGGCCAGTTGGGAATACAGTCTCTGCCATAAAAGATAAAATAACTTTTGAGACTATATGATACTCTATGGGTAGGAAAAATATCTTCATTTCCACAATACAAATGTATGTGAATATGCATGCATGTATGCTTGTGTGTATGTGGTGGGAGTAGGGTGAAGATTAGAAGAACACATACAACCAACTCATACAAAAGTAGTATCAATGTATCAATTTAGAACTAAAAAGAAGGCAGTAATCAGAATGTATCCCCATTTTTACCCCCAAAGAAATTATATCTAGGTGGAGTCACTTCCTGCTGTGGTTGATTATATACAGGGTCTTATTAACCATAAATATTAGGAATCTATATTGAGGTCATACAACTTATGCCCTTGGCTTATTCTTGTTTGTGAAATCAGAATATGTTAATAAAAACTCCAAGGAGTCTTTTTTCTTTTTTTTTTTTTTTTAACAGAGTTTTCCCACAAGACCCTAAGGTTTTCTTTAGAAAGTAGTTAAACAAAGGAATGCCTGGCTGGTTCAGTGGGTAAAGCATTGACTCTTGATTTTGGCTCAGGTCATGATCTCAGGGTTGTGACATTGAACCTCCTATCAGGCTTCACATTGGGTGAGGGAGCCTCTCTCCCTCTCCATCTGCCCCTCCCCACTCATGAGTTCTGTCTTTCTCTCTCTGTCTCACCTCTCTCTCTCAAAAAACGTAGTTAAATATGCAAGGACTATGTCTAAAACCTATGCACTTATACTCTCAAGTATTATCCTGAACAAACTTCACAAAAGTTTGTTTACATCTTAGATGAGATAATGAGTTAATGAATCTATAATATGCCACATGATTTGGAATAGATCGTAAATATTTATTTTTTAATTGAAATATAATTGACACATGTTAAATTAGTCTTAGGTATATACATAGTGATTGGACAAGTCTAAACACTATACTATGCTCATCACAATTGTATCATCATACACACTATTATAATACCATTAACTATAAGCTCTATGCTGTATTCTTTAGCCCTATGACTTACTCTTCTCATAACTAGAAGCCTGTATCTCCCACTCCTATTTACCCATTTTGTCCATTTGCATATCATCATTTTTAAATACATAATGTATTCTGGCTCTAATAATATAGAATGTTAATGTGATAAGATGAAAAATCATGGGCGAAGCTTCGATAATCTTCCAGGCAATAAACCTCCCCCAATGGCATTATTAGTTTGAGCTTATTTGTCATATGAATAATCATATGATTAATCATATTAATCATTAATCATACTCTATGATGTATTCCATGGACCTATATGCAAATCATCCTGGGATGGACAAAATTTAATTTATAAAACCAAAATATAAATTTCCTATATAATTACCGATAAAAATCTCTATTACTATAACTTACCAAATTCAAGATATGACTTA
This sequence comes from Canis lupus baileyi, assembly GCF_048164855.1. Classification (NCBI taxonomy): domain Eukaryota; kingdom Metazoa; phylum Chordata; class Mammalia; order Carnivora; family Canidae; genus Canis; species Canis lupus. The sequence continues at coordinate 65,675,574 of NC_132841.1, forward strand.
CTGTAATTGGAGGAGGTTTACTTCTGAATTCTGGCCATTGTAGCTCTCTGTCTCAAGGAAACTGCTGAACGGACTAAATGAAGAAGAGAAACACAAAACAACAATATCCCTTCTCACTTCTTTGTTTAAAAAAATGAGCTTTAGGGCACCTGGGTGACTCAGTTGGTTAACTGTCTGCCATGGCTCAGGTCATGATCCTAGGGTCCTGGAAGCAACCCCCAAATCAGGCTCCCTGCTCAAGAGAGTCTGCTTCTCTCTCTCCCTCTGCTGTTCCCTGTGCTCATGCTCTCTCTCTGTCTGGCAACTAAATAAATAAAATCTTAATATATATAAAAATGAGTTATGTAATACATGTGTTATATGCCATGAACCATTTTTTGGGAATATGCATGGTACACTGTCTTTAATAAAATGCCTTTTTTTTTTTTTTTTTTTTTTTTTGTAGACCACACATACTATCCTAGTTTAAGGAGAGAAACATTGCTTAATGTTGAAACAGCCAGAAAGGAATGTGTTGAGGGGAGATGTGAACTGTGCCTAAAAGAATGGGTGGAATTTGCAGAGGTCCACTCTGGTGAGGAGACACTTCCCAGAAGGGCAGACCTGAGAATGATCTCTGTGTTTGTGTAATGATAAAGTAAACCATTTCTTTGCAAGATATGTATATGATGGATATTAATATAAAGTAAGACAAAGGCCAAGATATTAAAATAATAACTGCTTCATGAATTAAAAGTTGACTTGCATTTATATATCACAAAGAGTCACCTTCTCTATTCATAATGTTTTTATATTTTTCTTAAATGAAAGAATTATATTAATGGTAAATTTAATAAAATATCTTGAGGGGTTCATATTTTATTTTATCCCATGTGATATATTACTCGATTTAGGTTACATTTCAAAGGTTACATATTTACTATTTGAAACCGGTAGCAAATACTCTAGAATCTGAAAAGATGTTTTATAATGTAGTTATGCTGAGGTGTCTGAGTGGCTCAGTCAATTAAGCATCTGCCTTTGGTTCAGGTCATGATCCCAGGGTTCTGGGATTGAGCCCTGTGTTGGACTCTCAGCTCAGCAGGCAGTCTGCTTTTCCCTCTCCTCTCCTACTTGTTCTCCCTCTCGAATAAATAAATAAATCTTTTTAAAAATGCGTTTATGGGTGGAGGGTGAAGTAGCTGACTGGACAGGTGAACAATTTCTATATATCCACTCCATGCAGAACTCTAATAGAGCTGTGGTCTTACTTGCTTATGGTATCATTGAATGAATACTATATCTCTTTGCATATTCACCACCTCTAGTTTTTTTTTTTTTAATTTTTATTTATTTATGATAGTTACAGAGAGAGAGAGAGGCAGAGACACAGGCAGAGGGAGAAGCAGGCTCCATGCACCAGGAGCCCGATGTGGGATTCGATCCCGGGTCTCCAGGATCGCGCCCTGGGCCAAAGGCAGGCGCCAAACCGCTGCGCCACCCAGGGATCCCGACCTCTAGTTTTTATAATAACTTCCATACTTGACATTACTGCTATTCAATAAAAGCCTTGAAGATAAGAGCATATCATTTTAGTTAAGCAAGTGATTTATATAGAGTGGAAGCTTAACACATTTTTCTTGAATTGAATTGAATAGTACTTATAGCAACATAATTTTCTTCATGTTTCTCTAAGACATCAACAGATATTCAGTGAGTTTTTGTTGAATGAGTAATTGGCGACAGTAGTTTCAACAGTGACTCTGCTGATAGTTTTAGGTTTTAGGCCAATATGCTAAGTTCTTGATTTTCCTTAATCTGACTGCAGACAATTAGGGAGCTCCTATTACTAATATTTAAAATGTTCTGGGGCAACTAACTAGATTATATATAAGGAAAAAAAACTAATACAGCACAATGGACTTCACAGAACATGGTGTAGCAGCAGTTGTCATGTGTTTTGACATCAACTATGATTTTCCTTCTGTCCTCCATATGTTAAAATGAAAACTATGAACATATGGTCTATATATTATAATAAGGTTTTGTTGGCATGCATCTAGTATAGTTCTTATCTCAAACTACTATTGAATAAACAGAAAGTAAATAAGGAACCTTATATCCAATGAAATTTAATGCAAATAACATTTAAATATACTCCCTCTTAATCAGAATTTTCAGGATAACTGAATGGAAGTTTCAAGATAACAAATTGCAATTCAGCAAAAAATTTAAAAAAAATCTTCAACAATGAATTTACTCATGAAGCAATGAACTATTTTTGAAATATTTAAGTAGAGGCTAGATTTTTTTTTTTTTTTGGTCAGGAATTTCTTAACATGATAGAGTGAATATGTCCCAAATCAATTCTGTAAATACTCAGCAATGTGTCTTCTGTTAAAAGCTTTATTAAAAATATTTCCTCCTAACTTGATTTTCAAAGATGGGGAGAAATTCAGCAGCTATGAAAGGATGAGACAAAGGTGATTTCAAGGGGTCAGATTAACAAGAAGGAAGGAATGTGGAGAAAGATAGTATCCCAACAAAAATAATTACATAGGGAGGGAGAAATATCCTTGAAAAATAAATTTGAACCGTCTTGTACTAGGTCTTGAACTCATCAAGAAATTTAGTCTTAATTCTTTATTGAAGAATAATCCTTGAAGGTTTTGAACTACATGATCAAGTTAGTGTTTTAGTAAGACGCTTCTGGTTACAAGAGTGCTGAATTGAAGCAGAAATACTGGAAGTGAAGAGAATGGCTAGGAGGCTATTTCATGATTTATGTAAGCAATGAGAAGGAGATAGTAAGGAAATAGAAGGAAAGACAAGGCAGGATATTTGAGGTAGACTTTTAAAATTTAGGATACTGATTCCTAAGGATGTGGAATTATAACAAAGTTTTAAAACTACTGTCACAAGAGATATAGATATATAAGTAATTTTGGCTTTGTTTTAAAACTCAGGAGATAAAAAGGATAAATTTTTGAGAAATTTCATTCTGCATTCTAATATTTTGTTTATTAGGCTTAAGATATGCCTACTATTGACATTTTGTGGAATAGAGCTTCTAATTTGTCCTTTTCCAGAAACAGTGAACTGGTAAAGCTTATTAACAACAACAACAACAACAACAAAAACAAAAACAAAAACAAAACAAACAAAAATAACAACAAATAACAAAAACAAAAACAAAAACCAAGGAAGTTGATCAGTATGCTAGATGTTTACTTCTTATCCCTTGGTACCTCTTAAGCCTCAGAGAATTTGTGTCACTTTAAAAATAGTTCTGTTATGGAGAAACTTGCAAATTTCTAGTTTTTACTTACTTAGCTCTAAGTAGGCCCTAGTTCTGTGGGGGTCTATAGATGGTGAGTCTATAGATCTGCTTATCCTAATCTGGATGATTTCATATAGTTGAAAAGAGCATCATTAAGGCAGGTGGGGATTATTTTGATTCTACAATTTCATCATGTAGGAAATGGTGTTGCTGCATTTTTCTCTCTTAACCTTCCTACTCCCCTCCTACTTTGCTTTAAAAATCTGATATACCTTTCCATGAACTCTTATTCCAGGCTTTTGAGATACTTATATCATAAGGTTATTTCTTGGTTTGTCATAAGTAGTAGTTTTTTCTAGGAGTAGTACTTCTCCTAGCTTAAATAGGTGATATATTTGATTCTTGACTCTTCACACCTTTTCAAAATTTAATCTCCAGTTACTTTCTGGATATGTGCATGTTATCTAATAATGCCAAGATCTAAGGCATTTGTTTCACATAATGTCATTTTGCCCATTGTTTCCTTAATTCTCTATGGATATTTCTCAAAGGTGATTCACATTATATTGTAATGCTATATTTTTGCATCTTTATGTTTCACTAAACAGTAAATTTTTTAGAAGATGAGGCTGTTTTTATTCATCTAAGTCAGTGTGTGGTGTTAGACCATAGTAAATAAGTATTGGTAAATTAAGAATTTTGTTCTATTAAATATTACTTCATATCTAAAACTGAAAGATGAATGTGCACCTTCCCTGTCAATCAGGTCTATGTTTTGCTAAATCAAGCTTGTTTTACTGCAACATGGTACAACTTGTACCATATACAATATTTTTCAATGTTTTTTCTAGTTCATCTGCAGCCTTTTGAATTCTTCTGTAAGATTTAGGATATGTTTTATAGAATTTTTTCCTATGGATGTGACAATAGTTACTGAGGAAATAAGTGCTAGAACTTTTTGGTCTCTAGAATTAGGTTTTAACGAGCCAATTCAATAAAAAAAAATTAAAAACATGGATGCGACATGACTTTTAAAATTGTTGAGTCTTATGGAAAAAATAGATTATATTTTTCCATCTCTACATCTTACCTAAATTATTGACTAATTATCAATAAAATGATCTCACTGTATTGCACTAATATATTAATATCTAGTTAGGTCTGTAAGCTAGTCATTTGGAGCTAGCTTTCTATTATTTTAGCTTGAAATTAGATCTTTAACCATATACTGGGAAAATGAGTTACATCTGACACAATGGCTATGCAGCGTTTTTCTAGAGCTTTCGACTGCATTAACCATATCATATTCTAGAAAACATGGTCATTGAATTTTTAGAAAACATTAAGGAGATCCTAGCATTTTGTAAAAAAAAAAAAAAAAAAAGAGGTTGGGGGGAGCCTCCATGGTTCAGTGGGATAAGCATCTGTCTCTTGATTGTAGCTTGGGACTTGATCTCAGGGTTGTGAGTTCAAGCCCCACATTGGGCTCCACACTGGTCATGGAGCCTACTTAAAAAGAGAGAGAGAGAGAGAGATTTTGACCAGTGGAATATATATAAAAATTATATGTGATTGAAATGCTTTTGTCTATAGCCAATGTGAAAGATAAAATAAGGTTTTGCAAATAGAGTGAAAAGATAGGGAATTCATCTAGGAAAGCCAGCTAGTTGCTCACACACTTACAGAGTATAAGGATGTGTGAGAATGGAGACCTTATCCTTAACCTTACAGGCCATTAATTAAATTGGCTTCTTTTTGAATACCTTCTTAAACTCAGTATTATAACTTTTTAACTAAACTTAATTTTTTATATTTTATATTTACAAAATTTTATATTTACAAAGTTTTATATTTACAAAATTGTTGCAAAGAAAGTACAGAGGATTTCCATATACCCCACACTCAGTCTCCCTACTTATTAACATCTTACATACTATATTGTACATTTATTAAACTAATGAACCAGTACTGATATGTTATTAACTAAAGTCCATGCCATTATTCAGATTTGCTTAGTTTCTTTATTTAATATTCTTATTCTGTTCCAGGATCCCATCCAAAAAAATACTTTACATTAAGTCCTCATGTCTCTTTAGGCTCCTTTGGACTATGATATTTTCTTAGACTTCTTTGGTTTTTAGTGATAGTATTGAGGACAATAGTTTTTCAGTTAGGGTTTACCTGATATTTTCTCATACATAAGAGTTAAGAACTTTTGTAAAAAAAGACCATAGATATAAGGTGCTATTCTCTGATGACACATTCATATCAAGGGTATATACCTGAATATAACTTATCACTGATGATATTTACCTTGATTACCTGGCTGAGGTAGTGTTTTGGGGGTTTTCGAGTATCAAGCTTCTTCTTTTCACTTTTCACCATACTATACTCTTTGAAAGGAAGTCAATATGGGAAGCCTACTCTTAAGGAGTGGGAAGCTTTGTGTCTTCTTTAGGGGAGTGTATCTACATAAATTGTTTGGAATCCTTCAGCAAAGGAAATTTTTCTCTTCTCTAGAATTCATGTATTGATTCAATCATTCATTTATATTATTAAGGACTCATTAATACTCAACAAAATTATTTTGTACTTTGGATCATAATCTGATACCGTGTTCCTGATTTTGTTGCTTTTAGCCATTGGGAGTTCATGAAAAGTGGCTTTAGAAAACAAGATCAGGGTGCTGGGAGTGCTCATTGCTACTGGGAGTGTTATCAACCATTGTAAAATAAACTCAAAACCTTCTCATCAAATTAAGTAACTGTTTAAAACATACTATTCATATGATAAATCCAAACTGCATTAAGCTGGGTTGCAGAGATTACCTGTCCCCCAGTATTTATTTTCTGTTTTGCTCCTTTAATAGAACCCCTAACATTAACTAGATCTGGATAATAGAAATTAATCTATTTGTAAGCTGTTTTGCAGTTCAATTTGGTCATGTGACAGTTAATGAAGATGCAATGAAGCCGATATCTCTAAGTATTCTTCTGGTCTTTAAATGGAGGAGGTATACCCTTCTTCTTGCTCCTCCTTTATGCCTGGCTGGAATGAGGTTATGATGGTGGGAGATAGAGCAGCCAGGTGAAGTATGACAACATGGTAGAATTGAGTTTTGTTGTTCATGTAGTCATCATACAAGACCTGAGACGTCAACGCTTAAAAGAGAGGGACATAAAATCTTTTTTTAACACTTTGTTATTTGGAGTTTTCCTCTCACAGTCAAACCTAATCCTGATTATATTTGGTATAAACAGATTTTTTATGATATGAATCTTGAATACATCTTGATCTATTGCCCATAGCTTCCCACTTCAGATATGTGTTTCAGCCCCTTACATCTAATTAAATAAAGATTTACCAAAGACCCCCTTGTGACGGGCACCAGGTGGCTCAGTCATTTAAACATCTGACTCTTGGTTTCGCCTCAGGTCATGAAGGGTCATGAGATCAAATCCCAGGTAGGCCCTGCACTTCAGCACAGAATCTGCTAGGGATTCTTTCCCTCTCTCTCTCTCCCCCTCCCCACCTCTGGTAAATCAATGTATAGTATCTTTAAAATAAATAAATAACTACCCCCTGTGAGCCAGGCTCTGTAGTAGGACCTAGGAGGAAATTTAAAAATAAACATGTTAAAAGAACATCCCTGCCCTACTGAGGTTATATTCTAGTCCTATAATAGGCAATTTACTTAACAAACGACTCAATTCCTACGTCACGTTTGTACACGTGCATCTACTTGAGAAGCCCTTTGCTTTCTACACTCTGCATGGAAATCTCTGAATTGTTTGTTAAGACTCAGCAGCAGGGGCACCTGGGTGGCTCAGCATTTGAGTGTCTGTCTGCCTTGGGCTCAAGTCGTGATCCCGGCGTCCTAGGATCGCGTTCCGCATGGGGCTCTCCTCAGGGAGCCTGCTTCTCCCTCTGCCTATGTTTCTGCTTTTCTCAGTGTGTCTCTCATGAATAAATGAATAAAATCACTAATAAAAAAAAAAGGACTCAGTGACAGCATTCTCTCTTCAGGGACATCTTCCCTGACTCATGTAGGCAGCCTAGTCACACCTTCCTCTGTGCTCCTGAAGTATGTGCTGTGAACCTCTGATCTCAATACGGAGTCATATCATTTATCTAGTAGATCACAGGTCCTATAAACTGGTTGTGTATTTTCACCCAAGCATTGTTATCACCTACCAAAATTCTGGCAGATCCAAGATATTGCTGTAATTCAGCTTTACAAATTTACAATGTGTGATGTTCTCTTTGAAAAAAAGGCAATATTAGTATCTACTATAATATCTAAGGAGCTTCCTTTTTCTTATCAAGGTGACAGGGAAGCCCAACTAATGACCAGAAGTTTACACGATGATTCTACAATCAAAATCCTGTATGGCCTAGAGGGTGCCAGAACCAGGTCATGTAGAGGTCTGAATAATTACTGTCCACAAACAGGATGCATTGCAAGGATCATATTTTTTAGATTCCAAATTGTGTCTCATTATAGTAAACAAACAAACCTGAAAATCCTTCAAACAGCAGCATAGATAATATCAGTCAATAGCTTTAACACAGCCAGTTTTCACGCTCAAATTTAAATATATCACTTTAACCACTTTTAGTTGCATATAGGTGCATTTGGGGGCCATATTAGAGAAAGTAGTCCTGTCTTTAAACACAAGAATCACACTTGGCCCACTGAGATGCCCTTACCTTAAGAGACACATATACACTGAGAAGGGGAAGTCTGAACATTTTTGAGTGCAGTTCAATGCTCACACTGCAGCATATAAGCCTAAAGTGTGGCAATGACTGGGATCTTCTGAACTGTTCAAATGTTTTCTCTCTCTTCCTTTCTCTCCTTCCTCCTGTCCTTCCTTCCTTCCTTCCTTCCTTCCTTCCTTCCTTCCTTCCTTCCTTCCTTCCTTCCTTCCTTCCTTCCTTTCATGTTGTTCTTTATCTATCTCTCTTCTCCAGACCATAAGCATGTATAGTTGAATTTGTCAATATACATGTGATGTCCTTTATCCAAATAGCTTAAATGGGTCTCACTTCCCTGAACAACCAAATCTCTTGGGTTACTTCCACCTTTAGGATATTACATTTATAGAGTGCTAATCTCACTCTTCTTGTTTGGGTAAAGGTATCCTCATAGTTACAATTGTAAAAGATAATTTAGCAGAAAATGATGCAATGCAAAGACATGTTAAATACTAGCATTAATTGTAACCATTTATAACGTTCAGAGAAGAAGTCTGCTGTATATTGTTCATGATTTCCTTACCTCAAAAGTAAGGAAAATGTTCTCTTCATATGGATGCTTTGAGCAGGGTTGATTGACACTTAGTAAATATGTGCAGGATTTTCAAAATATAATAGTGGCATTTTTCAAAAGCATGCTGATCACTCAGATAAAATTAAAGCAAACAAGACGCTAAAAATCATTAGTTTACCAGCTGTAGCTGGTTTGGTTTTCTAAATGCTTCAGTCTGGAGGCAAAATCCTGGCCTTGGAGATGGACTTCGTGGTTTTATCTATTAGTTTCTCAAACTCTGACTGAAGTACAGCTCACTCATATCCACCGAATGTCTCAAACTTGCCTATCATCTCTTAAAACCACCCTTTCCTTAAACATTAATGACAACACTAAATCACAGATATTCTGTATAAGAAATTCTGACCTTTAGTGAGGATGCTTGAAAATGTCAGTGTTTTCATTGAGGTCACCCTGTGCTTCGAAGCTCTTCAGTGCTCTGCTTGTTTGTACAACATGACCCTTATCTTCCTCTTTCCCTCGTTTTTCTCAGAAAAGACAATGCACAATGTTTGATTCTAGAAACAGAGGTAATGCTGAGTATTTGAGGGAAAGTGAGTCATCTCTCTTCTGTTAAATTATAAAAAAGTGAAAACTATGAACATGGAGAATAGTTTGGATTGTAAGACAGGTGGCACAATCTGACTTTCTATAGCTTTCAAAAGTAGTACACAGCAGCCTTTGTCTGAGATTTTTCTGTATTCCTACTTGGAGGTAGGAGAAAGATAAGATGACCTTTTAAGACATATTTCCAACTCAGTAATTATCACATGAACCTTAAGAGTCAGTAATAGTTCTTACTTGCCAAAAGCTTCGACTGTAAACTTTTTAAAAGCTAAGGTTAGAATTCATTGATTTCTATCTTCCCTTTAGTTGCCAGTGCTTGGTTTATGTTATGTTGCTTTCCTGCATACAAGTTTGTATTTCCCTTTGATTATACTCAGAATCTATAAAGTTAAAATAAGTTTCTGTGAAATTCTGGTAAGACATATTTCTGGAGATATTTGAAGGTGTATATACTATAGTCATTTTAAAATTGGGAATTTCAAAAATAAACTAAAATCAGGAATTAAATATTGGTAATGGTGACTTTTAATGTGGAGTTATAATATAGTAGCTAGAAAATGCTTACCTGTATATTGATTTAAATATCGATGTAGAATTTGAGAAGTTAGTGCAAGTGCATGATTTTTAGTTTAAAAAAGAATTGCGTGGGAAATATCAGAAAGGGAGACAGAACGTAAAGACTGCTAACTCTGGGAAACGAACTAGGGGCGGTAGAAGGGGAGGAGGGCGGGGGGTGGGAGTGAATGGGTGACGGGCACTGGGTGTTATTCTGTATGTTAGTAAATTGAACACCAATAAAAAAAAATGAAAGTAAAAAAAAAATAAAAATAAAAAATAAAAAATAAAAAAGAATTGCAAACATTGAGATATAACACCTTTGCTTAGAACGTATTTTAGAATTCCCATTATGGAAGGACTAAATACTCTCCTTCATTATATAACCCTCAGCATCCCTTCCAACTATGGGAGTATGCTCCTAATTCTCAATTTGCTGGGTTGAAATGCTTCTCACTAATACATGTTATTTCCCTTTGGAGAAAAAAAAAAAAAGGTGTTTCTTTATCATAATACTTTTTGTAAAGCTGGGTTGTTTTATTTGTTTTTTGGTGTTTTTTTTTTTTTCTGTCACATTTTCAGTGGGACACTGGAACCATTTCAAAATTTCAACAAGGGGTATGGATATGGAATGTGCTTTCCTTCTTTTCCCATACTGTCCTAGCCCTCTCAGCTGCTGCTATGGCAACAGACTGGTAACAGTTGTAGAGGAAACCATGCTCAGACTAAGGCCAGATGGAGGGAGTGGGTGCCAGTGGCAGCATCGCAGGGAAGCTGTGTGTAGCAGTGATGAATTGAACTTGGCTGTATTCCTCTCCAATAAATAAGCAAGTTGGAAGAGGAAGGAAAAGGGCAGAAACTATGGAGCATCACATAAGCTGCACAATTGTTCACTTGAGTGTGGTCCATGCTAATCTAAAAATCTAGATTTTTCTACGTATTTTCTTAAATGATGTAAAAAGTGCTAATGTCTATGCTCTATCAAAAAAAAAAAAAGCTTCATGATACAAACTCTATTCTGATTTACTATGAAACATTCCCTTTACAAATTTATTTTTCTCCTTTCTCCCTAGCCTCAAGACTAATGATCTCCTTATTCTTATCATTAACAGTGTATCTCTTTGTCCTTGATGGTGACAGTAGGAATAATTATATATATATAAAAAAAGTTACCATTATTTTGCAGTTTTGTAGCTACTAAATGTGTAACATTTTCTCTTCTAAATATTTTCAAAGTGTTTCCTTTGAGTTAATAAGGGTCCTTAATGAGCTTTTATGGTATAATATTTAGGATTAATATTAAATGAATGGAAAAGAAGGATGATTTAGTAAGAAAACCATGATCACTTTAAAGAGCTGTACTTTTAAGCAAACAATTTGTTCTCAGGGAAAGGTTTTAAAGCCTTCCAACTCATGAATAAAGATGGAGATAAAAATAAAAATAATTTAAGAAGATATATTTGAGTTGTAATTTTCTTTTTATTGATAACACAACTTATATTTGTGTTGCTTGATTTTTTCCCTTTATTTTGTTAAAATGAAAACTAGAAAACAGGTACAGACATGTAAAAGTGTGGTCAATTATTATTAATATTTCAATGATATTTCATTATTTTTTCTAGAAGTTTCAAACTGGCAATCAAATATGAGATTGATTTTGTTTCCCAAAAATGACTGGTGTCCTTCAGCAGGTAACTGGCACCACTCATTTTATCTATTATCTATCTATCTATCATCTATCTATCTATCTATCTATCTATCTATCTATCTATCATCTATCTATCATCTATCTATCAATTTTAATTCAATTTCCCAACATATAGTATAACACCCAACTGGCACCACTCATTTAGTTGACAGACATGGAAATGTAGTTATTCATAGATTGATTCCTAGAAGTAAAATATGTAAGTTGTCTGAAAAACAATAAAATAAATTTTTTCCAAAATTCTTTTTTTTTGCTTTTTCTCATGGAAAATGACAATCTTAGTCTGAACTCTATTTTAGTAGATAAATAAATGTAATCTCTAAGTACACTTTATTATTTTTATTGTGAATTGCAATTATTATTTTTCTAACATAAGAAATGTCAATTTTATTTCATTTCAGTGCATAGAACTATATTGTTCTTGTTACTTCAGCAAAGAGAAGATGAGCAAGATTGCACTTTGGTTTATTTAGGTTTGAACTTACTAAGACATAATAACACCCTTATTAGATAATGATAATGAAAGACATGTTAATGCAAGCCTGATTAGCTAACATTCATTTCCTTATTTCTAATAGGTGCTCAATAATAGTCATATTTTATTGATGAAAAATCAAACTAGTGGTAAAATATGTATTTTCTTTTATGTAAAAATTAATATATGTTAAAATTATGGGAACTTTAAGTATGTCAAAACTAAATGATATAATTAGTTTTAATTCACCTTCCCAAGTTCCAACAATTTTCAATATTTGGACAGTTTGTTTTATATATATGCAAACTTCCCTCCACATACAATTATGAAAAAAATCCCAGGAATAATATCATTCAGTTTATTAAAATCTGAATAAGTAACTGTTAGATGAGAAATTAAAAAAGAATACTACTGTGCTTAGAAAAAATATTTTTTTATTTTTTTAAGATTTTATTTATTTATTTAGAGAGAGTACAAGGAGGGTGAGGGGCACAGGGAGAAGGAAAGTGAGAATCTCAAGCTGACTCCATGCTGAGCAGGAACCGGAAATGCAATTCCATCCCACAAACCTGAGATCATGACCTGAGCCAGAATCAGGAGTTGGACTCTGAACCAACTAAGCCACCCAGCACCCCATAATTTTTATTTTAAATATTATTTAGTCTGAATCTAGATCTAAAATCAATTTCTATCTCTGCCTCTTTCTCTGTGTCTTTCTTTCTCTCCTTCCTCTGCTGTTTATCTGTTGGAGAAACCTAGTCATTTGCCTTAAGTTTCCTGGGGTCTGGAAATTGTTAATTTCAAAATGTTCTCTTCTCTTTATTTCCTTTAAATTGGTAGTGAGATTCACAGTAATTTTTTTTTTTTTTTTGGCAAGACAGTATCACAGGTGGTGGTGTATGCTTATGTCAGAAGGAACATAATGTCTCTCACTGTGATGTTAGCAGCCACTGCCTAAATCCATTATTTCATTAAAGGTCACAAAACAGTGAAATTCCAATTAACATACTCCTTCATTTATTCTCTGAATACTTTAACATTTCATTAAATACTTTGTTAACCTGCCATGTTTCATATAGGGAAGGAGAGATAAATGTTTCTTTCCATTAATTTATTTGTTTATTCATTTCAACTATTGTATTCTATCATAAGTATATACCAACATCTGCATTGTTTCTGTTTTTTAATAGGTAATTTTTACTTCAATATTGCCAGAGTTTTTCACATACAGTACATAAAAATTTCTCTGACCCAACATTCTGTTATTTATTAAACATTCATTATTTTATATATGTATATATAATTGAAGTTCTATTTGCCAACATGTAGTATAACACCCAATGCTCATCCCGTCAAGTGCCCTCCTCAGTGCCCATCACCCAGTCACCCCATCTCCCCGCCTGCCTCCCCTTCTACTACCCCTTGTTCATTTCCCAGAGTTAAGAGTCTTTCATGTTTTGTCACCCTCTCTAATTTTTCCCACTTATTTCCCCTCATTTCCCCCATAATCCCTTTCACTATTTCTTATATCCCCCATATGAGTGAAACCATATGATGATTGTCCTTCTCTAATTGACTTACTTCACTCAGCATAATACCCTCCAGTTCCTTCCACATTGAAGCAAATGGTGTATTTGTCCTTTCTAATGCTGAGTAATATTCCATTGTATACATAGACCACATCTTCTTTATCTATTCATCTGTTGATGGACATCGAGGCTCCTTCCACAGTTTGGCTATTGTGGACATTGCTGCTATAAACATTGGGGTGCAGGTGTCCTGGCATTTCACTGCATCTGTATTATTATTTTTTTAAAGATTTTATTTTATTCATGAGAGACGCAGAGAGAGAGCCAGAGACATAGGCAGAGGGAGAAGCAGGCTTCCCACAGGGAAGCTGATGTGGGACTTAATCCCAGGACCCCAGGATCACAACCTGAGCCAAAGTCAGATGCTCAACCACTGAGCCACCCAAGTACCCCTTAAATGTTCATCATCGTTATTATTTTTGTTAACCTCCCAGGTATGGAATGATGTATTATTATTATTATTGGCTAGCATTTGTTGCATGATTACTATGCTCAGACTTTCTTTTAGGCAATTTAATTTACATAGCAATTTTATTAGGTAGATACTATTATTCTGAATATAAAAGTGGGAATGTGAAGGCACATCATGTAACTTGTACATAGCTAGTAATGGATAGAGTCAAAATTATTTGACCTCATATTATCTTAATCATTAAACAATGGTAGATCCCATTCCTGTTTGAAATCGCATTCATTCTTGATTACTGTTGATATTGAAGCTTGTTTTATAGAATGTGGGACATTCTAATTTCTCTTTCTACTTTGCTATATATATATATATATATATATATATATATATATATATATATCTTTATATATATCCTTTACCCCATCCGCCTCTTCGTAGCTATCTTCGTTTATACATTAACTTCAGTTCAAAATCAACCACAATTCATCTATTTGCTGTAAGTCCTAATTTTGTTATTTTTCAGGATAAATATGGAACAAAAGTGTAGTGTAGCAAAATCTTTTCTATGCACTTGGATTTTAATTTGTGAGGCCATATCCTTCTGAATCTTGAAGAGGTTATTCAAACATGTTTCAACTGCAACTGGAAAACACTAAACAATATTTTAGCTTTTGTTCCACAGCCTGAAATTGACATTATCTTTAATATAATGCAAATGATAGATTATAGTTTTAATCTTCTAATAAGCCTAACTACACGTTCACCATTGTATCAAATAATGTGGGAAAGAGAAGAGGTTTATTTATTTATTTATTTAAAGATTTTATTTGTTTATTCATGAGAGACACAGATTGAGAGGCAGAGACTCAGGCAGAGGGAGAAGCAGGCTCCCCACAGGAACCCATGCTGGGCTTGATCCCAGGACCCCATGATCATGCCCTGAGCCTAAGATGGACACTCAACCATTGAGCCATTCAAGCACCCCAAGAGAAGAGGTTTATAAAATATTATTTCTTTCCTGCAATTTACAACCTGGTTGACCGGGCAATTCCAACACAAATGAAATTAGCAACTGATTTAAAGGAAATATAATCTCAGTCTAGGTAATGTGGGACATACTAATAAGTACTGCCTAAAAATTTTGAAACTTTGTATTTCAGGAGGCTTTTTAATATTTCAATTTCTTAGAAGAATAAGCAGAAGAAAGTATCTAGTATTAACTTAGTTCTTAACTATTTAAAATAAAACTAGTTTTAAAAGTATTTTTTGAACATTTCTTTTTTCCGAAAGCCTAGAGATAAAAGAAGAAACAAGATATGATCTCTTAAGGAGTTCATTATTAGGTAAAATGAAGTAAATGAAGACGAACTAATTTTAATAACCCATGCATAATCTTAGTTCATTCTAACTGTCCATACACTGTAAAAATATAGTAAGGATATATATTAGAGTGCTAACAGTGAGTAGATTTTTGAAGATGGAAATAAACATCGGGGTGCAGGTGTCCCGGCGTTTCATTGCATCTGTATCTTTGGGGATATATGTGTGATTTAATTTTTTAACTTCTTCTTTGATTATATTTATATTTTCAAAATGCCATTTATGATTTAAGTTATTTTAACCCCAAAAGTGGAATTCATCTTCAGTGTACTGGTTAAGTAAATGTTAGGACATCCGCATATTAAAATACTACTAAACTCTTAACACTCTATTGAAACAATTTTCTATATGTTAATAAAGAAAACCTTCCAAAGTACAATAATTGAGAAGAGCAAGGTAAATAAAACATGTATAAATATTGTTTATGTTCATTTTTAAAAGGTGTGTGTATGTGAGTGTCCATGCACACATAAAGTATTTACACAAAAAAATTCTAGAAACATAAGAAATTTAGTGACAGTGCTCACCTTCAGGAAGTGACTTTGAACTTACCTTTAAAAAGATATAAACTTTTGAACTATTTACATGTTTTAAGTCATGTGTTATCAGCTATTATTACTAATATATTACTCAATCACCAGGAATTTTAGATATTTAAAAAGTGTTTTATGGAAACTGCACTATTAACGTAGAGACAAGATATGGTTGAAACCAATATGATTTAAATTTGTAAGCAATTATTACTACTGATGTCTTAATGGGAATATTTATATATTTCTTCATGAGCTGTGAAAAATAAAATTCCAAAGTCCTACACACTTTGTGTCTTTGTAAAAACTAAAATGATTTAGGAGTCCCTGCAACTTGCCCTTTCAATTAGATCACTTGTTATTTCATTGCTTGACGTCCATCTAGTTATTAAAAATCTCAAGCAAAAAAAAAAATCTCAAGCAACATGTACAAATTTTGTTTACTGGTTAGTAATATTCTTAGGAAAATAAATGCATAATTGTTTCCTTTTGAATAAGAATCAGCATGATTATTCAAAATTTTGATTAATAATTGAATTAATATTTAAAATAATTTGAATTACTGAAAAGATAAAGCATATTGTTAGATTATTAATAGTAATATAACTTCCAAAAAGTATCCAAAAACCTCAGGTGACACTAGATGCTTTCAGGTTTAAGAAAGAAGTCTCTAAATCATTTTAGAAAATTCACTCAATGATATTTTTCTTATTTTAGCTGTAGCAAACAGTATCTTTTTGCATGTTTGTTTACCTCAGCTATATTCCAAGGCATTCTTAATATTATTTTTATTGATGTTATTTTTAGCGTAGTTTCATTGAAGAGACAGGAAATATTGAAGTAATGAGCTGTTCTTAGAAATAATTGTAAGGACCTTAAAAAAATACTTATTTCTAGTATGTGTTCACTTTCATTATACATCCTCTATCCATTTTATTTTTTGTCTCCTAAAGTGAGATTACTTTTTTCAAAGTGAGATTTTGAATGAAATTATGTATTTTTATGTGTTGTTAATTTCAAGTAAAAAAGTTTGTAAAATTAATACCAAAAATGCTATCATGAAAACATTTTTATATTAATAATTCTATACAATTAAAAACCGAATATAAGTAAAGCTAGACATAAATATGTATGTGTAAAAAAGCTTTATCTTTATAAAGTTCACCAAAAGCAAAACTTTATATGATGTGTTTTATTGTTTAATATAATTATTATGTGTAATGATTTGATTTATAAGAAGCTTTAAAGCATCTATATTATGTAAAAGATTTATTACATGTAATATATATAACATGTGTCATATTACAGTGTATTAACATTCAACTGCTTTTTAACTATAATTTTCTCTATTTATTACCAAGTATTTTCTGTAATAGACAGTGACTTCTTATTTAGCCATCTGATTTAAAGTTCAGAATAATTAAAATAGTAAGCAAAGAAATAATTGTTAAAATTCACAATAGTCATTGGCTCTTTCAAAAAAGTCAAATTCTACTTTAGGTTAGGATACTGATTTTCCTTCAAAAAACTTAGAATAACAATGATTATTAAATGACTAAATATATTTGACATTTAATTAATATGTCCATTTAATAAATATGTAATGAGTGCTTAGCATGTGCTATCCTAAACCAGATTGACCCTACCTTTAGTTTCAGAGTAATTGAATATATAAGTAAACAATACCAGAGAATAATTTTAGGTAGAGAGAAGAGCTATGGGGAAAATAAAACCTGGGTAATGTTTTGTATGGTTGAGAAAGAGATTGAGAGAGAGAGAGACAGATTTTTGTTGAGTCTGAATTACTCATCTTCACTTCTGTGGCAATGATATTTTCTAGCGCAAAGTTCTCTACCTTTTGATCTCAATAGATTATACTTCAGTTTGCTAACTTTCGGATATTTAATCAATTATTATATTGAATGAATGAAGATTTTACAATTTGCATTTTTATAAGCATTATAACATATTCCAGGTAGAATGCAGGCTCTTTGGGTATAGAGAGC
Source organism: Canis lupus baileyi (assembly GCF_048164855.1). Taxonomy (NCBI): domain Eukaryota; kingdom Metazoa; phylum Chordata; class Mammalia; order Carnivora; family Canidae; genus Canis; species Canis lupus. The sequence continues at coordinate 65,693,363 of NC_132841.1, forward strand.
ATCTGTCTATTATGTTTACTATAAAATTTCAGTGGCTAGAAGACTATTTGGCATTGTCGACACTTAACAAAAATTTCCTAGCTGACTGACCCATCAATTCACCAGTTTTAAAGCACATAAAATCTGATATTACTCTTAGGCAGGTGTGCACATGACATAAGTAATGACGGAAGAACAAGGAAACCGGTGTGGTCACTACTCAGCCAGAGATGAGGCAGGAATTAGGGTATGGGCTCAGAGAAGTACCTATGGCCAGACGCTCTAGTATAGTGATTTCCAAGAGAAAAAATAATATGAGCCATATATGTAAGTTTTGATTTTTTTTTTACTAGCCAAGATAAAAATATAAAAATAAGCAGATAAATGGGTGAAGTAGATTACAAGTACAGTTATGATGAGCCCTTAGTAACGTATGGAATTGTTGAATCATTATATGGTACATCCAAAACTTTAATTAACTACTAGAGTTAATCTTTTTTTAATTTTAAAAATTAAAAAAATAAGCAGATAAGATTATTGTTGTATATTTTATTTACTCCAAAACATGAAAAATAAAATTTTCAGTTGTAATAAATATAAAATTATCAATAATATTTTTACATTTTTTTCATTCTAAGTCTTTGAAATTCAGCGTGTAATTTATATATACAGCATATTTCAATTCTACCCAGCCATATTTCAAGTGCTCAGTAGCCAGCCACATGTGGACAGTATAGCTCTATCACCTTGTAAACCGTTGTGAAGACTGGCTTGCTTTGGAAAATCATTTGAAGGTTCTATTTTTTTTTAATTTTTATTGAAACCCCAGTTAGCATACAATGTAATATTAGTTTCAGGTATACAACATAGTGATTAAGCAATTCTGTACAACACCTGATGCTTATCACAACTGCCCTCCTTAGTCCCCATCACCTATTTCATCCATCCCTCTTCCCTCACATCCACTCTGGTAACCATCAGTTTGTTCTCTGTAGTTAAGAGTCTGTTCCTTGGCTTTCTTGGCTTTCTTCCCTCCCACTTGCCCCCCTCTTTGCTCATTTATTTTGTTTCTTAAATTCCACATATGAGTAAAATCATATGGTGTTTGTTTTTCTCTGAGTTGTTTCGCTTAGCATAATACTCTCTGGTTCCATCCATGTTGTTGCAAATGGCAAGATTTCATTGTCCTTTATGGCTGAATAATATTCATATATAACATAAAAATATATGAATATATATACCACATCTTCTTTATCTATTCATCAGCCAATGGACACTTAGCTGTTTCCATAATTTATTGGTGATAATGCTGCTATAAAGAATGGAGTGGGGATCCCTGAGTGGCGCAGCGGTTTGGCGCCTGCCTTTGGCCCAGGCGCGATCCTGGAGACCCGGGATCGAATCCCACGTCGGGCTCCCGGTGCGTGGAGCCTGCTTCTCCCTCTGCCTATGTCTCTGCGCCTCTCTCTCTCTCTCTGTGTGACTATCAAAAAGTAAAAAAAAAGAATGGAGTGCATGTATCCCTCTGAATTCGTGTTTTTGTATTCTTTGGGTATATACCTAATAGTGCAGTTGCTGGATCATATGGTAGTTTGATTATTAACTTTTTGAGCAACCTCCATACTGTTCTCCAGAGCAGCAGCACCAGTTTGCATTCTCATCAATAGTGCAAGAGATTCTCCTTTCTCCACATCCTCACCAACATCTGTTATTTCTTGTGTTGTTAACTTTAGCCATTCTGGCAGGTGTGACGTGATACCTCATTGTAGTTTTGATTTGTATTTCCCTGATGATGAGTGATGTTGAATATCTTTTCATGTGTCTGCTGGCCATCTGTATGTACTCTTTGGAAAAGTGTCTTCATGTCTTCTGCCCACTTTTAAATTTGGCTATTCATTTTTTGAGTGATAAATTCTAAAAGTTCTTTATATGTTTTGGATACTAACCCTTTATTGAATATGTCATTTACAAATATCCCAATCAGTAGGTTAATTTTTAGTTTTGTTGATTGTTTCCTTTGCTGTGCAGAAGCTTTTTTTTTTTTTAATGTAGTCCCAAGTTTATTTTTGCTTTTGCTTCCATTGCCTCAGGAGACATGTCTAGAAAGAAGTTGCTATGCCGATGTCAAAGAATTTACTGTCTATGTTCTCCTATAGGATTTTTATGGTTTCAAGTCTCAAAGTTAGGGTTTGTTTTTTTTTTTTTTTACCCATTATGAATTTACTTTTGTATTTAGTGTAACAAAGTGGTCCAGTTTTATTCTTTTGCATGTTGCTCTTCAGTTTCCCAACACCATTTGTTGAAGGAACTGTCTTTTTTCCTTTGGATGTTCTTTCTTGCTTTGTCAAAGATTAATTGACCATGTAGTTGTGGGTTCATTTCTCAGTTTTCTATTCTGTTCTATTGATCTATGTGTCTATTTTTGTGCCAGTATCATTCTGTTTTGATGACTACAGCTTTGTAACCTAATTTAAATTCCAGAATAGTGATGTTTCCAGCTCTGCTTTTTCCTTTTCAAGATTGCTTTGGCTATTTGAGGTCTTTTGTGGTTCCATGCAAATTTTAGGAGGTTAGTTCTAGCTCTATGAAAAATACTGTTAGTATTTTCATGAGCATTGCATTAAACATGTAGATTTTGCAGGGTAGTATAGACATTTTAACAATATTTGTTCTTCCAATCTATGAACATGGCATATTTTTCCATTTCTTTGTGTCATTTTCAATTTCTTTCATCAGTGTTTTATAGTTTCAGAGTACAGGTCTTTAACCTTTCTGGCCAGGTTTATTCCTAGGTATCTTAATATTTTTCGTACAATTATAAATGAGATTACTTTATTAATTTCTCTTTCTGCTGCTTCATTATTAGTGTATTAAAATGCAACAGATTTATGAGGAATGGTATGATATGACTTATGTTTTGGTGATCTGGCTGCCATTACACATAATGGTGTAAATGTCTCAGTTATTGTACTGACACAGATGAGATGCAACTGGTTAGGGCCAAGCTACTAGTGGAAGATGTAGTTAAAGAGGCTAGGCTCTGAATATATTTTATTTTTTTTTTAAATTTTTTTTTAAATTTTTTTATTTATTTATGATAGTCACAGAGAGAGAGAGAGAGGCAGAGACACAGGCAGAGGGAGAAGCAGGCTCCATGCACCGGGAGCCTGACGTGGGATTCGATCCCGGGTCTCCAGGATCGCGCCCTGGGCCAAAGGCAGGCGCTAAACCACTGCACCACCCAGGGATCCCTGAATATATTTTAAAGTTAGAACCTTTAGATGGCTTGGTTATGGAGTAGTAAAGAAATAATTGACTAAAAGGTGGTCTCCATTATTTTTGTTTATATGAGTTTGAATCTAGACAAGGAATTGGTTCTTATTTCCAGACTTGTGATTTCCAAATGAAGATGCATACATTTCAATACATACGCTAGACAATACAATGGGTACAGAAAGAAAATAGGAACATTTAAAATGTTAGGAAATATAGGAGCTACTCCTTGGAAGATTGTTAGCCTTTACATCCACAAAACACACACTCATTCACACACACACACACACACACACACACACACACACACACCAGAATACCAATGCAACTTAACTCCAACTAGCTTCATAACTTCTGAGGAAATCAATTACAATTTTAATTGTTATAGTAGAATGGTAGAATCAGGATTATTTAGTATCTTACTCTAAAAGTAGATGCTGGAGAAACTGTGAACAGGTGGCAAAGATTTGGACAGTGTGAAGATCTAGCGACATATCGGTAGGCTAAACCACACTGTAAAAGCCCCAAATTCAGTTTTGGCAGGATTGCACAAAATTACGATAAAATCTCAAAAGTATTATATATTATTTGGAGCATAGATAACATTTTCTGCAAACTTATACAACACTAAGGGATAAATTTGAGGCTGATTTTGGATAAGGCTTGATATGGCAAGGCTTACCAAATATAAGTTAGCCTATATACCTTTCTAGAAATAAAAGAAAAAGTGACTTCCAAAATATGTATCTCAAATAATATTTTAGAGTTCTGGGGCAGTGCAAGCTAATTTTTAATTTTCACACACACACACACACACCCTGAGTGTTATAGCTGAAACTTCCTGAAAGATGGCTTAGTGAAATGGCTTCTTGTACAAAAGGTTGTGGGCAGCCCAGGTGGCTCAGTGGTTTAGCGCCACCTTCAGCCCAGGGCCTGATCCTGGAGACCTGGGATTGAGTCCCACATCAGACTCCCTGCATGGAGCCGGCTTCTCCCTCTGCCTGTGTCTCTGCCTCTCTCTCTCCGTCTGTCACTTATGAATAAATAAATAAAATCTTTAAAAAGAAAAAAGAAAAGAAAAGGTTGATAAGGCAGAGAGGCCAATGGTGAATGGGCAAGATGATGGAGGGTTCCCTGTTTAAGATGGAAGGTCCTTGAACAAGTTCATATGTGTAATATCCACTTGAAAAGGAGAAGTTAATGTCATAGATGAGGCAAAGGATGATTGGTAGAAAAAGGCTAAGTATAATTAGAAAAGGGTGGTATTAATTCTAGGTCAAAGGCAGAAGTAAATCTACAATTGGTAAAAGTGAGATTCCTCTTGCACTGAGAAAGAGTATGAAGAGTGAGAAAAGATGATTATTAAACAATTTGGTAGTGATAGCTATGTTAGCAGCAGCAGGGACCACTCTACTGTGATAGAGGGGAACTGGGGTGGAAGAATAATGAGGAGGGGCAGACTGGGAATTGTGGCATCAGTGTTCATTTCTGAGAAAAACACAACAAAATCCTAAAATTGTGAGAATACTGAGAAGGAGGCTGGAAGAAAATGCAAAAGTTTGAAATAACTGTTTAGAAATAATATTTTAGATGTAGTAAGTAAAGAAGATATGACCTCTAAATTTGTCAGACATCACTGAGAAGACCAATCAATTCTGAAAAGCATGAATTCATAGCTAATCTATCTGCAAGGCAAATCCTAACATGATCTGACTCCTGACTATCCTTACCTTACAAATTTATTTCTTTGTTCCTGCACTGTTGGTATTCTATGACCTACTACTGAATTTCCTTGCAAAACAGTTTTCCAAATGAGCAATTCTCTCTTTTACTTTCATGTTGCTCCCTCTTTCTCAAATTTTCTTTTTTCATCTATTTAGCTCCCATATTTGAAGATACTGCTCCATCTCCCATCAATTTATGAAATGTCTTAGGACTAGGGACCATATTTTGGTGCACTCATCACACAGATTACCCACCACATAATAGGTTGATTTATCGTAGGCTCATCATGCTCAATTGTTTAGTGCCTTCTTTGGAGAAATTTAAGCTGGTTGCCATAGTAGTACAGATCTGGCTAAAAAGAAACTAGGGTCCAGTTGGACCACACCTTTAATCACTGATTGTGGGGCTTTCTCCTTGTGTGTGTATTTGAATGTGAGAGATTCACAGGATTTCTGAAGAATCACTTAACCTCTGTAGCCCTGCAGTTCTTGTATACTTGTCAGGCTACTTATTCTTGGAAAAACTTTTTTTTCTATAATTGGTCCAAACATTATTTTATTTTCTTGTTACATTTCTTTAGGCATTCCTCACTGTTGCTTCCAAAGTAAAATCTAAATGCTATTTGATGAGTTCCATGGCTCATCACTTCAACTTTTCTTCCATCCAGAGTGCTTATATTTTTCCTAAATGCCCTTGCTTCCCATCACACAAAACTGACTTTTCCCAAAAAACATAATGAAATTTCATATCTTGGTAGCTTTATGCTATACCTTAGCTGCCTTATCTGCTTGAGAATCCTACTGCAAACTGCAACTCAAATAAAATATGTTGCCTTCTGTGAAGCCCATAAGCAATGTCCCTCACTCTTCTGAACTTAAGATTCACTACTCCCTTTATCAGAATTTCTTAAGGCATTACCTTTATCAGAATCAATTAGGTATATTCCTGGCTTTCTCGATGCATCATGAAATATTTGAGGGCAAAAATGTGGTATGATTTGTTTTTGTTGCAAGCACTCAGTAACTGTTTTACCTATTGAATTGTATAATCAAAGCTTTAAGGCTAGAAGTTCTCTCTCTCTCTCTCTCTCTTTCTCTCTCTTTTAAGATTTATTAATTTATTTGAGAGATACAGAAAACATGAATAAGGGGAGGGGAAGAGAGAGAGGAAGAGGGAGAGAATCTCAAGCAGACTTCTTCCTGACCATGGAGCTCTACACACACTTGATCTCACCACACATGAATTCATGACCTGAACTGAAACCAAGAGTCTGTCACTCAACTGAGGGAGCCCCCCAGAGCCCCCAGGGATAGAAATTCTCTTAACATAAATCCTGTTGCCTTGACATGAGCTTTGAAGAATTATAGGTCCTTAATTTCTGGATAGAATTGTTGTCCCAAGACCCGGTATCAAATCATAGACCATGAAGATGCATAGACTGTTAAGCATAAAGATAGATGGAGGAATAGCAGTAGCTGTAATATTATTTATCATATAGCTATATAGCTTTGGGTACTTTCCCCAGTATTCTTTAACTTACTACATCCCTTTTAAGCAAAACAGAACTACAACCTTTGGAGTTTCTGAATCGCTTTCATTTTTCCAATATAGAAATATTACAGCAGATTTTAAAGATCAATTTTTATGAACTCTGGTAAGCCCCAAGGGCATTTTAATATATTTTATGATAATATGAAAATGCCCTATGTCTTTTAAAAGAGTATTATTCAGAATCCAGTGAAAGTACAAGTGACTTGTATTATTTTTATATTACCACAGACTATAAACAGTTCCTGCTCTTTGACAAATTGCTGTAACACGTGAAAATTAAATATTTTTTCAATGTTTCTCAACACAAATATTCTTAGTCTTTTAGCAAATACATAATGAGTTACTTATAAGTGTCTCTTAATGTTTAAGTGCTTAGGATCCTTCATTGAAAAAAAATAGAAAAAAAAATTTCCATTATTGTGAAGTTTCTACTTTAATAGAGAGGCATACAGAAATAAACATAATAAAAAATAAATTACATACTGTTATGAAATCACAAATTTTATGTTAAAAAAGCAAGGTAAGAGGATCAGAAATTTGAGAGCACAGGTGTTGGGTAGTGTTGGGAGAAAGCAGTCTGTAGTAATAAGCCAGGTGGTCAGGGAAAGCCTCAGTGAAATGGAAATTTGAGCCAAAACTTAAACAAGGGATAAAATGGCAGATGTTGGTGGTAAGTCCTATATGCATTCATCCAAATTTAGACAATCCTTATTTAATACATGTTACATATTCTCTAGCCAAGATTACTATATTCACAGTCCATCTGCTCATAAGTATAAAAATCAGTTGTGTTATATCATTTTAAAATAGCAAAAGTCAAATTAGTATCTCCAGTTCAAGACCTGTGCTTCTTCTCTGTCACCCAGCCAATGGGGTCTGGCTGTGACTTTATTTAATCCAGGCTTTCCAGATTAGTTCACCCACATGGTACACAAGTTAAATCTTGCGTTTTCTAAGAACTTGGCCTGAATATGTTAATTTTGTTTTATTTACCTATCTAAACATACCCATCTGAAAGACGTAATTTCACTAAGTTTTTACTGCAGTGTCCTTCAAACTTTGATAACACATTACTTCATAATAATAATATCTTTAGGTTATTTTGAAACTATAAAATGTGTTCAAGTCATAGAAATTGGAACAAGAACTCACATTATTTTTCCTATTTTCTCAGGAAGAATGAAAGATCAGAAAGTGGCCTTGTGTATGCACATTTAACAGTCACTTATGACAATGGATTTTCATGTTTGTGGTGTTCACATTAGGGTAAATCTCTGATAGAATATGCCTTTTTATTTTGAAATACCCTAGATATATCGAAAATAGTGATTTGTTCACCATACATTGCTCTAACCAAAAAATATATAGAGCTTGTTCTGCACAATTTCCATCATCTTTCTTACCTTTTCAATGTACAGTACTGTTATCAAAAATGTATTTGATATTGAACAAAAATATTTTTGAGAAAACCTGAATGTGTCACCACATAAAACTTTTATTCTTTATATATAAACTCACGAAGTATAAAACATGGCAAAAGATGTGTACTCACTATTTTCAAATTCTTAAGTATCTATTGATACTATGCAGTATCAAAATACAAATTAGATTTGTATTTTAAGTATATTATTCAGATACATTTTTCAGTACTCAAAATTATTGTTGAATACACCGCGGACAAGGACCTAAAGATGTTAATGTAGTGGCATTATTGTTTCAGCTTGTTTTGGCATTAGGTAGAGGAATGTTCAAAGTTTTAATGTATCTTTTACAAGTATACAGCTTAAGAATGGAAGAAACAATTACTGCTAAAGGGGATGCAAAATCCTGATGAGCACTAATGGAAATATAGAAGAGATACTCATTAAAAGTAGAAAGCAGGGCAGCCTGGGTGGCTCAGTGGTTTATCAACGTCTTCAGCTCAGGGTGTGATCCTGGAGACCTGGGATCAAGTCCCATGTCCAAGTCCCTGCATGGAGCCTGCTTCTCCCTCTGCCTGTGTCTCTGCCTCTCCCTCTCTGTGTGTCTTTCATGAATAAATAGATAAAATCTTAAAAAAAAAAAAGTAGACAGCAGAGATTGGCCTTTGGACAGCTAGGATAATTGTGAATATGTTTTACCAACTACAATAGATGATTTGCCTGGTTACTGTTATTGCGTTCATATTTGAAGATTTATATGAATTATGCATTAATTTAAAAAACTCAAAAATTTTAATTTATATGCATAAATATAATTTTTAAAACATGTATATGTGTGTGTATATATATATTCCTGTAGTACATCATTTCTTACAATAATGACATTTACAATAGTCCTAAAATAGTTCACTTAAATAGCGCATTGAAGATTTCGATGAGAAATTATTGTTCTTCATGGAGATAAGTCCACACCTATAGTTAGCCTGAGCTACATAACTATAGTAAGATAATTAATTCTTCACCGTTTATTTGTTAGCATTCCATTTTATTTTTTAGGTATGTTATTCATTATATTAAATATTTTAAAAATTCACCTTGGAATATGTGTCATCAATAATAGGATAAAGAATGATAATCTCCCTATAAAAGATGGAACTATAGCTAGTATGACAAGCTTTGGCGGTTTGTAATTCTGGATACATCCCTGAGGCGTATGTCTTTTATTTAACATCACATGTAATTTTTATCTTTTATATGATTCTTAGCAAAAGAATAGCTACCAGAGATGTTGATTTTTAAGCCATGATTTTAACAATGAACAAAATGGATTTAAAATATGGCTCCACTTCTTCTAGCTTGGTAAAATTTGGTCAAGTTACTTAATTTCCATAACTCTTTAATTGCTCTGTATGAAATGAAAATAATTGGATAATAACAATCTTGATGCTCCTGAAGGGTTACATGTAAATTAATCAATATGTAATAGCTATGATTCCTTCTATTACAAAATCCATGTCAGAGGATAATTTCCAAATCTGTTTCTAAGCACGGGAAATTATCACTACTAATGCTATGTGTTTATGCTCCTCTGTTACTGACCTTCATCCTCTGTACCATGAATGAGAATATAGCTTTCTGATTTAGGAATGACTTAATCTTGACCTTTTTGATCTTTTCTAGTATACAAAACTAAAAACCACAGCACTATCATCTTTTGCCAACTTTTTACTTTTCTAAGTACATGAATAAATTTCTTTTTGACTTTATTTTGAAAAAAAAATAGAGGTGGTAGTTTTATAAAAGATAAATTACAAATTAATCCCTAGTCTATGGCACCATTGAATGGCTAGCTTGCTAAGTTAAAATATAAATACTTCCCTTTTTACATTTTTGCTTTTACAGCTTTAAAATTAAACCAAAAATCTAAAAGTGGAAAAAATGTATAAAAATTCTCTATTATATAACTTGTTAGAAATTTATAAAATAGAAATTATTTGTAATGATGAAAACAATTTATTGCTTAGGCATAATTTTTAACAAGACAAAAATTTCATTTTGTTATTGTCTGTATTTTCATTTTTGTAGTAATCTCCTTAAGTTTGTAATTTGGCATCCAAGAGAAGAGACAAATCAGAAAACTGGGGAAGATAGGAGAGGTAAAGAACATGGTTTCCATTCAGAGTTTAACAGTATTGATAGTCATATGCCTCAGTAAAAAGAACTGGAATAAAGTGTGCATGGAAGATATTTACACAGCATGAAGTCATCACTGATTTAAGTAAACTGATTATTTTAGAGCCTGCATTGAAGTATCGATTGCTTTTGGATATTTTCCTGGAACATGATTTTTTCCATTTAACAAATGTAGTAAGTGATAACATAAGGAAGCTAAGCAGAAAACTACCATACCTGAGTGAAATCTATTAGGAAATTAGGGCATATGTATGGGTAATGAATTTACCCAAATTGAGTTTTGGCCATGACTCAAAGGGCCAGGCTTACACTTGCCAGATTGCCACCTGTGCCCTATATACCACAGGTGTTCAGGCCTTCAGAGCAGCTCTTCTTCCTAATGATTTCTAGGCCAGCCTTGCTCCCACACACCCAGCAGGAGCTCACACACTGAATCGATACTCACTTCTGGACCAAACATTGACATTCACCTTGACTTTGAACGTTTTCCAATCTATTTTTTTTTCATTGTTTTTTTTTTTTAATTTATATTTTATTGGTGTTCAATTTACTAACATACAGAATAACCCCCAGTGCCCATCACCCATTCACTCCCACCCCCCGCCCTTCTCCCCTTCCACCACCCCTAGTTTGTTTCCCAGAGTTAGCAGTCTTTACGTTCTGTCTCCCTTTCTGATATTTCCCACACATTTCTTCCCCCTTCCCTTATATTCCCTTTCACTATTATTTATATTCCCCAAATGAATGAGAACATATAATGTTTGTCCTTCTCCGACTGACTTACTTCACTCAGCATAATACCCTCCAGTTCCATCCACGTTGAAGCAAATGGTGGGTATTTGTCATTTCTAATAGCTGAGTAATATTCCATTGTATACATAAACCACATCTTCTTTATCCATTCATCTTTCGTTGGATCTATTTTTTTAAGGTAATAACAATAAAAGTACAAATTCTGTAGCAGTTAGAACCAGGCTCAGCTATTATTATTAGAGGTCCTAAATAACAACTGAAGTCTAAGGGTTACATAACAGTTTTGTGGTCATCAGGGACCCAGGCCATTCTTCCTCTCTGTTCCATCAACCTTAGCTTATGGCTTTCATTGTCAAGGTTACAATTTAATCACAATTTGGGTGCTGGAACCCTCACCTTCGTGACCTCCTTTTGAAAGAAGAAGGGCAAAATGTGACTCCCCTCTTTGAGCCACTCCCCTTTCCTTCTTAAAAAGCCTTCCTGGAAGCCCCAGTGAAGTACTTCCATTTATATTTATTGCCTACTTCTATTTCTGAGGGAGCCTGAAAAATATAATTTATAACTAGAAACATTTCTGACGATATCGATATAAAGTTGTTTTAAGGAAGAAGGGGTGAAGCGCTATTGGATGGGCAGCCTGGAATTTCTACCACACCCTTTTATGTTTAAATTAGATCAATTATTTAAAAATATTTCAGCAAATAGGTAGAGCAAATATTTCAGCAAATAGCTAGTGTATATACATATATATGTATATATACACACACACATATACATGTATATACGTTATAGTTTATATATAACTGTAGCTTATATATAGATGTGCCTTAGATTAGGGGCACTATACATGCACCCATAATGTTCAAAGTTTAGTTTGCATAAGAACATAATGAACATAAAGAAGATTTGTATAAAATGCACTTCTGGAAATTCTGATTCCACAGGCTGCCGAAGCTCAGAAATCTCTTTGGAGGTTCCTGAATGATCTTAGAATTTTTGATGCCCGCCCCCAGCTATGTTGCTATGGAAAGCCTTCCTTTTGATATTTCTCAACAGTGCCAACTCAAGAATTTCTATGGAGCTTATGAGTGGGAACCTCTTGAAGTCTCCTTCAAAGTGTATAGAGTGCTGGCAGCTACAGAAGCAGTCTTTTACATAAAATTGAGAACATACCCCTACTCCACATCAAAGAATTGGGCAGATGCAGTTTGTGGGTGGACCCTCTTTCCCCACTCTTTGGTGCTGTCACTGTGAACCTTGCTTACCTTCTAACTCCATATGTTACAGCACAGGAGAGGATAAACAAATCTCTGAAATGATTCAAACTCAGGCTTTATTCTCCTTTTTTATCTTTCTGAGGTTCTTGATACTAGTGGAGGCAGAATTTAACTTATCAGATGAGTGATAGCAAAAGAAGAAAGAACAGATCAGCCAAATGAAGAGAAAATGAGAATAATAAAAAGCCTACCCATCTTCATCTTTTGAGTTCCCATCAAATTTTTATCTTAGGTGGCTTTTTAAATTTTTTTGAGGATTTCAATTTATCCTCAACACAGTCCTCCAAAGTATGTATTTTACCATTTCCATTTTATGAACGAGGAAGCAGAGACTCTCAGGTTGAACTAACTATTCAAAACAAATTACAGTTGGTAACAGATAAAGGTAGATTCATACCTGGATCCCACCAACTTTAAAGCCATGTTCCTTGGACTCTGCCATAATGATTCTATGGGAGAAGGAAGAAGACAAAACCAAAAACTCCTCTTTCCTTCAACCAGACTGTGTCCATCTCCTAATTAATTGGTACAATAAAAAAGAAAGAAATTGGGAAAGGAAAATGGAATAGGACATACGGCAGGGAGCCAGATGCTAAAGCCAAGCTCTCACAACCATGCCTCTCCAAGAGAGTTCTCATCTCACTCTCACATCCTCCCATAATACCCCAAATTATTTCCTTTAACTTTCCACTGCTATGTCAGAGTTTGTGCTCCTTCCCACTCATCAGCCCTTCATGCACTGCCTAACCACAATTTTTAGTCATGGCTTGAATCACTCCTTTCTTCTCCAAACTTTCTCACCTTCTCACTAACCCCCTTTCATGGTTGATCGTGTCTTGTTCCATCATCCTATATCCAGTGCTTTCTTACTTTCCATCTGACTGAAATACGAGAAAATGCAAATAAATGATATATGACCACATTAATATCTAGCTTTAAACTTGTATTAGGCAGATCATTGAAGTCCAAATTGTTTAAATACCCCATTTTCCTGAAAGGAGAAAAAGGTAGTGTGTATGTCTGTGTTGTTACTTATGACAGATCTCAATAGCCATTGATACTAATTCCTCTTCTGCTACTACATGGCCAGACAGTCTCCTGATGTGGTGTTTTTGCTGCTCTACTGACATCATTTATTTTATGTTTATCCTTTTTATACTTGGGCTCTCATGCAGCTCTTATTGAATCATTAGATATTATTAAGCAATATATCATGGTTATTAAACTTCTTTCTCTGCCATTAACCAACTGCATAAATTGATGTACATTATGTAAACTTTGAGCCTTATATTCAAATATTAGCATATTAAAACCAGCAGATGATTGTTTTCTGAATATGTAGAAAGATAACTCACAAAAACCACTTGACAGCTATAAGATGCTATCCCCATGCCAATCTTGTAATTTTATTGTGATACTTCTAAAGATGGCATTTAATGCAATATTCCTAATGTTGCAGATCTCTCTTAATTGACTTCCTTTCCTAGTTTCTTAAAGTGTACTGATAGAAAAAATAATTCAGGGCAAGATTTCTCAAGCCTGAGTTGGGAAACATATTATTAATGACAATGAATAGATTCACACTCAGGTTTAAAAACTTACCCTACTTTGTCCCTGGAATTTCTTGACCTTCCCAGAAAGTTTTATGTTCATTACAGGCATTGCCCAGGGGTTAAGGCATGATCACTGTCCTTTCTTCTCATTTGAAACTCTTAGTCCTAGAACAAATCACCAGTTCTGACATGTCCATCCTTTCTTTCTTTGAAGGCTGATAGGCCTTCATGTAAATGCTGTCTTTCCCAGCTGGCTCTTGCATGCTCAGACTTGTCAGAGTTTTCAGTAGATAGTAAGCTCCATCCCCTTTTGGCGATTCATTATTTAACAAATATGTATTAAGAACCAGAGGTATGCCAAGTGATTAAAATTTAGGGAAATATGTAAATTATTTGTTTTAAAAATTAAATACAAAATACTCACATATTAAAACTGCAAAGTGAAAGTTTAGAGAGCAGAGAGAGAAACCACTGATGAGCTTTTTTATTATAATTGGCTACAGGGAAGAGCTACTGGACCCAAAAGACTGAGCAGGCTTTTAATAAATGAGGTTTAGTGATGTGAATTTTCACTAAGAGCTACATGTGGAAAGGTATAAAATACTGTGGGAAGGTGTAAACATATGGGAAGGTGTAAGCAGTTTTGTGAGAATACAAATAATTAGTCATGAGCAAAGAGTACATGTAAGAGTTTATTTCCACACTTTGGGAATTGTGATGCAAGCTGCTTCAATCATAAGCTAGAATGATTTATTTAATCCAGGAGAGAATGCTAAATCATGGAAACCAGGGGATCATTTGATCAGAGACATGTTTTAGGAATTTATTTATTTTTTATGTTTTAGGAATTTAATCTGTCATTCATTCTACCACTTATTTTCTGATAATATTAGGATAAAGGATATAGAAATGTAAACTGGCCAGTTAAAAAAATACAGGATAATTGCAAAGGAGGAAAAAGACTTTTGCTTTTTATTCTACATGTTTCTGTACTGTTGGAATTTGTATAAAGGGAATGTGTTTGTGTATTATTAGTGCATTTCAAAGTTTAGTACAGACCAGAAGAAAAGCAGAGCAACAAAAAAGAAATATTTCACTGATCTCAATAATTTTCAATCTAGCCCTAGCTTAAGAGGTGCCATAGAATCAAGTTATAATTATAAATAGGATGTCAGTAATTTTAACTTAAAAATGATGGATGAAGATTAGAAAAATGGATGTATTATGAAATGGCTTAGCAAATCACAGACATGAAAACCCCATTTATTATTACATAGCTAATTTTTAAAATTTATTTGAAGATTTTACCTTATTCTTCCTCATTGTTTCTTAGGTTTGGTGATTAAAATGTGTAACCATGTGTGTGATCATCTTGTAGCAAAACTACTCCTATCATGGAGTGTGTTATTTATATACTGCCTTCATCACTTTTCTTGTTTTTCCTACTCTTCTTTCTACTCTGCCCTAAGCTTTTAAATTACTTTATTGGGGTTTTCTTTTAAAATTTTTATTTAAATTCCAGTATAGTTAGCATGCAGTTTATTATGAGTTTCAGGTGTACAATATAGTGATTCAATACTTCTATACAACACTCAGTGCTCATCAAAGTGCCTTCCTTATTCTCCATCACCTATTTCTCCCATTCCCCCACCCACCTCCTCTCTAGTAAACCTCATTTTGTTCTTTAGAGTTAAGAGACTGTTTCTTGTTAGCATCCCTTCCTCTTTTTTTTTCCTTTTGCTCACTTGTTTTGTTTCTTAAATTCCACATATCAGTGAAGTCATATGGCATTTCTCTCTGACTTACCTCGTTTAGTATAATACTGTCTAGCTTCATCCATGTCATTGCAAATGGCAAGATTTCATTCTCTTTTATGGCTGAATAATATATGTATATCATATATCACACCTTCTTTATCCATTCATCAGTTGGTGGATACTTGGGCTGTTCCATAATTTGGTATTATAAATAATGATGCTATAAAAATCAGAGTGCTTATATCCCTTTGAGTTGCTATTTTGTATTCTTTGGGTAAATACCTAGTAGTTCAATTGCTGGATCATACGGTAGTTCTATTATTAACTTTTTGAGGAACCTCCATACCATTTTCCAGAGCAGCAGCACCAGTTTGCATTCCCACCCAACAGTGCAAGGGGGTTCCACTTTCTTCACATTTTCACCAACACCTGAAGTTTCTTCTGTTGTTGATTTTAGCCATTCTGACATGTATGAAGTGATATCTAATTGTGGTTTTGACTGCACATCCCTGATTATGAGTGATGTTGAGCATCTTTTCATGTGTCTGCTGGCCCCTGTATGTGCTCTTTGGAGAAATGTCTGTTCATGTCTTCTGCACATTTTTAAATTGGATTATTTGTTTTGGGAGTATTGAGGTTTAAAAGTTATTTATACATTTTGGATCCTAGCCCTTTATTGGATATGTCATTTGCAAATATTTTCTCCCATTCAATAGGTTATCTTTTGTTTTGTTGATTGTTTCCTTTGCTGCACAGAAGCTTTTTATTTTTATTCGTCCCAATAGTTTATTTTTGCTTTTGTTTTCCTTGCTTCAGGAGACATATCTAGAAAAATGCTTCTATTGGCCAATGTCAGAGAGATTATTCCCTGTGTTCTTTTCTAGGATTTTTATGGTTTCAGGTCTCACATTTGGGTCTTTAATCCATTTCTAATTCATTTTCATATGGTATAAGAAAGTGCTCCAGTTTCATTTGCGTGTGGCTATAGAGTTTTCCCACCATGATTTGTTGAAAAGACTTTTTCCAATGGCATACTCTTGCCTCTTTTGTCAAAGATTAATTGACCATAATTGTGGGCTTGGTTCTGAGCTTTATTTCCTGCTGCATCGATCTATATGTCTATTTTTGTGCCAATACCATACTGTTTTGATTACTACAACTTTGTAGTATAACTTGAAATCTAGAATTGTGATACCTCAAGCTTTGTGTTTCTTTTCTAAGGTTGTTTTGGCCAGTCAACGTTTTTTGTCATTTCATACAAATTTTTGGATAATTTTCTCTAGTTCTGTGAAAAATTATGTTGGTATTTTGATAAAGACTGCATTAAATCTGTAGATTGCTTTGGGTAGTATGGACATTTTAACAATATTTGTTCTTGCAATCCATGAGCATAGAATGTCTTTCCATTTGTTTGTGTAGTCTTTAATTTCTTTCATCAATGTTGTATAGTTTTCAGAGTACAGTTCTTTCACATCTTTGGTTAAGTTTATTCCTAGGTATTTTATTATTTTTACTAAAACTGTAAATGGGATTGCTTTCTAAATTTCTTTCTGTTGCTTAATTATTAGTACATACAAATGTCACAGATTTCTGTACATTGGTTTTGTATACTATGAGTTTACTGAATTCATATGTCAGTTCTAGTAGTTTTTTGCTGAAGTCTTTAGGGTTTTCTATGTATGGTATCTTGTCATCTGCAAATAGTGGAATTTATACACTTTCCTTACTAATTTGGATGTCTTTTATTTCTTTTTCGTGTCTAATAGCTGTAGCTAGGACTTCCAGTACTATGTTGAATAGAAGTGATGGGAGTGGACATCCTTTCCTTGTCCCAGACCTTAGGGAGAAAATTTTCTGTTTTTCACCATTGAGTATGATGTTACCTTCAGGTTTTTCATATATGACCTTTATTATGTTGAGATATGTTCTCTCTCAATCCATTTTGTTGTTTTTATCATGAAAGGATGTGTACTTTGTCAAATGCTTATTCTGCAACTATTGAAATGATCACATGGTTTTTAACCTTCCTCTTGTTAATTTGATAAATTACATTGATTTGTTTGCAACTACTGAACCACTCTTGCATCCTGGTATAAATCCAACTTGATCATACCAAATGATTTTTTATATGTATTATTAGATTCAGTTTGCTAATATTTTGTTGTGGATTTTTGCAGCTATGTACATCAGAGTTATTGGCCTATAGTTCTCTTTTTTTGTGGTGTCTTTATCTGGTTTTAGTGTGAAGGTAATGCAGACCTCATAGAATGAATTTGGAATATTTCTTCCCTCTTCTATTTTTTGGGAAAGTTTGAAAAGAATAGGAGGGTATTTTGGTAGGTGATATGTTTCTAGAAACTTATCCATTTCTTCTAGGTTATCCAATTTCTTGGTATATAATTTTTCATAATATTCTTTTATAATCTTTTGCATTGCTGTGGTGTATGTTGTTATTTATCTTCTTTCACTTCTGATTTTGTTTATTTGAGTCCTCTCTCTCTCTCTCTCTCTCTTTTTGATGAATCTATCTAAAGGTTCATCAATTTTGTTGATCTTTTTAAAGAATGAGCTCCTGATTTTTTGATCTATTATTTTTTTAGTTTCTAGTTCATTTATTTCTACTCAAATCTTTATTATTCCCTTCCTTCTACTGGTTTGGGGTTTTGTTCTTCTTTTTCTAGATCCTTTAGGTGTAAGGTTATGTTATTTATTTGATATTTTTCTTGCTTCTTGAGATTGGCTTGTATTGTTGTAAACTTCCTTTTTTGAACCACTTTTGCTACATCCTAAAGATTTTAGATCATTGTGTTTGTCTCTATGTATTTTTTAATCTGTCTCTACGTATTTTTTGAATTTCATTTGTCTCTATGTATTTTTTGAATTTCCTCTTTGATTTGTAGGTTGACTCATTTATTGGTTAGTAGCATTTTATTTAACCTCCATATATTTGTGATCTTTCCAGATTTTTTTCTTGTGGTTGATTTGTAGTTTCATAGCATTGTGGTTAAAAAAGATGCCAGGAAAGACTTTGATTTTTTTGTCATTATTTTGAAACCATTCATGGATATGCTACTATACCAGAATCAAGTTACTAATGTTAAAATCACTAATGGGATGTGATATACTTACATTGTACAAGCCATCCATTCATTCACTGTACTGGGCAATATGAATCAAAGGACAATTAGGATGAAACTCTTGCCCTTAAATTGATTACAAAAAATAAAGAAGGATCACTTTATAAAAATAAGTAAGAACAGTATGCAACAGAGATCCAAGAGTCAGAGGAGTCACAAATTCTATGGGAAACAGAGAAAGACGACTTTAAATAGTTGTAATGAAACTAAAGTTGATGCAAAAATTCTCACTACTGATTTATCATCATGCACATATGCTTTACATCTTTCTTTTACTTATTAAAGATTCTTCTCAATACAACATGAAGTATGGAATGATCCGTTAAAGTGACCAGTAAACAATGTGGATTTCATGTGTTTAAAAATCATGAGACTCAGTAAGTTGGAGAAATGAATATTTCTTTTACCTTAAAAATTAAATGTAATATTACCAGTTATAGCACTTCCAGATATAATGAATGCTATGAAAAATCATTTTCTACACTACCTGCTATATACTGACAACTTCAAAATGCCAATTTCCTTGGAATGGTTACTTTCATATCTGATTGGTTATTGCAGAAAACTGAATGATTAATATAAAATCTACTAAGAAATGTTGGGAGCTACCGAAAATTTTAGCATTGCCAGGATATAATGAATGTTCATGTTTCATATATAATATTATGTTATTTTATTAAGACATTTATTAAGACATTTGGAATGCATCTTTTCATTTTTCTCCTCCAATTTTTGCTGTTCCTGGTGTCCCTCCTCCTCCTTCTTCTCCTTCCTTCTTTTTCCTCCTTCCCTTTTTCCCTCTTCTTTTTCTCCTTTTTTTCTTTCTTCTTCTTCCTCCTCTTACTCTTACTATTAGTATTATATAATTTTGCTTGGATGTGAAAATTGAACATATCTAACCTGGTTACCAGGTTAGGACCATAATTAGGACCATAATTTTAGATTTTCTTGGGCTATTTTGAAGTAAATAGAAGTAGGTAAAACTTCTTTCTTTTGTTACCCTTGCTTCTTAAGAGTACATATTTATGACTTAGTTGTTTACTAGTAATAATAAAAGTTATGAACTCAAAACTAGTTATAAGCTTTTATGTAATAAAAGCATGCTTAAGGTTAAGTGTACAATATTTCATTTAAATACTTGTAAATATATGTATGTGTGTGTGTGTGTGTGTGTACACACATATGCACACAGAAACATGCTGGAACTAGGTAGGAGAGGTTCAAGGAAAAGAACTAAAATGTTCAAGCAGTTACATATGGATTTCAGAAGTTAGATACTACAACATACTACATACACATGACTTTGAAAATAAAAGAAATAGTTTAGTTTATTAAATCACAATGAATATCTGGAAAATATGAAATGAATATTGAATTCTTTACTATTTCCTGGAAACAGCCTAACAAGATTATCTTAGAATAGTCAATAATACTCCACTAATATTTTAATTATATTAATTTAAAGTGTCTTTTCAGAGTGTTAAAGATGTATAATCAAAAAACAAGAATCAATACTAGTCGTTGAATGCATACTATTAGTGCACTTATTAATCCCCATAATTTTATTAAGTAAGGGATCCTTCCCTCATTTTACAGGTAAAAAGACTGAGGCTTGGAGAGGTTAAATTACTTACCACTCCTTGGAATAGATACCTGGATGTGCTCAGTCAGCTCATCCTCCTTCAGCTCAGATCATGATCCTGGGTCCTGAGTTGAAGCCCCACATGGGGCTCCCTGCTTTAATGGAGCCTACTTCCTCTCTCCCTACGACTCCCCTTGTTTGTATTTTTTCTCTTTCTAAAATAAATAAAATCCTAAAAAAAGAACATACCACTCCTCACTGAGAAAGTGGCAGTTGTGAGTCAAACCATGATTTCACAGACTCCAAAAATCTACACAAAATTTGAAGTTTACATTACCTATGAAATGTCCTACCTTAGGCTATAACATTAAAATTCTAAATACATCCCAAAAATTTCAGATAAATTCATAAATGCTGGGTATCAGTGGGCTAATAAGGTGAAATTTCAAGTAGTATAATCGTATGGAGAAAAACAATGTTTTTCATAGGAGCTTCCCTTTTTTGCTTTTTTTTTTATCTATATCACAAAGAGAAAATTGACAGCCTAAGCTATTACTCTAACTCCTGTTATGAATAAAGTTTGTTTACATTCAATGAAATAAATTTCTGAACTTTTAAGTTTTTGTATTTTTAGAACAACTTCTATCTTAGTCTTCTCATGATGAATATTTTCATGGATACTGAACTACTTCCCCTTTCATAGTGGAGGTTGCAGTTGCCAGCACAAAATTTTCTTTAGCAATTTCACCTAGCATAACACCCTTACTCTCTACTATTCTCTCCTGAGGAAAGAGATTCTGAAAATGAAAATGTGAGAGAATACTGACCAAACCAATAAGGGAAAATGATGGGGAAAACAGTTGAGTACATGGAGAAGCATTTTCCTGTGATAATTCATTTTGCTTTTAAGAAGGAGGATCCTAGAAAAACTGAATTTTGCTATTCACAATGAATGCACCAGTTGGGATTTTTATTTGTTTGTGTTTTTGTCGGTTTTTGTTTTTGAGAGAGAGGGAGAGAGACTGCACGTGCAAGCGGGGAAAGGGGAGGTGAAGGACAGAGAGTGAGGGACAGATGGAGAAGAAAAGAGAGAATCATAAGCAGGCTCTATGCTCAGCACAGAGCATAGTGCAGGGCTCAATCCCACTCAGATCATGACCTGAGTTGAAGTGAAGAGTCAGATGCTTAACCAACTGAGCCACTCAGGTACCCCTTTACCAATTGTTTCTTTTTTTTTTTTTAAGATTTTTATTTATTTACTCATGAGATACAGAAAGAGAGAGAGGCAGAGACACAGGAGGAGGGAGAAGCAGGCTCCATTCTGGGACCCCGATGTGGGACCCGATCCCGGGATTCCAGGATCAGGCCCTGGGCCAAAGGCAGGTGCTAAACCACTGAGCCATCCAGGGATCCCACCAATTGTTTCTAATTTAAATGATACTCTTGTATTTTAGAAGATAATGCTAACGTTATCTGAAAGGTCAGAGTTAAATTATCTTTTTTCTATTCTGCGAGCTGGATGTGTAGAGGCTAAAGATAATTGTTGCTGTGCTATTGCAGCTTAATTTGATACTTGTCACATGTTTCAGCTTACCTTAAATAATTTTCAAAATATTGTAAAAAATGATTCTAATCTAAATGATGACAGAACTAAAACTATAATACTGTATTACCCAAAGGAAAATGTCTTTTTTGTTAGATTATCATTTTGATAATCTGACCCTAAATCGAGCTTCTTGAGCAGTATTATGAACCAGAGTTTTAGCCTATAAACCTAACTCTACTGCATCAATACTACTTCAATTCTAAACTCTTCCCTTAAAGGAGAGAGTTGGAATTTTTTTAAAACTATTGGCTTTCTGATTATAAAATTTAAACTTTAGAAAGGAATTTATATACTGCAAACCTAGGAATTTATGATAAAGTAGATGTTATTATCAATCTAAGCGTAGTTATTATACTCACTTCTGTCTGTTTTTCAGTACTTTTTAAAAGAAATTTATTTAGCTTTTACAAAATGTTGGACTTCAGGGTTATGTTTTAGGTCACCTTTTTTTTCACTCTACATACTCTTCAGGGATATCTTGTTGATTCTTAGGATTTTAGATGTGGTTGGGAAGTTGGAAGACTGGCTTCATGGGTATGTGTCTTGTGCAGAACACTGGCTTTGAAGAACCCTGTGCTTGGTTTAATGCTCTTTTGACACCATCTTGAAATAATACTGTTAGACCAAGGGGCCTTGCATTTTCATTTTTCACTGGGTCTTGCAAATTGTGTAGCATGTACTGGGAATCTTGGTGATAGCAGAAAACCCAGCCTCTTTCATTTTCACAGTCATGAATCTAATTCCAGTTTTCCTCAACCAAAGGGAAGATGTTGCCATTTTCTTTGCACAAAAGTATCTTGGATTCCAAACCTCATGTCTTTGAGGCCGAGACTTCATTGAAGGTTGACTTTGCCTAATTGTCTATCCAGTAATGTTGAGGGTTTTTTGCTTATAAACACAATGATGAATTATAGACTATCAGTGATCCTGACCACAAATACCCCAGTGCCTTTCAAATTCTTACTTCCTGCCAAATCCCTCTTCTGGGGATGTGATATCCACAATTCCATCTTCCTTGAATATTTCCAATGGGATAAGGTATGGGGAATTCAATCCCAGATTGTACGACACTGAAACTCAATAATTTCTCCTGTGAAAACTGTTTTATATTTCCTATGTTGGTTGCTGGATACTTCCAGTCATTTACATAGCACCATTAGAAATGTGGGAGTAGTTGCCTTGTTCCTTTCTTCCAGAAGCAGTCCACCATCAAGACCATCAGTTCTGTTTGTTAAATTGCTTTTGACCTCTACTGTCACAATTTCAGCTACCAATATCTCAGGCTTGAGCTCTTTCAACAAGAGTTTGAAAGCAATTTCATTTTAGCTGAATATTGTCCTTTACAAATCATTCTCCAGTGTAGCTAAAGTAGCGGTATTTGGAAAATTCATATCTGGTCATTCATTCCCTTATTTAAAACTCATAAGATAACATTCTTATTTTCCTAAATAAGACTTCTAAAGCCATTCATTATTTGCAACCACCTATATCATCTTTCCTCGCAGTACATCTTGTCTAATGGATTCACTGTCCTTTTCATTCCTCTGCCTTCTACCTTTTGATTTAGCTAATTTTTAAACATCATTTAGAATCTTGTTTTGCCCCAGAAGATTAACACACACACACACACACATACACACACACACACATACACACACACATACACACATTACACGCACATTTCTTCTTTGATTTTATGTTCTAGGAAAATTCTGCTCCCTTCATTCTAGCCGTGTTGGTCACCTAACATTTTTGTTTTGACAGGCCAGATATGCATTCACATTAGGGTCTTTACGTTCATTGGCTGATTCTTGATTCTTTTCTTCCAGAAAGATTAAGAATATCTCTGCCACTTCATTCAAGCCTTTTTTCAGCAAGACCCTACCTACTCTGATAATCTGTTTATATTGCAAATGCAAAACCTTTGCTCCATTCTAGCTAAGCCACTTGCATTTACTAATCTTTCTGACATCACTCTTTCTTTTTCTGCATAAAATTTGTAATCTTCTTACTGATATGCCACACAATTTATGTATTTATTTTTTGTATTCTTGTATTGTTTGTGTACTTTTCTCCTCTACCATTAGAATGTCAGCTTCAGGAGAGTAGACATCCTTGTCTATTTTGTTCACTGATGTATATTGACAGCCATATGTACATATTGGACCTCAGCCATATGTACATATTTTAATAGGACCACATATTAAAATATGTAATATTACATATCCACATATTTTGAAATATTGTACATATACATATTTTGAAATATTGATGCATTGTCAATGTTTACATAAATGTTGTACCAATTTCTATTACAACAAATTGTGAATGAGTCCATTTCTCCTTGTCCTCAGTAAAACAACATATCCCAATTTAACCAATATTATTGGTAAGAAATGGTATCTCATTTAAAAATTGTTATACAATTTGTTATTTAGAGATTGAACATTATTCATATTTTTATTAGAAAATTTATTTTTTATTTTGCAAAACATATTTATAACCTTTGCATAATTTTCCATTTGGATGTTAGTTTTTCCCTTGTATATTTGTGATATATTTTTGCACATTAGGTTATTCCTTTAACTTAAATATTTTACTAAAAAATTATTGTTCTTTTCTAATAATCTATCTTCTGCCTTCTTTTACTTATTGCCTATGCTAGCTTCATAAACAGTTATTACCAAGTTTATTGACGCTCTTGCCAACAAATCCATGAGCTATTTTTTCTCCTTCTTCTTGTATTCTTTTGTATAAAACTTGCCTTTGACTTTAATAGAGTTAATCTTGGCTTTGACCATTATTTCTCAAAACACATTTTAGGTAGTTTTTTAGGGAGGGTCATATTTCTTCTATGGACCTACTTTAGATCACACTTCTGAACAATGATATTGTTTTCCTCATGATTCACTTCATGAGCAATGGGCTCATAACCTTTAGCAATATTGGTATAGTATGATAGTAGATTTACCACCTTCTCTTTTGCTTGAATCTCAGATCTTCTCAATAAAGTAATAAAACTTATAGATTTTCTGTTTCTGGAAAGAAAGCTTTAATTAGTTTTAATTAGTTTGGTAAGAAAACAAAGTGTTGTCATTGACACCATACTGATTTATCCTAGGTAGGTCAGATTTTGAAATCAGGCTGGATGTCATGTCCTGATATTTTTATAATGGTTCAATCAAGGATGCCTTAGGGTGGTATGAATGTATTGTAAGAATAGTATAGAGCAAAATCAGCTGGATCTATGATCTTGCAAATTTGTTTAAATTCTTATTATATTTAATTCAATAACTATTAAACTTTATGCAAATCTAAAAATATGTAAAGTAATAGAAATATAATGAAAAACAAAGCACAGTTCTTATATACATGGAGTATATAACCTAATGAAGAGGACAAATAAACAGGCAATTATGCCTCAGCATAAGTGCTAAAAAAAAGCATGCAGGTGCTGTGGGAACACATAGGGGAGGATTTCCACTGAAATCCCAAGAGACACAGGGAAGGTTTCTCTAGAAGTGAAGGCTATGCTGACAGTAAAGTTTATAAAAGAATTAGATGACATTGTAGAGAAATTTTAAAAAAGTACATGGGCAACCATGGCCACTTTAAAGCTTTTTTTTTTTTTAATGATAAAATGACGAGGTATTTTAAAATTGTTAAAAAAAATAAGTGGCGGTACAAATATAATTGTGAGCACTAGTTATTGTTTTAATTTTTGAGCTTATTCTACCTGAATAGTTACATAATTTGAAAATTACATTTGTGTGTGATTACCACAGCTTAGCCCCTCTTTTCACATTGTTAATTTCTATTAGAATAAAACTCAATTTTATTAAATGCAGTAAAAGTTACTTTGTTCATTTTTTCAGTGTATATTCTTTATAGAAGAATAATGGACCATTCTGTTGAATAAAGAAAAATATTTTTACAGGGGATCCCTGGGTGGCTCAGCGGTTTGGGTCCTGCCTTTGGGCTGGGGCATGATCCTGGAACTCCAGGATCGAGTCCCGCATCAGGCTCCCTGTGTGGAGCCTACTTCTTCCTCTGCCTGTGTCTCTGCCTCTCTCTCTCTCTCTCTATCATAAATAAATAAAATCTTTAAAAAAAAAGGAAAAGAAAAATATTTTTACAGAAAAATATAATTAAGGTTTCTGTACATTCTAATTTATAGCTTTTGCCTTCTGTCTTTAGGGAAATAGACACTATATTTGGGTGTATATATATATATATGTATATATATTCCCCAAATGGAATAAAGGGATAACTCACAAACCATTTCTATTATTGTTTCCTAGTTTCAGTAAAGATGATACATTTATGAACAAAAAAAAGAACAAAGTAGCAATAGTTTTAAGAAAAAGCTATTAAGGGATCCCTGGGTGGCGCAGCGGTTTGGCGCCTGCCTTTGGCCCGGGGCGTGATCCTGGAGACCCAGGATCGAGTCCCACATCAGGCTCCCTGCATGGAGCCTGCTTCTCCCTCTGCCTATGTCTCTGCCTCTCCCTCTCTCTCTCTATGACTATCATAAATAAATACAAATTAAAAAAATTAAAAAAAAGAAAAAGCTATTAAAAAAGGGCAGTTATTTCTTTTTGAATGAAAAATTGTATGATGTCTATCTAGAAAGATGTTGAATTCACTTAGAGTTAAATGGAGTCATGCCTTGAAGTAAACTCTGTTGTGTATAGTCTATATAATATCATTATAGTTATGTCACAGTGGAAGACATGTTTATTTTTTAATCTTTCATAGTGACAAATAGAACATGAGTCGTGTGTTGAAAATGTATTATTCACTTGAACTGCAAAGAGAATAAGCCTTTTTATATTAAGTTCAATGAAAAGGAATTTTTAAAATATTTTTTATGAATTCCCATGAATAATTTGACAATCATCAGGGTTTGTGCATGTTATTTTTGATTCTTCAAAGGGTTAATAAATTCTTTGTAAAACTGAATTTAAGTTAAAAAATGTATGTAAGTTACCATGTGTTAATGTGCTTTTTTGCCATCTATACTTTATTGCCCTGACTCTAGGTAAAACATATGCACATAATTATAAAAGCATAATGAGATATTTATTTATTTATTTTTAGCGATTTTATTTATTTATTCATGAGACACACACACACACACACACACACACACACACACACACACAGAGGCAGAGTCACAAGCAGAGGGAGAAGCAGGCTCCACACAGGGAGCCCGATGTGGGACTCCATCCCGGGACTCCAGGATCACACCCTGGGCCAAAGGCAGCACTAAACTGCGGAGCCACCCAGGAATCCCCTATGAGAGATTTAACTGGCAGATTTTAGATTAATTTAGACTTGTTTCAGCAAAATGTAAATATAAACCAAAATTTTTGTTATTTAAGATAATCAGGACTGTCAAAGGTAAAGATGTATTACAATGTGAGAAAACACACACACAAACACACCCTTCAGAGTAGTTGGAATCAAAACCAGTTGCAGAGATAGAGAAATTTATCACAATGAATAGGAAAAGCATCCAAGGGAGTGGAGAATACTAGTCCTTGAGTTTTAGAATTGTGATCTTTGGCTTCCATTCTTTCTATGTATAAAAAAGAGCAAGTTAGACAGCACCCTGTTGAATGAATGTTGCAGTTAAAAAATTGTATTTTTTAATAGATGCTTATTCATTCAGCATTCTACCTACTGTCGTATTGATTATGCAAAATCAGAGCTACCTTACAGTGAAAACACTCCACTATATAAGCATGTTCCATCTCATTCAAGCTCTGTAATCCTATGAAACACAAATAGGTTGCCAGGTTCTGAGCTTGTTTTTCATGACTCAAGTTGATATCATGGACTGAGTGTTGCAGGCATTTTCACTGCAGCTGAGCCATGTCCTTTCCCCTAGGGGCAACCAGTCCTTCTAAGAACATTAATAGTAGCCTCATGTTGGACTCCTAAAGAACATTCTTGAAGTTCCCCACCAGTTGAAGGAAGGAACATCTCCTCAAATTTATCATTCCTTGGGGAAATATATATATATATATATATATATATATATATAATATATATTATTTTTGCAAAAGATAATATGATTTTAAGGGATAGATATTTTATCTACACTTCAGAAAAAGTTTTAATGCTATACTACAAACAATAATTCTAAAATTTTATCTTGGGTAAATATAAGTACAAGAGTATAAAATTTTCACTTACATGTTAAACTTTTTAAATATTGACACACTTAAATATTGCAGGTATTTATTTAATTTAAATTCAAGTTAGTTAACATACAGTGTAGAGTTTGTTTTAGGAGAATTTAGTGATTCATTACTTACATGTAATACCCAAGACTCATCCCAACAAGTGCCGTCCTTAATGCCTATTACTCATTTTGCCCATCGCCCCACTCACCTCCCTTCCAGCAACCCTCAGTTTGTTCTCCATAGTTAAGAATCTCTTATGGGGGCAGCCCCGGTGGATCAGCGGTTTAGTGCTGCCTGCAGTCCGGGGTGTGATCCTGGAGTTCCGGGATCGAGTCCCACATCAGGGCCCCTGCATGGAGCCTGCTTCTCTCTCTGCCTGTGTCTCTGCCTCTCTCTCTCTCTCTCTCTCTCTCTCTCTGTCATGAATAAATAAATAAAATCTTAAAAAAAAATAATCTCTTATGGTTTGTCTCTCTCTCAGTTTTTGTCTTATTTTATTTTCCCTTCCACTATGTTCATCTGTATTGTTTCTAAATTCCACATATGAGTGAAATCATAGATTTGCTTCTCTCTGCCTTATTTCACTTAGCATAATACACTCTAATTCCATCCACGTTGTTGGAAATGCCACGATTTCATTCTTTTCAATGGCTGATTAATATTTTGTGATCAGTCAGTGGACACCTGGGCTCTTTCTGTAATTGGCTATTGTTGATAGTGCTACTATAAACATTGAGGTACATGTGCCCCCTTTGAGTCAATATTTTTGTATCTCTTGGATAAATACCTAGTTGTGTAGTTGCAGGATCAATGGGTAGTTCTTTTTTTTTTAACTTTTTGGGGAAACTCCATACCATTTTCCAGATTGGCTGCACCAGTGTGCATTCCCACCAACAGTTCGGAAGGGTTCCCCTTTCTCTGAATCCTCTCCAACATCTGTTACTTCATGAGTTGTTAATTTTAGCCATTCTGACTGATGTGAGGTGATACCTTATGTGGTTTTTACTTGTATTTTCCTGATGATAAGTGATTTTAAGCATATTTTCATGTATCTTTTAGCTATCTTTCCATCTTCTTTGGAAAAATGTCTGCTCATGTCTTCTACCTATTTCTTAACTAGATTATTTGTTTTTTGAGTGTTGAATTTGAGAAAATTTTTTATAGATTTTAGATATTTAACCTTTTATAAGATATGTCATTTACAAATATCTTCTCCCATTCTGTCAGTTGCTTTTTAGTTTTGTTGATTGTTTCCTTCACTGTGCAGAAGCTTCTTATCTTGATGAAGTCCAAATAGTTCATTTTTGCTTTTGTTTCCCTTGTTTCCAGGGATGTGTCTACTAAGAAGTTGCTGTGGCCGAGGTCAAAGAGGTTGCTGCCAATTTTCTTCTCTAGGATTAATGGTTTTCTGTTTTACATTTAGGTCTTTCATCTATTTTGAATTTATTTTTGTATATGGTATAAGAAAATGGTCCAGTTTCATTTCTCTGCATGTGGCTGTCCAGTTTTCCCAACACCATTTATTGAAGAGACTGTCTTTTTTTCCATTGGATATCCTTCCCTGCTTTGTTGAAGATTAGTTGACCATATAGTTATGTGTCCATTTCTGGCTTTTCTATTCTTTTCCATTGATCTATGTGTCTGTTTTTGTGCCAGTATCAAGCTGTCTTGACAATTACAGCTTTTGTAATACAGCTTGAAGTCTGAGATTGTTCTGCCTCCTACTTTGCTTTTCTTTTTCAAGATGATTTTGACTATCCAGAGGCTTTTGTGGTTCCATACAAATTTTACAATGGTTTGTTCTAGCTCTGGGAAAAATGCTGGTGTTATTTTGATTGGGATTGCATTGAATGTGTAGATTGCATTGGGTCCTATAGACATTTTAACAGTATTTGTTCTTTGAATCAGCGAGCATAGAATGTTTTTCAATTTGTGTCAGCTTCAATTTCTTCCATAAGTGTTCTATAATATTCACAGTACAGATCTTTTACTTTTTTTGGCTAGGCTTATTCCTAGGTATGTATCTTATGATTTTAGGTGCAATTGTAAATGGAATCAATTCCTTGATTTCTCTTTATGCTGCTTCATTATTGGTGTATAGAAATGCAACAGATTTCTGTACATTGATTTTGTATCCTCAACTTTGCTTAATTTGTATATCAGTTCTAGCAATTTTTTGGTGGAGTCTTCCTACATAGAGTATCGTATGATCTGGAAAGAAATAAAGTTTGACTTATTACTTGCTAATTTAGATGTCTTTTATTTCTTTTTGTTGTTTATTACTGAACCTAGGACTTCTAGTACTATGTTAAATAACAATGGTGGGAGTGGATATCCTGTCTTGTTCCTGACAGTAGAGGAAAAGCTCTCAGTTTTTCCCCATCGAAGATGGTACGAAGTGTGTGTCTTTCATATATGGCCTCTGTGACTTGAGGTATATTCTTTCTATCCCTACTTTCTTGAGGGTTTTTATCAAGAATACATGGTGTACTTCGTCAGATGTTTTTTCTGCATCTATTAGGAGGATCATATTATTCTCATCCCTTCTTTTATTAATGTGGTATAACATATTGATTGATTTGTGAATATTGAACCACCCCTGCAGCCCAGGGGTAAATCCCACTTGATCATGGTGGAATAATCCTTTTAATGTACTGTTGGGTTCAATTAGCTAGTGTCTTCTTGAGAATTTTTGCATATGTGTTCATCAGAGATATTGGTCTGTAATTCTTTTTAGTGATGTCTTTGGTTTTGGAATCAAGGCAATGCTGGCCTCATAGAATGAGTTAGGAAGTTTTTCTTCCATTTTTATTTTTGGAACAGCTTCAGAAGAATAGGTTTTAATTAATTATTCTTTAAATGATTCCTAGATTTCCTCTGGGAGACCATCCTGCCCTGGATTCCTGTTTGTTGGGAGGTTGTTGTTTACCAGTTCAGTTTCTTTGGTGTTTTTAGGTCTGTTCAAAATTTCCTTTTTTTTCCTGTTTTACTTTTGGTAGTTCATATGTTTTTGGGAATTTATCTGTTTCTTGCAGATATCCTAATTTGTTGGCATACTTATTTTCATAATTTTCTCTTAAAATTGTTTGTATTTCTGTAGTGGTGTTTGTAATCTCTCCTCTTTCATTTATTTGAGTCCTTTCTCTTTTTATTTTGATAAGTCTGGCTAGGGGTTTATCAATTTTGTTAATTCTTTCAAGGAACCAGCTCTTGCTTTTGTTGATCTGTTCTACTGTCCTTTTAATTTCTATATCATTTATTTCTACTCTAATCTAAATTATTTCCCTTCTTCTTCTAGCATTTGATTTTATTTTCTGTTCTTTTTCCAATTTCTTTAGGTGTAAGGTTTGGCTGTGTATTTGAGACTTGACTTGGTTCTTGAAGAAGGCCTGTATTACTATATTATTCCCTTGTATGACCACCTTTGCTACATCCCAAAGGTTTTGGACTACTGTGTTTTCATTTTCTTTTGCTTCCATCTATTTTTTTTAATTCTTCTATAATTTCCTGGTTTATCTATTCATTCTTCATTTGGATGTTCTTTAACCTCTTTGTTTTTTGTTTTTGTTTTTGTTTGTTTTTGTTTTTTTTAGATTTTTTTGGTTTTCTTTTCTTTTTTTTTTATAATAAATTTGTTTTTTGTTGGTGTTCAATTTGCCAACATACAGAATAACACCCAATGCTCATCCCGTCAAGTGCCCCGCTCAGTGCCCGTCACCCATTCACCCCCATCCCCCGCCCTCCTCCCCTTCCACCACCCCTAGTTCATATATCAGAAAGGGAGACAGAACCTCTTTGTATTTGCAGTATTTCCCATTTTTTTCTTGTGATTGGCTTCCAGTTTCATAACATTTGATGTGAACATTTGCATGGTATGATCTCAATATTTTTATACTGGTTGAGACCTGATTTGTGGCCAGTATGTGATCTATTCTGAAGAATAGTTCCATGTGGACTTGAAAAGAATGTGTATTCTGCTACTTTAAGATGAAATTCTCTGAATATCTCTGTGAAGTCCATCTAGTGTGTCATTCAAAGCCATTGTTTCATTATTGATCTTCTGCTTAGATCATTTGTCCATTGCTGAGTGAGAGTTTAAGTCTCCTACTATTATATTGTAAATGAGTTTTATTAAGTTTGTTATTAATTGATTTATATATTTGGCTGCTCTGAAGTTTGGGGCATAAATAGCTACAATTGTTAGCTCTTCTTGTTGAATAGACCCCGTTATTATGATATAGTGCCCTTCTTCACCTCTTATTTATAGTCTTTGGTTAAAAATATAGTTTTTCTGATATAAGTATGGCTTTCTTTTTCCAGCTTTCTTCTGATGTTCTTTAGCTTAATTGATGGTTCTCCACTCCCTCATTTTCAGTATGGAGATATCTTGTCTAAAATGAGTCTTTTATAAGCAATATATCAATGGGTCCTGTTGTTCTGATACCCTATGTCTTTTGATTGGAACATTTAGTTCGTTTACATAACTATGTGTCCTTTGATTTGTTTGTTAAGATAAGCCTGATTAAAGAAAAAAAAATTTTAAAAAAAGCATGGTCCAAGAAAAGAGAAAAATAAAAGGAACAAAAAAGCAGACAGACAAGCAAAAAACTATAACCCTGATTCCAAAATAAAATAAAGAAGGAAAAAAGAAAAGAAAAAAAAAAAAAAAAAAGAAGCCTGATCCAAAGAATGAGAAAAGGAAAGAAACAAACCAACAAATGAACAAAAAACTGTAAGCCTGATTCCAAAGGGGGAAAAAAAGTAAAATAAATAATAAATAAAATATATATTTAAAAAAATAAAGAGGTCTGATTCTATTTCCACCAGAATTGAAGCTGATGCTTTGGCGCATTCTATCATCAGTACACTTGATGCATTTAGGTGCCTGTGTTGGTCTTCTTCTATTTATTTATTTATCTATTTATTATTTATTATTTATTTATTTATTTGTTTGTTTATTTATTTATTTCTGTGTTGGTCTTCTGAGGGAGAGGCCCAGTGTACCTGTTTACAATCGGATCTTCCCTAGTAAAGATGCCCCTGCAGGGCATATTGTGGACAGGATTTGGTGTATATGAGTCTAGACTCCACTGCAAGCTCTGTGTTTCTCTCTGAAGTCTGACATTCTGGTGAGTTGTCTGGTGGAAGGTGGTGTCACCCTGCCCTCTGATCCAGGAGAGGGGAACTCTTGGCCACCACTGTTTAGGAGGCCCTAACAAAAAAGTGAAGACTCTCTCCTCCTGTGTCCAGGCTTTCATCAGATCCCTGCCATTGGCACACCCAGAATCACAGTTCTCCTGTATTTTATCTCTGGCTGGTGGCTGGCATTCAAAACAAATCTTAAAAGACCCAGCAAGGTGAAGACTGGCTCCTCTACCCCAGAGGAGATCCTTGAGGCATTGCATCCAGCATGGTTCTGTCCCAGAATACTGTTGCACACCTGTGCAGGTACCTGGAGTCTATGGTGAAGCACAGCAAAAAGTCGTGACCAGGTTATTGTCCCTCCACGTGTTCCTCTGTCCCCTATTGTTGAATTACCACTCAATGGCACCTCTTAGACTTTTTGTCCTTGGAGATGCAGTATACCCTCCTCTAAATATGATCAGGAAGGGGAATATTGTCTCCCAGTGCCACCTAGGGGATCCCACACCACAGTGTCTTGTGTGAAACCTACATGCCCCTCTCTCTCTCCTGCTCTCTCCCTGACTTCTCTCTGTGAAAAAGGGTTCCCTCTCCTCCAAGGCACTTAAGCTTTTCCCTCCCCCAATTCATGTCCCTGAACATCGCATTTGACACATTCTTTCCTCCAGTTTTGCAGATTGTTTTCTTAATCCTCAGATTGATTTCCTAGTTGTTCAAAAATGATTCCATGTTGATCTAGCTGTGTTCAAAGGTTGAGACAAGCCCAGGGTGCCCCTACTACTCTGCCATCTTAACTCCTCCTTCTTGAAATACTTCATATAAATATTGAATTTAGACCTGGCACATGCCAGTTGTACATATAAGTTAGTATCGCTGAGGAAACACAAGAGCTTATGTTTACTTTTGTTAACATATTCCCCATGTATCTTTCTGCTTTCTGTTGGTTCTCTTACCTGCAAGCACAACAGGTTTGCATCTACATTCTGGCAGTCCACTTGTCCACTACACCCTAGAAACTTCAGTATGTCATCGTGATAGTGTCCCATGCTTCCAGTCAGCCTTCTTCTCCTGTGTTTTCCCCTCATTTTGTTTTTCCCCCAAAAGATGAAAATATATGATTTTCTAGGGTTAGTTGTATTTAAATTTTTGTTTGTTTGTTTTGCTTAAACCAAAGTAAAGCAGACCCCCTTTTGTTACATGGGAATAAATATTCCAAGGATTGTGCTCCCCTTGGTCACCTGTGATTTATCCGTACCTAGCAAAGTGTCTGGCTTACAGTAGGTCCAAATGGAAGAATATATTACCTTCAATCTCTAATTTGAAGCATGTAACAAATCTATTGGCATTTAAATATATCCCTGTATACAGATTTAAATGATCTTACAGTGTGATTGTATTATTTGTCAGTTTCTGTAGATGTTTTAATTCTAGAATAATAGGATATAGACTAGAAATAGAGGAGAAAGTTGGATAATTCAGAGTCACATATGCAATGCTGAGGACATTTATTGTTTTTTCTTCTTTTTATAGGTATGGTTCAATTACAAATTTTAAGCTATGTTTGAAATAGCTCACTAAATGTCCAGTCATAGAAGCTTGGTTGGATAAACTTCAGCTCATTTATACAATGAATTAAGAAGTGGATATTTTAATTATATATTAACAATTAGAGCCTGACCTACAATATTCTATATAGAAATTTTAAATGCCATTCATATACATAGAATAAGCTCTATAACAAATAATCATGAACAATACATTTATTTCTATGGGGGTAAAAGCCCATTATATACTCTTGAATGAAAGACTGGTTTTAAAAAAATTATGCACTGCTTTCTCCTTTTAAATATATGTAAATGTTAAAATATATGGAGATTAAAAATAAATAATATATATGTATATATGTGTATATATATATATATATATATATAGAGAGAGAGAGAGAGAGAGAGAGAGAGAGAGAGATTGCAAATAGCAAAAAATATCTAGGAAGACCAATACCAAAATATTAACAATGGTAAAGTCAGTGGTAGCATTAAGCTCAATTTTGTATTTGCTTTTCTGATTGGCTCTAGTTTTTGTAAGCTTTCATCAATGAATATACTCCTTTAGTTGTTGTGAGTCTTTATAACAATCCAGGTTAAAATTGATGAGAATGTGAATTACTGGTAAGCAAGAAACATATAAATGGGAGAAAGGCACAAAATATTTAGGAGATAAATTTACTAGGAATAGAAGATGATCAAAAGAGAATAGTTAAGGTTGAAGCTCAAATTTCTTCACTTTCTGGATATATGTCTTTGCCACTAACTAAAATGACCAAAATACAGAATGCTCAGTAAAAGAGAGTTTAAGTTGGGGTATATTGAGTGTGACATGAGTCTAAAGCATATGTTAAAGTTAATAAACAAAAAAATAGAAAAATAAAATATGGAACACATATTCTATAAGAAGAGATATTTCGGAGAATAATTAGAGGAATCATCTAGAGAAAGTGCATTTTTAGTAAAGGACAACAATAACAATAAAATCTATGAATGAGGCTAAAAGAAGTAGTATTATAGTGTGGATGTGTTAAAAGCTAAGAGAGTGAAATGTTTCAAAAAGTCAACAATCAAAAATGTGAAAAGCAATGGAGATGTTAAAAAAAAAACATAGGCTGCAAAACATAAATTGCTTGAGGATATTGATATGGACAATGGGCACAAAATGAGACTGGGCTAAGACAATGAGTAGAAAATGAGGAAGTGTAGATAGTTACTATGAAAGAGAATGATATTTAGGTGGGAATTCAAGTGGAGAGTTCTTTCCAATCTTATTTTTGTTCTTGTTTTGCGTTATTTTTTTTTATTTTTTAAAGGATGATTGAGACAACCATATCTTTGTATCTTTGTATTGCTCAAATTAAGGGGGAAAAATGTAGAAAAGCATATCAAATGTGATTAAATTTTCCTTTCATTCTTTTTTCCCTCTAAATGGAGCCTAGGTTGGCCAACATAAAACTCCACTCTTGGCACATACCAACTGACTATAGAAGAGACAAACCAAAGGTATAAGGCAGATTATAAAGAATAGAGTTTAAGATTGACTTCACACAGTGCCATCAAGAATAACTCATTGGTCTAAAGCCAGCCCAAACATAGGGAAACCATTTAGAAAGCAGAAACTCAAACTCAGTACATTAATGTAGGTCTAGAATACAAATGAAGCAGAGGGACAGAAAAAGAGAGGAGGGCAGCCTGGGTGGCTCTGCGGTTTAGCGCCACATTCAGCTCAGGTTGTGATCCTGGAGACCCGGGATCGAGTCCCATGTCGGGGTCCCTGCATGGAGCCTGCTTCTCCCTCTGCTTGTGTCTCTGCCTCTCTCTCATGCGCTCTGTGTCTCTCATGAATAAATAAATAAAATCTTAAAAAAAAAGAAAAAAGAGAAGAAAGCCAAATAAAAAATAGTTGCCAACTAATTGAATGATCATGAAACTCAAAGTATTTCTAGGTTTGGCCAGTTGTATGGAGGCAGTGAATCTCCTTGATTCTAGGATGTTGATCACTGTCCCACTGTACCTGGAAGAGTCTGGGCCTTGTGGTTCCCCTAATGTTAGGTCCTCTTTGCTCTGAATTTTTGCTAGTGAGTCTACTTTTAAACCTACCTGCTGCATATCCCATTTCACTTTGCTTTTAGTACAGCAATAAGAGTTGTACTGTGTGTTAACTTCCAGTCTTGCAAACCCTATCAACTTTGTTGTAGACTTCCTAGTCTATTCAGGACTTGAACTTGCTCTCTGTGGCCTGACGTGCCCTAAGAGACAAGTCTATTTGAACATAAAATGAAAAGATTTTTCATTTATATTTAAAAACACACATATTTCACACTAGTACACACTATTCACCTAATAATGGTTTTATTACATACCACTCAGTGGTTTCACATTACATTCTCATTTATAACATGATAGCTGAATATTTAAATAAGTATGCCTTTTTCATATATTTAGCTAAATGGCTTAAGTTTGCTAAATGAACATGACTTCTGATTTGCAAATTTACAGCAAAATTAATTCTGTCCCCTCCTAGTCATCTGGGGCTTCTATAATAAAATACCATAGACTAAATGGCTTAAACAAGACATTTATTTCTCACAGTTCTGGACATTGGAAAGTCCAAGATCTAAGTGCTGGCAGATTTGATGTCTGGTTAGAGCCCTCTTCCTTATTCACAGATGGCCATGTTCTTGCTTTATCCTCACATGGCAGAAAGAGAAAGAACAAGCTTTTTGGTCTCTTGCTATACAGGCACCAATCCCTTTATGAAGACCCTACCCCCATGTCCTAATTCCCTTCCAAAGGCCCTATCTTCAAATACTATTATGTCAGATGTTAGGGCTTCAACATGAATTTGAGGGAGACACAATCCAATCTATAGGATTCCCTTAAAGGATGGTTATCTATCAATTT
Source organism: Canis lupus baileyi (assembly GCF_048164855.1). Taxonomy (NCBI): domain Eukaryota; kingdom Metazoa; phylum Chordata; class Mammalia; order Carnivora; family Canidae; genus Canis; species Canis lupus. The sequence goes on from NC_132841.1 coordinate 65,730,954, forward strand.
GATTGAGGGATATTAGAGATTCTAAAACCCTTAGAAGAGCTTTGTGGTATTGACTGCATCTATAGGAATCTTGAAAATGCTTTTGTCTCCCTTTCATGGTAAAAATGACCTAGCTACTTCACCTGCTGCTTTTTATTTTTTTTTAAGATTTTATTTATTTACTCATAAAAGACACACACACACAGAGAGAGAGAGAGAGAGAGAGAGGCAGAGACACAGGCAGAGGGAGAAGCAGGCTCCATGGAGGGAGCCCGACGTGGGACTCGATTCCGGGTCTTTCAGGATCACGCCCTGGGCTGAAGGTAGTGCTAAACCGCTGAGCCAACCGGGCTGCCCACCTGCTGCTTTTTAAAAATGTTTTGTAAATATTTTCGTTAAAATTTAATTTTAAAATTTTAAGAATTTCTCACATTCTGGACATGCAACCCAGAAATTGGCCCCTGCAATATGATGACTGTTTACTTTGGGAAATGTTGATATTTTTTGAAGAAAGTTAGAAAAAAAAAAGGGTTACAGAAATGTAAGTATATAGAGACATAGATATATTAAAACTTTCACCTTTATTAAGCTTTTTTTTTAATTTATTTATGATAGTCACAGAGAGAGAGAGGCAGAGACATAGGCAGAGGGAGAAGCAGGCTCCATACACCAGGAGCCCGACGTGGGATTCGATCCCGGGTCTCCAGGATCACGCCCTGGGCCAAAGGCAGGCGCTAAACCGCTGCGCCACCCAGGGATCCCCTTTATTAAGTCTTAAATAAAATTGCCATGTTTTTATTTCTAGGTACACTACTAAACATAATACAAAAATATTATCTTCTATTAGGTCTCATGCTACATAAATATACCAAAGATATGAAATAATGTGGAGTCCAGAATCGTTGCTGAATTTAGCAGAATACATGACAGTGATTTGTGAGTTTGAATGCTGGGTGAAAGCCCAGATAATAATGATAGTAACCTTTTGAACTCCTCCATTTAGAACTTGTCAGAAATACTGAATCCTCTTGACTTTAAATCATGCCAAGTTAACAGGAATAAGTCCAAATGTTCTGTTTTATAGAGTGGATTTTGGCTCAGTGTAGGTGTCTGTTCCAGGGTTAGCCCATTAGCTCAAATTGATAATGGATCTGGAACTCCTTAAAATACAGTGGGATTTATGTTGCCAGATCCAATATCAGAGGAAACCAATATCAGAAAAGACCAATATATTTAGTTATATTAAAATAGTCACACGAACTCAAAATTATCTGGGCCCTAATAATAATATTACTAATCCTGTGATATTTTTAAAATTCTGCAAGCATAGAAACCAAGCTCTTCCATGTAATAACAATGTTATGATTATGAACATATGAGAATGGCCATAAATTAATTAAAACTATCCCTTATGTATAATCAAAACCTAATTAATCATTAGTTTATTTTATATACTTAGTATGAAAACCACCGTTACAGTATTGATATTGAATAATAAAGAACAGATTTCAGTTAGTTCCTCCAAGAATTAACAGATTAATAAATGTTAATTGAAATTTTTCTGACTTTTAAAAGCATACAAGTTATTTGTATGACATCCAGATTGCAGCATTTATGTGGTATTTATTTTATGTAAGTATGAAGCTGGCTTAGAATTAACAGCTAGTAGATTTCATTCATCCATTCTCCAATCATGTTTGTAATCAACATATGTTTATTATAATTAACAGTGTCCTAAAGACCTTGAGATACCAAGACAATAAGATATAATCCTCCTTATCAAGTTTATGTTTTAATGGAATTGGAAGAAAGAATCACAAACATTTTCAAATATAATGATTAGAATTAAATAATGTGGAGGCTAGGAGAAAGGGAAATACATGAGGCTTGAGAAGTAAGTAGCAGGCAGAAACATGAAAGGCCATAAATGTCACAACTAAGACCTTGGCTTTTATCTCAAATTTAATGGTGCTTCATTGAAGATCTCTAATGAGGAAAGAGGCATCATCATATTTGTGTTTTAGAAAGAAAACTCTAGTTGCAGGGGATGAAGGGGGGGAGCAAATATAGAGAATTAGAAATAATTTAGGAAGTTTTGGAATAATTCAGGTGAGAAAAAAGAACTGTCTGGATTAAAAGATCTGTGAATCAAAAACTCTTATAGAGGGAGACTTATAGAATGTGGTTTCTAATTGAATGTGGAAGGCAAGGGAACAGAGCAAACCTACCCTAAGGAAAGGCTACTTTGAGGCTTGATATGTGTTAGTCCTTGTTGACAATTCAGTTGCGACACAGTGGAAGGGAGAGTTTAATACAATTTCAGACATCTTTGGAGTGACTTGATTATAGATTTTTTAAAGATTTTATTTATTTATTCATGAGAGAAACACAGAGAAAGGCAGAGACAGACAGAGGGAGAAGCAGGCTCTAGTAGCAGGACTCGATGCCAGGACCCTGGATCACACTCTGAGCTGAAAGCAGATGCTCAACCACGGATCCATCCAGGAATCCCTTGATAGTAGATTTTAAAATGAAGATGATTGTTGTCAGTAAAGTTCAAGGTAATGAAGCCTCCTAACTATAAATAATAGTTGAAGTTATGGAAGTGGAAGGGTCCCTCAAAGAGAATATGTAGAGTGGAACCCAAACAATTTCAACTCTTGAAGACCAGAGAATGTATAACTTGGTGTTGAATGTAATTAACAAGAGAAATGGGAGTAAACGAGGAACAATAAGGAAAATTGCCTATCAGAAACAGACAACTGTGAAGGAGGAATAAATAAAACCAGGTGAATATGCAGGGAGGTCAAGCAAATGTGATTTGCATATTGCTTATTGTAGTCATAGAAATATATGCCAATTTTACCATGAATGTTCTCAGCTGACAGAGGAGACACTAGGTTCTACAATGTTTAAAAATTGAATATAGGGTAAAAAAAAATGGAGAATGTGTAAACAAATTTTCAGTATAGCTGAGATGAGAAGTAGATATCAGTATACTGGATGGAGAGGAACAGAGGTTCTGTGGACAATTTTTTTTTTAATATAGGAAAGATTTAAGTGTGCTTAAATTCCGATGAGAGAAAATATAGAGAGGAGTCTAAGGAGGAAGGAATAATTAATGAAACAAGGTCAGTAAACATAAAGCAACATTAAGAAAAGAAAAGACAGTTGTCACAGAGAAAAAAAGACATGTTCTAAAGTAAGGAAAAATAATGGATATAAACATGTCTATAAATGACAATGTTTCTCAGTAAAATTGGAAGTTAAATATTTTCTTCTGATGAGGTAAGCAGGTGAGGGCTGGTAGACTTTGGGAGACTTGACAAACTTTGAAGTAGCTGCCCTGGGAATCAGATACATACTGTATACTGTATAGGAACATGCAGATAACACTAAACAGTGCTGAAAACCTAGTTGATATTAAAACCATGAGCTAGTTGTACAGTTATGGGGTTCTTTTTAGCAATATATGGAAGCTGCTCATTTATAGGAGTGAGAATTTGGGCAGTCAGTTAATCTTGGAACAGAAGTCTCATTACCATGAGACTACAGCAGAGGAGAAGATAATTGACAATTTTGATAAGATATTGGTTGAAATAATGGGCTTTTGTGTCAGACTGGGTAATAAAGGAAGTGATGAGCAGAAAGAACAGGAGAAAATACAACTTTTCCAACAGTATCCACCTAAAACAATTTAAAAAACAGTTTAGTGAGAGTAAGATAATGAAAAATAAAAACTAGAAAGTAAAGAAAGATGTCATCAGAGAAGTAAATTTTGATAATTAAAAGTTTGAATAAAGATAAGTGACTGTGATGACAATGTCTATATGGACATTGATCATGTAACCAGAGTGGAACAAAAGACAGATATTCCAGAATTAATGAGTACCAAAATTACACACAAAATTTGTATGTAATTTATTTTATTACAGGTACATGATAAAGATTCTTTTCAAATCAGAGTCTCTATTCTGTTATCACGCACACAGAATTCGAAAAAAATATATAATAATCTTGAGTAATCCTGAAGGTCCCCATTTAGTAAAATGTGCCACTTGTTTCCAAACTGGGAACTTCTTTCTTTACTCACCCTACCCCTTCCTTCTTTTCTTCCTTCCTCTCTTGTTCACATTCTTATATTTTGTAAACATGTTAAGTACCTGCTATGCAAATACAGTCCTTGACCTACAGGTTTATGATCTAGTGACAACACAGACATATAAACACATAATTAGAGTCAAGTATAAAGCATTTTCATAGAGTTCTGGACTAGATCCCATGAGAGGAAACTCTTAATTCTCTCCCTGGAGAAGTCAAGTAAGCTTTTCCTGAGGAAGCTATGTTTGAGCCAAGTTTTGAAATATGAAGAAGAAAGTCTGTCAGAAAACGGATAGAATGGAAGGCCTTGTACCAGGAAAGAATAGTGTGTAAAAAGATACAGGCTCTAATTGATGTTTATTAAGGGTACTATGATGATTTTGGTCTGCTCCAGCATGGAATACCTAGAAAGGAGGTATGAGAGATGATGGTAAAATGGCAGATGGAGGGCAGATCACAAGGGGCTTTTTATAATAGGCTGAGGGGTTTGGACATTTGAAGAGTCTTTGGACCTCTAACAAAAGTTCAAGCAGAGAACTAATATGATCAAGTTTGAATTATAAAATGATAATTCTAGATGCCAAGTAGACTATATTTGGTGAGAAGGTAGTTCACTAAGAAGTTGAAATTGGAGGTTGGAGATATGAGATAATAATGTTGAAAAAAATGACAGACATAAAATAATTAATGAATTAAATCAGTTACAACAAAGACCAACATAATTTTAGGAATGGGATAAGGACTTGATAATGTGATTCTTTAAAAAAAAAAAAAGATTTATTTATTTATTCATGAGAGACACAGACCAAGAGAGAGAGTCAGAGACATAGGCAGTGGGAGAAGCAGGCTCTTCTCAGGGAGCTGGATGCAGGACTCAATCCCGGATCCCCGGATCGTGACCTGAGCTGAAGGCAGGCGCCCAACTACTGAGCTACCGAGGCATCCTGACAATGTGATTCTAAATGTATTTTTAAGTATAAGTGTGTAAAACAAAAACTCTAAGGATAATTATTGAGGGAAGGTAACTTAGAGGTTGGAAATTATGTTGCAAATTTAAACTAGTTTAAGAATGACTTATTGGCAATTGAAAAATCAACAGCTCATTGGAACAAAACACTTATTCCAGAAAGAATGTGTCGCTATGAATTTGAGTTATAGAAGTCCTTTTATGTTTGGGTTGACAATTCAAACAATTGAGAAGAAAATACAAGGTTTCTGGTTGGGAAATACAGATAAGACACAATATGTCGGTATTTTGTCCCTCCAGCACAATGAAAGAAACCAAGTGGAAAAAAGAATGCATCTATAGGACAGAAGGGAACAAGAGTAGGGAATTCTTATTTAGATGAGAAAGGTCTCAAAATTCTTAAAAGATTCTAAATTTAAGGGAGCAGAGTGAAGGATTATACATGGAGAGAAAAATCAGACTCTGGAATATACTACAAAATGGTCTGCAAAAGAAGTGAGAACCAGTCTGTCCTGTGAACTGTTGGAGGCATTTGGATTTGAAGTCAAAGGCTTAATGCAGAACGTAACTGAGCAGTAGGGCAAAGTGCTGAATTTAAGATCAATATGACAACTCCACAAATCATTACTTACAACCCCACTCTCACACCCTGCACACACATGGAAAACTCATCCTTTCATTGAAGAAATTAGACACATATCTGGGGAAAGATATAGTTCACTAGATGCTGCAAGGAATGGAGACAAGTCTTTAAATATCTGTGAGAAAATGATCTTCAATCTAGAATTCTATACTCAGAAAAGTTGTTGTTAAAGGAATAAAAGAGAAAAAGACATCTCATACATGTCCCGACTCCCATAACCACACCCCACCCCCCAAAAGCTATAAACTGAGATTAAGTGTGGCTACTACAAAATGTGTTCAAAGGAGCAACAATTCTGGTGATCCTGCAGCAGGTCTAGAGAAAAATGACCCCTTCTTTTTTTAAAGACTTCATTTATTGATTCATAACAGACACACAGAGAGGGAGACAGAGACATAGACAGAGGGAGAAGTAGGCTTCATGCAGGGAGGCTAGTGTGGGACTCAATTCTGGAACTCCAGGATCATGCCCTGGGCCAAAGGCAGGCTCCAAACCGCTGAGTCACCCAGGCATCCCAAAATGAGCCCTTCTTAAAACAGGTGGGTGATTCTGGAGAAGAAAGTATTTGCATGAGTGTGTATGTGGTGGAGGTGATTCCAGGAGCACTGAAGAATCCATTGCCTACCATTATTCTGCACAGAGCCAATACTGATAAGTGGTTTTGGTGATAAGAAAAATCAAATGTATTCCAAAAAAAGCCTATTACTCTTGAGGGTCCTTCCACATAGAGTAGTTGATGTAATTCTTATAATGTTTCTGATACTTAAGTATTTTCAACACTTCACATGTTCTAGCAAATACATTGATGCACTATTATCTGAATTGACAAAGCATTATAGTGCATATGTGGTTCTGGAAAGTGTCCAGCCAGTAAATCTGAAATCATGCCATTTTCCAATAGATCAAATCTTACTTAAATGTTTCTTGGGTTGCTAGCAACATTGGTAACACTTATTTATTTTTTAAGTATCTTTTGGGGAGGTTGCAATAATATGTTTTTCTCACTTACTGGGTTTCATCATGTGTGGTTTACTCACTAAGATTTATAGCTGTATTTTATGGCCTAAAGCCCAAAATCATGTACTTAGTGATTTCTTTCAGAAGGCATTTGCCAAGATAATTCCAGAACCATTTTTTTCTTCCAGAGTGATTCTGATACAAATCCACTCAAATAAATTAGTATTTTTTAACTTGACTGACTCACCTGGCCAGAGTATCAAGATGACATGCCAATGCATGAGGTAATTCTTATGGCTACCACTAAAAAATTGTGAAGAAGCATTGTTTTCATCTTAATAGTTTTTTTTTTTCCCGAAGGCAGCTTTCCTTTCTCTTATCTTTCCTATTGGCTTCTCTTGGAAAATGGTGCAATGAGCTGGTTTGCACACCATCTTTCTAGACTATAAATGGTGAGTGGAGGCTGGGGATGTTGAGAAAGACATCATACAGTTAATTTAAATAAAATGTCCTCTATTGCATTTTATTTTACCACATATTTATATTACTATTAATTTTATTATTATATTTTGTTTACCTTATTTGTTTTATAAACAAGGGTTTAGGGAAACTACTTATATAAGTCAGTGTTTTACCTCCATTTCATCTTCCATTTGGGACGTGTGTGTGTGTGTTTGTGTGTGTGTGTGTGTGTGTGTAGTTGGCTTCTCTGTGTTTTCACTTTTTAAAATTATACTTCTTCAATCCTAAAGTAAAAAGTATTATGGAATTTTAAACATGTACTGTATTTCAGGGGTCGTTTTCTCTCCATTTCCTTTCTTTTAGTTGAAAAGCTAAGGCAAATTTTTGGACGCTTAATTAATTCAAAGTGAGAATTAGAAATCTAGTTTCCTGGTTTCAAGTTATGCATTTCTCCAATAGGCATTTTTTTTTTAAAGTTCTTACACTGCAAAAACTGTTGTTCAGTATTTTTATAATTTTATGTTAACCTTATTATTTATCTCTAAGATTGGCAAAATGATAGCTCGAAGTAAAAAATAAATATATATTATGTACCTAGCAGTTCAATGTTCCATGAAAATATATATGTTCAAATTTTAAACATTTCGCCATACAACAAACACTACGATTTTTAATATTTTAGGCCAAAAATATTGGTTAAGAAGCCAAACATGAATTTTCACTTTTCAATTTAAGGAAGTTCATGAATGTGAAACCAAGAATATTGGAGTCCATCTTTTTTCTCACAGAACTTATAGAAAACAGAAGACATAACAATATGTAATACCATATGGGAATACTTAAAAAATATTCACAAGAGACCAACAAATATATTATGAATTTTATACAATATTTGATTAACTGAGGATTTAGTACAAAAATTCTTTCTGGATGACATATCTGAATAGACTACAAGTATATGTGATATTCTTACTTGGTAATTTCAAAGCAATTCAATGGCCATGTATTGACTATATAATATCAACAAGATACTGTCTGTAAGAAAACAATTTATTCCATGTATAAAATGAATTTAAACATCCTCTTCATTGTTTGCTTTTATAATTTAGTCACTAGAACTTAAACACTGACATGGTCTTTCTGTTTTAAGAGTATTCATCACTTAGATGAATTTTAAAATACAAATTAATGAGATGAAGTCTCCAAAATAAAATATCATCTTACAAAGATTAAATATATTTATTGTATGGTCTGTTTTTGTCCTTCAAAAAGCACGAATCCATGTGATTGGTTTCATATGCTTAGGAAATGAACTGATAAGAACTAGAATAATTTTACTATTTGTAGCTCAAATATAGAGACAACCACATTTATACTTACTGGAGCGTCTAACATATTACAAATCTGATGAAACTGCAGCTATACAAAAGTGCAGAGAGTGAACAAACAATTGCATGAAACTATAAAGATAAAAATGAGACTATTACTAGTCTTATGTTATTTCTAAAATGAATTATTCCCCAGTTCTCTGTAAAACCAACAGTGTTATGGAAATATCTTTGAAATTCATTCACAAGAGCTACAGAATTTACTGAATACTGCTAATGTGGTTTAGTTTTAGTTTTCGCCCTCTTTACACTCACACACATACACACACAAACTTATGTAACCACTTATGATTGTTTACTTGAATACCATTTTTACTGTGTACTAGATAATAAAAAGTGAATGTTAATTTTTTATTTAAAAAAATAAAATTTTCAGGATGCATCGGCGGCTCAGTTGGGCATGTGCTTTTGGCTCAGGTCATGATGCCACGGTCCTGGGATAAAGCCCCAAGTTGGGCTCCCGTTTAGCAAGGAGTCTGCTTCTCCCTCTCCATTGCCCTCTGCTCACGCTTTCTCTCTCACACACAAATAAATAAATAAAATCTTAAAAAAATAAAATTTTCATTTTGAATTTTCGAGATAAGATTTTTTTAAAGTTCAGAAAAAAATTAATTAAATTTCATTCAATCAGTATCTTAGTCCTGACTTTATCCTGAAATTAAGTGTGTCTTAAATTAAGCATGAAAGCGCCTTCCCACAGCCATTACTAAAATAAGGTGCAGGGATGCCAGGGTGGCTCAGTCAGTAAAGTGTGTGCCTTCGACTCAGGTCATGATCCCAGGGTCTTGGGATGGAGCCCCAAGCTGGGTTCCTGGCTCAGCAGAAACCCTTCCCTCTTCTACCCATGTCCCTCTTCCCACTGCTCCTGCTTTCTCTCTTTCTCTCAAGTAAATAAACAAAAATAAAATCTTTAAAAAATAAAAATAAAATAACGTGCAAAGATCCCTCATAAAATATGTTTTTTAGGGGCAGCCTGGGTGGCTCAGCGGTTTAGCGCCACCTTCGGTCCAGGGCCTGACCCTGGAGACCCTGGATCAAGTCCCACATCTGGCTCCCTGCATGGAGCCTGCTTCTCCCTCTGCCTGTGTCTTTGCTTCTCTCTCTCTCTCTCTCTCTCTCTGTGTGTCTCTCATGAATAAATAAATAAAATCTTTAAAAAATATATATGTTTTTACTTTCCTCATATTTTCACTATATCTTATACATATGTATATATTGTCTACAGTTATAGCAATTTGAAATTTGTAATAGAAGCGTAGGCAATGATCTTAAATTGTTAGATTTTAATTCATTTAGTTTTTCCATAATACGAATCCATCACATTTTCCTCTTAATAGGACCGTTTTAAATATCTTTTGTAATTTTTTGTTTTTCCCGTGTGTAAACTACTTCCTAAAGTAAATTAAGCACATGAGGGGGTCACGCTTGCTCTTTGGTATTTCCAGGGCATAGTCCAATAAATAGATGTTCTGTTATACAACATAGTCCTTACAGAAGTTAAAAAGATGTACTCTTTTTTTCTTAAGGAATTGTTTAAATGTGAAGATGTAGCTATATTCAGTTTAAAAATGTAACCTATCATAAGCACTTTTGTTTCTGACTTATTCCCAGTCGTCAGCTGATGATGACTTGAAATTCAAAGGAAAATGAATAAGCTTAGTAGAGACATTTTATCTCCGTTAGGTACTCTTTAGCCCTGACCCATTTATGAAAATTCACTGTTAATGGAGTAACCTCTGTGGAAGAAAAAAGATTTGCTGAGTCAACTCTATGCCCCCAGGCATTGTGTTTCCCACTTTTCATTACTTTTATACCTCACATTATAACTGTTTCCTATCATCGTTTCCTACCAGAAATCTTCAAAGAATGTATATTACAAAATTTCACCATTTTTATGTTTCTTTAATAACTCATGCTTTTGGATTTTTTGTCAGACTAGTAAAATTAAGATGAAGCAACTTGAAGAACCATTTTGCCTAAAGATTTATTTTTTTTAAATGTTTAGGTATATGCAATTAGTATCTTATATAAAAATATCTATAATTAAAAATAGATGATATACAATAAAATGGCAAAGTAATGAAAGGGTCATAAAGTCTAAATAGAAGTAAGGGGAAAATATAAGAAATGTGACAATTTTTTACAATTAAAATATCTCAAATTGAATTTTAAACTTTATATCTACATATGTCTATTAAAGAAATATGTGGACATGACCAAAATAACACACACACAAGCGACTATATTCCATGCTTTAATAGTCATGGCTGATACCTAGTATATCCTCTTCTGTAGATAAGTAGTTGTTATGACCACATCAGAACTATTTGGTTTTACTGCAGAGTCATGTGATAAGACATATTCTTCTCTATAATTCCAATGATATATCTGTGCCATTTCAAAAAGAATGCTCAAGTAGATGTATTTTTTTTTTCTTAAGCTTCAATTTCCCACTTGGGAAAATGAAGTCAGCCTTAAATATCTTTACACTCCTTACATCTATGGAGAAGGGGGAGGGGGACAGAGGCACAAAGTAACTATGACACATACGTCCTTCAGGAAATCGGATTTTGCACCAGATGGTAATTTGCACATGTAACTGAGAAAAGAAAACCACTTTACCCACTAAAGGTGGGTGAAGGCAGGCCAGCTCTCTCTCTCTGCCTCAAAATTCCAGGGAGGAGAATTTTTTTGAGAAGCCAAACTGGAAAGACTATAAAGGGGAAAAAAGAGAGAGAGAGAGAGAATTAGCTAAGTACCTAGGCCATGAAGAATTCTTTTTCAATTTGGAATGTTTTTGAAGAAATGAGAAATTTTTATTTCTACACATTTGGGGTAAAGCTAGTGTAGAAGTTAATAATTTTTAAGAGAAAAGTAATCAAGTAATTATAGTAATTTGATATTGCCACCACATCCAAGATCATAAGCAGTAGGCTTGTATAACATATGTCATAGGTTTTTAAATTTCATTTATGTATTAGTTCATTTTTGCTGAACTTTACAAAAGTATCTGTCCACAACGGTTGGGAAGATAGTTGGTTTTCCCCAGAGATTGAGGAACCGTGAACTAATTATTTAGGTTCCTGGAGGAGAAGGAAGTTTAGATTAATATCAAAAGTTGGTAGAGATTCATTTTAATAAAAGGCATGCTTTATTTTGATATTAGGAAAAGGCCAGTAAGAAAAGCTGCAGAGGTTTGTTTGTTGGAAGATATGAAGGGTCAGAGTCAAGGGGATTCAAACATAAGAATGTGTTTCCTCTGAAAAAGCTAAAATTGTAATCTGAAACTGAGTAGGATACTCATGAGCTTTGGGGAGGTAGGAAGACAGGAAACAATATAGGATGAATGGTGTTAGGAATAAGGAAATGAATAGACCATAAAGGTCTCAAATAAGGTTGCTATTTAAAAAAAAAAAAATTAGTAGCCACAATCTAATTTCCTCTCCAGTAATTGTCAGTAGCTCAGGTATAGAAAGTAGCTTTTTTGATTAATCAGCAGTTGACATTTTGCAAAGAAAAGGGAATGGAAAAACACAGAGTCCTCTATTAAATGAAGATGTGCTGAGGCTGGAGATTGAGAGGTTATTTTGCGCAGAAATGAGGGGACATTATGAGCGGAATAGCCAAATGGATGAGCACTGAAGAGAAAGGTTTTTTGTTTTGTTTTGTTTTTAATACAGCTGGACAAATAATCGTCTGAAAGCAGCAAAAGCAAGCTGAGAAAATGAGGCCACTACCATCAGAACCTCAGGCTTATGAAATAAGAAAGAATTGAACCAACTCTGTTTGAGAAAGATACCAGGGAAACTGAGGCTATCCGAGAGGTTGAGGGAGACTCCTACATCTCAGGAAAAGCAGAGAAGGAGAGGGAGAATGTCACAAAGAGAATGAGGGTGTATGAGAGTTAGTTGATGATGAAAGGAGAATTTTGGAAGGGAAAGTGGAAAAAAAAATCCCGGAAGAAAGCACTCAACAGTGTGAGAATTTGACAATAGGTGAGCAAGAAATTGTGGAGTGAATAATTGCACTTTGAGTACTTATAGAGGCTGAGATGAGAGGCCTCAGCCGTTGACTTTTCTGAAAGTTGTGTGCTGGCCATTCTGAGTGAGATCCTAGATAGAATAGGAACTGCAGTCACTGCTCAGTGTTCAAAGAGATTACTGTGAAGAGTGCACTTCTCTCATAGATCAAGTAAAACATTCTGCAATTTGTACTGAAAGCATGGTAAGATAACCGGGATCACTTTCAAGCTAAGAATTGCAGAAGGTGCAATAGGGTTCTTAAAATATTGACTTAGGGCTACCACACCTTGAATCCTGGATAACATGGGAGCTGTGAAATAGACTGAGTTGGTAAGTGTTTGTTTTCTTATATTCTGTGTCAACATGGCATATAGACACTCCACACAAAAGGTAATTGGATTTATGCAGGTGCAGATTTGTAAAGAGCAACAACAACAACAAAAGAAACAAAGGTACCCGGCCTTGCTGAACCCTTAAAAATAAGAATGTTATTTGTCAAAAGAATCACTTCTGACCCAGTTGATTCTCTTAATGTTACTTTGGTAAGAATTTTTCAGGTATATTTGAGGCCTTGAATCACTATTGAGATCACAGAAGATACCTAGACGTTGAAAGATTCCTATTCATGAAGCCAAAGAGAAGGGATAGATGAATGCATGCTATGGAAAGTCTTAAATTAATGTTGACAATTTTTGTAGTTAGGTGAAACACAGAACACCAAATGGTTAAAGGTACTTAAGGTCCTACTGATCATAATCCAACTATTAGATTAAAAAAAAATTGGGTTGGGGGTTGTGAATCCCTGTGTGGCTCAGTGGTTTAGTGCCACCTTCAGCCTGGGGCGTGATCCTGGAGACCCAGGATCCTGGAGACCCACGTCGGGCTCCCTGAATGGGGCCTGCTTCTCCCCTGCCTGTGTCTCTGTCTCCATCTCTCACTCTCTGGGTCTTTCATGAATAAATAAATAAAATCTTTAAATAAATAAATAATAATAAAACCCCCTAAATCCAGTTTATCAAGAAAGAATGTGGACATGGTTTGAAAGAAGTCAGCTAATTTATGGATGCTGCCTTACAGCACAGTTTGGGATTTAACCTTTCAAAAACAAGATGGAATATAGCAAAAAAGCAAAAAACAAACAAACAAAAAAACATGGCAAACAATTTTGCAAATAGTAAGGCAGAATCAGAGATTTTGAGTCAAATTATCTTAGAGAACTCTTCAGTTTTGGAGAGTTAATTAGCTATCTTATCTAGAAGCATTAAGCTCCAACTGGGTGAATTCTAGAACTATAATATTATAAAAAGAATTCAAAGGGAATTTGTGACCAGATCATGCCTTTCATTGAAGTTATATGAACAACATGGTGTTCTGAGCTGGATGAATGCAAAGCATAGTGCATTCCACTGACATATTTTGTAGTCTAGTTGTGATGAAAATAAAATTAAAGAGCTGCTTTTGAAACTTACCTGAATTCTAAGGGTTTTGTTGTTGCTGTTGTTGTTTTTTTAGTTGACTCTTACAAGTACCACTTAGCAGCATATTGAGAGTGGGTCAGAGCAACCTGTCTTACTGCTACCCACATTTTGAGCAGTCAAATCAGGTTTCAAGTCAGATTACTTGGAAGGTAGAAAATTATAGTTATCTTAAAAAAAACTTCTCTGGTTTGAAACATGAAAGCAGAAGCTTCACACTGTTAAGATCGTAAAAAAGTGCTTATGCTATTATTGTTAAATGCAATATTCTCTTTCATTCATTTGACAGTTTATTGAGGGTCATATGTGATGCCATTTTTGTATGGAATGGGTTTTGCATGCAGGAGCTTTAAGATAATTGATTTAGATGGTAATTTATCACTTAAGGATATCTACCTTGTAGATGGAACAAAAAAGAAAATGTTAATTAATCAATGGTATTAGCTACTTGATCAGAAAGTTGAGTAAAGTCATACTTAGATTTATCATACAAGCTGCCCTTAGACAATAAGAAGTTGTAGCTATGCATGAACTGGATCAGTTTTTTCCATTTTTGGTTAATGTGTCTTTGTATAAATGTGCTCCATAAGGGAATAGTTTTCTTATTCCAAATCTTCTGTGACCAAGGTTTTAACAGAGCCTTCAATAGTCTCAACAACTGTCAGTGAAATGATTATGCCTATCAGGGTGTATTAATTAATAAGAGCTCAAGAGACAGTTTGGACCTAAGCACTCTACACGTTAAGTATACATCACAAGTTATACTACATTATGATGTCCTTTTATCAGGTAGACAAGTCGAGAGGGAGATACACAGATTTGTCTATTTGAAAATAACCTCTGGTATTGACCAGTGTCCGGATAGTCAACCTGGTCATGCCTCTTCCAAAGTTAGATTTTGGGGTAGCTCCAAAAAGTAAAATTACTTTTGAACACAGAATGTTAAAGACCAAAAAGGGAGACTGCTCCTGAGTATTGTCTATATAGCAGAGTTAGTACATGAATCTAATATTAGTACTGTATGAAGTTGGAAATAGAAATAAAAAGGAAATGGAGGTTGGAAATATAAGGTTGGAATAGAAATGGAGTAGCGACGCCTTCGGCCCAGGGCGTGATCCTGGAGACCTGGAATTGAGTCCCACATTGTGCTCCCTGCATGGAGCCTGCTTCTCCTTCTGCCTGTGTCTCTGCCTCTCTCTCTCTCTCTCTCTCTGTGTGTGTGTGTGTGTGTGTGTGTGTCTCTCTCTCACCCCCCCTGTCTCTCATGATGAATAAATAAATTTAAAAAAAAAGAAATGAAGTAGAAAATAGGTTTAATTCTTTAATTCTTGTTACAATCGGGAGTTCAGTAACCGCATGGAAGCAAAATGGAACAAAAACTGCATTTCAACTATGTTATGAAAGGCCTTGTATCACCATTAACTTCCTTTCTGAAAATGGTGGTTATGCTTCTTGGGAAAACATTTCAGAAATAATAGGATTTTCTTAAAGGAATTGCTGAATTACTGCATATGGTATAAATTGCTATAAATGATCTCTTTAAAACCCCATAAAAAAGAATCTAAATGCTCACAAAGAAAGTGGAAAAGCCATAAAAGTCAGATGTGTTAGGAACAAGATCTAGGTCTCTGTAACATCCCAGACTTCGCTCCAAAGTCTCAATTGCATGATTGCCTACATGCTTATAATTTATAGACTTTGGCAGAGAGTTTTCAGATATTGCTTATTTCAGATAATCAGGTTGAAAGATGATTAGTTCCTTGTTTGACCCACAAGTTTATATTCTGCACCTTTACCCAATTTCATAGCAAAGCAACACTTACTCGAGACATATTGAACCATTTTGTCAGGAAATACTTAGGTAAAAATGTATAGGGTTCCAGTACTAAACAAAAATGTTTAAATCCATGCCCATTATATTTTCCTACTTTAATAGTAGAAAGCTTTTTAAATTATATATTTTTATTGCTTTTAATGAGAAATTATTGATGAAAATTTTGTTAGGATTTCTATTTACATATTTAGTGACCAAGAAATATCAGGGGGAATAACATCAAAAGTACTTTTCTGTAAGTTTGCCAATACAAAACCAAATTTAAAAATAACTTAGAAGTGGATTGCCTGGGTGGCTTAGTCAGTTCAGCATCTGCCTTCTGCTCTGATAATTATCCCAGCCCAAGTCCTGGGATCGAGCCCCGTGTGCTCCCTGCTTGTCCAGGAGCCTGCTTCTCCCTCTCTCTCTGCCCATGCCCTCGATCATGCTCTGTCTCACTCTCTTTCTTTCTTTCTCTCTCTCAAGTAAATTAAATCTTTAAAAGAAGTAATGTAAAGAAAAATAAAATTCTTAACTCTTTAAAATGAATTGTTCTGTGTATAGAGGATATAAAAATACATGATCCATTGCCTTTAAAATCTAGGACCCCAATCTTATCTTTAAAAGGGATTCAGAACATGGGTACACTCCCAGAAAGAAAGTGAGAATTGTTCACTATAATTACTATGTCAAAAGGAAGATTGTTTAAAGAAAGAATTAATGGCTTCTAGAAATGTATCAAAGTAAAAAATAATTAGATTTTGTGATTTTATAAAAACAAAATCCCAGATGTACTGTCATTTTACCTCCATATACATCAGACTATTCCTTACAAAGATATAGTTTATAAATCAAAATATAAAATTTGTGAGTTTTCTATTTCTCAGATAACTTCGCAATACATGGTGTCCTCATTACTTCAAAAATAGACTATTCTTTTGATGAATTATACAAATGTGATTCTAAAAATCTCAGTGTTGTTTCTTTGTGTATTTATGCATATTTATTAATTTCATTAACTCAATAGCCTTTTAACAATTAGGAAAAAATCCTTTATTCTGGAATGTAGGTCTGCTCTCAAGTGACTTTTGTTATTCTAGAATAGGTAAAATATAAGCAGAAATATTAGCAGTAGGGAGTGATATAATATATGAGCTGCTAAAGAAAGGATTCAGGTTCTCATTTTATTTCTTGGAATACTCGATGGATGAAAAGTTATAGATATCAGCTATATGTAAATTTACACTCCCAAAGTTCTAATAGAGATCACTGATTTGTCCTAAGTTTTGTGCTTTCTTTAATAATCTTACCTGTCCTATTGGATTTCATGAAAATATAAATGAGAAAGCTTCACAGGAAAGGGAATTAACAATTTTATTTTTTTAAGAAGTGTGGCAAAATTGTTTTTTAACCGATTTCAGAGAACTTTTTAACTCAAAGGCTGCTATTCATGTTCAGTATACACAATAAAAGAAATACCTACACTCATATAGTTATAAAACTCACTACAGTTAAATCTCAATATTATTTTATATGTTGAAATTAATCTACTTTTGCCTATGATTTTCAGTCTTTGTGTTTTTTGTTTGTTGTTTTTTGGTCCTTCGACAAATCCATTAATTTAGGAAGGGATGAGAAGCAAAGAAAAAGGTTAAATCCATTAACTTGTTTTAGAGCAACATTCCCAAATTGTGCAGAAAGGACAGTAAATTAAAACTATTGGAAAAAACAATGATCTTTAAAACATGACCCATGCATTTAATGTAGTTATGTTATCTCTGTTCTTTGTGGAAAACCCACAGTTGGCTGTAGTACTCATAGAGCAGAGTGTCAGGCCTCAATGTAAAGATAAAGAAATGTCGTCTCTGTTTCTATTTGCAAAAGTTCTTCCCACGTATTTATTAAATCGATACTTAAACAACATAATGTCAGTGTCTTCTGACATTGGTAATATTCTTGACTTTAAAGAAAACTGATGATAAGCATTATAAGAATTGATTTTATATTTTGGTCAACAGATTTTCCACATGACGTATGACCTTGCCAGTGCAGTGGTGAGAATATTTAACCTCATCGGCATGATGCTGCTCCTATGCCACTGGGATGGCTGTCTTCAGTTCTTAGTACCACTACTGCAGGATTTCCCACCAGATTGCTGGGTGTCTCTGAATGAAATGGTTGTAAGTAATTCGTATTATTTTACACACTGCATATTCAATGTTTTGCCAAAGATTTCTAAGTGTTTAGGTTAGAATGATCTAATTTCTTCTCTGTAAATGTTTAGAGAAAACTTAATTTTGCTTTCATGGATGTAAAATCAAATATTCTACTGCTTTTTCTATGACTACATTTTGTTTATATGAAATGTTTCTGGGGAATGTGTTACGGGATCTATTTTTTAGGTATCTTACTCTGTGTATATTGAAGGCATATTTTATTTCCAAGCTACATGTACACTCACATATGTACATATGTATGTACAATCATATGAATAAGCATGGTACAATGTTCTTATAAAACTGTCTACTGCTTAAAATAACTCCTTTCTTTCTACTTGATTTTGGAATTTACTATGCTTAAGACACACAATTCTAGGTGGTGGTTAAACATATAGAGACATGTACCTTAGTATATATGCAATAAGATATGTGTGATGTGCATGGTATTTTAGATAGTAATTTTTGCTAGGGAAGACAATGAAAAGCTTCATGGAAAGGGTAAAGCCATTATTTATTTTTATTTTTTTATTTTTTAGTATAATTGACACACAATGTTACATTAGTTTCAGATATACACTTTAACCTGAAAGATGTATGAATATTTAAAAATATTTAACATACAAATTTTATTAACATAAGTATATTAATAGTCACATTTAATTTGAAGAACATGAGTTTTAAAAAAAAGAACATGTGCTTTAATTTACATTGTATAATACTTACAAAGGAATTGAAAGAATAGTAAATATTGGAAGATAAATTTTATGACTCTTCCACAAAATTGTAAGTTTGATGACTCACAAAATTTTAACTTTGCCATAAATCAAATACTCTCTTTCTTCCCAAAATATTCCATATTAATTTCTGGGCTTATTATTGTAGAAATGATGTGGACATCTTAAGAACATATATGTTTTTCTTCTAATAACTATAGCTCAGTCTTTGTATTTGAAGAAAAGAGGAGTTTACATTACATGCAAAGAAGTCTGGTCTTCTTTCTCTTCTTTCTTCTTGCCTACCTATTTCCCTCCTTCCCAACCTTTCTCTCCCTGCCTTCTTTATTCCTTTAACTGCTTTCTTTGAGACTTGATATTTACCTGGATCTCTCCTTCACTTCATTTATATATGCTTAAATGTCACTACCTCACTGAAGCCACTGTGTGACCACTCTGTCGAATCTATCACCCAACTGGTTTATATTTTATCTTAAAAGAATTTAGTTACACACACTGTTATTTATATTTGCTTGTGCCCTCAACACAAAATGTCTGTTCCATTAGGTCAAATAATTGACTGTTTTGTTCTGTATTTTATGGTCAGTTCCTAGAACAGTAGTTTGTTTTAATCTAGCTACTCATTATTAAAAGTTCATTTGAGAAATACTGTATTTGTATTTCTGTACCTAAAAATCTAAGCAACGTGTTTGATCAGGTCACTTTTCAAATTTATGAATTCTTCTTAATTATAGATATGTCTTTTTACTTACCACTGAAGGAAAAATTGTGAAGACATTACTAAGATATTTTGGTGGGGGTGGAAGGAAAAAAAAACAGCTCTATACTGTAGCTACTGACTGAGTGTATAATATAAAAACACTAGCACTATTGCCAAAAGATAATTCATCACCGGCACAGATTAATATTTAAGTTAACAAATAATTTTTGTTTTAAATTACCATTAAGTATCTTTCAGAAAAATAGGAATTGTCTTTAGTAAAGGAGTTAAGGGACTATTTTGGAATGTCCATAAAGTACATATAGTTGCATAGTTATAATATATGGGAATACACTACTTAATATATCCAGTGCTAAGCACATTTATTGAAGAAAAATTTTAATATCTTGTTCACATTTTAAGTGTGTCTGTGTTTGCTTTGTGTGTTTATATTTAATCTAGCATAGTCAAACTTTTATGATATCCTAATGTTATACAAAATACCTTTCCTGTATTTGCAGTGTTTTTTTCTTGCATCTTTTTTGAGGGGCAGGTTTATTTATGAAATTGGCTCTTACTTTCTTTCACATTTCTTTAACATTGTTTTCATATTTAATATCAAGGGTAGGAAACAGTTAAGTCTATGTTCAACTATAAAGACCAAAAAATATTGTGAATATTTGTGATATGAAGGAAACAATGGTTAAAAAAAAGACAATTTTTGTATCATTAGAGAATCTTCATTTATTTGACCTCGAAGATAGTCATTTTCTATCCCAAAGTCATCGAATTCTAGAATACCTTCCATCACAGCAAAGCAAAACAAAGTGTATTTAAACAATAAGGGAGTTATAAAGAAGTAAAAAATCCAATGTAATAAAAAAAACACCCTACATGCATATATTTTGCTTACTGTATACAAGCCCTTGTGCCTTGAAATATGTTCTTATTTGGTCCTCATAGCAACAAATGAGGTGAGCATTGTTATCCTTCAGTTGACAGTTCAGAAATCTGAAATTTTTAAAGGTTAATTTAATTGTTCTATAGTACACAAATTACTAGATTAATAGAAGCAAGATTAGAATGCCTATCTGACTACGTAATTTCTCTTCTAAACCACAGTAGAATATCTTGTGTCGCATAGATTGTAAAAAATAGTTAAGTAACACAGATTGCAGTAGAAAGTCACTCGAATATCAGCATTTGAGCTCTGACACTAAAAAGCAGCAAGACAGATATGAGATATAGATGTAGAAAAGCAAAATCAAGCTGGGAAAGAAAGTGAGAAGCCAGATCAGGGTAGATGCAGGACATGATATTCTTCATTCTTAGGTATGCGCTTGACAATTTTATGATGTTTGACATTGATACTAAATAATTTATGGTAAAGACTAGGGTTTTGGGTCAATTCCTCATACCTTCCTTCTTTTTCATATTTTGTATTCTTTTTTTTTATTTTTTTTTATATATTTTGTATTCTTAAATGATTTATATCCTTCAATGTTATTTTAAATCCTCCTTAACCATTTTTTCACTTATATGTACATATTTATCTTTTTATATGTATTTTAAATCTTTCTGAAACATGTTTGTATTTATATCTATATATCACTAGCTAGTTACCCATATATGTCCTATAATGAGAAATCCAGAGTAGTGCTATACCTATACTATATCTTTAACTGGTAATTTGTTCAATATATTTATTCTTATCTTAACTGTTTCTAATCTGCAGTTCATTCTGTAGAAGTAGGCCTAATTCCTCTCAGAGAATTCCTTTGCTATGTTTATAAATTCCTATTGAAAGAATTCTTTAAATGCCATTTTTTTAAAGTCAATCTTTAAGGCATGGTGGGCTACTTGAATTGATGAGGTGGGAGATACTGGCTTGAAAAATCCAATTTGCACAGGGATTAATCTTACTCTACATTTATAATATAATTTTGTATTGAACATTACATTCAAGAAATATTTGAATTATAGAATTCTGTTGAATGAAAATCTTGGTCAGATAATTAATGTCTAATAAAATTTTGAAAATCTTATCATTATCACATTTTTTTACTATGTTTTTAAGCAATATCACACTAAAATTGTAATAGTTCATTATTAAGGATATTAGAGGTGTTGGTTTTTGGGTTAAATTAAAAATTATGAAGTATTCATTTTAAAACTCTAAGAAAATAAAAATTGTGATGCATCTGAACTTAAATAATAATTTTGTCATAATTTAGGGAATGACTTTACAGAATAAAGAAGGATTTGCAGCTAAATAGTGGATTCCTATAGAAGTGTTTCTTTGACTGAAATCTGCAGGTTCACTCTCACGGAGTCCACAGGTTCTCTCCCAGCAATCTTATAAATATATAAATATATGCTGGTGATAGTTTGAAAGGTTTCAGTGTAAACATATTATGAATCTTCAGTCATATGAATGCTCTAAATATGGAGTCTGAATTTGCTTTTGTAGTTAAAGTACCCTGTGCCATATAAAATAATTCTCGCTTATTGACAATAATTAGGGATCCATTTATATCAAATGAAGGCTAAGTGACATCATATCAAATGCTCTACAAAATTTTCACTATAGTCAAAATGGAGAGATGGGAGAGTCACTTTTTACATACTACACCCTCATATAGTAGTGTGTTAAACTGCATAACCTACAATAACTAGTGCCATAAAGGCACTAAATTTACATTGTACGCATCTATTGGTTTTAGCGAAACATTTCCCATCACAATAAATTTACACCGATAGGTTTATTGACTTATTGTTTTGTTAGTATTTGATTTGTAAAATTGTTTTAACTTTATAAGAATTATAAGTATAAGAAATTTATATCTAGTTTTATAGTTGTATTTGTTTAATATCATAATCCAAATAATTTGAGCTAACTCAAGTGCTGTGTATTTCAGTTCATTTCAAATACTGGAAGTTCATCAAGTTTATATCAACCATACTAAAAGTATCAGAAAATAAGATATATAAATGTCTGGAAGGGTTCAATTAATAATATCTATGTGGAGAAAACAAGAGATCTGATTGGAAAAATCTAGATTATTACAAAGTTTTATTTTCATTTGTGACAGTGTACCTCAAGTTATTAGTGTATTACTAATAACACAATGGTCACACAGTCCACATTCTCCAGTTCCCTTCCTGTTGGATGGTTATGGTCAATGGACTCTGAGTGGCAGTGTCATATTTCACATAGAGGCCTAAGCATTGAAAAGCTGGTTTGCAACTCTCCAGTTCTTTTTTTTTTTTTTTCCCTCTATTCGGAGGCATCCTTTTAATTTGTAGCCCACAACATAATGTAGCTTATTCTGCCTCTTTCAGATGACAAAATAGGGATGGGAAAATCTGGCAGAAATGAATTTAGAGACACACATTCCAGAATTGCCTCTACTGTTAAAACTTCTATGATTTTAGGCAAATCACTCAACATTCCTGTAGTTCAACTATGAAATGAATATATATTATTTATTCTTGCATTTAGGTAATTTATTGAGTGCTTGCTTTGCACTAGGCATTATCTTAGGCAGGGGATGTACACTGGAGAATGAGATGAAGTTTCTGCCTTCATATTTAAACATGCTTTCATTCATACTACTTCATTTGAGGTGTCAAAAACTATATAGAGTTTTAAAATTTTGATTTTCTAATCTAAGGAAATAGATAATTCTGTGCAAAAGCCCTTAATATGAATTTGAATTAAGGCTTCTGAAATGTTCGCACTGCCCAGACTCCTAAACAGGGGGAAGAATGCTAGCTAGATAATTGCCCTCTTTCTTGCCATGCTATAGACACTTGAAAATTTAGCCATTCTTATGAAACTCTTATTTAGTCTTCCTGATTTAGGCATCCAGAGAGCACTACTTTTTTTTCTAACTCACAATAGGCTAGTGGCAGCTTTGTGTGAATTAAGATAAAGTCTATGAGGAGTCTAAACAAAATAGGGAGACATTTATTTCAACTACTATCAGCTGGTTTGGGATCAGGAAACTTGAGAAAGAGTGGAGATTAAGACATGTCAGTCATTTCTAGCTCAAAAACGGTAATGATTAAAGTAAATGTGTGCTGGGGGGGTGGCTTGGGTAAAATAGTTGTTTATTGATATCTCTATTTCAAGCAAATTATTTGGGGAAAAATGGATTATATTGTTTATATGCATGCCCTCATATATAAGAAGAACATTGAAACCTAGGATAAAATAGGTTACTTTTTGTTTTACAAAGCCCAATTAACTATTTAAGTAATTATTGTTTGAAACAATATAACCAAGATAACATAATTAAAAATTAAAAACATATCTCTCCTCTCTTGAAGTCTAACAATGTATCTTAGAATTGAAATTCTGTAAATTTGAAATTGTATTATTATATTATTGACTTTTTAGAAATAGAATGTATTGCTTTAACATAATTTTTTTGAAGTCCTAACAAATGTAACCAATTTGCTGACAAGTCACCATAGCTTTACAGGAAAAAAAAATGCATTCATAGTTCCAATAAGTTATAATAATAAAGTGGGTCAGCAGCCTGCTGAGTGTTGTGATTCTCCTTTGCCATCCTGTTTCTGCCTGTTAGGAAGGCCAGCCTGGTGACTGCTCTCTATTGGAGAGAAACATGACTTAATCACAGAAGTGAAACAGTTCATATACTGCATCGATCCTTCTCAGACATGTATTCTTTTATGGGAATAAATATATGGAAATAAATACCATTCATTAAATTACCTTATCTAACAAGAGACACCTATTAAAATTGGGGAAGGAAACAAAATATCTTGCAGCCCAGTATTTTCTCCAAATATGAATGTTATGAAAACTTTTCATGAATGTAGTATGAAAGTACATGCATCACATTATTTCATCTATTCTAAATAAAATAAAAACACTTTCATTCCCACTTTTAAAATGAAAAATCTGACTCAAAGAATTATAACATCGTTTACATAAAGTCGGAGGCAAACAGTGTGGGAGCTGGTTATGGAATCTGTATTTCCCCTTGAGTCCCTGCTGAACTTACCATAGCATTCTAATTCACAGGTCCCAAAGAACTTCAACCATTGTCAATTTTCAATTTATCTTTACAGAAAACAACTATATATTGTTGCAACACTAGAAAAACTTGGAAAATATTTGAAAAACTCATTGCATTTTGTATGTATATATTGGTGAAGTTTTCTCCTTTTACTACTGCCTTTAAGTCCCAAAGAATCTGTTAATGAAATTATATCTTCCCACTTATTCTGAATTTCTCATTTATTTTGATTTCACATGAGATATATTGTTTTAAATTGATAGAGGTTGGGGACACCTGGGTGGCTCAGTCCATTAAGTATCTGCCTTTGGCTCAGGTCATTATTCCAGGATCTTAGGATCAAGCCCACATCTACTCCTCTGCTCAGCGGGGAGCCTACTTCTTCCTTTCCCTCTGCCTGCTGCTCTGCCTGCTTGTGCTAGCTCTGTGTGTGTGTGTGTGTGTGTGTGTGTGTGTGTGTGAAGTAAATAAAATCTTTTAAAAAAGCAAAGGGATTCATATTTCTTTTGAAAAAATAATAATAATTGATAGGACACCTGGGTGGCTCAGCAGTTGAGCGTCTGCCTTTGGCCCAGGGTGTGATCCTGGAGTCCCGGGATTGAGTCCCACATCGGGCTTCCTGCATGGAGCCTGCTTCTGCCTCTGCCTATATCTCTGTCTCTGTCTCTCTCTCATAAATAAAATATTTTTAAAAATTAATTTATGGAGGTTGGAATAAAATGTTAAGATTGTTTTCAACCTGGGAATCAGTGGAATAGCAGATTATTTCTACTGTATTAGTTCACGTACGGATATATGGACCTGAGGCAATTCACATGAATGTCCCCTCTTC
The DNA here is from genome assembly GCF_048164855.1 of Canis lupus baileyi. NCBI lineage: Eukaryota > Metazoa > Chordata > Mammalia > Carnivora > Canidae > Canis > Canis lupus. Next base: position 65,756,294 of record NC_132841.1, read on the forward strand.
CCAAAGAGACCAAGGTTATATCTCTCTTTTACAGAAAATAGAGACTTGCATAGACCTGAACTATATAGGTTACATCACCTGTATTCAGATAATGTTCTGGACAAGATATATAGTTACTTCCCAGAGTGGAGGGCTTTCTACAGTTTTCTTTTTTTGCATCCTATTTCATCTTTTTTTTCCTCCTCCCACTACCACTGACCTAAATATGCTACCCCAAAATGTGTTGCAGAATCAGAGATGACATGAAGAAAGCCATGTGATAAGTGACGAATGTTAAAAAAAGAATAGCAAGAACATTTTCTAAATCTTAGCATGAACATTTTCACAGTCACATTATATGCCCCATCATTTTTGAGAAGTATTTTGTTATTTATAAAGATGTAATATATTCTGGGAATGAGTAATTCTATGAAAAAAAAAATTGAACCTGGCTTGTGAATCTTTATTTCAGTTATTTTACATATATTTTTACAACATGCCAACGACTGTAGACAAGTTATCAGATAAGATCTTAAAAATATTTGCTAGGATCATTTACTCACTTTCTCTGTGCTTTGAGGATATGGTGATGGGTCCAATGTGACCAACAATTAAATACTCTTCTGGTATTACCAGCCAGTTCTTCTGGTATTCTGAGCCAGTTGCCTCAGAAACATTGCTCCATCTAACCAAGAGTTGATCAATCCCTGATTGTATTGTACAACCTGCCATCTTATACTTCATGCACAGAGATATGAGTACATCCACCTGTGGAATATAAACATTTATTCAAAATGATAAGTTTAATAATGATGAAAAATTAGGAGACTGAGAATTTGCCATCTAATTTTTGCATTTCATAGAAAGAGATAATAATGAGCCATAATATATTCTCTATATTCCATTAACATTTTCTAGAGTATATCATAAATTGAACAATATTTTTCTCTAAATATATTCTTAGGATAGAAATAAATATTAATTAAAATGTCTACTTATACCGTCCATCAAAGGAATTGATACATATATACACCAAGCATCTGTTAGCCTACTCCATTATGATCAATGTTATAAGCTAAGATCCTTATTCCTGCAAGTTAGGAAAGACTTCCAATAGAAAAATATTTTTTTTAATTATTGCATTTGTTGTAAGAACAGCTATTAATTCATATTTTTAATAATTTACTTAGTTAAATAAAACTATAAGATGATTGGGAAAAATACCATTTCATGTGGTACCCATCACTAGTTCCCTACTGCCCCCAAACTAAAAATAAAGCATTAATCCTCCAATAAATGATTACTACATTTTGCGTAGCATTTTCATAATTTTGCTCTCAACTCGTTATCAATTCTTAAGGAAAAAGAAAAAAAATAGTTCGATGCACTAAATACTAGGAAAATCAAATTAAAGTTTGTAATAACCTACATTTATAGAAGTCATTCTTTTGAGGATAATTTTCCATTTCAGCCATCAGTGTTATTTGTCTATAATTTATCATTTTATCAAAAGATTAGAACTTTTAAAAACTAGCTCTTAGGAAAATATGAAAAAGAGTTTCAAACACATATAGCTTTTTTATAAAAAAACATACAAACTTGAAAATCTTGCATATGATAGATCTGAATGCTATTTACATGTGAAAATGTATGAGAATAACATGTTTAATGTTTTCTCATGTATTTCTCCATCATTTAGTTTGTAACCTAATGCATTGTGTGAACAGAAAAATTGTCGTAGTGGTTTAGTATTCTGTGGGAATTAAATGACCTCAAAAGTTGAAAGAGAAACAAAAAGGAAGATAAATACATTATTTTACAGAAGAATGGAAAAAGAAAAATAGAAGTAGGAGATAGGAGCCAAATAGCTAATCTGCCAAAAAGCAGATTGCCTTTTCTTCTTCTGGCTGTGTTTCCACCATTCAGGCCATTTGGCGGAGTTACTAGGTGTCTTCAAAACTGATATTTCTTCCAGTTGGGGAGGAAAAAGTATACTCTTTATCATTACCAGCTATTGTTTAATATCTTAACTCTGTTGTTGTTTTTTTTGTTTTGTTTTGTTTTGTTTTTTGCTGAGTTATATTCTTAAGACCTTTTATTTATCATCTAGTAAGTAAGCAATATGCTTATAGGTATATTTGTGCCAAATTTTTTTTCATAATAACCTGTTATAACTTCTGTAACTTCTACCATATATCTAATATTTAGTATATGTAATCAGGTATTATCATTAGTTGGTTCTTTATTCATTCTGTTGTGACATCCATTCACAACCATGCTCAGCAAACTGTCTTTATTCAGTCATGAATAAAGAATGACTTAGTGTGTCATATTTTACAGTGCTTCTTATCTTTTAAAGATACTTTTACATACAACAACCAATGTTATGAATATGTAATGAATAAAGAAAGAGACTTTCAAAATATCTGGTCAAGGTCAAATAGAATATTCGTGACAAAAGTGGAGCTAGGACAGCAGTCTCCTTACTTGTACTGTCTTTATTTTCCATTAATGGAAGAATGAAGAGTGGTTGAAAACTTTGAATAAAGAGACACAGAGAAAGAGGCAGAGACATAGAAGAGGGAGAAACAGGTTCCCTGCGGGGAGCCCAATTTGGGACTTGATCCCAGGACTCCAGGATCATGACCTGAGCCAAAGGCAGACGCTCAACCACTGAGCTACTCAGGCGTCCCTAGTCTCTTCAGTTTAAAATATTCTGCCTTCAGGGAAGACATTATTAAATAAGATTGAAAATACTCCATTTACATTCTGTCATTTATTATCATGCAATGGATCCCAAGTGAAGGGTCTATCCACTTCTTCATTTTTGTTCCAACTATTACTAATGAAATTAATGTTTCTTTCATTCTAAATGTTATATACAGCTACTCTAATGGATTCAAACCATTTTCTCCAGTATTCTGTAGGAAGTAGGAAAATAAAAGCAAAGCTACATTCAAAGTCTTTTGATTTCTTCAGTCAGGCTTATGCATGATAAAATAAACTCTTTCCTTGCATGCCATTTAAACTTTCTAGGTATATGCTAGATCTGCTTCTACTTCAAGCTACATCAAATCATCTTTTAAATGAGAGAATTACAAATTTATAGACAAGAAAAATCAGTTCTAGCTTATACATAACTACAACTCTTAATAATGTTTTATGTGTAAAATCTCAGTAATATAAAAACTATTCTATATATTTGACATGTATAAACTCTTCCGTTTACTTCAAAACTTTTTATAATTATCTCCATATTACAGATGAAGAGTCTAAGCTACAAATAAGTTAAGTTACTTATCTAAGGTCACAGAGCTAGTAAGTATGAGAGAAAAAAGATGAATCTAAACAATCTGGTTCCAGAGCTTGACCATGCTTAACATTTTATAATACTATTTCTCATGTTTAGTTTAAGATTACTTGCATGCTTCCTTTCAGATTCTTAATATTCAACCTTAACAAACAAATTCAACTTTGGTTTAAGTGGTCCTTCATCATTTCTTCTATACTTAAGGAAATAATTTTGTGAATTAAGCAAGTCAGGATTTCATCAGTATTCCGGTTTCGGGAGAGTAAGTATTCAATCTCCATCACTGTTATGCTCTCCCAGTGCTATGATGTGCCATGAATCCTCCCATTTTTAAATAGTTTAGCACCTTCTAGTATGCCCTTCTATCCTATCACTTTATTAATGTTTTCTTTATACCCTTTATTTTAATCTTCTCCAACATACTAGACTTCTAGTAGACGTGCACTTATTTGACACATGGTCTCCTCCTATTAGTCAATTTCTTTCAAAAAGACATATTTCAACCATATATTTTAGCCGACCAAATTTTACAATTTACTTTAAATGTATGTCATTTTGCCCATATTTAAGCCTTAGAATATTGAAAATTCAAGACCATAGGTTTTACTATGGTTATCCTATTCAAACCCTTCCTTAAGAAAGGTTTTGGTAAGCTCTATATCATGTGGGCTCGAGTCCCATATCGGGTTCCCCGCAGGGAGCCTGCTTCTCCCTCTGCTATATCTCTGCCTCTCTCTGTGTCATGAATAAATAAATAAAATCTTTAAAAAAAACTGAATAGACTGGAGAAAACTCTAGGAAATTGTATTCAAAGTCAATACTTTGGTACTCTAAGTGAGCTCCATACACTGGCACATGTACATTGCACCTTAAAATGGTGATATCTTGGAGAAGATAAGGTAGAATGATTGATTGCATAGACTTTCATAAACCATGATAATGGGAAAGAACTGGTTCTCCATGCCATCTGTAAATAATGTTTGAATTTACAATGAGAAAATGAAGAAAAGTGCTGTAAATTGCAACCTGATATGTTTGATGTTAATTCCAAGTAAGCCATTACACCAAGTTATAAAAGAAATTATTTGTGAGAAGTAAGAAAATGCACTTTTCTTATCAAAGCAAGCCCTGATTTAATGAAAGCAAGCCATAACAGATCAGCATTTTTCTCTTTTTTCTTCTATTATATAGAAGAAATCATGGGGGCACCTGGGGCTCCTGGGTGGCTCAGTCAGTTAAATGGCTGCCTTCCATTCAGGTCATGATCTCAGGGTCCTGGGGTTGAGCCCCACATGGGACTCCCTGCCCAGCTGAGAGGCTGCTTTTCCCTCTCGCTCTCTCTCTCTCTGCCTCTTTCCCCTGATCGTGTGCTCTCTTTCACTCTCTCTCAAATAAATAAGTAAATAATAAAATCTTTATCTAGAAGATATCATGGGGGATAAAAAGACGTGTTGAAAATTTGTGGAAGACCATGCAAGGTACATATGCCAGTCCACTATTTCCTTTTTGAGATGAATATTAGCTTGAACATGGACTTTATACAAGCTTATTGCAAGGTTCTTTTTTTTTTTTTAATTGGAGTTCAATTTGCCAACATATAGCGAAACACCAGTGCTCATCCTGCCAAGTGCCCCCCTCAGTGCCCATCACCCAGTCACCCCAACACCCTGCCCACCTCCCTTTCCACTACCCCTTGTTTGTTTCCCAGATTTAGGTGTCTCTCATGTTTTGTCACCCTCACTGATATCTTCACTCGTTTTCTGCAAAGTTCTTAATATTTTAATATGAAATATTTGGACTAACAGAAAATAGAATTGAATCGGTTAATAATTTATTGTTTTCTGCTCCCACATCCCAAAATACACATTGATTTATACCAACATAGAAGGTGTTCAGTGGATGTCTTTAGGATATGATATTTTTCAACATATTAGTATGATCTGAGGTCTTTTCAGCATATTAATAATAAACTGGTTGAAGCCTCAAAGATGCAGCTAACACAAAGCAAAAATTAAATGGCTAATATGTTGGGTTATAGGTTCATATTCAAGAAGATCATCTTAGGGATGCCTGGGTGGCTCAGTGGTTGAGCGTCTGTCTGCCTTTGGCTCAGGGTGTGAATCCGGTCCTGGGATCGAGTCCCACATTAGGCTCCCTGCAAGGAGCCAGCCTCTCCCTATGTCTATGTCTCTGCCACTCTCGGCATAGAGATGTGTGTCTCTCATGAATAAATAAATAAAATCTTAAGAAAAGAATATCATGTTATATAGGAAGATAAACTGAGTCTAGTAGAATGAATTTTTCAAGGAATAAAGTCTTATGAGAGAAAAAAGGCAAAGGACAGGTACAAGATTCAAATGTGGCTCAAACAAGAATGTGAAAAATACATAGGGTTTTGGGGGACTGTTTTGTTCAGTATATGTCAATAATTGAGATTCTGCCCATGTTCATGAAACAGAAAATTTTAACTGTATTTTATATGAAAAAAATCAATTTAACTTTGGGCATCAAATTCTAAGATCTTTTAATTCTATAGACAATTTTTTTTTTCTGACCAGAAGATACCTAATTATCTTTTTGAAATTAAGTGTTCACTGGTTATCTACTTTTATTCCTGAAATGGTGCTTTTAAAACTAATTTAGATCCATTTATAAAATCATTTGTATGTAAGATAAATTAAGGACATTGTGACACATCAATAATTAACTTTAGTTTTCAATAACCACTTTTCTCAAATAATTCACTTGATTATTTAACAAGGTACTTAGATAGTAAGAAAGAATTAAGCACACCTACATATTGTAAAAATTTGTCAAGAGTGTAACAGAGAGAAAAGAATTACTCCAAATTGAATAAGAAAGATTTTGTTAATTTTACACTCATCTTTCCAATTATGTAAACAAGAAATGGAGGCTCTTTACTTTTCAAAGTGTTTTTCTTTGTAATACATCTCTTATTGTGTAGCTGAATTTAGTTCAAAAATTTATATCACTCATTTTGACAGATCACTAATGAAAACACCTTGACTAAGATATTTAAAAGTATGTGGCTCTACTTCCACAGCCTATTAACATCTTGTCTCATAAATATTAATTATGTTTTTATTTATTAGTAGTAATAAGAAAATATTTTAAATTATAACAAAAATATCCTTCTAGATAGTCATTTGCCAATTTCCATTTGGATCACAGAGAAAAAGATTGACTTTTTAACTTGCAGAAAGAAAGTTGGAAGTTGTCTATTTCCCAATTGATTTCACCAAAAATAATGGCATTCTTAGTGTAATTGTGATGCACTTGCTGTTTGTTTTATTGCTGATTACTTTCATAGCAGCCAAATTATTAGAAATTTGAACCAATAGCTTCCAAAAAACACTTACCTTTTTATTTAAAGATAAAAGAGCCAATTGGGATGCTTGGGTGGCTCCATCAGTTAAGCAACTGACTTGATTTTAGCTCAGGTCATGATCTCAGGGTGGTGAGATTTAGGTGAGACACTAAATGGGGAATCTGCTTGAGATTCTCTCTCTCTCCTCCCCCCCTCCACCTGCTCACACTCTTGCTCTAAAATAAATAAACAGATCTTTAAAAAGAGAGAGAACAGATCATAAGATAACTCATTCTCTCTATGAATCTTTCATTTATGAAATTACATTCCATTAGAGGATCCAGAGCAAACTTTGGAGGAAGGTCTTAAATTATATGAAATAAATAGCCAATCAAACAAATACCTATAACACATCGCATTAATATTAATAAAATATAACTACTCAAAGTCTTTAGGTAGCTCAATTTTTCCAATTATTTCCCAATAATTTGGTGCAGAAGAATTCAATGACAAGAGAAATGGGGAAAATATCTGAAATTTATTCTATAAAATAATTCTTGACTATGGATTAATGCAGGTTCAACCCAATCCAGTGCCCTATTCTATGCTTCTTTGTAGCTTACTACAGTGGAATATATAACGGTAGTTCCTAAAATCTTAATTATCAAATAACAATTTAATATAGTTTATACTATTCCATGACATGACAGGAAAGAAAACTATTTTCCCAACTTTTGAAACCAAGTATTCCCAGCTACTAGAAGGGTTAACTAAGTCAACAAGAACAATAAGGAAATTTTGTTCTCTAAAAATAGTATTTAATGTATATATTTTACTGTACATAAAATTATTTAATAAATACATGAGAACTTGAGGCTATCAAATTAAACTAGCTTTGGAAAAATAAACAAATAGGAAAATACAGTCAACTCCATTAAAGGGCATTACCCACACATTGTCTGACCTGACCAAACTGACTTCAAAATCAATAGAAAACTTAAAAGGCCTACAGGAGCCAATCTAGTGATACAGAAGTATGAATTTGACCACATAGAAGACAAAAAACAGCCTCTTGCTCCAGTGAACTACACATGACTTATTCCATCTAAGGGACACAGCCTTCTCAATTTCAGCTGGTAATTGTCATGTGGAAATGTATATCCAATGGGGCCCAGAGTTATCAAGGAAAACTAGATATTCAGATCTGTATAGGAAATGCCATAATTTTATAGATATAGAAAATTATAATATTTAATTATATATATTTATATATTATTTTACATAATTTTTATTTTCTAAAATATAGTATGTGTTCCAGAGCAGGGGGAGGGGGGGGACATCAAAAAGTCTGATTTCAAACCAGCAGGCCATTAGTTTCCAACTTCTCGAATTAATCAAATAGTTCATAGGATGACACCATTAAAGCTTCTTGGATACTTTATCACTATATGCATCAGTCTCTTCCTTTAGACTCAGACCCTAACAGAATTCTTCCTTTCTCTTACATTTACAAAAGGGGAAAAATCGATTAATGTAAAGGGCACATAGGGAAAATAGGAGAGAGGGAATCTGTCCCATTAGTGGCTTATCCTGAACTTATCAGACTGGTTCCACAAATTTGGATTTCTTTTTACATGAATCTTACTGGTTTGGTAATTTGTTATAATTATAATATAATATAATAATATGATAAATTATCAGGCAGCTATGACTGAAAAAAATGGGCTAAATAAAATTCATAAATAAAAGACAAGACAGATGAGTCCATTAGAATTTTTGTCATTACAAGGAAGAAAATAAAATGCATTTGCAGTTATGATGTTACTGAAAAAGAGCGAAAGTTCAAGCAGAATCTGTTGAGAAGTATTTTCTCAAAATGAATATCGCTTGTCTTCTTCACTTCTCATGTTGTCTTTTGCTGAGAAGTATCTGATGAGCAATCCATCAATTAATAAATCAAGATCTAGAGCTTTACTGCAGCCATAGCCATAATAGACAGATGATGCAGTGGACCTGAATTCAAGCTTTTGATTCTAAGTATTTCAGATAAAGAAGAGCCTTATTTTCTGGAATATGATATCACCCTTATGCCAGTTATAAAAGAAAAAAAAATACCCAGCATCTTAAATTTATCACAACAGAAATGGTCTTCAGTTTTCAGTATGTAAAATGCTGTTTTAAGGCAGTTTTGAACAGTGTAAAAGTCTTTCAGGCTGGACTGAAAAGGATTTGGGAAAGTATTATATATGCAATTAGATATAATATTCCCTCCCCCATAGTGACAGGATCAATATACATCCACTTATTTGAATGAGATTAGAATGCTTTATTAGCATTAATCGATCACCTATCTATCTGCCTATCTATTTCTTTATTTTATTTTTATACCCAGTGACCTAATAGGAAAAACTGATAATAAAACAAAGTGTTGCCTTCATGTTGTCTATTTTTTCCCAGGAAAATGGAAAATAAACAGAATAAAGAGCTTTAAAAGATAATGCCAAGTAGCACAAATCACATTAAGAAATCCAAAGCAATAGAACAGAATGCAGTGACCTGTGTCAAGCAGATCTATGTAAGATGGAACTGTTCTTGGATGCATCTCTGAAAAGATGACATTCAGGTAGAGAACTCAAGGAAATGAAAGAATGAGTTGCACAAATATCCCCAAGGCAAATAGTTCAGGAGGAAGGGACATTGCATGCGAAGCTGATTGGTATGACTGGACTAGAATAAGACAGGAGTACAAAAATGATGTTGGAAAGATATCTGGGGCCATCCAAATCACAGGGCCTTGTAGATAATGGGAAGATTTGAGGATTAATTCTTTCTAAAATGGAGAGCTAAATTAGTTGCCTATACTATGAGAACCCTACCAGGGCAGAACACAGAGGAGAGAGTCCTATATTCCTGTTTCACAGAAAATACTACAGTACCAGACATTGAATTGCAGCAAGTAGTTTGGGGCAAGCGTGGAAGTCTAGTGTAGCACAGAAGTCAGCAGTGTGTAATGAAAGCTCAAGGCAGCTGGGCAGAGCAATGAACAGCAGCAAGTGAGTTTGTCCTAAATTCACACCAGCAGGTGTGTTTGGTTCAGCAACGGGGCAGCAGCCACCTGCCACCTGCAGAGAGAAAGGGGTCACAGTGGCCTATGTAAGTAGGCCAGACTGATTTGAAAATATATATGACACATTCCTTAGTACTGTGGGTGGGAGAGGAGACCTAACTTTATTTCGTCTTAAAGATGGGAATGGCTAAGAAATTAATTTAGATATAAATATTAAGCAGACTTAATACTCTTGGTTCTCTTAAGGGAGATAATTTAGTTAGATTCATTCTTTCTTTATGTTGGTCAATCAGAAAATATTGATTGTCTTCTCTGTGCCAGGCACTGTTCTAGGTGCTTTTATCCTATCCTGAGAATTCTACATTTTAATTGAACTTGTAACTATAAAAAATAATTGACGGTAAGCTTGATTTCCTCAGTATCATGTTAAATGAAGAGAAACCAAAACAAATGTTTGATTTTTGGCAGACTCTGATATTTAGTGATGCTTGAGCTCTATGATTTATGTTGCTGTCTTAATTATTTGAAAGATTCTCAATATCTATCTCAAATTGAAACTGATTCTTTGTCAATATATATATAATGACATCAGATATTAATGTTTGATTTTTCTTTTTACCTAACCTTGAATCTCTTTTAATACCACTACTTCCAGGAAGTCTTTGTGAAAGGCACTCTGTGAACTTGCCTTTATATCAAATGAAATCATGAAAAATACATTTAAAAATGCTGCTACAATAAATAATATCCTGTTAGTTAACTGGCTATTTTCTTTTGACCTTGAAGAGGATCTTCCATGTCTCTAAGAGCCATTTGCTCTATCTCACATTACTTAGCGATGCAGGGGACTAGAATAACTTCATGCAAACAAAACAGAGCTCTGTTTAAATACAATGGGGGATTTGTACTTGACTCATTTATCTTAGAAAAGCAACAAATAGCATATTTAAAATATTTCCTATTTTAACTTACTGTTTTTTTTTTCTTTTGCCAGAAGAAAACCACTTACTAGAAAATATTAAATCACTCTATATGTATTTAATTTGATGACTAAGGTATCCCTTGGCCTTGGCCTATGACATGATGATATGTTTTTCTTATCTAAAATTTCATTTTATCAAATACACACTATAGCTACTCTGATAGGCATATGGGATTGTAATAGAGAGGGATTAATTTGAATTATTATTAAATTTAGTTTAAGAAAAAAATACATTCAATATTCCTTTTTTGTTTTTCTCCCCTCCCTCCATCACCTGCTACTTTTCTGAAGAGAAAGTCACATTTAAACTCCTAAGAAAAATATTTCTTTGTGACCTTCCAGTGAAATTTTGATGGTAGTTGAAAATATAAAATAATTTATTAAATGGAGATAGTGTGTTATTAAAAATATAAGTATGAGGTGAGAGTATGCACAGATTATCAATTGAAAGATATCTTTAGCTCTGCAGAAGAGTTGCAGATTTTTTAATAAAAGATGTTCATGGAGTCTGAGGAATATTTAGAACATCACAGAATTCTTTCATGCAATTACTGTCATATTAGACATTTGATAGCTATGCCTAATTATTTTCACAATGGTTGCTATGAAGACATGATTTAAATGCATATTCTTCCCATAGGTAGCCCTAGAAGAAACATATTAGCCACTATTATATGCCAAATTAAGAGGGACTGTGCCTCTTTCTACTCGGTCCTTCACTTAGTAATTGTATTTTCTATCTGTAAGGAACCCTCACATGCATATAATCTCATTTAATCTTCACCAACTCAAAATTGCTCGTTCCAATTTTATATTGAGGGAACTAGAGCTTGGCGTTGTTAATATCACCACTATACATGGCACAGCTGTGAATTACTCAAGAATGTCTAAATCCAAGCCTCAAAAGCTCTTTAATGACTTGACCATTCTGTCTTAACATCTGGGACTTTAGTATCTAATGTCTTAGCTCAGGCTGCTATAAAAAAATTACCACAGATTGGCTGGCTTAACCAACAGATATTTATTTCTCACAGTTCTGAAGGCTAGGAAGTCCAAAATCAAGGTGTCAGTCAGGTTGGTTGCTGGTGATTGCTCTCTCCCTGGCTTGTCGAAGGTTATTTTCTTACCTTGTCCTCACTTGGTAGAGAGCATGCTCTTTGTTTTCTTCTTACAAAGTCTCATGACAAATCCCACTGTAAAAATAGTCCCACCCTCATGACCTCATCTAAATCTGATTGCCTCCCAAAGGCTCCATCTCCAAATATGATCACATTGGGAGTTGGGGCTTCAACATGTGAATTTGTGTGGGAAGAGGGAGAAACACAACTCAGTGCTTTGCATCTTACTTGTCCTAACCCACCTTTCCAGTTTAATCCCAGCCTGGCATATCTTTTAGGTGATCAAAATTGGATGTGTCAGCATGTTATTTTTTCATCTCATGTAGTAGCCAGCCAACCACTGATGGATGATCTTGCCTCCTGGTATTCACATCCTATGTAATCCCCTCCCACATTGTACCAGGATTGCTCTATGTTACCAATAAAATATGGTAGCAGTGCACATTCTATTCTGCGTTCTCCCTCTCTTCTTCCCCACTCCCCATCTTTCTGGGATCACTTGGGCCAGGGGAGGCAGGGGACAAGCTGCCACATGTAAGCTGCCCTCTGAGAGGACACTATAAAGTCTCCTGTCAAGAGACAATGGAGCAGCTGAAAGTTGTGGGTTCCTCCTTTTCTTCTATTGATCCATCCTTGGCTTACTTCTGGACTGACCTTCTCATGAGACATTCTAAGCCACAGGCACCCTGCTAAGCTACCCCTTGATTCTCAGGGATTGTATGAGACAATAAATATTTATTACTGTAAGCTGCTAAGTTTAGGGTGATTTGTTACATATCAATAGATAACTGAAGCACCTGTCATTATCTTTTACTTTTTTAATCAACCTGGCCAGAGAAGATTCCAAGCCATTTTTCTTCTTTTTGAGAGCATACCTCAATTGGAAATTGTTACTCACTTTGATACACTCAGGTTTCAAAGTTGTATCCTGGGTTAAAAACATAATGTGACACGTTTGTCATGTACCATACCATAAATATGAATGGAGGACATTAGGACATATATTCTTTGAAAAAATAAAGTGCCTTTATTCAAACACTGTAAATTTAGAATTTTGGTTATTTGGCAGGGACAAGAATGAAATTTGCCTTTTCATTTTCTTTAAAGAAAGTATTTCGAAGCCAATTAAGGCTTCCTTCTCACGAAGTCCTTCAAAGACCTGATCAATGCTGTTGATTGCAGCATGAAGTGACAATCCAGTGGGTTAGATGCTCTCTAGAACTATTATGTGTATAATATTCCAAAATTATTCAGTATAACCAGGTAATAAAATATATTGTTACTTGCTATGGCAAAAGGAGGTTGAATAAAGTGCCTTTCTTTTGGAGCTCTTGTTATTATGTAATCATTTCTTTTCCACTATCTTATGAATAAATGATTACTATTTCATTATTATTATTATACTGTAACTGGTAACTGCTTTACATAATTTCTACATCAAAATTCAATGGGATAATTCAGCCTCTCATGTGAAATAAATAAATGTAGCAAGTAACACAGGTGTGGTAAAATGTAGAACTTTCTCCCTGTCTTCAGCAACAGATGTTTGAGCTAAGAAGAACATCTGTAGCATTTCAAATAGTCTGTTGGGTTGAGGTAATGAATTCATCACTGGCTATGTGTGCTGGACTTAGTGAAAGCTGATTGGACAAACCCTAAGACTCTGACTAATCTACTGCCAACATGAAGTAAAACTGTGGGAATAAGCAGATCTGTGCCATAAGGAGGCTTCTCCACTGACATTCACAGAAGCCATACAGCATATTGCACACAAGTGCTATCTATACATTCTTATAGTCATGTATTTATATATGTATGTTAAATATTTGTAAATATAGAGAAAACTGAAGCTTAAAGTCTTTTTTGCTAGCACTCATGGAATAATTCAGGAAATCCAGATAAAATGTACAAATGATAGAATCTTCAGTTAAATTGAATTTCCTAGTGAACAAGAACTATATTTTGGGTTCTGGGGTCTCTGTGGAACAGACCTCAAATCTGAAATACACACTATCTTGAAAACATGTCAATATTTCATTTGTTGCAGATTGGTTTTCCTTAAACATGCTATTGAAGAAAAATATAGCTCTGTTTCAATTACTAATTTTGTGTTTAGGTGAGTTTATTTCTAAAACCTTTTTTTTTTTTTTTTTGGCATGTGTATTTGAGTTGACTCTCCTTTACAGAATGTTATAAGAAAATGTCATTGAGAATTTTGATTATTAGATTCCAGGTTACCAAAGCTTTGTGTAATACCTTTCATTATTTTCATGGGTTTTAAATGTGTAGCCCATTTCCAAAAGTCATTATGTGAATAACTAATTTATTCCTTTATGTCTGCCAGATCTTTATATGCTTTATATGCTTTTGTCTTTGTCATTAATAAGATACTTTTCTAGAATACAAATATGGTATTATCTTATTTCTATATGTTTTTGTGGAAACCTGTTTACCAAAAAGCCGAGTCTACCTCTTCTTTTTTTATGTATCATTTTACTCAAAAAAAAAAATTACACATTTGGATAACTGATTTTTCAGAGGAAATTATAAAAAAAAACTTTAAAAAACTTTTAAAAGTAAAATATATCATCTATTGACTAATTCTGTTCTGTAAGAGATACATCACAAGAGTAAACCTTCCTTGATAAAAATGCCTGTCAAATGCTTTGATCATTGATGTCATGTCTTTTTTTTATTTTTCCAAACTAATACATTTTCCTTTATAATACATAAATCACATGCTTTACATATTTATCTGCTTTATAAAGTTTTAATGTTAATTATATCTCGTTAGGTAGGTATTTTCTTTTGGCCAAAAATAGAATTAATGGTATTCTTTCTATAATATATTGGATGTTTTCAATTAGCTTTGACTTTAGGCTGTCTTACATTAGTCTTAACAAAAAGATAATGTAGAAATTGCCATTTTAAAAGAAATGTCAACCTAAGATTATAATATCCTTATAATACTCTGTTGCTCTTTTTGAAAATCACTGTATTTTTTAGAACATAGATGTGATATGTTATGAAAATAGAACATCATTTTAGTTATTTTGAATTTTCTTTTTCAAAGTTTCAAAACACCCAATGATGCCAACATCATTGGGTTGTTATAAGATGTATAAACACTGTCTAGGGATCCCTGGGTGGCGCAGCGGTTTGGCGCCTGCCTTTGGCCCAGGGCACGATCCTGGAGACCCGGGATCGAATCCCACGTCGGGCTCCCAGTGCATGGAGCCTGCTTCTCCCTCTGCCTGTGTCTCTGCGCCCCTCTCTCTCTCTCTGTGACTATCATAAATAAAAATAAAAAAAAATAAAAAAATAAAATAAAATAAAATAAACACTGTCTATAAAATGTTTAGCACATGGGTGCCTGGGTGGTTCATTAGGTTAATCGTGTGACTTTTGGTTTTGGCTAAAGTCATGATGCCAAGGTCATGGTATCAAGCCCTGCATCAGATTCTGCGCTCAACATGAAGTCTGCTTGTGACTTTCTCTCCCTCTCCCTCTGCTCCTCCCCACCCCTGCTCTCTCTCTCTCTCTCAAAATAAATAAATAAAATATTTTAAAAAATAAGTAAATAAGATGCTTAGCATGTATATCTGCCATGTATTCCACACTCAAGAATCTTAGCCATTAGCAATAGAATCTGCTAGTGCCAGAATTTGGCAAAATTCATTATTTTAAATTCATCCATGCTCTTTTTTTTAATTCAGAAATTGGCCAAATACCTCATCAGCCTACAACTAAGACACTGATAATTTTAACTCCATTTGATTTATTCTTAGGAAAACGTCAACCCTTTCCCTCAGACTTGTATCAATGGCAATTTCCATCTTCTCTTTTTTTGGAAATCTTTATTTCCACTTTTTCTCTGGGTTCCTACTGACAAAGCTTTGTGCAATATGCAAATAATAATAGTCTTCATTTCAAAAGGCTGGCCAGAGATATCCATGCCAGTACTGTGCAAACCTTTTGGATAGAAACACTGCTAGGACAGATGTCCTATGGGACAGATTCTAAGTGACTCTCCAGGGATGTTACCAATAGTTAGGAACCTACAATCTAATTACACCTATATAAAAATGAAAATTTTACCACTTTATCCATAAATTATTACCTTGAGTCACAAGGCTCAAATACTGAGTCTATAAATCCCTCTTAAACAACTTAAAATTCATTTCTTCTTATTTTCTCCAGAGAAATGAAAAGCACTCTCTGAGCTATAACCTGATGCCTTCTATTAAATCAGCTCTACTGAATGTACCCTACATGTAGGAAACGAGGAATTTACCTTCAGGTTTCTCTTAACTCTAGGATACCACTCTGGTTTGATTAATGCACCATTCCTGAATTAATTCTTCCCCTTAGATCACAATGGTTAGGTGTGAGGGTAAAACAAGAGTTTTTGCAATTTTCCCTTTAGCCATTTCAATTCAGTCATTCAACAAAGATTAACTGAGTACCTGCCATACATCAGGCACAGATGCAGACACAATGAGGACTCGCAGACAAAATGAAGAAAGGGAAAACATGGTTTCCATTTTAGTTTCACTTCAAAAAAAAAGGAGACAGCTAGTTTGAAAAAAAATGTATGTTTCCTGGGCATTTTAACCTTTAGGAAAGCACATAAAAATTACACATTTTATCAGGCTAGCCACAAAAGAGGAGAAAAGAAGAGAAAGGAGCACCAGCAGCTGTGCCTTGCTGCTTGGAAACACAATATTGATTAAAACAATCTCACTAATGGAGAACAAATCAGCAAATTATTAAGGATAAATGATATCATTGGGGATGTCATTGTTGTCTATGCTTTTTGTGATTAAAATTTCCTGAACTATAAAACAGAGAAGTTGTAAACGTTGGAGTTCTGCTCTCTATATTCATTTAATTATCCTACCGGGAGATTTTTGTGTGTGTTTGGTTTTATTTATGCCTAGAGGTAAATATATATGTATATATATTTATATATATATGTATACATGTATTGTGTATATATACATATATATGTATACACACATGTATATTATAACAAAGTATAATTTTGAACTTACAACTAATTTGATTCTTATTTATATTGTTGCTTACAGTCTGTCATCCTCTTCTTCCTACAACAACCATCTTTGATGTCCTAACTCCATATCCCAATTGACCTCACTATCTCTCCTACCCATGCAAATTAGTTTTCTTTGTTCTTTGAAGGTCTCAGCTGCATGCTTACTGTCACTGTGTCCACAACTACCCCTATTGTTTGCTTGTGGATTTCAATATCCAAAAAGAGGTCCCTTCCAACACCTCAAACTCATCCCCTCCAATGATCTCCATTCTACCATAATCACTCACTGGTCTTCACAGTTATTTTCTTTTCTTTTTTTTTTTTAAGTCCTTATTTATTTATTCATGAGAGACACAGAGAGGCAGAGACATAGACAGAGGGAGAAGCCACGTCCCTGCAGAGAACCTGATGCAGGACTTGATTCCAGGACCCTGGGATCACGACCTAAGCTGAAGGCAGATAGATGCTCAACCACTGAGTCACCCAGGCTTCTCTTCAGTCATTTTCATCACCAATTCTGTTTCCTCCAGAATCTCAGTTCCAAACATTCTGCTCTCAGCCACCACCTCATAGCCTTCCAGATCACTCCATTTCCTTAATTCTAACAAATTTCACAATCCACTGGGATCAACTAAGTGATTATAGCTTATTTTCTTTATCTTTCATGCAGTTCATGTCCTCACACTACCCCCCCGAAAAGATCTAAGAGCTCTCCCTCTCCAAGCATCAGCATCAGCTGAAGTTTTAATAAATAGCTAACACGAATTTGTAAGCTATGTGAGACATCTTAGAAGAGGATTATCTACTCCAGTTGAAAAATTCACTGTGAAACGGCAAATATCAGAGATTCTCCATTCTTGTTGATTTCCACCCAAATTTCAGATTCCTGAGAAAAGTAAATGACTTGCTTTTTAAGCCAACAACTTTTAGAATGACTTGTTATATAATAAAATGTAACTATGGCATGTGGCTGTAGGGACAAAATCTTGATAATATAACTGCCATAATTTCTTATAAACATAATTTCTTATAAACAGTGATCCCTGGGTAGCCAATTAATTTCTTCAAGCATCACTTTTGCTGTCTGTGAAAAAAAGGTAATTATAATCCTACCTTTTAATGCTATTTGACAGTTAAAATAGATAATATACTTAAAGTTCTTAGATTATTTAGCTCATAATAATTTCTCATTAATTTCTAGCCATTATTATTATTATTTTGTATAAGTATTTTCCCCCAATATAATGTAGTATCTACTGTTTCTATTTCCATTTTTTTCTCTGAATCCTGTATTCCTTTTTCTCTTCTCCTTTCAGGCTGTATATAAAATTTATATTTTATTATATATTACATTAATATATTTTAAAGCTTTTTTGGAGGGTCTTTCTTATCCTTTTGTTTCTTGAAATTCAGCCTTTTATCTCCCATTATAATGGACTATTTCCCTTATTTCTGCTTTTCTATTTTCTCCTATATTTGTCCTTTGGCCAAATTTGTTTTCAAAAGCCGCAGAATGATAATAAAGCATGGATTTAATAATACATGAGAGATATTAAATTGTTACAAATCGTACAAAGTGTTCAATTGTCTTCATTGCTAGTAAGTTAAAATTAATAATTAAATGTGTATATAAATTAGCTATTAACCACTTAAGTTACACAAAGTTAACTAATGTAATTCATTTTAACAAATTCATAAGGAGTACATAATAAGAATGACTTGAATATTTTTTAAAAAATAAATGCTTCTGTATTGCTTCAAGTTAGCACTAAATTGAAAAGCAAACATTCTGACAGAAAGGAAAAACAAAAACCTAAATGACTCTTAACATGGATGATCAGAATTTTGAATAAGAAAAAGTCCATGGGTGCCTGGGCAGCTCAGTTGGTTATGTATCTGCATCGTGGTGTCATGGTCCTGGCGTCCTGGAAATTAGGAGCCTCAGGGGTCAGGGCCTTGGTTAGCAGGGAGTCTTCCTCTCCCTCTCCCTCCACCTCTCTCCCCCACCTGCCATGCTCATGCTTACTAGCTCTCCCCTCTCTCAAATAAAGTTTTAAAATCTTTAAAAATAAAAATAATAAAAATAAAAGTCTGAAATTCATTAGCACTGACAGAAGAAATGAATCCATAACAGAAAATTTGAAACTGACTAAAATTGCATCTAAAATAAAATTGTATATTATTTATTTTTACATAGTGAGAATGTGTAGGATATTTTTTTTTCTTTTTGCTTTTAAGTATCTACCAGTTATGTTTCTCCTAAGCGCCAGACGCTTTGCATTCATTATCTCACTTACTCCTTGTAGTGATTCTGCAAGTTTTATCCACTTTTTTTCGTAGAGGACAATAGAGATTAATTGCCTCCTCAATGTAAAACAGCTAGTAGGAAGCCACACAGAATTTTACTTAAGAACTGTCTCTCACTGTGCATCCTCTTTTCACTGTAGTACAGATTTTACAGGCCAAAGACAGAATGTTCTCCTTCAGATAATGTCCTGAAATTTTCAAAATGAAAAGTAATCAAGAACTACTTCCATAGCATCTTAGGAAAGTAGAATTTGTCCTCAGCGCCAAAGATTAGTTGAATAAGGATATGAAACACTCCTTTGTACTTTAAATGGCTTAGAAACAATGTCAATACATATTGTATCATAATTTCAATCAGGTAGTTTCATCAGTGTTAAGTAATCAAAACTTTTATTTAAAGTCTTGATTTAAAGGAATAATATTTAAATTGAAAGTGTTTTCCTAGTTTATCTAACAGACTTCAAGATGACTTACATTCTTTATGAGCCTTTTACACTTTGTTTTAGTTGTAAAGTTTTTTTTTTTTTAAAAAACTGGCCAATAAGCACAAGTAAAAATAAGAACAATTCAGTTGAACCATACATTTGATACACTGATCTATATGTTGGAAATATCACATTTTTCCAACACAAATCAGTGCAAAAAGACAATTTTTTTTTCAAATGATGTTACCAAAATCTTCAACTTGGTCAAACCTAATAAAACACTCAATACTTGCAAGCTAATTTGCAAAAGAAACTAGGGTTATGTAAAAGGAAAGGATGAATGGATCTTGGTGAACACATAAATATTCAGATATTTTGAAAAAAGATGAAAGGATTTTTCTCAACAAAGCAGCAATAAGGCTTAAACATTAACCCTAAACATAGAAAATTGTGGAATTTTTAAAAATGTTTTTAACAAACTGAAACCTGGGTTTTAGACCACTGATCAAAAAATAAATAAATAAATAAAGATAGGACAGTGACGTACATTCTGGGGACAGCCACAAGGTGTTTTTGTTTTGTTTTGACATTTAAGGTAGAAAATTGCAATATATTCAGCTCCTGGTATCTTGGAAACAGGCAGCAGTAAAAACCAACTTAGGAAGAAAACATTTTAAGAAATACAGAGCTGACCAGTGTCATCTGGCTGTGTAGGACTCAACTCAGAGAAAGCGTTGGTCTGCCAAAGCAATTTATCCCTCATTTGAAGCACAGCAAGACTATGTGAATATGCTTTCCATAGTATAGACATAGACGCCACTAAGTTGTTTTGTTGTTTTGTGAATTCCTTTTCTCTGAACCAAAGTTGAACATTTTCCTTTCCTTTAGTTCACCAGGTGATCGGAGAAGAAATGTGTTTTTCCTCTCTAGTTAAATATGTAAGGAAACTTTCTCAGAGTTCACAGGAAGAGCAGATTTTAAGCACTTCTGAACTGTCCTCAGGGACAGATCCTGTTAAAATTCTTACTCCTCCATGAGGAGATCTGGGACGTTTCAATGACTGATCATGACACTTTAAACAAGTTTGTCTGTTCAAACAGTTAAATAGAATAAATGCAGGGAGATATGAAGTCCTTCTTCAGGTTAGAAGGAATGAGAGAGTCTTGCTTGTCTAGGCTAGGAAGGTTAACACCTGGTATCTACTTTCTTATTCCCACAGAATTACACCACCACCATTCACTCATTTTCGTTTCCACATCATCAAGTTCTAAATCTTGGTTTCTCAAATGCTTTGTGTGTGTGTTCCTTCTGCCATTCCCAAATATCTGTCTGTTTTAGGTCACTATTTCATATTTAAATTATAGATGAATCCTCCTTTCTTTCCTGACATGATTTCATGTCTTACCTTCCTGTCATTAGTTTTTCTTAATTGATCCCTGAATCAAACAATAAAATCAACCACATTACTTTTCTAGTCCATAATCACAAATTGATTGCAATTCATTTTATTTATATTTTTTTGTAATTCATTTTAAACTGTACAACATGGAATAATTCAAATGGCTCTAACATGGCGTCTCTCACTGCTCCATTACTTAGTCTTTTGCATGGTTAGTTGTTTATTTTCTTTCATTTGCACGGAATTAGATTATTCTCTCCTCTCAATCTTCCTTCTCTCATTCTTTCTTTCCATCACTACCATCTTCACATGAAATATCTTCTACTATGTTCTCAGCTAACATTACTAAATGGCTCTGTAATACTTGAAAGGGTTATTTCACATCTTGTTATGATTACTAATATGTTACCAGAAATTAACCTATAGTTCTTTCATGCACTCATGCCATTTATCTCCAAGGATTTGAGGCATGATTTTTTAATTTATCAAATGATCCCATAATTGGATTTCTCAGTATTAAATAAAATGCCACACAGATGGAGCTAATTAGTATTATGTGACTCTAAATTATATAAGTCAGTACTTTATTGTGTAAGAATAAGGTAAAACGATACAAGCTGTTAATTGTGAACATATACCACTGCAATTGAATTTATGATAATGACTTCATATTATTCCCTGCAACAAGAGACATGTTTAAAGGATTGGCAAGAAAATCACAAACCACCACTCATCTGTTGTTAATTACTCATTGTGTGATAGACATTATATGCTAGGTAATTGTAATAAAACATCAATGCCATCTTCTCTGATTTAATTATGTTCAAGTACTAAACCCCCAAACTATGTACTGTTAATGAAAATTATAAGAAATGATTCCTTGATTTATAACATATTTTATCATTAGTGATGTAGATAATTTCCTATGAATAACATGTAAGCCATGTGTGTGTATATGTAAGTGCATATTATATATACATACACACTATTACATGTTACATATGTACACTATGAAAATATTGTTCAGTATAGACAGTAGTAATAGAAATTATTCTTCTACTGAGTTACTGGTTTACTCTAAATAAATGTGTTTATTAATGAAGACCTAAAATACTGAGAGGACACTTCTGTATTTTACATTAATGCTACAAATTTCAACAACTGTCAGCAATAAACAAATTGAAAATATGTATCCTGAGACTACATTAAGATTTTTTTTTATATTTTATTTATTTATTCATGAGAGACACAGAGAGGCAGAGACATAGGCAGAGGGAGGAGCAGGCTCCCAGTGGAGAGCCTGATGTAGGACTCAATCCTGGGACCCAGGATCAAGCCCTGAGCTGTAGGCAGTTGCTCAACCACTGAGCCACCCAGGCATCCTGAGAATATGTTAAGATTTATTAAGGAAAATAAATCCTCAAATGCAATCTGGGAAATAGTATAATAGTATTATAAATTAATAGTGGTATTCCATGCCATCTGCCTAATGAAAGTAACATTTTTCTCAAAAACTTTGGAATATTTTGGTAAATTTGTTTATAAAGTGTTGAGTTTTTGTTGTTTTTATTGTTTGTTTGTTTTTTCCTCTAACTTTTGATTATGATTCATAGGTGACCTTACTCAGAAGATAGCATCAACTTCCTAATTTCTATAGAAATCACTTGGTTTCTATAGGAGGCATTTGGTTTGTGTATTTTTTAAAAGTAAAGCAATTAATATCTGAGGTAATTCTTAATCACAAATTTAATGTTCTTATCTTTTTAAAGTAAATCAGTAATTTTTATGGAGTACTTTTTATGAGGAATGAACTTGGCAAGATCAGAACAGTATGTGAGAGACATAGCTCTTTCTATCAAAGAATTTTACTTGGGGAGACAAGAGAAAAATAAAATTATACACTTTAGAGAAAATCCCAACATAGTAGTTGAAAAGAGTAGTTGAAAATATCTTGGGATCCAAGCAATCAGAAACTCTTCACTGAACTTCCATCCTCTGCCAGAATAAGTCCTGGCATATGATGGTGACAAGTGAGATGGGAGCAGAAGAGATGGTACAGATGTGTTAGCAAGTGATTTTTTTTCTAATGAAAATTGTTGCAGCAGTTCCAAGGAAATATCGCCAAGAAATTGATAAAAATTGAGCTGGATTTTAAAGAATGGAATTGAATTTAAATACATAGAAAGAAGAGCCTCCCATGCATGTAGAATATAAGTGAACAAAAATACGCTTTTGGAGGGACTCTGATGCAGAAAAGTCTATGGGTTGTTTAGAGGGAAGAAGGGGTTTGGTTCTGGTGGAATTTCTGGAGAAGGACTGAGATAGAGAAAGGAAGAAAATTAGAAAAGTTGGCTGACACCTGATTGTGAGGAACTTTGAATGCTGGTCTGAAAGAAGCTGAAAGTAAGCGATTGTCACTGAAGGATTTTGTGTCTCTTACTATCCAACCACAGGCAATAATTAGTGTCTAGTCTCCTCTTTGAGCTTGATGTTTCTTTTTTTTTTCCTTTTTTTTTCTTTCTTTCTTTCTTTTTTTTTTTTTTTTTTTTTTTGAGCTTGATGTTTCTTCCATTAACATCCCAGCAATGCAAAAGAGCTGGAAGGTAACAGAAGGAGTTTGAATGGCAGAGTTGTAAAATGGATGAGATACTTGATTGATAACATATTTTTTAAGCTGGTAAATTATGAGAATGAAAGGAAAATCTGAATTTGGAAGGTTTTCTGGAGAAGTTTGATTACTTGTAAAAAAGTGAGCCTAAAAAATATTTGTAGACATATGGAGAAAGACATTGGACTTTTAGCATGTTTAACTTGTGCTGCATACATAGGTGTCTCAAACTGAAAATGGAAAGTATCCAGCTACATATACATATGTATCTAGATATATTCATTTAATATCTATAAATTAGAAAATTTGCATTCAAGATTGAATACTATATTTTTCAGTTCCTTGCCTTTAAAAAACAGTTATAAAAACAAACATGCATCTCAACAGTACAATTTTCAAAACATACTGTTTGGTTTTTCATTTTTTAACTTTATGAAAAAGTGAAGCTGTGTGTTGTTTTATAGGATAGGCTTCCTTGACTATTTTTCTTTAAGATTTTATTTATTTATTCATGGGAGAAACAGAGAGAGAGGCAGAGACACAGGCAGAGGGAGAAGCAAGCCCCATGCAGGGAGCCCAATGCGGGACTTGATCCCAGGTCCCCAGGATCACACCCTAGGCTGAAAGTGGCGCTAAACTGCTGGGGCACCCGGGCTGCCCTATTTTATTGACATATTCATCCATGTCATTGAATGTTGCTGCAAAGCACTCACTTTCAATGCAGTATAATGTTCCATAAACAACTTTATAGTAAGTCAAAAGTGCATTAAATAAGGTCTACCAGGTGAAAAACTGAAAGATAGGTCATCCAGGTTTGGGATGCCACTTCAATGATGTTATCAGCACACACCCTCTATCTGCTGTAGGATGCAACTGCTGCTGTCACTCTCAGGAAGGATTCCCTACCCTAGCCATCAAGTCCATATTTCAGGCAAGAAGAGAAAAGCCAAGTGGCAGAAAAGGCAACCCCAACTGGGACATCCTCTTATGTTTCCAAAAACTCTACAATAAGTTTGACTTATCTCATTGACCAGTAATGAATCACTTGGTTGCCTCATTCTTCCAAAAACTATTACTATCCTATTTTATTATGCTGACCACATTGCCACCCCAAAACTTTGGGGATTCTGTAAGGAAAAGGGAATGGATATTGATAAAGCAATCAGCAGTGTGCCCCAAGATACAAGAAGGGTGTGATATAACAGATATATATTCTCTTATAATCAGATTTCTGTGTCTAGAATAATAGAAAGACAAAATTTTAGATGCAGAAATAAACCTTAGATTCCAGAAGTCCATTTTTTTTTTTAATGAAAAGATACCTAGAGAAGGTAAATAACTTTCCTAGGTTCATAGAGTTATTAGTGACTGGTCTCTTGAGCTAACATATCTTGACTTTCAGAGAAACTTATTTCTGTATCTTCATGTGTTTCTTCTTTATCTAAAATAGTACACAGGTAGAGTTACCACAGGAACAGATGGCATTCTGAAGTTACAAAGTAGAGGAAGGTATTAAAAAGGGGATGATTTCTAATTCTGTGAAAAATGCTTATGGTATTTTGATAAGGATTGTATTGAATCTGTAGATTGCTTTGAGTAGTATGGAAATTTTAACAATACTCGTTCTCTCAACCCATGAGCATGGAATATCTTTCTATTTGTATCATCTTCAGTTTCTTTCATAAATGTTTTATAGTTTTCAGAGTATAGGTCGTTTACCTCTTTAGCTAGGTTTATCCTACATATTTTATCTTTCTCGGTATAATTGTAAATGGGATTGTTTTCTTAGTTTCTCTTTCTGTTACTTCACTATTAGGGTATAGAAAAGCAACAGACTCTGTACACTTATTTTGTATTTTGTGACTTTACTGAATTCATTTATCAGTTCTAGTAGTTTTTTTGATGGAGTCTTTAAGGTTTCCTATAGATAGTATCATGTCATCTGCAAATAGTGAAAATCTTACTTCTTCTTTACCAATTTTGATACTTTTTATTTCTTTTTCTTATATAATTGCTGTGGCTAGGACTTCAAGTACTATTTTGAATAACAGTGGTGAGAGTGGACATCTTTGTCTTGTTCCAGATCTTACAAAGAAAGCTTCCAGTTTTTTGCCATTAAGTATGTTCACTCTGTTTCATATATGCTCTTTATTATGTTGAGATATGTTCCCTCTCAACCCATTTTGTTGTGAGTTTTTATCATGAAAGGATGTTGTACTTTGTCAAATGCTTTTTCTGCAACTATTGAAATAATCACACTTTTTTTTAATCCTTTCTCTGGTTAATGTGATGTATCACATCAGTTGATTTGCAAATGTTGAGTCACCTTTACACCCCTGGAATAAACCCCACTTGATCATGCTGAATAATTTTTTAAATGTATTGTGGATTCAGTTTGCTAATACTTTGTTGAGGATTTTTGCATCTATGTTCATCAGAGATACTGGCTTATAGTTCCCTTTTCTTGTGGTGTCTTTATCTGGTTTCATTATTGGGGTAATACTGGCTTTTTAATCTATCTTTCCTCTTTTATTTTTTTTTGGAATAGTTTGAGAATAGATATTTACTCTTCTTCAAATGTTTGGTAGAATCCAAGCTGGTATAGCCACTGTGGAGAACAGCATGGAGGTTCCTCAAAAAATTAAAAATAGAATTATCATTCGATCCAATAATTCCACTACTGGGTGTTTACCCAAAGAAAATGAAAGCACTATTTCGAAAATAAATTTGTACTCTTATGTTTATTGCAGCATTATTTATAATAGCCGATATATGGAAGCAATCCGAATATTTGTCCTTAGGAAGGAAGAGAGAAAATAGAGATAATGGAATATTATTCAGCCACACAAAAAAAGAATGAAATATTGCCATTTGCAACAATATGGATAAATCTAGAGAATATAATGCTAAGTGAAATAATCCAGTCAGAGAAAGACAAGTACCATATGTTTCGATCATATGCAGAATTTAAGAAACAAAACACTCTCTCACCCTCTCTCTGTCTCAAATAAATAAAATCTTTAAAAACAAAACAAAGGAAGAAAAGACCAAAAATATACTCTTTAATATAGAAAACAAACTGGTAGTTGCAAGAGGGGAGGTGAATGGCAGGGGGAATGGCTGAAATAGTGAAGGAGATAAAGAGTACACTTATCATGATGAACACTGAATACTATTGAGTTGTTGAATCATTATATTTATACCTGAAAATAATATAACACTGAGTGTTAATTATACTTGAATAAAATCTTTTTAATAATTTAAAAAATAAAAGAGGATCATTTACCACATTGTGAGTGGGATATTGGTGACCACAGGGAATAGCATGGTGCCCAGGGAGAGTTATCACAGAACTGTTACCAACACTGAAAGTCAGAAAAGGGAGTCTTGTAAATGGGGCCACATCGATAGGAGTTAACTTTAACAGAAAATATCACCAATTCACTCTCTTCAAAGTGGAAGCTCAAAATACTAATTACATTTTCCTTCTTCCCTTGCATCTTTGTCAGGCGATTGAATCCAGCTGGAAATCAGGGGCAAGGGATCCTGTTAACTGTAATCTACAAGGATCAGTTTCCTGAGTAAAGAGCAGAGAAAGGTGAAAGACAGACATGGAAAGGACGATTTCCAGTATCATAGCTTATTTTCCAATAGCAACACTTCACTTACTCAAATATCTTAGGGGACTTCTAGCTCTTGATTGCTTCAACATCCTAGTTACTGGCACTCCTTTGGGCTCTTGGGTAGTATGCTGACATTCACTTATTCCTCTCTCATTCTTCATGATTTCAAGGAATCAGCCTCTCACATAAGATACTGATTACTTGCATCTGACATACCTCTCATTACTTGCAAGTGGTGGATAAACATCCACTTGGTAAACTGTACCAGTGTTTCCATGAGATTCTCCCATCCTAGTACCTATGCCTTGGGTCTTTCAGGATATGAAATAATAGCTTATAGTCCTTTAAGTTTATTCAACAAAGGAAGCTTGTATAGTGTCATAACATGCCACACTATCAGCTCCCCCAAGCAAAGCACATGATATTTGATACTTTTAAGCAAGCCCAGTCTTGACATAGTATGATGTTCATCCTGAATTCCTTTAAGTGTTCCAGAGGATACCTGGCAAAAATAGAAATTCTTCATCAGTAGTGCTTCCTGATACAAAAGGATGTAAATGCCAAAGGGGCACAAGGAAACTACTATTTACCTCTGAATATTCTATGGTGAAGAGAAGTCATGCCAATGTAAATGTACAATTTATGCTTTGGTAATACTCTTGGGTTGGATTATGTCAATAGCATATAGAATTAGGATAAATCTCCACATTATAATAAAGTACTTTTACAAAAAGGTATTAGAACTTTCTACAGGCAAACTGCCTTGATTTATAACTCCTGCTCGAAGAAACGATTCCCAGATGGCTATTGTCTGTAAGCATAGTATTTGCTTCCATTTCCACAGTTATGTTTGCTTTCTCTTCCCACATCTGTGTTAATCTCAGGACCCAGCTGTTGACAGTTCTATTGATTTATCACATCAGAGTCTAACTAGAAACTTACTATTATTTTCCTCATGGGCTTGCCAGTCTAAACACATGACCTTTTTCCTACTATAATGCCATTTAGAAAAGATTAGATTGCTTGGTTTTGAAAGCTGCTTGCAAAAACAATATTAAATAGATTAGAAGTCCATTAATGCCATGACCATTATTTTTTAGCTCACGCAAGCTCTGTGATGGTGATTGCCCTCACTTTATATATGCATAAATATTATATAATATAAATTTAACTATATATTAAAATAGTTGGAAACAAATATAATGAGGCAAACATGTTTAATCTTTATGTTTGCATATAGTTGAATAAATATCACTTAACAAGTATGTTTTCTCACCTTACGTTGCTTATATTTTAGCAGAGTACATTATAATCACTTTTTCTTTGATCATTCTAAATTTGGCAAGATAGGACTAAAAGATAAGTAAAAATTTTTATTTTTTTCCTAAAATCAATTCATAGACCTTTTTCTTTCTAAGATGTAATTCACATGAAACTGCTACTTTAGAATTTCAGGGTACCTACTTTCTCATATGTAAACTTGTGTGGTGATAATGCTATATGCCGTTCTTTTTTTTTTCTAAGATTTTATTTATGTATTCATGAGAGACACAGAAGAGAGGCAGAGAGATAGGCAGAGGGAGAAGCAGGTCCCTGAGGGGAACCTGATGTGGGACTCCATCCTAGGACCCCGGGATCACAACCTGAGCCAAAGGCAGACGTCTGTTCAACCACTGAGCCACCAATGTACCCCTCTACATGCCATTCTAATAAGAGACATACCACGCCTTGCCAACCTTGTCAACCTTACTCTGTAAAAACATATACCTTAGTATATTTAGAATTTCTACTCTTTTTCCTTAGTATTTGTCCATTGGTCTAAATGAGATTTTGAAATCTGCCTAATGATTATTGTTCCTCTTGCTTTTGGTTTCTTTTCTGGGAGGTGTTTGGAGGATTAAAATTTTCCACCATGAAGTCATACACCTTTAGCATGACCTTGATTTTTTTTTCTCTCTGCACTAATAAGACCCTGGGTAGCTCTTATTTAAGGAAACTGCTTTTGTCTGTTTGGCCATATTAAATTGATCATAGCTGACTATGGGTATAACCTATTGTTTCATTAATTTACATTCCGAGTACATTCAAAAGGCCTTGAGAAAAATTCTTAGTTTTTTGGGGGGTATTATGAATAAGAAGATTGCACTGTATTCTTTCCAGTCACCTGCTGGAGGCAATGACCTTGTATTTATTTTAGCAATGAAATTGGATATAACATGATCACTTACTCTGCAATAGCTATAGAATGACGAAACAGCAGTTTAAAGGTCAAATACTAAAGGACCTAGTAAAAACAAACTATTGATTCTGCCTTTAACTCTGACCTTGGCCTAACTTAGTACCAAATACTGATTTAAAAAATTGCTTTTCTGATAATTGCTGTGTGATTTTTCCAGATCATAATATATTACAGAAATGTTACATTAACTTGGTCAGAAAAGTTATTAGTGGTAATTTGTTCAATACTAAATTATGAGTAGCTACTGAATACCTCAGGCCATCCATCAAAAACAGTCAATTCACTAATATTTAATGCCTGACACTGCACTAAGAGAAAACCACATTGGATGTTCTCATTACCTACTGAGTTTTGGGCCCTTCTCAATGTTAACCTGTTCAGGGTTGTTGGCAAAGCACACTCAAACTTTATTATATTTAAATGTGTTCTCTGTTACTTGGTCCATACATGGGGAATGATTCTGGGAAGCCCAAGAAATCCTAAAATTTGGCAACCCAGGATTTTGCACTGCCATCATCATTTTTATAGGAGTTAAGGGTGGTGAGGAATAGTAAAAAAAAAAGGATGACTCAGTGTCCCCTACTCATGAGGGATTCATTACTTATTCTAATGTGGAGAAACCTCTACCACTTTTATTCTCTATCCTAAAGAGAACGTTGAAATATATTGAGAATAATCATATTTGATTGATTATATTTGGGAAAGCAAAAGTAGTATTTTTCATTGTTTTATTTCCATAGGCACAAGAATCATGGGAAGCTAAATAAGAATACCATATAAATAATACTGCACATTTTATATATGTTCCACAAGGGCTTGCCTCCCAACACCTCTAAGAACTGTTTTCATTAGGCTAGTCTCATTCCCTTCCACATGTGATAATGGACCACATTTGTAACCTCCAATGTCAATGTTGGATCATTCTCATCTAAGGGAACCAAAGCAACTTCTGTTAGGTCATTGTCCGTTGATGTATATTGGGTATGTGTTCCATCTTTGCCTGATGAAAATATGTAAATGATATTTGCATTATTAAAGTGGTGTTTCAAAAAATAAAAACAAAAAAAGTGGTGTTTCAAATTTAACTCTCAGCACTTTGAGTCCAGAAAAGCATAAGTATATCATTGTGAAAGGACATTTGCCTTCCTCCCAAAAGAAAACAAGTGAGGAGAGAACCATATGAAAAGCCATATGAAAGCATGTCTGAAAATTAGCAGGGAGGCTAATCCCCTGAGAAGGCACTCATGAAGGAAAGCATACCTAACAAATTTGAAATATTTTATATTATTTCAATTTTAAAAATCATTATTTAAATACATGTTGAGTTATTTATGCCATCTGCGATACAGATATCAATGAGAGAAGAGTTGATCAAACTGGTAAGGTCATCTGTTCAATTTTATTAGAATTAAAGTTCATACTTCACAGTGGAAATACCCTGAACCTTAATGAGAGATCCTGGTTTCCTTTGTAGTTCAAGTGAAGGTACTGCCTTTTCTACTTTCAACACAATTCAAGGTAGCTATGTCAACATTAGAGAACAGACTGATAGTAGAATATTGTTATTCTCAGTTAAATATTTTTCTTAGATTCCATTAATATCAGTCATTACTGGATGCTTGTGATACAAAGATGGTTAGGATATGGTCCCTGTTTTTAGGGATCTTTGGTTATACTGCTGAAGGCAAACAAGTAAACGGATGATGCAATGCAATCACATGATAAATGGAAGCATTAGGTACTGGGGGCTACAGAGATGAGAAGCTGAACTCAGCTGGAAGGGCTGACTTGGAGAGATGAAGGTAGATATTTGAGAATGTTACAAAGTGATCTGCATCTTGGAAGACTAGCTGAAGTGGCCAGGCAGAGAGGCAAGAGGTCAGAATGCATATTGAGTAAGAGAAAAGCTACCTATGTAAAGGCACGGAGGAGAATGAATTGTCCTGTTTGGGGAACTACAAGTGATTCCAAGTGGCAAGAGCAGTCTGGGTCTTCATATAGGAGTTAGGAAAGTTAAGGAGTGTTGCTGAAGGCCAGGGAGGGACTGCATGGTGACCAGCTTGTTATGATTCCCTTAGTAGGTTTGACTTAACTCTTGAGACTATAAGGAAACTAAGCAAGGAAGTGACTAGATTGGACTTGTTGCTGGCTCTTCCAAAGAACAAACTGGAAAGGATTAAAGTAGAGAAGGTAAATTGTAATTTGTAGGAATCCAGACAAGAAAAATGTGGAAAATTGTTTCCCATTGGAATAAAGAAAAGGAGCTCTAGTGCTCACTTTGGGAGAACACAGAGTAAAATTGGAACCCTACAGAGATTAGCGTGGTTCCTGCACAAGGATGACATGCAAATGTGTGAAGTATTCCTTATATTTTTGTAACTGTGTGGGCTAGTGGATGGTAACTAAACTTTTTGTGGTGATCATTTTGCAATATATATATATAATATATATTTTATAAAAATATAAAATATATATTATATATAATCATTGTGTTTTACATCTTAAATTAATACAATGTTATATGTCAATTATATCTCAATAAAACTGGCAGAAAAAGGAGCTCTGTCTATCTATTCAAAAGAGAAAGAAACAATGAAAATAAACCCCATACAGCTTTAGAAATGAAAGAGCAGAATCAAAGTCCAACAATGATGAAAGAACAGAAGGGTTAGTTCCATATTAACTACTGTTTATAAGATGATTAGAGCTTACAGTATGATATTATTGAGTTATAGCATATTTTTGATCACAGAAGTATAAGTTGGTTTTAAAAAAACCTTAGAAGGGAAACAACTGACCTCAGAGTAATTAAGGGCCACAATCAAGGAAGAAGTGCACTGAACATGGGCATGATTATTATGGATGCCAAGTCATTTTCCATATTGTAAACCCATGATAACAGAAATGACCAAAAGCAGGGCCACAAGTCAAGTGACACTTGTTAAAACACAAAAATCAAATTAGTGTATTTGAAAATCTGACTGGCTTTATTAAATGATTCATGAATTGGCAGCATCCCATCTACAAGTAGAGGGGAACTCTAAGGAGTTCTACAAAATGAAAGATTTTTACAGGAAGGAGGGTGGGGCAAGAAAGTTATTAGCAAAAGAAAAGGATTGTTACCAACAGGGTTGCTTTCCCTGGAAAGAAGTAGAGGGTATCTTATCAGACAAATTCCTTCCTCCTCCTTAGGGGATGAAGAGAGCCCCTGCCAGACTCAAATGGAACCCATCAGAATACTACTAACTGATTAAGACTACATTTCTGGGGGAGATTAAAACTGCAATTAAACTAGGTATTGATCCCAGATTTGAAAACCCGGCCTAAGTGACACCATTTTGGGTGTCTGTTTTTTTTTTTTTTTTTTTTTACCACACTGTAAGGTGTCCTGAAGGAAAGTCCTAGGCAGGGAATGAGAGCATAGATGCATGTAATTGGGGACAAAAGAAGGATTCTTTTTAATGGTTGTTATTTGCATGCATTTGTTGGTTTTGTGATAAACAAGTACTTTCCAGACTGCCAGCCTGAGAAATATTTAGGTCCCAAAGTGGAAGCAGAAACTGTTTAGATGCTCTCCTGCCTGCGTGCATGCTTTCGGTTCACCCAGTGGAGGAAAGAGAAGTAAGATTGGTAGTCAATTAAGTGATACTGAGATGGTGGGGGCGGGGGGGGGCAGGGGGAGGCAGGGTTGAGAGACAATAGAGTTCATTGATATTCATTCAGGTGAGCTGGATATAGTCTGGACACATAGATTTTTGTATATCTTTTTAAAGCCAAGTAGGGAACATCCAGGTAGACAGGATTAGAGGTCAGGAGAGTGGTCTGTTTTATTTTGATGAATCGTATTTTTTTTTCAAGATTTTATTTATTTATTCATGAGAGACACTGAGAGAGAGAAGAGACATAGGCAGAGGGAGAAGCAGACTCCCCGCTGAGCAGGAAGCCCAAGGTCGGACTTGATTCCAGAATCCTGAGCCAAAGGCAGACACTCAACCACTGAGCCACCCAGGCATCCCTTGATGAATCATATTGAACTCTGTTCACCTAAATAAATGAGAGTAAACTAAATTTGTTTGGGGCTGTTTGCTTGTTTTATGTGAAGGAGCAGCATGGAAGAGTGAGACGAGATTACTAAATAACTAAATTCTTGATTGGCATGAGACCTGTCATAGTTCACTCAGTAGTAAATAAGAATATATAAAGAATGTCTCCGTCTAGGGCATGGCATCAGAACTGGTGTGATGCCTTCAGCTTTTATTTTGATGGGATAGCAATGGTCAGTTGGTATTCAAGCTTTGTTTTCTTGAACAAATGGTGCATTTTATTAACATTCAGAATACCACCAGGTTCAGCCGTTTCTCTTAAATTTTGAAGAAAATGTATTGGACTTTGAATACTTTAATCCCTTTCAGTTTAGCTTTAATCCCTTGTATTCTGAATTCATATTTTTGGTCA
Source organism: Canis lupus baileyi (assembly GCF_048164855.1). Lineage (NCBI taxonomy): Eukaryota > Metazoa > Chordata > Mammalia > Carnivora > Canidae > Canis > Canis lupus. The sequence goes on from NC_132841.1 coordinate 65,790,190, forward strand.
CTTAGCTTCCTGAAAGAGATAACTTTCCAAGAATCTATTATTAAGATATTTTCCAGGGGTAGATTATTGCCTTTGAAAATGCCTTAGTACACTATCAAATTTGTCTTTTAAAATGTCTTAGTGTGTTGTAAAATAATATTTTATCCCTGTATAGGTAATGCCATCAATATCACTACTTTAATTCAATTTTCCTGCCCCTTCTTATTCTTGTGATTATATTACCATTCTAAATGCTAAACATTCTTCTTCTTTTTTTTTTTTTCCATCTCTAAACTTTCCCTACCTAAACTTTGTTAAAATGCTCACCCCTTTTACCTATGAAATTTGCTTGGTGTAGCTTACAAATTGTGGAGAAAATACATAACAAGAATCAAATATGAGTATCTTCAAATTGCATGTATAATTAGTATTCTCAGGCAACCATGCCATTATCAATATATAGTACTAATAATAACAGTGATACTGTCATTTATGTTTTAATGGCACCTGCTGGCTTACAAAGAATGTCAATATATTTTATCTTTTCTAATAAAGCTGCCCTTTACTTCAATAGTGTTAATTTCAAGTAAATTTGTAGAAATACCTAAAAAGGAAAAGATTTTCTTTTTTTTCTTCCTTCCTTGTTTTTTCTTCCTGACTTACTATAATGTATCCCTACCCACTTGCTTGGATTCCACCTTCATCATAAATAGTAAATGCTCTAGGATCTACTCTCCTGTGTGTTATTCATTTTCTATTCTAAGTTCTGTGGCCCTTTCTATTCCTCATATGAAAACCTATGTATCTGATTTTTCATTTTTTGCCAACCTTCTAGGGTGACTCCCCACTAATCAAGCATGCCACCTCACTATAACAGAATAGTGAATAAAAAGAATATTTGAATGATTCCATTTTAACCACATAATATACTTCCAATGATAGACAAAGGAAAGCATGGATATATCAAAACAATGGTAATCTGTACATATCCCATCTTACGTACATATTTACTCCCATCCTATCTTCTTTCATTTGGAAGATCCTGTCTCTGATATTTGCCTTTAATTTCATGGCATTCAAGCCTTGTCCTTCCCTAAAGAATTTATCCTGGGATGCTCTTCATTCTCTGTTCACCCCATGCTAGCCTATGCTCATGCAATTCTGGGGTTTTAGGAGTCAATCCTGAACCATAGTGGGGCCAGCCAGGGAAAGAGGATATTTGAATAATGACTTAGTAGTAATGTGCAGGCGTTTAAATTATAACCTTCCAGAAATTGTAACATTGACTTCATCAACTAAAACAGAAAGACTCAAGGTAGTTTCTAGCATCTTAGAAGATGGTATGGGGAGATTTTGAGTATGCCATTCTTTGTCTCGATTCTGATTGGAAAATAAGGTATTCTTATCCCAAACCTCATCTACAGTGTGAACAGTTATCTCACTGAGGCTTACTGCTGCTTCCATCTCCGCTGTCCGGGGAACCTAGTATCACAGTGCTACCAGGGATGGCACACACATTGTACCCCAGGGAGCCTACTAGTCTATACCTTTTCTAGGTAAGCCTGGAGTAGAAATACACATACACCCCCACACGAATACAATTTAGTTAACCTTTGTCACTAGTGCCTAAGGAAATGTGAAGATGAGAGACTATTGACTCATTGGAGCAGATTAATCATTTTAGAACTAGCTGGGGAAAATCTGCCATGAGTCATGGAAGTGATGCACAAGAGAAATCATTAAGCTTTGAATGTTTACCTCTTCTTTCTGAGCAGTCCCTCCTGACCAAGAAACGTACGCTGTTAATCCTTAAGACATTCTCTTGCATTGCCAGTAAGCCACAGTTGTTTCCTTCCACATCAGAAGTTAAGGAAGACACATATATGATGTGTCTGGATATGTTCTTTATAACCTATAAGTTTTTGGAAAATTTAGCATTTTCCTAATTGAGATATTATAGGTCAGTCCCCTACAGGAATTGCACTAAGCAATATGCTCTTCTCAAGAAACACTGATTATTATGCGTCACAACCAAAGTGGTCAGAACTAACGGAGGTGTTAGCATTAGGTAATGTTATAACCGGAAATAAGAATTCTACTGAAGTATTTAGGGATACTTCAGTTTTGCTAGCATTTACCTTTTTATTGTCATAGTTTTTTATCATGTATAAGCAGACTAAAAATTACTTTCTAAAAGTAAACTAACCCTGGTTTTCCTCTCCAAGCCGTAGGAAAATAGCTAGAATATGTTTTTGGATAGTAATATCATGGTTAAACATGGGACAATTGTCCATATATTTTTATTCTGATTTTAAAGAATTGAAACAAGTGCATCAGAAATGGGAATTATGTCTGAATCACCATTTTTCTAGTCTTCTTATAAGCTGGTAGAATCAAAAGCTAGAAAAAGTGAAGAAAAGAGAGAAAAACCAAAAGATTGTTTTAATTTTTTTCTTTTTCTTTTTTTTTTAAAGATTTATTTATTTATTCATGAGAGACAAAGGAGAGAGGCAGAGACACAGACAGAGGGAGAAGCAGGCTCCCTTTAGGGAGCCCGATGTGGGACTCAATCCCGGGACCCCAGGATTATGCCATGAGCCAAAAGGAGAGCCACTGAGCCACCCGGGCGTTCCTCAAATTTTTTTTTTCTGTTTTATAGTTTGTTTGCTTATTGCTTAAGTCAATCTATATCTGAATACAGAGAGAGGGCTAAAACGAGATAGTCTAAGCCTTGAAGATCAATCAATTCCTGTTCTCTCTCTCTCTCTCATTTCACACACACACACACACACACACACACACTCACACATACATACACACATAATGTGAATGGAGAATTGATTTATCAGAGACAACTGAGGGATTTAACTTTTCTAAATACTAGCATATAGTATCTTTGGTTTGATTCTATTGATCAAGAAGTTGGTTTTTGCCTCTCTTAAGTTCTATTTGGTGTTTCAATTTTCTGTGAAGTTGTACATGAGATCAGACAGTCCAGACCTTATAAAACCTGCATTTGTAGAAGGTTTAAATGGACTTAAGAAGCCAAAGCAGGAAAGTCTCTGAGAGCAGTAAGTGACACAGAAGCCTTCCACACTAAGAATGCACTGAGCACACATCATAGGGTAAGAGCTTTAAGTTGGAGTTAGGCCGCTAAAAATAACTGTAAGTGCTCAATCTTTCTGTTTTCTACACAGCCTTACACAGAGGAGGATTTCCTAGGCTTATCCTGTTAGGTTGCATAATCAATATATCAAGTTGGAGTGTTACTTATAATTTAAGGCTTTACTTGTTTATCTGCAATTTAAGGTCATGCCTTTAGAACTAAGTAACATGTACTGTTGCTGATTTGTGTTGCTACTCCTTGGCTGTAAATAAGATGAATTTTAAAAGCATCTCTTTTTTCTTTCTCTTTTGTTTTCACTTGAGAATTCAAAGCTGTGACTGCTACAAATACACACAAATCAGACTATGGTTGAAGTGGCAGGTTCTGTATTCTGCTATTGTCACATAAACTTATGCTTCCCACACTCAAACTCACTCTTCCAATTTGGAGCAGTTACTTTCATGGGTTGAATTGTGCCCCCGCCCCCCAAAAAAGATGTGTTGCAGTTTTAACACCCAAGCATCTGACCTTATTTATAAATAAGACTTCTGCAGATATAATCAAATTAATGTGAAGTCATCGGAGTGGGCCCTGTTCCAGCATGACTATTGTCCTTACAAGAAGAGAAAAACATAGTATGACAACAGAGGCAGAGATTGGAGTGATGTCGCTGCAAGCCCAGAAGTGCCTATAATTACAGCCTCCACTGGAAGTTGGAAGAATCAAAGTCCTGCTGACTTGGATATCAAAATTTTAGGTTCCAGAATAATGAAAGTATACATTTCTTTGGCTTAAGAAAAGAAAGAATCTTTCTAAATTAACATAATTTTAACTGAGATAGTTTATCTTTTAAACTTGTGATTGAAATAACTTTAGCATAGGGAAATAGTTTTCTATACAATTTAATTAGCCACTGACCTAATAAGCAGCATTTTTCTCAAATAGGTAACTTTATGGCAATGTTGGGCAATTCAGATCATAGTTGCTACCCTCATCATTTTACTCAGATAGAATGTATTAATAATTTGATTTGTACTATCACCTTTAAGACGGAGATGGTTTAACCCAAACCATGGTTGATTTTCTTCCCTCTTAGATACCCATACATGAGCAGAGTACAGGGTATCAATTGTTAAGCAATTACAGCTTAAAATGTACTATATCTGCAATGGGCAGGTCAGATATTCAATGGAGAGATACTAATTCTTATCATGAGGCCACAGGCAAGTTAATGAAGCTCTAAACTTCATCCTCCTCAATAAAATGAAGATAATAAAGGCTGTTCTAGTTTCCATAAGGTTGCTGTGATAATCACCAGGTCAAATTAGATTGTTATTGTAAGAGATCTGTATAAACCATACTCAATTTTTTTGTTGGTGGTGGTGTTTCCATTATTACCGTGACTACACAAAAGCTAATGGAAGCAATATTGCAAGCATTTAGAGAAATGAGGGCTTTTTTTGTTTTTCAATTCTTAGGCAACTAAATGAGCTCATGAGCAATTAACAATATTTTCTATACCTTTGAAATGTATTGTTTCTTGTGTGTTAGATTAAAATAGAGTTGGATAGTCCGAATACACTTATTTTGTATGTATTTAGTTAGTTGGTTATTTTAATCTTAAAATTAGGGGTATTCTGAAACTGCCCATCAAAATGATAGAGTTTCACTCAGATCCCATACACTTCCAACTTTTTATGAATCTATGGCAATAAGTCCATCTGCCATAGGAAAAAAAAATGTTTAATGGGTCAAGTCTTTCATTTTATTTCACTAGGTCCTCTTATCTCTGGTGGTCAAGCCTGGCCCAGTAAAAAATCCAGGTAGAATAAGAAAAAAACAGAGAAATCTATTTATCATACCATCATACTGCTACATGTATGTGTTAAATGTTAAGGGAAAATTCTACCCTTACTGGGCTAAGATTTCAGAATCTGTTAAAGGTGAGAGCTTACTTTTGGAATAGTGGAAAAGCTAGTTTTAACCTCAGCATCAATAACCAATTACCAAGTAAGTTTCTTGTAAACTTACACATTTCTTTTCTATATAGTTTAAAATTCTCTGTAGTTATGCTGCTCTCAGAACATCAGATTTTAATAAAATTCTTCACGATGTATATGTCTATAAAGAGATTAGAGCTGTATCCTGCAGTAGAAAGTGCTACAAACAAATTGTTAAATGAAAACACACACATGTCCACACACTATTAATAAATTTAGACCTTCATTTAGAGAACTAGGCTAGATGGAAAACACCTAAACACCATATTACGTATCAGCCTTTTATATAATGCCTCTCATTTAATCTTCATAAAAAGTACAGATTCTCGCAGCGCTTGGTGGCTGAGTGATTGAGCATCTGCCTTTGGCTTAGGTCATGATCCCCAGGTCCTGGCAGGGTCCTGGGATCGAGTCCTGCATCAGGCTCCCCACATGGAGCCTGCTTCCCCCTATGCCTATATCTCTGCCTTTCTCTCTGTGTTTCTCCTGAATAAATAAAATCTTTTAAAAAAAGTAGAGCTTCTTTATACATTACACTATCATGCAATTGACATATATGCAGATTATTTAGAAGGAAAAATCTAATGCCTTATTTTTCATATGGTAACATTTATATAAACAAAAATTCTGTATGTAATAATTTATGTTCTAATTATTTCTTAAAAGATTTATTTACTTATTTTAGAAGGGGGAGCAGGAAGGGAGGGGCAGAGGAACAAAGAGTCTCAAGCAGACTCTGCACTGAGCACAGAGCCTGACATGGGGCTGGATTGCACTGATACAGGAGAGCTTGGTTCTTGTCTCATGGAGTCAAAGAATGAATCTCACAGACAAAGGAGAGTGAGTAAAGCAATAGTTTGTTAAGTAAAGATACAGAGAAAGGTCTCAGGAGTGAGAGGGTTCCCAACAGGGTTGGGTTGCCATTTAGAGCTTTTATTGGTAGTCTTTTATTGAGAACTAACTGGGAAACTTGTGGCCTTGAGATTCTTGTGCTACTTGGTTTAAGTAAGGACTAGTGATAACATTTTTAATGGCTTCTTTGGGGTCTGGGTATTCTTTGTTGGTCACAGATAACTGTCATAAAAAGGACACCATCCCTGCCCACACCTAGGGCAGGGTGGTCTGGCTTGTTCCCTTATCTCTGGTTTACTTACACCCTGGCATTTTTGGAATCTCTGCAAGCCTGATCACATAGCCTCCCATCTCTCCTTACCTAGCCCTGCCTGTCCCTCACTCAACAGCACTCTGAGATCACAATCTGAACCAAAACTAAGTCAGAAGCTTAACCAAATGGGCCATTCAGGTGCCTCTTCTGTCCTAATTATTAACAATAACCACCCAAGGTGAAAAACTTCTTTTCTTTTTCTACTTATTTATGATAGTCACAGAGAGAGAGGCAGAGACACAGACAGAGGGAGAAGCAGGCTCCATGCACCAGTAGCCCGACGTAGGATTCGATCCCGGGTCTCCAGGATCGCGCCCCGGGCCAAAGGCAGGCGCTAAACCGCTGCGCCACCCAGGGATCCCTGAAAAACTTCCTAAGTCCTGCCTCTTTTATGTCCTAGGTTTCTGCTTTCCTTATTAAGAGCAGAAGTTTGAGCCTAGCAAAAAAGGACTGAGGTTCTTTGTTTTACTTCAATTTCACTCTAATTTTAGCAGTTTTTAACACGACCAATATGCTAAAACCTCTAATTAGCAGAGTTAAACAACTTGAGAATAGCATCAAAAGAGATGATCTGCTAATGTGAAAACCATAGGTGCAGAGTTGCTTTGCTAAAACCCATACGGTTAATTTAAAGTGCATATTAAATAATAGCACTTAGGCAATATTATATCACTACTTATTTCACTTTGGCCAGGTGTTAGTGAAACAGTCTCTTTTTAGTGGTTCAGACTGAACCTGCCTCTCTGCCTCAGGTGCATCTTCCATGCTTTGAAAAATTAAGCCTCAGGCAAGGACTTCCTTCCAGGAGACTCTTCCTATTTAGATACCAGGATAGTTGACTCCATCCAGGGCTTTGGGGATAGGAGTAAAGGAAGAGGACCCTTTGAGCATTCTTGGCCAGTAGGAAAACATTAAAGTGAAGCACGACTATATGACCCAACCATCTTTATTGACCTCAAACTCTCGAGGGGATTTTCCCTCAGAGGTTTTCTCTGATGAAAACCTGACATAATTTTTTCCTCTAAATTCCCTTAAGATGTAGTAGAGGTTCCCTTTTGCTAGTTGAGATGAAAGCATATATTTTAGAGAATTTCTGTGCTATGGTTATGTTCTTAAAATGCTTGAAAATTCTGCATTAGAATTATGAATTTTACTGATATAAATGAAATATGTTGCTATGATCTTCAGAATGGAGATGGTTTATACTGCAGTTCAGACAGACCTGTGATTGAATTTCAGCTTTGGCACTGACAAATGTGTGACTTTGAGCAAGTTTCTTAATTTTTCTAAGCTTTACATTTCTTACCTGTAAGAACAGTATCAGGTTTCAAGAATTTTATGAGGAACAATGAGTTGATATAACAGTACCTTGCAAGGAATAAAGTACTCAGTGTATGCTAATCTCCTCCAGTGTTCCTTTATATTTATGCATATATAAAAATATATTTACTGATATTTATATGTGCAAAAATATGTAAAATATATTTGCTTATATTTACTTGTACAACAATGAAAGTATTTTGCTCAAAGCACTAATTATAGAAAAATCACATTTAAAACTTGAAATATCTGATTTAGAGCCTTCCTCTAAGAAGTGGTAATCAACTCTCAGTATAAAAAATAGAGGGATCCCTGGGTGGCGCAGCGGTTTGGCGCCTGCCATTGGCCCAGGGCGTGATCCTGGTAGACCCGGGATCGAATCCCACATTGGGCTCCCGGTGCATGGAGCCTGCTTCTCCTTCTGCCTATGTGTCTGTCTGTCTCTCTCTCTCTCTCTCTCTCTGTGACTATCATAAATAAATAAAAATTAAAAAAAAAATAGACCCACCAAATTAAGAAATAATTTATTGATATGTTTAATTTTAATTTAATTTAATTAATTATTTTTTTAAAGAGAGTATGAGAGTGAGGAGGAGGGGAAGAAGGTGACAGAGGTGGGGATGGAGTGGGGACAACCTTAAGCTGTGCAGAGCCCCACTTGGGGCTCAATCTCAGGACCCTGAGATCATGATTCAAGCCAAAATCAAGAGTCAGATGCTCAACTGACTAAGACACTCAGGTACCCCATGTTTAATTTTTATTTTACAATAATGCAACCAATGTTAAAAGAAATATGAGAAAAAATATCCATGATCTCAAGCATCATTAAATTTTAATTTATAAATCTACTTAATGCAGATTTTGTATTTTATCATTATTGATGTAAGAAAACATACACTTAGAATTTGAGGGATTAATTGACTAGGGAACAAGTCTAGAACTTAAAATGACCAAACATCATTCCTTTTATAAAGGCAACAGTAATCTTGTTATGCAGTAATTTTATATTTTGTTGCTTAAAACTATTTCAACTCTTCTTTAAAGCAAAAGGATTGATATCAGAGGTACAAATGTTTGTAAGCAGATCAAAACAGTACAGATAAGAAAAACAAATACATTTTTCCAATTGAAAAATATATGTAATTGTATATATTTTTTAAAGTGTTATTTCTAGAAATCATGACATTTAAATTTTTGGTAGATAATGCTATCAAGAATACAAATACGTATTTCAAGAATTCAAGAGCTTCTATCATGTGAATCAGAGGGAAATAATTCATTACTTAGTAGTACATTTTAAAAATAAAGCGCTAATGTTATGGAATTAGATTGACAAGTTATGAAATCAAAACACAATGTTGGTAGGTTCTTTTTCTTCTTGCCTGCAGGGGCATTAATGTTAACTTTCAAAGCATACCTATACTCGGGGAAAAGGCTACTATATATATTATATATAATATATATATATATATATATATATTTTTTTTTTTTTTTTAAGAAATTGTCTTTTGGGCAGCCCCAGTGGCACAGCAGTTTGGTGCTGCCTACAGCCCGGGGTGTGATCCTGGAGACCCAGGATCGAGTCCCACGTCGGGCTCCCTGCATGGAGCCTGCTTCTTCCTCTGCCTGTGTCTCTGCCTCTCTCTCTGTGTATGTCTCTATGAATAAATAAATAAGTAAATTCTTTAAAAAAAAAAGAAAAGAAATAGTCTTTCTTGCTATCTGCATTTTGACCTTATATGCAACATAACTGTCAGTCCTTTCCCTGAGTATCCTTAGGAGTTGCATGCACTGTGTCTTCCTACTGGTATTATCACTTACTATGATCTGTAGCAAAAACTCACAAATAATGTTTAACTCGACTAAAAGACCTCCTCAAAGATGTTTCTTAAATGTCTCTGTTTTAATATACAAATCCAATAATTCTAGGGGACATACTTCAAAGAATAAAAATGTTCAAATGATACTTAGAAACAATTGTAATTCTGTTTCAATCACTAATCAGTATAAAGACCACTCCCAATACCTATCCATTATTACCATACCCCCAGAACTGTGAAATTGATGGAGAACAACAGTTCATTACCCTGACTCCATTCTCTTATACACGGATAAAGTAAAATCATGGCATGTTCAAGTGATCATACACTTTTGAATTGGTGACCTATAATGCTACACTTCTTGTGACTTCAGGAAGATTATGCTCAGCTATATTTCTTAGCTTGAGAACTTCTTAATGTATCTTTCTATCTGATTGGCATTGCTGTAACTGATGTGATAAGTTTATTCAGTGATGGAAGAAGTAAACTGTAACTGATCAGAATTTGATATTTTAGCTATTGATGTATGTATTTGAGTCAAGTTTGATATTGCCAAGTTTGTTAAGATATTGCCTACTTAACATATTCATACTTGCATTTGATTTGAAATGATAAAGAAGATTCATTCAGCTATTCAATAATGGCGTGTTTTGGCCATCTAAATTATCAAAATTTTAGTTCATATGAATGATGATGGACCAGAGAAACTTTTGTTCCTGTGGCTTAGTTTGAGTTTGAATGTCCTGTTAGGAGGTCTAGGACATTCTAGAATAAACATTTCTTTTCTTTCTTTGCCATAGCCCTTAACCCTGATCCAAATTAAGTAACAACATAAACAGTGTGTCAAACAAATGCTTAGAAAATAAGTTAAGCTGGGAATATAAACCTAAAATATTTTTTGTATGAAATTTCCCAGATGGAATAATTAAATTTACTTATATATATTCCCACTAATTGGGCTCAATATGTTTTCCTCAAACAATAATTAATTTCAGTGTTGCCTCAGTGATGAATTAAATGAATGAGCACTCTTGAATAATAAAAAATTAATCTATAAGGAACAATTTGTTGATAAATCATTGACTAAAATGAAAACAAGAGAAACCCTGATTAAATCAGAGTTAACAGGTAACTTGTTTACTTTCAATAGGATTCAAGTTACATGTAAGTTGGTAATATTTGGATTATATGGTAAAGCACTTGGAGTTTATGGTCTCCATTCATGTTGTTATTATTATTGATGTAGACTAAACTTCAGTAGAGTTGTTTTTGAAAAAAAGATGAAAGGAGAACAGCTACATTAAAAAAAAAAAAAAAAAGATGTACTGGGAATGAAAATATTCCTGGACCTTCACCAAACCCTATCAGACTCAGTTTTTCTTTCTTTACATCTCCTCTTTTGCCTGTTGTTAATTTTCTACATCAAATAAGGATTGCATGTGAGAGTTGGACTGATCAGTTAGTCTTTCAGCCTTAATATTTTGCCTGAAATTATAAATATAATAGGTTTATAAAATCAAGAGCAGTGTCATGTAGTAGCTAATAGTATGGTCTATAGAACCAGATTGGGTTTGAAACAATGAATCTTCAACTTTTTAAACTTTGTAACCTTGGGCAAGTCACTATGTTCTCTGCCTCAGTGTTATCATTTATCAAGTGTTGAGAAGAATGATATGATGGTAAGACTGACTAATTTAATGTAATAATTGGTACTTTGAACACTTTAGAGCCATGCATGTTGTTATCATCATACTGTTTTCCAAGGATAACTTGAAAAATATTTTGTATTCCGATTTTAACTTATTTTCTAAGCATTTGTTTGACACACTATGTTTTTACTTATCTGTGTATTTTGTATTTTATCTCTGCAATCAATCTATCTTTCTGGCTTAAGCTTTTATAGTTGGGATTGTAGCAGTGGGTGGGGCTAGTGGGGAGGATAGGAGGAGAAAAAGAGGAGGGAGGTAAGAGTATAAAGTAATATTACTCCATTTGGGATTCTCTCAGCAGCAGCCTCCAAATCACATGGCTCCTGCCTAAATACTGACATTCTCCCATGAGGTCTGGGTGTATACACACTTCAGTATCTAAAGAGAACGATTCTGGTCTTGTAGAAGAACAGAAAAGATGCCTACACCTAATCAGTCTCCTCCGTAAAGAAGAGCCTAAATTGCATGAATTTTTCTAAATTTTCCATAACCTCCTGAATTATGAATTATTCTATTTTTGTTTTTCTTTTACCATTTTGTAAGAATCTAATATGCTACATTCTATAGACCTTCTCAAAATTATTTATTTTTGTTCTTATTTTATACTTTACAGCTTTATGCTAGTTCAGTTTTCATTTAACCTCCCTTAAACTTATAATAGCTTTTATTTAGTTATTTTAAGCTTTTATTTATTTGAGAGAGGCAGAAATAGTGAGAGAGAGCACAAGCAGGGAAGAGAGGGAGAAGCAGTCTCCGTGTTGAGCAGGGAGCCCAATGGCAGGGCTTAATCCCAGGACCCTGGGGTTATGATCTGAGCCAAAGGCAGATGCTTAACCAACTGAGCCACCCAGGCACCCCTTATGATAGCTTTTAAACTGACTTCCTTATCTAGCCATTGTTAAATCCATCCTCCATGCCAGGATTTCTCAACCTCACCAAAGGTGGCAATTTGGGCCAGATAATTCTTTGCTGGAGCTTCTCTGTGAATTGGCAGGCATTTAGCAGCTTCACTAGCCTCTATCCAGTAGAAGATAATAGCACTTACTCCGAGGGCACCTGAGTGGCTCAGTCAGTTAAGTTTTGGACTCAGTTTCAGCTCATGTCATGGTCTCAGGGTCATGAGATGGAGCCCGGAGTCAGCTCCATGCTCAGTGGAGAGTCTGCTTGAGATTCTTTCTGTCTCCCTTTACCCCTCCCCCTGCTCATGCATATGTGCTCTCTGTCTCTCTTTCTCAAATAATAAATAAATCTTTTTAAAAAGTAGCACTTCCTCCAGTTATAAAAAACAAAAGTTCAGTAATGGTCCCTCAGTGACAGAATCATCCTCAGTTGAGAATCACTGCTCGACAATTCTTCCCGTCAATCTTAAAGCACAGGTTAGATTTTATCATTTCCTGCTGAAAAATTTTGTGGCCTCCCATACTATATTGAAGAATGTTCTGACCCCTCCAGTGCTGGCCATCACTGTGTTTCCTAGTGCATTCCTTATTAAGTTTTGTATCTTCTCTATAATTTAGATTGGCTGATCTATGAGAAACTCTTCAGATAGATAGGCAGACAGGAATAATCTGTGTTTGGTGACTGTTCTCACCCATAGGTTCCCCCCAGATACCATGCCTATCCTATATCCAGCATCATGTATCCACATTTTCACTTTAAAATATAGTCTTGCTCAATTTTTTTCACATAGTAAGTCAGTCACAATCTTCATTGAAATTGAGAAAGGTCTTTGCTTTACATGCACATTAAAATAGATTATAAAGTCACTGTAATTTGAGATCATACAATAACAGCATAGAAAAATAGTCAAATGGATTCATGGAACAAAATATTGAGCTGAGAAACAAGCACCAAGCACTGTCTGTAGACAATATATAACAAAGGAGGCATTTTTATGTCACTGGGGACCAGATAGTTCGTTAGAAGTTGTATACAGGCTCAAGAAACAGCTCTTTCAGAATGAATGAAAATATGAACTTTGTTCCACATACAAAAAAAAAAAAAAATCACGGGTAAAATAAGTAAATATGTTAATATAAAAATAACATAACCTAAAAAAAATAACATAATCTCCAAAATATTTACATATGAATACTTTCAGATTTAGAGAGATCTTTTTAACCAATACAGAAATTCAGCAGCTCACAGAAAAATTGCAGATTTGTCTTCTTACATAAAATAATCAGAATATTGGAGCACCTGGGTGGCTCAGTTGGTTGAGTGTCTGACTCTTGGTTTCTACTTAGGTCATAATCTCAGGGTCCTGGGATCACCCCACAATGGGTTCTGTGCTTGGAAGTGATTCTCGAGAATTCTCTCTCTCCCTCTCCCACCACTCACATGCTCTCTCTCTCTCTCTCAAATAAATAAATAAATCTTTAAAAAATAATTAAAACATGGCAAATTATATCATTAAAAAATCAATAAGTAGAGGGTAAATTAGAAATAGATATTTAAAGCAAATAGTTAAAAAATAAAGCAAATAGTTAAAGAATTGATATCCAGTCTTCATATATGTATTACAAGTTAATAAGAAAAAAATAAGAATCTCATCAGAAATGAGAAAGTCTAATTAGTTAATAAGTATATAACAATCTTCTCAAATTTCGTGGTCAGAGAAATGTAAATGAAAGTAACAGTGGTTATTTTATCTCAATAGCATAGGTGATGAAGTGTATTTTTTTTTTATGAAGTGTATTTTTATTTATTTTTGGAGAAGTTACAGCCTCTGAAACAGTCTGGCACAAATTGAAAACTTTACTCTTTGACCCAACAAACACACTCCTGAGAATATATTTAATAGAGACAAAGGTCATATGTACAAAGTTGTTTATTACAGAATAGTCTGTAGTGGCAAAAACTGGAAAACACTAGAAGAAATGGGAGAATTAACTATAGCATAATGAATAATGGTTTATTACATATTACATATTATCTGAACACTAGATTATTTGGAGGAATTTTCCTGTGATAAAAGCTTTATGCAGAGAAGTGTATATGATATGATCCATATTTGTAGAGAGAAAGGCCAAGATCCATGTCGGTGTGTTTGTGTGTGTTTTGTGTGTGCCTAAAGAGATAAATGAAAATGGACATCAACACACATTCTTATATAAAATAGTTTGGCTATTATCTAACTGCCTTCCTTTGGTAAATTGAAACTTTCTTCTCCAGCTCCACATACTGCTTCCCCTCAAAAACAAAGAATAAACAACGCAAACAGAATTAAAGTGCAGTCTCTAATGGGCATGCCATTAGACTTTTGAATTATTCCCATTATATCTAAGTCCATCAAGTTGCCTTAACAACATGACTGTGCCCCCATATAAGGAAGATAATCTTGCATTAGATTTAACAGCACAGTCAAAATATATTTATTCATCCTTTTTTTTTTTCAACAAGTGTTTTCACCTAAAAATATTTAGTGTCTCCACTGAATCATGCAATTTAGAGTCTAATGTGATCGATGAGACATAGCTCCAACCCTAATCTATGGGTAGATGCCAGGCCCATGAGAAGATCATCATGTACCGATGGAAGTCACCATGAGAGGGGAATTGGAGTCCTGAAGGAGCCCAGAAGAGATTTAAAGCCAGTCAGAAACAAACCAAGCTTATTTTCTTTTTATTCATTCTTTGAATAGATCTTAGGAATTAAAGCCTTTGCTTATTTTGCAATGTGGTTTGTAATGAATTCATTTTTAGTATGTCAGTATATTACTGAGTTGAATTTCAGCAATTTTAATACTTCATTTTAAATAACATGTACATTCAAGCTTTTTATGGGAAATATTCCTTTGTTCATTGAATACTCCATTTCTTGTCCCTGGAATATCTACAATTTGAGAAACCTTAGGTTAATTCATGGAAATAGTTACATATTTTCGTGTATGAAAAGATGAAAACTTGTATATGGGTCCATTATAATATCTGCATAGTATAATATGCTATACAAATAATTTTCTTAAAATTGAATCTCATTTTTACACTTGTGTGTGTATATATACAAATACACATACATTTACATGCATACATGTATGAGTGGATGGATGGATAGATAAATAGGACAACATGACCTCATTTTATAAGTAACAATGAATTTCAGTTTAAGAAAATTAACTCTTGCAACCAGATGGGGCTGGTTAATTTTTGCCCACAGCCACATGCAGTTCCAAAGTTTATGAAGTTGGGCTTTTAAACTTTATCATGTCCTATTTTTAAAATCTATAAATTTTATTTTTGGAAAAGCCTTTTAAAACATGAAAAAAAAAGATCTATGTATATTCACTGTATTTTTAAATAATACTTTCTGAGAATTTAAGAATTAATTTGACAAAGGCAAGGAATGGCCTTGTGGGCATGAGATATTACCTTATAGTTGCATAGGCACCCACTTCCAGAAGGCCCCTGTGCTTGTTATGAAGCTCAGCTGCTGCTATCTTGATATTCTTAATAGTTTTATCTGTGAACTTATGTTTTGTAAGGGAGGTCCACTGAGACAGTGCAGCACGAACATGAGCAACAGTGCTGCAGGGTGGCAGCTCTGCATCCACAGGTTCAGGCCTGCAGGCACAGTAGACAACGCAGAAGGCAAGCACCTGACCTGACAGCAGGGCATGCATATGCATGCCCCAGCAATCTGAAATGCTGTGTCCCCAACGTGGCTGAGCCAGAATACCAGTGGCAACAGCAATTCCCGAAGCAGCAACCGTAACAGCACGACTGTGGGAGGTAGGAGTGACTCCCCCATGCCAGCCGAGACAGGAATCTTGGTGAAAAAACAGCAGACTATCAGTCCCAGCGTTCCTGTCCCTGCAGTATCTACACAGATATTAAATCTTCTCCCTAAATTCCAAGATAACACTTGCAGCACTCAGATGGCAAACTTTGTCAATAAATTATTACAAAATAGAGAGTTTACGTAAATATTGCAATAAGGCATGTCAGGGTGTTAGAATTTTTCACAGTTTACAACGTTCAGTTTTGGAAACTCCTGCAACATTGCAAAGCAAATTTCCACCAGCCTAGAAATACAGATTAAATTGAAAGATCATCACATTTGATGGAAAATAACACTATCTTCGTGAAACTTTAAATGAGACAATTATTAACAGAGAGGACAATTTTTAATTAAATTTCCCTTGTAATTGAAAATAACGGAATAAAATATATATGTGCAAATTATGAAACTACTTCTGGCTTCTTGCACAACCTCAGCAAGTTACAGGAAATGTCAGAGGAAATACTAAAATGTCAATGCATACATTTACATTCAACATGAAATTCAGTATACAGACAGTGTAGAGATCTTTGTTGTGATGGAATTATTCTGTATCTTGACTGTGGTGATGAACACATAAACTTGTGATAAAATTGTATAAAACTAAGTACACACACAAATGAGTACTGGTATGTTGGTAAAATATGAATGGGATCAGTGGACTGTACCTATGTCAATTTCCTGGTTGTAACATTGTACACACTTTCCTGGATGTTACCATTTGGGATGAAGGGTGCATTGGGTTCTCCATTATTTCTTATAATCTGCATGTTAATCTAGGGTTATTTTAAAAAGAAAAGTTTAATTAAAAATCACTTTCATACATGAAACTAATTTGTATTTATTAAAAAACTGTTCTATTAGAACCATCAGCTCCAGATGTACTAAACTTTATATATTAAATAAAAAATTTATCTCAGTGTTGTCACAATCTATGACATATTCTCAGAAACTATCAGAAATTATTTGTGATCTTGCATTAGCCAAAACAAATGATGTCACTTACAATTTTATCATTGCAAATGAAATTACTAATTGTATCAATTTTAAAGACCTAACAAATTGAATTTGCAGAAAATTAAGCCAGAAAAATTATATGATCAATCAATATATCACAATAATACAGTGTTTCTATTCATTATATTATATATAATTGACACAAAAATATTTTTTGAAATTTATAAATTTGTGTTATTACTCATCACTATTACTACTATAAGTAATAAAATACTTTAAAGGGGAAAATTTATATATTATTATCTTTAACAGTATTTTTTTCCTACATTTTGAACTAAAGGGCCCCAAATTTTCACTTTGCACTGAGCCTTATAAATTACATAAGTCTTGGGCCAGGAGGTTTGATACAAATTGATCCAAAAAAATCCTTTAAATTTTATCAAAGGATAGATAAGATATGTTGAATAACTTATTTTTGTAGAATTGAGCTTGGAATAAATTTTTGAAAGGACTCAGAAATTGCATGCAATAACTAATCTCAGAAGTCAGCTTTTTAAAATTTTTGTCCAGAGGGTTTGCCAAAATATTATTTTGCTTATTTTATTGTATGTATTATTTTATAAAAAGCCAACAAGATTCATCCATCATCACTTCTGACATTTGAATTCTAATTTACATTACTCTGAGAGAAGACTTTAAGGATGTCTTTCCATTATTCACACCTGCATTTCCAAAATATGTTTATTTTTCATTTAAGAAATATAGAATTAAGGACTATGCAAATATATCTTTGGATTTTTTAAATCTAAACATCATAGTTTTGATAAAAAATCTTATGCCTAGGTCATCGGCTTCATGTTAACCTGTACCATTTCTCAGCTAGCAAATACATTGCTAGAAAATGACCAGATTTCCTAGAAACTTTGGAATGAGCCCATCAACATTCCTTCTTAGAATTTTTTTAAATATTTCACTTATTTATTCAGAGAGACACAGAGAGAGAAGCAGAGATATAGGCAGAGGGAGAAGGTTCCCTGTGGGGAGCCTGATGTGGGACTCAGTCCCGAGACATCTGGATCACAAAGGCAGATGCTCAACTATTAAGCCACCTAGGCATCCCCATTCTTAGCATTTTTATATGACAGTCACACCATTGTCCCAAAAGAAATTTTAGTTTTAAAAACAACAAACCTAAAACTGACTAGGAATGCATAATATTAACAGTAGATTGTTTCCTAGTGGTAGGCAGCTTTGAAAAAAATCACGTCATTTAAGTAGCAATTAAGAGGGAGTGAATGGGTGATGGGCACTGGGTGTTATTCTGTATGTTAGTAAATTGAACACCAATAAAAAAAAAAAAAAACAAAAACAAAAAAAAAACAAAAAAAAAACAAAAAAAAAGAAGGAGTGTCTGTGTAAATGTCCCATAACAAGAATGTTTCTCCATACTCATTCTATAATGTTTTTGTTTATAGGTCACTCTTACTTTTTATTCTGCTTTAGTGATGGCTCAGCCTGTTTTCTTTTTTCTCTTCTGTTCTAGAATGATTCATGGGGAAAGCAGTATTCATATGCACTCTTCAAAGCTATGAGTCACATGTTGTGCATCGGGTATGGAGCCCAGGCCCCAGTCAGCATGTCTGACCTCTGGATTACCATGCTGAGCATGATTGTTGGGGCCACCTGCTATGCCATGTTTGTTGGCCACGCCACAGCTTTAATCCAGTCTTTGGATTCCTCAAGACGGCAGTACCAAGAGAAGGTAATTTGTTTTATCTCTAATATCTTCAATCATCTAGGTTGTAAATCAAATTAATAGTGTTCAAAGTAACTAAACTACTACTCCATCAAAAATACAATGAAATAAGATGTATAAAGCAGGAACACACTATCAATTTTGACAATTTGAGATTTCTTCAAGATGCTTGTCATAGTTTTCATTTGTTTTCAATTTCTTTCTTGAATAGCATTTTTTAAAATCTGAATTTACATTCACAGAAAGTATAGTTACATGTTTGAGAATGCATGATGCTGATCTAAAGTATTATCATTGATCATTTTCTATCATATTTCAACAGTTAAAATAATATGAAGCCTTCTCTAGTATATGTTAGAAAAATATGTTAGTGATTAAATGGAAATAGGCAGCTATTGCACATGTCCCTCTGTGTTTCTCTGCATTATAATCATAATTTATATTATAAATCATATGCCTAGCTGAACATATGTTGCTCTTATATCTAGACAAGTCACCCCACCCTCTCGTCTTAAAAATGCATATTAACAGCTGCTGTCATGCATTCTTATGCACAGTGTGTTAATTAAAATGATCGCTGCTCTAAACTTTTCTTCAAAGAGAGAAGAAAAGTAAATATGTTAAATGATATATTCATTGGATTCTTTTATCATATGCTGAAATATTTTGTGTGGGACGAAACTTTGGATAATCGGACAGTACGTATATAATTGACCAAACATCATTAACTTTCGGGACAGACAAATAAGAATATTTCATAGCTGGAGGAAGGATTTATAATGTAGAAGTTTAGTTGAAAGGCATGGAGTATATAGTGTACACCTTGCCAAAGAGCATTTCTGAAAGTAATGATTAAAATACTTATAGAATACCTCTCCTCGTGAGTGATAACAGACTAGACTCATAATTCCTTACAAAATAGCCAAAGATTGTTTCACTTGTTGTTTTATTTACAGAAGTTTTCAACACTATAATCACACAATAGGAGAAAAGGAACCCAGTTACTTTATTTCCCTTGAATGTAATTACACTGCCACCAACTATCGCAGTGAGCAAGTTGGTATTTTATTACTGAAACAATGAAAAGATAAACCACAAAAATTGCTTCTTAGGTACATTTTAAAATAGAGCCTTCAATTAAATTGGAAAGAACAAAGCACATAGTAAAGGAGAGGAGGGATCCCTGGGTGGCGCAGCGGTTTGGTGCCTGCCTTTGGCCCAGGGCGCGATCCTGGAGACCCGGGATCGAATCCTACATCGGGCTCCCAGTGCATGGAGCCTGCTTCTCCCTCTGCCTGTGTCTCTGCCTCTCTCTCTCTCTCTGTGACTATCATAAATAAATAAAAATTAAAATTAAAAAAAATAAAAATAAAAGAGAGGAGACTTTATACAATGGTGACTTTGACTGAAAATTTATACTCAAAGGAATTTGGGCTAACTGTATCGGGATTTAAGAAAGACTAACAAGGTATATGTTTCTATTATACTGGTTTTTCTCTTCCAGTTGACATTGTATTTGTTTGTTTGTTTGTTTGTTTGTTTTTAATGCTCTTTTCCCATCTCCCTTTAGTCTGCATCATTTGTACATGTTTTTCATAAAAACAAACAAATCTTCAGTTTCAGTATTATATTCATTACCATTGTATGTCATAGTAAGTGAATTCACCTATTTTTATGTTTTTAGACCTGCTTTATAAGCTAAGAATAACTTGGAAACCCAATTTATTCAACTATGCAATCATAGACATTTATAAGCAAATGTATTATGATGCCTGCCATAATTCATCATGTTCTTGATATTACTAAAGTAGTCTTTTGTTACTTTCTTTTTTATTTTTTTTCTTTTGTTACTTTCTGACATATGGAGCAATCTAATCAGAAAGAGCTGATTATAGGTGTACATATATATGGGTTTCCTTATTCTGGATGTTTCATATTAGTGCAATTGAACAATACATGACCTTTAAAGTATTTTCAAGGTTCATCCGAATTGTATCATGTGTCAGTGCTTAATTACGTTTTCTTTTTTGGCTCATTAATACCCCATCGTATGGATATATCCCATTTTGTTTATCCATTCATCAGTTGATGGATGTTTGAGTTGTTTCCTCCTTTGGCTATTGTTAATAAAGCTGCTGTAAACATTTGAGTACAAGTATAATGTGAGATCTTATGTACCAAGGAGCAGAATCACTGGGTCATATAATAATTTCATGTTTAACTTTTTAAGGAACTAGGTTTTTTTTGTAGTTAATATTTATCTGTAGGTGTATTGGAACCATCTGCCATGAATGACTGTAAAATTGATATTGATACTATTCTCACTGCCATATACCCATTAATAACATATTTTTGATGTAAAAAATGTGAGCTGCAATACATTCTATATAGCCATTCAGAATGCACTGGTGTTCAACCCACCTAACCTACCCCAGAATTCACTCCTAAACATACCATTCTATTGTCTCTCCATCACTCACCAAACTGCTGGGCTCTAGTGAAAGTGTTGATCCAAATCTAGTCTACTGCACTTGTCTACTGCAAGTCATCCAGCCCATTGTGCATGTTTGGAATCTCAGAGTCCATTTAATTCTGCCTTCTTAGGGAACATCTGTTCATTCAGGGTATCCCAAACCCGAAGTTGTTACGTCATCCTAAGCAGTAGCAGTTGGTCCTCTGATTTTGAGATCCCTACCTCCACAATTTACCAATGATGATAATCTGTCAGGGCTAGAGCATCATCATCATCATCATCATCATCATCATCATCATCATCATCTTTTCTCTCTTGACCAAAAAATTGCAATGATGTTCACCCTGTAGCATTGCAGATTAAATTCTAACTTGAATCACAATGTATGCTGCTGATTTCATGGGTCATCGTGTTTTGTGTTCTATGACATTTCAGAGAGTAACATATTCCCCTTCTGTCAGATGTGGAGACTTTATAGTGTGAGACAGGTGGCATTTAAAATATGCCTCTCTTGATGCTCTGCTCTGGATCATTAGCAAGCTTCATACTTTCTATAACCAGCATATTGAACAATCTCAACTTCAGAAATGACCAAAAGAGATCATATTTTTTGTTTCCAGTTGTCACTTTGAGTTTATTTAGCAAAGGTCATCTTTTCTGAACAACATCAAAAAAATCCCTCCCCCAGAACTTTTTGGGGCAAGAAGCCAAAATGAGGAAGGTAAACATATTCCATAGGCTCTCACCTCTCTCCTATTTGGAACTTCTGTTTGTTAACAGGGAAAAGACACAAAGAGGGGTGAAAAGGAAGGGAAGAAGCAGTTTTAATCATCTGCTACATTTGTTAAGCTGGTATCCCTGGGTGGGTATGGCAGATGGTTAGAGCTGATGCTTCCTTTATAAGATCCTTTAAGCTCTTCAGGTAAAACCCATTGAGTCTTTCGCCTGTACTTCCCTAGATGAGGTCCTGCAAATTGAGTAGTTACCTCTAACCTTTTTCTGCTCTGGGCTTCTTGCTCTGTCTGCCAAGAGATAATCTTGGATAAGACCCAAGATAGAATGCTGGCCCCACTGTATGGCTTAGGTCTGGTCCACAGAGAAGCACCCCTACATCCTTCTCTTAACCCATCCCTCACTAATCAGCTGTCTCCATCACCAAAGCAATAAAGAACCTGTGTCTAGCCTTCTCTAACTCCTTGGCAGGATCAGACCCTGTCTACAAGTTATTTATGGGTTCTCTCATATGTGACTCACTCCCCAGACCCGTGTCTCCCAACTATGTGATCTTATTTCAGAGATCCTTAAGTGGTTTTCTTGAAGCTGTACCTACAGGTCAAGTGTTAGAAGTTATAGGGGGCTGGGGAAAAGACTCATAGCATAACAATCCCTCTCTCTGAAGAAATTCACTCACTAATCCCATCAGGAAAATTCTCCCTCTACCCTCCTAGCCTCTGTGGAGCTTTGATGGAATTGAGACCTCCAGGAGT
The DNA here is from genome assembly GCF_048164855.1 of Canis lupus baileyi. Classification (NCBI taxonomy): domain Eukaryota; kingdom Metazoa; phylum Chordata; class Mammalia; order Carnivora; family Canidae; genus Canis; species Canis lupus. The sequence goes on from NC_132841.1 coordinate 65,812,741, forward strand.
CTTGATTCTTGGATCACATGTGCACCCTGAACATTTAACTTGTGTTTCCCCTCCATGTAAAACTCCCATGTATTTTAATTGATTGGTATGTACTTTGGAACATATCTTTCTAGACAAACTCCCCAAAGTGAATATTATATATATATTTTTTTTTTTAACTGACCTTGGGTAGTTACTCTCTTTTCTAGATAAGTCTGGAGTTCATCTAGTCTTCAGGGGATGAAACTGTTTTTGATCATCCTGTGTCTTTATACTACCACAACTTAGTTCTTATACTTGGGCACTCCTGGGAACCTACTACTATTTTTAGACTTGTCATTCTTTTTCCTGTCATGTAATTATAGTAATAGCAGCTTTTAGGTGTGCAGTTTTTCCTCTGTAATAAGCAAGAATTTTAACACAATACACAGTATGAATTTAGAATAAGAAATTTCCCACTCACCTTGGTATACTTGATGTACATGAAAGATTTTTTTTAAAAACACATTTATTGAGCATCATGATCAGACTATTACCTTTAGCAATCAACATGGATGAAAAAAAATATCTACATTAAAACCTTTTGTTAGGATGGTTATACTTTCCACAGAACAGAAACTAAAATGACTTGTTGTACACATTTAGTCACAAACACAGTCCTTGAGTTTTTTGCACACACACATGAGTATTGTTTAAAACATGTCTTCTTTGTAGCAGCTAGGCCCTGCCACCACTCTCCTTGGCTGAGTTCACAAATCTGTTGTAACCTCTAGCTCCCCTGTCATTTCTCTGGTTCTCCTCTCCTGCTAAGCTAAGGCAGTAATGAAAACCTCTGCCACTGTCATAGGGGCTGCTGCTGCTCCTGGAACCACCTTAGCCACCTTGGTTTCATGGTTTGGCAGAGTATTGGCCTCTGCCATCATAAGAGCCAGAGCTTCTGCCTCCAAAAATTTTCTCCAAAATCATTATACTTTCCACCACCTCCAAAGTTGTTCCCATCTTTACCAAATCCATTATAGGCATCCCCACTACCACCATGTCCACTACCACCTCAGAAAAGCCACCATGCTCCCTGAAGTTTCCTCCATGACCGAAGTTGTCATTCCCACCAAAACCACCTCCATGACCACCACCAAAGTTTCCAGAACCACTTCAACCTCTTTGGTTGGATGAAGCACTAGCCATCTCTTGCTTAGATAGGGCTTTCCTTACCGCACAGTTGTGGCCATACACAGTGTGGCATTTTTGAATGACACTCTTGCCTCCAGAGCAGTGGTCATCAAACGTTACAAAAGTAAAGCCTTTGATTGTGCCCCTACTTTGGTCAGTCATGATTCATATCACTTCAGTGTTCCCATACTGTTCAAAATAAAGTCTTAGGGCAGCCCAGGTGGCTCAGCAGTTTAGCGCTGCCTTCAGCTTAGGGCGTGATCCTGGAGATCCGGAATCGAGTCCCACGTCAGGCTCTGTGGATGGGGCCTGCTTCTCCCTCTGCCTGTGTCTCTGCCTCTCTCTCTCTCTCTCTCTCTCTCTCTCTCTCTCTGTCTCTCATGAATAAATAAATAAAATCTTAAAAAAAGAAAACAAAATAATGTCTTAGGATATGTTCTTCAGTGTCTTCTCTAATGCCACCAACAAAAGTCTTTTTCACAGGTAAGTGGGCACCAGGTCTCTGAGAATCTTCTCTTGAGACAGCCCTCTTTGGTTCCACAACTCTTTCATCCACTTTGCATAGCCTTGCATTCATGGGTGCATCCATCTCTGCCGCAGTGGCAGACATGATAAGCCTAAAGCCCCTAGAGCACTTGGTGTTTGGGTCTCTCATTTCCACATAATCTGTAAGTGTTCCCCATTGCTAGAAATGGTTCCTCAGACTTTCATTGGTTGTCTCAAAGCTCAAATCTCAGACAAACTTCTGCAGCTGTTCAGGATCTTTGGGAGACTCTGATTTAGACATGACAGCAATGGGAGGGATGACTTTAATGATGCTCACTCAGCAGTGTCCATGGGCAGAAATCCATGAAAGATTTTTAATGTAAAATTTGAATATGACCAAAGAATCACTTTAAATATAAGAGGAAATTATCAAATTGAAATATTTTTATACACTGAATAGCTTTCTGGATCCAGGAAGTAGAGTGTATAAATCCAAGACAGGTGCAGCACTATTTTTTTTTAAATAGACAATGCTTTGTCTAATGGTAGAGCATAAGACAGTGAGCCAGTGCTACTCTAGGCTTCAAATATTGATTATGTTCTATAAATTTTTTAAAGTGTCATATCCCCAACTTAATAATAAGAGATTTAAAAGCTAATTTTATCTAGAAGAACAATGATAAAATTTTCTTCATCTCCACAAGAGATTATATGATGCTCATTAAAGGCCCTGTGGAATAAGAAGGTATGGCTTAACATATCTAGTCTCTTAATCATAGAATGAGTTGTATATAATCCTATATGAAACTATATCAAATTATATAATTTCATGTAATCATACCTAAAACATAATGTTTTAAATCTAGTCCAGGCAAATATATTTTCTTGGTTTTAGTTAAAAATCCATAGATCCTTATCCTTTCCTTGTAAATGAAGAACTATAATCAGGACTATCACATACATTTCTTATTCCATAGAAATCTTTTTCTTTTCTTTTTTAATCAGTCTAATCTTCCAAATCCGTATAAGCTAATGGTATGACCAGAGGCAAAAGGCTAAGCACCAAGATCTGCTCTCGTTTTCAATCCACTCAAATCTCATTCGCAATAAAGCAGATTTCACATCAGCTAGAATAAAGTTAATATGGTTAATATAGACATTGTCTTGGTAATATGACCTTCAAAAATAATTTGAGTAGAGGAAGAAAGATGCAAATCAACTCTTCAACTCTTATAAAACTCTCAACCAAACCTCATTTCCAGCCAGATAATTATTGTTCTCTCGACAAACCAAATGAGTCTGTCTTGTTAACACCTTTCATTTTATCCCCATTATATATTTTTACCCCTTTAACTGTTCACATTGGTTATGCCCTTCCCTTTGGAGGGCTGTGGCATCTTCACAAATCATCTCAACCTATAATAATCTTCTTATTGTGTATATTTTATCTGTCCAGAGGGGTATAAGAACCATATTGGGAACAACTGTGTCTAGCTATCGTGTAATTCAGCCCTATACATAGAGACCTTGGTATTTTGATATTGAAGACACAAGAGTACACAGATGAAACAATGAGGATTTAGAGTGTTTACAAGTCCAGCCTTTATTCTAATATGAGTAGTAGTGGCAGTTCACAATTTGAACTTTTCTGAAAGCTGTCACTTGAGTGTACATGACCATATCTTTAAAAAATATTTGTTGTTATTTATTTACTTGTATATAAATGTATTATAAAGATATTGCCTCACATGTTATAGGAAGTACTTGCTAATGTGCATATGTATTTAGCTTAAACACAGATAAAAAACTTAATTTTAAGTATGTTTTCCCCTCTGGAATTTTGAGATTGATTTCTCTGTAAGTAAAAGGTATATTCTCAAAGTCCTCATCAGGGTTGATGTAATTTCTTAGTTTCTGGGTTGATCAAGATTGTGTTCTCCTTTAGGACATGCTGGAACCCATTGTCTGCCATCCTGTAATTCTGAGTCTTAAAAAATAAAATAAAATAAAATAAAATAAAATAAAATAAAATAAAATAAAATAAAATAAATAAAAAATAAAATAAAATAAAATAAATAAAATAAAATGAGGACTATGACCAGAGCAAAAGAAAAAAAATGGAGTAGTGACTACAATAATGTGTAGGTAATTCTATTACTCAGTTAAAAAGAAAAGAATAGTTATATCCTGCTTTTCAACCTATTTTTATTATCAAGAAATTTAGTCAGTTGAGGTGCTAATTTGATTTACTGATTTTGTAGGCTATGATATTATTTGTTTTCAGAAAAGCAAAGAGGCTTTGAAGTTATAATGATCTTGACCTGGGAAAATCAAATTGACCCAATGCTTAAATTAAAAATGGCTCAACGCCTTCATTTTCATCGGGAACATTTTTAGGGGGAAGATATAGCTCTAAAATGCATGTGCATTCAGTAAAATGTTTCACTTGCTTTTCTTCCTTATTCGTAAAGGCTTTCTTCCTTCCTTTACAAATGAGAATGCCATGAGCACAACTCCCACATGGTTCCTTAATTAGTCAGAAAGATTTCCAATTCCGCTATACCATATACTTTTGCTTCCCAGGAGCTGAATTTAACGTACTCTGGTATGTTAAAGTGGTAGTACTGCCAAATGTTCAAAAGCCAAGGAGATCGTACGACTGGGACTATCTTTGAGGATTTTCTCCTAGGAAAACAACAGTGCAGTAGCCCTTGGGTTATCTTCATGTGGCCTCTTGAGCTGCTAACAAATCAGGCTCCTGGCAGAATGATAATACTTTACATTTTCAGCTAAGAAAAAGTTTTCTTATATTAAATAAGTAGTGTTATAAAGATAGGGATAGGTAAAGGGTAGGCGTTTGAGCCTGTTAATTTAACTAAGGTGAAAAATAGAATTTTCCCAATTGAAAATCTCTTATACCACTAATTTTCAACCAACCTTTGTATTTTAATATATTTCCACTGGGAGATATGGTATCCATTTTTACTCAGGATACTTTCTGTACCAGTATTTTACATTATAGGCTAAAATTTCCCATATATTTACTGTTAGTAAGCATGGTTTCAGGACTGTACAAAGTGGTAAAAATTGGTTCTTAGCAATCTTTCACTTAATTCTTTGCAGTTTACATTTATCATGTATAGCTCATCTGACAGCTTCTTGTCATAGCTCTAAAGTAGAGTCACATTTTATACCATTTTTCTTTTTTGATTGATCTATTGACTTAATTTTTTTAGAAATGTTTGAATTTTCATTTGAATGTACTCCCTGAGTACTCCCTGAAGTTCTCTTTCAAGTGTGTTGCTATCTTGTATTTCTGCTCTTTACATATCATAAGACATAAATACATTATTAAACTCTCACAGAGCAGAAGCTTGGTCGCCAGGGATCCACTAATCTGACAAGGACCCAGAATGGATAAGAATTACTGAATGTAATTTGCATTTATCTAGTCAGATCATTGGGGCCCATTTGGAATGGGCCTTGAAGAATTCCAGGGGAAATCAGGCAGAGATAGTCACTATGAGACAGATGTTCAAGAATAGACCCCTAATTCTGAGAAAACTCTTGGCAGACAGGAATGAAATGTGCAAAGGCCCAGAGGTGGATATGTGTGGGAATATTGAATTGTCTAATTTGAATAAAGCAAAAACTAACTTGCTAGGGAAAACTGTGAAATACGATTGGGTTACAGTGCATCTATAATAGTTTTGAATATGGAAATGATGAGATTATACATTGGGAAAAGGCTATCCATTGCAAAATTTTAACAATGGGATATAGTAATTGAAGCTGTCTTATGGTAAAATAAACCACAGCAGTGCATGACATATGGTGTACTCTTAACCTAGATTGTAAGTTCTGAGATCAAATAGATCACTACAAAAATGCTCGCCAATAGATTAATACAACATGTTCAACAGGAACACAAATTGTAAGTTGGCAGGGACACTCTGATTAATAAAACCCTTGGAAATGACATTCTTTCATAAGGAATTGTGATGTAGGTAGTCTTCAGAGGTAGATTTTATGTGAGTCAGATCTCAAATAATCCATTTTTTATCCATTCAATGCATATTTATTAAACCTTCCTATGTGTCAGGCCTAGTAGTAGATGCAAGGCACACAACATGGGCAAATAGATATGGTTAATTCCCTCATAAAGTTTCATATAGTACGGTGGGTGGGGGTGGGAGGAAATGTGACACTCAGTGACAAGATTCATAGAAAACAATAGATTATTATAAAAATTTTAAAGTGCTATGAAGGGAAATGTAAGGACATGATAAGAAATTCTTAAATCTCTTAGACTTCGGCTCGATTCATATGAGATGCAGTGGGGATGAGAGAGAAGAAAAAAAATGATATTTAAGAAGAAACCTGAAGAATGAGTAGAAGGGAGATAGTGAAGTGAGCAACATGGGGAAAAGCACTGGGGTGTGAAAAAGTTTGCCATGATTCAGGAACAGAGAGAAAAGTGCTATTAAAGCAGAGAAGAGTGAAATGGTTCTGGATGAGACTGGAGAGATTAGTTTGTGTCAGATTAGGTGGAACTTCATAGGCCTATTTAACCATATTGTACTGTAGCCTAACTGCTATGAGAGTCTAGTAAGAATTTGAAGCAGAAAAGTTAGATTAGATTTGATTTGAGATTTTCCAAGAGAGTGTTCAGTCAACAATATGCATAATAGATTAAAGGAAAGTGGAAATGGCCAGGTATTCTTTCACATTAGGCAAATGGGCTAGTGCTAACTTACAAAGACCCAGATAGGATTTCAATTTTAGCAGGTGAAATATTAAACAAGGTGGAAATATTAAAGAGGCCATTCCACATTGAATAAATACTACTTAGGGCAAATGCTGAGCTGCTCCAAGGAGGACATCCAACAGTTCAGTGACCCAAAGAACTATATGATCTCACTAATAATGAAAGATGGGAACCCAAGTGAGTGATACATGTACAATGGAATATTATTCAGCCATCAGAAAGGATGAATACCTACCATTTACTTTGACATGGATGGAACTGGAGAATATTATGCTAAGTGAATTAAGTCAATTGGAGAAAAAAAATTATCATATGGTTTCATTCTTAGGTGGAATAGAAAGAGTGAAAGGGACTATAAGGGAAAAGAGGGAAACTGAGTGGGGAGAAATTAGACAGGAAGACAAACCATGGGAGACTCCTAACCATGGGAAAAAAACAAAGGGCTGCAGAATGGGGGGAGGGTTTGGGATTGGGGTAACTGGGTGACAGGCACTGAGGAGGGCACATGATGAGATGAGCACTGGGTGTTACTATATGTTGGAAAATTGAATTTAAATAAAATATTTTTTAAGATCAATTATATACTTATGTACCAATAATTTTATTTCCTCTGGCTTTTCAACTGTGATCTGATTATTCATTCTGAATCACTAACATGGATTTTCTCTGCCATTTTCAATGAAACAAATACTTTGTTTTGTATAAAACAAAATGATACCAGATTTATCACAGTGTTATAATTCACTCTCTAAAATCAGACTTTCTTCTCTTTGAAGAATGTATGAAATAAATTCAAAATTCGTGAATTTTGTTGTTTTTGCTTAATTTTAATTCCAGTATAGTTGACATACAGTGTTATAATCATTTCAGATATACAATATAGGGACTCCACAATTCTATACAGTATTCAGTGTTCATTATAAGTGTGCTCTTAATCTCTTTCACCTATTTCACCCATCTACCCACCCACCAACGCTCTGGTAACCATCAGTACTCTGTAATAAAGAGTCTATTTCTTGGGATCCCCGGGTGGCGCAGCGGTTTAGCGCCTGCCTTTGGCCCAGGGCGCGATCCTGGAGACCCAGGATCGAATCCCACGTCGGGCTCCCGGTGCATGGAGCCTGCTTCTCCCTCTGCCTGTGTCTCTGCCTCTCTCTCTCTCTCTCTGTGTGACTATCATAAATAAAAAAAAAAAAAAAAAAAAAAGAGTCTATTTCTTGGTGTGTGTGTGTGTGTGTGTGTGTGTGTGTGTGTCCATTTGTTCCAGTGTATCATTCAAAGCCATAGTTAACTTGTTGGTTTTCTGTTTAGATGACCTGTCCATTGATGTAAGGGGAGTGTTAACGTCTCCTACTATTATTGTATTTCTATCAATTACTTGCTTTACATTTTGTTTTTTATTGTTTTGTTTTGTTTTGTCTTGCTATTAACAGTTTTATGTATTTGGGTGCTCCAAAACTGGGTACATAAATATTTACAATTGTTCTTTTTGTTGGATTATTTTATGATTATATGGTGTCCTTCTTTGTCTCTTGTTACAGTCTTTGTTTTGAAGTCTATTTTGTCTGCTGTAAGTATTGCTACTCCATCTTTCTTTTGACGTCCATTTGCATGATAGATGTTTCTCCATGCCCTCACTTTCAAACTGCAGGTGCCTTTAGGTCTGAAATGAGTCTCCTGTAGGCAGCATATAGATGAGTCTTGTTTTTATAATCCATTCTGACACCCTATGCCTTTTGATTGAGCGTTTAGCCCATTTACATTCAGAGTAATTACTGATAGATATGTATTTATTGTCATTTTATTACTTGTTTTGTGACTGTTTCTGAAGATTTTCTCTGATCCTTTCTTATTTTCCTTTTTCATGGTTTGTTGGTTTACTTTAGTATGCCATATCTTCTTTATCCATTCTTCTATCCATGGACACTTAGGCTGCTTCCATATTTTGGTTATTGTAAATAATGCTGCAATAAACATAGGGGTGTATATATCCTTTTGAATTAGTGTTTTCATATTCTTTGGGTAAATACCCAGTGGTGCAATTACTAGATAATATGGTAATTCTATTTTTAATTTTCTATTTCCATAGTGACTGCACTGGTTGCATTCTCACCAATAGTACATGAGAACTCATGAATTTTGAACTTAGTATATTGATAGTGTGAACTTCAAATACAAAATAAGTACTTCTACTATACAAAAGCAGCAAGTCTAAACTGCTTTGATGCAAAAGATTTTCAACTTTTTTCTGACTATACCAATATTTTACTTAAAGGGTACAAACATATATTCAGGTAATAATATAAGATAGATGATTACGTCTCACATTCACTGCTTTGGTTTTGCCAAATAAAATTATCTTAGAATAATATATCCAATTTAAGAGATTTCTTACTGTCTTCCTACTTTACCAAATTACTATTAAAATTAATAAGCCAAAAATTTGAAAGTTATTTAAGCAATTGAGGAAAAGTCACCATTAAAATACTTAGTATTGGGACACCTGGGTGGCTCTGCAGTCTGCCTTTGACTCAGAGTGAGGTCTCGGAGTCCCAGGATGGAGTCCCGCATTGGGCTCCCGGCATGGAGCCTGCTTCTCCCTGTGCCTCTGCCTCTGCCTCTGTCTCTCTCAATCTCTCTCTCTCTCTCTCTCTGTGTGTGTGTGTGTGTGTGTCTCGTGAATAAATAAATAAAATCTTTTAAAAAATGCTTTAAAAAATAAAATACGTAGTATTATATTTAATGGGAAATAATCTTCAACATCAGTATTGCAGTTGTATTAAGTAATATTTAGAAGGGATTCTACTAAATGATACAAATGGATTATTTCCACTTTTTCCTCAGAGTGAATAGATTGCTAGTAATAATGACTCTCTGGGGATCCCTGGGTGGCGCAGCGGTTTGGCGCCTGCCTTTGGCCCAGGGCGCGATCCTGGAGACCCGGGATCGAGTCCCACGTCGGGCTCCTGGTGCATGGAGCCTACTTCTCCCTCTGCCTGTGTCTCTGCCTCTCTCTCTCTCTCTCTCTCTCTCTCTCTCTCTCTCTCTCCGTGACTATCATAAATAAAAAAAATAAATTAAAAAATAAAAAAGAATAATGACTCTCTGAATTGCTGGGGGCCCCCGCTGCGCACCTCGCCTCTTCGGATCCAACCCCCTCCCGCGGGCTGAGGTGGCCCACCCCAGGGGCCAGCCATCGGGGTCCTTGAGGCACCCGTCTGCAGGAAGAACAGGGGTACTTTCCCTCAAGACGGCTGGCGGGCCTTCCCAAGGAAGGACGGACTGCCCACACCTGCGGCGCACAATTAAATTTTATTTTTGCTGAAAAAAAAAACCAAACAAACAAACAAAAAAAAAAACCACCTTATTCCACCCTTGAAGTTAGCAGAAAAACAATATCATAGAAGCAAATAGAGAGCTGCTAAAGGTAGGTACATGGGGAGGAAAAACAAACAAACAAAAACAAAGAATCCACAGCAAGAGCAGAAATGGGAAAATGATAAAAACCACATTCCACAACTAAAAAGCCAGTCCTGTGGCACAATGTAGTGTAGAGCCATGCCTTGTCTGCCTGGGTAGCTTTCAACTGATTTAGATCAGGCTCTGGTTGGAGGACTCGCATCCTGCATCTGGGCTCCAGTTTATTTTGATCAATTTATAAAATGTATTTTTACTACAATGAGAGTTCCTCTGTTTTGATGACATATGGCAGGCAGATTGTAAAGCTGAGCCAGTCCTATATGAGAATTTTGGCTCACACATACTTTAAGAGGTGAGGAGGCTCCGAACCACAGGGTAGCAGTGGCCAGCAAATAATGAATAGTTCATGCTTCCTTCAATAATAGTGAACAGTCTCAGACAATCACATGGGGCTCAAGTAGATGATAATTGTGGAATTTTGTTTTCCAGTTTGCCTAAACCTACTTTTTAAAAAATTATATTCACCATTTAAATCCTCCAATTTTTTCATCCAAATTTTTTTAGTGGTTAAAAACAAACACAAAAATTCTAAGAAATACCAAAAAATATATTTTAAAAAAGGTGGTAAACATTACTTAAAGTATCAGGAAATTTTACCTTTGGTTTGAGGAATGATTCCTCTGAAATATATTAAATGTTTTGAAACAGTAAATGGGTAAAAGTCTTAATTGTCTGGAAGTTTTCTTTATTGGAACACTGTTTTCTGATTGGATCACTCATTCTTCCTGGCTTCTTAGCAATATTACAGCCTCCTAGTCATGAAAGCTACAGGAAGTTATGCGTTGGAGAAATCACAGAATTTTAAAAATTAAATTTACAAATCAATTCTTTTTTTATAAATGATTCAGATGACTAGATTCTAACTTTAATAAATTAATAAAGTATTCTTTATGCAATCACAACAATATTTCTTTATTAGAAATCTGAAAAATCTAGCATAATTAATGCAATATCATCACATTTTATAGAAATATAAAATATCCCATTTTCCATCTCTGTTTTAGATATATATAACTGGAGGCTGAATCTGTGCAACTTTAAAAAATCATAACAAACAAAATAATCAATATTCTAAGAATGAGTGTGCATGGAGCTCTCTTGTATCAGAACATATCTCTAAGAATATATCTGCATTTTTTAAATCATTGCCCAGATAACTAATGCTATATAGACAACATTGGCATAAATATTTCCTTAGCTTAAAATATATTAGGTTACATTTTAATGTTATGGTTAATGGAAAGAAGGAAGATTTTTCTGTTTAGGTATCCTTATGATTTTACTCTCAATTAATTCACATTTTAGAGATAGGAAGCCTTTGATCCAGAGAGATTAAATTATATTCCATATTCACACATCAAGCCAGCAGTGGCAAAGATACAAAGCAGCAATTCATTCTTGTTTTCTAACCCAGTGTGCTTTGGAGAGATGCATAATTAAAGAGGATAAAATTATCAGGGGTATTTTACAGGTCAGCCTTTGCATTTATCTTCCAACCTCCAAAACAGACCAAATATCCAAAGACATTTTTGTAAGCTAAAATTACTATTCCGAGATTGTTGCATTTGTATAAACATTTTTTTTTTTAAAAGCAATGATGCTCAAGTCAGAGCAAATTAATTACATTTTTCTTTGGTTGAGCCCATTTACTTGGTGACCTACAGTGTAAGTGGGCACTGTATCCAGATATAAATAACTTTTCACTAAAAAGTTATTTTGCCAATGCAGTTTAAGTACTTTCAGCTTTATAAATAGTGCATTTACACTTGAGAAAATCAATTTCCATGATTTTTGTTGATGATAAAATAGTATCCCACAGATTTCATACTGTTGCAAAGTTTTATCTTGACTATATTTAATGTAATGTACACACCATTCAAATGTTCAAGGGTTGTTAATATCCCATTACATTTATCAATCAGGTATGTACACAAACCTTCTCATTTATCTGAAAGAAAATGTGCTTGGCACAGCAAACAACTTTATAAAACCCCGAATAAATGAAGAGAAATCTGAAACATGAGAGCATAATGTGACTGCTAAGCATTTATCATTAAAATCTGCAAACAAGCTTGTAGAGCAGTTACTTTTCTTATTGGATAGTTGGAGAAACTGTAGTATAAATGGATTGTAAAAATTTATCTCACATGCAAGATAGCATTTCACTGTTTTAGAATATAGATAAGTCAGTCAGTTCCATGGGTTTTGCTAGCAACTTTTTTCGTGTTTCTCTGATGCTGTATAAGTTCAGTTGTTTTTCTGGAGTAAAAGTATGTGGAAATATTACTTTGGTTAGTATTTTTTTGTGTTTTAATATTAAAATGTTACAGAGAAATATTAAGTATTTTTGACATTAGCCTGAAATAATCCATTATTTTAAATGAACCAAAGTTAATATTGTTTTTTTTATTTCCTCACGAAATTTGAAAACTTGTATATTTGGAAATTATGTACTCATGTTTTAAAATATTCTTCATTTTTCAAAAAAAAAGTACAAAAAGTTGCAATAATTTAAAAGAAGATGTGATGGCATTAAATAAACAAAAATCCCAATGGTCTAGTGATCTGTAACAAATAAGCAGAATATTTGCATGATAATGTTGGTTCTGATATTTCCAGAACAATAGGAGGGACACTGTAGGGGCTGTTATTTTCTGTAGAAACTTATCTGACATTCCTATATCATAGCTTAGATTCATGCAAGTTCTGAGCAATTTTCTGAGTATTTTCAGAAAAATATTAAATTATCATTAAAGATATCAGGTTTCATGTGAAATATACCTTACTAAAAGGCTCATGTTCTTCATTTCTGCACCTGCTATCCTATACTTATTATTAAGATTCTTATATAAATGAATGTTAAGAAATTGTGTAAGGAATCTAGCTTTGTTCCCATGAAAAGAGCTTTGCGATATCATAACAACTCTCTTCTAATGGAAAACACGGTATGATTCAGAGTAGCTGAAGATAGCTGCTAATAATTACTATGCTCACAGCACACTTATCTTGACTGTACCATTTTCTCTAGAAAAGGAAATAACATTTAATATTTTCTAGTTTTACAAAGGGTAAAGGAATTAACCTCACTTTGAGCAAGCAACAGGATGTCTTAATCGCTTAGTCCCAGGAGGTTTCCTGTGTTATTTAAGTAACAAAAAAAAAAAAAAAAGATTTTCTTCAGATCCTCTGACACTAAAAGATAATATTTCTATATCTATGGTATACGAAATGAGCCATAGGTCTAGTAAGGACACACAATGTACAGGAAACTGTCTTACCAGGCTTCAGGGTCATGAAATCTTAAGCTGTTTTAATTTTTCTGTGGTTAAGATATAAATGACACAAAATTTACCATTTAAACCAGATTTTTCTTCATTCATGATATAAACATGTTTAATAACCCAGAACTCAGCAATTTAGAACATTATGTCCTCACAATGTCACCCCCAATATAACATGTTCTTCCAGAGTATATTCTTAGCATGCATGGGATATCCAGAACATGTATATAAAATAGTGAATTTGCACACTTCAACTTACTCTTTGAGTTCTTGCTTTTCCTCTTAATAATATATCTTAGGGATGCCTGGGAGGTTTAGCGGTTGAGCATCTGCCTTTGGCTCAGGGTGTGATCCTGGGGTCCCGGGATTGAGTTTCACATCGGGCTTCATGCATGGAGGCTGCTTTTCCCTCTACCTATGTCTCTGCCTCTCTCTCTGTCTTCTGTGTCTCTCACGAATAAATATTAAAATCTTAAAAAAAAAAAAAAAAGGATCTAAGGTTTCTCAACTCAAGCATATAAGTAATTATAAAGCTAAAGGTTTATTTCATTTTTTATGGTATTATTTCAGATTTTACCAGGGTGATTCCCTTTTCTTTCCAAACCAAAATGCAAGGCTATTTTAATTAATTCATAATTGACTGTTGTCTCATAGGTTGTTTGAAATTAACTGTAAAAATAAAACAAATCATATTTTTATCTTTTTTGAACAGTTGTCAGGAATTTGTTATCATTTTGTTAAAGAATGAGTTCACTTGAGATGGAGGAGCCATAGTTAAGTTTAACTTAATTTCAAAGAATTAATCAAAATTATACATAAAATAAACGTGTTTCAAACTTAACTAGAGTTCTCCTTTTCTTTCTCTCAGCCATTTCATGCTTTCACAATATGTATGACTATACTGAAAGTTTCTATAAGGCCAGAAAGGATGATTTTATGTTCTTAATTCATAGATCACCAAATAAATATGGCATTTGGTTCATAGTTAGCATGTGGCATATTTATTAAGTGAAATGAATAAAAATTAAACAATTTTGGCCACTGAGATTATAAATTTAGAGTCTCTCTTCTATCTTAACTTTAGTCAAGGTTCATTTACCTCTTTTCACATGAGACTCTTAAAAACTGAAACCAGTTATTTCCTGTTATTTTTCTAGTTGAAATAATTTCATCTTATTTTATATGTATAATTATTTTTACTTACATTTTAACAAAAATTATGGGAAGAAAAGGGATAAACATTTTACCATTGAAATGAAGATTTTATTCTTGAAAAAATAACTTTAAAGTATTAACCTAAAATCTGTTAGGTAATATTTTCTAAATAGGCTCAATAAATTTAACTTGTACTTGGAAAAAATTCAGATAACAAAATAAAATATTTTTATGTGGTTTCAATTACAAAATCTAAAATCATTATAATAATTTATTTTCAGAAAAAAGCATACTTCTAAACTACACAGTCAGATACTGTTAAGTGAAGATTTTCTAGGGTAATGTTGCAGATTAAGAGGAACATATCATAGAAAATTGCATGAGAGAAAAAATTGTCAGTGACTCAACATTGTAAAATTAATCAATGGATGATGGATGGATATAGATGGATGGATGGATGGACTGATGGAACATCAATTGCTTAGAGAACCCATTCAAAGGGAGGGGTTCTTCTGCTCCTATGAGAGCTGAAGAACATGTTCTGACGTTGCCTGGCTCCAGCCTCATCTTCAAGCTCAGAAGAAACACATGCTGTTGTTCTAAAAGGGAACAATTCTCCATCACTAGGAACATTTTCTAAATGTCTCTTTATGTAGTTTTGTTAAGGAAATTGGTGTTCTGGCTTATTAATTATTACAAGGTTGTCTTAGTCTGGGCTGCTATAACAAAATGCCGTAACAGAGTGGATTATAAACAACGTAAATGTATTTCTAATAGTTTCTGGAAGCTGGAAAGTTCAAGACGGAGGCACAGGCTGATTTGGAATCTTGTTAGAATCAGCTTTCTGGTTCATAGATGGTGCCTTCATAACTGTAATGTCACATGGAGAAAGGGGCAAGGGAGCTTTCTTGGTCCACTTTTATAAGGATATTAATTCTGTTCATTCACCTCCTTTGGGAGGTGATCTCCATCTCCTAGTACTATCATCTTGGGGATTAGGTTTCAAAGTATAAATTGGGGGAGTGGGGACACAAACATTCAAGCTATAGCAATAGTTATAAAAATTTGGCCAAAGAATTAACTTTTTCAGAGTACCAAAGAATAATAAAACATGCTGAATGGTATGATAGCCATGGGAATAATGAGAAGGCATCACATTAAGAATTCAGAGACCTGGTTTTATTCCTGACATTTACTAACTAGATGTGGAACTTGTGTAAATGAATCTGCAATCTGGGCCTCTTTTCCTCATCTGTGAAATGAGAGGATTAGCAACAATTATCTCTGTGGTGCCCTCCAGCTCTGAATGTCTCCTTCTTATACTAAATATATGTTAATCTCCCTGGGCCTATCCAAAGGCACTTAAATGTCTTTTGGGTCATCCTCATAAACATAATTCATAATGTATAATGCTGGTTGGGGATATAAGGTAAGGAAATCCTCTTTCTTAAAATTATCTAACTTCTTCTTATAAAAGACTTCCGGGGCTTATGTTAACAATTATTTTTAATATTAAATAACATTTCCCTATGTAACCCACTTGAGGGATTTTATTCCACTACCTTTGGGTTTAGAACTACAACCTAGTTTGTTATGGCATTACACTTTTATAGTAACATCCAATCACACAGCTACCTGGCTTGCAACAATCTCAAGTAGGTCAGTGACAAAACCAGAAATAATTAAGCTAAAAGACCCATTAGTCTTAGGTAAATAAATAGCAATCTGTAGTTATAAGGAGTGTGCATTTCTTGGCTTCTCAAATACTTAACATCTTTTTAGCTGTTTTTACTAAAAGCCATTAATTTTGTTCTAGGTTACTTTGAATAGCAGTCTGACAACTAAGGCTGTAAAGATTTGGTTGCAGGTGATTGTGTGCTTAACAGACCTCCAAGTATTTGGAAAGTTATAGTTAAAAAATAGATCATTTCACAAAGAAAGGAGCTACAGAAACACCATCAGCAGTAAGCAGGGCAAATTAGTGGGAAGCCAACAATACTATACAACATAAGAGCCTCTAAAATGAGAAGTGCAGTTAAGCAGAAGCCCTAGGAAAAGGCAATCCAGAAATATGGAAATATCCTGGCAGCAACTAATGTACTATGTAGAGGATAGAAAATGTTACTCCTAATGATTACCTGAATCATCAAAAACAATTTAAATTATGTTCAGTATGCCATGTTTACTCTGGCCATCCAAGTAAAGGGTTTGAGAATGATTTAGAATCACAGAATTCCAAAGCTGTTTGAGTTATGAAGTGCAGAGAGCTCCAAATTTGAAATCTCTGGGGAGACAAAGAAATATCTTCATGTTCCATTTTTTTTTAATTTCAGTGTTTATCTAAACATATGAATTTTTGTACCCTTTCATATTTGAACTTCCTTAGCCATCTTTCACAGGTGTCTTTGCTTGTGCCAGGGTAAGAAATTGGTACTAATTAAGTTGGTTATAATTTAGGAAACTAATATTTATTTAGCACTACTCTATGCCATATTACATTTAGTCCTTAAATTTAGTTTCTATAATTTCTGTTATACTGTTTGATTAGATTAACAATAGATCAAAGGAGTCAAGTTTCTGGTTCAAGGCTGTGTAACCCAGAAGCAACAGAACTAAAATTTGAATTTGAATTCACATCTGTCTCCAAAGGCAAAGTTCTTTTCAACTCTGCTGTTTTCCTTCCTTAAAAAAAAAAAAAAAAATTCTTAAAAGAAGACATGGATATTGGCATTATCTACAGTCTGTGGACATACTCTTCTTTGTTAAATTTTATAAGACAAGTCATTTTTTAAATGAGCATATCTGTTTTATTATTAATAATTAGCAAATACACATCTCAACTAATCAGGGACTAAGAAGTGGAAGTTATGTTCAAGACAAATGAAAAAGTGTCAAAATCTTAGAGTCTGAGTGATCTTTTATGTTTCTGGTTTCCACCATTTTCCTTGCTTTGTAGTTATCCATTTTTGCTTGAGCACTTTTCTTGACAGGGAGGTTACAACTTCACAAGGCACACATTTGTTTTGAAATGTTTTAATTTTGTGAGCGTCAAGCCTTCTATTAATTCAGCATCTAGAACTCCTACTGTCAAGTTCTTCCTGGAACAGCAGTGCATGCTAAATGAAATGCGGTCTTTCAGTTATTTTCTTTTCCAGCATAGCATTCCTATTCTTTTCAACAAACCTTCATATGATGTATTTTTTTTTCATATTATAAACACCTATTGTTTTCTCCTTATTTTATACCAGTAGTTCTCAACCTGGGCTGAACTTCTCAACATTTAAAAAATAACGTTGGGAAGTTGCAACAGGTTTTCACTGGCTTCATTAACAATATGCAACATATAATACACAGAAAATATAGGCATATGTTCTGTGTATGAAGAACATGGTTGAGAGTCCTAGCTCCACAGTGAAATTACTAAATGGCCATAGGCATGTTATTTTCCTCCTTCAACTTTCATTAGCTTCATGTAGATATACACATAATCATATGGGCTCTTCCTGCCTCGTGTGGCAGTTGGGAAGAACAAATGCTCTTGGTAAACTGTAGATCACTATAGAAATGTTATCATTACTATTATCATCACCCACTAAATTTTAAAACACGTAGATTGCTTTCATATAATTCTTATTGTCCAGATGCCTTCTTATTCAATATGCACCCTAACTTCTACAGCCTTTTCTTTCTTTTCCAGCCTTGAGAAAATCTTCTCCTCCCTTATTTCTTTAAGTGAATATAAGACAACCACAGAACTTCTCAACAAATAGGTACATTTGTGGAGTGTTAATAAGAAGAATTAAAAGGAGAAACCAAGTTACTAAATGTCCAATTTGGCTGAATATTTACTTTACTGTCCCTTATTTCTTTTAAACTGTATGCACACATTGCATTTCTTAACATTTCTATGTGTTTTTTATTTATCTAAGAACATTATTTTGCAATCAGAAGAATATTTTGCTACTCTTTGTTTTGTCACTAACAGTCTCTGTGGCCTAATAAAGGTAGAGAAAGTATTTGGAAAAAAAAATAGAGGCATATGAATGTAATGAATAGTAAATATCAGTTCGTTTCAGGATGAAACTATTTTTAATTATAAAAAATTTCAAATTCAATCAAAAAAATCTATGTGGGTTCTACTATTTAAACATTTGATTTATATTTTTATTTATAATTTCTTAAATTTTTCATCCCTTTTTAAAATCTTGATGGTAAAGCATGGAAGATATATGAAACAATTTATATATCAACAGGTTTTCTATTCTGAACTATAATATTGTGTTGGAGATGTGCTGGATATTTCCTGGATCTCTAAAAATATCTACATAAGTATAGAAAACATAAAGTACTAGAATATTATTTTTAAGATAGGAAAGTTGGCAGCCTGAATGAGTCAAGTTTTTCAGTTAACACCTTTATTTTATAGTAGCTTGCTGATCCCAAGTTCATTTTTATTTTCGAAGTTTTATTCCTATGTGGGATTTTTTATTTGATAATATTAGAGAAGTGTGTTTGTTATGTGAATGTGTGAATAGCTGATTGTTTCATAGTTATTAAACAGTTTCAAAGTTATGTCTATTTGAAGAACAAAAACATTATTCTGTTTCGCACACTGTAGTATTTTAATATACTCCATTAGCACTGAAATAGAGCCACAGTGCTACATTTCTAAAGGAAATATAAATCTCATACCTTTTTCATGTTCCCAAGTAAAAATTAGCTGAGTCTGTTTGAATTTCACCCAGTGAAAGTAAGATTTGCGTCAGACATTGGATTCTTTAGCACAGTATATTTCGTTGTTGTTACAAACTTGAAAACTTTATTAAACAAAATTTAAAGCTAAAATTATCCATTTCTAAAGGCTCTCCTACATCAGCCTTAGCTAAGCTTGAATATAATTAAATTTTGTCAAGCTTATGTCCCAGAATGATCAAGTCAATTATAATTTTCACACTTTACCAAGTACAACTAAAATGCAGAGAAATTTAGATACATGCATTGGGATGTTTTAGGTGAATAGACTAAAGCCACATGTCTCAATATGAAAATTTATTTAAAAGTTCAAATTTTAGAATAGATTCTACAACTTACATTAATATTATAAGGCTTTAAATTTCTCACCACTGAAGAAAATGGATGATGCAGATATATATATTTATTATTTTCTGATATTCATGTACTTTTTCCTGTATTTCCAGGTTTAAGGTACCAATCAGAATGAAACTCACTGAGCAAAAAGAATGGTAATAGGGAAGTAGCAGAAGGCTGGGTCACATTTGGCCTTGTCGGCCGATTGAAGGATTTCTGCTTTCGCTCTAAGACTGGAATACTTGGAAAGTTTTAAATAAAGATATGACATGATCAGACTTACATTTTAAGAGGATAATACTGGCTACTGGGTTGAGCTTAAATTATGAGAAGTCAGAAGTGAAACAGACCAGTTAGAAGGCTAATGAAGTCATCCACGTAAGAGATGATAGTGACCTGGACCAAGTTTGAGGGAGTAGAGATGAATAAGTGAATATATTGAAAAAGCTGATCCAGGAATATTACTCAGCATTAAAAAAATTAAAGAAAATATCTACAGATATATGGAACACTATGGATTATCTCAGAAACATCATACTAAGTGAAAAAAAATGTCAGACTCAAAAGATTGCATATTGTGTTATTCCATTTACGTAGAATTTTAGAAAAGGAAAAACAAGTGACAGATCATTAGTTTCTTGGGGTCAGGGTTGAAGAGATAGGATAACCACAAAGGAGAATGAGGGAACATTTTGAAGTGATGGAAATGTTCTAAAACGGGCATCGCAGTGATTGTTCATGGAAATGTGTAAATTTTATTTTATGTAAATTATACTTCAATAGAGATGCAAAGAAAAAAGTAAGAGCCTTTGATAAAATTTGCTAACAAATTGTGTAAGAAAGAAAGAAATACTGCAAACCGCAGTTGTGTAAGAAAGAAAGAAATACTGCAAAACCAACTGCTCTGTGTTTGGTCTCTGCTACAGGTAGAAAATCATTATCAGGGAACCCCGGTGGCTCAGCGGTTTAGCATCACCTTCAGCCCAAGGTGTGATCCTGGAGACCCAGGATTGAGTCCCATGTCAGGCTCCCTGCATGGAGCCTGCTTCTCCTTCTGCCTGTGTCTCTGCCTCTCTCTTTCTGTGTCTCTCATGAATAAAAAAATTTAAATTTTTTAATAATTTTAAAAAATCATCATTATATGATAAAAAGAGATAAGACCTACTGTGGCAAAATGAAGTTTAGAGATAAGATTTCAGCTTCGGATGTTAAATGTGAAATTGTTATTACACATCCAGTGAAGGTGCCAATGAGGCAATTGGACATATGAGTCTGGATTGAAGGAAGTCAAGTCTGCAGATAGGACTACTCATATTATATATATATATATATATATATATATATATATATATATATACACACACACTTAAAGCAGAAAATTTAAAGAAGACAGCATTCCCTATCAATGAGTGTTAATGCATAAAAGGAACACAAGAATAATTTCCAAATTTCTCTATCATTTTTATGTAAGTGTCTCTGAGCCATTCCAATTGCCTAACTAAACTGACTAAACACCTAGCTAAAAAGATGCTCATTAGCAATGACTATTGGTTGAATGTGCCTCCTTAAAATCATTTAATACTGAGAAGAAATGAAAAATATCAAACTAGTGCCATCATCTTGAAGTCTTAGCTGATTTTGAGAAATTATAACATGAAGCCATAAAGACTTACCAAATGAAACAGAATCTACTCTTCTCCATTCAAAATAAATTAACAAAAAATCTTATTGATTATTAGAAACAGTGTAAACCTCTGACCCCTTTATGATTGAGTGAAACAGGATTGGAAACTCCTTTGCTTTGCTTTCTGTCCTCATATGGCTTTGACTATGGATATTGAGTGACACATTGCTCTGTTTCTTGTACCTACTTCTTTACCTTGCTTGGCCAATAACAGCCAATTCATTACCTGCCTGATGCCATATGTGTCTGATACTACTGGCCTTGCAGTAGGTCCCTAAGTACATAGCTACTCTCATCTTCTGCTAAGGTGTTTCCCTGGCAAGCTTGTTTTGTATTCTCTTGCTAAATGGTTCTAACTTAAACAAGGCACTTCTGAATTTATGTCAGTTAGATGAGTTGTCTTTGTCTATTCTAATTACTTCAGGAAAGGTAATTTGGAACATATGATTTTGGCTTGGTTCTGGAAAGCCAGTCATATTTTAGATCAACCAGTGACGACTAGTTTTTATCATACTTGAGTTGAGAAACCTTAATTCTTTTTTTTTAAGATTTTATTTATTTATTCATGACAGACACAGAGAGAGAGAAAGACAGAGGCAGAGACATAGACAGAGAGAGAAGCAGGCTCCATGCAGGGAGTCTGATGCGGGACTCGATCCCAGGACTCCAGGAACATGCCCTGGGCAGAAGGCAGGCTCTCAACTGCTGAGCCTCCCAGGCGTCTCCCTTAGATTATTTTCTTTCATAAATTCCATAACTAGTTTTCTGAAAGTGCCTCCTTTTTTTAGGTAATATTATACATAATGAATATGATGCTGGCTTGCTACCAAACTAAAGCAATCTCAATAGATATTAATAAATAATTGCCAGTTCAAATACTGTTGTTCAGTTTGCGTTACCTGTATGTTATATTCAGAAATCGATATTTCTGTATGTTAAGATATATATATACACAAAATACAAACATATATATGTATTTTGTATGTTTGTGTGGGGGGTGCATATTTTCTTTTGAAATCATTTACCAATACCTTTTTTCTAAAGCTAGGCCTTGCTTAATAAGACCTCTTTGCTTTCTCTCATTCTCCAGTGCTATACTTAGCACTTTCTACTAAAAACATCTCCTTATTCTCTAGTAGATATTTACCAAAGATTATTGTATTAATTATATAATGTAACTTCTCCATTGGATTAACAGAGATATTTAAATTGTTTTGTGGTGAGACTGACAACTGATCAATACTCTGGTCTGAAACATGGATTTTGACGGATTGTGTTTAATATATGTGTGTGCTACTTCACTACTTTTTTAATACCACATCATGTCAGACTTGTTAAGTACTATAATGACATCAATTTTAATCTTGTTTTATACTGTGCACTTAAAGAAAAATGTGCTTTTAATTTATACAGAAGGAATGGTATTTTGTTACAATTTTTCACTTTTAAAAAACAAATCAATCCAAAAGAATGTAAATTGTAAGCACTATAAAAATTCCTTTCTTCATCAAATATGTTGCTTCCCCATGGTAATTTGCTGGTGAGTCATTAAATCATTGTCTTCTTTTAATTATTCTCCAGATGATATTTACTCATAGTAATTGTTGTGCATCCTCAGATATTTAGTTGCTTTAATTTTGGAAAGCCGCGGACTATGAATTAGAAACAGTTGTTAAAAACAAACTGAGAAACTTTCTTTTTTTTTTTTTGTATGTGTTTTTATTGGAGTTCGATTTGCCAACATATAGCATAACACCCAGTGCTCATCCCGTCAAGTGCCCCCCTCAGTGCCCATCACCCAGTCACCCCAAAACCCCTGTCAACCTCCCCTTACACTACTCCTTGTTTGTTTCCCCCAGAGTTAGGAGTCGCTCATGTTCTGTCCCCCTCTCTGGTATTTCCCACTCATTTTCCCTCCTTTCCCCTTTAGCCCTTTCACTATTTTTTATATTCCCTGAATGAATGAGACCATATGTTTATCCTTCTCCAATTGACTTACTTCACTCAGCATAATACCCCCCAGTTCCATACACGTTGAAGCAAATGGTGGGTATTTGTCATTTCTAATGGCTGAGTAATATTCCAATGTACACATAGACCACATCTTCTTTATCCACTCATCTTTCTGTGGACACCAAGGCTCCTTCCACAGTTTAGCTATTGTGGCCATTGCTACTATAAACATTGGGGTGCAGGTGTCTCGGTCTTTCACTGCATCTGTATCTTCAGGGTAAATCCCCAGCAGTGCAACTGCTGGGTCGTAGGGCAGGTCTATTTTTAACTCTTTGAGGAGCCTCCACAGAGTTTTCCAGAGTGGCTGCACCAGGTCACATTCCCACCAACAGTGCAAAAGTGTTCCCGTTTCTCCACATCCTCTCCAACATTTGTTGTTTCCTGTCTTGTTCATTTTCACCATTCTTACTGGTGTGAGGTGGTATCTCATTCTGATTTTGATTTGTATTTCCCTGATGGCCAGTGATGTGGAGCATTTTCTCATGTGCTTTTTGGCCACGTATATGTCTTCCTCCATGAAATTTCTGTTCATGTCTTTTGCCCATTTCATGATTGGATTGTGTTTTTCTTTTCTGTTGAGTTTAATAAATTCTTTACAGATCTTCCATACTAGCCCTTGATCTTATACGTCATTTACAAATATCTTCTTCCATTCTGTAGGTTGTCATTTAGTTTTGTTGACTGTTTCTTTTGCTGTGCAAAAGCTTTTTATCTTGATGAAGTCCCAATAATTCATTTTTGGTTTTGTTTCCCTTGCCTTCATAGATGTATCTTGCAAGAAGTTGCAAGGGCCAAGTTCAAAAAGGGTGTTGCCTGTGTTCTCCTCTAGGATTTTGATGGATTCTTGTCCCACATTTGATCTTTCATCTATTTTGAGTTTATCTTTGTGTATGGTGTAAGAGAATGGTCTGGTTTCATTCTTCTGCATGTGGCTGTCCAATTTTCCAAGCACCATTTATTGAAGAGACTGTCCTTTTTCCAGTGGATAGTCTTTCCTGCTTTGTCGAATATTAGTTGACCATAAAGTTGAGGGCCCATTTCTAGGTTCTCTATTCTATTCCATTGATCTATGTGTCTGTTTTTGTGCCAGTACCACACTGTCTTGATGATCACAGCTTTGTAGTACAACTTGAAATCCAGCATTGTGATATCCCCGGCTCTGGTTTTCTTTTTCAATATTCCCCTGGCTATTCGAGGTCTTTTCTGGTTCCACAGAAATCTCAAGATTATTTGTTCCAACTCTCTGAAGAAAGTCCATGGTATTTTGATAGGGATTGCATTAAATGTGTAAATTGCCCTGGGTAACATTGACATTTTCACAATATTAATTCTTCCAATCCATGAGCATGGAATATTTTTCCATCTCTTTGTGTCTTCCTCAATTTCTTTCAGAAGTGTTCTGTAGGTTTTAAGGTATAGATCCTTTACCTCTTTGGTTAGGTTTATTCCTAGGTATCTTATGCTTTTGGGTGCAATTGTAAATGGGATTGACTCCTTAATTTCTCTTTCTTCAGTCTCATTGTTAGTGTATAGAAACGCCACTGACTTCTGGGCATTGATTTTGTATCCTGCCACACTGCCGAATTGCTGTATGAGTTCTAGCAATCTTGGGGTGGAGTCTTTTGGGTTTTCTATGTACAGTATCATGTCATCTGCAGAGAGAGAGAGAGTTTGACTTCTTCTTTGCCAATTCGAATGCCTTTTATTTCCTTTTGTTGCCTGATTGCTGAGGCTGGGACTTCTAGTACTATGTTGAATAGCAGTGGTGAGAGTGGACATCCCTGTCGTGTTTCTGATCTTAGGGGAAAGGCTCCCAGTGTTTCCCCATTGAGAATGATATTTGCTGTGGGCTTTTCATAGATTGCTTTTAAGATCTGAGGAATGTTCTCTCTATCCCTACAGTCTGAAAAGTTTTGATCAGGAATGGATGCTGTATTTTGTCAAATGCTTTCTCTGCATCTATTGAGAGGATCATATGGTTCTTGTTTTTCTCTTGTTGATATGATCTATCACATTGATTATTTTACGAGTGTTGAACCAGCCTTGCATCCCAGGGATAAATCCCACTTGGTCATGGTGAATAATCTTCTTAACATACTGTTGGATCCTATTGGCTAGTATCTTGTTGAGAATTTTTGAATCTGTGTTCATCAGGGATATTGGTCTATAATTCTCCTTTTTGGTGGGGTCTTTGTCTGGTTTTGGGGTTAAGGTGATGTTGGCCTCATAGAATGAGTTTGGAAGTATTCCATCCCTTTCTATCTTTCAGAACAGCTTTAGTAGAATAGGTATTGTTTCTTCTTTAAAGGTTTGATAGAATTCCCCTGAGAAGCCTTCTGGCCCTGGACTTTTGTGTCTTGGGAGGTTTTTGATGACCGCTTCAATTTCCTCCCTGGTTATTGGCCTGTTCAGGTTTTCTATTTCTTCCTGTTCCAGTTTTGGTAATTTGTGGTTTTCCAGAAATGTGTCCATTTTTTCTAGATTGCCTAATTTATTGGCATATAGTTGCTCATAATATGTTTTTAAAATAATTTGCATTACTGAGAGACTTTCAAAAGTAAATCAAGCTGTCACTAATACTAAGAAATATTTTGACCAGAAATAATGAAGAATATTAGTGATATTTAAACGATGTCCTTAGTTTCAAATTATGAACCTATTTAATGCACTTACACAAAGCTTATATAAATAATTTATCATCCATCACTAACTATTTTTTAGGATTATTTATTTATTTATTCATTCATTCATGAGAGACACAGAGAGAGAGAGGCAGAGACACAGGCAGAGGGAGGAGAAGCAGGCTCCATGCAGAAGCCCGATGTGGGACACGATCCTGGAACTCTCGGACAATATCCTGATCCAAAGGGAGATGCTCAACTGCTGAGCCGTCCAGGCATAGCTATCACTGATGATTTAAAAATTTGGCTGAACCTGGTGGAAAGAGAATATTGGAAATATACTATTAAAAGAACTGTTCAGAGGTCCATGGGTGGCTCAGTTCACTAAGCATCTGCCTGGCGCTCAGGTCATGATCTCAGAGTCCTAGAAGCAAGCCCCCTGACATGGGCTCCCTGCTCAGCAGGGGGTCTGCTTCTCCTTCTCCCTCTGCCCCTCCTCACTGCGCTCTCTCTCTCTCTCTGTCTGTCTCTCAAATAAATAAATTAAATCTTTAAAACAACCTATTCAACTCTTCATTGAAAAGAGTGAATATATCTTCCCAGTGGAACATATCTAAACTTGAATATTTTCATTGAAGAATTACATACACACACAACACAGTGTGCACACATACACACACAACATAGCATACATGTACATGTACAAACACAGACACAGAATATGATGTGGCAATAATCAATGCACCTATTTTTTTTATTTATAACATTTTATTCACTCTACACTAGCCCCCATTATTAGTCTAAAAGTTATAATCATGTGTAGCCTATAAGATTTAACCTCAGTGTGAAATATAACTTCTATATTTATGGCTAACAGTCTTTATAGTTTAGGGAACACTTTTTCCTTCCCTATCTAATTTCTGAAATTAAATGACATCATTTAAGTTAAAAGTTAATGAACTAAGTTATGGAACTTACAACTTGAAATAAGGCATATTATGCTGCTTTGAAAAAATGCTAAACATTTTGTGATAATGAATGGGTATTTGATATTTCTCTTTAATGTATCATTAGAATTAATTTTTAAAAAGGTTAAAAAGTATAAATGTTTTACATATATTTGATTTTGTCAAAGAAAAGCAGCATTTGTGCTAGTACTTCAAATAAGTACCTTAAATCTGCTTTTCAATCAAGACCAAATAATATAATTTACTTAATAAAATAATATTTTAGATTATATATAACTAATAAATTTGGTGAATATTAAACACCTACTATGTGTGAATCACTGTATTAAAGAGAGAATAGAGATACAATGGTAAGAGGACTCGTCAAGTTGTTCTAGTAGAGAATACTCATGCCTTTAAGGAGCTTATGGTCTAGCAGAAAATATAGACAATTTAATAAGCAATTATGATAGTGGGAAAAGAGCCAAGGTGTGGTTTGGTGTTATGGAGGCATCTAATCTAATCTAGATTCCTACTTCTGTGATTTTCTGATAAATATCATTGAAGACATTGTTAGAAATACCAAACCTTAGTTCCAACCCCATACATACTGAATGTGAATCTTTGGGTTAACATCATCGCCATGTTATTTTAACGTACATTAAAGTTTGAGGCAGGTATCAGAGAAAAATACTCAGAGAAAATAACATTTAAAATCAACTTCAAAGGCATATGGTTAGTTTGTGGAAGATGAAGATAAACATATGTTGGAAACAGAGACGGTTGTCTTTTAAGCCAGATCTATAACTTAGGCTGCTGGTTGGATAAGGAAGGTATGGAGAAAGAAGGGGGATGATATCAATTTGGGTCATGGTGTCTTTGATGTGATTTTGAAATATGTTTTAAGAGAAGATACTTAAGGGGAAGAAGAACATGTGAATATGAAGATAAGGGATTAGTTTCCTGCTAGAGCTATTGACTTAGAGATTGGCGATATATTGATAATAACTGAAGTCATGCAAGTGGGAAGGATTGTTAAGGGAAAATATGTAAGATGAAAAGGGGGAAAAAAAAAGGCCTTGGGCATAGTCCTTGGAAACACTAACATATACAGAAGAGCCATCAACAATAAGACTGCAAAAAGCAGCCAGAAAAGAGAAGAGAGCTAGAAGAATATACAGACAGAGAACCAGGGAATAAGGTGTCTTTAAAAGGAAAGGAACAATAGTAATGTTGTCTTAGTTGGAGTTCTCTAGAACCTAAGGAAAGGATTTGGTGGTTTAGACAATTTATTGGAGAGTAATTCCAAGAAGCAGGATAGTGAAGCAGGAAGTGTGAGAGTGGGAAGGGAAAGCCACTGAACAATTAGAGTTGTTTTCCAATGTAGGCAGGTGAGACTTAGTCCTACTGGGACCCTCTGATAAACCATGTAAAATGTACCTTAGAGTTCTCTCTCTGAAGAATAGGAAGTGTGGCCATAATCGGTAGACTCAAGTCTCCCATTGGTTGAATGTTGCCCTGGGAGGTATTACCTTCAACCTTCCCTAATCCCAAACTTCCATGTAACTCTACCTTGAGTTGAGCAAGTTTTCTAAGCTTCTCAGTGCTGAGACAGAAAGCCTGATGTGCACTGTCCACCACAGGTACAGTTGAGGTCAGAAGTGGGCCATTTTGCAAAGGGAGAGGGATTGCATGATGGTATATCAATAGTGTATGCTACTCATGTTCCGTGCCACCCAGATACCAAATAAGAAAATCTTTGCAAAGTATCTAATTAAGTATCATGATAAGCATTGGAAAATCATGGAAATAAAAAGTAGTATTAGTGGAATAGAAGGAAGAGCAGCTAAAATTAAATGTTTAGTTTTAATGAAATGTGCAATTAGATAATGAGTATAAACTACTCTTCAAAAAATGGTTGAAAAAAGGAAGAAGCATAAGGTGGTAGATGGAAGGCTACTCATGCTCCATTGAGAGTCACTTTTTGAAGACAGGATTGTCACATAGCATGTAAGAGCACAGACTGTGGATCCAGATTGCCTCGATTCCATACCTGGTTTCAACATTAATTAGCTGTGTGACTTTACACCAGTTATTTAAATTCTCTGTGCCTCAATTTCATTATCTGTAAAGTGAAGATACTGGTAGCAATCTTTTTTAAGATTTTTGTGACAATTAAATAAGTATTTAGTTGAATGCCAAGAAAATAATATGTCATATCTATGAGTTAGATGATATTTTTATTCATATTCTTCTTATTATTATCATTATTTTAAGTGGAGAGGTGAGTATATTAAATGCTATTTGGCTGGAGCCAATATATATAGAGAAAAGGTAATGTTTCTGAGGAGTGATGAAGAAAGGATATTCAAACACAGCTGAAAAATAAGATTCAAAAGGGGGGAGAGACACTTCCATTGTCAGAAGAGCAAGAAGAGAAGGAAAGAAGTTGCAGTATCATTCTAAATGAATTAATAGATGTTCTTATGTGAAAGTTTCTACTCCTTTTTGAAATTTTAGGTAAGATCATCATCTGTAAATGAAAAAAAATGTTGGAGGAGGGAAATAAAGGTGTTTAGACAGCATAGAATGTTTTAAGTGGTCCCACTTAAAATGAAATGTGATGCAGTTATCATGCATGTCAGTCTGTATTCTTGTTAAATAAAGGATAAAAACCATTTTCCTACACACACACACACACACACACACACACACAAGAAAAGCTACAGTAATAAAGATGAAAACCATTTAGATCAGGAAAAGGCTTTTAAAAATATTCGAGCATACATTTTAACTCTATTATAAAAATTATAATGGCTTTCAACTTCTAGTGATCATCTATCCCCTTGACTTTTATTCTGTAATTACTAAAAAATTGTATTTCTAGTAATGTTTTCTGTGAACAATTTGCTTTGTAATTAAGTGCTTTCTTTTGATTGCTGAATACAATGACTTTTCATTATTATTATTATTATTATTATTATTATTTAATTACTTGTTTAGTTAAGTCTTAAACAGTGTTCTAGTAACTTTTGGAAAACTTTTGAGAATCTGTCCATTTTTAAACCAAACTATAAAAGAAAGAATGAACTATGTAGTGTAAACAATTTTTGAGATTTTTTTGTTTTTGTTTTTGTTTTTAATTTATGAAAATATAATCCATTGTGAAATATTTGAATGAATAGCTTTAGGTTCCATAAACCAGAGGGCCAGTATATGTTTATATGGAAGAGATCGTTTGGATGGAGAAATAATACTTTTTATCTGATAATATTTTCTGTAAGGATTTTAAGATCATCTGGTAGGTTGTAATTTTGAGTTTTCCAGGCCAAGTAGATACTTACATTGCAGCAAAAAGCTTTCCCCACATCTTAACAGCTGAAGAATTCTCTATTTGTAGAAAAACATGTTTCATTACCTAGCTTTTCAAAAAAAGATAAAAAGTGAAGATAAAGTAGAAATATTTCAAACTTCTGCAGAAAAGATAACTGTTCAACCATCTACTTTTCTTCCTGTGTTATTTGCTTTTAATTTTTTCCTCATTGAATTTATTGGAAATAGAATTTAGGTATATTAGGATACTTTTCTTACTATATGACTTATTCTGATATAATCGTGTTGCCTAAAAGAATTTTTTAAAAATCGTGAATCATGAATCCATTTTTGTGGAAAGGAAACTTCTTCCTGCTTCAATTTAAAAAAGAATACTAGTTGTGAATATGAATAAAGCCATCATTTCAGTGAAAAAAAAAAAACTTCCTCCTCAGTATATATGAATTGAAAATTTTGCTCAGTATATAGGAATAAAGCCATCATTTCAGTGAAAAAAAAAAAAAAACTTCCTCCTCAGTATATATGAATTGAAGATTTTATAGCATAGTTCTTGAAAATGATTCAATCTTATTTTCAATATTTTAGAAATAATGCTTGATAAACTCATTTGCATATAACCTAGCTATATAGAGAGCTAGATTAATGCAAATACACACACACACACACATATATATAACTATCTTATATGCAACTATATATATGTAATATATAGGGATTAGTTTACTTTCAAATGTGGGATCAAAATAGAAACCACAGCTTCAGTTACCATGTAAATAAATGGCAATACTAAAAATATCTTCATTAAAAAAAAAGATAGCTTAGTTATAAATTCAATGATGATTGGCTTAAACAGTTTTTTTTTTAAAAGAAAAAAAGTGATAATTGGAGAACCTGCATGGCTCAGTCAGTTAAGCATCCAACTCTTGATTTCAACTCAGGTCATGATCTCAGGGTGGTGAGATCAAGCCCCACATCAGACTCCATGCTGGGAGCCTGCTTAAGATATCTCTCTCTTTCTCCCTCTGCCCCTCTCCTCTTTTCTCTCTTTCCCACTCTAAAAAAAAAGTGATTGATGATTGATTATCTGTTATTAAAGGGAAATTTTAAATATTTAATTTTTATTATTCTTAAAATTATGATAAAAATCTACAACATATAAGCATTGAATACAAAATTTACAGCAATTTTTCATTATGTATGAAAAATGTCATTTCAGACACCATTTTTACAATGATGTATTTTTATTGATCATGAAGTACATGTTTTAATTTAACTGCATTTTCAGCTACATATGTTCTTTAATGAATGAATCTCTAATATGTTCTCCATCAAGTTGTATAGTTTGTTTTCAGTCCTCATATCAATTTCTTAGGTATTCAGAATGATTTGATATTTATTTAGTTGTGTTTAAGGGACAAGGCAAGCCTAGAGTCCTCCTACTACTCTCCCATCTTAGCTTGGCCCTATCATTATAGTCTTAAATTACAAAGACATCCCACAGGTTAAGAATCTGCTCTGGGAATGTGCTACATTGTAAACAGTGATTTGAGATAGTAGAAAACAACATTGTAGAGTAATTCAATGCTTCTTAAGAGAAAGACTTCAACAAAAAGTTGACTACTTATATGCAATGTTTCATAAATTTGAAGACTGGTGTTAGAATCATAAAATTTGAGAGGTCTGTTTGATTTAATGAGTAGTTATGAATAACCATACTACCTTTCATTTTTATGGAAATGCTTTTATAATAAAATGAAAAGTATCCATTCTGATTCCTATCTTCCAAGAGCATTCAGTATGTAAAATCATGCTTGGAGAACTGAAAACTGTCTACTTTTTCAGATGTACACAGGCCTGTCTTGGTGATGAAGAAAACTCTTTATTTTCAAAGAGAATACATATTTAATAGAAAGGAAATCCTAACAAGTCATTAAATAATCACTTATGTTCTAATCAGCTAATTAGCCACTAATCTTCTTAAGACAATGATTTTATTCTATATATCCCCGAAATAAAAATCCTAGCTTATTGAATAAAGTTAAATAGAAAGAAATCATCACACTTTTAAAATCTTTTTTTTTTTTTTAATTTTAAAGATTTTATTTATTTATTCATGAGAGAGACAGAAGGAGAAGCAGGCTCCACGCAGGGAGCCCAATGTGGGAGTTGATCCCAGGTCTCCAGGACCAGGCCCTGGGCTGAAGGTGGCGCTAAACCGCTGAGCCACCCAGGCTGCCCACACTTTGAAAATCTTGATGGAGATTTTAAAGTAGAGAGCATGGGAAGTGCTGGCAATCGGTTAATCATTTCATTACTTAATATAATTAATATATTTTACATATGTTTTTATTAACTTCTGCTGTTTTCCTAATTGTTATAAACATTTTTGGAATTATAAGAAGGCAGTTTCTCTTTTCTAATCAATAATTTCCTCCTACTTAGAGCTGTATTTGACATAAAGCCTGATACCACAGATGAAGACAGAAACTGCAAATTCTTTAAAGAATGGAATTCGTCCAGGGTAACTTCAAGAGAATCTGATATTTAGTGAATGTGCTCTGACTAATATACAAAACAACTCATAAAAATGAAATATGAATTCAAAATTTCAATCCTTGTGGGAGAACCTCCATATCTGGTATCCTTCATTGATACCATTATTACAACAGAAAAAGAGTCAGATATTACATTCTTAGTCTCTTTTACCCAGAGAATTTTCAGAAAATGTATAACCAGATTTTCAATCAGTGACTACTTGCATTCAAACACCTTAGCAGTTTAGTGGTGAACAAGAGGGTCAAGGACAATTAACAAGTAATTGTAGATGCTCTTAGAATAACTAAGGTGTAAACTCAGCATTTTTTCTAAGTGGGTACCAAGAGGACTTTAGGCGGCTGGGTGTCAGAGAATATTTCCTTGATGTAGTGAAATTTGAGGAAGAAAATTAAAGAATGAATAGGAACTAGCCAGGAAATTATGTGGTGGAACAGCATTGCAGATTGAGGAAAGTGTGTGAGCATCCAGAGACTAGGGTACATTTAAAAATATTAAAGAAGGGCAGCCCCAGTAGCTTAGCAGTTTAGCACCACCTTGGCCCAGGGCATGATCCTGGAGATCCAGGATCCAGTCCCACATTGGGCTCCCTGCATGGAGCCTGCTTCTCCCTCTGCCTATGTCTCTGCCTTTCTCTCTCTCTCTCTCTCTCTCTGATAAGTAAAAGAGAAAAAAAATAATAATATTAAAGAAATTTAATATACTAGGGCATAGTGAACAAAGGGAAAATGTATATTGTAGAGCAGGAAAAGGTCAGATAGGCTAGGAAGTCAGAACTTCATCTCGAAAGCAACAGGAAGCCATTAAAAGGCTTAAGGGAAAGGAGTGACAATAAAGTTGGCATTTTAAAAAGATTTCTGCCTGGATTATGGAAAAGAATAAGAGTTGCAGTCAGACAGGGACATATAGATACAGATAATATAGTTAGAAAGTTTGGAATGAGTTTAAAGGAGAGATTGTTACTTTGACTACAATGTTAGAAATGGTGATACAGGGAAATGGAAAATTACTGAAACTTCTGGCACTCGAATTTACATGATCTGGTAGTCTTGACAATTGGGATGAAGTTGTAGTGGATCTAAAATAAGGTGATTCCGTTTCCTGATAAGGGTATAAATCATAGATATAAAAATAATACAAATGTGATTAAAACTTCTATTTTAAATTTATTTGAATTTCTTACATTTACCATGCTATGATTCTGGCTTTCCCATCCTAACCAAAAAGGGTCAGAGAGAGAGAGAGTTATACTTGATGTTTTCACTTCCATTTCTTACTTCCACTCACTCTCAAGTTATTGCAATCTATTTGTAATAACCCCTAATCCTGACATTTCTATACATACTCCAATGAAACCATTTAAAGCAAAATCACCAAAGCCTTTACTAAAGCTAAATCCAGTGGACACTTAAGCTTACCTCTATTTAGACGTCCCAAACATTTCAGGGATGAAAGTATGCCTTACAATTGTTTTTTCTTTAAAACTCATGTATTAGTAGTATTTCTCTAAAATGAATACAATAAAATAATGGAAATAAAAGATGAAAGAAAAAGAGAAGATATTTGAAATTAAAATTATCTCTATGAATTTCAGGAAATATTTAAGAATGTAAGAGAAATGTAGGAGAATGTAGAGAAAATGTAAAGAATATACATAAATGTAAGGGAAAATGCAGACTAGATATATGAAATAAATAATAAGAAACATAGATCATATCCAGCATAAAGGATCAAATGCAAAGGCTCAAGATCCAAGTAGAGAATTTCAACCCAAGAATTCTATATGTAGTCAGGTTATCAGCTGAGTTTAAGAAACATTTTCAGACAAGAAAAGATTCAAGAAACTTATATCTCATTTAGTATTCCTTAGTGGTTTACTTGGGGATTGACTCCCACAATATGAATAAATAAACCAAAAGAGAAACATAGGCTCTGAAAATAGGGAACTCAAACAGGGATATTATAAAGGGAAATCCTACTGGATATCAGCTAGGATAGGGATGCTGGAAGAAAATTTCTTGTGCAAAAAAATAAAAATCATTAAAAATCCACATAACCAAAGGAAATGCCATCAAATGCTGTACTTGACATTGTGGTAAACAGTCAGAGTAATGCAAACACTGTATGGTTTGATAGGTTCAATTGCAGTACAAAATTATAATCCACCTATATACTGTAAAAGTAAAGATGACAAAAGTTAAAAAGTAGAAATGAAAGAATAATTTGTTACATTTCATTTGGTAAATTTGTCTAGAGTTCTCTGAACAAGCTACAGAGATATAAATATGTAAAGTTGCAAAGGAAACCAAAGGAAGAATTAACACTAGGGACACAACTGCAGAATGAGAGAGAAAGTGAGAAAATAGGGGTGGCTGTTAGTGGCTAACACTACTTTTCCATGGTGAAAAGTCAAAAAATGTTGCCATAATTAACCCACTTAAGAAAAAGAAACAAGTGTATTACTTAGCAATATAGACAAAATACCTTTTGAAAGTGGTAACATGGGAAGAGTGAGTGAGTTTAATAATGGAATGTTGTCTTCATTATATGTATTAAACGACATTTTTAGTATCATGTTTGTGCCATTCCCTTTATGTATATTTTAATTGCACAGAAAATTTTGAAAATAAAATTTCATTAGAATTTTAAATGGCAATGATGTTATAGTCTCTTTAATATTTTTAAAGATTTATTTATTTATTTTAGAGAGAGGGAGGAGCAGGGGAGGGCACTGAGCACAGTGCCAGGTGTGGGTCTTGCTGTTACTACCCTAAGATCATCACCTGATCATCACCTAAGATCATCATAGTCTCTTTAGATCTGATGGGATGAACTGCTGATTTTATATATTCAAGAAAAAAATTATATTTGCAACTTTGTTTTTCCAAAGTCCCTTCCTCAGTGACTATTTTGAGTATCAATCATCTTTCGCATATAGTGTAGTACTGCAATTAACAGAAACTTTTCCATTTTATCTTTCTTTTTTGAATTTGTCATCTTATATGTAACTTCCAATACCTCATTGATTCCATTATCTGCCTACGTCTAGGTGTCTTTTTCAATGAGTAACTTATTATTTTTATTCTTCACATCATAGGCAGGTCACATTTTCATTCAATTTTGCAAGTCTTGTTAGGTATGAGGGAAACAGACAAAAAGAAATAGCTCCTATTTTCAATAAGTATTATATTCTAACAAAGATAATTATCTAATTCCCAAATTCACTGGTTATGGTACAATACCTCTTTTCTTATAATATGCTCCTTTTGAGTACCCCGTACCCCTACATTGCCCCTTGAAACTTGGTCCTTCTTGGCTGAGTTGAGTTTTTTTGGTTCTGTCCCATCTGGCTAGTTAATCTCAGTTCCCTTAACTTGATCAATTTCCATGATTCATCTGCTTTTAAAATGTAGGTTCCACTTTTTTTTTTTTTTTAATCTATTTGACACATTCTCCCTTGGTGATCGCTTAGTCATTGACTTTGTGTATTTTTTTCTCTTCTAAGTGCCTGACCTACATATAAGCATTAGGATGTGCCCTGGACATCGTAAGCTTGACTTATTAAAACTGAAGTTCCTTTCTGTCCCCTATACTCACTCAAATTGCTTCCTTATGTCCTAAGATAACACAAAACTTGGCATTAGTGTAGGGTAGGCTTGTTAAAACACAGACTGCTAGAATTTGTAATTCAGAGTTTCTGATTCTGTAGGTCTGGGGTGAAAACTTCAAATGTGCATTTCTAACAAGCTCTCCAGTGATACTGGTGGTTTATATGCATCCTGACTGCACCTTGAAAACCATTGGCAGACAGCAATCAGCTAATATTTGTTAGATCAATAATTATTATAAATTGATTAATGTTTGAAATATATAATATAGGTTCAAAAATCAAATTCAACTGTATGTTTAAGTGAAAAATATTCATAGAACTTCAGTCTGAAAGAGCAAAGAAATTCATTTGGTGTAGTAGTTTCTTACTGTAGTCTAATAAACTAAAGTCTAAAGGGATTAAATGATTTGTATGAGGAAAAATAACTAGATTCAACCAATTCTGACTTTCCATAAAAATAACTTTATATGTAACATTTGTATTTAGCTAATTAAGGATTAGTTTTCTAATTCAAGATAGATACTGAGCAGATTTCTTGTTTCTCTAGATGAATAGGCCTTTGCACATAGCCATAGATCTCATAAAAATGAACTGAAATACTACTAACTTGTAATGCTGTCTCCCACACCCACAGAAATGCATGCAAAGGGCAGAGAAATCTAGTATCCTGGTTAATTTTAAAGATACTCACCAATCCAAGCAGTGTTTGGGCAAGCAATTTTTTGAGAAAAATAAACAGAGATTACTTGACCCCTACTGATCCTGAAACAAGTTGTGTCCTTTATTTGTCTAGAACTGTCATCAATGCAGTAAGTATTAAAACTGAGGCAGTCCTGTGCTCTTAAGCTGTTTTATTGTTTTCCCAAGTTTGAATGTTTAACAGGATTCACAAGACTTTACTCATATGAGGCTTTTGTTTAAAGGCAAAGGATACAGTGCTTTGGAGAAAGAGGATGCAGACATGCATCAAAGACCCAAGAGCCTTTCCCCAGCATGATGGGCTTCATCTTTAGGCATGTGGAACATGCAGAGTTTCTGACTTGAGCCACCAAAATCTGTGCAAGAGCCTTGGATTGGCTTCAGGAGCTCAAAAACAAAGTTCTCAGTAGCTCTTTAAATAAGTCAAAATAGTCAAACCAGATAGACTGGTTGCAAATCATTAGTGCAAATGTTAAACTTAGGGTTTAGGTCTGGGTGGAGGCTCAGACCCTAAACAATACATCTAATATCCCACTGCCCTCTTTTTTTGGCTAAGAGTAAAAATCAGATGCACAGGTGTCTCTAGAAATAAAGGTAGAGCTTTTCAACCCAGGTGCAAATCAATTTTATCCTACACAACAGTCTCTTAGAGGTCACTGAAACTTCTTACTTTCAGACCAGCTGCATGAGGGATCAAGCAGACAGTTACCCAGGTCTCTAGAAGTGGGTTACCAAGATTAGGTAGGCATATAGATTCGAGTTCTTCAGGAAGAACTAACCAATCTTTCTCAAGTACATGCTAGAAGCCACTTATACACAACGACAGTGACAGCATTGGTGCCTAAATTTAAAATCCTTAAATCATAATCAAGTTGCTTCAGAGAGAGATATATTTAGGCCTGCAGGCTTTAAATACTTGGGGGACAGTCTGGTGACCGAATAAAGGAAGTCTCATGACAAAGTTGTATTTCCTTTAAGGATACTAATCTCCAAAAGGGAATATCTTAAAAATAAGAATGTTCTGTGAAAGGAAGGTATGTACAAAAAAAAAAAAAAAAAATGAAGAAATGTCATAGGTTGCTGTTTCTGGTTAGATATATGTGCTATTGAGTACTAATTACAGCTTTGCTAATTACAGACAAGGAATTGGGGACCTCTATCTTCTAGTAAAAGCTAAGTTATCAGGAAAAGATGTGAGAAAATAAATTTCCATGTGTTCTCCAAAACACATCAAATGTGTTTTGTTTAAGAGAAGAATCTTATTCCAGTATGTTTATCCAATTCTGGTGCCTACTTTTTAATTTGTATTCAGTTTTATCATCTGTACAATGAAACTCATTTGGGGGGGCTCTAATTAATTTTTTCAAAGTATACACTCATGACCACCTGCATTTGCAGCACCAAGGAAATATTTCTCAAACTTAAATGTGTATGGGTCATCCTACGATCTTTTTTTAACATGTAGACTCTGATTTCATAGGTCTGGAGTAAAGCCTGAAACTCTTCTAATAAGTTCCCAGTTAATTTCTACGTGCCTTTTTGAATACTAGGAATTTATTTTCAAAGTGTGTATATGTGTGTGTGTCTAAATTCACAAAAGTAGATACATCAAGGGAATCAACCTCAGGAGTTAAGTCTGAAAATCTGCATTCCCAAATGCCAACCTCACCCCAAGTTTTATAAACAATCAAGTTTAAGAACTACTCGGTTAAGTGAATTTAACATCTGTTAAGTTTTAGATATAAAATTACATGGATCTAGTCTCACCCTGATACTCTCTTAAGTCCTAAATTAAAGAGTGACATATACTTTATAGGGCATCTGTGTTGCTTGAGTATAAGACTTGGAGACAGCTGCCAAGCTCTCTGTCACTAAATTCAAATTTTAATTAGGTCTGACCTTTTGCTGTAAGGTCTAAGATAAAACCTTTTTTTTCTACCCAAATTTAGGAGATTCTGTATCCAGATGAGGGGCCAAACCTCAACTTCATACTTCTTTTATAACAGAGCTAAACAAAAATATTCCAAAAAAATAACCTCACATTTTTTTTTCTTGTCCCATCACTGGCTTTTCTGGGGTGACACTCTTAATTCATTCTGAACTGCTTTCATGCCCCTCCTCATCTCAGTTCTTTACAGGAAATGTTTCCCTAAAGAAATTCCTCCCAGAGTTTGTGAGGCAGAGTAAATACATTATATCCTTGTACATTGTTTCCTTCCTCTCAAAGGATTTTTTTCTTTTCATTTGTTATTCAAATGTCACTGAATTTGGCACAACCAAGTAACGTGATGATTCCTCATACAGTCTAACAATGTTTTCTAATTCCCTTTTTCCTTTCCTCACAGTACAAACAAGTGGAACAATACATGTCATTCCATAAGTTACCAGCTGATATGCGTCAGAAGATACATGATTACTATGAACACAGATACCAAGGCAAAATCTTTGATGAAGAAAACATTCTCAATGAACTCAATGATCCTCTGAGAGAGGTAAGATTTGTAGTCCTTGATCCCCATGGTATATGGTCATGGCTTTTTTTTTTTTTTTTTTTTTTTTGTTGTTGTTGTTGTTGTGGTTGTGGCAAATCTTCAAGTCCATGTTATGACACTACACAGAATAAATGTTGATACATATTTGATACATATTTTTTGCCTTTATTCTCCCATATGTTCTCCTGTATACAGACTTATTGAAATTATTGAAAAAAAGTACTGGAAAATTGTTCTTCTAACTATGATTGTCAGAACAGTTTTATCCTCTGTATC
This sequence comes from Canis lupus baileyi, assembly GCF_048164855.1. NCBI lineage: Eukaryota > Metazoa > Chordata > Mammalia > Carnivora > Canidae > Canis > Canis lupus. The sequence continues at coordinate 65,852,376 of NC_132841.1, forward strand.
CCTAGTTATGAGTCCTTCATGTGGCCTCAGTGTCTACATCTTCCACTCTGTCTCTCATATTTACTAAACTGTTTCTGTATCTTCTTTTTGATTTCTCCTCCCATGTTCATTTCACCTGTTTATTCCTTAGGCCCTGATTACAGACTAACCTGACTTGTTCAAGTAATTCGTTTCCTCCTATTTCCTCATTAAAACACTTCAACTTTGGTAATCACCCCTCCCTAGAATTCTTCTCTCTGCCCAGGAGAATGTTTTGATCAAACATCCTAGACAAAAAGAATTTTGGCTTGATTGTATTTCTTACAGTGCTTTTCCCTTCTTTCTTTTACTACCAACCTTCTCAAAAGATTTCTGTGTAATCATTACATTGTGGTTTGATCCCCACTTCTTTAGCAAAATCATTTCCTGGAAAGTTATCAGTGACCTGTTACTCATCAAAAAACCTTTATCTGTCAGCTCGTATTGGTACTTTTTAAGCTGTTAACAAAACACACATCCTGAATCTCTTTTTTGGGTTTCCTTGACCCTGAACCATAACTAAGCCGTTGGCTTTCATTTCTGAATTTGTTTTTTTTTTATTTATCTTTTTTCTTGCACCTTAATTCTATAAATTTTGAGCTCTAAGTTCTTGCTAATATGCTGTTTTCTTAAAATCTACATGATTTTCCCCTAACCCTATATATGTGTGTGTGTGTGTGTGTGTGTGTAGTAAGCTATATAATAGTCATTATCTTCCATTACTAAACCATTTTTCTTTTGAAGTCTCTCAGCAAATGTTTTAGTCATTCTCTCAAGTCATTTTGAATGTAAAATTGTAGTCCTTTTTTGTTTTTTTGAATCTTTTTCTGTTTTTCCTGTCCAATCACCAAATGCAATCAATTCACTGCAGCAGTACATCCCACACCTGTGCCCTTGTTTCCCTTCCCACTGCTGTTGCCCGGACCTTAGTCCTCTCACATGGACAATTGGAACTGTCTCTTTAGTTTGTCTTCCAGCCTCTGGGCTGTTTTCTCTAACTACCATTTAAAACATGGCCGCCAGATTTTTTTTTTTTTTTTTTTTTTTTTTTTTTAATACAAGCTACTCATTTCTCTACTCAGTAACTTTCACTCTTTACATACAAAGTTAAATCAGATTTAGCCTCCCGAGGCTCATATTCCAGCCCTTCTGTGCTCTGATCCTGGCTAACTTTCCAGCTCTATCCTCCCTGCTGCTCTACATGTTCCAAAGTGGCCTACAGCCAAACTGTGCAACTTGCTGTTTTGCAAAAATCAATTATAATTTCTCACCTTACATCATATGTTTTTCAGAAATGTCTGTCATCTGTTAGCAAAACCTAGTTCAAATAATATTTCTTTATTTATTACTTTTGCTTTTCTTTTCCAGGCTAGGTTTCATTTCTCTTTTCTCTGACCCCTAATGAGCAGAGTCCACAACTCTTGTGTTCCCCTTATCCATTCTGTCTATGCTATCATTAGTGTTTCTTATTTGTCTTCTCCTCTTTTGTCTTGAAAGTTTCTTAAAAGCAAAGGCTTATTTATAGTTTAACTTTTTTTGAAATTCCTAGTACATGTAGCATATATTAAATGTTGAATAAATATTTTCATTGCAACTAATGTCCTTACCATTTATAACCATTCCTAAGATTCTACATGTTTTAAAAGTTATTGGAAAAAAATTTTGAGCCTTAAACTACCAGTTAAAAGTTTGTCAATATAGGAATCAAAAATCTTCTCTACAAAATTATTTTCTTTACAAATACCTCAAATAACAATGTCATAATTCTTTTTGACTTTGGGAAACACAATTCATACTTCATTTTTGTTGTATTTTTTTAAATAAAATAATGAATAATTTTAAAAAATATCTATCAATATGCTTTGCTTTATCTCTTTGTTGGATTATAGAATTTGTTTTAAACTCAAATCCCCTAGGGTGCCTGGGTGGCTCAGTCCATTAAGCATGGAACTCTTCACCTTGGCTCAGGTCATGATCTCAGGGTTGTGAGACCGAGCCCTGTGTTGGGCTCTATGGGGGTGTGGAGCCTGCATAAGATTCTCTCTCTCTCTCTTCTTCCTCTACTCTCTCTTTTTCTAAAAAAATAAAATAATAAATAAATAAATACATTAATTAACTAATTAATTAATTAATTTAAAAAAATTCCAAATCCCCTTCATTGAAAGGCAGAGGATGAGGAGCTGGAACCAGGCTGGGTTCTCAAGGGGTTAAAGGGGTTCAAAGGCAGGATGGGAGAGACCATAACATGGAGACAAAGGTAATCCAAGAGATAGTATCAGAGATTAAGACTATCAAAAGACAGGAAGACACTATATAACTAAGGATATATTTCAAAGAAACAGGGAAATGTTATGATTCCTGCATAAAATGTCATTGAAGGAATACAGAAAGCCAGGAGAAAAGTGAGTGTAAAAGCCCTAAAATTGCATGCTTAAATGAGAAGCATTCCTCTGTGCTGAAAACGCAGTGTAGTATAAAATCAGGTTACCAAGAACATTTTTTTAATCATGTGTATTTTATTAACTACCCTTCCTCTTGCCACACATTAATTTACTCTGATCTTCAATAGAAAAAAAGTGCAGTTTTCAGTTTTACCCCTACACCTATCCACAGCCAAATGAAACCATATGTACGATTTCCTTAATTCCTACAACTCTTCAGTCACTAAATTATGACCAATGTTTTTCATCATATTTTCAAATACCAATGTTTTTCATCATATTTTCAAATACCATAATTCAGTCTCAGCATCTTGTAATTCAGCATCTGAAGTGCACTCCCAACTTGTCTCCCCACCTGTGAGTGGGGAGTTTGCTTGAACGCATACCATCACACAGCCACCATATTGATTAGTATAAAACACAAGTTTGACAATTCTACTCTCTTCCTAGAACCTGATCATGCTCTCTCATCTCCTGCAAGAAAAAGTCCAACTTACTTGACATGTCATATGAGATGCTCCATGCCCTGCCTTCATCTTTAGTTTTTTTTTCATTAATACTTCATCAACAGGGAATTGTTCATAATTTTCTGGGGAAAAGAAGAGTGCCGTTCATTGCCTCATTGCTTTTCCTCATGCTACTCCCTCTGTCTTCACGCCTCTCCGTTCAGCTTATATTCCACTTCCCGTTAAGCACTCTTAACACACAGGAACTTCTTCATAAATTTTCCCTGACCACTCTGTCTCTCACGTTGTATTTACCATTTGTCAGTTTATTGTTTATCTCTTTTAAGACTATGAGCTTCTTGAGGCTAGAGACTATGCTTTTATCTTTATATTTTTATTCACAGGTTATAGTAGGAACTCAGTAAGTATTTACTGAGTGAATGGCCTTTAACAGAATTATGAATGAAAAACAGAGTAAGAGTTGTGACTACTTAATAAAGTTAAAGATTTTGTAAGTGGAATCATTAAATGCTCAGACACTTAACACCTTAGAAGGTGAAAACAATGTTCTCTATTTGTTCCTTGCATTTCAGCCTTTGCTCGTCTGGCATCAGAATCATGCAAAAGCCTACACTTAATATTATATCAAGTTAACAAGACATTATTAGAAGGGTAACAAGTAGAATAAGAAAGAAAGAAAATACATAGCAGAGAGATAACAGGAGTCATTATTTAAATGAAGCTTGAACCTAAAAAAGCCAGATATTTTCTGAAGAAAAGTTCAATAAAAACAAGAAATATATCTTGCTCCCTATTAAATTGGAGTATTACGTACTTACTGTAGTAAAGTCATAGTGGTAGATCCCAAGAAATCTTTTTAACTTAGAAGTTAAGGCATCAACTTGGCAAAGGCATATTTTGGTCAGTGTTGTGCTGCTTGAAAGTATCTAGAAAGTATCTAGTGTATCTAGAAAGTACCTGGTGCAGAGAAGACATTGAATGACTGATACCATAAATGCCAAACAAGTGAACGTAGAATACTCAACATGCAGAAGGTGGATTATTTGATATGTATTTTGTGAGTAAAGGTAAAAATATAAGATGTGCATGGTATACACACACACACATGCCATATATAATTGCTAATCATATGTTCAATTTTGAGTCAACCACCATTTTATATTGCAACAAGACTTTTAATTTAAAATACTTCATTGTGTAGAAGACCTATTTTTATGAAAATATGTAGCCTAATTTGAGATGTTCCTGTATACTAAAGAGCAGTGATTTCTGCTAACACAGGTCTGGGTACTTAGGAATATACAGAACTGAAAGGTAAGTCAAATCTTCAGACTCTCAAAAAACATATGAAAAAGATCTATTGTTTAAAAATATAAAATGCAATGTTAAGGAATGTGAATATTACTCTAGATTCATAATAAATTAAGCCCATATTATACTTTATCCATTTATATCCCAGCTTTTTTTTTCAATGTGTCTGAATACTTTTTAATATGAAGACTCCCAAAGACGTAAAATGGCAGAAGGAATTTCACTTGCATGACCTTTGAAAGCTCTTACAAGAATCTCATACAGTCCATATGCAAATTAATTCTATTAGTAGATACTATAAAGACACTACATTGAATGCACTCTTCCATTTCTATTTCTGTGGCATAAATTAGGTTTATAGTACATACATTAATCTTTTCTTATGTTGGGGACAAATTGCTGATATGCCTTCAACAAATATCTGATTCATTCTTATTGTTCCTGTTTCTCTAAAAAAGGCACCTTCTCAAAGAGGCCTTCCTGAGAAGTTTACCTAAATTAGTTCTCTTGAACTCTTTTCTCCATTCCATAAGCCTTTTTGTTGTGTACACTGTGTTGTCTTGGATCCAAGAAGACAAGAACTTTGTCTTTCTTGATTTCCACCATAACTTCAGTCCTTAGTATATACTTAATGATTACTTATTGGATAAATAAGTACAGAGAGTTTGGATCTCACACTTCACAAATCATCTCAAGGAATCATTGATTTGAACTCAAAGAGAGCATTTTATCAATAAAACAGTGGTATTTGTGTAGATAAAAAGTGATGCCCAGAACTATGAAGTACTCTGGCCATAGAATTTTCCTAATATCACTTTCAATTATATTGTGAAAAATGTGGTTTCTCATGTGTAACAGAAGGATGCTGACACCTTTAGATTCCTCTGTGATTTTTTTTTTATTACTATAAGCCAAAATGTCCTATTTTACTTGTGGTTGTTTTTCTTTTCAGACTTTTTTTTTTTTTTAGACATTTACATTACTGATTTAGTACAATCAGGGTGAGAGAAGAGGAGATTTATTTTTTAAGATTTTATGTATTTATTTGAGAGAGAGAGCAAGTAAGAGAGACTACAAAAGGGAAGGAGAGGGAGAAGCAGGTTCTCTGAGATCACGACCTGAGCCAAAGGCAGACACTTAACTGACTGAGCCACCCAGGTGCCCCAGAAAAGGAGATATTTCAATAGAGTACCATTATAGAAGGTAAATAGATATTCTGTCCAATTTCTATAATACAGTAACATCAATGGAATAGACAATACATCTTTTATATTCCATATCAAGTCTTCCCAGACAATTCTAGAGTGGAACCAGTGTCCAGGCCTAACCCAAGTGTGGACACACAGCTTCATCTGTGACCCTGAATTGTCTACCAAATAGTGAGGTGGCTCACTATTTCAGTTTGGATAGGGAAACTAGCCTTTTGTTTCATGAGCTCTGGCCCCATTAGAATTGTCAGCATTTTGAGAAGTAATTGTAAAATCATCTTAAAAACCTGTCATTTCACTATGAACTAAAATACTTGGACCAGAACAATTATAATATTCTGAGAAAAATCTTGAAGATGGTTCTCAGAAACTTGGCACTGTAAATTAAAGCTCTTATTTTATGCTGTATGTTTTCATTATCTACAATTTTCAATCTTTATTCCTCTGTGGCTGTATCAAGTCAAAATTTTGAGTCTGCAAAACCCAAATTAATCTCTAAAAACCTTTCCATACTCCAGTTGTTATTTTCCTTGCTCTGCCTAGAAATAACTTTTCTTTCTTCTTCCATTCACTTATAGTATGCTCCTATTTTCCCATAGCTGCTCAGAAGTATCCAGTTTTATTGTTTTAAACTATTCAGTTTAAATTCATTTTATGATACTCTCAGTGCCATTAATAGTCATTTATATCCTTTCAGTTGTACAACAATGAATTAGAAGCTGCTATGGAGGGGCTTTGCAGAATCATGGTTAAGAGTGCGGCCCTGGTTCTGTCAGCCACATTTAAATCCAGTCCCAATAAATAAATAAACAAACAAACAAACAAACAAATAAATAAATAAATAAATAAATAAAAATAGATGCATAAATCCAGTCCCACAACTTACTGTATGTGTGCTTGGGACCGACCATTTAGTAACTTGTATGTATTTCATTTTCCTCATTTTTTAATGTGGATGATGGTGGTAATAACTACCATGTAGAGTTGTTATAAAGATTAAATGAGCAAAAAATATAAAAAAATAGAAATGCATTGGCACACACTAACGTGCACAGTAAAATTTAATTTTTGATATTTCTAAGATTCAATGAAGACTCTGATTAAGTCCCAGCTCTTGTGGCTCTTGCAGCTTAGTGAGAGACAAAAATTTAAATAATTAATTATAACTGCATGTAAGTGCCATGAGCGGGTCAGACAGAGAGTGTTAGGCCACACATAGGAGAGACAACAAATCCAACCTTATCATATGTCTCCTTCTTTCTGGAATATATTCAAACAATCTGCTGATAAGATCTTACTTCATTTTAACAGCCAGCTTTCTGGAGACAATGTCTTAGCATCAAAATTTGGCATTAAAATGTTAGGATCATGAGACCTATGAAAGCTTTAGCAAAAGCAGGCAGTGTATTTAAAACTAAAAATCCAATTAGAAAAACTCCGTGAACTATCCCCCTCTGCTTACTGAGAGAGAGCCTGTTGGAATGTGTACAAAGTAAAGAGGTCTATTTTTAACATGATCAGATTTATACTTATTCGATTAGAGCAAAATGGCAAACTTAACTGTCAAGGAAGAGGTTAATGCCCTTCTGAGCCTGTCTCCAAAGTTCAGAACTGATCTATTTTTAAACAATGGAGTGTGAAGAGCCATGGGCTGAAAATAGGTACAGATCATGTGTCCCAGTAGAATATAGGACGTCAGTATATTTCATTTTCACAGAACATGAATCGGGCTGAGAGTATCATACTGTCCTTCTGACCTTTAATTTGTTGAATAGACTGTTAGAGAAGAAAGCATAATTTGCATGCATATTTACTTTGGGCAATTCTGAATCATTTTTAAAATATATACTTGTTGATTTTTAAAAACCCTCTAAAATGTGTTTAGTTAAGATTACCTAAAACAGGCTAGAATCATAGAATTCTAAAGTTATACAAGGATCTTATAAGTTATCAGATATTCATGTAACAGGCACAGTAACAAAAGACTAGAAAAACTTTAACTGGCCTGGTCTTGGTCACATTGCTTAACAAAGAAATTGAGTTTTTTTCTTTCTCTATGTGTGTATTTTCCCTTGCAAAGTTAGCATCTAGAAAACAAATAGACAAACATTTATCAATTTTTTTGATGTGTGCGAAACATTGATCCAGGAATGATGGGAAGGTAAATTATAAAATATGGCTTTAGTCTCAAAGTGCTTACCATATGCTTGTGGAGAGACAAGATATAAATACATGGGAAAAAATAAGCTGTGAAAAAAAAAGTTAAAGTACATTACTAAAAATACAAGAAATGTAAAAAGTTCACGTAGAGTTAATTGCCAGAGGAAAGCTGACACACTACATACTGAAATTCTAAATGGATTGAAGACTTACATGTACAACCTGAAGTCATAAAACTCCTAGAGGAAAATACAGGAAAAAAGCTTCTTAATGTTGATCTTGGCAGTGATTTTTTTTTGGATGTGACACCTACAGCACAAGTGACAAAAGCAAACATAAAACATAAATAAGTGGGACTACATGAAACTAAAAAGCTTCTGCACAGTGAGAGACACAATCAGCAAAGTGAAAGAACCTATGGAATGGGAGGAAATATTGCAGACCACACATCCGATAAGAGGTTAATATCCAAAAGATATAAGGGATTCAACTCAATAGCAAGAAAATAAGTAGTCCAATTAAAAAATAGGCAAAGTATGTGGAGAGACTTTTTTTTTTTTTCCAAAGAAGATATTCAAATGCCCAACAGCTATGTGGAAGGGTGCTCAACATCATTAATCATCAGGGAAATGCAAATTAAAGCCACAATGAGATCTCACTTCCCATCTGTTAGAATAGCTGTTAGTAAAAAGACCAGCAAGTGCTGGTCAGGATGTGGAAGGGATATCAAGGAAGAGGAGTGGAGAAAATAAATGTGTTATTATAATGAGGGAGAGCCAGACCAACTGGGCCTTTTCCTTGATTTTTTCAAACATCGTTCATTACTTCCCTCCCGACCACCCACCAAGCTTTCCCTAGTGGCATTGTTTGTTTCTAGGACTTCAAAAATTAGTTCCATGCAACTTTTATATAATTCCACTTATATGAGGTTCCTGAAATAGACAAATTCATAGCAACAGAAATTAAACAGAAGTCACTGGGGAATGAGAGGAGAGGGAAGGGAGGATTATTGTTTAATGGTTTCCAGAGTTTTGTTGAGAATGATGGAAGAGTTAGATGTGGTGGTGGTCAAACAGCATTGTGAACATACGTGTGGACTGCACACTTAGGAATGGTTGATACTATAAAATTGTTAATTGAAAATTAAAAATAATAAAATAAAATAAATAAAATTAATTAAATTAATTAAAATAAAATAAAATAAAAATAAAATTGAAAATTGAAAATTTTCAAAATTAATCTTATAAAATAGCACCCAATCTTGTATCCCTGGTTTGGATCTTTAGAGCCACTTCCACCTGCCAGAACTCAGAGCTGTTGAAGGGTCTGGGTTGTGTCCCATGTCACTTCAGAGTGACCCTCACTGGATCATGAATATATCTTGCTGCTGCCACTCCCTCACTTTGGGAGCCAGGGTTCCCCTGTGTCTTGGCAGATAATTAGAAGGGGGCAGCTTCCTTCTTCCTGCCACACTTTACCAGCCTAACTTGTTCTATTTGTTTGCTAGGGCTGCCCTAACAAAATACAACAGACTGTGTAGCTCAAACAACAGAGATGTATTTTTTCACTCTTCTGCAAGCTACAAGTTTGAGATAAGGTGTCAGCAGATTTGGAGTCTTCTGAGACCTCTCTTTTCGGCTTACAAGAAAGAGTAAGCCTTCCTCCAATGACCTCTCATGTTTTGTTTTGTTTTGTTTTGTTTTGTTTTGTTTTGTTTTGTTTTCTGTGCTAACGTATCTCCAGTATCTGTTTCCTCTCCTCATAAGGACACCAGGAAGGCTGGATTGAAGCCCACCCTAATGAATTCATTTTAACTTGATTTCTTCTGTAAAGACCCTCTTTCCAAATAGGGTCACATTCCGAGGTACTGGGAATTAGGATTTCAGCATATGCATTATGTTAAGCCCATAACACTTGCCAACACATGCAGTGCTCCCTGCAAGTTTAACTAATGTTAACATATAAATGAATATTTAATGCATTTTAGGATGCCTGCCTGGTTTTAGAGCCTGGCCTGATTTCCTCATGTCCTTTGTACATGTTCATATACTATTATACACGGATTATTTCTATCACTGTTAATGATAAAATCACTGTTAACAATAAAAATGAATTTATGTGGATTGTATTTTAAATTCTCAAACATAGGGTCTTATCATATTCTCCAAACACCTCTCAGGATTGTCTTCTATTTCACACTACTATCTGCTGGTTCTGTTTTAATAATATTTTTTAGTTCAGCATATTTCTGGACATCTGTCTGCTTTTTTTGCTGTTCACATCAGTCTGTGTTTACCAAGTCAGATAGGCTTATGATGCAAATTATTCTTACATCGTGCTTATAGCTTGCAGGCCACTGGAGCTGCATTCTATTGGAGTTTATACAAATTTTTACAGGGCTTCAGCCTAGAATACCACACAGCAGGGCTGAGATACAAAGTCTCCAGTGAACACGTATGTTGTTAATATACACAACTCCTTGATTTAGTTTGTTTGGTCTGTTTCTACCTCTTTTTCTTTGCTTCATAATCATAATCAGATTTAAATGAAAGTTAAGAGAATTTTCTGTCACTTGCTATCATTCTGCCTGGTATCTAATGGAGCAATATGTCTCCATGTACTAGGAAGGCAAATCAATGGGACGATGCTAAGACTAAATTAATTTCAAACTTCATTTGCATTCATATTGTAAGGCTTAAATGTGATTTAATGCCTCAAAACCAAATTAGATGCATATGAGAACTGAAACAACAGACATCAAAATGTTTGAATTTGTCCATCCAAAAATATGTCTTGTTCTGATCTACCCTTCACAAGCAGTCAGATTTCATTTAAGCCACTTCATCATAATTGGCCATTTGTATATGCAGAGATCTTAGGATAATTACCTTTAACATAATCTGAAGGGACTATTAATCTAGCAACTAATGATAGAGCTGGATTTCAAAACAAGTAAACAAAAAAATGTCAGTATTAAAGAGGCCATTGCAGACTACTTCTCTGTACCTCTTTTGGACTTTTCTTAATATAACTATGACTAATACAATATGAAATATCCTGTGGCCATTTAAAAAAAATAGCAATGAAGACCATGTCTCAAAATGGGAAATGTTTTATATTATAAAAATGAGGAAAAAGAGAAACAAATACTGAATGCATATTATGATTAAAAGTATATTAAGGTGCATAAAAATTGTCTTAAGGGAACACATAAACATATTAAAAGACTTATTAAGGTGATGAGAATACAGAGATTTCTTTCTTTTATATATTTTGAGATGTGTGTATATTCATTTCTTTCTGAGATTTTTTCAAATGCACCTCTTTGCTAATACAAAAATACTTGATTAATTTCTTCTTTAATGAAACGGAAAACTACAGTACACTAAAATTGAGGCATTCTATATTAATTCAGCAATCCTCCATTTTCTATTTCTAAACCCTTTAACTTTCCCAAAATACATGTTAAAGGCAAATATTCCTTAGCTTTGTAGTTTATTACATAGTTTTTGATATTCAAATTAGTTAGGAGTTGCAATTAAAGGTTTCTTTTAAGAAATAAGACAGGGCAGCCCTGGTGGCTCAGCGGTTTAGCGCCACCTTCAGTCCAGGGCATGATCCTGGAGACCCGGGATCAAGTCCTACCTCAGACTCCCTGCATGAAGCCTGCCTGTGTCTACCTCTCCCTCTCTCTCTCTCTCTCTCTCTGTGTCTCCATAAATAAATAAATCTTAAAAAAATAATAAATTGTAAAAAATAAGACAGATTATCTCAACTAGAGAAATACATTATCTTTCTTTTCTTTTTTTTTTTTTTTTAGAAATAGATTATCTTAAATATTCCCTAATAAGACATAGAAATCAAGGGAAATGCTTTCAGTTTAAGAAATTGAAGTGTACATAACTTGTTAGTCAATGTTTGGATAAATATTAAGGACATTTTTAAACATTAAGGTATGCCTGTATGGGACGGTTTTCTTACACATGCTGTCAATCATCTTGCAATTTAGAAGGCAAACCATCAGATCAATATAAGCCAGTTGGAGATGCTGAGGAAAATTGGTTTTAAATTGCCTCATGTGTTTCCTTCTTAAAAAAAAAAATGGAATGTGTATGTACAGTTCACCCTCCAAATTTATTATATCAATAGAGCAGCTTTATTGTAAGAATCCTTTATGTTATTCCTTGACTTTAACCAAAAAGGGAATTTCATTGACTCTGCCCTAAGAATATCTCATCACTTTCTTCTTTGGAATCTCTACACTCACCTTAACTTTGATTTTTAATAAATAATCCCCAACTCAACTTTTTTTTTTTAACCTGACTCAATATTCTTTTACTAAATTAAGCACTTGTTTAAAGCATTTGCTTCTTTGAAAGTATAGGCTATATATGGTCTGCACAATTCATTTGATCTTAACCAATATTGTTTTTTAGTATACCTTTAAGTTATAGTGGTAAAAAACAGGTAATGTTGAGTGAGTTTCATTAAATGCTTTACGTGTGCTAATTATCATAATCTATGATAGAATTTCTAGTGTTATCTCCATTTTACAGATGAGAAGATTAAGATTAGAAGAATCTGAGTCACTTTTGTATGGGCACAGAGCCATTTAGTTTTGGAATCAGGGATTGAACATGTGTGTGCACACACACAGAGAAAGAGAGAGGAGGCTAACCTATATTTATTTTACTACTTAGAACCATTTTATACTGAATACATATACATCTTCTTCCCTCAACTAGATGTAAACTTTTAGATATTTATTTTAGGAAGCATGGTTTCCAAACCTGACTGCTTATAACTTTGAGTGTGTTATTAAAAGTAGAGATTTTGAGCCATAACCCTTGGAGATGTAGCTCCAGATTCTTTAAATCAGAATTTGAGCCTGGTATTTTAGTAAAAAATACCATAAATATGTCCACAAGATTATCATCTTCCTACGAAGAGTAACAGGGTAGAGAACATCATCTTTGGCAGGTCATTGAAGACTTTTTTTTTTTTTTAATTGATGCTGTCTACATGAAATCCATGATGAGGGCAAGGATCCATGGAATAATCCTGAATAGTTTCTTTTATTTTCCAAGAAATAAAGGCATTGATTTAGATTTTTAAAAATAATTGCTGTAAAATAAAAACAGCCAAGTTCATAGCCATCAGTTTACTACCCCCCAATTAACAAATATTCATGTTGAACTTTCAAAATGTGTAAATTTCAAAAGAACAAATTTATGATTACACCAAAATCTTTAGGGTTTGTGGTAATTCCAGATATGTGCAAAAGCAAGATGGATTCTTAGAATCCACCCAAAACCTAAGTTAGAGAGCTGGGTTGCCCAGAAAGCCATGGCTATTCCTCTTGCAAGCATGTGCTCTTTGGCAGATTATTCAGTATCTTCTTTAAAATGAGGTAGTAATACTTAAAGTGTAGGATAATATTCTTTTATTTTTATTATGTTCGTTCTTAAAATTATCCCTGCCTTAAAAAAAAAGAAAAAGACAAAACTCTAACACATTCACTTACTCTAATTCTCACTAGTCCAGGCTACTGAACTTGAGAGGGGCAGGGATGGGCAACATCACCAGCACTCTTTTACAGGATGTTCTAGGTGATAAAGTATCAACTGATATATATTTGACTATATTTATTTCCTTATGTTTGAAGTTAATATAGAAGTCGAAAGGCTGGATGCCATTGGACATCTAACATAAGTTCTTAGAAGGAAGGTCTTGTGTGTTCTGCAAAGTCTAAAAATATAGTGTGTGTTGGGTGTAGGAATTTAGCAATGTAACAGCAGCTCTGTTTTGTTAAGATACTCTATGATTCATTATTATAATGATGGTAATTATATTTATAGCTACATGCCTAAAACATTTTAGAACTATCTTGTGTAGAATAAAATAACGCAGAATAGAGGAGAACTAAATGTTTCACAAAATGGAACTTTCCACAGTGATACTTAAATTATCAGTAAAGAATTTCAGTGCTTCAGGTTGCCTTAAAATATTACTATTTTTAAAATAATAATAAAAAATATTGCTTAAGCTTTCCCAGGGTCTCAGAGTTTGCATGATTCCTAAGTACTGATTTATGTGTAAAATAAATCCTTTGTGGGTTGCCTGGGTGGCTCAGTTGGTTAGATGTCTGCCTTTGGCTAGATCATGATCTCAGGGTCCTGAGATCGAGCCCCATTGGGCTCTGTGCTCAGCAAGGCGTCTGCTTGTCCCTCTGCTCCTACCAGCTCGTCTCTCTCTCTCTCTCTCTCTCTCTCTCTCTCTCTCAAATAAATAATCTTTAAAAAATTAATAAAAAATCCTTTGTGCAGCCAGGGGCATCTGGGTGACTCAGACAGTTGAGCATCTGCCTTCAGTTCAGGTCATGATCCCAGAATCCTGGGATTGAGTCCTGAATTGGGCTCCCAGCTCATCAGGAGTCTAATTTCCCTCTCCCTCTGCCTGCTGCTCCCCCTGCTTCTTGTGCTCGCTCTAGATCTCTCTGTCCAAAAAATAAAATCTTTTAAAAAATCCTTTGTGAAGTACGCTCTCTCTCTCTCTCTCTATATATATATATAATATACATTTAAACCATATTTAAATTATATTTAAACCATATTTAAATATATATACATATATATATGTATGTATATATATATATTTAAACCAAACTCTGTATATATAAAGTTAAACAAAAAAATAAATAAATAAATAAAAGATAACCCTGAGAGTGAAAAGGCAGGTCACAGATGGGGAGAAGATGTTTAGAATATATATCCCAACAAAGAACTCACGTCAAGACTATAAAAAGGACTCCAACAACACAAAAAAAAAAAAAAAAAAAATGGGGAAACCTTGACAGGGCATCTCACCAAACAGGATATTCATCTGATCAGTCATCCTATAAAGATGTGCCTAACAACAGTAATCACTGGGAAAAAGTAAGATAAAATTACAATGAGAAAGATTTTGTAGACAATAATATATGTCTGCATACCTACTAATGGCTAAAATTAAAGAGTGATAACATCAAATTTTACTATGGATGTAGGATAACTGGAACTTATATATTGTTTGTATGTGAAAAAAATAATACAATCATTTTAGAAAACTTTTGGTACTATCTACTAAAATTAAATATAGCTTACTTTATCATCCAGCAGTTCCAATATAAGGTAAATAAATATTCAAGAGAAATCAGTGATGGTGATCCACTGTGGAAAACAGTACAGAGGCCCCTCAAAAAGTTAAAAACAGAACTGCCTTACCATCCAGCAGTTGCTCTACTGGGTATTTACCCAAAGAATGCAAAAACACAAATTCAAAGGGATACATGCATCCTAGGTTTATAGCAGCATTATTTGCAATAGCCAGAGTATAGAAGAAGCCCAACTATTGACAAATGAATAGATAAAGAGGATATGGTGTGCATTTGAAAAATTCACTTAAGATTAGTGCACTTTATTCTGTATGACACTTGAAAAAATGACCTCTAGTCTGTGACTAAACAATGAACATAAATAATTCTGCTATATGTTAGGAAAACAAAATGAAGGACCACTGAAAAGGAAAGACTTTCATATCTGAAATAAAATTACACGTCAAAGTAAGATCAAATGCAGGGTTCTTTATAGTTGTTTGTTGCGTGCATTAATTATGCTTTTATTTAATAGATAAAAGTTTATTTGGAATTTAAACAGATTTGTCTATTTTCCCCTACTTCTTAATTTACTCAATTGTTTAATTATATTATGTAAATATGATCTCATGATTACTTAGTTTATACTCTGGAATCAATCTAATACTACATTGTTTACCTTGTTTTGCCAATTGTTAAAGCTTTAGTTATTGGTAGCTCTTTCATTTGACCCTCTTTGAAATACACTCATCATTACGGGATTTTTTTTTTTTTGATGTTTGTGTTTGTTTGTTAGCATTTCTATACTTTCTGTTACTACGGGATGCTCCAGGAAGAAGTAATTTCATTTTTTTAAGTGTTGGCAGTAAGCTTGGTAATTTGGAGTACCTTATTAAGGTCAGGGCCATGTCTGATACCCTTAGAAATGGAGCATTCCTCAATTTAATGGATATGGTCACTACTCCTAATTCAGGCCAGACATATTGCTAAAATAGCACATTGTAACAACTGCCATAAAAAATCGGGATGGAAATTAGAGATATTAATAACTGTGTGTCTTACTTAAGTCAATGTGCTATAAGGAACTGTGATTGATGGAGGCGGAGCTTTAAAAGTCTTGTTTTACATATGGAGAGATATTAATAACTTAATTAAATATGTTCTTTACGAAAATGTGCTATAAAGAAATGTGATTGATGGAGAAGAGCTTTTAAAAGTTTTGCTTCATTTCTAGACTCACATGATTGTTTCTATTAAGCTTAAAGCAAGCCAATTTTGCGGGCAGAGAGGACTTTTAAATGCAAATAACTTTCTGTCTAATTACATTTTTTCTTATCAAATGCTTTTTATAGTTCAATCTGATAGTTGTCACATTGGGGGTAAAAGTTCCACAGAGAGGGAGAGAAAATTTAATGGATTCCTTTAAGCCATAACGATAATATGAAATTATCCCCATGGTGTTATAATCAAGACAGTTACAATAGGTGTACCTGAATATGCAATGTGTAATAGAAGAAGAGCTATTCATATAAATAAAGAACAGTTAAATTGTTTATAAAATATATTTCCAATTATTTTCTAAAATAAATGGTGAGAGATACACAGATAAAAGAATTCCCTATTGTATTATTTTTGTTTGAAAATTCTTATTTTCTCTGTAACCTGACTTACGTTCATTTTCCTCCACAGTATTCAATGTCATTTTACATGTGAAATCATTAACTCTCAAATAATCAATCTGGTCCTTTTAATGACCTCTGTGTGTCTTCTTTCAACTCATAAGGTTACCTTGAGTACCTTGAGTGGTTCACCATTTATCTTCATGAAGTTTTTGTATCAAAGTATTTTGAATGATAAAAAACATATTTTTATACATATTACATACATATTTTTGAGACTTGTTTCTCAAGCTGTTTGCTTGAGAGAGCTTTCTAAGAGTTTTAAGTAAATATCTCCCAATGGGAACAAAATTAGTCTTTGTAGGCACTCTTTTCCACAACTGAAGCTCCATCTCCCTTCTTTCATTCCCCCCCTTTTTCCCTGTTTTTTTTTCCCTTCCCTCCTTCCTTCCATCTTCCATACCTGCATGCATTTTACTGAGCACTTACTATGAGCTGAAACTTACTATAGTCCCAACTCCCACCACGGCTCTTCAGCACCAGTTAAAATTAACCACAAGTTGTCCTCAGTACAGCCACCCATGGAGTCAGGTGAGCATTATTTGGGATTGGGTGATGCTACAGTAGATACCACATGTAACATCTTTCTCTTGTTTTTTTACTGTGTTCACTTTTTGCTTATTATAGCTGATTTTTAGATATTTTACCATCCTCCATGTAGCCCCACCACTAGAGACTCTTCTTTGCTCTGCACAACTGACAAGATAATACTGTTAAAGATGAAATACTTTCTTTTCAATGTTGTACCCCAAATTTTGTCCTCCCTATATCAGCTAGAATTTCCCTACATATTCCGGGATAAGGTCAGGTCATTCATTTCATGAAGCAAGATTGAAACTTTTTTTTTTTCCCCTCAGTCTTAGAATCCTTTAGTTTGTATAACATATTTTCTCAAAGCAAGAATTCAGGTCTCAGCCTTTGTTAATACCTTCAATTTTTTTTTTTCTTCTCACCTCTTAGGAGGGTTTACTTCAGTATCTATGTCTATTAAAAGAGATCACAAATTCAGGGTTCACCCTTTTCCTTTGGGGCTCATTGGAAAAGAGATTTTTGAGAAATGGCATTGTGGTAAAATTTAATTCCTACTATTTATCTCTTAACACATCTAACTTGCAAGATAAAAAATGGTTGGTCCCAGGGGCTCCTGGGTGGCTCAGTCGGTTAAGCATCTGCCTTCAGCTCAGACCATGATCTCAGGGTGCTGGGATCGAGCCTCACATTGGGCTCCCTGCTCAACCAGGAATCTGTTTCCCCATCTACCTCTCCTCCTGCCTGTGCACTCTCTCTCTCTTTCTCTCTCTTTCCAATAAATAAAATCTTAAAAAAAAAAAAAAAAACTTTGGTCCCATATCTCTATTTTGGCCCAAAGAGATACTACTATGTCTAATCTGGACCAGATCTACAGAATGAAATCAAATGTGTAACTATAGTTTAGAACTGGCCTGGTTCCAGACATAAAACAAACAAACAATTCAGGAAAAAGAAAATATGGCCCCTCCACTCTAAGACTTCCAGTGGAAACCCAAGAGGCTTTAGAAACAGTGATCGTCTGATCTAACTCAGAAACAGATTGAATTTATAATTATAAAGTATAGTTAGATTGGAGTCTTCTTTGTATAACCTTTCTCTGCACACCCACATCGTCCTTACTTTAATGTAAATAACATGAAGAAAAAAACATCAAAATGCTGTTGTCTGGCAGCTGGGCCTTTGTTTCAGAATTCTGGTCAGTAGGTGCAAGCTAGACTGTTCAACACAATGGAGCACAGAAGCAGTAATATTATAGCTAATAGGAGGTAGTGTGGCTTCTTTTCTTCATACAAGATAAAAGGGAAACCAAAACTCTTCCACATTTAAGTTCTAATTTTATACATAGTAAATGAATTGGAAATTATAAGAGGTATGGCGTATGTATTTAATTCACATTTACTGAGTGTTTAATATATGCCTATACTGCACTAGATGCTGGGAATACAGAATTTCTACACATAAATAAAACATAATTTCTTGCTTTTAAGAGATATGCAGATTATTAGAATTTATGTGTCTTTGGTTCTAAACTAAAATCGCAATATTATGTTATATGTAGATTTTAACTTAAGCATGTGGTTTTCTTCCTGATATGATTAATATTTCTCTTCATATTTGTTTGCCCTTGCCATCTTTAGGAGATAGTCAACTTCAACTGTCGGAAGCTAGTGGCTACAATGCCACTGTTTGCTAATGCGGATCCCAATTTTGTGACTGCCATGCTGAGCAAGTTGAGATTTGAGGTGTTTCAACCTGGAGATTATATCATACGAGAAGGAGCTGTGGGTAAAAAAATGTATTTCATTCAACATGGTGTTGCTGGTGTCATCACAAAATCCAGTAAGGAAATGAAGCTGACAGATGGCTCTTACTTTGGAGGTTAGTGAAAAAGAAAATGCAATGGGGCTGAATGTTGCTTTGCTTATGTATCTTTATCAGAATTTTGGAGATATCAGAATGTTGATTTGTGGCTTTTGACTATGAACTTGTATTTGAATTCTGATAAAAAGTGTCTATAATGGTATGTTTTCACATATCAGTGGTGTCACATGTTCAGTACATGTACCTTTGCTGCTGTATTAGTTGGAGTATTTTTTTACCTTCCCAAACTGGAACTTATGAACACTGGCTTAAACCAGATGAAAAGTATATTTTTGTCTCATGCAGAAATTCCAGGAGGGTCAGATGCCTCTCCCCAAGACAGCTTTCAGAGACCCAGATATCATCTATTTTGTTGGTCTGCCATCCATCTGAGTGCTTTTCTCTCTTATACCAGAGGAACTAGTTCTTATCCATCATGTTAGATATGACTCACAGGTGACAGAGAAGGGGACAGAGGAAGTGAAGAGTGAGCAACTTCTCTTTAGAGGTATACCTAGAATTGTCAATGTTGTGCTTATTCATATCTGATTGGCCAGAATTTAATTACCAGAGTACCTTTACATATAAGAAAGGCTGAGGAATGGAGCCTCTGGTTGAGTGGTGTATAAGTCAGGGCTCTCCAGAAAAACAGAACCAATAGGATAATATATATACAAAAGGAAATGAATTGACTTAAGCAAATATGGAGGCTGTTGAGTCTTGTGATCTGCCATTTACAAGCTGGAGACCCAGGAAAGCTGGTGGGAGAATTTAGTTTGGCTTCCCAAGCTGGGAACCAGAGGAGTCAAAGGTGTGCATCCAGTCTGAAGGCAGAAGATGAGATGAGATGTTAATGCAAGCAGTGAGAAAAAGAGAGTCAAACTCCCCACCCACCCCCACCTCCTACTTTTGTTCTATTTACACCTCTAGTGATTTGGATGATGCCCACTCACATGGGGGAGGGCGATTTACTTTACTGAATCTACTGATCCAAATGTTTATCTTATCTGGAAATACCCTCACAAACACATCCAACAATTATGTTCAACCTGGTCACCCCATGGCCAATCAAGTTCATTATCGTTGATGTGATATGAACCTGCCTTTCCTTTCCCTTAAGGCATTAGAGATTTTGTGTTCCTTGGGTGGGTTTTGTACACTGTAAAATTACTAAAATATTTTCTATCTCTACCTCTATCTTATTTAGTTTTGCATTTTATTACTATTTTATTACAGTCTACTGATTATTATCCATACTTTGATTACATTTTGAATACTATGTTGTAGTATTAATCTACCGAGCATATATTTGTGAGTATAGTGTGAGGCAAGATTCTGTATTTTTCCCCAAAAGAGATGTTTTCCACCATCACATATGGAAGATTTCATCCTTTCTGCAAAAATTAAAGTACTTCTTTAATAATATGCTGATATAATATACACTATGGTGACAATAGCAAATAACACTGTATTGCATACTTGAAAGTTGCTAAGAAAGTAGATCTTAAAAGTTCTCATCATACGAAAAAGAATTTTGTAACTATATATGGTGGCAGATTTTACCTTGACTTATTGCAGTGATCATTTCTCAATATACATAAATATCAAAGTATTATGTTGTTGTCACGAACATGCTATGAAGGCACACACATGAATTGTGTCTTTCCACAATGTTCAGTTTTATTCAATTGTAAAGCAAGGTTGACCTAATTGTAAAGCAGTTTCGGGATTCCAAACTCAGTAACATTTTACTACTCATTTAACTCGGCTTCTTACTCGTCACACAAAACAAAGCACAAGACAAGTTACACAGCAAACAAGGTAGAACAGGGGGTAGGAAGTTAATGAACCAAACATGAAGTCGGTCTGTGAACACACAGTTGAGATAAGCCCCAGGTGTGTCGGGGTCAGCCCTCGGCGTGTGCTGCTTATTGTGTCCAAGGAGTGGAGGGTGTCTGTTCTGTTCAGAGATCAATCTGGCAGAGTTTCAGTGGCAGCTTTTTGATGTGGTCAAATGTGAAAGGATCAGTATCTTGAAAGTCTGACAATTTGCTGCAAAAATCCTCCTTTTTTTAAAGGGATTTGATCTGTGTTCAGACCTCCTCTGTTTCTGCTCATCATCAGTTCTGAGTGTGTCGTCAGCTGGTGCTAATTTCAGCAGTATCTGATCTTAGCTCCAATGCCCTTGGTTCTTGTGTCACTCCTTGACATGCTACTGCTTGACATGAGTGATTCCATGTTACTATATAATTGTATACCTGAAACTAACATATTGTGTCAATTACATGTCAATTAAAAGAGAGGGAGGGAGGGAGAGAGAGAGAGAGAGAGAGAATATCGCCAGGGGAAAAGAAACATACATATATTAAATCCACTAGCTTTTTATATATCAGGAAGAAAATTGTGTGTTCTGTACCTTTTCTAGCATACGTGCTGATCCATAGAGGAGCTTTAATCATCCCAATCAAAGATGCTTCCAAATAGCATTGAAACAAAAAAAGTAAAACAACTATAGAGGAGCTGTTATGCTAATATAAGGCCAGTAGAGGCTCTTTTGCATAGAGGAAATAATGTTAGAACAAGCAGAAGAGGGATATTACACACTTTTCTTAGTTTCTACCAATTCCATCAAAACATCAGAAACCTAATGATTAAATTAGACCTCTGGTACTACAGTATCAGAATTGGCAAGCTTAATGTTTAAATATTCCTTAACACCAGGAAACTGAAATATTTTTCTTAGGAAAAGGCAAGAAATCTGTCCTCAAATATCTATAGGTTTATCCTGTAAGAGGCAATTCAAGTGAAGCTCTTTTCCTTCTCAGAAGTGAGGTATAGAATAAATGATCCTTGCTAATTTGTGTTCATCCTTCACAGACTTTATAGTATGCCATCTTTTTAGAAGACTTCTCAGTCAGAATCAATGTCTCCTAATTCTGTGTCTCCATAGTACTTCTCATAGCTTTCTAAAGTCTTGGTCTCTGTCCACCTCACACTGAAATTAATAGTGTAGTTGCCTATCTTCCCTCTGATTTTCAGCGTGTCCATCAAAATCACCAGAGGGCTGTTTAATGACAAAGATGCTCAGGCCCCACCCACCAGGGATTCTGAATCAGTAAGTCCAGATTGGAGATATATATATTTTTTGTTCATTGAAGATTAGTCAGTCTGTACATCTGAGTCCCTTAAAAAAATCAGTAATGATAAAAAGGTATTCAAATCAAATTAGTAGTTGAGAAAAAGACAATTCCATTTTGTTATATAAAAATAAATATATGCTGAGTTGAAGTTTTCTTCAATAACAGCTGAGAAATACTAACTAGGGAAGGTTTTGAATTTTATTAAGTGCTTTTTTGGAATATATAAAAATAACCATAAGGTTCTTATCCATTAATCTATTGTGGCTGAACAAAATATATCAACTCAAGATAATTAGCTTCCTTGACTTTCTCTCTCATCCATGAAAGATACTTTTGAAGTTTCCAGCTTCCCCTTCTTCCCACTCTTCGTCATGATTCTGTGCTGCCTCATTAGCCCCTAAGCCTTTGTGCATTGTACTAAGGAAAAAAGAGTTTTGGAAAGCTAATACCAAAAAAGTCTACTTTCGAAAGCACAGAGGATTAATGTTCAAATAAAGAAAAAAGAGTAATTGAAAGCTGATGGAGTAAAAAATAAAAAATAAAAAGTGTACATGTACAGGCCAAGTGTAGAGATAGGTGGTTTGGGAGAGAAAACATTTTTGATGCAATTAATGGAAGGTTTGATAAATATAGAAACATCTGGAAAGGACTTTGTGGAAGCATTATTATGTATGAAGAATGTATTTTTACATTCAACATACATTTTGTCAATTCAAAGGAACTTTTAATTACTGTGCAGTTGTATTTGTTAATATGACTAAGGTTTTATACAAAGTCTGGAACACTTGTCTCCCTAACTTTATCTGGTTACACTATTAGTAAAGTTAGTTATGGTAATGAATATCCTTGTATTGAGCCATAAAATCATTTCTAGGATAAAAACTAGTTTGTCCTGACGTATTATTATTTTTCAACACCTTGTAACATCTTTATAACTGAAATTAGGCTGTTATTTATTGTTAATGGTGCTTATTTTTGTGATCCCCTACCTAATTTTGGATATCAGGTTTTGTTTACTTCTTGGAGAGAGTAAGAAAACCATTAAAAAATGTATTCTCTACTTTAAGGAAGCTTAACCCATCTAGGCATTGCCTAATACTTGAAGGCTTCTTAAGTTTCACACGCAAAGCCACTTGTGTCTGAATCTCTGTCTCCTATGGATATTAAAGCTATTTCAGTTTTCTACTTGTTTATGAATAATCATTCCATTCATATAACTCAGTTATTCATAATACTAAAAAGCTTTAAAAAATAAAATCTGATGCCGGAACCAAAATTATACCTTAAGAGTTTCTGATGGAATTGAATGGAATTGAGATCCAAACATCCGCATGTAAAAAAAAAATCTCCAGAAGATTCCAAATAATTTTCACATTATATAAATATATATATGTATACATAGTCCCCTTTTTATTTTCAATAAACTTTTAGTGTTAATTTTGGAACAATTTTAGATAGAAAATTATTTCAAAGATTATACAGAGAATTCCATATATGTCATACCCAGTTTCTTATTTACCATTATTATGATACTTTTGTCATAATTAATGGACCGATATTGATACATTATTAATAAGTAATAAAGCACACACTTTATTCTGATTTTCCCAGGTTTTACCCAATATATTCTTTTCATTCAGATCCCATTTACTTGTAACATTCTCTGGTTTGCTCTTGGTTTTTTGTTTTTTAAAAATTTATTTATTTATTTTTAAAGAGTACGAGGGGCAAGGTTTCAGTCTACTGATATTTCCAACTCTAATCCATTACCATATGGATTATTTTGACTTTCTTTTCTTGTTTATCTATAACACTTCACTCAAGAGTAGGAAATCTGGTTTCCACTGTATATTTACCTAACTGTTCAGTGGTAATATGCATGTATAGTGGTTTTAAAATTGTAAAAATATACATCCATAGGAAATAAGTTAATCAACTGGAGAATAAATCTCATGTAAAGTTCTTTTTGCCTCCTCACTCATTTGCAAAGATGCTTAGGTCAGCATCTTATTCCCTAATCTCCTTCAGTGAGGTTGTTTCAACATTTATAATGCATTTATATCCTTTTGTTACATTCTGCATTCTATCCTGAGAACTTCTGACTTCCTAAATTATTGTTTTAATTTGCATACCATATGATTTACTTTTTGTGCTATAAAATTTTATAAGTTTTAACAAATGCTTACTGTCCTGTATTCACCATTATGATATCATATAGTTTCACCACCTCACAAAATATTAGAGGTTTTCTATATATTTTGGATATTAATATCTTATCAGATACATGATTTGCAAATATTTTATTTGCCTTTTTACTGTGCTTGTGGTGTATCTTGAGGCACAAAATTTTTAAGTTTTCAGGAAGTCCAATTTGTCTGTTTTCTTTAGTTACCTGTGCCTTTGGTGTCATGTCCAAGGGATAATTGCCAAAGCCAATGTTGTGGAGCTTTCTCTTATGTTTTCTTCTAAGAGTTTTGTAATTTTAGGTTTTGCACTTAGGTCTTTGGTCCGTTTTAAATTTTTATGTATGGTGTTAGGTATTGGTTCAACTTCATTCTTTGCATATGGATATCTAATTTTCCCAGCACCGTTTGTTGAAAAGACTATCATTTACTTTTAAATGATCTTGGTATCGTTGTCAGAAATCATTTGATCATATATACAAGAGTTTATTTCTGCAACTGTTTAATTTTTTTAAAACTATGGTTTTTTAGAGCAGTTTTAGGTTTATCACAATTTGAAAGTACAGAGATTTTCCATATACTTCCTGCCCCCACACATGCTCATCCTCCACATTATTAACATCACTCACCAGAATGGCCCCAAGAATGATCCTACACCAATACATCATAATCACCCCATATCATGATCTGCCTTAGGTTTCATTTTTGGTATGCTATATTTGATGGGTTTTGACAAAAGTATAATGATATATATTCATCATTATAATATCATACAGAATATTATCACTGCCCTAAAAATCCACTGTGCTTTCCCTATTTACTCCTCTCTCTCTCTCTCTCTCTGGAACAGTCCCTGAACTTTTTATTACCTCCATGGTTTTGCCTTTTCAGGGATGTCATATGTTGTCATAATACAACATGCAGCCTTTTTGTCATCATTCAGTTGGTAATATGCATTTAAGGTTTGTCCATGTCTCTTTATTGCTTGACAGCTTGTTTCGTTTTGGTGCAGAATAATATTCCATTGTCTGAATGCATCACAGTTTATCCATTCACCTACTGAAAGACATCTTGGTTGTTTCCAAGTTTTGGCAATTATGAATAAAGCTGCTATAAACATCCAAGTTTTTTGTGGACATGTTTTCAACTCCTTTGGGTAAATACCAAAGGGTGTGATTGCTAGATTATATGGTAAGAGTATTTTTAGTTATGAGAATCTGCCAAACTGTCTTTCAAGTGGCTATAATTTTGCATTCCCAAGAGCAATGAATGAGAGTTATTGTAGTTCCATATGCTCACCAGTATTTATTTTGTGTTGTCAGTCTTCAGGATTTTGGCCATTTAGATAGGTGTGCAGTGATTTCTTGTATTTTAATTTGGATTTCTCTGAGGACATATGACCTTGAACATCTTTTCAGATGTTTATTTGTCATGTGTATATATTCTTTATTGAGGTGTCTGTTAAGGTCTTTGGTCCATTTTTAATCAAGTTGTTTTCTTATTGTTGAGTTTTAAGACTGTATATTTTAGATGAAAGTTCTTTATCAAATGTGTATTTTGCAAATATTTTCTTTCAGTCTGTGGCTGTCTTCTCATTCTTTTGATATTTTCTTTTGCAGAGCAGAAGTTTTTTTTTGTTTTTTGGTTTTTGGGGTTTTTTTTTTAAATAACTTTTCAATTTTAATGAAGTCTAGCTTCTCAACTATTTCTTTTATAGGTTGTGACTTTGGTGTTGTATCTAAGGAAGGCATCTAGATTTTTCCTATGTAATCTTCTAGGAGTTTTATAGTTTATGTTTTATATTTAGGTCTATGAAATATTTTGAGTTAATTTTTGTGAAGGGTGTAAAGACTGTGCCTAGATTATTATTATTTTTTTGTATATTCATGTCCACTTGTTCCAGTGCCATTTGTTGAAGAGATTGTCTTTTCCCCATTGTATTGGCTTTATTCCTTTATCAAAGATCATTTGACTATATCTACAAAAGTCTGTCTCTGGGCTCTCTGTTTTATTTCACTGGTCAATCTGTCTGTTCTTACACCAATACCGCACAGTCTTGATTACAGTAGCTTTAGAGTAAGTCTTGAAGTCGGGTCCATCAATCCTCCAACTTTATTGGGTTGCCTATTGTGGGCCTTTTGCCACTTTGTGTAAACTTAGAATCAGTTTGTCAATATCCATAAAATAACTTGCTAGGATTTTTATTTGATTGAATTGAATCTATAGATCAAAATGGGAAGAATTGACGTCTTGACAGTTTGTTTTATTTTTTAATTGTGTTTTACTCTTTCTTTTTTTAAATATTTTATTTATTTATTCATGAAAGATACACAGAGAGAGAGAGAGAGAGAGAGGCATAGACACAGGCAGAGGGAGAAGCAGGCTCCATGCAGGGAGCCTGACGTGGGACTCGATCCGGGGTCTCCAGGATCATGCCCTGCGTTGAAGGCGGCGCTAAACCGGTGAGCCACTGGGGCTGCCTGACAGTTCATCTTCCTGTCCATGTACACAGAATATCTCTCTATTTATTTTTGTATTTTTTTATTTTTTCTTTATTTTATTTACTAAGAAGGAGTAAGAACTTCTAAGCATGTCACAACTAAAACTGAAAGCCATTTCATATTTGTTTAATTACATCTAAATCTATAATATATATCTCTTTCCTAATGCCGTTCTCACTTTTTTTTTAATCACTTGCATTAATACTTGTTATTTTCATGGTGTTTCCAAAGAAAGTGCTTTTTCCTTTCATGAATTTCTGAAATGTTTTTCTTTATGAAACCTTTCACTGTCTTTAGATTTTAGTTTTTTGCTTTTTTTCTTTTAGCTTCTTGGGTGAAAAAAATTTAGTATATTTTTCTTAACCATTCTTCATTGTGATGACTGCAATTTGAGTACATATAAATCTGACTATACTGCTTTGGTCAAATTCCATTGCATTTTTTAGATAGTAATTTATTATTACTCTTTCTTTTTAAAATACTTTTAAAAGTTTATTTATTTTTTAAAGTAATATCCACATCCAAAGTGGGGCTTAAACTCAAGACCCATCCAAACTCCTCAAGAGGTGCATGCTCTTCCATCTGAACCAGGCAGATGCCCCTATTATTGCTTATTGCTTATTTCTAAATAGGTTGCACTTTTGGTCTGAAGCTATTGCATAGTGCATGAGTTGCATTTTATTTATATTGTTTTTAAATTTTTTTAATTGTAACATTTGGAGATAGAGTGGCAGAGTGAAAACAAACACATATTTGAATAGGAGAATTACAGAATATCAAATATGTTAAATAATAAATTATATTGATAGTAAGTGATACATAAGAAAGATGATAAGATTAAAGGATATTTATTTTTTAAAGAAATGAAATGTTCTACAATTACTAGATAATTTAAAAATAAAATACAATTCTAAGGGCACCTGAGTGGCTCAGTCAGTTAAGTGTCAGACTCTTGATTTTAGATCAGGTCTTGATCTCAGGGTCTTGAGATCAAGTTCCATGTTGGGCCTGTGTTAGGTGTGGAGTCTGCTTGAGAGTCTCACTCTCCCTCTGGGCCTCTCTCTCCTCTCCCCTCACCCCCATTGCCATGCATGCTCGCTCTCTCTCTCTCACTCACTCAAAAAAAAAATCCAATTCTATACAGAATATTTTTTCCATTCTACTAATTTCTTGAGACATAAATGATCAGTTATAAATTTAGCCTTATTAAATTGACCAATGAGGTCATCTCACAGTTTTTAACAGTTTAACAAATATTTCTCCTATAGTTTATTCCTATAAGAGTCAAATATGTACTTATTCAACCCAACTCACTTCAGTAAGAAATTTTGTAAAATAATATTTTGTTTGGGTACCATGCTTATAGCCACATTTATATCTTCACTATGGAGACCTAAAGTGGCTATTAGTGCACCCCAGGGTAGTGAAAGCACAATCTTTGATAGATAATTTATGGGAAAAAATAGATTTATATCACTTTCAATTCTTTTATGCATATAGTTGATATTTGTTCAAGTTAAACACCAAATAAGAACATGAAAAGCAGCTGAAACCTAATAATAACAAATTGTACTTATTTAGCATGTCAAGGTTTATAATTCATGCCTCTTTAAGTATCTGATATGGAATTTTAAAATGAACAGAAATATTCTTGTTTTATACTGATTCTATATTCGCATGGCCAATGGTGGTAACTTCATAGTATAATTAAACGGAAGAGCAGGGACCAACTGAGGAACACTCTTTCCACTCTTCTCAAATATCTGAATTAAATGAATATAATCAGCACACAGAACATTCCAACTGAATGGCAAGCAGAATAATGAAATGTAGAGACTTTTCAAAGAACGACCAAACTCAGAGTTTTGTATTCTTTGCCTGACTTGATTTATTTCTACAGTAATACAAAATATATTTCTAGAAGAAATTGATTTTATTTTGTTTTGTTTTAACCCAGAGAAGTTTTTGTGTTGATTTGTTGTTTTCTGCGTGTGTGTGTGTGTGTGTGTGTTTCAAGGCTGGGGAAAGTGTTAGGTCAGCACATGTATCATCTCATCCAGTATTCTCACCAACAGAAGTCTCAAGTAATGTTCTAGGACAAGCAGTGCAAGAGAATGAACATATAGTACATGCCTAGCACATTCATAGTCCCTGGGGATATAAAGCGGTGAACAAAATAGACAAAATTCCCCAGTCATGTAGCTTTTATTTTATACAGTACTTAAATTTTAGAAATAAAAATTCAATAAGGAAAACTAAATTCCTGAAATATTAAACTACATTACCACATAATGATAAATACTTCTAGGAAAATTAAAGCTAGGAGGAAGCGTAAGGAATGCCTCCCTGCCCATACAACCACTTAAGGAGTAGGTCCAGGCATATAGGATCAATTAGGAAGTCCCAGGCTTCCCATTGGGAGTGACAGTGAGTGAGGATAAAGCAACCTGTGAGATCATGGCTCAGGCCAGGTGGATGGTGAGGCAATGAGTTTCAGGTGTTGAAGGAATGAGGTTCTTATTTAAAGGAAGAGGAGTTCCTGAACTCCTCCTGACTCTTCCTCTTAGGAAAATGTTATAAAATAAGCCTTGGCCAAGGCCAGTACCTGAAAAGCAACAAAATCATGTTTCAAACTCAGCTATGAATGTCCTGAACTCAAAGCCTATGTTTTGTCTACTGTATATAGCCTTCTCCTATGAGAAGGCATGATGGTTGTCCTCTAGGATATAAACTTTAAACATCAGCTAAGCTTTAGCTTCCTTACAAAGGCATCCATGGCCCTTTTATACATGCATTTCTTAAACACCTTTGAAATCTGTTCATATGTTCCTCTTATTAAATTAATCATATTATTAATACTTTATCCACTGAGTAAGGTAAAGTGTTATTAATATGCCTTATTAAAACTTCAAGTAATGTATCTTTTTTCAATAGTTTATGATTTTTAAATAAAAGCATTTGTTTTTCAAATATAATGTAATTCATTATCATTGTTATCTCTAGTCACCTCTTAACAGCTGCTTGTCGTTCCACACCAAAGAGTTCTAACCAATTCAGCTTCCCAACTTTCTTTCCTTCAAAATATCTGTCTCATAGGTACTTCTTATGGTTGGTCATATGAAACAAACCTACCAGAAGGAAAATAATTCCCATGACTGCTGCTATTATAAATAATTTGATATTAGGTGCTGCTTAATAATGTCTAATGTTTTGCCAGTCTTAAGGAGACTGCCAGGAACTTCATATAGCTAATGTTTACGTTTAGGATCTTTATGCCCAAAATGCATTTGGCTAGATAATGATCATCTGGCATTTTTAAATTTAGAGCCACAGATTTGAAAAACCACAGGAAATCCCTGTCATGATGACTATTCATTATTTTTAAAAGGACTGAAACATCTGCCAATCTGTAGTTTACAGTTGATGCCACCTCTGGTGGACTGTACATTTCTAAAAGCTGATACAGATTTTCTAGAAAGTGTAAAATATCTGTTGATAGTAAGCTCAAAACTTGATTAGTTCAGTCCTTCCATTTTATTTATGAGAAGATCACAGCAGAGAAAAACGATACATATTCTTGTCGATTTTTTTTTTTTGCTTTATTGTATTTTGCTTCCTCATGTGTTCTCTTCTTAGATTAGGCTGATGAAATAATTGTTTTAATAGTGATAAGACAGATCTGGAAGATTTTTTTTTTTACAAGTTTTAGCCCACCTAGGAGTCTACCTATACCAGATAATGTACAACCACAGCTTTGCTAAGTCATCAAGTGAGAGAGATGTTAATCCCCATCTGTGTCCCCACCTCACAGTTCTATGATTCTATAACGTCATGTATAAATACACCAATGCATAATAAAAAATTAAATTCAAGTGTCTGAGACAATCAATGAAAATCAGGATGAACATTAAGAAGACGTTTTATTAGGGGCACCTGGGTGGGTCAGTTGGTTAAGTCTTCAATTCTTGATTTTGGCTCAGGTCATAATCTCAAGTCGTGGGATCAAGCCCCATACTGGACTCCATGCTCAGCACAGAGTCTGCTGAAATTCTTTCTCGCTCTCTCCTTGCCCCTCCCCTTGCTCTCTCTCCCTCTAAAACAGATAAATAAATCTTAAAAAAAAAAAAAAAAAGATTGTATTTTGAAGTCATAATGTCTTTCTCTCTTTACTAAAGTAGGAAAGGAGGAAGAGGTGAAAGAAAAGGTATGGAAAATAGAAAGGTCTTTGTTACAAATCCGGGTTCTCCTATATCCCTGTGGTTGTTCACAAGGACCATCTTTGGAGCTTTGTAAATAGGCCATACCAGGACACACCTTGAACTTACCAAAGTAAAATCTTTATAGGGCAAGTTTGCTTCCTAATCATTACCTGTAATTCTAATTCATGCACTGAATTTTAAAAATGTGTCTCTACCTAGTTCTTAAATTTTAATATTCATCAGAAACTGGGGAAAATTATTTCAGAGAAAATACGGGTTTTTAAAAAAATATGATATTGCAATAATATTGCAAGCTGAAACAAATCTAACAGGTTATGATTCACTTTAAAACATAAAATTATTTTGAATATTTTAAAAATATTATTTTTTCTTTTGAAAATATAAATTTCTAAATTTTGATTAACTAGTAGACTTTGGATTTCACGTTTTACTTTTGTTACTCAAATGATAACTTTTGTAATGATAAACTTTGTGTGCTATTAAAGGAGTTTTTGGTAATATAGAACAGATGGAAGGATTTTTTTACCCATTTTTGTATGCATATCTCAGAGATTAAAAAGTAGCAGGGCTTTCTGTCAAGTGTACCTGGAGGAAAAACTATTTAAGCAGGATGTACATCACCAAGGATAATCTAAGAGAAAACTATCTCCCAGATTGATGTTTTCTTTAAGTCTTCTCCTTAGAGTAAATCTGTATTCATGATTGGAGAAGAACCAATGTGCTCTTTTCTGAAGCCCCAAATTACTCCATTTGTATTTCCCAGGATTCCCCAAAGGGGAGCTTCCAGCACCATGTACTTCCTGCTTTCATTCATTCTGCAGCTTTTTTTCTTTCCACAAGGATCATCTGAATTGTGACCCCTGGCCTCCATATGAAGATTAATATCCATATCCTTTAACATAATCTCCAAAATTCTGTACAATTTGGCCCAACCTATCTTACTAATCTCAACTCATATATTTCCCTCTAGATACCCTTAAACTGACCCCTAATACTACTAGTTCTTAAGCAAGCAAAGGTTGCCTTTGCAAAGATGATCCCCTTGGTTAAAAAAAATCCCTCTCCACTCCTCAGTCTTATACATTGCCTCTTGTATTTTTAAGATACCACTCAAAAATTTTTTTCATCTCCTTTGACAGATGATTTTTCTCTCTACTTTCATAACACTTTAATCTTAACCTGTTATTGAACTATTTTAATTATTATTTTATATATCAGTCTTTCATATTAAATTATGAAATTTATGAGCTTAGACACTATGGTTTCATCCAATTTAAACATGAGGTATCAAAGCACAGTGATTGAACTATAACACATTCAGTAAGAACTTGTACAATGAGTAAATGAATGGATGGATGAAAAGATGGATGGATGGACGGTTGGTTGAATATATTTTCCCTTGTCTCTACTCTTTATCTCTATTCTTTCTGCTCCTTTCTTTCAAGTAACTTATTGGTGATAAATGAGTTCTAGGATATAACACTTGAAATAATGACTAAATAGGAATTTTAAAATGAAAGATTGTTAATAGCAAATTTAACAAAGAATACTGAAGCCAGTGTGTTGGATGAAGTGTCTCCAAGCATTCTGATGGACACAATGATGACATGCTTTAAATGTTATGATAAGAATTATCTATATTTCAATGAAGACATGCTTAAACTAAATTGATGGCTATCCTTTTAAGACTATTTTTTTCTTTTATATATTATTTATACTCTTTTATTTTCTCTCCATCTCTAATGTTTCTTGTGATTTATTTGCAGCATTTATATAAAAGATGCACAGGGGCTACAGGACTAAGATACTCCTATATTATATCAATAATATAGAAGATCATTTAACATTTTTATTTGTATCTTCAACCTTAGCATATTTTCAGGTACATCATTTTTATTGAATTAGTATTTGTGGCAGCAAATCTAATTTTGGAGCCATCTTTAATTGAATAATATTTCATATCATTAAGCCAACTACCAAACTTTAATAAATGATCTCTATTTATATTTCTTTTCAATTTTTCAAACATGAAATTATAATGTCTACTCTTCTTTATTTTTTCCACAGCTTCTTAACAGAAGTCACAAATGTGAACTAGATATTAGGCTTAGTATTTTGATAATATCTTACTGTTGCACGGAGTAGCAAGATTCCTTTATGGTTACTTCTTTTGCTGCTTCTGTGTTTTTGCTCTCCAGCCTCACATTTGGCTTTCAAAGCCTCAGCATAGCATTGCTGACTAAGTACTTCTTGCCCTACTTCAGCAGATCTGCTCTTCCTCCATCACAGCTGGGTATGATGAATGAGCTAACATTAGTAAAGCATTCTGAGTTCTTTGGATAAAAGTTGTGCAAACTATTATTATATTGGGACACTCTTTTTAAGGACCATTATCATACTTCATTGTATTTTTGGAATCTAAGAGAAAAAATGAGGGACAAGTGTGTCTCTAGGTAGGCACCCTTCAACAAATTGTGCAAGTAGAGCAACTGTATGGAGAGAACTTGGATTCAGATTTTTAGTTTTAATTGTGATCTTGTTCTCCTCTCACTTTTTCTGTTCTATGCTATTAGCTTAGAGTGAGGTGAGGTGAAATAAGACCATCTTTCTGTGGGTATAATAAATATTATGGTTTGTGGCATTAAGCATACCCTTGGAAACAAATTTTTTTGACGTTCTCAGAGTCACATTGTTATCCTACGTAAGACTTAACAGATATGCATATGAAACATGCCAGGCTCTTTACCAGACTGTAGTATTTGAGTTTCAAACATTGTTAAAGTTATATTTGATAAATGCCCAACACATACTGTTTATGATCTTAAGAATCCACTCTTTGAGCATGTTCATTCGGAAGGCGATGGTATCCTGTGGGTTGCTTTATGTGCATCATTGCTGGTGGACAGATGGCTGGTTTCTCACTGTGTCCTCATTTCAACTCTATCTCTAGCTTTTTCCTTTTCCAAGTGGCCTCCCACTTGTGCTAATAACAGAGGCTTTTTATTCTGTGCCCAGGTTTTACTTACTCTTAAATTTAGACCTTCCCCTTCAAGTGTTAAGGTCCACATTACTAAAACTATACAACTGCCCCAGTGATTTTTCCCTACTGAACCACATTCAATTTAAAAGTTTATGTCCGAGAAGCCTAAGCATATTTTCTTGCTTTGTTATTCCTCTGTCATAATATTGCAAGTTAAACAGTCAAATTCTATCTTTAGGAACAAAGCTAAAAAAGGATCAGGAAATAGCATGATGTGGCAAAGTACTCAGCATCCACAGAGCCAGGCTCTAGTCCCATCTTTGTCAATGGACCCAACTTCATGTCCCCAGGCAACTTTTAAACATCTTGGGGCTTAGGATCATCATCTGGAGTCATCCAGTACTATGATTATGTTGGAATTCGACTCTTGAGGATGTAATCTTTTTTGCCAAATCGCTTGTTTTAATAGCTTTCTGAGCATCCAGAATGTCTTCTGGCCTATTCTAGAGTCCATGATATTTTTCAATTAATGAAGGTTGTATATTGTGTTTGTAGTATTATCTTTGAGGGTATTTTATAAGACAAGACCCTGGCATTCTGAATAGAAATGGAGGCAAGTGATATTTGTGATGTTTCATGTTCTAGTGTATAAAAATTAACTACAACTCTTTTTTATGGGTAGTGAAAAAAAATAGAAAGTGTCAGAGGCTGGTTGAAAAGCTCTTTGTGGTGTTACAGAAGGGTACTATTTAAGGGTGTAGGTGTTGAAGTCAGATCTTGAGATGCTGTTGTACCTGGAGAAAGTCACTGATCTTCCCCAAACCTCAGTTTCAAAATCAGAGGTGGTAAAATCAGGGTAATAATAATTCCTACTTCATTAGCCTTGCTTAGGGGAATAAATGATTTAACATGTATAAAATACTTAGAACGGCGTAGAGTATGTGCTGGGATGTTAGGTAGCAATGAAAGTAACAGTGCTGGTGTACTCTAGAGCAGCAGATGCATGTATGCTACTGAGGTATTATTGATTCAGTGCTCATGTGGAGTGAATCAACACAGGAGAATCTGATTGTCAATTTGTGTTATTCTCCGGAGTCAGTGTTAGTCTTAATCCAGTAGCAAAGAAATTCACTCTAAATCAAGTGTGTAAATGGTGGGAAGTAGGGATATAGAGATAGGATAAATAATCTTGAAAGCTTTTTCAAAACAAAGATATCTTTAACTCTGAAAATCCTAATCTCTTGACCATATGTACTCCTGTGAGTGTGCATGCACACACACACACACAAGAAATAATACCATAGAATTTAATAAAATCCAAATTCTCCAAACAAGCAGTGTTTAATGGGCCAGGCATTATACTAAGTAATTTCACATACATCATATAACTCCATATTAGATTAAAATAACTACAAAAATATGTAATATTTACCATTTTCAATATCAATTTTTAAA
Organism: Canis lupus baileyi; assembly: GCF_048164855.1. Taxonomy (NCBI): domain Eukaryota; kingdom Metazoa; phylum Chordata; class Mammalia; order Carnivora; family Canidae; genus Canis; species Canis lupus. The sequence goes on from NC_132841.1 coordinate 65,887,662, forward strand.
TGCACTAAGAGGGAAATGGAAGAACAAATATATATGTTTTCAAAAGCTGAATTATTCAGAAACATTTTTGTACAGTTTAGAATTAGGAGGGATCTAATCCATTATCTCATCACCTTGTGCAAATGAGGAGCCTAAGACATGCACAAGCACAGAGATTGTCAGGGGCAGGAATGCACTATCATTCTAGGCCACTACTCTTCATAGAGTAACAGGTGAATTTTCTGCAAGTTGTTACCAAAGGTGTTATTTTATAGCGTTTCAGAAAATAAGGATTCTTTCTTCTTAGACTGAATTATCAAACACATTGCACACATACATATACATAAGCACAAATTCCTTCTGGACTCTTGCTAAATAACCTGAAATTACTAATTATAAGCATTTTCCAATTAAGTGTGACTGTTTTGACCTATCTATTATCTATGGAGATACTCTTTGTAGTTGAATTTACTAACAAGGAGAGAGTGAGATTACCTGTCAGAATAGTTCAGCAAAAAGATAATGAAGTGGAAAAAATCTAATGCACTTTAAATTACATTTTATCACCTATTTTGCAGAGTATTATACATTTATTGAAATGTTTGAGTGTATTTAGCAAATTTAAAATACCAGTTTTAAAAAGTCTCTTTGTACCTGATAACACATGTCAGAAGAGAAACACCTTAACACATTAATAACACATGAATGTTTTACTGGCGTGCAGTGAGTGACTCCAAAGGAAGAAATAGAAGGTTCCAAAAATATGTCTAAATATTCTTGCAAGTCAGTTAATAGCCACTCATACAGTCAAATTGGACAAGAATGAGAATATTAAAGTCTAGTACAGATCAGACTGTTTAAAGAAATAGCATTTGAAATCTTAATTGAATGCATTGTGCAGTGCAATGGTTCCCTTATTAATTCAGCACATGTTTACTTTTCTTATAGTAGACAAAACAAGCACGTTAAAATTTCTTGTTTTCTTGGAATTTATAAGATACTCGTAACTATAGAACAGCCACTGATGCTCCCTGCCTCAATAAAAGACTAGAAATATTGGTGCAATATTTACCAAATACTGAAATCATTTTTATATGTGCAACATGCATGTCTGTGCATGTATTACTGTAAGTTGGAAGAGAAAGATGACATAATACAAATGGACTCAATTTCCAATAGGTTACATTTTTAAAGAAATAATATAAATAGGTAAATATAATTATTATTATCATTATATATTTGTGGTGTGACAATGATATATATATATATATATTATCATTATACATCTTTAGAGAGAAACCAAAATAATACCCCCATATCTGTCTTCTGTATATCTCCCCCTTCTTTTATCTAATTAGAAAGGAAGTGATACAGAGAGAAGTTTCTGAGAATCTTGGAGTTGATAATGGCTTGATTTTGGCTTCAGTGCCTTTAGTACCAAGGCATTCTGGTTATAATTGCAGAGGTCAGAGCAAAAAAGGGGCTCGAACTAAGCCATGTGCTCATTCTGCAGTGTGAAATTTTTGATTGACCTTCTGTTTGGGTGAAACACACAGATGTCTGATCACTTCCTTGCATTGTGTGACACAGCTTTACAAAGATACATGTTATAGATGGAGATTAATTTTTCTAAGTTGATTTGATTTACTTGTGCTGCAATAAGATTAATTGTGCAAGGACAAGAGGATGTTACAGCAAAGAATAATACATACTACAGAATTTCAAAATACTTGTGCTCCAGACAAATAATCCTACATGGAAAATTTCCAGCAAGATAAATTAGGGGAAATGACCATACTTGAGCAAATACATTCTGTAAGTATAATTTTGCATCCTAGGCTTTTATGATAAGACTCTATCCCTGTTTAAGATATCAAGAAAGGAAATTTTAAAACTTAATTACAACTCCTCCCCCCACGTGAAATTGATCCAGTAAAAGTTTGCAGCTGTCCAAAAGGCTTAGTTTTGTAAAGTTTCTTAATTACATAGTTGCTAAAAACTTAAATTTATCTTTTGTAAAAGAGAATTTGTCTGATGGTGTCTGATACCATATGTATAAGAGAACCACAGAGTGTTGCTAAACAAATCCTAGGTCATTTCCAGTTTATGAAGCCCTTCTGAAACACTCATTTGTCATAACTACCTTTTTTTGTGTGTGTATATAGACATATACCTTGAAATTTTGCTGGAAAGTATATTTATTTTTTAGGGGAAAAAAAAGCCAAAATTAACATCCCTGCCATCATTAGTTTGAGCATCTTTGAGCCAAGCCCTTTTGTCACTAAAACTGTGGAGAGAATCGAAACTGGTGATAATTGGTCTTGGCTACATTTTCTGATAACAATCTTGAGATTTTGCTCTGGAACCACAGAAATGAATACGAAGCCAAAATACAGATACCTTTACTACCTGAAAGCTAAAAAAGATTCAGTAAAAATGTTTACTACCCTTCCAAATGAAATTTATTGTTTTTAAAGTGTCTGTGTCTGTAGGACTTCAGAAATACCTAAGAATAAACCTAATTCCCACTGGCTTTTGAGCAAGAAGTCTTTAACCATATAAGAAGAGTGAAAATGAAAAAAACCAATGGCACCAAGGGACGTGTAATTTCATTTCCAGCCCAGAAGATCACATTTTAGGAAGATATCTTGGGTTCATCGTTCAGTTCTTTGCATTTGCTGGGTTTATTGGCTCACTTGTGCCAGAACCAAATACCTATGGACCTGGGTACTCCCAGGGAGAGGGAAAAGGTGGTACAGCCAGGGAGAGGGAAAAGGTGGAACTCCAAAGAACGGAGAGAATGATTATCCTGTGAAAAAGGATGGCCCTAAGTGGTTTGACTCTGCCAGGTGACTCTGAAGGAGAGGATTTGCTTTCTCACGAAGGATCCCTGACAAAAAGATCTGTAATTTGTGGCATTGTCATAGCTGCAAGGATTTGGACAAAAATTTGCTACAACAGCAGTGGGGAGAGAAAATGAGTTTTTGAACATGTCAGTGAGGAACTTAGACTGGAAGTCAAAGCTTCAGAAACTGCTATGTGTTTTGAAATGAGAAGAAAATCTTTGGAGAAAAACATAATCATTAAAATGAATGGAAATTATTAAAATGGATATCAAAAGTCCTGAAGCATCAACAGTTCTATGATTATGATGTTCTAGACATGCACTATCACTCCATCATATTACTATGTTGTATTTTTCTATTGTAGTTGTCACTTTTCAAGTCATCTTATTTTTTTGAGGTTTTCCATGTCCTTCTATGAAATGTGAATTCCATGGGTGTGTAAGTCTCTTGTCTTACACTTGCAACACTTAGAATATACCTGAGACAAATAGACTGTGGTATAAATTTCCTGGATGGATGAATGAAGTAATGTCTGAGCTGAGTCGTAAAAGCTAAACAGTGGTGTCCCAAGTAAAAGTTGGGGTAGAGGTTGAAAATTGAAGGAAAGAATGGTCTGTTTCACAGAAAAAAAGTATATGAAACTAATTTTGCTCTATCACCTCAGGAAACCCATTTCCAATGATCTGAAATCCATCCAACTCATTCCACAGAGAAACATGACCCGAATGTGGACTTGGAAAATTGATTTTAAAGTAGCATATTTCCCTCTGTTATGGAATAGAAACTTCTGGACATCTCACTCACAGTATAATAGATTTAAGCTTGACCTAGATTGTTTTTTTCAACTATAAATGGACCCATCACTCTTATGGGGCAGAAGGAGGGAAGAACACTTAGACAAGATAAAGAAATCTCTTGTCCGTGTCTCCAAACTAATGACTGTGACATCAAATGGTTCACAGACTTAACAGTTTGATTTGAAGGTCTCTCTTCTTCTGCAAAGAGAAACTGCCATATGGCCTACATTGTGGTCTTTCCATTTACACAACAATTTAATATGCCTGGTTCATGATGAAATACCAGCTCCCGGCTGGGAAATTAAAGCAGCGTTCAGCTCCTCTCAGCAAGCAGGCTGCAGTTTGATATATTCTGTAAACTGGATTCTGTATTAGCCAAGGGAAAGGATTGGCATAGTTAGGAAACACAGTTGGACTTGTTCAAACGAGCGTTTCAGTGCACAGATGCTAAGTCTCTTTGGAGCTATGCTGTAGATCACTTTCCTTCTACTTAGCTATCAACTAAATATATTTTTGTTTCAATTACTTTTAATTTTTATCTTCACAGTAATTTATATGAATATAGTCTTCTTCCCCTAAGATACTTCAAAAATGTTTGTTGGGAAAAAAGGGGCTTACCATGTATTAAAATATTCTCTTTAGGAATGCCCTTTTTGGAGAAGAAATGTGTGGGAAATATCAGAAAGGGAGACAGAACGTAAAGACTGCTAACTCTGGGAAACGAACTAGGGGTGGTGGAAGGGGAGAAGGGTGGGGGGTGGGAGTGAATGGGTGACGGGCACTGGGGGTTATTCTGTATGTTAGTAAATTGAACACCAATAAAAAATAAATTAAAAAAAATAAAAAAGGAATGCCCTTCTTAGGGGATCCCTGGGTGGCTCAGTGGTTTGGTGCCTGCCTTCGGCTCGGGGCATAATCCTGGGGTCTCCGGATCGGGTTCCACATCGGGCTGCCTGCATGGAGCCTGTTTCTCCCTCTGCCTGTGTCTCTGCCTCTCTCTCTCTCTCTCTCTCTCTCTCTCATTAGTAAATAAATAAAGTTTTTAAAAAAAACGGAATTCCCTTTTAATCAGCAAATACAATATCTGTGAAGGTGCAGGATGGAACAAGTATGGCCTCACACAGAATGAGAATCAAATATTGGCCCTATTACTGACTAGTTATTTAGTCTTAAGTAAGTTAATCAAATTCTTTTAGCCAAGTGCAGTAGTAGTAAAATAATGATAATAATACCCACTTTATGGAGCAGTTCCATGGGATAAGTGATGAAATTGTGTGTGTGTGTGTGTGGAAAATACTAGGTGTGCTTTGGTAAGGTAGATGCAGACACAAAATGAAACATTGATTTATAATAATCCATACTCGTATTGGCAGATTCACATACATCTACATATCCATTTAGTAAATAGTTGCCATAGGGAGGTATGATTACACTGATTGACCCTATATATTAATAGATAGATATAGATATATCTATAATTAATATATTATATCAAATAGATATATTAATGTCTTCCCATTCTCCCGAGGCCTGAGATAACCATGAAATATATCATTTTCAGTGAAATATTTATATAGATTTCATGGCCAAAGTGGATAGCTAGTAGCATTTTCATGGCAAAAGCTTTTCGTTCATCTCATTCACTTACCTACTTTGGACTTACTCAGACTTACTCTTCCAGCAAGTCTGCTCTGAACTCCAGGCTGATCCATGCATTGCTCCTTTTTCTGATAGTAGTTCCAGCTTATTTCTACCTTTTTGTTGAATATATTACAATTAGGTTATCTTTGTCTGCCTACTAAACTGAATCTCTTCAAACCTTATAACTCTAATCTAACCTGGGGCTTTGTAGGTCTTCAGTTGAAATAACCATCCACACACAGACACGTACATACGTATAGACAAATATATTTTATTTTTTATTAATCATGTGTTTCCCTATTCCACATTAATATTTCCTACTTGATCTATTGACATAAAATCATTCTCAACCGATGACATAAAATCATTTTCGACCTATCACATACCATTGTAATTAGAGTATATATAAATAACATTATCTAGTCAATGTTAACAGTCTATGCTTTGACTAATATTCATTTGTTCAACAAGCTTTATTGAGACCATTCTTTATACTCCAGTCACTATGTCCTGTAATCAGTATGTATTCAAGAAAGCAAACATGTAGGAAGTCATATAGATATGCACATCAGTACAATCCAATTCACTAAGAACATAAGATAAAATAATTTAAGATGGAGGAATTTGTTCAAAAAATCCTCTCTGAAGGAGATGACAGCTACCTTGAGTCCTGAAGGCTGTGTGGGAGGTAGTGGATTGAGGAGATGTTTGTGGAATGAGCATTCCAGATGGAAGGGGCAGATAGTGTAGAAGCAGAGAATACAGAAAGCATGGTGATTTGAAGAAATGCCCATACAGTATTCAGTCTGTTTGGAATGTAGAGTGGGAGGCAGTCAGTAGCAAGAGATGAGTAAATGCGGATCTATGTCTTGGCAAGAAATTAGGATTTCATCCTACACTCAATGGGCAAGAAGGATGGAATGACCAAATTTGCATTAAGGAATAAGAATTCTCATAGAGGGAGGCACCCATGCAAGCAGATAGACAGGAGAGTCTTAAAAATAACCCAGACAAGAAGTAATGAAGATTTAAACTAATCCTCAGCAAAAGATGTGAAAAGATGCTAAAGGAAAGAATCAGTGGAACTTACAATCCAGCTGTTTATGGAAAATAAGAGAAAGGGAAAATTTACAAATGGCACCATGTTTTGGGTTTGGGTAACTGTGTAAATGTGATGCTATTTAACATGATAGTGAATATAGATAAAGCAGGTTTGCAAAGGTGGAGGTGAAAGGGAGTAAGGGATGAGTTAGGTGTAGAGCTTGCTGGACTACACACATTCTAAGTATGCAGTGGTTATATTGGTCATATATACAGTTTCTCACCAACATCTGCCACATTTGCAGTAACTTAATCCATGAGTTTATCCAGTATCTATTTTTTGAATTGATGAATGAGTGCCTGTGGAACAGACAGCTTATAAATTGCCCAGAAGGATCAATAGTCTGTTTGCCATACCAGAGACCTCCAATAATGAAATGAAGATTAAGATGGCTCTGGTTCACAAGAAATTAGGAGAATTTATTTCACTTTTGAAAGCTACCACTAACAATGTAGCAGAAAAGAATGCTACATTAACCTCACAAACATGAGGAATTGCACAAAATTGCAAGAGTGCATCTCTGTTCCTATTATAACCTATTATAATTACTTAATCCTCTCCCAATTTCATCTACTACTCCCCAGCCCTTCTGAACCAGATAGATCCTAGAAAGAACTAAGCCCTATTGTCCTAAAGTGTTTGTTACAATAATGAATTAACTTAGCATCTCTGCATCTAGAATGGTACTATTTATGTACCATCCTTGTGAGAATTCATAAAATAATCACTGAAATGCTTTTCTGTGTTGTATGTTTTAGATGAGGAATGCTCGCTGAGAAAGTCCCCTTCTTCTCCCCTTAATATTAGAACAACCTATTTCCATTAGTATTCTGAGCTAGTAATAGGAAAAGCAAAAGAAACTTGATATTCCTCTCATTAGGGGTCCTATTCAGTCTTCTTATCTACCTTTCATAAGTTTCTGGCATTTCCACATTTACAACTATCATTTTGGTTATAGAACCATTGAGTGTATTACAAGATGTTTCTGTTGTCAAAAAAGGCTGAGTCTATAGATGAACCTTATAACATCTAGAATTTGTATATAATGTTCTAAAGTTACATAAAGAGTACCTAAAGGAGAGGAAAAGAAGTCCCTATCCCATTATGCTAATACCCTAGTTGTCAATTAGGCTGTAAAAAACAAACATCCTTGATATAATGCCTCCAGCTGTCTCTGCTGAGGAAAAGGCAACTCAGCCCAGTGGTAGAAAGATACATGTCATCCTTTAACCTTTTTGTGGGAGAAAAAAAAAGAGGTACTAGACCTTAGGGAAACTAAAGCAGGAAGAACTTTGGCAATGAGAACAAGGAGAATAAAGACAAATCTCTGACCCAAAAACTGATTACTCAGCATCGTTTACCACATGTATATTTTAACACTTCAACATTAGATTAACTCAGTAGTCTGGAGCTTGGAAAAACACAAGCTCAGGATAAAATTAACAATCATTAATGGTTATTCATGTCATCTCCATGTATCATGATGGAAAGCCTCTTATTACTGCTGCCTCTCAAAAGCCTAGAAGGCAAGCTGGTGCAGGATTGTGTTGGATTTTTCTCTGGTCTGTGTTGAAATAAGTAGTATAAGACAGTGGAGTATGGGCACCTGGGTGGCACAGTGGTGGAGTGTCTGATCCCAGGGTCCTGGCATCAAGTCCTACAGTAGGCTCCCCAGAAGGAGCCTGCTTCTCCCTCTGCCTATGTCTCTGCCTCTCTCTGTGTATCTCTCATGAATAAATAAACAAAATTTTTAAAAAGAACAATGGAGTAAATTATCCTTTTATTAAACTGTCCTGTCTATATTTTGTGTATTTTTTATTTTGAAATTACTCTAATTTTTATACTAAAATATTTTTTCTATATTATGATATTTTTTCTTTTATGTACTGATGATGATGGATGATTTTTTAAAAATCTTTTTAATGTCTTTTTACTTGTGTCCAGATCTGGAAAAAAAGTGTACTGACCATATTTCGGTCTTAATTAAACAATTTTTAAAATATGCTAGTTGTTCATAATATCTAAACATATCACAACTACTCATTTATTGATTTATTCAGTCTTCAACAAATATTGAACAACTGCAAAGTGTCAGCTACCTTTGTAGATAATGGCAACACGAGGAAGAGAAATTATATCCTGCCCTCATGCATTGACAGATAAGTAAAAAAGAAAAGAAATCAATAAATAAAATAATTTTAGCAGTTAAAAATGCATTGAAAACAATAAAACAGTTTCTGGATGAGGGTTTCCATGCTTAGTATTGCCCATTTGTTCCACTGGGGTAACATGGATTGCACACTTACTTATCTACTCTATGGGATTAGTCTTGGTCTTAACAGTAAGCGTATTGTTGAGGATGTTGCTCATTATGTAACAGGGCTACATAACACGTATTGGACATACTTCATTTTTCTCTATCAAAAATAAAAACCTCTTTTTGCTTTTGTATCAGAGAAAATATTATGAAGTTTAACCATGCATCCCAACACAAAAGAAATACCATCATATGTGGATCTTTTAACATTTCCCTAATCATATTATATAGCTAACCAAAGAGAAGAGCATCTCTGTATTATGTTTTTGCATATTCTCAAATGCTTTTTTGCCCACATACTATCAAAACGCCCCAATTTAAACTTTCTGTCACAGAAAATTTGCACCTTGGTTACTACTTATTAACACTAAATTTTATGTTCCTTTTCTCATTTTTTTTCCTGTATCTAAATGCCATGGACTCTTTAGCAAATTTTTTTTTTTATCCTATTGAATTAAACTTGTAAACCAACTGGAGTTACCTGATGCTTGAATGGAAAAGAAAAATAGATGGAGCTTTCAAAAAGGATTTCTAATGTGTTTAAATATTAGCTTTCTCTTATTAACAAAGTGATCAGTTTTATTTTACAGTGTTTCAAGATTATCCCCCAAAATTGTATAACTAAAGCAAATGCCCCAAAGAGTTTAATTATAGATGCTTTGAGATCCAAAACATAATTTTAAGCTTCTATTCTCAAGATGTTACAAAAGTTGTACAAAGACACAAAGCAATAGCAGATTTGCCACCTTGGGTTTTTGTGGGGTTTTTAAAGATTTATTTATTTATTTTAGAAAGAGACAGAGAGAAAGTGCTTGAGTTGGGGAGGGGCAGCGAGGGAGAGAGAGAGAAAGAGAGAGACTTTCAAGCAGACTCTCCACTGAGCACAGAGCCCATTTCAGGGTTCCCTCCTAGGATATGAGCCAAAATTAAGAGCTGGTCACTTAACCGACTGAGCCACCCAGGCTCCCCAGCCACCTTGGTTTTTTAGGGCAAGGTTTATGGAGAGATGAGACCAACTGTATGTCCTCATCAGCACTACTGTCAATCCATCAGTCCAGTGCTTTTAGGTGAAGGATTTGCTACTAGCATCTATTAAGTAGAGGCCAGAGATGCAGTAGACCATTTTGCAATGCCCAGGACAGCTCCCAACAGCAAAGAATTATTCACTCCTAAATGAATAGGGCTGAGGTTGAGAAATTCTGGTCTAGAGAATCTCGTTCAATTTTATATAATGAAACACACATCCAATAATTAATACAAATCTGACAACAAGAAGAATTATCATTCTTGCATTTATTTTGCTTTTCTCCTGAGATCCTTTCAGCTCTTCTTTCATTCTCACTTGGTCTCTGAAGTTTCCATTGTTATCCTTCTTTCTGTTTAGGGATTTCTGCTAATGATAATGATGGTGTAGAAAATAGTAATGGAATTATACCTTGATAAATCAATATTCTAGGACTAAGTTATTCTCGTTATATTTTAGTGTGCTCAACAAAAGCAGAATTTCTTTTTGAAATTCAATTTAAGAGATTCAATTGAGAGTCTCTTAAAATAGGTTAATATCTTTCTTTGAAATATATAAGTATACTTTTCTTGTCCTGGCATAGTGTTATAATAGATTACATATCATTTATCTTTCAACACTTATTTGTACTTATTTTAAATGATGTAGATTGATTGATTGATTGATTGAGAGAAAGCTGGTCATGGGGTGCAGAGGGAGAAGGGGAGAGAAAGAATCTTAAGCAGACTCAATGCCCAGCATGTAACCCCACGTGGGGCTCAGTGTCATGACCCTGAGATCATGACCTGAGCTGAAATCAAGAGTTGGGTCCTTAACTGATTGATCCACCCAGTGCCCCAATGTTGTAGGTCCTAGGGGATATTTCTGCTGAAGGCTCCTCTGGGAAGGGGAGAGAGTTGTGACGTGACCTGCAACTTTGCTCCTAGTTAGAAATTTGAACACTGACTGAATATTTGATAATATTAAGAAATTATTATTAGTTTTTTGCTATAATAATGATATTACAGTGAGTATACTTAGTAATAAATAGTGGAACTTTACAGTTGAATTAATATATTTGCAATTTACCTCAGAGTAATAAGGGGGGGATATGCGAAGTATTAGTGAAACAAACTTAGCTCTTAATTAGTACTTGCTTAAGCTGGGTGGTGAACATTTAGAAATTTATTTTATTATTAGTATTTACACTGTTCTACAGTTCATTAGACTATGATGTTATGCTATCCTACTAGTATCGCAACAGTATATTGGTATATTATTCTGCCTTTTTAAAAATATTTAGAATATTCTACAGTACAAATTTTAATAAGCAAAAAGTAGGAGAAAAGTGAACCCTTCCTTTAACTTTTATCATTAAGATGTGTTCCTTCGGGACACCTGGGTGGTTCAGCAGTTGAGCGTCTGCCTTTGGCTCAGGTCGTAATCCTGGTCCTGGGATCGAGTCCTGCATGGGTCTCCCCACATGGGGCTCCCCACATCAGGCTCCCTGCATGGGGCCTGCATCTCCCTCTGCCTATGTTTCTGCCTCTTTCTGTGTGTTCCTCATGAATAAATAAATAAAATCTTAAAAAAAAAAAAAAAAGGATGTGTTCCTTCTATCCCTACCTTCTCCACAAACCTGAGAAGGAAATCCTGGTTAACTGAGTACCTGGTTAAGTGAAGTTTCTATTGGATATAGTTTGAAAAAGATGTGGTTATATCTCAGTTAAGCTTATAAAGGATGAGAAGATGTCTTTTCTCCAGGGTGAGAGTCAGACCATCTTCGATAGGAGAGTTTCCTGATGTCCATTTATCATGCTGACCAAGTAGGTCAGGAAAGAATTTTTTAATGTAGTTTAGATAAACTGTTGGGGCGTATGACCCAATTCTTTAGCTCACTTTGCTTGAAATCACAAGCTAAAACATAACTTATGCATCTTTAGTCCACTGATTGCTATTCTTTCCAGATTTTATTTGTCTAAGTTAGGATATGATAAAGGTCATTTATTTGGAAGGGGGAAAAAATCTATATAACCTAGGAGTTAACAGACTTTTTCTGTAAAGGACCACGTAGTAAATATTTTAGGCTTCATGGACCACATATGATCTCTGTTGCTTATTTATCTTTTAATTTATATATTGTTTCACAAATCTTTAAAATGTGAAAACTATGCATAATATAATAAAAATCAGCAAAAATGTGAAGGTTGGATTTGGCTATAGGAACCCTGATATATCCTCTAATTTTAAAATTAGCTTTTAATCCCAATTTAATTCATTCTGAATAACATAAGCAAAAGCATTCTGTAAAATGTATTTCACTTATTATTATCCCTTTAATGCATATGTGTTTTACCTCTATCACCTCATACTACTAAATAAACCAACTAATCATTGATGTGGATTATTTCTTATCATTAATACATACTTGAACTTCTATGCAAACTTTTAAATTCAGAACCTAAGTGCCATTTTTATGATTGTAAAATCATAAAATTTACCTTGAATTTGTTTCTTTGTTGTCATATACAGTGATGTTTCTTGGAGGGGGAAGATATCAATAGATATTTACCTGTGTTAGGATGAATTTGTGATTGTGCCTTTTTTCTGGGTGGGGAGTGGTAGTAGGGTTGCTTTGTTTGTCTAACAAAGTTTTACTTTTACCTTACACAAAAAGAGATATCTAGCAGGCCTCTCTACTGATATCTTGGATTACTCAGAAGTAGAAAATGGAAACTCTGTAGGTAGAATATTAGTTTTCTACTCTCCTCAAGGCCTCTCTATGACTACTCATGTACTGGACTTGAAGAACTCACTATAATCTCTCAAGAGAGGGTAGGAAAATACAAGGAAGAGGCTTTTAACAAAATGGACTGGCATGAATATCTAGGAAGAGGTCACAGATGGAGATGTGTGGGAGTCAGGTACTTTCAGGCTGAGTGGCATTGAGTCAAGCTCAGGTTAGCTAAGGTGGTGGAGCTTATTTTAAGAAGAAAGGAAGCATAACAAACCACCTCAGGAAAGTCATCTGACTTTATGGCAAGAAAGACTGCCCTCCAGGAAGCCATAGCAATTCCAGTACCCCAGGAGCCATTTTAGGGATACACCATTCCCATAACATATGCAATCTCTGACTTTCCTAGCTGTTCATTCCTCGCTTTCCATCTCCCCAGGAGAAGATATAATTAGGCCTGTCAGTCACAATCCAATATAAAGCATCCCCATCAGGGACAGTTCTCCAGCCAGGCTACCCTATGGGCTGCTGGCCAGGTGTGGGATGCTAGTCTTTGACGTAGGCATCAATTGTGGTTGCATTTGTTAATACACATATTCAGTCACATGGTGAAAGCTTACCAACTTGAACACACACAAAAAATGCTTCATCTAACCAATTTTATAAAAAGGAACTATTGGCTTCATGTCAGGAAGTGTTTCATGAAATGAGATTTTTCTCCGGATGCCAAAGTTTTGCTTGATTTTTTTCCAAAACAATCTTTCATGTTATTTTACTCAAAGCAGACATCCTCTAGTGGTTTGCCTTTACGTCAGGTTCAAAATTCACAGATGCTTCATCACCTTTCAAGTTCTTTTGAAGCTTCATTTACAATAATTCTTAAAAGAGGTCACTTTTGTTCTGGAGGCTACAGCTTTATTTTAGGCAAATCCCCATCACCTCATACCCAAATTATAATGGAAACTTCTTTACAAATCTTTCTTTACCTGGTAGGAACCCTTCCCCATTCATTTTACAAGCCAACTCTAGATTAATATTCCTGTATCAGGAAACAATTTGAAAGAGAACAAGTTTACCTTCTAGAAAAAGAGAGGCTGAATGTTTTTCCCATGTATGGCAAGATACCGAGAGGCAGAACTCCTCCAGCTCTACTGCATTTATTCTTTCCTAAATCAATACTCTACATGCAACTTGCTTCCTTCAGAAGCCTTGCAAAAATATTGCCAGTCAAGACCAAACTTCTTATCTGTGGAGGAATATTCTCTGTCTCTACTCAGACTCCCTTGGTCCTGAGAAAGCTGCCCTTACAGTTCCATGGAAACCCTCTACCCAACCTCTTCTGTGAATCTGTGCTCATGATACTATCCCACTCCATCTTCCTTCCCTTCCCACTTATCTGTCTTCTCCATCCTCAGGACCTAAGCAATGCAATTCCTACACTGTTTTCGGAGTCTACCTAGGCCTTCTCTTGTCACCAAAAGTGTACAAAAATCAATTATAACAGATGATGTTATTATCTGGATTTTGAGATTTTTATCAAGTTAAAGTCCCTAGCAGATGCTTTAGCTCTGGAATTATTCTGAAGCTTGTCTTACATATTGTGTTTGGATTTCTAATTAACTATAAACTCTAAGGATTTTTCTTTCATTTCTTGTATATTCCCCACATTTTCATTCAAGGTGCAATAAGAAAGTCATTTGTTGACTTGAATTTATACCATCCCTTAATTTCCATTCCTTTTTGCCACATTTTTCCAATTTCTTTTAAACACGAAGGTCTGTTTTAGATATAAATCTGACAGCTGAAAGACTTTTCCCCAAAAAAGCCCATCACTGACATCACCTAAAACCTTGTTAGAAAAATGCATTGTCAGTCCCGCGCCCCCCATCCCCATTTACTTAATCCTAGTCTGCTTTTTAGCAAGAGGTCCAAGGGATTCTTATGCATATTAAAGTGTGGGAAGCACTGCATTGAAGGTTCCAGTATGAATCAGTTGACCATTAATTGGTACATTGAATAAACCAAGAAAATGTATATTTAAATCCCTATGTAATCATTCACATCTGTATGTGTGTATGTGAGTGAAAGAGAGAGAGGGGACCAGGAGAAAGTTTTGTAGACAAATAACTGTTTGGTTGTAGTAGATCTGCCTCATAAATACCTAGTGAATATATTTTCTGTTTAGACTATTATTTCTGCTATACTTTTTTTTTTGGTGTAAGCATATTAAACCACATAGGAAAGCAGAGCTGTCAAGATATCACTTCAAAAAACACACTTGATGTAGCTAAGAGCCAAAATCATTTGATCAATTTTTAAAAGCTGGCTGCTTTTTTTAAAGGCATTTATAATTCAAGGTGTTTGATTAACTTTTAAAGAGTTGTTGGGAGATTTAAAATCAAAAGGAAAGATTTGGAGTGGTCCAGTGGATTTTTAAAGATGGATAGAATCAGGAAAAGTACGGTCTTACCCTCTTAGCTTTGATATTTTTTATGTGATTTTTGTTCCAATCACATAACATATCCCCTTTAATCTTCTGTACGTCACATGGACTAACATGGGGCCAGCAGTGATTGTTTTTTATCTATCCAACAGGTATCTTGAAAATTACTGAGATAGTCCATCAAGTATTTTAACTTGCCAAAGACAAGTAATATAAATATATAGTAGATAACAGTTTATAAATAGTATTGTGTAAAGCAGATTTTATGCAGACCTTAGGCAATTGAAGGAGTCACAGTGGAATTTAAAGACACATCCATAATAAGAAAAGGGAAGGGATGAGAGGTGTCAAAGTGGAAAGTATAACCTTAATGAAAACATCTGTATATCCAACAGCATGAAACAATCATGTCACAGATATGTTTGCAATTAATAGGAACTGGGTAAAAGATAAGAGCAATGTAACATTTGGTGGATAGGGTCAGAGCTCCTCAAAAAGATAAGACTATTTGGAATATTATGCTTGAATGTGAGCATTTTCTTTTATGAAAAATATTTGCACACTGGTATAAGTTGTTCTGCTTTTCATTTATTCATTCACTCATTCATTCTTCATTTCTTGAACCACAATGATATTACATGACTAAATCTATGGCAAGCACTAGATATTGTAAATGTGATGGTTGTACTTTTCATTAAAGACCTTATAAGTTAGCTTAGAGCAATATCACATAAACAAGTAAGTCTGAAAGTGTGCTGTAGGCACTAAGAAACATACCATCAAGTACAGTGGAGACACAAAGATAATTAAGAAGGGTGTCCATGGGTGTAAAATCTTCTCACTTGAGAGAAGTCTACGGAATTGGGATGGTTAGTTTATGAACAGATTGTTTACAAGAGGGTGGAGGGTGTGGGAGGTGATAATTGTATTTCACAAATTTGAACAGTTAGTTGATGTATGAAACATTACTTTTTCCTTTGTTCCAGCAGGTAGAGTCAAAATCACAAGGGAGAAAAATATAACGAGAAGAGAGGGAACATAAGGGGGAAAGGAAGGGACTCATGTTTTAGGAGTGCCCACACTGTGAGAGGCTTGTGCCAGGCACTCTGTAAGCACTATTTTAGTTAATCCTTGTAACAACTTTGCCAATGCTTAACTTGTCTGAGATGCCACTACTAGGCCAATACTCAGAGCCACGGGTGGTCACCCTAATTGCTATACTTTAAGAGAGATGAATTGACAAAACGTATGGGGAAGAGCTAAAATGTTCTCTGGCAAAGCAATAATTTTAGATGATATAAATGACAGCATGACCAGTGGTAGAAGATACTAATAATTGTACGAATGTGACTGTGTCTATGAGAACTGAAATGATCAGTTATAATCTCAGAAAATAGAGCAAAATTGGATGTTCCAGTTATTAGACTACTTATTGTAATATATATACCTAACTCTTATAATATCTGAACTTGGAAGTATGTTATATCCAATCTGTTTCAGAAGCTTAAAAAAGATGTGAAATATTTCAAAATATATCAAATACTACAAATTTACATCTATTCAATGTTCTACTCCAAATTTCCTAGATTCCTATTCAAATCCATGTGACATCTCAAGTTCTGCAAGCCAAGCTTGATATGCAGATTGATTTAAGCCAGATGTTACCACCTCCTATGGGAAAAGAGGTGATATTTTACTAGTTCACTAGTATAAATATAGAAAGATTACAAATATAGAAAGAAAACAACAAAAAAATGATATTTCCTCTTGCACATTCTATGAGACGCTGTTAGCCCAAGTAATTTATAGGAAAGACACTAGGAGCCCAAGTAATTTACAGGAAATTAGTATTTTGATATACAATGGAGAATTGTTTTTACTTCATGATATCGGATACAAAAAAGGAAGCAGCTTCTTGCTTAAGTTACTATGAGCAACCAAGTACACATTTTCCCATAAATTCTAGAACCTCAGGTTAAACTTACTACCTTACAAATTTCTGTCATAAGTTCTAGTAAGTTTCTGTGTTACTGCAATGTCAAACTCTGTTTTAGAGGTCATGGAAGTATTTCTGAGTTGCAAAATTCTTGACGCCATTTATAAAATGACTTTATATAGGTGACAGTAATGTCAGATAGCCTGAAATGCTTATAATCAAGGTTAACTAATGTCAATAAAAATAGCATTGAGTAGTTGCTGTATTTCATACCCTAAGGTTTATTAAAAGTATATATATTTATGTAGTGGTGAGTCAAATTTAATCTCCTGGGACATACTCTTCATAATGTTAAAATTGAACACAATTTTCCAGTGTGCCTGTAATAGGGTGCATTACTGTCAGTTATCCTCTTCAGTAACTGAAATAACTTACCCCGTAAAGAAAATAACTTATCCTGTAAAGAAAAACAGGAGAATCATACAAAATTAAAATTGATATGTCAAGTCCTCAAATACTTGTGCTCTTGATTATAATTTAGAAATTTGTATCCTGATAAAGGGATTTATTTCCAAGTAAATTAGCACTAAAATTCTTTTTTAAGATTTTTTTATTTATATATTCATGATAGAGAGAAAGAGAGGGAGGGAGGGAGAGAGAGAGAGAAATAGAGAGAGAGAGAGGCAGAGACACAGGCATTGGGAGAAGCAGACTCCACGTGGGGAGCCCAATGTGGGACTCCATCCCGGTCTCCAGGACCACACCCCAGGCTGAAGGCAGGCGCTAAACTGCTGAGCCACCCAGGGATCCCCCAGCATTAAAATTCTTAAAGCAGTGATTGCACCACTGGGAAATTCCTAGCTGAGTTCTCAAACAGTAAATAAATGAGAAGAAAAGTAGAGAGACTGGAACAAGCAACATGGTCTAGAAAATATGCCGTAAGATTCTTTTAGAAGCTTACATCTGTAATATGCACTTAGTTTGTTCTTTGGGAGTTCAATTTTATTTCATTGCGTGTTTTGCTTTTTGTGTGACGTCAATCCGAGCACCCAAAAGCAAGTTAATTTTCTACCTGGTGGGTAACGACATTATCTACACCGAAGAAAATATTACTAGACCTTCTAGATACTTTCTTCATTACAGATATTGCACAAAACCCACAAAGATATGTTGTGTTGTTTAAAGAAAGTACATAAATCTTTTGGCAAGTTCTATTACAAATCTTTTGGCAAGTTCTATTATACCTCGCAAGGAACCGATATTACATTATCTAAAACTTAAGAATAGAGCTTAGTGTGGGTCTTGAATTCGTCCACTATCATTGATGTACGCATAAGCTTTTTAAAATAATTTTCTCTGGGCTCAAAACTCAAGGTTGCACTCACAGGGAAGCAAACAGTAATGTCACTGTATGATTGCTGTCTTTAAAATGAGTGAGGGAGATAAGTAATACTTAGGAAATCTAATAAAAGAAAATAAAAGAAAATAAAAACAGTGACAGACTAATAAATACATACTAATAATAAATACATACTAAAATAAATAAATACATACTAAATACATAAATACTAAATAAATAAATACTAATAAATACTAATAAATTTCTTAGGCACCTAAAGGATAGTATGAGTTACAGATGAATAAAATAGTTTTTCTTTCTCTGTTTTTTACCTAAACCCAAATCCACATACCAAGTAAATACACAAAACCTCTGTAACACCTGACACAGGACTGTATTCCCTCAATAAGTAGATCTTCAAAATAACTTTAAGATTAAGCAAAAATTAATTCACAGAGAAGCAACTGCTCCATTCACATACTGAATCTGGAAATTCAGTTTACGAAATCTAAGACTCTTTTACGATCAGAAGGTTTGCTTTTCTCATTGCTAAGTGTGTGGCATTTTTTCATTTTGTTATTCATGATAGAAACAAAGAGTCTGGAGGCTTTAAAAGAAGGGACTATTTAAAGTGATTTTCACACGGACCAGTGACTAATTCTCCTCTCATGAATATACCTTCATTTGTTCTGGTTCTCACTACAAATTATTGAGGAGATGCCAAGAAATAATGACTGAAGAAGTTTGTGTTGCCTCCAGAACTGTGATGACATAAAATTTCAGTTGTTTAAGCCAAAAATTTGTTTTAAGTATGCTAGTGGTTACTACTGAAGCTTGAAGGGAAAATAGAAGGAACTTGGAATATATAGATAGAGATAGATAGATAGATAGATAGATAGATAGATAGATAGATAGATATAGATGATATGGATATAGGTAGACTGTGGCTGGGGAGGGAGCAGATCGCCTGACAGAACCGAAGAATGGCTCCCAGCTGATAGCCTAGGACTAAGAGGGCCAAATGAAAAGTGAGGGAGAAAACAAGTGACCTACCCAAGGCCTGCATAGGGTACAAAGGACTCTCTCTCCCTCACCCCACGTTGCAGAACAGCCTGTTCTGCTGTCCAGGCATTGGTTCTCCCAATATTCTTCTATGAAAGCGATTGAAGAAGGCAGAGAACTAGGACAGCTAGAACAGAGGTTAGTGACCCTGGAGTAAAGCCTTCTCCATTCTGGCATTTAAGGACATACGAGAACAGACTGCCCATCTCATTTCTCTAAAGAGAAACTCCAAATCAACAAATTATGCCACTTCACCAGACTTTTCAGATGTCAATGGATTACCCAAAGAAAGCATTAAACATTCAAGGGAAAGATCTAGACATAGTGAGTAGACATAGCAGAAGTAGTGAAGAGAAAGAATTCAGGAAAACAGAAGAGGACTTAAAATATAAACGTATAAAATATTGAAACCAAAGCCCTTTTTTTTTCATTTTCACAGTTTTGTTGCAATATATTTTACATATACAGTTGACCCATTTAAAATGTACAATTCATTTTTTTTAGTAAATTTACCAAATTATGAAACCATCACCATAAGTCAGGTTTAGACCATTTTCATCACTCTGGTAAGATTCCTTGTACCCATTTATTGTCACTCTCCTTTCCCACTTGCTATCCCAAGCAACCAATTGCTTGTCTCTATAGATTTGCCTTTTCTGGCTACTTCATATACATGGAATCGTATAATGTGTGGACTCATGTCTTGCTTCTTCTACTTATGTTTGTGAAACATACTGAGGTCTGTTCATATATGTGTCATTCACAATCAGAACTCTTAACACCCATCAGAAGAGAGTGGACATTACATCTATAATGAAAGAAAAGGATATAATGAGAGAGCAATAAACATAGGAAAATGGAAAGCATTTGGAAATTAAACATCTAAGGGCCAAAACAAAAATATATTGAAAAGAATGGAAGGTAAAGTTGAAGAAATCTCCTACAGTAGTAATCACTAATAACAGGTTTGCATTCCCTCATTTCCTGTTTTTTGTTTCCTATTCTGTGCACTTAGATATTAATTTTTTGAAGTTTTTAAAATAAAAGTTATGCACACCACAAATAAAAATAATTTATATAAAGGGAGGTTGAAAAATACACATCTGCAAAAAGGAATGTTTTTTATCCAGAACAAGGCATATTGGTAGATATTATTATCATTTTGATCATCTTTATCAGATTGTATTTACAATCTTGTTTCCTTCTTTTCTCACTTAAGCTTTCACGACCATTCTGTTATCACATTGACTTTGAAAGCTTCACTTTTAATAATTGCCACATAGTTCACCCAGTGGCCATGTAACTGGTTGAATCTTGACTTGTTAAACAGTTAGGGCATTCTCACATTTTCAGATGTTTAAATAAATATATATATCGCTGTGTATATGTTGTTCTAATTACAGACTATTTCCTTGGGTTAGATTGTCCCGTGAAATTTCTGGGTTGAAGATAACAGATACTTTTTAAGATCTCTGTTGCATCTTAACTAGTTATTTTCCATGAGGCTTATAACCTAACCATTCCACGTGACAACTTGCACAGATTTGAAAGCAACACCTAGAAGTAATACATTTCTCATCAGCTTATTGACCATAATGTGCCAATCATAAATTATATAATATGACATTAGTACTTGAGTGACCAATGGGAATTTAATATTGGGGTAGTGCTGAAAACACTTCCTTTAATTGCATTGTTTAGGTTAGAGGGGCCAGAAGATCCTATGGCGTCATAATAGCTTTATGTTTAAATATTTACCAATATAGACTCATCTTTCTACATACTCCCCATACACACACACATGCACACAAGCATGAACACTCCACAATATTACTTATTAAATTTGCAACATGTTTACCAGCATGAACAACAACATAAGTGGTTGCTTAGGTGGCATTTCCTAAAATGCTATCCTCCCAGATTGGTTCAGATGTGCTTCTTAATATTTCCAGAATGCCCACCGTCTGTATCATTGTTCTTACCAGATTGCATTTAAATGAACTCCCAATTAAGATGAACTCTTTTTTTAAAACCGTCAGTATATAAGTAACTCAAACTTTGATATTCTGTTTGATTCATATTTCCAGCCCAACATCAAGCACATAATGCCTACCACATAATTTATTCACTGTGTCTATTTATTTATTTTTATTTTTTTAATTTTTATTTATTTATGATGGTCACACAGGGAGAGAGAGAGAGAGAGGCAGAGACACAGGCAGAGGGAGAAGCAGGCTCCATGTACCGGGAGCCCGACGTGGGATTTGATCCCAGGTCTCCAGGATCGCGCCCTGGGCCAAAGGGAGGCGCCAAACCGCTGCGCCACCCAGGGATCCCAATTCACTGTGTTTATTAACATGAACTGAACTTAGTTAAGTTGAGAAGAGTGTGAATTTAGCCCCTTTCAATAATTATTTTGCTATTATTTCCTTGTTAGGAAATTGTGCATTCAGAAATACTTCTCTCATTTCTCTTTTCAAATTGGTTATCTTGAAACTAAATTTTTAAATTATTTCAATTTTTTTTAAAAAAACTCAAAATATATACAGTTTAATTAAATTTAGGAAAACAAAATAAAAATTATCACTTGCAGATTTACTTAGCTAGCAAATAAGGGATTCCAAATTTGCAAATGTTTGCTTACTATATTTTGGAAATCCAGTTCTCAAGAAAAAAATCTTCTTAGAAATTATTGAAATAGAAAGCCTCTCTGTGCATTTGGAATATAATTTTCTATACCAGTCTCATTGGGAATATGCGAACTACATGAGGCATGCCCGAAATGCATTCCTCAGGATCCTTGGTCCAGTTTTTCTTGATCTTAGGACTTTCTAGGCCAATGTTTGGGTTCACTTTGGTTTCACTTTAGTTTCTATCTATATCATATGATCTGCTTTTTCCTTCCAAACTTTATAAAAATCTTGTCTCATTATGGTTTCTTCCAGTATTCAACTCCACTGTGAATTTATGATTTCCTTTTCTACATTTTTATTGTTATTTCAGATGCATTGGAATGAGGGCCGAAGGATAGGCAATGGATCAGCTTTCCTTTTGAACTAAAAGCTTTAACTATTTAACAAAGAATATTATTTTAAAGTTGAGTATTGTCCATTGGATATTACTGTCAGAAGAAAATTACTGATAAAATAGAAAACGCTGCCAATCATTGGTTGATCACAGCATGACGCTTTGCTAAAATTGTGAGTCTTAGCGGTCTTTGAACCAAAATTACCAAATAAATCTTCCTTTCTTGTTTTTATAGAGATTTGCTTGCTGACCAAGGGACGCCGTACTGCCAGTGTTCGAGCTGATACATATTGCCGTCTTTATTCACTTTCTGTGGACAATTTCAATGAGGTCCTGGAGGAATATCCAATGATGAGGAGAGCCTTTGAGACGGTTGCCATTGACCGACTAGATCGGATAGGTACTCTCTTCAGCTTTTTTTTTTTTTAATTTTATTGATTTATGACAGAGAGAGAGAGAGAGAGAGGGAGAAGAAAGCTCCATGGAGGGAGCCCGACGTGGGACTCGATCCCTGGTCTCCAGGATCACTCCCTGGGCTGAAGGCAGCGCTAACCCGCTGGGCCACCGGGGCTACCCTCTCTTCAGCTTTCTATCATTTTTGGTGTACAATTTAGTTATGCTCCAGTGGGCTGATACATGTTTGCAATTGTTAAGTCCTAAATGCTATCATAGGTTGCCTAATTAATTAGCTTAGAAATAGCAGTTAGCTCTAGCCTTATTTCTACTAACTTTCTCTTCTCTAAGTATTCTGGGTTTATTTAATCATCTCTATTTTTACTAGCTGTTCAATCTGATTTCCCCAGTGATGCCAAAACAGTTTGAATCTTCAGGTAAAAAGCAACGATAAAAATTTTAGGTAGCACTAAAATAGAACTAAAAATACAATAGTATGAGTCTATATTACAAACCAAATAATTTTACCACAAGGTTTTTAAAAAAAAATTATGTATCAACTTTACATTTTTATCTTTATATTGAGAACTGAAAGCTTGTACACTTTAATTGTCTCAGTAGAAACTTCTCGAAATGTTTGTAATACAGACTCAAGCAGGAAAAGCCTTGATAGAAGTACCCTACATAGATGCTTTACTTTGTAAACATCAACTTATTTTAAAGTCTTCTCTGCTCTCAAATAAGAATATATAAGTTAGACCTCATTAGTTACACTAGCTTAAAGATTTGAGTAATTGCTATAGTAAAGTTAGATCAGATTGGCTTGCTATTAGCTTCCCAAGATATGCTGGAACATTCTAATGTCAGAAGGAGGTATGCATTCATTTTCTACATTTAAATCCTTTTTCCCCACCTTACCCTGCTCTGCCCCCTTTCCCTCTTAATTCTACTCCATCCCCTGTAGAATGCTTCTGTGACCTCCCACCCACTCCTACGCTGAGTATCCTGAGTAGGTTCTCTCACACTCCTAGGAATTTCCTCCATCACAATACTGCTTTTCTTACTGTAACTGCTCTAAGGATGCTAAGATTTGTGAGTGTAGAGGTCATGTCTAATTCACTATTAAATTCACAGTACCTAGTACACAATGAACATTCTTGAAGAGAGGTGGTAGGGAGGGATGAAGGAATCAATGATCTCAAAGGAGATGGGGTTGAGATCACTTGGAAGTAAACAAGTGCTTCATTCTTATTTAAGGTAAGGATTTTTTATTGATGTAGTCTTACATCAGCTTTTCTTACGCACTTTGTATCTTTCTTTCCTTCTACAGAAGTGGGATGACAGATGCATAAAGGCCTGAAATTAGATTAGGAGAAGTAAAGGTGACATTTGGACATTATCATTAGACATAACACACAGATTAGAAAGTCATACTGACAACTTAGACATGTAATAGGACATAGTGTCGAGACAGTGCCCATAAAAGTGGGTATTCCTGAAAGCATCTTTATTTAATTTGAAAATAATTACCTCTTTGTGGTATGTGAGTGCTCATGGTAGAGCTAGAGACTAATTTCTGAGCACATGAGTTTTTTCCTAAGCCAGCTAGATGTCTTTTAGAGAAAGCATTAAAATGAGGATATTTTAATAGAGAATTTATGTTAGTCTGATACAGCTTCACTCTATTCACTTTTTCCAATTAATTTTTATAAGAAAATTTGCATGAAATGGCTTACAATCAATAATAGAGACAATAAAATTGCTAATAAGCACCAAGCATTTGCAGTTTTGATCTTTATAAAATTTGAACAGTGCATTAAAATTATAGTATTTCTCCACAAGTTCATAAATATTTACATTATGAAATGTTGACTATTCACATGATCACAAAGAAATATTGTCCCTGTCCATTCTGTAGCTTTTGCCTATATGTGTAGACCATATTTAGTTAAGGCAATATGCTGAAACAGCATTTATATTTTTTACTAATATAGCAGCTTTTCTTCTTTAGAAATTTAAAATAGTTCTATAAGGAGAGACAAGCATTTATTTTGGAAGTCATTTAAAATGATAGTTTTCTAGCAGTAATTTATAACATATATTTCCATTAAAAAGCATCCCTTCTAACTCTAACTTTATTTAGTAATATGGCAAATTGATTCACTTTTCAGTTACAATACTTATCTGGGAATTATTTTACCAATGATGTCACCAAAAATCGCTGATTTTTCCCTCTTTCATCAATCTAATTCTGATTCTATCGTTATCCTGCCAGAGAATGTCTGCTTATTGCAAACCGCTCCAAAGACAGTGGCAGGAAAGAGAAGTAATGCTTATTGAGATTCTAGAGGGAGCGGAGAACCTGCCATAAACCATACCCCTTAATCCTCACAAAGACCTTCCAGAAAATGGAATGGTTCTCAACCTGCCAGGCATAACAATCCTCTGAGGAAATATGCTTCCAAAGTATTGAAATCTGGCTATTCCGATTTAATTGGTAGGCTTCAGACAAAAATCAGTATTTTTCAAAGCTCCAGAGATGAGAAGAATATGATTATGGGGGTGGTGGGGGGGGAGATCACAGTTATAGGGCACTGGTCAAAAGTAAAGGACTTGCCACAGGGCTTCTCCAGTTTGCCTGTGCGAATCACCTGAGGATCTTAGTAAAATGCAGCACCTTGGTCAGCAAGTAGGATGGGGCTTAAGAGACTGCATTTCTAGAAAGCACTCACATGATGCAAATGCGTGTGGCTGGCTGGCTGCCCTTCCTAAGGATCTTCCTTCCCCATTCCTGTTTCTTATTCACCAGGTTTTCTTGGACATTGTTCTTAACCTTGCTCTGTCCCCGTTCTCCTTCTGGGTGAAATGGGGTTACAACCACACCCACCTCCAGGAGTTGAGGATTAAAGAAAACAAATTTACCTAAAGCCTTTTGTAGAGTACCTGTCACAGAGTAAATGTCCTATTGGCCTTTGGGGGTGGGGAGAGGGGGGGGGAGGTAGCTTTAAACTTAAGTTTGATTCCAGGCCCATCCTGACCCCCAAATGCCCTTTCTTCTCCCGCTCTTCAGAGTAGCTCTCGTGTCAAGCCTCTCCCTTTCTTCTGTAAGGTGGCTTTGCCCATATTACACACTTCTCAACCTGACTTGCATAGGAGGTAAGATTTCCCAGGCAGATAGAGGAAGTGTGAGGGGCAGGAGGCGCCTGCCTGTCCGTTTGGGTCTAGGGGTGAGTACTTGGCTTTTAAGCCGCTTGTGCGAGGCGCCGGCCCGCTTCTGTCCCCGCTTCTGTCCCCGGGAGCCGCTGTCCCCCGGGCTTGCCGCCCGTCCTCCGGAGGCTTTCTAAGTGGCTCTCTTTCTTTCGCTGCCAGGGAAGAAAAATTCAATTCTGCTGCAAAAGTTCCAGAAGGATCTGAACACCGGGGTGTTCAACAATCAGGAGAACGAGATCCTGAAGCAGATCGTGAAGCACGACCGGGAGATGGTGCAGGCGATCGCTCCGATCAACTACCCGCAGATGACAGCCCTGAACTCCACCTCCTCCACCGCGACTCCGACCTGCCGCGCGAGGACGCAGTCCCCGCCGGTGTACTCCGCGCCCAGCCTGTCGCACGGCAACCTGCACTCCCCCAGCCCCGGCACCCAGACCCCGCAGCCCTCCGCCGTGCTCTCGCCCTGCTCCTACACCACCGCGGTGTGCAGCCCGCCCGTCCAGAGCCCGCTGGCCGCTCGAACTTTCCACTACGCCTCCCCCACGGCGTCCCAGCTGTCGCTCGCGCAGCAGCCGCAGCCCGCGCAGCCCCCGCAGCCCCCGCAGCCCGCGCAGCCCGCGCAGCCCCCGCAGCCGCAGCCCCCGCAGCCGCAGCCGCAGCCGCCGCAGCCCCCGCAGCCCCCGCAGCCGCCGCAGACGCCCGGCGGCGGCTCCACGCCGAGGAACGACGTGCACAGGAGCACCCAGGCGCTCCACAACGCCAGCCTGACCCGCGAGGTCAGGCCCCTGTCGGCCTCGCAGCCCTCGCTGCCCCACGAGGTTGCCACGCTCATGTCCAGACCGCACCCCACTGTGGGCGAGTCCCTGGCCTCCATCCCTCAGCCCGTGACAGCCGTCCACGGCCCGGGCCTGCAGGCGGGGGGCAGGGGCACCGTCCCGCAGCGAGTCACCCTGTTCCGACAGATGTCCTCGGGAGCCATCCCCCCGAACCGAGGAGCGCCCCCCGCGCCCCCTCCACCAGCAGCGGCTCTCCCCAGAGAGTCCTCCTCAGTCTTAACTACAGACCCAGAGGCAGAAAAGCCACGGTTTGCTTCGAATTTATGATCCCTGCTGATTGTCAAAGCAGAAAGAAACACTGATAAACTGAGAATCTTCTCAGATCCTATTTTATTCTATCTCCTGATAGATTCCTCTAGCCTACTATGAAGAGATATTTTAGACAGCTCTGGCCTACACGCAAAATGTAAAATATATAAATATATATCTACTATTAAATATCTATCTAAATTCCCAAGAGAAGTTCAAAAGACCTGTTTAGCATTCAGTGTTACATGTCTTCCTTTCTTTAACTCATTAAAGGATTTAAAATGTTGTTGTAAGATCATTTATTTTTAACCTACTTTTACCGACTTCCTTTGATATGTGTATTTCTTCTACTTTATGAGGAGTTCTTGGATTCGGTGGAAACAAAACTCTGATTTTAAAAGGCAACTCAAGTGAGCTACTACTGAATAGCACCAACTAAAACTTCTTTCATTAGCTGTGTCTCTGCATCTAAATTGTTAATCATTAATTACGGAGAATTAAAGAGCGAATCCCATTTTATAGATCTAAATTGTATTTTGGTGCTTTCAATTTTGAATTAGGTTACAGAACACACGGGATGCTTGGCCGCGGTTGGAGACTAGCATTGCCACTGTCACGAATATCTCTAACCTCAGACCCGTTCACTGATCTTTCAGAAAGCTGAGGGGATATTTGTCTTCATGTGTTATCGGACTTTTACCAAGACTCAATCAATGTTAGTTGTAAATAACTTTTTCAACCCAAATAAAAATAGCTATTCTGTGCTGTAGGAAGGTAAAAGTCATCACTCAAGAATTTAGTTTTATTGCTTCACTTCAAAACTTAGAGTTTGAAATTTTACAAAACCTAATTGTAGCAGTTATTCAACTGTACTGCAATGGCTTGAAACCTACAATATTATTTTAACCTGCAATGTTTTATGCAAAACTGTATGCTCAATTCTACAAATTGCTTGTATTACACCGAAAATCATTACTTTTCTTCCTTCTTGCCATAACCAAGCATCTGAAAATAGTCCCTGCATGCTTTTTGGGAAAAAAAAAAAAAAAATAGGTTCAGATCAGTCACTGTAGGGAGAGGCTTACAGTATTCCTCATTTCTAGAAAAGTATAACCATTCATTAATTGCCTATCTTAAAATTCCTATAAGGCTGACTTGGATCTCTGACTTAAGTCTAGAAGTGAGGTTTCCACTTTCATTTAATAATATTACTATTATTACTATTATTTGAATGATGATTTGTAAACCACAGCTTGATTTGGAGTTGCCAGTGTGTTCTGTGTCTTCACTGTTGATAGTTGGTAGTCTACCTTGGTGTTAATTTAAAATAACTAAACACACGATAGCATCATGTCTTTTTGGGAGCACACACTTTGTTCTATGTATATTGTAATAAAACGGTTAGTAAATCTTAAGGCATGTGGTGACTAACATAGCCCTTAGACAGGAGGTTTGTTATTTGGAATGTGCTGGAAAATGTATGGACGTGATGACAGAAAGCCAGGGGCAAATTGAATGTGAGCATTGTTTGTTTGTCTGTTTCCCTAACTCTCCATGACCTGTGAACATCTGCTTCTTCTCAGAGAAGTCCCTTAGTAATCATTTGTGCCTAATGCACCCCACAAATGTGGTGGATGACTGGAACACAATTGGAAGATCCCTAATAACCGACTTCTGTAAATAACCCAAGTTAAGAGGATGACCTAAAGCGGAGGTCTTCGGTATCTTTGACCCTGGCGATACATTTAAGAAGAACTTAACAAGATCACACATTCAATGGGGCAGGGCCTCCAGATAGACTTGAGGACAGAATACAAAATAAAAGCAAAAACTCTAAAATGGATCCATGCTGCCTGTTATGCCTTTTACGGATATAATACCTATTATACCAAAATGAGTTGTTATGTTTCATTTCTAACAGATCCCAGCTTGTGTGGAAGTTATCAACAATGCTAGTCAATGTAATGTTGTCATTAACATGCTGGTGACATCTGATGGCATGTCAGGACTGGGGTAAGAAGGGGATTGTTCAGTCTCCCTAGAGCCTTTGGGAAAGCTGCAAGACCATTTACATATCAGTACAAAACTCCTTTATTTTATTAAAATATTGAGAATTAACTTCAATTTATTAAGATCATGTATTGGTCCTTTAAATTATTAAAGGTTTACATTTGATAGCACTAATGGGTTTGGTAGTGAAATATTTTTATATATAAATCTTTGGTTTTTTATTTTGAGCACTATTGGGAAACATAAGCAAAATTGAATTGCATGGTCTTTCAGTGCAACCATAAAATTTTTATTCACTTTGTAACAGAATGGACAAAAAAAATTAAGGTTTATATGTTAAACTAATAAAATGGCACAGGGTAAATTATATACATATATGAATGAATATATATGCTTAGGTTAAGAAAAAAAAAATGACTCACATTCCTGTAATATAAAAGTCCATTGCTAGTTGAAAAGTGACCTCTTTTCTCTGTACATAGTCAAGCCCACAAGTATGGAGTTTTAATCTGTACAGAAAGAAATGTATTATTGAAAAGGTTGGTCTCTCTGCTGCTGGAAAAATAGTAGAATAGCTGACTCTTAAAACAACTGTATGATCAGGGACGAATTAGAGTATTTCTTTTGTCTTTGCTCAAAGCCATACATATATAAATATATATAAAGATTATTAATAAATTCAACAGAAAATAAACTAAAATCATGAATATTTTATTTTATCAATATACTCTAATCAAATGTTTTGTTTTATTAATGAGTAAAGATTTGCCTCTTCTACCTTTACCTCATAAGATTTCCAAGAGGGCTTATATTTGACAGTCATTATAAAGTTAATTATAGCCTATGACAGTAGTGAGGAAGGTAAATAGAACATGGGTCTTCCAGTTATCCCTGTGTTTTACTTCTTTGTGTAGTACTAGATGAAGTTTTTAATTCTTTGTGCCTCCTTAACATGTGGTTGTTGCCCAATTCAAAAACACAGTCATTTCTGTGCTATTAGATTTAGAGATGAAAAAAAAAAAGTCACCTTATAATTTATTATACAAACCTCTTTTATGATAGCCTTGGGCCTTGCAAAGGCTTTCAGTGATAGAACCTCCCTTTACAAGTGGATTTTGAATCAGATCTAAAAGAGCCTGACATAGAGTTTATTACACTGAATGAAGAATTCTTGAAAACTGTAAGGATAAATGGCAGGAACGGCAATAGACTCTATTCATCAAATAAATAGCCTGTCTCTGGGTCTCAGTGACCACTCCATAAGTGAATGATTCCCTGACGGACACCATCCCACTTTTAAAAAGGCAGTTATTTTGCTATCTGTAAGCTTAAGTGAGCATAACATCTGCAGGACACTACAAAGTTCACAGTCAAGTTAGAATAATTCCTAAAGGACTTGGGTGATTTAAACAATATGTGTGTTTTAAATTTTAGATGCTATTATTTCAAATCCCAAATTATTTACACTTTAAAATAGAAGTGATCTCTATCCTCTTTCAGGCCTATTTTTTTTTTAATCCTCATGACTTCGTTTTAAATTTAAGGGTTTATATTTCTTAATTTTATAATTTTACTATGCTAACTTGCTCTTACGAATTTTACTTTCATAATTTATGACATTCAGCTGTTTGAACAAGATTTACCTCTCTTATGCCTCTATCCTTTTAGGATACGGGTCTAGTTGTTTTGCTCGTATAATTACACTACACCTCGCAAAATTTTAACACATGCTCTGCCTAGTTGAAAATTACTTATTCTGTGCAATGCAAAAGAAATGGAGTCCTCATAGAATAATTGGATGCCGAGCATCAGTAGGCATTTTGAGTCCTGAAAGTAATGGTTACAAATTTAAGCAAGTGTGACCGGCTTCATGCACTGAATTGTTAGCTCAGTTCTATAACTTTATTTAATATGTCCTTTCTCCAGGAAAATAAGATGAAATAAAGAAAATTTGCTGTTGTATTCAGAGTTAAGTATACCTGCTACTGGCCCTGAAAAGTAGTGACTTTCTTAAGCAATTTTGTTTCTGTCCTTTTTAAAAATGCCATCTATTTTTTATAAAACGGCAACAATGAATTCAATCATGAAGAGAAGGTCTGCTTTTAAAAGGGAGCAAAAAAAAGTATAAATTACTCTACCTAAATTCATCAAGGATGTAGATGCAAATCCAGTGAGAGGACTCTTATTCCTCTTCCCATTTTAGAGTTTTTGACCAAAGGCCACATTCCTTCCTTCCCCAGGGACAATGGACATTTCTGTGAATATTTGTCCTTTTGTTCTTCATCATTTTCTTTATCACTCTAGGACATGCGAAGCATGAGCTTTTGTACATAAGAATAATTTCGTGGCCTATTCACAAATCTATAGCAAAACAAAGATAATTATATTAATTATTTAGAAGAAAATATTGGCAGTTTTGTCATACCTGGCTGCTTTTCAGGTTTTGAATACTGAAATCATTGTTCCCTATCCCCCAAATTCAAGCATATTCTCTTCTGTCACTGAACGATCAGATAGGGAGCTGGTCTCCCTCAGCCGGGCAGCACGAGCTAACATGAGAAAGGCCTCATATACAAAATCTGAGGTGCCAAAGCTCTCAGCAACCAAAAAGCTCTCAGCAACCAAGGCAAACAGTATTTTAATGCAATGTTTAAAAAAATCAAAGTAATAATCAATGACGAACCAAATGTCACAATACGATCTTAAATGAAGACAAGATCGAAACCTGTGCTTCCATGACTTGCCTCAGTTGCCTCCCTCATCCTGATCCTGCTTCCTATTGAGCCTCTGATGGGACAAAAGGGGCTTCGAAGGGTTTCTGTGTCAGAGGCCCTGCCCTTATTTGCCCCCATCACACCCTGAGAATTATTTAAGTTGATATAAAAAGGTCTTGTCCATAAGGTTCTGGATTTGTTTCCAAGAGTAATGTGTGAAATGCCGGACAAAGAATTAACCTTTCCTGACAAAGGAAACACACTTTTTAAAAATATGGATGTTCACCAGAGCAGGTGATTGGGGCCATGGACATTTCATTACTGCTGGCCACTATCTTAGGCCAAAGAAGAGCATAAAATGAATGAGAAATCCTGGTTTTAAACCTCCTAAAGAGCGTTTAATATTGGACCAATGGTGTTACACTTTTATGCTTTGTCTTCTTAATTTTATGAAACCAAGATTTCCAGTTGAGTGGATACATGTTGAAATGTGTGTTTTGCTAACAAGACAGGAAAAGTCATTTGTGAAAGCAAATGGGGAGCCGGAGGGAGGTGGGTAACTATTTAGAATCCCACACAATCCTGCAGAGAGGCTGGATCCCAAGGAAAATCCTAGGTTTGCTGAACAGGACAACAGGGGATTAGAAGTTGAAATGGAAATTACTTTGCTTAAGACAAGCATAAAGGGGATGGAGGAGAATTTAAGAATATGAGAGTGAGGACCCGTATGAACAGAAAGAAACGATGAAACAGTTTTGGTTAAAACTCCAAAGATTCTCCAAATCTTACAGAAGGCATTACACTTCAAAGATTGACAAAGATGGGTAGTTTGGGGGGCTATTTACATTTCTAATGTAGAATCAGTGGCCACTTATTCCCAAAGGGAAACATCTCTTCATTTTTTTAATTGTAAATGTTTAAATAATAACAGTTAATAACAATTTATTTATTTAATTGAACATGTCTGAGTAAATATAATGTTCAAAAGCTAAGGACTATTTTAAGTTTCATTAGGTTTATATAAATAAATACAAGTGATTCAGAGTTATTCAGACATTCTTTTAAAAATGAAGCAATTTTACCGAAAAGAAACAAATTGGTTTTTTACCAGACTAATCATATCTTTCCCCAGAGAAAATTTAGCTTTGTAGAGGCAAAGATATTTTTTTGAAAGATTTTTTGGTTCCTCTTAAATTTTTGAAGGAAACTGCTCAGATTTGGGAGAATTTGTTTTGAGAGAAGAAAGAGCATAACTCAGAAAAGTTTAAAAGATTCAAAAGAAGTTTGCCGAATGTATTCTCATTTGTTTCTTATAATGTATTTGCCCAAGGCCTTAGCTTCCAAGCATTTCAAAATAAAAATTGTTTGCCTAACTATCCTCTAAGATCTATAATCAACCTAACATACTAAAATTCTCTTGAAAATGTGCATTTCTGAATTGCTCAAGGTATGATATTCTGATATCTAACGTAGTGAAATATCTCATTTGAGAAAAATAAAGTGTTTAACAGATAAGGTATGTATGCACTATATAGCATGCATTCTCCATTTTTCTCCATACCAAGGATCAAAGTAAATCAACTATATTGGCTTGTTAACAAACATATTAAAAGATCAGGTGATTACTGTCCTCCTCACAGTACTTATCTTAAAATACCAAACACATATCCCAAGGATGTTCACATGAATCAAAATACCTTTGACTCCCCCAACAGTTCAGAACAGCCCTTAGGACTCAAAGCAAGTTGATAGGAAGAGTCTCAACAGTGGTATATCTCAGTAATAGTAGATTCCATTTTAGGAGTTAGCCAAAACTCTTCTGAAGCCCTATTTTCCTTCACAGGAAATGATGTCTTTTAGTGTCACTATTTGCGATTAAAAACAAAATGTGATTGTTTTTATATGTGTGGCTCATAAATTGCACAGGAAGTCCTAGACATGTTCCAAAAGACTCTCTACTTCTCTCTTTCTCACTCCCCACCCATCTCTCTATAAATATGTCTTCCCAAATTCAAACCCTCAAAAATCTAAAGATTTGTGATTTATTTATAAAGGTCTAATAATTTGATAGTTTTATATCTAAGCTATTTTTACTCTCACAAAAAAACAATGATCAGAGCCACTAATTTGGGCTTGTTTTCATTTATTTTTAAATGGATGATTATTGACTTATGGCATTCTACATTTTTATGAATAAATGGCATTGACTCTTCATTCTCCACATGTGAAACTCTCAGATAATAACCTCTTAAATTGGTACCCATAATCAAAGTTTAGTCTTTCTGAAGCCAGATTATTATCTGCCTTCACATGAGCCACATAAGCAGAAAACTTTTACATGATTTTAATTGCTTCAAGTTATGAATGTTGGCAAGTTTTGAGACTTTGGCTAGTTTGTTCAAACAATTTCTCAGTTAACTTGACTACAAACATGTCAAAGTTTTAGTTTAAATTTGACAAGAGGGTTCTGAGTTAGCAAGTCAATGCAAAGATTCCTTTGAAGTAGAACTATTTTGTACGGAAAAATTTATTGGTTTGACAATCATCTTTTAGAAAACTACTGGTTAAAAATCATTAACCTCTTTATAAATTAGAGTATTAGTTGAGTAAGGAAATATTCTCTGTAGAGATCTTAATTTCTTAAAAGTCTGTCAGAAAATTGCTCAAGCATTTTATCAGGAATATTAACTACTTTCCAAATAGCCAGTATAATATGTCCCAGAAAAAGTTCTGATCCTAAGTAGGTTTGGGAAATGCCTTTTCTTTTAAGTTGTAACATATATAGTAGGAAAGTAAAAGGTAAACTTTCCTGCATGTATTTTTAAGTGACTTCAACAGTTATATCTATGTAAGGAGTTTAGTTTATACCTGCAAAATGTTAGGTGTCTATGATAGCTTATCTAAAGTAATTCTTGCCTATGGTCTCAAGCACATGTTTCTTTCTTTCTTTCTTTCTTTCTTTCTTTCTTTCTTTCTTTCTTTCTTTCTTTCTTTCTTTCTTTCTTTCTTCCTTCCTTCCTTCCTTCCTTCCTTCCTTCCTTCCTTCCTTCCTTCCTTCCTTCCTTCCTTTTTCTTTCTTTCTTTCTTTCTTTCTTTCTTTCTTTCTTTCTTTCTTTCTTTCTTTTTCTTTCTTTCTTTCTTTCTTTCTTTTTCTTTCTCTTTCTTTTTTACTGGCTCCATACCCAGTGTGAAGCCCAATGTGGGGCACAAAATCATAACCTTGAGATCAAGGCCTGAGCTGAAATAAAAAGTCAGATGGTCAACTAACAGACCCACCCAGGCTCCCCGCAAGCACAACATATTTCTTAAAACACATGTGTTTTTGAGGGAAAAAAAAAGAAAAAAGAAAAATAAAGACCAAAAACAGCTAAGTTTCTTGCAAGAGAAGCTGTGACATTTCTTAAGGTGCTATTATCTCCCAATTACAAAGTATTTGACAGACTCAAGGGCTCATGTTATATAAGGAGACCATGGCTTCAGAAATTTTGAAAAGTGGTTTTATTCATTTATTTTAGGTAGAAAGGCAAGATAAATCCAGGAGATTGACCACCAGCCAAAATCAAAGGCCCAGCACATCTCAGTTTTTAAACTGTCCTAGTTTAATATTTTATACATAAACAAAACTTCTATCTGCCCACCTTATCAGGAATTATCTCAGGATCTACAGGAGCTACAAGCCCTTGGATTCACAAGGAAGCAAGCTTTGCTGACAATCCACTTTGGAAAAGCAATTCAAGTATGTGCTTACAAAGAGGGAAAATGACAACAAAGGAGATCAAATATATATCTGAAAGGAGCTTTAAATATTCATTTTGATAGCAAGTAGCGTCACAATATTAGTTCTAAAGAACAAAAGGGAATATGACATTGCAGAGTTTATGAAGATTTCTTAGAATATGTAACACAGAATTCGGTTTATTATAAAGGGACTGATTTTTTTCCATCACTTAGTTCCACATTCTCTTTTCTTACTTTCCTTCTGGCATGTTTTTACAGATCCCTCAATCTTTTTAAAGATGTGTTTTATGGGCCTTTCTTAACAATGTGCTTCATAATCTGCTTATTTGCTATGATAAATCCTCTCAAATAATCATGTGCTTTTGTGTATAGTGGAGCTAAAAGTGTATGCCTTAAACAAAGATATGCATTCCAAAGGAAGTCACAAAATCTTCATAAATAACAAATTTTTAAAATGATGGAGAACTAGTTAGTTTATAATGACAACGGAAATGCACAGGTGAAGGCAGAAGGCACAGGTTATAGGAACTCAGTGTCAAGATATTAAAAATACAGAATACAATAGGAAGGAGGAGGGGTGCCTGGTGGCTCAATTGGTTAAGCGGCTGCCTTCAGCTCAGGTCATGATCCCAGGGTCCCAGGATCAAGCTCTGCATTGTACTCAATGCCCTAGCTCCTGCTGTCACTATCTCTGTCATTCTCTCTCTCATAAATAAATAAATAAATAAATTAATTAATTAATTAAATATTTTTTAAAAAATAGGAAGATGGGAATTTTGGGAAAATGAGGCACTTTTATGTTTATGCTTCAGAACTGACATAGATAAGAACTTATAACTTATCTAAAACACACTAACAATAGCCTCACTATAAATCCTGGGCACTTCCCTTCCAGAAGAACATGAGTATTTTGGAGACTGGATGGTATGGACTGAAGTAGGTATATAAAGAGACTTAAAAGTGATGCCTATTCAGAAATTTAAAAATACAACCAAAGGCAGCTTTTCAACCCAGAAAGAAGCAAACCTACTGGCAGTGGCTCAGCAGGAAGGAAATTGCTAGGTACACATGAGGAGTTTCTGCTACTACCAGAGCACATTCAAGAGTGAAAAGTTGTCAAAATTTTCCAGAACTTAAACATAAGAAGTCAACAAATACTGTGCACACTCACACAAAACTGCACACTGTGAAGGTACATATCTTCTCATGCACTTACAAGAGCAGAATTCTTTATGTAGAATTTCAGTCTAGTGGGTACCAAGCCCTAGAGTGTGGGTTTGTCTGGGGAAAATGAGAATCTTTCAGAAAAGTTCTGATATAACTGCATGCTAGTATTTATACATTATTTTTTAAATTATTTTACTACAAATATCTTTTTATTAGGTTTCATTCATATTACATGTAAGGCATAACATTATTTTTTAAATTTGATTCTATCAAAGATTACCATTTCAGGAGAGAAATGATTCTATTATAAAATATTAGTTATAAAAAGGAGGTATTGATAGGGTGAAGGATTATTGTACAGGGATTTGTGCTGCACTCTCTGTAATACCCTTATTGTTGAACAGATATTCTAATTTTTATATGATAGTACATTTTATGAAAGGAAGTAAAGATTTAGGATTAGGAAGAACAAAAGTGAGTAAGAAGAGGCAGCAGCACAGAAAACATTTATTAAATTAATTCAAAACTATCAAAGTATACTCTATTTTCATATAGGTTTCCCATTATCAGATTTGTGAAATTTGAAATGCAGAATATAGTTATTTAAAATGACTAAAAGTAGAAAGAATATAGATCTTATTTTGTAATAATTATTAATTAGCTAGCCTTCCAGATAGCCCAATAGAAGCTGATTTCTTGAACAGCCAGAGGAGTCACCTGGATGGTAACCATCTGAAGAAAGTCTCTTGGTCCTTTCATCCATGATATTTTCTCCATGTTGCATGGAATTCCTGCTGTTTAATCATTGAATTTGGTTTCATTTGTTTCCATTTTCTTGTCATACATGTCACCTTAGAGGTTCAGTCAAACTAACTGAATTAATTCTACTTATAATTTAATTATACTACCATTAATTCTACTTATAATTTAGGTTAATCTAGTTAGTTCTTCAAAAAATAATAATTAGTTCTTCAAACTCACTTCTTGAGCATGTGTGCTGTGTCAACATATATTCTAGACAATATGAATATGTCACAAGAAGGACATAAATCTGTGCCTCCATGTAGCTTATATCATTCTAGGAAGAAATACATAACAGATAAATAAAAATAAAATAATTCAGATGGTGAAAGGAGTTTTGGAGGAAAACAATGTAGAGAAGAGAAAAAGGGAATAGGAATTGGGGAGGACTACGTGAGATAACTTGCAAAAAGTTTATCGCAACTCTTGACTCACATCAAACTTTCTAGATACAAGCAGCATTTTCTAAATCATCCTGGGTTACCTGGAATGTGAACTAGGTGACCCTGATACCTAACTCCCAGGTTTCCCAGCAGAAGGAGCTAGGCATGCAATCTTGATTTTGCAGGGAAATTCAGACTTATATTCACTAGAACATTCTTCAGAACCTAAGATTTCCAAGTGTTTGGCAACTTATATTTCCAGATGACTTCCATGAACAGTAAGCAACCGCATAACCAGTCTTCTTGATGTCAGTCAATCTGAATACTGATCAGGCTAGTTTCTCGTGTCTGTCCTGTAATAGGTGAAATAGCAAGAGAACAATGTCCCTTAATTGGCATTTTGGCCTCAGCAATATTCTTCATGAGATGCAATACAGAGGTGGGAATATGAGCCTACTCTTCACATATAACGTGTGTCAGTAGAATTTATGCTGAAGCCTGGTGCATGAGAGGTCAAGCCCCAGACAGGTCGCCATGTATGATATATGTGATGCTAGACATTATTATAATCATGTCTCCTTAAATTAAGAACCTGCAATAGAGAACAGTAGTCACTGTTGTTGATGAAGTTGATGATTAGAATATATGCATATGCACACACACGCACACGCAGACTCGGTAACACATATAAAGACTTGTCTTTATGACTTATTTAGGAAGAGGCAGCAGTTTTTTGAAATATATTCCAAGTACTCTCCTTTTTGAAATGCAGATCCAGTTTAAGTGTTCAACCACCTACTTGATGTTCCGAGAGAGATAGGAACTGGGTGACTGAAGCTCTGTAGGCATCTACAGATCATTGAACTCCTCCAGTTTGAAGCAAGCATCCTGCCCCTAAGAATTTGACATTCTGTCCAGCCCTGCCCTTTAAATTCAGGTTCACTGCTGGACAGCAAGATCCCAGGGAGAAGATACAAGACGATTTTTTTTTTTTAGAACTGATACTTTAAAATCTCCTACTACAATTACAAAACCGTAACATCGTTTGAGCTGGTAAGCACTCTATGGGAGATCATCAGGCCTTTGTTCTGAAAGCTTTGTTCCCAGCAGGAGCTGAGATCTAAACTTCTCACTATCATTTTGTGATAAATCACAAAGAAAACATCCATCTCATGTCAGAGTACTTTAGCGTCACTATGGTGAACATTGTTGTTCGAGGTCTGTAGACAGGTGATAAAAGTATAAAACTAAAATAAGCCAATAACTATGAAGAGTGAAAAATGGAAGCTTCCAGGAGTTTCAAATCGGCTGCATCTATTTAACCAGACACTTGGCCCATCAACAGAAGCCTAGAGATGTTCATTTCATGCACTGTTTATTGCTAAAATAGATATTACAGTTTAACAGATTTGGGGAGAGATGAATCTCTGTTAGGCAGAAAAAGAAATTTACTTTTAAATTTAATTTATTTTTAGAGATTGAATTTAGTTACCGCTTTGTACTGGGGATATAACTAGGAAAGAGACATGTTATTTTCATGGAAGATAATTTCCTACATATACCAGTCACAGTACTTTGTGACCTTTTTTGCCT
Source organism: Canis lupus baileyi (assembly GCF_048164855.1). Taxonomy (NCBI): domain Eukaryota; kingdom Metazoa; phylum Chordata; class Mammalia; order Carnivora; family Canidae; genus Canis; species Canis lupus. The sequence continues at coordinate 65,926,982 of NC_132841.1, forward strand.
ATGTTTCTCTTAAAATGAGGTGTATGTGCAGGTTAGCAATTTAGCTTAAGCTACAATTTACAGACATGAATTTCTGCCATTGAACATGAATTGAAATGCTTAGAAATTTCCAATGCTCTTAACATACCTAGTTCTCCTAGACTCTGGAACCATTAGCACTTGAGTCATATTTTTTAGCATACTTCTTACTTTAGAGACAAGTTCCTAGTCTGCATGACAGACATGACAGTCTGTCATGCATAAATGAGAATTACAATTTATATTTCAGTGTGAATATGATAAAAGTGAATTTGTCTGAAGTCTCCAACCCCCTTTTCCATATTGTTCCATTGTTTTATTTATTTTTTATTTAAAAAAATTAACGATCTTATTTATTTATTCATGAGAGAGAGAGAGAGAGAGAGAGAGAGGCAGAGACATAGGCAGAGGGAGAAACAGGCTCCATGCACGGAGCCCGATGTGGGACTCGATCCTGGGACTCCAGGATCACACCCTGAGCTAAAGGCAGGTGCTTAGCCGCTGAGCTGCCCAGATGTCCCTGCTCCATTGTTTTAAATCTTTCCATTTTATTTTTCATCAGGAAGAAAATAATTTGGCAGAAACTTAGTGTGAGTTGATTAGCACTTTAATTCTTGCAGGTATATTTGACTCAAGGGAAGAAATTTTATGGAGAAAAAGGTGTTAAATTGAGGAAGGCCTAAATTATAAGCCTAAAAATGTTCAAACTTAACAGTTAGGCAAATGCCATTGATGGCATTTGAGTAGAAAACCAAGACGTCCTTTTAGGAAGAATATTATTGTATAGAAAAAACTTGATGCAGAGCCTGGAATCTTTTCTCTCTGTGTCTCTCATGAATAAATAAATAAAATCTTTAAATAAATAAATAAATATTTATGTCTACAATAGGAGTTTTTAAAGTTTTTATTGAAATTTATTTAAATTTCAGTTAGTTAACATACATTGTAATATTACTTCCAAGTGTACAATATAGAGATACAACACTTACATACAAGTGCACTTCTTAATCTCCATCACCTGTTTCACATACCCTCCCCCTGCACACACACACACACACACACACACACACACACACACACACACCTTCCTTCTGATAACCATCAGTTTTTTCTTCCTGGTTACGAATCTTTTTCTTGATCTGCCTCTCTCTCTCTGTCTCTAGCTCTCTTTCTTTTTATGTTAGGAGTTTTTGTTTCTTAAAGAATAGTTGGGAGAATATTGTTACTAAGATATCAGCTATAAAACCAGAATTTTTCAAGATAGAATACATCATCATGTATTGCCCAGCATTTATGATGACGCAAGTTAGTTTCCAAAAAGTGACCAAGGATCCTATTGAGGAACAATCTTAGACAAAATGTGATGGTTTGACATCTCTTTAGTAAATTCCTTAATATTTTACTCAATTCAAAGTTAAGTGGCTACTCAAAAGCCTAGAGTTGCCAACTTAGTGCCGAGTTAGTACATTACACTTGTTTGATTATTTTATTACCTTTGAACAAGGAAAAGCATCTGTTCTAAGACAGTTAGTGTGTCTGGATTATTTAGTTCCAGCAGAACATTGAGAAAGAAGGGAAAGATAAAGCCAAAAAGATATACACATTTAACACATGGCCTAAATTCTTGAAAAAGCTCCCATTTCTTATCATTTTACCATCTCTTGCAAGTTCATGTGATGGCTGAGAGTAATCCTTTAGGTCTTGAGATAATCTTACAAGAAATCATTGGAAATTTTCCATCTCTTTCTTCTTCAGATTTATCTTAAAATATCAATTGGAAATTCTCTTGTGTCCTCTCCCCCAATACTCTCCACAAACTGACTCCTTTTTAATTATGATCCCACAGCCTCTTCTTATACAGGCCTCATTGAATTTTCTTTACTGCTCAACTCTTTCCAATCTTAATATTTTTTGAAGGCATTTAATTACTATCAGCAGCAAGCTCCAACTGTTTGTCATGGCACAGGAGGCCTTTCATTCCCTGGCTCTTGACAACTTCTAAAGTTTCAATTTTAGAGAGTGCTAGTGCTATTCAGTCAGATACCTTCAGTAACTCCATCTCATACTATTGCTCCCATTCCTCAATGCCTACAGAATTTAAGATCTGTACTGCATATTTGAGTATGTATGGATAAACTGGGTTGCTTTGTTCATCAGTAAATTTAGACACCTAAATGTCTCACTAGGTTGCAAAGACTTCAAGAATATCAAGTCACATGTTCCACAATTTTAAGCATTGAATAAATTATCTCACTTTTCCTAAACTATTTCAATGACCTGTTTTATGTGAAGGAATAGAGGGTAGTAGTTGGACTCTGCAGACAAGATGTCTGATTTAGAACAGTAGCTCAGCCACTTCTACATTCTGCCACTTTTTAGCAAGTTGCTCAACCTCACTGAGATTAAATGTCTTCATCTGTGAAATGGAGCTGTGATAACAGTGATGTACTTTCCTCAGGAGGTCCTTGTATTAAGTGACTCATCCTCTAGTTTGAATGCTCACAAGAGTACAGAACACAAAACAAACACTGTTCAAGTGTTAGTTCTTACTAGACCCGAAATGCTCTAGCTCCAGTTAATATTCTCCTCTGAACTCCAAACCCATCCATCCAACTGCTTTCTTCAGGTATTAATTACCCAAACATGTCCAAAACTAAACTCTTTATTTTACTCCCAGGCCTTTTGTTCTTCCTGTGTTTTATGTACTAATCCTGCCTACCATGGATGCCCAAACAATGAGTCTGAAAATCATATCCACATATTCCTTCCTTGACCTCATACATTCAACTATTCAGCTAGTATTGTCAGTTCTACCCCATTAATATTTTTTGGATCCCCTTTCTCAACTTCAAGACAACTTCTGTGAGGAAAAGCCCTTTCCAAAGGAAAACCTACACAGCCAGTCTTTTGTTTCCCACTCCACCACCCATTATTTTCATTCTGTATAGGAAACGCTCAGTCACCAAGGACTAGCAGAAACTCTTTCATGGGAGAGCAAGAGGAGGTGATTATAAAACTCATAATTTATGTATTTCTTTTAATTCTTTTAGTTGAGAATAGTTGACATGGAATCTTTCATTTGTTTCAGGTATGTATTTCTTTTCTCCTTTTCACATAATAAAAAGTACAGTGTTATTATAAAACACTTGATTTTCCTGATATGGAAAAGTCTCTTCCCAAGCCTACTTTCCTCATACTGGTTACTAATTAGCCCAAAATAATGAGAAAGTCAAAGAAGATGGGAAAACAGCAGGCTAAATTATTTATTGTAAATATACAGTGCCATTTTGCCCATCTCCTCCTGAGTGTATGTAGGTGGATGACTCTAGGTAGATTTCTTAATTTCTCAGTTATGAAATATGAAGGTCTTGAATCAAGTTTTGATATATATTAAAGCCACTGCTAGAATTTCAAGGTCTTCATGATGAAAACAGGGTTTTTTTGTTGTTGTTTTTTGAGGACATCAGTCCTTCTTTGCCCTTTTGTTATATGTACCTATTTTTTAAAATTTGTCTCTTTTTTTTTTATTTTGAGGGAAGTAGAAACAGTGCCATGTTTTTTAAGTGATGAATTGATGTCTTCATAAAATGTAGGTCAAATATGTGTAAACACATATACCACCTTCAGGCATTTCCACATAAATAAATATCATATTTACTCCTCCTCTTTATTATTTTAGCCACTCTTTATTATTTTATCCACCATTATCCTTAGCTAGAGAAGAAATGAATACCCAAAGTAACAGGAGTAAGATCTCTTTTCTTTAAACAAATATGTTCCAAGGACATAAAAGATATTTTTCTTGTTCTTGCTCCTCCAAGGGAGTTCAGACTGTATATAAGTATGTAAATTTACTTTGACTGTATAACGATTTCTTTTTTCTATTGTGTATGTGGGAGGAATAGAAGAGTGTTCAGTAAGAACAATTTTGAAATATTTTACCCTGGTATCGTTGTGTGAAATGACTTAGCAATTCAAGTCAATCATTTCTTTCCCTACTTCTATTGTGAAAGTACATTTATATTTTAAGGTTGATTTGTTGCTTAGCTGAATATTGTTTTTTAATGTCTAAAGGCAAGTGTAATTCACATTTTTCTAGTAGCCACCCACACTACCATGGCAAAAATCAAATTTTATGTATATAAATATATGCACACATACACACATAGATAGATGATGATAGATAGATAGATGATAGATAGATAGATAGATAGATAGATAGATAGATAGATAGATAGATAGATGATAGATGTAATTATTTGTATTTTGGTCAATAAAATGATTTTAAAAATACACCAGCAAATATATCTATCAACTAACATTATACTAGGCCAGGGAGGGAGATAATTGCAGAAGAATATAAAATAAAGTAAAAAGCTTCCTGTAATATAATAAAAGTTGGGAAGACAAAATCAAATACATCTATGTGTGGGATCCCTGGGTGGCTCAGTGGTTAAGTGTCTGCCTTTGGCTCAGGGCATGATCCTGGAGTCCCGGAATGGAGTCCCATGTTGGGCTCCTTGCATGGAGCCTGCTTCTCTTTCTGCTTATGTCTCTGCTCTCTCTTTCTCTCTCTCTCTCTCTCTGTATCTCATGAATAAATAATACAATCTTTATAAAATACATGTATATGAAAAAAATTATTTGCAAATTAACATATCAAAAATATAAATCAGTTTGATATTCAAATTTTGCTGACTTTATAACTATTTCTGAAAAATTACCTTACTGATTTTCTAAAATAAGAAAAAGTTATGATTTGTGAAAAGATGTTTCATTTAAGAATTTTTATACATATATATGATTTTTGAAAAGATATTTCATTTAAAAGTTATATATATATATATATATATATATACCCACACATGCTGTACTATTTCTTCTGCTCTTGACCTATACTTCATAAAGTAACAAATGATACATTATCAATATTCTACCTCTGTGGTAGACAACACAGATTACCACAACCCTTTACTTTTACCTGTATCCTCAACATTTGCAAGCCCTACCATAATCTTTCTACAATTAAAATGTAGAGTCCCTTTCTGCCTCTTCAACTCGACCTGGCCTTATGACATTTTTTTGGCCAATAGGATGTAGAAGTAAGTAAAGTCCAGATCCAAGCCTATGCCTCAACAGTCCTTGTATATTTCCATTCTCTCTTTTTCTTTAAAGCCTGCCCAGCCATAATATAAGAAGCCCAAAATATCCTGCTGGATAAAGAGAAAGTACATTAAGCAGAGACATGACATGCCGGCTGAGACCATCCTAGGCCAGTTGATGAGCAGCTGACTCTAACTATAGAAATGAGCTCAACCAAGACCAGAAGGACCACACAATTAACCCATTTCAAATGAACACCCTAAAGAATTATATTACAAATAAATGGCTGTAATATAATCCACTAAGTTTTGAGGTTGCTTTGCAACAAAAGCTAATTAGTAAAGCCTCATTTGCCCAGCCATAGTGACTGATCCAAGGGGTAGACAAAGGTAGGTTGATTTAAGTTCTTCCTCAGAACATTTTCAGCTGGAAAAGAGACTCTCCTTTTCTTGGATTGTCAAACTGGAAGTATATGAGCTTTCTAAAACTTTCTAAAACTGGGCGTCCTATTGCATGGAGAAAACCATGTACAGGAAAAAAAAGTGAGGAAATAAAAACAAGAGACAGCGTGAGAAAGCCTTTTTTGACCATCTTCATCAATGATTAAAAGTATCCCTTAAGGCCAAGTTTGCTCCTGTCTATTTTTTGGAGTTTGGTAAAACAATAAATTCCCCTATTTGGTTTAAACTAGTTTCAGGTGGATTCCTGTCACTTGCAATTGAAAAAAACCCTCACTAAAATGTTTAGCTAATCAGGAAGTTCCAAAATTAAAAGTGATTGAGTTACTGAACAACTCAATATTTCATACCCAAAATAAACTGTTCAATCAATAAACATTTGTTTAGAATCCATTACAAAGAAGACACTAGGTTATGATATGATAGTATGATCCTATTCTTACAGGATTTGTATTCAAGTAGGGAAGAGACTGATATCCCTATGATTAAGCTTCACAATCAGGAGACAAGAGGTACCAGAAGGTTCTCTAACCTAGTTTTTTTTTTTTTTAATTTTTATTTACTTATGATAGTCACAGAGAGAGAGAGAGACGGGCAGAGACACAGGCAGAGGGAGAAGCAGGCTCCATGCAGGGAGCCCGACGCGGGACTCGATCCCGGGTCTCCAGGATCGCGCCCTGGGCCAAAGGCAGGCGCCAAACCGCTGCGCCACCCAGGGATCCCTCTAACCTAGGTTTAAGAAATGAAATCTCGGGGGATCCCTGGGTGGCGCAGCGGTTTGGCGCCTGCCTTTGGCCCGGGGCGCGATCCTGGAGACCCGGGATCGAATCCCACGTCGGGCTCCCGGTGCATGGAGCCTGCTTCTCCCTCTGCCTGTGTCTCTGCCTCTCTCTCTCTCTGTGACTATCGTAAATAAATAAATAAATAAATAAAAAAAAAAAAAAAAAAAAAAAGAAATGAAATCTCGGTTTAGTCTTGAGAGGAAATCAGAGCTTAGCCCAATGAAGAGGTCAAAGAAAGCATTCTAGTGAAGAGATCATGACTGTAGTCTTATCTTCATTAAAATATACCCTTCATTAATTTGCTGATACACAGCTATAATTTTATTTTATTATTTTATTTTTTTAAGTAAACTCGATGTCCAATATGGGGCTTGAACTCACAACCCTGAGATCAGGAGTGGCATGCTCTACCAACTGAGCCAGCCAGGTGCCCATAGAATTTTATTTTTTTCAAAGTAAAATGGTGAAGAAAGAAGAATATTATATATATATATATATATATATATATATATATAATTTTTATTTTATAAATATTTTATTTATATTTTATTATATATAATACTTTAGATACCTACTATCTGTCTGAAACTACATAATTTTTTAAAAGATTTTTATTTCATTCATTCGTTCATTCATTCATTCATTCATTTAGAGAGAGAACATGCACAAGCAGGGGGAGGGGCAGAGGGCGAGGTAGAAAATCTCAGACTTCCCGCTGAGCACAAAGCACATTACAGGGCTCCATCTCATTGACCCTGAGATCATGACCTGAGCCAAAATCAAGAGTCAGATGCTCAACCAATTGAGCCACCCAGGCTCACCCCTACATAAGATACTTTATAAATCATTTCTTTTAAACATATTTTAGGAATATTAATAGATTATCTCATTATATATTCATTACAATCCTTTGGAATGGGGGATATTGTATCCCATTTATTTCATATGTCATATGGCAAAAATTAAGAAATGAAGTTTAGATTTCTTTTTCTTTGAAAGAATAGTAATATATTTGAGAGATACAATTAACTCTGATATGTAATGTAGTCTAGAATATATATACATTAGGATATCCTAGATATATTCTATAATCTAGATATAATATATATTAGAATATAATAGAACATGTAAAAGAGTTTAGAGATATTTTTCTGGCATCAGCTTTGCTCATTGACAGGAATTCACTAATTTAAAATTTTTCAGTATTTTAATTTAATTTTTAAAATGTAAGTTTATTTAATTTTTAGCTTTAACTTAACTTTGTTATTAGTGACTTAAGATTCTGCAAAAGTTGGGACACCTGGGTGGCTCAGTGGTTGAGCGTCTGCCTTTGGCTCAGGGCGTGATCCCAGAATTCTGAAGTGAGTCCAACATCAGGCTTCCTGCAAGGAGCCTGCTTCTCTCTCTGCCTGTGTCTCTGCCTTCTCTCTATGTCTCTCATTAATAAGTAAGTAAAATATTTTAAAAGAGAAGATTCTAAAAAAAAAAAAAAGAAGATTCTGCAAAAGTTTATTCTACATCTGAAATTATAGCTTAAGTTTCTTGTCACTATTTCCTTCAGCATACTTGCAGAGAAGCATCTTGGAAACATTATAAAATTGCACTTAAATATTCTTAACTAATATTATAATGAAGAAATTTTTTCTTAGGGTTGGAAGTTCAAGCCTGGTTCTCAGTAGGATCCATGAGCTTATGTGTATCATGTATTTACTTTTTGAGACTTATAAACATTGCTCTCTCCCCAGCATATTCCTATGAAAAACTTTGAAAGAACAGTGCAACTTGTGCTTTTAGCCATTATATATGATTCTTACAATATTTGAGTGTATATAAATATAAAGATATATTTCTGGTTATGATCAACAGAGGAAAGATTGACAACAGATTAAAGATTGATGACTGAAAGGAAAAAGATTCTTTTAAAAAGTGAAAGGGGTTGAAAACCATGAATGGCAGTAAAGGAACCGACTTTTGAAAGTCACATTTTCCATTGTAATAGATGAAAAAAAATGAAAAAGAAATGACAAGTGCAGTTGCTCTTGTTATTATTTTTGATGCTGTTGCTAATGTTGTAATTGACAACAATAAGGATAAGGAAGATAATATGGTGTCCAGGGTGGCTGGGAGATACAGAAGCTTACATGTTGATGATTTCTATTGTCATACTGAACTATGAGACCAGACCATGATTCCAAGTGAGGGTGAAGAGGGAAAGCAGATTGTTTATGGAGAGAGATGTGAACTCTTGGAAAGATCTGAAAGTGTTGGTCACATTTGAGTATTTTTCAATTTTTTTTTATCACATACTTCATTGAAAATATCTAGCACAGTTGTATAATTTTTCCCAGGAAAATTCAATGACTGCCTGTAGGGATGGAGAAGTCATATGGTAAGGTTATCTAGAGTTGCCAGGTATGATTGACGCAAGGTGAGTGTGGACCATATCACTATGATCATCCACAATTGTACTGAGGTAAACACCTGGGTATAAACTGGACCAATCCTTCTCCTGAGATTGAAGTGATTACACAATTGCTGTTGGGTCTATAGTAGGATAAATACCAGAATATTCCACTTATATGAGGTAACTAAAACAGTCAGTCTCATGGGGCAGGAAATGGAGTGATAGTTGCCAGGAGCAGGAGCTAGGAAGAGGAGTTGGGAAGTCATTGCTTAATGAGCATAAAGTTTCAGCTCTGCAAAACCAAGTTCTAGGAATCTACTGTACAACATGGGATCTATAGTTAATAGCATGGTATTGTGCTCCTCAAAATATATTAAGAAGATAGATCTCATATTAAGTGTTCTTATCGCGTGCACACACACACACACACACACATACACACATACCACAGAACACAAGAGGAGTTTGAGAGGTAATAGATATATTTATTGTGGTGATGGTATCATGAGTGTATGCCTATATCCAAACTAATCTAGAGATGTACACTAAGTGTATCAATTATATCTTAATAAAGCTAAAAAATTAAAAAGGCAACATAAACCTGGAGGACTAGTCATTCACTTAATAAAGCAAAGCAGGTGTATGAACAGAAATAATACAGGCATGTGCATATGTACAAAACATAAGCTAGAAACTGTGTCCTCTTGACCTTCTAGAGCCAAAATTTTAGTACCTTGTGAATCCTCTGTTGCTGCCATTTTGCTCTGTGAGAAAAGCAATCTTTCTAATGAATTCACCTTTTGTTTTTTAGGCTGCTTTGAATGGATTCTGTTACTTGGAATCAAATGATCTCTGACTAAGACACTTTGGAAACCATTCAATTAAGAATAGACTGTATTCTTTTTCATCTTGTATTACTTGGTCAATTCCCTCAATATTATTATTGCCCTTTGGGGGTAATTCTAATTTCCAGACTATATTAGTCTGCTTTATCAAGATCTTTTACTTTTTGTACTTTGATAACTAAACATTTCAGTTGACCATACGATTAATAGAAACAGAAGGTTTGCACGGTTGTCAGTGAAGCTAACTATTTAGTTTAACTAATAGAGTTGTATGGCCAGAATCATGGTAGTGCTAACCTTAGCCTATTGTTTTCTGATCCAACTAAGAGAGTGGAACAATCAGGAATGGCGTGTCTTCCATTAAATTTAAGCTCTACTAGATCAGCAAGGGTTTTCTCTCTTGTTCACCAGTTTCCTCAGTGCCTACAGCATAAGTAGTTAATAAATATTTGCTGAAATATTGAAAACCATATTGTTTTTAAAAGGCTTGTCATAACTGTCATTGTCTCACTTGGAGTCTTGGACAAATGGTAGAGAGATTTCTGTCCTTAAGTATCTGGAAAAAAAAAAAAAAAAACAGGCTTACTCCCATTAGCTCAAGACAGCAGAATTATAAAATCAAATAATCTTTAACTTTCTGTAGTCCTCCCACACTCTGGTATCTAGTAATGTTCTTTGTCTCATTAGGGATTAAATCTTTATACAAAGCTTGTGTAACTATATCTGAACATATGCCCCTACCTTATGCCTATGAAGTGTTTTCTTGAAATAGAACTAATGAGACAAATAAGCAGGTCTTCTCTCCACAAATCCTGCTTTCACTGAATCCTGTTTTTAATTACACTCTTCCCCCCATAATAGCAAGGCCTGCAGTTTTAACCTTAATCATTCTCACCTAGCCTATAGAAACCCAAGATGGATTTTCAGTCAAGTTGATTATCTGGTGCACACCTGCTAGCATAATTAGGGGTAGAATATGATGTTTTTCTCATTTACTCAACTAAAAATAGTTTAAGCCAAGTGTAGCATCAGTGTTTCAACAGTTGGATATCTTTTGGGTACTTTGAACATCACACTCCACTACCTTACTTGTAGAATCTTGTTTTATTCCTTTATGCTTTAGGTCAGTGCTTCTGTAGAACCTAGGCATAGTCTTGAAATATACATTTTAACAAACATTCAAGGTATAGTAGGTATGGGGCACCTGGGTGGCTCAGTGCTTGAGCGTCTGCCTTTAGCTCAGGTCGTGATCCCGGGGTCCTGGGATTGAGTCTTGCATCGGGCTTCTCACAGGGAGCCTGCTTCTGCCTCTATCTATGCCTCTGCCTCTCTCTGTGTGTCTCTTATGAATAAATAAATAAATAAATAAAATCTTTTTTTTTAAAGTATAGTACGTAGATGGTAGACAACATTTGGAGGCACAATGCCTTAAGGAGAGAAGAAAGTGGAAATGTTTTTTTAATATTGGTCTGCTAAAATTTTAAATTTTCCTTTGAGTTAAAGTTTCTAGGCTTAACTATACTCTGCAGAAACGCCAGTAAAAAGTTCTATTGATATTTCTGGGCTAATCCTTTAATGGACAGAAATTCCATATTATTTAAGATCTACTTCCGTGCAAACACAAATTAAAGTTGCCTCCCATTCAACTTTAGCTATAAAATCTATAAATAGAACTTCTCTATAGATTTTCATTCACAACCTCAAATCATGCCCGGCAGAACCTTTCCTTGTTGGACACAACCCACAACTTTAAATTTTAAATATTCTTTAGTTAGACATTCAAGAAAGAAATCAGAAGCCAATGCAGAAATATTTGTTTTGCCACACTTCCAACGGTTTCTTCTCTTTCTATTCCTGGAACTCCAATCTTCTCCTCTCTACTACTGAGAGCTCTTGAAGTAACAAGTCCATTTTCTCTCCACTATGCACTTAGTATGTTTTGTTGCCTCACTCTCAAACTTCCCTCATTTCTCAAGCTCCCATATTCTTATCTTCACTGTTGAAAAGACCCCAAATTTTTTAATAGGATTGATTCCTTTAATCAAACCCTGATCACCATAAACTGTAAAATTCATGCTTAAAAGGTGAAGGAATGTTCCATTCTGAAGAACTAAAAATAGCTCCTTTATGAGTCTACAAAGATGCACAATAAGCATATAAAGAGGTGGGTTGAAACCACATGCCACGTAAAAGGATTGGGGGGAATTGTAAGAGATAAAATGAGTCAGCAAGTAGGTAACCCCAGAACAGGGTTAATTAAGCTTGCTCTGAGTCACAAGGTAGCAGGTAGTAGATTAATGGGACAATAGAAAATATATGGAGAGCTGGGACATTAAAAGGAACCTGAAGTGTGCAGTGAGCTGTAAACTCAAGAGAGTGAGAAATTGACATAATTTTGTCTTAGTGACTCTAGAGAATGAGACACATTATTTTTTTGTCAGTCCCTCATGGACCAGACAATTATTTGTAACAGGAACGTGTTTATTGTTGTTTGTACTCATAGCTGCCATTGGCATTTAAGAAAATAACCTTCTTTAACCCTTCCAACCATTGTTTAAGGGTAATTATAATGCTCTGTTAAATTTATTAAAGAGGCCATTAGACTGAGGTGGTTCTAATACCTTAACAGCCTAGTGAGCAAACTGAAGCCTAAGCCTATAAATATCCCAAGGTTAGGAAATAAAAACCTAAGGACAAATGATAACTAGGTTTTTTCAAACAAGGCAAATGCTTAGCTATAGGCAAGGAAAACACTTAGCTATAGCCAATCAAATAATTTCCTTGCTTTGTTTCCACCTTTTCTGTATGAAAAATTTTCCATTCGCACCTATGCATGGAGTCCTCCTAACTGCTTCCAGTTTGATACTACCACTTTCCAATAGGTTTTTACCCAAATAAACTCTTAAAATATTTAATATACTTCAGTTTAGCTTTTAGCAGGTCTCTATGTACAAACAAAGAAATGGAGAGTCCTAGAAGTTACTTTATCCAAGATCACATGCCCACTACATAAAATTTGAATATTTAAACCCCAAATTCATTTTCTTTCTTTCTTCCAGAGAGAGGTAGAATAAGAATCACACATTTACAGGGCCTGAAAAAAAGAGACTGCAACCTTGAAAATATATAAATTATATTATCTAGGGATCCCTGGGTGGCGCAGCGGTTTGGCGCCTGCCTTGGGCCCAGGGCGCGATCCTGGAGACCCGGGATCGAATCGCACGTCGGGCTCCCGGTGCATGGAGCCTGCTTCTCCCTCTGCCTATGTCTCTGCCTCTCTCTCTCTCTCTCTCTCTCTCTCTCTCTCTGTGACTATCATAAATAAATAAAAATTTAAAAAAATTATATTATCTAAGATTCATTCATTCATTCATTCATTCATTCAGAATTACTTGAGCAGCCTTAAGCACTCCTAGGAATGCTATAGTTTCTGGGGAAATAGCAATGACCAACACAGATTAAAGGCTGACAATAAACACACTGTGTGTTCTGATTTGCTTACCTGTATCTGTCCTATTTTGATTTGCTTTAGTTCCAGTAAAGATGCTGGAGTAAAGTATACCATGCCTGAGGAAGAAAATAGAAGATAATAGAAATGAAAATAGCATGGCCTGGAAATGTAGCCAAAGTCAAACTTCTGCTCTGCCTGGATTGGTAGTAACAAAAATAACTGGTGACAATAAGGAGATTTGGGATGTCACCAGGGAAGGGATTTTTGCTTCACTGCTCCATTACACCGGGATCAAGAAAGGAAAAAGCTATAAATAGTAAATAGTGGAGTTGTAGAAATGTGCATTGAGCCCAACTGCTCTGAATCCTTTGAACTGCTAGGCAAAAGAAAAATAAACAAATGTTTATAACTCTCCAGGGAGCTAAAAAATAGTATGACAAGAAAGTGGAAACATAAGTGTAAGGGTTTAGGATCTTATGTTTAGTTTCACCCCTTGTTCTCCACACCCCTTATTACTTTATTCTGGATTGAGTCTTTCTCTTTTCTTTTGTCTTAGAGATTTATTTATCTATTAGAGAGAGAGAGAGAGAGAGAGAGAGAAAGCACAAGGAGGGGTAGAGGGAGAAAATCTCAAGCATACTCCACACTGAGTGGAGAGCCCAATGCAGGGCTCAATCCCACAACCCTGAGATCATGACCTGAGCTGAAACCAAGAGTCTGAGGCTAACCTACTGTGCCACCCAAGCACCCCTCAATTGGATATTTTTCTAATTGTCTTTTATCTGTTGGCTTACGAGCTCCAACTCATTGTTGCCTTACCCAAGTGGTTGCTTTAGGGTTCTATGAAATATATTCATCTCATTCCTCTAATCTTCTAATCTAATCTTCTCTTCTAATCTAATCTTACACTATTTCACTTCTAGTAGGAGAATCCTATTCTTCCATTTATCCTTTCCAGGCCTTCATGGTCCAATTACATTTAACTTCTATCTAAACCTCCCATATATTGTAGCTATTTTTACTTTAAACAGTTGACTATATATGAAGGAGAGAAGAAAAAATATATAATTAACCATGCATGAAGCACTTCTAATGTTCTTTATATCTTTATGTCACTCCTGGTTTCTGTTGGCATGCTTTCTGCCCTATGTGAGCTTCTAGCCCTATTCTTCTAGTCCTTTCAGCTGTGTCTTCCCCCGTCAGAGAACAGTTTCCTCATCTGTACTTGCTGATCTGTTCTTAGCTGGGTCCTTGAGGGTGACCCTCTGGGGCTGCCTGGATTTATCTATGTGCATCTTGCTTCTCTCACTATTCTAACCTGGACATTCCAGCCACCTTGTCTTCCCCAGAGTCACAGCTCTCTCTTCTCAACTGAAGCAGTCCACCCGGCTCTGCCTGGGATCACCTTCCTGAGCCACTGCCTGAAAACTCTTCTGGCAGTAAGCTGGGGCAATTATAGGTCTTACCTTATTTGTTCATTTCTTTCTTTTCTTTTTGTTGTTGTTGTTTGTTTGTTTGTTTCTCATTTCTCAGGGATCACTGTCCTTTGTTGCCTGTTGTTCAAAGACTTCAATGTGGTTTCTTTCATATAGTTTGCCCAATATTTGAGTTGCTTCAGGTGAGCAGATAGAGTTGGTACTTGTTACTCCATCTTGATCTGAAGAAGTCCAAAGCTTTATTATTTTATTTAGCAACTGTCATGTAGTATTTACTATGTCAAGCACTGTTTTATGTGTTTTACAAACATGAATTTAGATAATTCACATAATATTCCCATGAGGAAGCTGCTACTACTATCTCCTCCCATTTTATAGATGAGCAAAATAAGGCACCTAGAAGATAAGGAACCCATTTAATCTCACACTGATAACTGAGGCAACTTATTTTAACTACCAAAAAGCACGGGCCTATAAAGAACAGCCATGACGAAGCATTTCAAAGACACTGGCCTTGCTAGTGTGCTCAAGATAATTCTCAGGGTCATGATCAGAAGATGGAGAGAGAAGAGTGATGCATAACTCTTAGTACCGAAGTTTTTAGATCCCTACTTCCACAATATACCAAAGACTTCTGGCATTTCAAATTCATGTAGGGTAAGTTACTACTGACCTCAGGTTTTAGCCAATCAATTAAGAGGATAGTTCAAAATATTTTAAGCTGCTTAACCAAGAATATTCAATCTAGAATCTTTGGTACTATTTTAACAAACCAAAACCTACTCTAAACATGGATACTTCTCTATGAAATCTAACACTCTCTGAAGCAGTTTTCACATATATCACCCTGATTTTTACTGTAATTATCAATGTCTTGCAATTCTTTTGTTGGGAACTCTCCAACAACTTATGTGAGCTTTACTGACCTCAACACGCAGATATCCCACTGTGAGATCTCACAGTAACTAAAATTCTGAAAATAGTGATAGATGATAAAGGACAGGCATATAGTAAAATGACTTCCCCTTGCAAGGTAAATGTCTCCATCAAGATAATGATGATTTTAGCTGAAAATAGAGAATGATTTTAATTAACAACATATTGAAGATTAGGGTAGTTCTCATTCTTCCTGTATATTTACATTTCAGTTTTCAGGAGCTCTTTATTTCCTGATTGTTGCCTTAAATTCAAAAGAACCAATAACCCACGGAGCCTGTAAACTCAATTGACATTGTGACAAGGTAACCTTAGCAATCAAACTTTGAGGTACTTCATTCTTTAGTTTCAAATGACATAGAAAATTTCTTTAACACATTTATAGAAACTGATTCAGTTCTTAACTATATCTTCAGCCAAAATTGAGGAAAGGTTTTTGGTTCTTCTATTTCATTGAGCTTTACAGAGCAATTAAAAGAAGCCGGCCCATCTCAGAGATCTTGGGTTTGTCATTTATTCCTTTAGGCTTGTGTTTCTAGGTCACATTAAAACCTTGTGTTCAACGAGCATTTTATCCCAGAAAACCATGGGTGATAATGTAACTAACTTTGCCCCTAAAGATCATGGGCCTCCAGAGACCATTCCTTTTTACTATCTTCAGCCCTAACAGAACCAGTTAACAAACACTGTGGTAGGCAGAATGGCCCCCAGCTATAATGGCCCACACCATAATCCCTGTACCCTATGAATATGTGATGTCATGTGGCAAAAGAATCTTTGTAGTTGTAATTAAAGTTATAGACCTTAAAATAGAGAGACTAACCCAGACTACCCAGGGGGCTTAGTGAATATGAACCCTTAAAAATATAGAACGTTTTCCAGCTGGAGTAAGAGAAATTCAGAAGTTGGAGACATGTGAAGCATGAGAAGGACTTGACCCATTGTTACTAAATGGAGACCACAAATAAAGCAAGAGAAGAAATTCAGGCAGCCCCTATGAACAAAGACCAGACCCCAGTGGACAGCCAGCAAAGAAACAGGGACCTCAATTCTATGACTTCAAGGAACTGAATTCAGTTAATAACCTGAATGCGCTTGGGAGCAGTTTTATTCTCAGAGCCTCCAGAAAGGAACACAACCTTGACAATATAACCTATCTTGATTTCCACTTTGTGGAACTCTAAGGAGAAGCCCGGCTGAACCATGCTATACCAGGATCTCAGACCTTCAGATCTGTGATGTAATAAGTGGATGTTGTTTTAGGCTGCTAAATTTCTTGTGATTTGTTATAGCAGCCACAGAAAACTAATAACCCCATCATTTTTCTGAAAACCTGGATCTGAAACTAGGACTTATTCTAATTCTACCTGAATTCCTAGTACAATTAATGGGCGCTTATTCATGATGGTTTAAGTCAATTATTAATTGGGTTTTTTTAAAGAGATTTTAAGTAGTTCACAATATCAAGAGAAAGAAAGAAGAAACAGTTCAGAAGAAAAGAAGGAACAAAAATTAAGTATTCGTTCCTTAGCCAAAAACATGACTAAGAACTAACTTGATGAAGACATCACTACCTCTCTTGTGGAACAGTATCTTTTGCTCCACCAATCCTGCCAACTCCAGACACTAACACAGCCTTAACCACTGGCCTCATTGTCCCTAGCAAATGCTTGCGAGTGCTGCTACCACCATCACTAGAAATTGGTCTCCATAGTCACTCTTGTATGTCATTATGGCCTTTTAATCCAACATTTGGAAATGGATGAACTTGAATGGCTATACATTGCTTAAGTGCAAATACCTAAGCTGTCCTTGCAGCTGGAAAAGAGGCATCTGCTATTCTTGGGCATAATAAAAAGAGAAGAGCTCTGCTTCTTCCCAACCACAGAGTTGGGAGTAGAGCAAAAGTAGAGAAAGGAAGGGTTTTCAAAGGATGGGCAAACAAATGTTCAACATGCCCCAATTTTTCAGTTCACTTGCTTAAAAATTTTCCAAGTATTACCTTAGATTCCTTCAGATCCCTGCTACAAGTTACAATTTCTGCAACATTTGAAATTGACTGAGGATTCAGGTACCATAGACTATATGCTGAGAATGTTGGGTTAAGATCTGAATTTGGCCTTTTCCCCAGTAAGATGGTTATATCATTAGAACAGAGATTATAGGAGCATAGCAGTGAAACAAACCAAAATGTTCTCTTTTAATCTCAAGTGAGGTGACCTTGGCTATGTCTCTATTTAGGCTTTTAACATTTGTTTCATCAAGTGTAGAAATGATAATGAGCCTACCTCAAATGGGTATTGATTAGGTAATGTGATATTATAAAGCTATTTAGAGCAACCTCTGAAAAGCTAAATGTGGATGCAAGATAAATTGTGAGCAGGTGGTGGACAGGGAAGTGTGTGTGAATTGTGAGTGTAAAATTAGGTCTATGTACCAGATACTGTCTTTTGAAGCATTGCATGTGTTATAGATTAAGCGTGTCTCCCAAAAATTCGTATGTTGAAAATCTAACCCCTGATGTGATCATACTAGGAGGTGGAGCCTTCAGGAGGTAATCAGGTCATGAGGGTAAAGTCTTCATGATTGGGATCAGTGCCTTACAAAAGAAACACCAGAGAACTCTCTTTTTCTTGCCACCATGTGAGGCTCTAATGAGAAGTTGGCAGTCTGCAGCTCAGAAGATGACTTTCACCAGATTCCAACCATTTTAGAACCCTGATCTCAGACTTTCCAGTCTCCAGAATTGTGTGAAATCTACTTCTGTTATTTATAAGCTACTCAGTTTATGGTGCTTTGTTATTGCAGCCCAAACTAAAACAATACGTTAACAAATCTAAATAACATGGCAAACAAGGTAAAAGTGTGTTACTATGACATTATTTATGCCTTTTTGCTTAAAGACAAAACAAATATATATGTATATGTATCTATAATTATGTCTATGTATCTTTCTCTGCTGTTTTCTCCCCTGCTGACTAATGGTGCTCCAGATGAATTGCCATTTGCCCCCTACCAATCCCCAATCTCTTCAATTCTTGATTTTCTTAGAAGGAGCTATGACATATAGTTCCCATGACACTTTTCTTAAATGATGCCTATATAAGGAGCTGATTATTTAACTTAGAGGAGGCAGTGAAAGTAATTTAGAGAATTCTTATCTTATTTAAATACAATCCATGTGGATTTCAAACTAACAATACCACAAAGTTAAATAGGATAACAACAACAAAAAATAGATGGAATGATGGAGGGAGAGAAGAATGAACAAGTAGGGGCGCCTTGGTGGCTCAGTTGGTTAAGTGTTTGACCTCTTGGTTTCAACTTAGGTCATGATCTCATGGGTGGTGGGATGGAGCCATTTTTCAGGCTCTGCGCTCAGCAGGGAGTCTGCTTGACAATCCTCTCTCTCCGCCCTTCCTTGTATTCTCTTTCTTTCTCTCCTATAAATGGGTAAATATTAAGAAGAAGAAGAAGAAGAAGAAGAAGGAGAAGGAGAAGGAGAAGGAGAAGGAGAAGGAGGAGAAATAATGAATGGGTAGGCAGACATATATGTAACAAAATAAATATAGCAAACTATTCACTGAAGAATCTAGGTGTTTGGTATATCATGGCTCATTGTATGATCCTTTTAATGTCATGAAATAAATAACTTAATTTTAAAATTAAATGTTGGGAAAAATATAATGTTGGATTAGAAAAAGCTTTACAGTTCATTTAGCACAATTAATCACTGCATGGCCTAGTATTGTACTCAATAAATATTTTTGTGTGAATAGATGAAATGAATTTGGCAAATAAAATCAATACTCAGTATGGATAATAAGACTGCTAAACTGCAGGAGAAAATGAGAGGAGATTGACATAGATTATGGAAGAACCTAGATTAAAAGAATGTAGTTTGTTTCTGAATTGCTCCCATTAGATGAGCAATTTTGTAGAGTTAAAAAATATGTCAGGCCCATACATGCAAAATACATTTGGTGGAAAAAATGTCATGAGTGATTTACCACAGAAACTCTTCTTCTTCAACTGGGTGGCCACTCTTTATCATTTTAGGATCAGCTAAGAGGTCATCTCTTCTGGAAATGCCTCCACCACTCCTCAAGGGGGGTTAAGTATCTGCTGTATGTGTTTCCATAACAATTGGTGTTGGTTTTTAACATACTACACTTTCCCTCTATATTTATCTATTTCCTTATCTGTTTTCTACATTTTGAGGACAGACACTGAAACTTTTAACCTATTTTTGTTTTTGTTATTCAGTAGGTTCTTTACTATTGAGTGATTCTTTTGGTTTAAATGAAGGGGTGAGAATATAGCTGTTCATTAAATAGGCATACTGACTTATATAAGAGCACTTTCTACTGGCTTCAATGAAGAAATTTGACATTTCTAGACGAGATTAAATTAAATTTTAGAGTATGGTGGTCTTTTACATGTAACAGGGAAACGAGGAACAGAACACATTTATTTGGTGGATAAGGATATTCACAGAAGTAAAGATATCATAGGATTGGCCTCGGTTCCAGATGTCATGAGATGGAAGTCGTGTATCAGAACACAATGTGCCTTGGTAGGTCTTTCCCCTAAGGCTCTGCTTCTGTGGATACTCTGTGACTCTTGTCTCTATGGTTTATATTTCTCCAGTTTTCAAAAGCTGGAGATAATAACTTGTCTCATTTTCTCTTCTTAGCTTCATATTTCTATTCATTCATGTCTTCCAAAGCTTCATGATTTTTTTTGTATCTCTTTCTTAGGAAACGTTATATTTTCACTTTGACCTCACTGTTTTCAATTGCAACAGTAACAACAACAAAACTTCCCAAACGATTAAAAGATAAACATCTTCTCTTGTCCATAGCCATCAATCAGTACTGAGAACTTCGACTTAACAAAGTTATTAGACATCACAGACACTTCCCTTTGCAAAAGGGAACAGTACCCACCCACATGAGTAATGGTGAGGGTGGTAGAGAGGTAAAAAACAAGCCTAAAAAGCTACTTCCAGCAGTTTTGATCACTTCATCTGAACATGATTGCCTCTAAGAGTTAGATGTACATGATGTCAGTCATTCTTTCTACCTTCATTGCATTAATACATTCCATGATTGTCTGAACTAGTTGCCGCCCAACTAATAATTAATACTCTTCATCAGTTAGCACCCATTAGCATACATCAACCAGTTCAAAATTCAATATGTTCAATAATTCCTTGGGTAACTCTTTAGTAACACATAGTCTATTTCAAGAGCTCTAATCAGGGTAAAACACCTAAAATATTAATAATAACACCAGTCATCATGATTAAATTCCAAATGGCTACCAAATAATAAAATCTCTAAAAATTGAGTAAGCAGACTGACTTGTCTCCTGCCTCCATTATAGTTTAAGTACATCCAATACCATGGTAAAAATAAAGAAACAAAAATCTTTGTTTTGTATATAAATAAACAAATCAGTAAGCAGAAACAAGGACACTCTGTAACTAGCCCCTAAATTTATGAAGCCTTGAGTCTTTTTACTGAAAGGTACTAATGTCCTTGTAAAATAATTGTTTCTGACTTTGGAATATGACTTCTGAAGATCCATGATAAACTTGCAGATATATAATCACAACGTAGAGACTGAGATGTTTGGATTTTTTTCAATTATAAACAGACTGTGTCTTTGTAATCTTATGTCTTTTTTTTATTTTTTTAATACTTTCTGGCTGTATTGTTGTTGCTGCTGTTGTTTGGAAGGTGGGAGGAGGGGTAATGATTATTTTTTTCGAGAGCTGGATTTTAGAAAAATTTCAATTAATGAAAGAATTATTTTTTTCTCTGGGCTTAAGTCTAGAAACAAAGTACAAAGAGCTAGGAAGCCACGGCAGGGTTTGTAAAGTTTGTGAAACATTTGAGGAATTGGTGGGAATAGAATTAGCTTATGGGAGTAGAAATAAACAATCTACAGAGGGAATAGCATTAAACAAATCATGGAAAGTAACATGCTCAAATGTGTCAGATGTTCAGTTTAGATGAAACACAGGTTTCATGTGGTAACAGATACACAATAATGTAGGGAAGATAATCTAATTACCTCAGATATCATGCCACCGCTGGTGCTTTTTTTTAACCAAATAGAGCATTAATATGCTCCATTATTAATATTTAGCTGCACACACATTATGTAAATAATCTTATTTGTCTTTTGTGATGAATATTTTTCATGTTGAAAGCTTCCTTAAAGAAGAGTCTGAGACATCCAAGAAGCTTCATTATATAATATCATCTCTACATTTTTTTTCCCTTGCTATCTTTCTTCAGGAAATAAGAAAAGGCACGCTATCTCTACTGTTTTTTTTTTTTTTTCTCAGCAACCATGCAAACTATGATGGAAGTGTGGGGATGAAAGATTATTGCCTTTCACAGCCTTTCATTGTGACTTGTTGCTTCTACATGTCACTTTTATTCTGTATCTCACTGAGTGGAATATCCTATATGAGTTTCAAAGTGAAAAATAATGCAAATAAATTTCTGTGTCACATATAGTGATTAAATATAAAAAATCAGTTATCAGAGCTGCACTAGATAATAAAGCATTTCAGTAATCATGTGGAGAATTATTTATCCACCTCCCACCTCTCCTGGGGGAATGGGTTCCCCTGGCACTTATTCCCCATAGAGTTAAATTAAACTCAGTTGTGTTTCCTGATGTGGATAAGTATCCATCTGTGGCCCTGATTACCACCATCATTATGCGTTATTAACCAATGTGAAAATTATCAAGTTACGTAATGATAGCAGTCAGTTAGCACCATTTGCCTTCACATCCTTGCTTAAAAGTGTTTTCTGCAAATGAAAAGAGTTTAAAATTGAAATTTGTCCTTTAAAAAGGGGACATGGTTTTTTGGTATGTGTTTAAAATATTACCTATGTATTATTATAATTATAGGTAACATGTTACCTATAATATTATTATTCTTAAATTATTTATATTATTTTTCCAACACTTTCATCAAGAGTGAATAATAGTCATTGATTTACTATGGGATTAAGTACAATTGTCTAGGATGATAATGGCTCTAGAAACCAGACTTGGCTTAGTCTTGGGGGTAATTAAAAGAGTGATCTTTTCAGAATTTCAATTTCAGGCTTTCTCACTGAGTAAATTATAAAGATGCACCCCAGGGAACTCTAAGGAAGTAATGAGGCTTTCATTTCCATATGTCAGATTAGTTTTTTTCTAGTGTACTTATTACCCGAAAAGGCCATGAGCTAATTTCTTGGCTCGTGCAAAGCAGAGAAGACCCTGAACAACATTTTCCGATAAAAGGCACACGGAGAAAGTCAACGCTGATAGGAATTTGTTGCCAGAGCATTCTTCATGCTTGCCATAATTCCATAAGATCATCTGAGTGCATTTGTGCAAATGGAAAAAAGGCATGTGCAGAAAAGAATCTATCTTCCAAAGTGATATAACATCATCTATCCACACTATGTATAACTCTTACCGGTGTTAAGGCCACTCTGTATATCAAAGATTTGGAAAACACATTTTGAGTTAACTTGCTTTATAGTGTCTTAGCCAACTGTTTATTTAAATTGAAGTTCACTGGATCTCTCCAGCTGGATATCTTGCTATTTTAGAATAGAATTCTAAAATTAGAAGATCTTATTTTGAAATACTTTGTAATTGGCCTGCACATGTTATAGATCCAGATGGTACAGCTGATCCCCAATAGGGGCATCTTATAGATCTGAATGTTCTCAAAGCCCTGAACTACATCACACTCACCATTCAGTAGATGATACTAATCACATATTCTTGGCACCTTCTGGGATCCTATTCACTCTAATATTTGTGATGTTTTAGAAACTAACCCATATCTCCATTCTAGGTCCAGGCATAAGCACTACTTTATATGGATTGAGATTTTGTTTCTTAAGGAAATAAGTTTTGCTGGTGGACCATCCAATTATAACAAGGAATCCTGCCATTTCATATAAGGAATAAATGTTGATTGATAGATCTCTTGGTGACACCAGGTCACGGAACTATTAGCATCTCTGAATATGTCTGCCAAGTCCTCAAGCTAGTAAGAGTTGATCCAACTTTGTAAATAGACTTTTGAGCACACTGTATATGGTAAGTGGAAAACTATTTTTACTAACACATTATCTATAAGAGTCAGAATATTATATAGAAAGATGGTAAAACTGAATGTGTATAAAGCTATTTCAGCTTAGTGTGTAGGATGGGCATGATAATTAAATTTAGATAACTAATATGGAGAATAAATTTTATTTTGTTTGAGAGGGAGAACAAATATAGAAGTCTCATATAGAGATGTTATCTGTTTTTATTTCCAAGCTTATTCTGGTTTTGAACAACTTTGGAATGAAAGCATTAAAAAAAAAAAAAAACAAGTAAACCTTCCACTCTTGAATTCACACAGTACCCCCCAAAAATCCAACGTTTGAATTTATAAGTGGATTAAGTGGGCAGTAAAACAAATCTTCCATAGTCTAGAAGACTTCAGATAATGTATACACCCTATTATGTAAATCATGAAAACCATAAACCTGACAAATCAACCTGTCAGTTGATTTGAAACCCCCCCCCAAAAAAATAAATAAATAAATTACCCTTATCTTTTCTTAATTGTAAACATTTTGCTCCACTGTAGTAAGTTTCTCCCTTGATCTAAAAAAAGTCAGTGACAAAAGCTATAAAGGATGTAGTGATTTTAGTTATAGTTTATAACTCAAAACACAGATAGAAAACTAAGGAGTAATAAAATAATAACTAATAAACACAACATAGGAAATGGAAAAGAAAAAAAAATCTCTTGGTCACTAAAACACATAAATAATCCTAATTTCAGGGTTTTCATACAGTTATATCTCAATCAAATTAATTGATAATAGAATGACTCTTTCACTTAATGCCATTATTCTTGTTTCTCATTATTAACAAAGAAAAGAATTATAAGATTCTAGGTGTTACGATGAACACAACTTACTGAATTCTCTCAGCATTATCAGAAGATATCACCTCTACTTGTCAGACAAAGACATTCAGAACATGAGAAACCTAAGTGTATATTGGCAACAGGTGGGGCCAAGGAAACAAATTGAGGTCATATTCATCTGGTGTTAGAATACAATCTAAATTTCCTCAATTTAAAGATAGTTGTATACCAAAAAAAGCAGAAGACATGGCCTCCAACTTGACTGAGTTCATAAAGAAGTTTATAAATGTCTCTCTTTTAGGGGCAGGTGGGTGGCACAGTTGGTTAAGTGTCTGCCTTTGGCTTTGGGTCATGATCTCAGTGTCCTGGGACTGGGACTGAGCCCAGTGACTGGCTTTCTGTTCAGCAGGGAGCCTGCCTTTCCCTTTCCTCCTGCCCTCTGCCTTTCCCTTTCCCTCTGTCCTCTCCCTCTTCCACTCCTCAAAATTGACATTTCTCATTTTAGGTTTTCATAAACTTAAAATTTTCTAAAATTTTAGAAAATTTGATATATTGTAGAAAATATTTGTAAAATATTTGTACAAAATTGTAAAAAATATTTATATTATCCTTCTTGATTTATCTGGCTTATTTTTTAAAAAAATATGTGATTAATACCTCTTAATTTCAGAGTAAAATCAGAGTCCTAGTATATTAGATATAGAAAAGAGATTATCTAGACCAGTGCTGTCTGATAGAAATTTAAGATGAATCGTATATATGTAATTTTAAATTCTTCAGTTGCTGTATTAATATAAATAGAGGAAACAGATGAAATTAGTTTTAACAATATATTTTATTTAAATAATATAGCCAAAATATTACCACCTCAACCAATACAAAGAAAATATTGAGATATTTACATTCTTTTTAGGGGGGATAGGTGGAAATGCAATCTTCAGAATCAGGTGTACATTTTATATTTACAGCACATCTCAGTTCAGACTAGTCACATAATCACAAGGAGCATATGCCTAGTGACTATTACATTGGAAAGCACAGCTCTAATCTGTATTTAAGAGATAAAGAAAATAAGATCCTAGATAGATTAATAAATTTGCCTGAATGAGAACTTTACAATGAGACCCATGTACCTCACTCTTATAATGTTGGGCTTATGAATAATAATTGTTGACTTCTTCTGGGCATTTATCATGTGTCAAGCAGTGTTCCAAACCCTTTATATTATGAACGCTTTAATTGTCACAAGAATGAAGAAGGTGCTATTTTCTCTCTTATACTGAGGAGGAAACCCAAGTATGAAAACGTTCAGTCTTGACCAAAGGTACTGGCTTCTAAGTGGCAAAAAAAGGATTCGAACCCCAAGACTCCAGTTTATATTCTAGATCATGACAGTTTTCTGGCAGAGCATAAAACAGATGACTTTCTATTTTATAGTTGAAAGCAAAGTACAGAACAATACCGTCAGTCAAAGGCAGTATGTGCCTAATGTTTTCATCAATAACAATGTTTGTTGTACTCAATCGAACTCTTGAGATAACATTGTTCTAGGGAGCTGAAAGCCTTCTTTTTAGCAAAGCCAGTGCATATCTAGCAAAACATGTTGTTATGGGCCGAGTGTCTGGTACCCCTTCCAGACGAGCTTCAGGATTTTTCACTTTCTCAGAATTTTCAGTTTGGTGGATTTCTTTTAATCTATTACTTTCGTTTTTGTTTGTTTGCTTGTTTTGTTTCATTTTAATTTTTGTTTGCTTGCTTTGATATAATTGTAGGAGAACAGTAGGTTTGTACTTTTTGGTAGTTCATGACATTTATTAAACATCATAGTAACACAATTTCTCCATATATTTATTTCTATTACCTTGTCCCTGTTACTGAATGCTGATACACATGGGGTTATTTTTGTTCTACAAAGATATAATCAATGGATTAATGTATAACAAAATTAGCTCTGTCAAACTATTTGAATGCACTAAAAATATTTGATGTCTTAGACATAGCTTAATAATTGATAAATATCCAATCAATTTCTTTGCAAGAATACTGATGTGAGTTATTAACAAAATTAAAGTTGGTATATAATGAGTCAATTAACCATTTAGGAGACTCCCAAGGTCAAAGTATTGATGCCAAAGATAAGATGAGCTTGTTTATGTACTCCATTCACTTAAATCAGTTAGAAATTAATGTTAAAATTCTTTCTTTCTCCTCTTTTCTCCTTGAGAAAAGCCAAGATAGATCCATGTTTAAAAGCCACATCATTACAAAGTTCATTGTACTTAGCCTGCCAATTTTCCTTTTCTAATTTAGATGAAAGTCTATATAAGTTGAATAGTCATGGCTACCTAGATTTCACTGGTCTTTTGGGCTTCAGAAATTAGAATGGATCCTTGACCTGTTCATTGCTGACCATTAGACCAGGCACTTCCCTTACCTTTTGAATAATGACTCAAATAACATTCTGCTCTTCATCAGACAGCTTTCCAACCTAAAGTATCCAATTCAATGTAACTGAAGACTTTGCTGAAGGGACAACAGCTGTTGTAGACTATGGTCACTGTCACTCAATGACACCACCTGATTATTTTAAAAGTTAAAGCACTTTTAATATAATGATTTTATTTTAGAGAGCATCTAGAACTGTCTTCCCTCTTAACCACATTGTTTCAAATACAGTGCAAGTGGCCACAATTAGCTGCAGGCATTTTTCCCTTTATTCTTAACTTGAAAATAAAATGATAATTTCTTGCTTCAAATATTCTACTCAAGCTTTCCTGTTAAAAGTCAAGCAAGTATTGATTTTTTAAAAAGTGGTCGTGCAGATGGAACTAATTTTCCTGATTACTTCACAGCATATCAGCTTTGGATGCACAAACACAACCCTGGAGTGAGCAAGTCATAATATGTATTCTGGGGCTGTACTTCTGTAGAGAGCATTGTGACCTCACTGCCATGAATGAATTTCATTACCCTGTTATGGCTTCTGCGATTCTTGTTCCTGCAAGATTGTATTTTATGGGAACAAAAATGGCCTTTAGTTGGTTAAAAAAATATAGAATCACTTTGTGCTCATTACAAATGCTGAACAGCAGATCAAATCATCATTAACTGAATAATATTACCTTTACTTTCTTTTAGCCTCAAAGTAGTTCACATTTAACCCTTTCTTTTCCTATCAGTATTGGACTCCTATTCTTTGTCCTGAATAACTTGAATCCTCCTTATAGGAAAAATAAGCCCAAATAAAAGGGTATTGAAATGTTAATTTACATAGAAAAACAGTATAAAGTAGGCTCTAGGGTAGTTTTTATTATCTTAGAAATATATTTTCTAATAGGTCTCTACTGGCTTAGATATTAGAAATCCTATTTGAAAACTTCAAATCTTTAAGACTACTAGGAAGGCTATCTTTGAAAAATTATAATTGAAATTCTTAAGTAATTAATTGCAGCAGTTTTAAAATGTTATTGTAATAGATAAAATACAGAAAAGAAAAATTTTTATTGTTATTGCTGTCTCAATAAAATAATACAAAAAGCCAGCTTCAATCATTCCATTTCCCTCCTTGAAAACATTTAGTCACTCTCCATTTACCTACAGAGTAAAATGTGAACCCTCTCAGCTGTATGTAAGGTCCCCCAAGTGTGACCTGACCTATGCTCCTTGTCTTATCTTTCTGTTACATTCCCTACACCCTGGTCAATCTTATTCTTAAAAATATTCAAGAATAAGATTAAACAGTCTCCTTTGATAACCTGTGTCCTTGTTAAGTATTCCTATCTTACGCTCATGTCTTTCTGCTCTCTGACCAGATAGCTAAAATGTTCTAAGTAAATATTCAGCTTCTATTCAAGACAAGGTAAGCTGTCTTGCAGAGAATGGACTACATCAATAAAACTAATATGCTAAATTTGCAAATAAAGTAATGTATTATTGCTATTTCATGGAGAATCCCTCCCCCAGAGACAACACTGATAACTTCATAATGGACTCCATTTTGAAGATATTTTTATTTTTGAGGTAGCATTATGCTGTTTTCCTCTTCACCCCAGCCTCCATCAGCATTACACTTGTCAAGATAAACTTGTATCATTCCTTGTGTCATATGAAACCCACCCTGCATTAGATTTTAGGCTGATTGAGAAGCTTTTAGTGATTGAATTTTTAGAATAATAGATTAAGTACTTGAAAAACAATACTCTTAAAGTGTATGGCATAACAACAACCAAAAACAGAGAGACAAATGCTTTCCTATATGGAAAGAAATGTCTTCCTCTAACCTTTTAAGACCTATTTAGTTATGTTGTATCAATCTTGTCTTGGAATACATGTTCTCATCTCATAATTATTGATTGTCACATAATTCACGGACCAGAATAATCTGTGACCTTTCTCAATTAGCAAGGGGTTATGTTAACATGCAACCTTAACATTAGCATCATAAATTCCTTTCAAAATGGAATGATCTTATTTACAATTGATTTGAAACTGTATTTCAAATAGTCTTTGAGATGATGCAATAATCTATTTTTGTAGACATTTCGAAATATCAGGCTCCTATATCTGACATTTCTAAACCTGTAACAGTAGGAATGATGTTTAAGTGACCTTCAAACTTCTTGTGGGATCCTCCTACTTCATAGAAGGGGGAGCTTGTTTGCATGCAAAGCTACCTGGTAGACACAAGCAATACTGAAGCCCAAATGACCTTGTGTCTCTAAAAATAACATGATTAATCTCCAGCATTGCCTTTCCTATTAAGCCCTCCTTGAACACACCCATTGTGGGCACAGATAATTTTTTCCATCTCTCAGTTCCCATAGAATCATATCGATGTCATAGCATTATTTATTATTTTAAATGTTCATCTTATACTAGCCAGAATTTCTAGAGGTCGGAGATTGTCTTATTCATTTCTGATTCCCCAGAACTAGTTTTTCAAGTAGTAGATGCTCAGTAATGATATGCTAATGAATGGTGTAACTTTTCTATCCTCTCCAATTTTCTTATTCTTTGAACAAATGCAGCACTTTCACTCAGTATTTTGATGATTAATCAAGTGTTGCCTTTGGTTGTTGCTTAATCATTTAATGTAGATAGTTCCTTAACATCAAGAAACTGGTCATATTTCTTTCTGTATTCCACTTAATTTTTCAATCACTGGAAAAATAGCAGATACAAATTTGCTGAGTAAGCAATACTGCAATTTCTCATTAATTATCAATTCAAAGAGTTATTGAGCAACCTCTATGCCAAGATAGTTTTGGTCCTCAGGTCAGGACTATCTGTTAAAAAGATAAATTCGAGCCTCATTCCAAATGCACTGAATCAGAAATTCCAGGGAAAGAGCTGAGAAATCTATGTCTTATAGGAGGTACTAATGATCAGCTAAGTTTGGAGATTCTTGAACTGAAGCTACCAAGAGAAAAAGAAGCATTAAATTGAAGATAAATAGGACACAAGGTGTCCCATCTCAGTCTCCTGCCATTCTGCACTGCATGACTAGTGAGTGAATCTGGGTAACACCAGAACCCACCACTAGGACTCAAAAACAAGAAAAAAAAAATCAGAACCATCTTTACAAATAACAGATCGATTCCTTGTGACAATACATGGAATACATACATATATGAAGATTGTAGCCTTTGGAGTGGTTTTCTGAAACAGATACTAGAATCAAGGAACTCTTAGTGAATATAAGAATGACAGACATGCCACTTAACTGGAACAGCAGAG
This sequence comes from Canis lupus baileyi, assembly GCF_048164855.1. Classification (NCBI taxonomy): domain Eukaryota; kingdom Metazoa; phylum Chordata; class Mammalia; order Carnivora; family Canidae; genus Canis; species Canis lupus. The sequence goes on from NC_132841.1 coordinate 65,957,107, forward strand.
CAGCACGTTGAGGTATACACTGTGGTCCAACATTTCACAGGGTCATAGAAAAATCAAATATATTGTAGATTCCCATTTGTGGACTGACAGAAAATATGCCTTTTGAAATATTAGGAAGTGTGTTTAACTAATCTCACAAGGCATCCCCATGAGCCCAATAAGCTACTAAAAGTGTAAAGCTAGGAAAAACCTGCTCTAACCAGGCAAAACAGTTTAGATAGACATCATCAATCTTTTATCAGTTGCAATATGTAATTTCACATCCATGCAGGCAGGTCAGAACAAAAATCCCAGAGAAAATCAAACAAATGTGAAATTATGCACACAGAATTGATAAAAGCCTACACTGAAACATAAGCAATTCTTGGGTAAAAGAAAGATGGGAATTTTTTCAATGGTTACATCTTCTCACTCTCAAATGAAAATATGCATTATCCGTGGAGTAATTTCTTGATTAAAGCTGAAGATGAAGCCCTCTAATACTATGGGTTATGATCTTTAAACACTGTTTTTAAAGAATATTTATCCTTGGGTATTCCTTAAAGTGCTATTGAGTGCTCATGAGGTATTCTAAGCAGGTAATTTAATTGGTCTGAAAATGGATGGTATTAAGAAAGTCTGGTCAGAGCCCAACAGATACTTTGATACAACCTGAATGTACATGTTCAGGTTGCTGAAGATATAATTATTGTGTTGATGTTCTTAACTCAGTACTATGCTTTTATCTTCAACGGGCTAAAGGAAATTTTGAAATCAGGGACTCTTCATTTCACTGTTGCTCACTCTGAAGATTGAGCAACTTCAATATTAATAGGTATAATATATAAATAAAACCACAGGAGACATTTCATAGTATAGAAACACCAGGGTCTCATTTACTTCCCACCACCAGCATTTTTTCCTTACTACTCTTATGCTCTTTTGATGATCTTGAGCCTGAAAAGAAGCCCCACTATATTCTGTTTTCCCCTGATTGTACACTATCACTTCCTGCTATAAACTTCTTACCTCATAAAGGCCATCCTGAGATAGAAAGATAGGAAATATATCTTTTACTCTGCCAAGTCCAGTGGAGTTTTGATATTGTTAATCAATTAAACATATAAATGTGTTAATTACTTGCACCATGTCAGTATTATGAACATTATAACCTCCTTTCAATGAGCTGTAATTAAATTAGAGTAATGATACATTTAAGCATGAATTGACTAGATAACTACACAAGACAAGTACAATTTTAGGTGTTGAACTGTATTTTCCTGACTCTCAATTCACATCGGGATTTTAGGTAAGTAGAAAAGAAAAAAGTGAGGGTTCGGAGGTTGATGGAAGATAAGGAATAGATGCTTAATAGAATATCATCTTTCATGTTAATTATTGCATTTTCTTCATTTTATGCTTAACTTACCCTACAGTTAAGACTTTCAGATAAACTCCACTTCCAGGAGCTTTCACAGGGAGGGAAGAGCGAGTAAGAAATTGGAAGAAACGTGTAAGGATTTACAAGGCCACTTTGTTCATCAACTCTCCTTTTTCCTTCTATCACCTCAGCATATGAGTTCTGCAAGAAAAATAACTAGACCCAGACATCAGGAGCTCCTAGGAGAATTCCAGGAGAATGGTTGCCTCATCTGGATCCTTCCATTCTGAAGAAACAGATGTAATTTCTATATTAACCTTTTGGCATCTAAATAGGTGGGGAATATATTGAGGAAGGAAAAAAAGCCAAAGTCTAAAGTTGCTTATTTATTTCTAGAGATAGTTGTGTTATATATTTGCAAACTGGTTTATATGACTTTGTTCGCATATTCCCATACATTTACATGCCATTTTCAGATATCACTCACTCTAACTATATCAAATAAGATCAAATAATTAGTTCAACCATGTATGACCACTGTCTAATTTACAGCTTTTTAAAAGGGAGCCTATGCCCACAAATACTAATGTAAAGTAGACAAAGTAGCTTTAAGCTCTCAATGAATCATAATTCAAAAGAGTGCACTTATGTTACCAAATTGTTGATCATTTCTAGGACAAGCACTTTTTGCAAAACTCCTTGCAATTAATCTTGTAAACTTCCCAATTAGTCAGATTTATTTGGGGAGAAGGTAGTAACTGTTCTTCTCATTAGTGTGTCCAACTGTAAGACAGGAGGATTCGAGAATAACCAGGAAGGCAGGTAAATTAAGGTCAATGCTTGAAACTTTTAAAAAAGTGTTATATCTTTTCCTGAGACATTCTTAAAGAAATGTTTATTAATTAATTCAAAAGTCACGGGCATAAATGCTATCCTGAGGGTGGGGGCCGACGGGATGAGGTGAGAAGGGAGAGGGAGAAGGGAAAAAGGAGAATCAAGCCTGTGATAGGATTTCTAAACTTGGCTCAACATTCATTATCTCAAAGGTGACTGTGTCATAATGACAGATCGTGAAGGGGGAGTACAAATGATGAGCTGGGAGGGGGGTTTAAACATGGGCACAGAATGCTCATTAGTTACATTAATCTTGACCTAATGGAAGTCTTGGCTTAGGAAAGTGGTGCTTACATGAATGAGACTAATGTTCTAAATGCAGGATGCTGGCAGAGTAGAAACAAGTTACCGGAAGGTCATGGGTCATAATCTCAATATTTGGTTTTTGGATTCTGAGAGATGAGTGGTGAAAAGTAACCAGTGCCTAAAAAATATTTGGTAATGAAAATTGATTTCAAATGAGAAGTTAATTAAGTTTAATTTGGAGTGAGTGCTAAACTTACTTGCTTGATCTGTTTGGAGATGTTATTAAGTTTAGTCAAATATGCTCCCCTTTTTACCTATGCATAATATTTTTAAAATATGAGAACTCTGGAAAGAAGCCCAAGTTGCAAAATTAAAAGTGTATGTGCTGACAGTCTTCTATCAGTTAACTATATTTGGACCCCAAAGGATTTAAAATAACTAATGATTGAACTGCAAGAATGTCTAAATTTACCATCTCCTTCACTTATAAAGGAAATTAGAGCTATTGGGGGACTTCCTTCCTTCTTTCTCTTCTTTTTTTTTTCTTTCCTTCTTCTTTTTCATTTTTTTCTTAAATGCAGGAGGTTCTGTGATAGCAATCTTTCGCCTTTGTGTCCAGCAGCAGGGGATAACTAGATCAATACTATGAGTTACAGATACTGCTTGAATGAACTTTGGTAATTCAAATTATAGTGAAACTGGCTTATATTCCAGACTGTCAGTGTCCAATTCTGACCAATCTAAGGCATAAATTATATCTCTCTTCAGACGTAAATCTATTTATTTAACTCTTGCAAAGTTTATTTCAAATAACATTTAAGAATGTATTCATTTGTAGGCTGAGGGTAGGTAGGAGATGAAAAGAGAGAGGATAGGGTAAGGAACATTAATCTTTTGAAACTAACAGGACTCCGTCTCCTATGTAGTTCACAAGATACTCTAAGCGTCCTCCATTTTATTAGGAAAAATTAAGGACTAGACAAAAACAGACCTTTTGCTAAAGACATATGCTCTTATTTTAATCTGTATATCTAAAGGCACTGAAAGTGAAATCCAAGAAGAGATAAGTAAAAAAAAAATCATGCCAAGGAAAATAATTATTTTTTCCTTTCCCAAGTAGTTTTGCTATAGTTTTAAGTTTTCCTGAGCCCTCAGGTTGTAGGTAGAGCTATCATTTTTACCACATTGCTATGGGATAATGATAGTAAAGATCCCAATGAAGGAATTATAGAGCAAGTTGTTCCCAAAAGCATTTGGGCTCGATCAACATCTTTGAAACTAAACCACTGATTAAAATTTTTCAGCAAAATATCATAAGGATTTAGAATGCAACATTGAATAAAAGAGAGGAAGATGCCTCTTTCCTGAAGCTCACATTGTATTGGGGAAAAGCAAACAATTTCTAAATGTGCTTATCAACAAACAAATAGCACTTACTACTTACCGAGTACTGTCCTAAATGTTTGATGTATATCAATGCATTTGATCTTTATTTACTACAACCCTGAAGTTGGTGTGTAAAATGGTGTGTTACTTGAAAGTAGACTGTAATAAGCATAAGATGTCTATCACAAAATCTAAAGCAACCTCCATGAGGCAAGTCATGCTCTGATACCAAAACTTGACTGAAACATTAAGACAAAGGTAACTACCAGTCATTATCTCTCATGAACACAAATGAAAAATTCTTATAAATCGTCAACAAAGACAATCTAATATAAAATTGGATATTTTATTATATATTATATATGTATAATTCGTGTGTGTGTATATATATACATATATGTATATATATGTATATATATATATATATGAGTGATACTAGATCAAGTCCAAGAGGGGTTTATCTCAGGAATGTAAGATTGGTTTCATCCTATTCTCACCTTCTCCAGTTTCAGCACTATTTGCTGATTAATACTTATTCTACAATATTGCCTTGTGTGGGACATTCCCCTTCCCCATTCTTTCCCAGTTTCCTATACTTCTCTACTCATTATGGCAATTATTATGGTCTTTTAGAGTTACCTCTGCCATTAGATTATGAGTTGTTGGAAGCTAAGGCTATATCTTACATCTCTGAATTCTCAAAATCTATCATACTCCTGCGGTTTGACACAAATCTGTTGGATTGAACAGAACTAAAGGGGCATCCAGACAGGCTCTAACTCCAAAACTGCACCAGCTTTCCTACTGCTAAAATTCCTTCATCAAAACTTCTGTCCTTGAGGGAAATATTCTGTCCTTTATTAATATGCAAATATTTCTAAGTACTTAACACATTTCAGGTTTTGTCAGCTATATACACCCTAGTGTTAATTGGTTTATCCAAGACTTTCTGTTGCTCTAGTTTTTAATAAGGGATTTAATAAGGGAAATATTTAATAAGGATTTATAAAATAAGGACTCCAGTAGGATTTAATAAGGGAAATATACTTAAGGAGTGTGTGTGTGTGTGTGTGTGTGTGTATGTGTGTGTGTGTTTGACTCCGAAAGGAAAGAAGAGAAGGAAAGTGGAAAGGAAAGAAAATAAAAAAGGAGACAGAGCCTAAGTTAATTAAGTGCTTGGAGGGAAGATCATTGATAAAAGTCAGCACTCCAGATGTTTGCTCAGACCAGAGTTAACAAGTAAAATTACAGGCAGAATCATGATTTTACACCTCTGGTAGCTAATAAGTCAGAGTCATTGGACAATATTCTTTAAATATTTGCTAAACATCTATTAAGATGGAATAATAAATCAATGAAATATTATACAGTCTTAAAAAAGAAGGAGATCCTGCCATTTGACACAATGCAGATGAACCTGGAGGACATTATGGTAAGTGAAATAAGCTAGACACAGAAAGAAAAAGACTAAATGATCTTACATAGGTACAAAATCTAAAAAAGCCAAATCCATAGAAGCAAAGAGTAAAATGATGAGAACCAGGGGCAGGGAGGTAGGAGAAATGGAGAGATGTTGGTCAAAGGGTACCAGGTTGCAGCTATGTAGGATGAATAAGTCTAGAGATCCCGTATACAGCATATGACTACAGTTAATAATATCGTATTGAATATTAGAAATTTGCTAAGAGATTTCAGGCATTCAAAAAAAAAAAAGAGATTTCAGGCATTCTCACCCACATACACACAGGTAATTATGTGAGGAAATGGATATATTTATTAGTTTGATGATACTAATCATTTTATTAGGTGTATGTTTATCAAATCATCATGTGTACCTTAAATATGTATAGTTTTTACTAAAAAATTTAAGACTTAAAAGATTACCTATTGATTAAAATTGAAAAAGAAGACATGTTTACCTCTTCTACTTTCACTATTAGAAATAGAATTAATGTATTGCCAAAAGAAATTTGCAAAATATTTTTCACTTTGCTACCCACATTTGGATGTTTTGGATAGTTGGCCTTGGTGTGTGCATGTGTATGTATATGCAATTTTCTTAATCAAACAACTTCTTTTAAGTTATCTTGAAAAATTCATACTGTAGATGGTTTTTCAAAACGTTCTTTTCTGGTAAGCAGATTTATGCCATGTTGTACTACTTGTTTTAGAATTCAGTTGTTTGTAATTCTACATGATTTGCAGAATGACATAGTTGCATTAATCCGTCCTATAGAATCCTGGTTTAATTTGGGGCTCTGATTCTAGAGTCTTGCATCCAAATTCCAGCTCCAATTTTTTTCCTATGTGTATTTCACTGAGCAATTTATATAACGTTTAAACCTCAGTTATTTTTCTATTTTTAAAGTAAATTTTAAATTTTAGAACAGTTTCAGATTTACAGAATTATTGTGAAGACAGTACAGAGAGCTCTCACATACCCTACACTGTGTTTCCTCTACTATTGACATTATATTAGTACTCTACAATTGTCATAGTGAACAATGAACCAATATTGATGCATTGTTGTTAATTAAAGCTCAAACTTTATTTGAATTTCCTTAGTTTTTACCTAATATCATTTTTCTGTTTCAGAATCCCATCACGATACCACATTATATTTAGTACTTCTGTTTCCTTAGGTTTCTCTAGATTGTGACAATTTCACAGACTTCCTTGTTTTTGATGACCTTGACAATTTTGAGGCAAGTAAGTCAGGTATTTTGTAGAACATTCCTTCATTTGGATTTTTCTGAAGTTTTTTCATGACCAGAATGGAATAATATGTTTTTGAGAGGAAGACCACAGAATTGAAGTGCCATTCTTATCACCTTATCTTATCAAGGGTACATACTCTCAATATGATGTTAAATTAAACTTCTTCAATATAAGAAAAAAATTCTGTGGAAAAACCTTGTTAAGAGGATAAAAAAAAACAAACTACAGACTTGGAGAAAATATTTTTAATGGACTGATATGTAGGATACATAGAGAACTCAATGCTCAACAGCAAAGAAACAAACAAAAAATAACAATCCAGTCAGAAAATGGGACAAAGGCAAAAGAGACATCTCACCAAAGAATATAAAAGTGACAAATAAAAGGTGAGATGTGTAGGGGGATAATGTAACTAGGTGACAGGCATTAAGCAGGGTGCATGATGAGATGAGCACTGCGTGTTATATGTTGGAAAATTGAATTTAAATAAAATTAAAATTTAAAAAGTGACAAATGAGTACATAAAAAGATGTTCAACATCACCAGCCATTAGGAAAATGCAAATTGAGACCATAATGAATTATTACTTCACAGCTATAAGAACAATAGCAACAATAAAATATACTGATGATACTAAATACTTGCAAGGATGCAGGAAAACGACATTCCTCATATGTTGCTAATGGGTATGTGCAATGATCCAGCCACCCTGGAAATTAGTTTGGCAGCTTATTACAGTAATGACCATGCATTTACCATAAAACCAGCAATCACTCTCTTGGGCCTTTAGCTCATAAAAATGAAAACTCATCTCCACAATAACCTGTCATGATTGTTCATACTAGCTTATTTGTAAAAGACAATCATAGGAAATGACCCAAATGTACAATACATGAATGGTTCAATCGTAATCCATCAATGCCATGGAATAGTACTCAGCAACAAAAAGGAACATACTAGTCACACACGCAAGTACTTAGATGGACCTCAAGGATCTTGTCCTGAATGAAAGTATCTCAAAAGATTACATGCAGTATAATTCTATTTATTTAACTTTCTTGATATGTCAGAGATAGAGAACAGATTGGTGGTTGCCAGGGTTTAGAGATGTCAAGGGCAGAAGGATTGTAAAGGACCACAAGATAGAGTTTTGTGGTGGCAGGCTAGTTCTGTATAATGATTGCTATGGTGGTTACATGAGTCTGCACATGTGATAAAATACACTTTATTCCTATTTTGATATTGTACAATAGTTAGGTAAGATGTAACCAATGGGGAAATTGAAGGGTACATAGGTCTTCTCTGTTCTATCTTGTCAACTATCTGTGAATCTATAATTGTTTAAAACTTTAAATATAAATTTAAAAAATCAACCCATAGCATATCAGACAATTACTCTTTGTTTTTTTTTCTAGTTGGCTTCCTTTCAGTGTTTTTGGATCAATAACTTTGAATCTCTATCCTGAGTTGTTGACGCCCACCTTATCTTCACCTGTGTTTCATATGAAAACTATAAAACAAACACCAAATCCCAAGAAACATGATGGAAGTAATCTTTAGAGCACTTTAGTATTGGTAGAAATACATGTATTTAGGATGGCCACTCTAGACCATCTCTCAACAAGTATAAACTTCAGCTTGCAGGAGATCCTGCTGCTTTTTCAGATGATCATTATTGCAACATATACATTAAGATATTAAAATAGAACTTTTTTGGTCTCAGTTTCAGTTAAGGTGTCATAAACCCCAAAACTACAAAAAATAGGTGGTGAATATTCTCACATTTCAAAGAGAGGTGATAGACATTTCATGCAGTATTTATAAAAGACAAGGCAGAGAATTCTGAGACCATATAAGTCCTTAACTTAACTCTAAAAGAATTAGCGGTGGGAAGCCCGAGAGAGAATTTTATTTGGAGAAAAATGGGTTAGGATTTCATGGCATTTTACCTTTTCACCATGGGAGAAGAGAAAAGGCTAAGTAAGAAAGAGCATAAACTATATGCCCTGAACTCTAAACCATACCTCGAAAAGTCTAAATTTCAAAATAAGCTTGCTGGAAGCTCTGAATGAAGACAAGTACTTGCACTGGAGAAGTTCTAGATTCAAGATTTTCTCAGTACGGAGAAATTTTTCAAAGACCAAATCTGACTCTCACAGAAAATATGGAGGCATATTAAACCTTGCCTGACAGTAGTAGAAGTGGGGTGTAACACCAGGCTACAAGCTGAAGTACCAAATCTCCAGGTACCAAAGAAAAACTGTAATTTGATAGCTAGATGAAAATGCTTGGCCCATACCTTGGGAAGCCCAGTCAAGTGGTCCTGGAGGAAGGTTTCTAGTGAAGCAATAAAAGCATCTGTTCCCTCTCAAACCCATGAAGCCCAGAAAGCACCAATGGAAATCACACTGGTTCCAATTAAGAAAGACATGATTCACCCCTTACACCTTTTCTCCTTCTGCTCCATCCTGGAAGAACCAGAGGCAGTTTCTTAAGTGGAGAATAGAAGAACTAGAAGAAATAAAGAAATTGATGATTACATCTTTCCTAAACCCAAGGCAGAAATTTTAATTCTTAAATACTTCACTGTGTATTTCCTAAAGACAAGAACATTCTTTTACATAACAGTACAATAATCAAAATCAGGAAATTACATTGATACAATGTTGTTATCTAATTTACAGATTTACTAAAAAATTCCACCAATTGTCTCATTAATGTCTTTTATAGCATAGAAGTATATATAGATACATATATATGTATGTATATATGTATTATGTATGTGTATATATATTACTATGTATATGTGTATACATGTGTATATATACATATACACACACACACACACACACACACACACTTATTTGCTATAACACTGGTCCAGTAATCAATCCAGAATCACAAATAACAATTACATGTCATGTATATTCAGATGTTTTCAATCTGGAAGACAAGTCTTTCATGAACTTACATGACCCTCACATGTTTGATAAGTTCAAGCCAGGCTGCATGTAAAGTATTTCTTAATTGTGTTTGAGTATTTGTACTGAGATTTCTTTTTTTTAAAGATTTTATTTATTTATTCATGAAAGACACAGAGAGAGGGGGGCAGAGACAGAGGCAGAGGGAGGAGGCTCTATGCAGGGACCCTGATGTGGGACTTGATCCCAGGACTCTGGGGTCACACCCTGAGCCAAAGGCAGATGCTCAACCACTGAGTCACCCATGTGTCCCTGTACTGAGATTTCTTATGAATAGATTCAGGATCTGCACTTTTTGTAGGAGTATCACAAAAGTGAAACTGTGTCTTTCTTACTTCATGTTATCAGTAAGTAGATGATACTGCGTTGGCTCATTACTGGGTACCTTTGATCACTTAGTTAGATTATGTCTACCAGATTTGTTCATTGTAATGTTGTCACTCTTTGTAATTAACACATATTTTGTGAATTCTTTGTGACTCAGTAAATACCTTGTTTCTTATCATGTTCATCCACTATAGTTCACTCACATAATTTCTACCTAAACAAATTTATTATAGTAATATCTGTGAAATGGTGATTTTGTAATTCTATCATTTCTTCTATGTTTATTGAAAATCTACTATGAGATTTTCTTTCTTCCCAATTACTTATTTTATTCATTTATATTAATATGGCCCCTCAATCTAAATTTGCTTTATGGGTCATAATCTGTTAATATCATTTTTTTATAACAAAATTCTCCCACATTTGGTGACTGGCAGCCTTTTTAAGGCTTTGTTTATTTCCCATCATTCCTAGAGCCCTTCTTTTTCTTTCTGGTTCTAAGATGATTTTTATATATTCTTGGCACCAGTTCAGGAACCAGTCACTTATATGAGAAATTGGGTTGCTTTTATTGGAGAATGGTATTTAGAAATCACAATCTTGGTAATAGGTGTGCTCATTGCAACTGCATTGTCTTGATTCTAAATCCAATCACAGATAATGCTATGAAATAAATGCTCACACGCATATCTACATCTACTTTTATATTCACCTATCTATTTATCTGTCTATATTTTTCTATTTATTTATTTATATTTAAAACATGAGTTCAATTCCAATCCAACATTGTAGGTATCATTCCGGTCTTCTTCTTTTCCATATTTTTAACTTCTAATGGTAATAAATATGACCATCATAGAGATCACATTTATGTATTTGCTTATTCATGATTAAATATGAAATAATTTATAATTTCTAATGTATATCACCATAAAAAAGCTTACTAAATAGAATTCAAATAAACAGGATATTGCCAAAACCTTTAACAATATATGGAACACTTAGTAATCATTTCCTATACCACATTATATCTATTTGAAAGCAGGGAAATGGGAGATGTACTCAGTTGGTTAAGCTTCATAGATCATTTCCATACTTCCATTTTAGAATTCCTTAAGTAGTATCTCTTTTCCTTAACTGAAGATCCTTATGCTTATAATAACTAGAGGGCTCTTATCCTTTGAGACAAAAATTAAAAACAATGTTTTAGGTCCTTTTCCTAACCCATGTATTTTTGTTATAATCATTCATTGGGTAAAAGAGGTAGTGAGGGAAGAAATTTTATAAAGATATTCTCATGCTCCTGCTTTATTTCCAAGAATCAAAGAAAACTTCAGATAAAATTATCTGTTACAAAGAAATTTTGGTAATAAATTTAACATATTTTAAGAGATTTAACATATTTTAAGTTAGAACCAAATACAATCCTTTCATTCCATTATGGTAAGAAAAGTGGAAACGATCTCACTGGCTTCATAATAAAACATTTCCAAGGTTAGTGTACTGTGACTCAGTAGTTTCAACTTTTCTATTTTTTTTTAGGACATGTTATATGACTTTACAGTGTAGTGAAATTGTTTGCAGAAATGAAAGCATTTAATTTGACACTTTCTGTTTTTAATTTCTTCTTACTAAATGTGTGTGCTTATGCCTTAAAAAAAACAACAAAAGCTGGAAGAACTGCTAAATGTTGTACATATCTGCCAAGAGAAGAAAAGTATCATTTTTTGGGAAAATAGACAATCACATTATGGTAGCTTGATAAAAATGAAAATTAATTATTGTAAGCCTTAAGGGAAATCATTAGTCTAAATAGGAATGCTAAAAGAACATAGTGTATAAGGAAAAAGGAGGCTTTTTCCCCATCACACTAGTTTATGCAGAAACTGAATTATATAAATATAATGATCATGCTATATTTGTTTCTACTGCACTGTTTGAATTAATGTCTCCAAGGAATAGACCATCAAGTGAAATCAGCATTAGGAACATTTTCACAAATTTCAAGGTCTCAAATTAGCATTAACTATTTGTTAGTCAGAATGCCAATCTTCAAAATTATCTTAATGAAATTATCTTTGTTTTTAAAGGATATTCCTTATTATTAGTTCAGTGTTTCAAAAGTAACAAAAGCTCTTCCAAGACAAAAATCATGGGGATGAATTTGCTAATTAAATTCCTTAAACAGGAATAAGAAGAACAGACATTGTAATTGCATCCTGAGTTAATGAGTAGTCTTCTTGGAGCTCAGTCTACTTTAAGATGATAGGAAGAGAGAGACAAAGGACCTCAATTCCTGATGGGCAATAGGCATATTTGTGATAAATAAGATTAACAGGCCAAAGGAGTCATAAGACTTATATGGAACTCCTACCACAAAAGGGAAGATAGAGCCTTTAGAATGGGTTAGGTCAAAGGGAAAGAGTCAGAAGCCTATGGAAGGAATGGGGGGAGAAGCAATGACTGTCCTAACAGCTCCATTTTATTGCTTCCCATACAGATTGTACAAATGACAGGGTAGACAAATGGACAATAGTGTAAATTTCTGGCTAGATAGGAGTAGTATGTGCAATGTCTATGCATTGCCTTTGGATGACAGAAGCCTATCATTCTATAAAGATCTGAAGCCATAAGTTATTTGGTGACATATTCTAGAATGTTTCCTTTTTCTCTCTCTTCTCATCTCCACATGACAGAATCAAGAATTCGGATAAAGCTTGACTACCTGTAATTCTACAGGATAGTGATGACCCAGAGAAACACAGTTTTACTGCTGGAAATTTTTTGTGACCTCAATATACTCATGACCGAGGACGCCTGGGTGGCTCAGTGGTTGAGCAACAGCCTTCGGCCCGGGGTGTGATCCTGGAGACCCGGGATCAGGTCCACGTCATGTTCCCTGCATGGAGCCTGCTTCTCCCTCTGCCTGTGTCTCTGCCTCTCTCTCTCTGTGTTTCTCATGAATAAATAAATAAAAATATTTAAATATATATGTATATGCATATATATACACTTATGACTGATAGCCTAAAGGATATTTATTAATTATGAATATGCTTTTATTCTTTTTCCTTACTTTTATAAGTAAAGGGAGGAATCTATCAATATTCCCAGAATCTGATACGATGATTATTATTATATCACTTATGTATCATCAAATTTTCAGGTATTAATTTGAAGAATAGACTTTTTAAAAAATTAAAATTTGTCTCCTAAATAAATAGAAATATTTATCACCTGAATTTTTAAGAACCTTAAAACCTTAGCTTTTTTTCTTAAAGGATGTTAAAGATGTCCACATTGCTCTTACTGGTTAGGGGCATGACCAATGTCATGCATCCTGTTGTCATGCAGTCAGTTGGAATCCGTAGATTCCTCATCTTGATTCACTGCCCACCCACCCCCCCCCCGCCCCGTTTCATTTCACCTACCATGACTTCAGTGCAAAAATAGGGAAATCACGTGGAGAAGAAACTGGAGATCAAGATCATGAATAAAGATTTAGGGGTGAAAGATTCTGCAGAATGCTGAAAGAAGGTGAAGGGCAGAAGAGATGTATTGAATAAACAGTTCTTTGTAGCACCAGGTAGAAGCATCTTTTTTTGCTCCTGACATCAAGAAGCTAATTGTCACATGCAGTCTCTCAGGTATGTAAGGTTGTACACTATAGGGATGTTGCTCCAGATGGTAGAAGACTTCTTATTCCCTGGTACTCTGGGTTTCCATGTTGGTTCCTTATCTTCCTATGTGGATAGTTTTCCAGTATAGACTGATTTTTATTCTCCCTTACGTCTCAGATCAGCTGGGACAGACTTAAATGTTATAGTATTCTAATAAGGAGCTCTGACTGAATCCAGGTTAAGCAAGATCAGAGATTCTTTGTCCGAGGAAAATATATTTAATCCCTAAATCTAAGTGAACAGATGTGTTCAACACGATCTCATTTTCAAGATAGCCTAACATTTTTTATTTTTATAGAAAAGTCTTGGAGCAGTGGATGGGAGCCAAACCAAAGTTATGAGAGCATAAGCGAGATGAGAAGGAAAGCAACCACAGAGGTATCTGACAGTGAAGTGAAGCCAGAAATTTTGGAGAAGAATGGCTGACATATATGATGATGGAGGTTATGAGCCTGCATTCTGGAGTCAGATCACCCAGACTGGGATTCAAGTTTACCCTCTTAATGCTTTGATTTTCTCATAAGGGATAGGGCAAGCATTCTTCACAACCTATTTTCAAAGTCATTAGGACCATTGTAAGGGCAGTCATTAGCAAGTGCTAATTATCTTATTTAAAAAATCCTGATTAATAACCCATGACCAGTAAGAGGGAAGGTTTGTGGTAACTTGTCGCAAGGATCTTTTCTTCACTCTGATCTGTTCAACATTTTCATTAATAACTTGTGTAAGAATTTTACTTATCACATACATGCAAACCTTGGACCTAGGTGAGATAGAAAACTATATGAGATGAAGGGATCAGCAGTAACAAAATAACATCAAACAACATAACAAAAAAAAAAAACATCACCTGGAGATGTAAGGTGACCTAAGAAATTGAAAGTTAGTATTTATAAACATGATAAGGTCTTAATTTGAAAAACTAATTGTTTAAGCAAAACTTTGGTGGGTGTGGGGGCAGGGAGCCATAATTTAGTCTAGTAGATGAAAACCAAATGTAAAGCTTTAAGTCCACTGGAACCTTTCCATAAAGCAGCATGGTAAAATAAATATTAGAAAAATCATTATTTTAGTCTACACAATGGATTCCCCCTTTCTAAATAAAAATACCATAGCTCTTCATTCAGGTTTGAGTGCTACAGGTAACTGTTTCTGACTTAAAGACAATGTTAAGATGAGGAAGGGAATGTGTAATGTGGCTGGAGTCAAGGTGGAGAGAAGGGAAATGCTAAGCCAAGACTAGACAGAGGGGACAACAACAACAAAAAAAGATAATTATCTTCAAATATGTAAGTGGCCTAGCTGTCAATTAGAGAAGAATTAGTTGAGTCTGAACCACTAGAAGAAACTGAATGGAAAATAGATTTGAATCATTCTGTGGAAGAATTTTATTGCTTTTTATTTATTTATTTATTTTTTATTTTCTAAAGATTTTATTTATTTATTCATGAGAGACACAGAGACAGAGAGAGAGGCAGAGACACAGGCAGAGGGAGAAACAGGCTCCATGCAGGGAGCCTGACGTGGGACTTGAACCCAGGTCTCCAGGATCACGCCCTGGGCTAAAGGCAGCGCTAAACCACTGAGCTACCCGGGCTGCCCTTTTATTGATTTTTAATGGAAAGTTATTAAATAATAAAACCCATAGATGTTTATAGCAGAAATTTTGAAAAATCAAGAAAAGCTGGAAGAAAAATAAGTTGCATGTAATCCCAAGGATGTAGAAACATTATCCCCTGCAAACAGCTGAATAAAAGTTATTTACTATACTTTATCTCATTGTTGGAAGTGAAATTATTTCTGATAGTCAGTTTCTCATTGAATTTGCAAACGACTGAGAAAATATATTGAAGCAATCAGAAAACTAAATTAAAAATGACAGAGGAACTAGAGAATGACCGCACTAAGTGTGACCACCCTTACCAGCCCATCTTGTGATGTGGTCTGCTTCACTGGGGTGAGAATTCTTTGTTCCCATGCATCATGAAATATACAGTTGCTGCCTCTCGATCTCACCAAAGGAATAAAAACTATAATTTTGTATTCTCTGAAGATCAGCCAATAATCCTGTACAAAATATATCCTGTATAAAATATAATTTAGAACAGAACACTGATACGCAGTTGTTAAGGCCTATTTCTTTTCTATTTTTTCTTGGTTTAAAATAAAGATAATGATTATGTAAGTGAGGCGCCTCCTGGCTAAGCATCAACCAAAACTATGTCACTTAAAGATCTCATTGCTTCAGTTCACTGTATCTACTCCTAACCCTGCTAATTTGTTAATTGGGTATGATTCCTGCCAGTAGCTCACCAGAATCCTTAGACAGGCAAAGCTAGCAAGTTGTTTCCTAGATGCTGAACTGCAGTTTTGGTTGCCTTTTCCGTAACTAACAGACTTTTTTTTTTTTTTTTTCCTTTGTGACAGTATTTGGAATCATTGGGGAAGAGGTTTCCTGTTTTTTGTCATTTTACACCCATTATCTTGTTCCATTGCTATCTTGACATGTTCCCTTCTCACAGCTTTGATTCGGGAGACTGAGATAATAAATGAGTTTGGGCTGTGTTTGGAAGAGACTAGAAATTCTTAAGAATGACTGTCCTCTTTAATGTTTGCACAGCTTCAGTCTGCCCCCACTCGGCTCCACAGGCTGGCCGGGCCCGGTCCAACAAGCATCATTATTTCTTTTCCCAGCAGGGTTTACATCCGCTTTTCAGGCAGAAGAGGCGACCCTTGTCTCAAACATTGCTCCCTAGCAATTGGAGCTGTTGCTCATACAAATTCCCAGAGAATCAGACAGGTGTATAGCTAAGCCGTGGATACCCTTGCTCATCACCTTCTCAGCAATAATTCTTGAAGGCTGGAGAGGGATGTCCCTCCATTCAGGACTCCAGTCTATGTCACCTTAGCTGTGGCTCTTCTCTGGTCAGCCATTCTAAAACAAATCTCTTCCATCATCATTTAGCTTGTTACCTTGCATTTATTTTCTTCTTAGCCCTTTCACTACCTGACCTATTATACTGTATGTTGCTATTCAGCTATTGTGTGTCTCCATCCCTTTGATATGTACTCAGTAGATACTTGTTGATTGAACAGATGCATTAAGGAAAGCATGAGTTTGACCAGTACATGTTGTTTAAAAATGTTTTTTCCAGAAGTACCTGGGTGGCTCAGCCATTGAGCGTCTTGCCTTTGGCTCAGGTCATGGTCTCAGGGTCTTGGGATGGAGTCCCGCATCAGGCTCCCCAGAGGGAGCCTGCTTCTCCCTCTGCCTGTGTCTCTGCCTCTCTTTCTCTATCTCTCATGAATAAATAAATAGTCTTTTTAAAAAATGTTTTTCCAAAGGGAACACTGAAAGAATAACCCAGGAAGTAAAGAAGAGAAGAACTAAAAAATAGGGCAATGTATTTATACCTTCTTGCCTAACTGTGAGGATGTTATGAGGAAGGCATGGAGCTTTTCCCTCTAATCTTTAGTAGTGATGTGATGAGGAAACCCTAGATGACCACAATATAATATGAAGCCAAAGTGTCCCATTGAATGACAAATAAGTTGAAATTCAATAGAAGACCTAGAAAAAACATTCTAATTTGCTCCTCATTTCACTGGAGAAACAATTTTAACTATTTTGTCACAAGTGTTGACAATTTTCTCATCAAACAGGCATGGCTAAAGGGAACAGTAAGGCCTGCCAGAGTGTCTTCCACTGCGAGGTTCAATTTAAAAATAACTTTCTGCCTTCTCTAAAGATCTGGAAGCAGGATGAAGAGAGCACTGAGATGTAGGTGTTTTCAGCCCCTTAATAAACATTGACTTGACCTGCCTTAAAAGAATGACAGAGTTGTTCCCAGGACACTTCCAGCTTTGCTGCATATAATCTGGACCCCCCAGGATGTCCTGGGACAAAGGATCAATTTGCAAGATCCCAAAGACCTGGTGGCATCTTCCAGCTCTTGAGAAAGGCTTCTTGATTTAGGTGCACATATAAATGTACAAATGTTCTCGGCTGCCTGGCAGACAGCCCAGTGCAGGAAAAAACGTTATGCTTCTTTTTGTAAAGTGCCATTAAAAGCCACAGACCATGCCAGATTGAGTTATGAGATGCTTCTTAGCTTTCTGGCTTCTTCACTGTGTCTTTAGGGTCAGTACAAATTTTCTCTATAGCCATTTCTCAGTTCCTAAATTACAGCTACAGTTTGGAGAAGGATTTTCCCCTATGGTTGATAATTAATGAAACAAGAAATTCTATGTTTCAGAATGCTGATTTAAAAAAACGCAAATTGTATATAGTACTATATGCAAAGTGCTGTCTCTGTATGTACCTCTTTAAAGGAAAGGATTTCCAATTTTTGGCAGCTTTCAGGGGATACGCCTTAACAGTAGTTTTCTTCTTTCACAAAAATAAAAGAAGAAAGAAGAAAGAAAGAAAGAAAGAAAGAAAGAAAGAAAGAAAGAAGAAAAGTCAACTCCCTTTGTCTCTCAAAATTTTATTTTTTACTTTTTCCCTTCTTAAATTCATTCTTGCTAATAAAGCAGATCCACCAAGCCATCTGTTTACCCTTGACTAAAAGAGTTCTAAGGAGTTCTACTATACTCTAGCATTTGTTGCACTATGCATTTGTTATTAGTTTTGACAGTTTTATAAGCCCCCGACTGGTATAGACCATGTTTTATGCAGAGCTTCGTACCAAAGGAACAATCATAATGAAATTAATTACTGCATTTATAGAAAGTTTATCATATGTCAGGTACAATTTACATACATTAGGTCGCTCAGTCTTCACAACAATTCTGTGAAGGATAATTATGTGTTATAGGTGAAGAAACTGAATCACAGAGAAGTTACGTCACATACCTAAGAAATAGCTGAGATTCAGAACCGTGTGAATGCCACCCAGATACTCTTAGCAAAACTATGTGCAGTAGGCCCTCAATGTTTGCTGAGTGAACTGTTACTTGTCCAGTGTAGAGCTTATGGGGGTTTAGTACAGCCAACATGAGCATATGGCCTCAAAATAATTCTGGAAACACCTACAGACCATTTTGTTAGTATTTCCATTGCAAGACTGCCCCAGTGGTCCCCCAGGAGGCTCACTGTCTTTACCAGCATTTTATCTAGTGACTGTACCCCAGTCTGGCTTGTTGAGTGCCGTTGCCTGTAGCAATAACAAGGTCCCATTTGGAGTGACTTTGGTGCACTTTGTCTGTTTCCCCTGCCTATCTCCCTTGTGGTCTAATTCGAAATACTTAGTGAAGTCCTGTTTATATCTATGCCCCCTTCTGGTGCTGTGGAGAGACACTTTTTTTTTTTTTTTTCCTGATGTTCTCTGCTCTTGAGGGCTATCATTTCACATGCAATCTGCACCATTTTCCTAATAAAACTATCTTGTCCAAGTTCTCAATCTCATCCTCAAAGATACGCAACCGGAAGGCCCTGTTGCATGGAAAGGTCAGCTCATCAAAAGCTAAAAGAGACAGACAGTTCATGGTTCACAGCCTCCAAGGCAAGTGAAAATACCTAATTCCCGAGGAAAGCTGACAGAAGCTTCTAAAATGCATCATGTTCCACCACAATGGGAGTTGGCTACAAAGGGCTAGAAACGAAGAGACACCACTGGAACAGTGCCACTCTGCAGTATTTTGAAAAGTTGCTGCAAATTACAAATATCAGCTTTTATTTTTATGACCATCACAGAATTAACGTAGGATTATTAGCAGCTTATTTTGTAGTCCAGTATTTTAATACATGGTTGAACTAGCTAGGATCACTTCATATCCCAGTATGTCATGTAAGGTAGCCAAAGAGAGAGAGTAGTCAAGCCTATATTTTACATACAGGTCATTACATAGCAAGCATCTAATATTTCTTGAATGTTTATTGTGTGCAGGCACAATGCTACACATTTTTATTATATACAAATTATATATTATATTTTATTATTATATATTTTATTATATGTTATATATTATTATAATATATATTATTAACATATATTATATATCATTACAGTTTAATAACTCAGAATTACCCTCTGAGATGGGAACTAATATATCATCCTCATTAGGCATATGAGGAAACTGAGTCATAGGAAAATTAAATAACTCTCCCAAGTCTACAAAAGTAGTAAATGGAACTATAATTTGTACTGTGGCAGTATAACTATTGCAATTATCTTTGCTTGCTTAAGAAGAGCCAGAAGAACACCCCTGGGAATGTATTTGGGTGGAAAGGGAAGACTACAAGACTAGAGAAGCAGTAATTCACTGTCTTGAGGGCACTTTCTCAGGACACAACACTTGAAACTGTGGCAAAGGCCTCTGGGAATGGGACAAACTCACTGCTAAGTTGGTTCTTCGAAGTCTAAAGAAACTTGGCCAATGCTGAACAAAATAGAATGTCTGAGTTGCCCTGGAACATGGCAGAGGAAGGAATAAAATAGATTGAGGGAAGTGAGCAGCTGATATATGATATATGATATAAATTAAGAAAACTTTCCCCACACCAGCCCCAAAAGGATTGTGTGCCAAGGAAGGGCTCAGAGAACACAATATTTACCAAATATATCAGAAATTATCTGGTAAGTGAATCATCATTGGCATCACTAAGAAGTTCAGTAGTAGCTCTCTGCAGGTCAGGGATGGTGGTAGAGGAAGCCCTTATAGACTTGGACTCATTAATATCCATGAAGTTGATGAGGTCAAGTTGATGAGATGATAGAGGCTAAGTCATAATGCTTAATTGCCAAACAATTTCTGTAATGCCCAACAGGTTGAAGGGAGATCCAGTCGCTTTGCTCAACCTACACAGAGTTGTGAAGATGGCTAACAGAACATGGTGTCCTGACAGAAAGGTAGGCAAGTATTTTATTTTTAAAGGTTAACATCAACAACCAAAAAGATGTAAGAATGGAAGAACAGGAGACTGAGGGTCGTTAAAAAGTCACATTCTCTTGCTCAGATCCCAGACTCAAGCCCATTTTTAAATCCAGAACCTACTGACAGAGACCTGGTTGGTTTACTAAGAGGAAGCAACATAAAATACCATAGCAAGAATATACTGTGAAGATTCCCCCAGTTTTTCACCAAAGGAACCTGTGGGTATTTACTTAGGTGACTTTACCCTGGGGAAATAAGAATATCCAGACATTTCCAAAGCATCATTGTGGCCTGTTAGAGATGGGCTTATAGGAGGTAATAAATGAATTTCTGGTACATAGCACCCATGGCCAAGTGTTCTCTCTCTCACTCTCTCTCTCTCACTCTCTCTCTCTCACTCTCTCTCTCTCTTTCTCAGGGTCCAGTTATACACCAGGAGCTGTTTCTCAAAATATTTATACTTTAGCAATGATGCCACATTTGGCACAGTGGATGAAACCAGAGCTTCTACTTAGGTAGCCTACAAAGTATGAAGTCTACAGTAACTATCCTGGATTCATCTAGATTCTACAGGGGCAGAATAGCAAATTAAACCTAGATATGTGTGATGGTTTATTTTGTATGCCAACTTGACGAGGCAACGGGGTGCCCAAACATTTAGTTAAATTTGATTCTGGGTATGTCTGTGAAGATGTTTCTAGATGTGATTAACATCTGAATCAGTAGACTGAGTAAAGCAAATTACCCTTCCTAATGTGAGCAGGTTCCATCTAATCACTCGAAGGCCTGACTGACTGAGCTGAGATAGTGGTCTTTTCCTGCTTTTGGACTTAAACTAAAATATGGGCCTTTCTTGGATCTTGAGCCTGATGTCTTTCAAAATGGAACTTATATCAGTTCTGGTTCCCAGGCCTTTGGTTTCAGACTAGAATTAGACCGTTAACTCTCCTGAGTCTTTAGCTCACTAACTGAAGATCTTGGGATTTCTCAGCCTCCGTTACCATGTGAAGCAATTTCTTATGATAAATCCCTCTTGATAGATAAATACATAGATGTACATATACATTCAAATGCTTTGTTTGAAATTCATCAGTGAGTATGCACCAAGGCTACATTTCCCGCTGGCTGCTGCTAGTCAATGACTGGCAGGAATTAAAAATAAGGCAGGATCATTCCTGGCAGACATGGAGTTACTTTGAATGGCAACGTTGGCTCAAGGACTGATGAGCTTTCTCAAAATGTTCTTAGAACTGCACATCAGTCTAAGACATTTCTGATCCAACTTTCATCATCAAAGGTGTTAGGCTTTTATCATGGTCTGTAGATTTCTCAGCCTCCTTTGCATAATAGGTGATTCCCTCCCCCCCCCCCCCCCAGGAAATATCCTCAGCATCTGATTGTATCTTGGTGTCTTCTTCTTGAAGGCCTTAACTGAAAAAGAGGGGTTTATCTTTCAATTTTGACTTGGTTTCGATTCTCCCCAAAGCCCCACTTGGAATAAATTCTTGGGCTTTGTTTATCTGGGAGATGATCCCATTACGCTGGATTGGGAAACCAGAGTGAGGTAGGGAAGGAGAAAAGTCCAATATAAGGATTAAAGGGATTACTCTAGTGGGCAACAGAGACTTAATTTTGCCAGAACTTCCTGAGAAGGGTATAAATACTTCCCAGAACTTTCTGAAGGGAAGGAATGGAATCATTTACCCCTGAACTGCTATCTCCCATTGTCTGAGGGTTGCTTCATAGTTCCAGGCTGTGCTGCTAGGCTCCTGCATATCAGAGAAGACCCCAGAGCAGAGTGTAAGAAGACTTGTGATGCATGAGAGAGGGGAGGCATTGCTTATTGTTTTTCTCAAGGAATTTCCAGTGTCTTGCACAGACTTGTTTATCAATAAGTGTTGAATAAATTAATGGATAAATGAATGAATGAATTCATTGATTGTTAAATTTATTTATACTAGTTCTGAAGTACTAGTCTGTGGATAGACAGTATCAGAATTACCTTTTCTTTTGAATATTGATGATTCAGTAGACCTGGTATAACCCAAAATTCTTCTTTAAAGAACATTCTCCTGTGATTTAGAGACAAAGCCCACACTGATCTCATTGCACTGATCTATTGCTCTAATTCCATCAACTAAAGCTCATTTCTCTTTGCTTCTAGTGGAAGTTATTTTGTGATATGTTCTACCAAACAACCAAACTGTAGCTTTTTAGGTTTGGTATGTCAGCCTTTTACCCAATTTGACACCTTTCATTTGTCAGTGATTGAGGATAGTTCTACAGATAGAAATAAAATATAGTAGTATATGAAATTTCAGATATAGACTTAATAGTCTTCCATCATGGATTAGTACTAAATGAGAAAATGTATTGCTTTAAGTTTCACATATTTTTTATTTTCCAGGTGGGAATTGTCAGGAGTTAATAATTACAAGCCCACTGTAAGTATACTTTAAATCTTCAAAAGAAGTGTTTCAGTATTCATGGGCTATCAGATTGAAGATGGGTTCAAGAGAAGACACAGAAATGACAGGAGCCCAGGCTCTCAGCATTGCTCAGTTTCACTTCTGATAAGTTTTAATTCATCTAAATGCATAGACCAAGACATAGAAAAGAAGATTTCTACAGTTTCAGGAATTGAAGTCTTAAAGGGTAAGGAAAATAGATATAAGAAAAAGGGTTTAGGGACTTTGAGATATAGAAACATGAATTCTATGTCCTAGAATCTCCTGGGCACAAATTTTAGTTTAACACACATGGTGAAGCAGCTGCTTTGATGTCATCTTTTGGCCATTCAGAGACAGCCTCTTCTGGCATTCTTCCTCAGGGGCTCCATCCAAACAATTCCATGTGTAAATTAATATGTAAAATCAAGACTTTTTTTTATCTCTTTCAGGTCACATCATTTCAGAACAAGATGACAGTAATAGTGGAGCATGGAAAAGGATGTGACCCATAAACATCTCAGTACTGCCTCTGACTTAAGTGTATTTTCATGTTATAAAATACTATAGACAGAGAAAATTTTAAAAATTCTACAAAGGAGCAAGTAGAAGATAAAATCATCTGTATTCCTCCCAAGCAAGGATCATTGAAATTTTTTATGTTATTTCTTTGTATTTGCATGTACTTATTGTTTTGAATAGTGTGTTAAGTTAATAAATTAATACATGAAAAAATAAGTGCTACATAGATATATAATGCCATTCTCCTATGTATAAAATTTTACATAATTTTTTCACTCAAGAGTATAAGAAAATTATTCATTGAAAATCCTTTATAGAAATAATTTATTATTTTGCCTCACATTCTGCAATCTATATATTCCTAGGTTCAACCATTCCCATATTGTTACCTAGGTTTAGTCTCTCTTTTTTTTTTTCCTGGCATCAACACATGCCATAATCATATATGTACAGAAAAGTTTTTTTTCCTATATTGTTACTTCTTTAATTTTATAAGAGAGGAATTATGGTGTCAAAGAATTTGAGTATTTTTATGTTTCTTGATGTGGTATTTTTAAATCCTTCAGGAAATGTCAATTTAAACAAAGAAAATGCACGTAAAGATGTTTGTGGATTCTGCAATTTTTCTATTTTTAGTATATAATTGGTTGAACTTATTCTGGAGTAAAGGACAAAGAAAAGCAGGAATATATGTATCTACAAGGTGTTTCCCTTGAAGAGCATGATTTTTCCTCTTTCCTTTTTCCTCTTTAGACTTCTAGAATTATCACATTGTGAGTTTAGGAAGCGATTGTGAATTGTAGGGCACAAGTGGAAAGATATCAGCCATTTACTCACTCAACAAATACTGACTAACTACTGCATACCAGGAAACATTCTAAATACTGCAGATACTGAGGTGAAAAAGGACTAAACCTACCTAAAGAGAAGAGAGAGGAATAAGGAGACTGTGAGGCAGAGGATTTAGAAGAGTCATGTAAAAGAAGTAAATGATTTGCTGCTCTGATTTTAAGGTTCAAAGAAAGCCTCTCCATGGAAGACAAACTGAAGCTCAGATGGGAAGGGCAAGTTTGACCCAGTCCTAGTGATTTTAGAGAAAGACCGTTAAGGGCAGGATGAACAATGAATACAAGTTTTCTCAGTGAGAAAGTTGTTATCAGGGGAAATACAAAAACGATAGGGTGAATGAAATCTAAATCTGTCTTTGTCTTCATTTATGAAAATAGGGAAACATAACAGCATGCTATTTGAATTATCTGCTCTTTTATCACTAGTAATCTCCATACTTTCATATTAAATTATAGTTCTTATGGATATATTTAAACAATATTTATGTTCATGATTACTTCAAGATTATAGTAGGCATTGTTTGTTCCTAAGTATTATTGTTTCATGTTTTACTAAAGTAGCATATATATTACTGAAACAAATTTCTTAATATTTTGATGATTATATCAATATAATTGCTTTTCTTCTTAAAACTTTGTGCCTGTAAAACATTTTTCTGAGAAAGAGGTCACAGTTGAAAGGATTCATGGCACCAAAAAAGATTATGGATCCTAGCCTGAAGGAAAGAAGAAGGCCTATGGAATTTTTTTCAACCATATCATAGTGTATCATTAGTCTATGGCTTGTCAGTGCCAATGAGTCAATTAACCCAAATAACCACAGCAAAAATTAATGTACTGTGCTTTTTTCTTCCTTTTTAAAAAATAGGCTTTATTTTTTTTAGAGCAGTTTGATGTTTACAGCAACATTGAACAGAAGGTACAGAGACTTCCTGTATACTCCCTACCCTCACTCATACATAGCCTCCTCCACCATCAACATCTCTCACCAGAGTGGTACATTTGTTATAATTGATGGCCCTACAATGACACATCATAGTCACCCAAAATCCTTAGCTTATATTAGGGTTTACTCTTATTGTTGTACATTCCATGGGTTTGGGCAAACGTATGATGTCATATATCCACCATTACAGCATCATACTGGATAGTTTCACAGCCCTAAAAATCCTTTGTGCTCCACTAATTCATCCTTTCTTCCCCAATAGCCCCTGAAAATAATTGAATTTTTTATTATCGTTATGGTTTTATTTTCCTTTTCCAGGATGCTATAGAGTTGAGATCATAGAGTAAGTAGAATTTTCAGACCCATATTTTTTTTTACTAAATAATATGCATTTAAGTTTCCTCTACATCTCTTCATGGTTTGGTAGCTCATTTCTGCATCATATTCCATCATTTGTATATACTAGTTTACTTATCCATTCATCTTTTGAAGGACATCATGCCTGCTTCTAGGCTTCGGAATTAGGAATAAAGCTGCTTTAAAATAAAAAGGAATAAAGCTGCTTTAAATATCAATGTGCAGGTTTTTGTATGGAGGTAAGATTTCAACTCTTGCTGAATTGTATAGTAAGAATATGTTTTGTTCTGTAAGAAACAATCTTCTAAAGTGGTTTTTCCATTTTGCATTCTCACCAACAAAGAATGAAAGTTCCTATTGCTCCACGTGCTCGCCAGCATTTGGTGTTGTTAGCGTTCTGGATTTTTGCTATTCTAATAGATGTGTAGTAGTATCTCACTGTTTTAATTTGCATTTCCTCAATGACATACAATGTGAAGCATTTTTGTGTGCTTATTTGCCATCTGTATATCCTCTTTTTTGATTTCATAGTTTATGAAATGCAGCTTTCCTGCCTAGCAAAGAAATTTTTATTAAAAGGTGGTTGGTAAATATTTGTTTAGGTAATTGGCTTTGGCTGCAAAGAATGTAGAACATCTTAGAGATGTTTTCTTCTCAACTTGCATTTAGATGCGACTCACTGAAGATCTGTTCTAAATAGTCAAATGTTTAAATATTTAAATAATAAGAAAAAGTTCTTTAAAATGTAATGAACAGAATAGACTCCTAGTAAACACTTTCGGAAGACATACTTTATTAGAAGGCCATAAAACGTACCATTAAGTGAAAAAGATAATTTCTCAACCTTCTCACTGTCACTTTGCAGTTGCTCAGAAATCTTTAAGAGGGCTTCACCCTTCATTAGATAAAATCCCAACTGGATCATTGTGATGTGACAAGTAATTTGGCCTCTTCAACTCTGTCAACACAGGTAGAAAACTGAATGAAAACTGAATTATTGTATATTAACCTCTGTATCTCAGTTTATTTTCCCTGGGTAAAGGACAAGTAAGCATTTTCATTTACTCATAGTGCAAAAATATCCCTTTGAATTGATTAGAAAAGTCTTTACTAATTAAGTGATCCCTGGAGTCACCATTTTAAATGTCTAAAGATAATTCAGTACAACATATTTAGCACTTTCCCAGAAGATAGAATGCACTTATTTTGGTAACTGAAGAGCTTGAACTATGCATGCTTTAATCAGAAAAGCATGACATTTGCATTTAAATTTTACTCTCACAGGTCAGAATGAAGAAATAATTATGAATATGCATGGTTAGAGATGTATAAATGTCATTGTTTATTTAGAAATCTTGATAAAAGGGGATCCCTGGGTGGTGCAACGGTTTGGCGCCTGCCTTTGGCCCAGGGCGCCATCCTGGAGACCCGGGATCGAATCCCACGTCGGGCTCCCGGTGCATGGAGCCTGCTTCTCTCTCTGCCTGTGTCTCTGCCTCTCTCTCTCTCTCTGTGTGACTATCATAAATAAATAAAAATTAAAAAAAATTCTTAGAAATCTTGAAAAAATGTGATTTTCTTTAGAGATTTCTTTTACCTCAAAAATAATTGACTTTCTTGTGTATAGCTGGTGTTATGTGTATGTGTGTATTTAGATATATATGTGTATATATATTATATGCATTATTATATATAATATATATTATTATATAATAATATATATTATATATTATATGTTATATATTATAAATATATGGCTATACACAATATATTATATATTATTATTAATATATATTATACATATATAATAAGTCTTCAGAAATTTCTGGAGATCCAATGGATTGCAAGTGCTATTTTCTAGGACTTCTAGAATCTTATTCTTTATTTTTAAAAATTTATTGAAACATAACTGATCATAATTTTATTTATTTATCAATAAAAATTTTTGTTTGACAATTGTTTTAGGACCACAGAAAAGTTACAAAGGTTTACAAAGACATCCTGTATACCCCAAGCCCAATTTCCTCTATTGTTAACAGCTTATATTACTGTTATATTTTTTTACAACTAATGAAATGGTAATTATACATTATTATGAGTTCAAGCCCATGCTTTATTTAGATTTCTTTAGTTTTCACCTAAGGTCTTTTTCTCTTTAGAATCCCATTCAGGATACCATGCTGCATATGTCATCATGTCTGTTAAGTTCCTCTTGGCTGTGATACTTCCTAAGAATCATTTTGTCTTTATGACCTTGACCTTGACTGTTCAGAGAAATACAGGTCAGGTATTTTGTAGTATGTTCCTTGGTTAGAATATGTCTGATGTTCTCCTCATGATTATAGTAGAGTTGTGACTTTACGTGGACAACCACAGAGGTAAAGTGCCATTCTCATCACATCACATCAGGGGTTATTATTATCAACATGACATTACTGCTGATGTTAACCTTGAGGTGGTACTTGTCAGGTTATGCACTGTTCCTTTTCTCCCTTTCTATACTGAACTCTTTGGAAAGAAGTCCCTGTATGCCACCATTAAGGAGTGAGTAGTTATGTTCCATCTACATAACAATAGAGCATCTACAAAAATTATTTGGAATTCTTCTGCATGGAAGATTTTATTATTTATTTATTTATTTATTTATTTATTTATTTATTTATTTATTTATATCTAAGTGATTTATATAAATATGAACTCATATTTATATTCTATCATTAGTTATAATTCATTATTACTGTATTTTGTTGCTCAAATTGTTTTATCTTTGACCAATGGGAGCTCTTTCAGCTGGCTTCTGTATCCTTTTGACATGCCCCCAACATTGTAGGTTTTCTGAGTTCTTCCTTACTTTCAGATATTATACAATGCTCCAGGCTTATCTTGTGTGTTTCTTCCTCCAGCACTAGAATCATCCCCAGCTTATTTTATTGGACCATGATATTAGAAAAAGAATTCTGGTGCTAGATGTGCTTGTTGCTACTGAGGTATCATTGTTTCCAGACCCTCATAGCTGGCAGAGCAAAAAGTATATGCGTGTACTTACTTGTGTTTGTGTGCATATCCATAAATCTTTCTATCTATATTCACCTGAATCTACATTAAGCTTAATATGCATTCATTTTGATGCCTCCGGCTCTAACTCATTATCACTTTCATCATTCTACCTTTCCCCTTGCTTATCTGTAACCCTCCATTCTAACAGTGAGACCTATGACTTCTCCTCTCTGCTGTACACTTAATTATTCGACTCTAGTACATATGTACAGTGACTTCAGAAATCTTATTCTTTATCCCTATAAGAAATAACTTTGGGGTACCTGGGTTGCTCAGTTGGTTAAGCATCCAACTCTTGGATTCAGCTCAGGTCATGATCTCCTGGTTGTGAGATCAAGCCCTGCATGGGGCTCAGTGCTCAGCATGGAGTCTTCTTGAGATTCTCTCTCCTTCTTCCTGTGCCCCTCCTGCTCATTCCCTCTCTCTATAAAAAATAAATAAATCTTAAAAAAGAAGAAGAAATAAATTTAACCAACAAGAGTACAGACACTTTTGTCATTGGTTTTACAGTTTTCCTCAACCCCCTTAAGGTCCCTGGCTGGGTCTGAACATTAAAATAACAAAGACATATTAGCAGGAGAAAAGCATACACATGTTAGTGAATTTTTATATATACATGTGAGCCTTAACAAGAGAATGAGGACCCAAAGGAGTGACCAGAGCAAGAAGTTGTTATATCTAAAGAAACAATATATTTATGAAGAATTGAAAATACACAGGGGTTTGGGTTGACAGTAGTAAAGAGGGAAGAAGTAACAGGGAAGATAAGGGTTAGTTTAACAAAGTTTATTTGCACAGATTCTCAGTTCCAAATTCCCCATCCCTGATGATAATTATGTTTTCTTTCCTCCTGCTACAGGGAGGATACATTTCACATGGGAGTTTTAGGACTGTTTCAGGTAAGGGCAGGGTGGTTTGGGGGGAGGTCAGAGTGACCTTCCTGCTTCTGATATTTTTAAATCTCCTTTAGCCTAAGATATTCAATATACCAAGGTGCCATAATTTAGGGCTAGTGTGTCCTGAACTGCATCAGTGTCTATTTGGTTTGACTTTTGAGTCAGAGCAATTAATTTCAGTAGTTTTACATGATGCAAGAGAAAAATGTGTGACACTATAGAGATTTGTTTATGATACATGCTTAACCCAAAAAAACTTTAGTATAGTTTTTTTAAGGCTATATACTCTAAAATTGCATTGTAGAAAAAAAGACTGGAAGGATATGCATCAGAATAGCAACAATGATTATTGATACTTAACAGTATCATGTATGATTTTAATTTTTCAATTTTAAGAAATATTCTACAAGGAACAATTTGTTTCTATAAAATTGGGAGAAAATATGAATAAGCCTCAAAAGCCATTCTTCTGATTCTAGTTTAGATAATACTAAATAATATCAAGCAGAGAGAATTTCATCACAATTTGGAAGTAATTCCACAATCAGAAATACTCATGCTTGCTACAATCATTCCAGATTGTATTCACAGTTTTCCTATAGTCTGATGAATCTTGTTTATTTACACCTTAAGCTCCTTGCATTTGCTCTTTTCTTAATAAAAATTGATTTCTAATTCAAGAGCAGTTATAGAGCAAAAAGCTCTCATGTCTAAAAGAATAGAAGTTTTAATAATGGAATGATAAGCAATTAGGTTTTACACCAGACACAATATTATCTAGTAGCAGCTAAAATTAAAGACTTAATTAACCTCCTCATTAAATTTCTGTGGCAAATTTAAGTTGCTTGGTTAGTGGTCACTGTATAACCCAGCTGAAAGGAAAAGAGTCTACCTTACTCTTAAAAAAAAAAAAAAAAAAAAAGATTTATTTATTTATTTGAGAGAGAGAAACAGAGAGAGCAAGCAGAGGGAGGGGCAGAGGGAGAGGGAGACAAGCAGACTGCCCACTGAACTGGAAGCTGGACACAGGGCTGGATCCCAAGACCCTGAGATCATAACCTGAGCAGAAATCAAGAGTCAGATGCTTAACCCACCGAGCCACCCAGGTGCCCCAAGTGGGGCACCATTTTCATTCTATAAATGAAAATTTCTATACAATTTAAATTTGCCTTGAAATTCTCATTTAAATAATGAGACCAATCTCTGACCATCTTCTGAAAGACTGATTCCCTAGCCTCAGAGATTGGGAATATGGAGTTTCAGGAAGGGAACCCACCCAGTTTAGAAACGATGCTAGAGGGGTAGAGCTGCTCCAAATCTGAGGGGAGAGAGGCTTCACTTAGTCTGGAATGAAACATGATTTCTTGAATGAAACATTATTTCATGATAACTTGGTCTCTTTAAACAAATAGAAGATTTGTTGAGCAAAACTCAGCAGTTGCTTTCTGTGAATTAGCTTTCTATGGGGTTTATTCTGGTCTTAAACTGAACCTCATATTTGTTTTCAGCCTATCTGACTTCTCTAGTTTCCATTCTTCACCCCTTTGCTGGGTTGTTTCTGTGACTTTGCTGGTTCCCAGCTAATATTCTGCATCTGACTCACTAGTCTGCCTCGTATTAATTACTGCCTGGCTACACGGCTGATTCTGAAAGTCAATCCACCTCACGGTTTGAGTTACAAGCTAAAGCATTTGAAGCAAGACAGGTGTGGAATGGGAACAGAGGAAGGTATTCTAGAATGGAAAATCATCATTATATTTGTTTTGATTTTGGTTGAGAACGACTGTATATGAAATTGGCCTGTAAACTTGTTCAATACTTGTAGAAAACAAAAGCAGGAGATGTGACAACTGGAGGAGGAAAGACAAAAAGGTGGGAAAACTCATTCATTTCTTCACAAATATTTACTGAATGCCAGTACGAGAAACTTCACTGAATGCCCTGACTTTAGGGTAGTTATCTTCTAGTGAGTATAGTAAGACAATAAATAAGTATACACATAAACAAATCAGATATTCTCAAAAAGCCTGTGCTGGGAAGAAAATAAAAAGGGATAATAGGAAGAGGAAAAAAATCTTAAGATTTTGTCATTGAATGACTTCTGACATAAAAATTGAATGAAGGGAAGAACCATCTACATATATCATAGAAGAATATTTCAGGCAGAGGAAATAATAAGTGCAAGATAGTTGGACTTACAAAGCAAAGTGACCTCTGCCTTAGGATTTATTTAATGTAGGTGGCATTTTGTCACAACTTAAATTTTCTAAAAAGAAAGGGACAGGATCCCCCCCAAACTCTGATGGTTAGATTCATAGGTCTGTACCTGGCATAGGTTTGAGAACAGAAGGACTAGATATTTACCTGTACTATGGAAGAAAGCCATTGTGTCAAATGGGCAGGTTGAAACACTCGTACCTTCTTCTAGTTCCTTAGAATGCACTATGTTTCTTCCAGCCTGAGAGTCTTTGCACATATGCTTCCCTCTGCTTGGAGAGCTTCTCTCCATCTGTATGTAGTTAACTCTTACTTAACCTTCAAGGCTCGACTCAAATGCTATGTCATTTACAGTCCTTATTACAGTTTGCAGTGGCTTATTTGCATGATCTATAAGCCCCATGCAGATAGTACCAGTGTCTATTTGCCTCAATGGAGTTTATCCTTAGTACCCACCAGAGTGCCAGGTACCATTTTCATGGAAGCTGGCTTAAAGTACACTGTGAAAGCTGAGCAATAGTCTATGGAACCTCTTCTCTTATGTCCGACATGTTCTTGTTGATTTTAATGGAAATAGACTTGTGCACAAATTTGAAACAAACCAGTTCTGAAAATAGAATACAGAGTACCAAACACAGCATTTTGTGCTTCCTGGAATTAGTTAATTGGCTTTTTATTTTTTTAGAAATGAGTCACAGAACTTAAATTCAAATTCAAAGGCTGGTACATCATCATGAAGGTCTATCACAAAGCTAAATCACAAAGGGGTGCATATTGTCAGCAGTTTTGTGGAAGGTATTCCAGGTGACCCTCTAAAACTAACTCTCCAAGAGCACACCAGGACATGGAGTGAGAGCAAGTAAGAATTCTCTATAACATTTGTTACTCCTGAATGTTTTTATGCATCCTGAAAGGTTTTTTTTTAATAAACTATACTGCTATTGTGAAAACTAGATATAATGCTTATTATGGTAGTAGATCAAGATTAACATGCTTGATTTAAATAGAGAGTCTTAGATCATCATTTTAAAAAAGTGTTCTCATTCTCTGTTTTCTTAAGGTATTGTGTAAAGAAATGCAACTTGCACTCAGTATTGAAATGCTTCATTTTTTAGAAGTTGTCTAAATACAATACATTTTTTAGGAGATAAAAAACCAGTTCTAAAAAAAAAAAAAAAAACCAGTTCTACAAAGTTAACCACATACACACACAAATACATACACATACACACATACACACACACAATGAAAGATATGCATTCCTTATGTAGTAAAAGTAAAACTTTGGAAGATTTGCATTTTCTTACTCATCTGCATTTGAGTTGAGCAAGTCGATGTAGAGCAGCCATATTATTTTCTCTCAACTTGTACTAAGTCAAAAGTCAAAAGTCAAAAGTCAAAAAAAAAAAACCACAACATTTTCTTCAGGAAGCAGCGTAAAAAGTACCATGAGAAATATTTACATATCAAACAAATTTCCCAGTAGAAGTTTGGATTTATTCTATTCTCAACACTAACTTAACCCTGAAAAACTATAATTACAGTTTTACCTATATTTGTGATTAATAAAGGAAATAATATGGAAATGTGTTTTGTGTCTAAGATGGAAAATTTTAATACCAGAGATAAGAATTCAAGCTCAAGTAAGAGCAGGTGCTGCAGAGTGCTGGGACAGGTGGAAATGATACTGCTATTCAGGTGACAGCATGTCCTATTGTACAAAATGTACTTTTGACAATTACATAATGAAAGGAAAAGACAGGAAATCACGTCTGCATTGTTTATTGACCTTTAAATTACATCAATGTTGAATTATAACTCAAAGAAAAAAAGAATTGTTTTTATACAGAAACTTAGAATTAGGAAAGAAAAAAAAATGTACCCAAGACAGAGAGGTTTGTTAAAATTTAAAAATCACGTTAACAATGTTAAAAAGAAAACCACAGGCCCAAAAATGGTATCATTTACGCCAACACCAAACTGGGGCTTACTACTTAACCTAATTGCAGTTCCAATATCCCCCCAAAATATAGTCTTGGCTGGTCAGAAATTTTCTGGTCAGTAACAATAAGGTAATCTGTCATTCAGGCCCTCTCCATTTCCCAAAGGAAGGTGAGATAATCCACCTAAGAAGACTTGTTTGTCCCCAAAGGAAGGTGGGCTCACCTGAAATAATTTTTTTTCTGTTTATGAATACCTTCTTCAGTCTGTAAAAACTGTTTCCTTTTTGTAGACCTTCGGAGCTCCCTTCTACTTGCTAGATGGGATGATGCCTGATTTATGAATTGTTTAATAAAGATAATTAGATATTCAAATGCACTTGGTTGAATTTTGTTTTTTTAACAGCATGAATACATTTTCTTAATTTTAATATTCAGAAACTAAAAAGAAATTTAAGTATGAATAAATATCATTTTTAGTCTATTTGGAGTCAGTACATTCTTCCAAATAGTTATCAAAATTTCTTCCAAAAAAACAATCTAAACGGTCAACAGAGATTTTTAAATCCTGAAAAAAAATAATAAAAGGTGCTTCTTTCTTTAATAATTACTTATAAAATTTTGTTCTGAATGACAGCCAAAATGCCATAACCTCTCCAATGTGATTTTAGAGTTCTTGTGCATCCAATAAATATCAACTCTGTTTTTTTTTAATGGAAGACTAAGGTGTACTAATTGGACATATGAATATGTAAATGACTCAGAATCTCTAGAAGGGAAGAGAAATCAAATTGAACAAAAATGTTATAAATGAATATGCTCACATGGCATATGTTTTACATGGCCAAAACAATGTGTTTCAAAAAGAGAGAAGGAATCTGATACTTTCCCTTAGATTTAGCCTCAGCAAATTGTGCTAGTTCTTAAGACAGACATAATTGTTCAGCAAAACAGCTGATTGTACCAATGGACTACTGAGTTAGCCTATTCCAAGACTCAGGCTGGTCATGGAACCTCTCTAAATTTGGAAGAAAAAGAAATCTTTAAATTGCAAATATGACCTAGCTTGGAGGCAGGGACACAGTCAAATGTGAACCAACAGGAAGCGAGAGCAGAGTTTGTTGAAGGTGTAGAGAGAGTACAGGTACAGAGTGTCTAGGAGACTCAGGAAACAAAGGAGAGAAAGTCTCCTCTTTGCTTGGAGACTGGGATATTTATCGAAGACTGTGGTCTGATATGTGTCCTCTTGGGCATCAAAAAACTGATTAGAACAAGGACGAGGGCCCAGGTGTCCTTCAGAAGTCACTTATTCCTTGGAGTCAGGGGTTGTTGTTGAGATGTCAAGCACTGGTGGTCTGGAATACACATTTAATGGCTTTGTCTGATCATTTCTTCCTCAGATGTTATCTGATTCTAGAGAAATCATTAACTCCTAGTCCCTTACAAGGAGAACATATGCTATTGCACCATGAGCAATGTGTAAAGTGAGGGTACAGGTCCTAGCAAGAATAGAAGCAAGAAAGGGAACAAAAAGCAGAACAGAGTCCTTCAGTTTCCGTATCTCATCACTAGAATAAAAGTGGCATGTGGATGGTGATTCCATCTGCCTTGTTTACCTCTATACATTCTATTCTAAGAAATCTCCTTGGTATTCAATATATACATGCTGAATATTTCAACGAGATAGAGGTCAACGGTCTCTATCTTTTGTTTTTTGGTTTGGGGATATCTTTGGAGGGGATTTGGGACAGAAGAGAGAAAAATAAATAACCTAAAATCTAATATACTAGTGACAATGAAGTACCAGCAAAGATTATGTAAATGGAAGGTCTCTAGTTACCTGGAACAAGCTCATTAATTATAAAACAGAAAGACTCACAGTTCATGGCTGATGCCAGAATATTGGAAACATGTGTCTGAAAATTTGAGTATCAATGGACTACCTGTGAATGTACTTATTTTAGTACTGAGATGCCTTATATGACTAATGCTTCATTTTTATCTGTTATATTTACATAGCAGTGGCTCTTAATTTTTAAGCATCAAGTTTCTTTATCCCTTGTTCACTTTCAAGTAGTTAATGATGTGTAAACACATTTTAAATACAATAGGGGAGCGTGCTATTTAAAGAATCCCTGATGTTTTAAGTGACTCCTTTTTAATATAATGAAGCGGTCAGTGCTCAATTTTTCCGAATCAATTGTTTTAAATAACACATTTGCCACGTTGATGATAGATGAGTTTAGTTCTTTCAGTTGAGCTTTTTTTTCCCCTATGAGTTGGAGAAGATCTGAAGAGGGTAAAATCTTTATTTGCTTTTGGGAAGGGAACTGCAGGACCAGAATTAAGCAATTCCATTTCTATAGAATGCTATTGTGGAGTCTGTTAATTTTTCATAAGAATGAATGATTAAGTCATCAACATCTTCAGACATTACCTTTGCTTCCAAACATTTTGGTAAATCGTAAAAATCACTCATATTCTCTCAATTTTCAAAGGTGAGGATTTATTATTTTATAATCAGCTAATTGCAAATTTAATAGGCTTGCAATTATCTGGTGTATTTTTTTTAAGATTTTATTTATTTATTCATGAAAGACACACAGAGAGAAAAGCAGAGACGTAGGCAGAGGGAGAAGCAGGCTCCAGGCAAGGAGCCTGATGTGGGAGACCGCGGATCACGCCCTGAGTCAGGGGCAGGTGCTCAACCCCTGAGCCACCCAGGTGTCCCTGGTGTACCTTTAAACAGAATCTGTGTTATTTTCAAAGATCTTTTTAAAATTGATCATGTGAAAATTTTATTTTATTCTTGTGTTAAAATTATGGAAGAATAATTAGTTTGACATTCTATGTTTTTGTTTGACATGACGTAAAGAATCAATTGATTCAAACTAAAAACGTCTGCTTCTTCTTTCATTTAGAGCTAAGATTTAAGAGTTATCATTCAAAGTTATTTTTCTCAGGACCCCTGGGTGGCTCAGTGGTTGAGTGTGTCTGCTTTTGGCTCAGGTCCTAATCCCGGAGTCCTGGGATTGAGTCCCTGCATCAGGCTCACCACAGGGAGCCTGCTTCTCCCTCTGCCTGTGTCTCTGCCTCTCTCTCTCTCTCTCTCTCTCTCTATGTCTATCATAAATAAATAAAAATAAGTCTTTTTTTTAAAAAAAAGGTTATTTTTCTCAAATAACAAGCATTACAACACTGATCCAGCTCATCAAGCAAATTTTCTTTTCTAGGAATAAAAGCATAGGTGGAAATGTTGATTTAATATTTTACTCTGGTTTAGTATACAGTTAGGAAGACAGAAAACTATAGAGCAATTTCAGAAATATGTTACATGGTGAATGAGGAGGTCATTATAGAAAATGATGTCAGAGGAAAAATAGGCAAATGAGATTTTATATAAGGTTGTTTTCTGTGGTAGAGAGTCCAGAACTCAGTCTGGACTCAAGTGCTGAAGTAAAGAATGGGAGGGTCTTGATGGGCAGGGAAGAGCTCATGGTAAAGTACTGGAGGACATTGAAGAAGGAGCTGATTGATGGGATGTGTTAAGCTTATTGAGTTATTTCTTGAGTTTTAAAATATCTGTCTGTAATTAGGCCATCTGTGTTTGCTAATCACATGGAAGGTAGAAGTAAGGCCTCTACACTTACACAGAGACTTCGAGGTATGGAGGTTATCTCCCTTGATGACAAGATTTTAGTGTGGTGGGTCCCAGGTCCTTGAGAAAGATGATCCTTGTGTTGAAAAACTGGTAAGAGGATTCAGAAATGTTACTTTTCATAGGGACAGAAGAACTTACAGTTATAAATTTTCTAAATGAAATTCTCTAGGTGTAGGGAGGGAAAGGACCTCTGTGTATAGACCATCTGAATTCTATAAGGAGCAGTGTGAGAGGGAAATTAGGGACTTTGAGGCAGAAAGAAGTCCACCAAAAGTTTAGTCAAACTGAAGGAAATGTGAAGGCCATCCTGGTCAATGATAGCTTACATTATTAAAATATCTTGCATTCAGGGCAGCCTGGGTGACTCAGAGCCCAGGGTGTGATCCCGGAGACCCAGGGTCAAGTCCCACGTTGGGCTCCCTGCATGGAGCCTACTTCTCCCTCTGCCTGTGTCTCTGCTTGTCTCTCTGTGTGTGTGTGTCTCTCATTACTAAATACATTTCAAAAAAACCTTTAAAAAATGTGTTGTATCCAATTCATAATGGGGATTTTTCACCCTAATCTGTTTTCAATGCTTTACAGAACTATTGTAGTTTTTACAAAGCAGTAAAACAGAGGTGCTTATGCCCTAATTCCTAATAATTATTATATATATACAATATTATTTGTCCATCAGAGACTCAATACTTATAATGTGGAGGAAGAATATTTAGATCCCACAGTTGTACTGATGTAAACATGGCTGACCTATTTATTTCAAAATTAATCAACTATAATTACAAGGTAATAATGACAACCTCTATGGTGTTGATAAGAATGTAGGCCTAATATAAAGAGTAAACAAAACCATTTTTTGGTTTCTTGCTTCTGTAATTTTGGCCATACTTTGGTTTGGTTTACATGGAAAAGACACCAGAGTATTAAGAAATATTCCAAGATAGTAATTAAAGCTAAGATGATTGTTCAGGCAGGTAATGGCATCCTATAGCATTGTCTAATGGTCTACCCCATATCATCCTACTCTTTAAGGAACTGCAACTTTGTTTAACATACTACTTACTATTGATTATGTCTAGACATTTCTCAACTATGTAAAGTTAGAAACTAGTTAATAATAAAATATATTTTATTATTTATATAATAAAATAATAAAATACAGTGAAAATAATAAAATACAGTGATTTTCTTTTTTGTCCATTCAAGAATATTACATCAAAAATTATGTTTTATTGTCCTATAGGTAATCAATCAGTTTTGTAGCAATCAAATACAGTATTTCAAAATTTATTTTCTTTTCATAGATTACAGAATGCCAGTTTTTCAATATGCCTTTGGAAATAGGTTTGTCATCCATCTAGTTCCCCAGGTCATAAGATGGGCTATCTAATTGTACAAGAATTTTTTTAAATTTTAGAATTATACTTTGACAGAAGGCTATAGAGAAAATGCTTATATTCCCTTAGAGATAATGAGACCAATCCATTTCTGATTCCTTACTTTTCCTTTTTCTCTTTTCCAGTACTGATGACTTCATAAATCTGCTTCTGACCTAAAAATCTACCCAGCAACTAGATGGACCAAGGAGCTGGGGTGTGTGTGTGTGTGTGTGTGTGTGTACATGTGAGTAAGACATGATGGTGTAGTAAGAAAACAAAAGTCTATTCTTCATTTCCTTATATGATCTGAAGGACCTATCATTTATACTTGGGTAAGAGAATTGTCAATATGTAGAGAAGCCTCTCTAATCCAGAGGAACATATTACTAAAACCTTACTTTAATAGACAGCTGTTTCCCAAAATGCATATATTGAAGCTTTAAACCCCAATGTGACTGTATTTAGAGACTGGATTTAAAAGAGTAACTAAACAAGGTCATAAGAGTGGGGTCCTAATTTAATATGACTAGTGTTATATAAGAGGAGGAAGAGACACCAGGGATGTGTGTACACAGAGAAAAGGCTCTGAGAAAGGACAGTGAGAAGGAATGATAGATGTGTGGTTAAAAGGTCTAGTTCCTTTTTCTCAATCTAGAATCACTTTGAAGGGTCATTCCAGCCCTAAAAGCTCACTGAGGGATTGGTTGTCTCTGTTTCAACTTCATGAAAGTTCACCTCTTCCTTCTCAAGCCTGTGTCCCTCACTTCCTTAAAGGTTTTGTGGCTAAGAGCACACACACACACACACACACACACACACACACACAAAAAAAAAACAAAAAAAACAAAAAACCTCTTGTGTATAAATCTCCATCCCAGAGCCAGTTTGCTAGAGGAAAAATAAAACAAACAGAAACAATTTTTTAAAAACTCAAAACTAACAGAATTGGCATGCCAAGTAGAAATTATGGCAAGTACATATGATAATGGTTCTTTTAGACCTTTTTAAAAACAAAAACAAAACACTTAGCTATTCTCAGATACCAATGGGCACAGAATTCTTGAGGACATTGATACCTAGGAGCCTGAAACATTATCATGAACCTCTGTAGAGTAGGGGCCAGGTAGTAAATAGAATTCTGTATCAGATACAGCTTAGCATAATTCCACTGGGTCTACAGACCTATCCACTGTCATTTTTTTAGCCCCTGAATATATAATTAAACTGGACATATTGTAGGTTGGTGAAACACTGCATTACTTCATTGGCCTTAAAGGTAAGAGCTGTATACGTAATGACAAAGGACAAATAGAAGTCTCTGAAATTGGCCCCCATGCCTACAATAATTGGCCAGGAAAAATTAAAATTAAAAGGTATCATGAGATACTCCTTTTTGGAGTATCTCTTTAAAAGGTATCATGAGATTCTCCTTTTTGGAGTATCTCATGTTGATTTTAAAGACCCAAAATATGCCAGGGCATGGTCTCAATCATCATTTAGCTCACCATCCTGGCCTATATAAAAAAAGTTAAATAAATAAATAGTAGATTATCATAAATTCTGCTCAGTAGTATCCCCAGTG
This sequence comes from Canis lupus baileyi, assembly GCF_048164855.1. Taxonomy (NCBI): domain Eukaryota; kingdom Metazoa; phylum Chordata; class Mammalia; order Carnivora; family Canidae; genus Canis; species Canis lupus. Next base: position 65,997,424 of record NC_132841.1, read on the forward strand.
ATCTTTATCTGATATGAATTCATACATCAGCAAAGTTAATATGCCCATTTTTTTGATCATATAATTTAGCTAGAGATTGGATTAAATAGTTGTGAAATTAAATTTTCAAGAGAATCTTTTTGCTTTTGTGGTTGAATTCTTTTAGAGGTGCATTGATTGTATTCTTGTTCAACAATATCTTATACTTTTCTGTAATATCTTATTTTTTTTCAGTTTTTTTACCTTTTACTATTCCTTTCAGTATTCATTCACTCCCTTAGTATCTTTCCCCATTATTCCCACTTGCAAAATTATCTTTATCATCTTCTTTTTGATTTTACTGTTGTTTTTATTTACCAAGAACTTTAGATGAATGCAGTTCAGTGCATTTTTTAAGACTTTCCTAGTCACTTGAAAGAAGAACTGAAAAATATAAGAACATATAATCTCAGAAAAGCAAGTAAGTACTATAGACCACATGTGAAAATGAGTGTATACTATAACTTCAGTGGTTAGGTATTTTGATGACAATTTTAGCTGTGATGGATGCTCCAGTCCATATCACTTCTTGATACTTTGCAAACACCAAGCTTAACCTTATCCACTGTTGATATGTGTGGCAAAAGCTAGGTATTTATTCTTTAGGAGCATTTAGTTTGTAAAAGGTAAATAACATTTTCCATTTCAGATTTGGGTTTGACATGTAGTAACATAATTTTACCTGACATTACTTCATTTGCTCTTTCTCTGAAATAGGAAGAAAAAATCCCTAGTCATTTTTCCTCTCTTTAATTAGGTGACAGTTTCATGGTTTATTATATTTCTGTTTTCCGTGCCTTTTTGTATGTGTGGACTATTTCATAAGTATAAAACAAATAAGTATATTACCCAATGAAATTGACTTTTTAACTCTGAAAATGGTAGAGGCACAAAGAATAGATAGTTCAATGACTGTTAAATCATACAAATAGTGATTAAGCCTGTATATGTGATGTACTGTAATTATTATGAAACTAGACCCTCTAAAGTTAAATAATTAAGGAGAATAAAAAGAGATTATAAGCATATTAGATATATATGAGTGTCTGCTAGAGAAAAGCATAAGCCTAACAAGATGAACCTGAGGAATCCAATTACATTTTTAGAATCACAAACACAGCTCTGAATAAAATTGAAGATTTTTCTCTGATTACTAATGAGAAGACTTCTGCGTGATTTTGCCCAAAGGTTATTTGTTAATTAGGACCAAGTAGAATTATGTCTATGTGGTTCAGAAACTAAGTGAACTGTTCCTACATTAGTATGCATGCAAAAATATCAGTTACCACTGAGAAGTCTTTCTCAGGTAATGTGTGTAGATACATAAAATTTTTTGTACAGTTGATTTTATTGTAGTGAAAGTGATCTTTTTAATAAATTCAACTTAAAAATAATCCTTCCAGAGTAATATCTTTTTCCAGCTTTACTGAGGTATAATTGACAAATAAAATTGCATAAAGTTAATGTGTATAAGATGATGATTTGATATACATCTACATTGTGAAACAATTAACACCACAATAAAATTAGTTGATGCAAACATCACCTCACATACCATATGTGTGTGTGTGTGTGTGTGTGTGTGTGTGTGTGTGGTGAGAACATTTAATATCTATTCTGTAAGCAAATTTCAAGTGTACAATATGATATTGTTAATTACAGTCACCATGCTGTACATTAGATTCCCAGAACTTACTCATCTTATAACTGGAAGTTTGTACCCTTTGAACAATATCTCCCAATTTCCTCCACTTCCCAATGCCTAGCAATTACCATTCTACTCTCTGAGTTCCACTTGCAAAATACATAGTTAATTTTGTTGTAAAGTAAATCTGAAAAGAAAGCATGTTCTTACTTGCTTGTCACAAAAAGTAAAATTCTAATTGCAGGATGGTCTTTGCCTTGACAACATTCATGTCTTTCGATATCTAATATTGTTTTTACTTTTTTTATTGTAGCATATGCTGAAAACCTGGACATGCACATATATGTAGTAACAAAAGGATCCACTTATGTCAGAATTCCCACTGACATAAGTATAGGTTTGTGTCAAGGAATATTATAATTCTTAAGGACTCTTTAAAATAAATTCAAATTGCATCATTTAATTTGTTATAACAATGAGATCAACCTTGGAAATGTTTCTGTCACTGACCAAGTTTTGCAAGTAGGGTAATGTTATAGGCTAAATTATGCTCCCTAAATTCACTGATAGAATCCTAGCCCCCAGTATGACTATACAGTTAACCCTTGAAAAACATGTGTTTGAACTCATGGGTCCACTTATTTGTGGATTTTTTTCAATAAATACAGTACAGTATTGTACACATATTTTCCTTATGATTTTCTTAAAAACATTTTTGTTTCTCTAGCTTACTTTATTGTAAGAATATACAATATTCTTACAATTGAAGAATCAATTGTATATAGTATAGTACAATACTATATACAAGAATATAGTATATATTACATATAACATACAAAATACTTATTAATTGACTGTTTGGTTATCTGTAAGGCTTCCAGTCCATAGTAGGCCATTAGTAATTAAATTTTGGAAACTCAAAAGTTATACATGGATTTTTGACTGTGCAGGGATTTGTGCCTCTAACAGTCCAGTTGTTCAAGGGTCAACTGCATTTAGAGATAGGGCCTTTAAAGAGGTAATTAAAGTGAAATCAGACCATAAGGGTAGGATGCTAATTCAATAGGATTAGAGTACTTACAGGAAGAGAGACCCCAGGAGTGTGCATGCACAGAAAGGCCATTTGAAGACAAAGTGAGAAGGAAGTCAGCTACAAACCAGGAAGAGAGGTCTCACCAGAAACCAATCCTGATACCCTCTTAATCTTGGACTTCCAGCATCAAGAACTGTGAGAAAATAAATCTGCTGTTTAAACTACCAGTCTGTGGTGTTCTGTTACGGCAGCATGAGCAGACTAATATAGATTCGAATTAAAATGTATATTTTTATGTTCTCAGTGAAAGTAAGATTAAAGAGATTTGTTTTTTTCTTGGTGTCTAAGGATTCTTATCTGTTGGAAAATGGAAAGGCTTTATAATTGTGGGTTCTCACCCAAGCAGGTCCTGCAGCAGCATTAGAATCTCTCAAGGATGTATTCAAAGTGTCCACTTGTAATCAGATTTGTTTAAAAAAATTAGATAAATAATAAAATGTTTATTTTAACTCAAAACAAAACAAAGTGATTCAGCAAGATTCATTCTTACAGTTGATAGGAGTTGATAGGTGTTGTTGAAAAGATTCATCTTATTCAAATAGATGAAAATATTTGCCAAATTCTCTATTTGAAATAGTTTTGATAAAAACTTTCACAAAATGTGAAAATTCTTTTCTAAGTTAGGTATTGTTCTTTAAGATTTGCCCTTGAGAATGAAAGTGAACCTATTGATAGTGAAGGCTTCATAAGCTGCATCGACTTTTAATGATACATTTAAAGAGGCAGTGATTTAAGCCCCTTGTGCTGATGAATTTGATAAATTTCATGACAGTTGACAACATTTCTTTCAGATATTTTTAGCTGTGTTTTTGATGCTAATGCATGGCAATATAGAACACAGTAAAACTAGATGTGTTGCCAAGCACTAGAAGTACTTCATCTGTATAAAGAGCTTCGAAAATTTTGCCCAAGTAAAACTTTAATATTGCAAATAAATTCTTCACCATTACAATGATGTTGTAGCCCTTGCACCCTTAAAAGGGGGTTCCTAAAATAGGAAATATTCTTGGACAGCATTACGGTAAAAATAATTGATAAACGTTAGCATTTGACTGAACTGAAAGACTACCTACGTTCATATTTATAAAAGTCAAATGTGAATTACATAGCTTCCTGTTTCCATAGCCATTACATAGCTGGCCTGTTTCAATGTATTTTTTTAATTTATTTTTTTATTTATAAATTTTTATTTATTTATGATAGTCTCACAGAGAGAGAGAGAGAGAGGCAGAGACACAGGCAGAGGGAGAAGCAGGCTCCATGCACCGGGAGCCCGACGTGGGATTCGATCCCGGGTCTCCAGGATCGCGCCCTGGGCCAAAGGCAGGCGCCAAACCGCTGCGCCACCCAGGGATCCCTGTTTCAATGTATTATACAAATATATTATCAGTTCCGGAAGGAATGATGTCATTTGGCTGCAGTATTGCTTTAATGTTTTTTTCTCTGCTTTAAGCCCTAACCCAGGTCGACCATTTAGAAGGCATATATAGATAGTTTTACCACAAATCTACATTTACTCCAAATAATTTTCAAGGTATTGATATGACAATGATCTGTAATGATTATAACCTCTTCTACAAATTTACCTATTTAAAATATGTATTAATCTATCAAAAATTGGGTACTAATAAATAGATTGGATTTTTTTCCAAAGACTTCCTTAGAATTCTTATCTTGAGTCATAGTTGGACTCGGTCAAATAAAGAAACCACATCTGTAGTTAAGCCATTACTATTGTCAGGGAGGAGAAATTCCTATCTGTCCTTCTTGGTTATTTGGCTGGTCTAATAACACAAAACAGATTAACAGGGAAAAAAATTAATTTTGTATGTACTAAAGTCCTCTAGATATAGGACCCAAGAATTCACCAAAGCAGGCTGTTTATATACTTTTTAGATAAAGAAACAATACATTTGTGAAGAATTGACAGGACAAAGACACTTGGACTTGGGAACTAATTAGTGAAGAGACTAAGAAGAATTTGTTTACAGAGACTTCTCAGCCCTGGATTTTCTGTCCCTGGTGATAAGGTTGTCTCTCTATCTACTGGTGCAGGGAGTACACATTCACGAGGGAGATTTGTTTCCTGCTTCAAGGGGGACAGGTGGAAGGGTCAGAGTGTCCTGCTGGCACCATTTTTTTCAAGTAACTATTTATTTATTTATTTACTTACTTATTATTTATTTATTTGTTTGTTTGTTTGTTTATTTATAGAAAACTGTCTTTTTTCTATTAGTTGTTGGAAAAAATTAGCTGGTACAGAAACAAAGAAGTTTAGTCAGCTGGAGAGAAGAAATTGAGTGCCACCCAAGAGAACTGGTGGCTCCTCTGGTAGGGGACCGAATACAGTGAGGAAAAAGCACTGTGAACTAGAGCCAGACCCTGCGGTCCAGGTGAGAGGATATGCCACCTTTTGAAGAGTCTGACTGCCTCAGGCATGGAACCAAATTCCTATTTATTTAGCCCAGCTCTGTGGAAGGATACTGGGATATGTGGGGCTGAAAACAGGTAAAGCGGGTCATCTTTTATGAGAGAAACTGACAAAATGGGAATTTTAAAATTGAATTTTCCATCTGACTTTATTTTCAAATACACTTTCTTTAAAAAAAAACAAACAAACTACACTTTCTGCAGGGACGACAAATATCGGTATTAGGAAATCCAATTATACAAAAAAATACTACATCTAGTCTGGGGTAGATAGATTTATTTTTTGGTAATATACATTAAGTGGCACTAATTACACAGTAACTGTAAGGTGACTAACATGAAACCACAGAACTGTAACTCTGCCACAGCTGCGTGGACTTGAGCCTTTCTGGATAAGCACATTTTCAAAAAACTGGATGACCATCACAGAGCTATGCCAATAAAATCTGTTAAGGAGTAAAGCTCTGAAGTAGGGACTCACCAGAGTACCTTGCAGCTGACAGATGACAGGCAGGACATGTTAGTTATAAAGTAGTTACAGCCTAGTTCACAAAAGTTGCCAGCTGTTTCTCTTTCTAGAAAGAAGCAAGAAGTTAAGAAATTCCTTGAATTAGCGCCTGGTGTGTCAGGTGGGAGTGCAGAGGAGGGCTGTTAGAGCGGTGTCAGAAGGACCTCGGTGGTCAGGTGGGTTGGACATCATTAATAATCATGGTTGGCTTCTAAATACTGGTAGCAAGATGACTTCTGATTTGTAGTCTTAGGTAAATTATAGATAAATGAAAAGGCCAGTAATCATACACTAAGATTAATAAACAGCACTTCAAAATTAGCCACATGAGGGCTGTGCTTGCAGCAGGGTTTCACAAGACAAGGCACCCAGATTTTTTCTTCCCACGTCTGGCTTGCAGAGCAGCTCTCGTGGCCATTTCAAAAACCTCCCTTACTCCATCTTTGGTCTTTGCTGAACACTCCATGTACCCAAAAGCACCAATCCTGTTTGCCATATCTCTGCCTTCTTCCAGTTTCACCGGCTCCTGCTTCATCTTGGCTAGCTCCCACCTTGTGTGCTCATCATTTCGAAGATCCTTCTTGTTCCCAACCAGGATGATGGGCACATTGGGACAGAAATGCTTGGCTTCTGGGGTCCATTTTTCTGGGATGTTTTCTAAGCTATCAGGGCTGTCAATAGAGAGACACACCAGTATAACATCAGTGTCTGGATAGGAGAGAGGCCTCAAGTGATCATGATCTTCCCGCCCAGCTGTATCCCACAAAGCCAACTCTACCTGCTTTCCATCAACTTCAATATCTACCACATGTTCTCAAACACTGTGGGTACATACACCTCTGGGAACTGGTCCTTGCTAAAGATGATGAGCAAACAAGTCTTAGCACAGGCTCCATCACCAGCAATCACCAATTTCTTCTGGATGGCAGCCATGCAAATGTGCTGCAAGACCCACGGGCTGTGTGGCGGAAGTTCTACAGGTGCCTTGAACTTCTCGGATGAAGGCCCTCAGACCACGACCCACAGTCCAGCCTCTCTGGCCTAGTGCACCTGTCTGCGAGTGGGAAGCTCGGAGACTGGGGCAGGTGGCTGAGAAGACCGCGGCGGACTAATGAGAGAACCGATGGAGGACGATTCAAGTACTTTAAAATTAAAAATAATCAATATGCTACTTTGGCATATTTTGGAGCAACTTTCCCTAAGCCCCATCACAGTCATCCAAACAAACCTGCTAATCTTCCTCTACAACCTTTCCAATGTTGACTAGGATTAAAGCCTGGAAGAGAGACATGCATACCTGTGCCCTTTGATGCTCTTCTCAGGAAAATTATTCTCAGCACTCATTCCGTCTTTCCCTCTTTGACCTTCTTCAATTTAGAGGTCATCAGATTCACCTTCAAGGTGGAGGGGTTTACCCAAGAACTGTGCACGTTATTATTAACTTCACTTAATATCTTTGTTATTTTTCAGGAGGAAAGAACCTTTGCAAACATCAAATATGTTGAACAAATTCAAATCATTAGATATGATGTTCCAAATGTTACTTTATCTTCTTGAAATGATGGCACTAATAAATTCATATTAGATAAAAGTAGATTTTATTCATTGTATTTCTCGTAGAAGATATTCTCAATTTCTTTGCCTCCATTGCATGGGTTCAAAGATACATAGCACATTCTTAGTACACTTCTCCAAATTATAGGCCATGGCATGATTGTACATTTATTAAATAGGCAAAAAGTTTTACTGTAATATCTTTGATGGGTCTATTAGAAAAAATAACTTTGATGGGTGAGAGAGGAATAGGTAAATTTGATAACCTTTCTACTCAACTTTCAAAAGGAAATTGAAAGAAACTCAAATAGATTTGAAATTCCCTGAGTATAATAAGAATATATTTTTTTATTTATCTTCTTCCTACATTGTTAAGTGCAGAGCTGAATAAGTTCTTTTTGAATGAATGAATGAATGAAGAAATGAAAGAAAATAAACTATAGCCATTTTCAGCAGAATGTAAGAACAATCCTATAATTATATATTTTTGCCATTTGTTTACTACATATGTACTTGGAAAGATATCATTTTTCATCTGCCAGTCAGCTGTCCTAGGATGAACATGGTTGGACATCATACCCAGATGTATTTCATAGTAAGGCAGGGGACACAAACCTATTTAATTACATATTTTCCACTTTTGCTATTTTCTTCTCATTTTATTGTAACCAACTTCATATTAATTATTTCTTTCATTTGCTAAATAGAAAATATATTATCATGAGGTACACTTTTTGCTAAAGATTTAGATTCCTCCTTCCAGTGGAGGTTGAAGTGTGAAAAATAACTAGCAATTAAGAATTCAAATTATTCTAGAATTGTGTTTTTTAACTTGGGGTCAATTGTCCTACTGGGGAGAGATCCATGGAAATCTTATGAAAATTTAATTTTAACATTTACTTATGTTTTTTCTTAAAAGAGAATCTAAAATATTTATTAGACTCTTAAAGGGTATCAGGCTCCCAGAGTGTCGAATATACACTACTTATTTCCACATTACCTACTGGGAATGAGGTTCACATTTTTAGAGATCTACATAAGTGGTATTAATACAGTGAAGGTAATCAAATCCATACATAATAACATTCAATGATTTTAATCACACTAGGTAATTTAGTAAGGTATATTCATTCCATAGACATTCCTGATTTCTCTGTCAGTCTCAGAAAGGAAGAAATATAGTTGGAAATTCAGGTTGTTTCTTTCACTGATAGATTTTAGGGTGAGCCAAAATAGCAATTCTAATGATCCTTTGGAGCATCTATTTAAAAAGAGGCTAACAAGTTGTAACATTTGGTCTATTCTTTCAAAATACTTCTTTCTCCAAATCTTGTAAATGATGTACAGCCACTGGTGTTTGAAAGTGCCAAAATGAAACTATATAAACTAAAGAAAGTTTGATATTTAGGGCCATCTTTGTGAAATCTTGGAAAAATCTTCTAACAGTCTTATATTTGCGCAGGGCAAGTAGTGAGTTGTAATTATACCTAGTGAACTGGATTATATCTGCTTCAATAGTACACTATAGATAATATTTTGTAGACAAAAAACAAAACAAAAGAAAAAAGTTGAAGAACAACGGTACTGCATTTAATTGAAGCATAACTGGCCAGGAATTCTAAAGGGTAATAATTGCATTGGATTTGTTGGAAGCATGATCTTAACTCTGCCCAGCATGTGACCCAACTCTCACTTTGAAAGTTACAAATGCTTACATATCAGCATCAAGTCGTGTAGTGAAATAAACTTAATTCTTGGGAAGACAGTTTCACTTAGGAGAGAAAATATTTTTAAAAATTTTTTGAAGTTAATTTTTTAAAACGTTAAATTCAATTAATTAAACATATAGTGTATTATTAGTTTCAGAGGTAGAGTTCAGTGATTCATCAGTCTTATACCCACTGCTCATTACATCACACAAAAATATTTTTTAAGATTTTATTTATTTATTTATTTATTTATTTGAAAGACAGAGAGAGTCTGAGAGAGAGCACAAGCAGGGGAGAGGGGCAGGGAGAGAGGGAGAAGTAGGTTCCTCACAAAGCAGGGACCCCAACAGGGAGCTGGATCCCAGGGCCCCAGGATCATGACCTGAGACGAAGGCAGATGATTAAACAACTGAGCCACCAAGGCACCTGGAAAATACTTTTTGTAAATTTCATTTATTGGGGCACCTGGGTGGCTCAGTCAGTTGAGCATCTGTCTTTGACTCGGGTCATAGGATCAAGCCCTGCATCGCGCTCCCTGTTGAGCAGGGAACCTGCTGCTACCTTTCTTTCCCACTCTGTTCTCTCTTGCTATCTTTGTCGCTATCTCTGTGTTTCTTTCTCCCTCTCAAATAAATAAATAAAATCTTTTAAAAAAGTAAATTTCATTTATTTATTAGAGAGAATGAGCGAATACAGGGAGGGGCAGAGGGAGATGAAGAGAGAAATCTCAACAGACTCCTTGCGGAGCTTGGAGCCTGACAATGGGGCTCGATCCTGCAACCTGACTCAAAACCAAGAGTCAGACTCTCAATCTACTGCACCATCCAGGGGTCCCAGGAAGAAAATATTTTTTAAACACTTTGTGTTGACTTTTTTATAGGTAACATATAAAGGTATGCGTATACATGGGTTTCTTTGCTTGCTAATGCTGGAAGAATAGAAAGATTAGCATGGTCTTAATTGAGCATGCTCAGTTTGACTCTGCACCCCACTGTCTTTATGTTCTCAGAATGTCTGCCCTACACAGGCTCAGGGGAAAGGGAATTCCAGGATGAGGTAATAGCACATGAAAAGCCAGAAAGCCTCATAAGACCCCTAGCGAATGTCAATGCTGTTTGAGAATAAATGGCAAGTGGTGATAAAATTTGTTGAATCTAGAACATAAGAGATTCTACATGCAGAACTAAAACTTTGTTTTATAGCCCATTAAGAATGATTAATCTTTATGCATAGGGGTGATTGGATTTGTGTTTCAGTGATATCACTCCAATGGCAGTTTCAGGCACAGATTAGTCTAGAGGCAAGAGACAGGAGGCTAGGTGGGAGGTGGAGGAAATAATGCAGGTTGGAGACAAAGTGTAAATTTAGGAGATACCGGCACCATGAAAAGGAGAGAATTACTTTAAGTGACACTTTGTAGGTAACACTGGGAGGCTTGGTTTCTAATTAGTTACTTGAGGACAGGGGTAGATTTAAGAGTATACCAAAGTTTATAGCTTGGGTGACTGGAAAGACAATGACACCATTGCTGAAACTGTAAAACCCGGCAGAAGGAGAGAATATCTGAGGAGGACCATGATGGATTAGTTCCATTTTAGATATCTTGACTTAAATGTGTTCATGAAAATTCCAGTAGAAGATAGCCAAAAGTCAGCTGACAATATCAGGGGCTTAACAAAATAGTTCTCTTCTTTATGAGGTGAAATTCAGAATAGGTATTTCTGATCAATGTTGTAGCTTTCCTGCAAGCAATAATGGAAGAAACCAGGCTTATGTCACATTATTTTAACCTATGGCTGCCAAAGTCACTGAGTTAATCTGCAACATCCCTGCATGAAGGGAAAGTAGAGAAGGATTAGCTTGCGAGGTTATCATGGCCTCTGCCTGGAGTAGGGAAGTGGTACACACCACTTCCACTCATATTCTCTTGGCTGAAATTAAAGTCACATGACCACATATAATTGTAAGGGAAGCTGGGAAAAGTGTTCTAGCTCATGTTCAGTTATTGTTTCATAGGCATCTCAGGGGAGGGGCGAATTTAGGAATCTCAGCCAATGGGCGGTAGTGGAAACGATGAAAGTAGGTAAGAACACAATGCCTATCTGGGCAACAAGGGTCCCTTTTCTAGGTGCCAAGTTTTGGGAGCCTCCATATATATTACACACATCTTTTCATGCTCATTTTTAAAGTTTTTTTTTAGAAGTTCAGGAACAGAGTAATAAAGGGAAGTTATGGGAGAAAAGCTAAATTGAGGCCCTAGGCCAGAGGGTGCCAAGTGAGAGCATACACATGTGTGCATGTGGAGGGGAGGAGAAGAGGATGGCCTCTCTCCTGAGAAGCCAGAGGAAGAGAGGCTGATTCTTTAAAAAAAAAAAAAAATGACAACCCCAAGGCAGCCAGATAGAACATCTAAGAAGTCCAAGAGCTCCAGATAGCTGCACTTATTCTTTTCTCACTTGTTGCCTAGTGCAGTTTTGGCAGGTGTTAAGAACAGTCAAGATCCCCTAAGTTGGAAGAGTAGTGTGCCTAGGGGACAAACTTGTCCATCTCTGGAAAGCATGACAAGCCAGCCCCTACACTGGATTCAGGACGGTCTAATCACAACCCAGGAATCCTGGGCCTGCCCTAGCTTTTGCCATGATCTATTTCAGCCAATCTCCATAACTGTTCAAGTTATAGGAGGGCTGCCCCAGAGAGAGCCAAGGAGACTTTATCCTTGAGGTCACATGGGTGATGTCTGAGAAATGGGCTGTGGGGACCTGAGTGGGAATATAGGGCAGGCCACAGAGACAGCTCGTTATAATTTTAAAACATATGATATGTTGTCTCCATTTGTACTTTTGCACTGGAACTTGCAAATGTTGGGGGAGGGCCAGAAAGTATAATTTTCAAAAGTAAAATATGGAGAGAAATGAGTGAAGAGAACAGAGATTTGAACTGTGGGGAAGATCAACGTTAGAAAACCCAGGAAAGGGTGCAGGAGTAGTGAGAAAAATAGAAAGAGCTGGGTTATAGATATAAAGGGGGTGAGGTTTTCATGGAGAAATGTATACTCTCAAGAGTCACAGAAAGATCAAGAAGCATATGGAATAAATAATGACTAATTAAATTTAACTATCTGGAGAGTCAAATGAGTCATACCAAAATAAAAAGTTTATCTTGGCACAGCCGAATTTACTCCTATAGTTGTTATGTAAGGTGCAAGGAAGCTATGAGTCAATTTGATAAATCAGGGCCCGGGACTGATAAGGAGGCTTCAGACTTTTCTGGGTCTAGCTATTCAACTGTTAGTATTCTTATGGTCTGCTTTGTGTAATGTTTCTCCTCTTCCTCCTCTTCTCCTTTTAACTACCCTTTTGATATAATTGACCTCCCCCCAAAAAAAAGTATGTTCTTTAATGCTAACTGCCACGAATCACTGCTTTGTTCCAGCAGTTCCAATGGGAACTCAATGACCTCCCTGCCAGATTCTACCCCATGATGCACTTTGAAATGCAGAACTTTAATTCAGGATATAACTCAGCTTTTTTAGGTAAAGAGAATTGATTGACTCTAATAGACTTACTGATTCTTTTTTTTTTATTTTTAAAATTACTTCTTAAAGATTTTATTTATTTGAGAGAGAGAATGTGTGCAAGCAAGCGAGCACAAGTAGAGAGTGGGGGGCAGAGGAACAGGGAGAAACAGACTCCTTGCTGAGCAGGGAGCCTGACATGGAGCTTGATTCCAGGATTCTGAGATCATAACCTGAGCCGAAATCAAGAGTCAGACACCTAACTGACTGAGCCACCAAGGTACCCCTAAGACTTAGTGAATCTTGAGCAGTTTTCTAAACACTGTACTTAGTGGAATTAAAACACTTTCTTATTATTTGTTGAAGAGTGTTCTTCAACATGAAGATAAGCAGAACCTATGATCTTACATTAAATGTGCATCAGTTGTTCCAATGACCCCTTGTGTATGTAGGTTTTAGGTACAAGGATATTTTTTTATCATGTAGCTCTCTGCTTCACCTGACCCGTGGCATACCAGGTCCCTCTTTGAGGATGAACCTTTCCAGAAGGTTTTTCAGGGCACTGCAGCAGTTGTATGGTCTCTGTGATCAGTTACTGAGAAGACTGCCACAGAGAAGTCCTATTTTCACTGCTGGCACTTTCCCAGTGAGTAAATGAGTCTCTCTCAGGAAAGCCTTGACATTATCACATTCAGCTTTTGGAGACATAGCCCAGGGTGTGAGCTGCCAGATGAACAGACCCTCAGGTTCAGAACAGTGAGTGTCCCTGTGCAAAGCCACCAAGTTCTTGGAGACAATGGAGGGGGCAGTGCCCACAGAACATTCTTGCCTGCTCTGTGATGAGGAGGGACTGACTGTGGAGTAAGCAGAGTTGTGATTCAAGGCCATTAATTGATTCCATTCCCCTTTCTGTTTCTCTTCCTCAGTAAAGCTGTCATGAATCATTTTCTATTGTTACCATACAGGGAAAAGAGGGGAAAGCCGTTTTTTTTTTTTGTTTGTTTTTTTGGTTTTTTGTTTTTTTTTTTTGGTTGCTAAAGTAATAAAATATCCACTCACCAAAATAGTTAGGTGCACATCCAGATATTGAGGCTTTTGTATTGGGAAATAATAATTCACAGGAGAAAATGATCGGATTTAGGAGGGTATTTTACTCAGTTGTCTTCATTTTCATGTTTATCTAAATATGTGGTTAGCAACCTCTCCCAGTCTCTTTTTTCATAGACTAGAACTGAAATTAATAAAAGAGCATGAAGAATTCACTTGCACTTGGCATGTTATTCAGAGTTCAACATTGTGGTGAAAGTGGAAAATGCATATTTCATAATAAACATGAACACTTCTTGTATGTTAGGAGCCATGCAAAGCAATCTATGTATTTTGTGAAACTCTTGGAACACTATGAAGCTTTACATACTATTATATTCCCCCTCCATTTGATTTGGATATTTGGTACAATAGGATATTGCTACTATGCAGCCATTTTGTCCTATTGAAATGGAGATATCACATGATTCACCTATTACCTATGAGAGAAGGTTATGTCACTCACCTAGAACCACAAGATCACAAGCTGGTAAATGGAAGAATCTAGATTTGAATTCAACAGTCCATTTTACTCTTCAATATAAGTTATACACTCACTCATTTTATACATACATATATATACACATATGTTTTTGCGTATATATGCAAACCTATAAAGATATATATGAATATACTCATAGACATACACATCTCTGTGTGTACATATACATAATGTTCTATTTTTAGGAAGAAGATACATTTTTCTAAGATATTTTTATAAAGATAGAGAGACAGCAATCTTTTTTTTAAGATTTATTTATTTATTTGAGAGAGAGAGACAGAGTAAACAGGGGGAGGAGCAAAGGGAGAAGGAGAACCTCAAGCCGACTCCCCACTGAGTGCAGAGCCTGACGTGGGGCTCAATCCTAGGACCCTGAGATCATGATGTGAGCCAGAATCGAGTTGGATGCTTAATCGACCACCCAGGGGCCCCTAGAGACAGCAATCTTCTATTTTCTATACTTTAACCCTGAACTAAAAGAGTGGCTTATTATTTTCACACATGCAGTTAATCATTGATATCCCCCCCAACCAACTACTTTAATTTTAATCTTTTCTTTAGCCCAACGTGACTGCTAAGTTTGTGACCTCAATACTCAAAAAAAAAAAAAAAAAAAAAAAATCTTATTTCCATCTACTTATCTCAACCCTCAAAACCACTGCAGAGCATCTTTCCTTTTTGTTTGCCTCACAGCTATTCACACAGCCTGTCTTCCTGACAATGGGCCTCAGGGAGTCCATTTCTCATGTTAAGGGGACGATCTGCAGTTATTAGTGGGAGTCATTTACACTGGCATCACTGATGTCCTCTGCAGATAAGAGTGTACCCACCACGCATCAGGTGACATTCAGTTAGGACAAAACTACCATCAGTAAAACACGGTCCTCTGTGGTCTCTAGACATTCTCATTTGACAGATTAAACATAGTCTTTCAAAGTTTGATGCTATTTTTAATCATTATTTATCAAGCATATGCAACATGGGGATAGGGAACGCTTGACAGGAGGTAGACTTTATTCTTTTTAATTTTATTATGTCAAACACTGCAAGGTGGTATGAGTTAATTATCTAGATAATTCAAGCTGAACATATTTTTGCTCATGCTGCCTATTGGGAAAGGCAGTCTTATGCTTGCAATCTTTTCATTTCCACTCGGCTGCATAAGAATAGGCCTTGGGCCTGGACACTTCCTTAACATGAGATAAAGGACCCGCACAGCCTGTGTTGGAATTATTATCTCCTATAGGAATACCTTTGTCTGTTTCAAGCCTAGTGTGTGCACCTTTGCTCTGCTTACACATGTACATCATAGCACCTGGGCAACCCCACTGCTGTATCTGGCCCCTGTGGGGAGGTGTTGAGGGTCCTTCTGCTGTAGCACAAAAAGGATGTGTATAGGCCGATTGCCCTGTGTCAGCTTCCAGGAGGAATTAGCTGGTAATGGGAAACCAACACCCACAACTGGAGCTGATCTTGTTCTGTTTCTTCTCTATGTGAGAAAAGTGTTGTTCCATCCAAGTGCTTAACTATCTTGTGTTTTCCTTGGAGACTCCAATACCAAGGTTCAGCCAGCAGAAATGTTCATACTTCTATTCCAAGTGATAGGCAACAGATGCCACTAGCTCAACACTGACCAAGAAGTTATAGGGAAAATTTGCATCATTTTGCATTTCACATTTTTAATTTAAATGGTCAAAATAAGAATTATTCTGATACATCTGTACATAGCTTACACCATATATATATATAGAAAGAGACCAGAGATAGAATTATGGATAACTCTATATATTGTTTTTAAAAACCCAGCTTATGCACCTTTTAGAAAAGCTTGGCCTCACCTGCCCACCACTCCCATCAGTTTGTCCCACTTATCCTTTTGGTGGCTTCTTGATGGATCCCACCATTCCTGCCCAGACACCTCCATCATCTTCTCTCCTTATGCCACTGACTGCCTCGGCCTCCCACAAGTGAGGATTAGGCTTTAACACGGCATTCGTTGCTGCCAACCAGGGTACACAGACACTTTGTCTTCCAAATCCACACCAATCTGACCCACAGAGCCTCTTGTTCCTCCATTGGCTGTCTGTGATTCCAGGTAATACAGAGATTGTAGGAGAGTTGAGGCCCTATGGTATGAACTTTGACTAATGAGAGATGACAGAGTAAGAAGAGCCATCTGGTAGATTGCTTGCTTTTAATCTTCTGAGGGACTGTGCTTAGATTCACACGTTCCATTTGGACTTTCAAGGGAGGACCCACAAAACCTATAAATAGCTATGTTTTCATATATTCCTTAACCAGCTTGGTAAGACTAAGTAAAAGTGTACAATGCCAAATCAAGAAAAGAATTTAGAGCAGAAATTTACAGAGATGTTTTATTTAACATCCCATAACCAATGGATTTATTTTTCCTTGAATGAGGAGAACTTGAAAGATAATACCAGAATATTCTGTGCTTTATGTACAGTCCCTTTTATATGTAACAGAAACTTGTGAATAAAAAATACATTCAAGAATTCTCTCCTCGGGTTTTGAGGACTCTGTTTTTTTGCCTTTTGGAGCAGTAATACATGGGAAGGAGTTAGATCTGCAGGAGAGAGGGCACAGCAACCTAGTGAAGCTTCAGAAAGATAGTGAAGAAAGAAGGAAATGAAAGAGGGAATGACTAACCCTAGCAGCAGCAAGGATGAGTGGAACATGGTGAGAAAGAAGAAATACTCAGAATATTTTAGGAAGCTTAAAACATTTCTATAAACTTGACCCTCGGTATCCTAAACAGATCTTCAAGGAAGACCTTTATTAGTGTTCAAAGTTTGGTGCTCCATTTTATTTTATTTGTTTTTCAAAGATTTTATTTATTTGCGGGGGGGGGGGGAGAGAGAGAGAGAGAGAGAGAGAGAAAGAGAACAGAGGGAGAGGGATGAGCAGACTCCCTGCTGATCAGGGAGCCCAATGTGGGGCTCGATTCCAGGACCCTGAGATCATGACCTGAGCCAAAGGCAGATGTCTAACCGACTGAGCCATCCAGGCATCCTTTCATTTTAATATGACACAGTGCTCAGTGGTTTGGCCCCTGCCTTAGGCCCAGGGTGTGATCCTGGAGTCCCAGTATCCAGTCCCACGTTGGGCTCCCCACATGGAGCTTGCTTCTCCCTCTGCCTGTGTCTCTGCCTCTCTCTGTGTGTGTCTCTCATGAATAAATAAATAAAATCTTAAAAAAAAATGATACAATGCTAAGAGGGACCTGGAAACAAGAACAAGATGACTCGGGTTTTTTTCTGATTACATGCAGGAACATTCCGCTTTGGTTAACTGTTTGGTAATCTTTGTGCCATTCATTTCATAGTGTGAATGGCATTATCCTCTGTCATTGGGTGTCTAGATCTCAAGGCCTTAGTTAAAAGAACAATTTCTGGGTTTGCTGGGATCTCAAAGGTCAAAGCCAATTCCCCACCCCATTCTGTCATGGTGTTCATCCCTAAACATTAAAACCCAGCTACCCAGCTTGCAAGGCTCAAGTAAGCGAGATGTTAAATAGTATAGAAAACCAGGTGAGCGGACGTTGCCCCCTCTCTACCGCATCCCTGAGTCCTTGCAGGTGTGCTCTTGGCAACTCACCTCCAGTCTGTGCTGGCTTGCCTTGTCATGAGTTCCGGCAGCCTCTGTTCTGCACGCCTGGCTCACATCTGCTCGGATCCCTGCGGGTAGGTGTGCCATCTCGGGTCCTGCCTCTGATCTGTCTCCCTGGGAAGGAGAACTCTGCTGAGCATTGCTTTAAGGCCAGTAGACTGGTGGCTCAGCAGGACCTCATTACAAGGGGCCTTTACTTGATCTTTTGATGTTAATGCATCCAGAAACCGGATGTGAGGACTGCGGCGAGTTCCATTGTCATACTGATCCGTGTGCATTAAGTTCAGGATGTATAAAACGCACAGACAATGCAGGGCTCAGCTCTGTGAAGCAACTCATCCCTGCCGGCATCGGGCCTCAGACCAGGCAGGTGGCTGACAAAGTCAAACATAAGAGACCCATTGATACTCTGCCTTTCATTCATCTCTCTACTCCCATGCTCTACTTCACTCTGTATTATCAAATATACTTCCCAGGCTTCATCGTCCTCCAGTTTTTAGCAAAGTTTGGCCCAGGGGAGGCCCTGGCAGAAATCTGAGAACAGGATCAAGGGATAAAGTGGGATGTTTCTCTCTTGTCTGTTTCTCGAAGGGGCTCTGGAAGCTCCCGAACCTCCTCTGTGGCTGCAGCTCCTGCCTTACTGACCCACCTGGGCTGCAACTTACACCAGGTAGGCCTCCGGGGCTGCCCCCCACCACTCTGTCCCTCCATTCCCCCGGCACCTGCAGTTCCTTCATGTTGCTGATGCCTGAGTTACCTCACCATCCTCCGTTTAACTTCCTAGTTTTTTCATCGCATGTGAAGAGTTATCTGTGCAAAATTTACTTGGTTTAAAGCATTACAGTGAACCGTAGGAAGATTGCTGATATGAACCTGAATCTGAACAGTGAAAATGGCAATTGCCTACGGTTTTTACCAACTGTCCAGTGCTTTCTGTTTTCCATCTAGATTCTAATAGACATACACCCCCAAACCTAAGATAGTTAAAACTTCTGTCATAAATAGAGTGGGTTGAGACTTGAGAAGAGTTAAGAAGGAAATATTATTTAAACTGGCATTGTAAAGATAAGCCTAAGTGTGCCAGATAAAGAGAAAAATGGACAAACTCTGAGAGGTTACGAAAGGACAGCATCTTTGGGCAAAGGACAGCTTGCATGGCTCTAATTCTTGACTGAAATCTAATGGCAGCCTGGACATCAGGAAACCAGTGTGTCAGTTTGCTAGCTATAGCAGAGTACTTTTACAGAGTGCTATAACAGAGTACTTTAAATGAGGTGGTTTAAACAAGAGAAATTTATTAGGTCACAGTTCTGAAAGTTAGAAGTCGAAGATTGAGGTGTGATCCGGGCCAGTGCCTTCTGAGTGCTGTGAGGAAGAATGTTCCATGCCCTTCTCTGTCTCCTAGTATTCTGTTGGCAATCTTTGGTGTTCTTTGGCTTGTAGATACATCACCCCGATCTCTGCCTTCTTATTTTCATGGCATTATCTCTGCATCTCTGTGTCCAAATCACTCCTTTTTATAAAAATACCAGTCATACTGAATCAAGTACCACCCTAATACTGTAATCTCACCGTGAGTACCTCTGTAAAGAACCCATCACCAAATAGGCTCATGTTCTGAGGTCCAAGGGATGAGGACTTCAACACAGAACTTTGAAGAGGAAGCAATTCAACCTACAACAACCAGTTACAGCACATTGCCATAATTCAAGCAAGCAAGCAATACACTAATTATGGGTAAGATACTGAGGATAGTAAGAGGGCCTGAAGGAAGGAGGAGTCCTGCCATCCTTTGCTTGATCTATTTATTTGATCCCTGGCCCAAAATTACACTCAGTTTATTATTATTATCCAGGTAAATAGTACAATAACTCTTTAAGAATTACTAATTCCTCTAAAGAACACTTAAGCATCCTGTAAAATTACAAGCAATAACACTCTGTTTCTTTCTATACTGATACAAATCATGTTCTGTGTTTAAATGTTGCTACCAAGACCCACTCATCACTTTGAGGGGAAGGTTCTAGCAAGAATTGAAAGGGACCTTTATATAAGAGTCCTATTGTATTAAAAGCGGTAGTAGTTCCTCTTCAATAAATGCTCATCACTTTTTAAAATCCTCCCTCAGGAAAAGAGATACAAATTTAACCTGTTAAGGATATACCTGCACTCACAGGCACATTTTGTGAGATTTTCCAAACCTTCCTCTTTCCTGAGATACACAATGAAAAGAGAGCTGGGGAAGCCTTGAAAAGGTAAATGAAATGCTCTATAGAGCTGCAATTCACTGCACCCATTTACACAGAGTGGGCGGGAAGGTACATGTGTTAAATTGAACATTTGCCCGTTAAATGACAACGAAATTAGGAGTCAGCCTGCACAGAATTCGACAAAGATGCTTCCCTTCCTTAGTCTTTCAGAGCATAATTTAAAAATGTTGTAACATGAAAGTCTTAGGCTCTTAGACTTACAAAGGATGTTAAAGTTAATTTTGCTCAACATTTTTCAAAGCTTGCCTGAATGGGAACTTCTAGTTAGAGATGTTTCAGAGGGAGGCAGGGAGAGTTGAGGGAAAGTGATTATTCACTTCACAAAACTGTTTTTAATTGACAAATAAATTACACACTGAGGGTGGTAGGAGCAGTTTGGAACAATCTGAGAGTGATACGAGTTTAGAGCTGAAATGGTCCTGTGGGGTACACCCTATCTTACCCCCACATTTTATTTGTGAAGAAACTAAACTCACGGAACCGAAATGACATTTTTATGAAGTCCTAATAATTAAATGGAAGACTGGAACTGTACCTTCTGATTCTGAGACCAGGCTTCCTTTCATTATACCAATCCAACCAATTAAAGAATGGCATAGCATGAAAAACAATGTCCCCTAGGGAATATATCATGTTTCCGTGCTGCTAATCCAATGGGGGTGGGGAGAATAAAGACTGGTTTTCCTGTCCATCCACCACACAAATGAGGCACAGTATCATTGAAAGGCCCTGTAGAATCTTACATATAAAATGGTCCTCAGAAGGAGAGAAGCGCTGGTTGTGTGGTGTGGCCCATGAAACAAAGCCAAAAGATATCATTTTCCACCCTGGTGCAGCTGTCACGATCCCTAGAGGAAGGAAGTGGAACAAGGAGGGAGAAGGTAGGATGCCAGGAATGGAGGGAGAAGGAATCACAATCTTGCTAAATTAGATGCAGCTTCACTTCACGCTTTGCAAACTTTAATTAAGATTACAGGCTGATTTCCAGCCAAACCAAGTCATGTGGGTCTGAAAGATGCTTCAGTATTCCTAAGCTTCTGAAGGAAAATCAAAAACAAATATCAAATGAAGCAAAATGTGCACAGAAACACCACAGCCTAAGCAATACAGAACAACATATAATGTCAGATAACTTGAATAAACTCAGTAAATGCTGTTTCAAAAGTGAAAACGTGAGGGTTGCTTGGTCCACTCAGTCGGAATAGTAGGCTATGCTTGATCTTGAGGTTGTGAGTTCAAGCCCCATGAGGAGAGTAGAGATTACTGAAAAAATTAAGTCCTTAAAAAAAAAAAAAAAAAAAAAAAAAAAAAAAGGTGAAAACCTGCTGACCCATTTCTGCTTCATTGCATTTTCAGATTTGATCTTTCCAGCACTTCTAGGCTTCTTCCCATTGAACTCTGGCTTTATTCTCTAACCCCTACTGATGTTGACCATATTTTTGTCATATTGAAATTACTGAGTTCAAGAGAAAACAACTGCCACTTGGTTCTCACCATAATCCACATTCTTCTGTGCTTTTACTGACAGGAGAATCAGCCATTTCTGAGCACCCTCTCTGTGATAAGCAACTTTCACAGTCCCATGTACACCCTATTCCCTCTGAGTTTCTTTTATTTTCCCCCTCTGAGTTTCTTAACCCTATTGTGTCCATGAGAAAACTGAGGCAGAGTGAGCTCAACTGACTTTTCAAAATGACTATAAAGTGGCAGAAAAAGTTTTCAGTCTGCCAGCTGCAAAAACGAGGCTTTTGCCACCCCCCCATTATATGTCAATACCTCTGCCATGAATGATCAGATCTTATGAATATGTCTACTTGCATCCATAGACATACATAGACTTTTTAAAAAATATATTTTATTTATTTATTTATAAGAGACACACAGAGAGAGGCAGAGATATAGGTAGAGGGAGAAGCAGGCTTCCTGCGGAGAGCCTGATATGGGACTCAATCCCAGGACCCCAGGATCATGACCTGAGCCAAAGACAGATGCTCAACCACTGAGTCACCCAGGTGCCCCCACAGACTTTTCATATAATTCCTTTATAATTAGAAATTCTGGGTTTTGCTATTTTCTTGTCCTGAAAGGTAGGCAAATTGATGCTAAACCAATCAGACAACTTCTTAATATGAATTCTAGTGCAATGATTATATTGGTTGTTATGACATCAATTTTCATCACTTCTCTAATAATTTTATTGTAATTAAAGCATCACTTTATAAACAGCTTATCAGAATAATTTTGTAAATGTAGCTTAGAAAAACTTACATTTCCCTTGTATCATGTTGCCTGGAGTTGAGTTCAGAATAATAAGTTGTTCTACTTTTACTTTTTGAAAAATCAGTATCACGTAAACTTGTACTCACATGGTATGTTCATAGTCTCTAAAACTGTAAGAACATGAATCATTTCTTATATGTAGGAGTGGATTTCTATAATGCCAATATTTCATGTCTCTATGCCTAAGAATTGAATTTAGGTGCAATACCATGGGTTTTTTTGTTTGCTTGTTTTGCTTACAAAAACAGTTTTAACTCTTATATAGGATTTTTAGACCAACGCTAATTAAAGTTGTATAAACTAAGGTGAGATGTCAGATAAGCTAAAGTTCTGTAGAAAGGAGAGGAGTCTTCTTATTAGCCATGATTATTTGGAATGCTCTCCCATTTAATTCATGTTTCCACATGTCATCCAGCATCACTGAACCAGAGGATTATGTTTAGTGCCAAGGCCTTTCATTTAGATATCTCTTTGTGTTTCTGTGCCCAATTCGTATGGCACACAAGTGCAGCAAATTTGACCTCAGGAGACCTTGGTGATCAGGGGCTCAGATTCCTTCTGGATGTGAACCTATGTCATGCTACCCGCTAAACCGCCAAGACCAGCAGAGGTGCTAGCTGAGGGGGAGAGTGACTTTGGGTGGATAGTGGTAGAAGAAACTGAGCAATTTGGCTGCAAGACCAGCTGCAGAGGCTGGGGAGTGAGTTATAGTTCATCCCAATTAACCTCCTTCTTGTACTTCTTCCCCAGGGAAGAAAGACTCAGGAATCTGGAGGGACTGTAACCATAATGTGAACAAAGATGAGGTGAGAGGCAGAAGGAGTGGGCCATGGTGGACAAGGACCTGCTCTACCCAAAGTCTTCAGCCAGGGAGATGCTATTAGCCACCATCCCCTTCTGAGATTACCTTTTCTGCTGCTGGGGCCTCGCCCCTCCCTGAGGCACCACGCCCCTCCCAGAGGTGCCCACATTCATTGGCTGGTTGACACAGGTCTTTAATTAGGTGTACAGTAATTTCTTTGATTAGAGTCTAATCACATCATTTACAAGCTAAAATCAAAATAAAGCCGATCTGTTTTCTTCTCCTCTTTGTGTACTTAGAGGTCCAGAGGAACATCTTATTTCAATCACCTCCCATTTCTTTCTGACTTTTGCATCTGTGTTAGTCATTGTGTTAGTAACTCCTTATTGAACCATCCCCCACCTGCATGTAAGTCTGGTTAATTTAAGTACACTTTTCTTCACGAAATTTTATCAGATCCTCTGAATTACAAGTGATCATTCTTCCATTTTCCTCCCTTGAGTACCTTTTTTGTATGTCTCTTTTTATGCCTATAATCAGATACTGCCTTAAACAAGTTATTAAAATATTTGTATTTACCTTCTGTTAATTTTAAGCTCTTTAAAAGAGTACAAAGACACTCCTTGTTTATTGAGTTCTTGTTCTCTGAGTACTTTGCATGTTAATTCAGTAAATGTTTGTTAAATATAGTATGCAATAGATTCTTAGCAATAGTAATGTAAAACTGAAAAAGAGTGACCAAGAATGGGGTAAAACTAAGATTCTTTGTTAAAAAAAAAAAAAAAAAAAAGTCTAAAGTGACTACAAATCCTGGAGCTCTATTTCCCGGTGGTTTATATGATCCAGCCATTTGGTTGAAGATACACCCAAAAGAATCAGAGGAGCATTCCAATTTACCTTTGAGGAAAGTCCTGCTTTTTCTCATGTTGTATAATGTGTGCGGTGGGATTCTTCATCTTTTCCCCCTAAATATACTCCTTGTCTAGAGTTGGAGAAGGCTCTCAGCAGCGGGATTTTCAAAAAATAGAATTGAACTTTAAAATAAAGAAAATCTAAATAGTGTTCTGGGAGGAAAGAACTTGACAAGGCAGAGATGAAAACTATCTTAAATTGTCAATTATCTCTGTTGCTATGCAATTCAAATGACACCTGAGGTAAATTGTTTTTACTCCTTCAAAATCAGAAGCATAATTGCCTATTCCTGAAAAAAACCTTAGTTTTTTAAGGAGACGAACTCCTTAGGCAGCTCTGAGTGATCTTTAATTTTTAGGGATATGCTATTTGGGCCTAAGAGCTAAATCTCAAATGAATGTTTGGTGTACAATGAAAAAGCCAAGACATTTGTAGAATCTGTGGTCTTTTGTTGATTTTTTCATGGAAGGATTATTGCATAAATTCTAGTTACTGTGTTCATTTGGATTATAGCATTTCCCCAATAATACATGTTATATTAACCTTCAAGCATTATTCGTAAATCTTTTCTTGTCCAAGGAAAATTTATTATTTCTAAATAATGTGCTCTGCCTCAAAATGTGTATATATTTAATATAGAAGTATTTGGTGCAGTAAAGTCCAAACCTCACATTTCTGTAATTCCTCTCCTCAAACTGATTAATGTCATGCTGCACCCCACCATCTCCATTCAAAACATATCATCTAGGGATGCCTGGGTGTCTCAGTGGTTGAGCATCTGCCTTTGACTCAGGGCGTAGTCCTGGGGTCTTGGGATCAAGTTCCCCATGGAGCTCCCCACAGGGGGCCTGCTTCCCCCTCTTTTTATGTCTCTGCCCTTCTCTCTCTGTGTCTCTCCTGAATAAATAAATAAAATCTTAACAGACAAACAACATATCATCTAATTAACTCTTACAGAGATACTGGCTGTTAGGAACAAAGACAGAAATAGTCCACAGATCATTGATCTCCTATTTAGCCCAATAGAGGCGTATTCTTTCCACTACCAACAATATGTCGCTTCCCAGCATAAATCTAATGATTGGGTACCCTTCTTTTTGATAGCTGTAATCATCATGACGGACAAACCCTAAAAATAAAGTTGCCAGAATTTTCTGGAAGAGTTCAGACTTAAAGCAATGATTCACCATCCTTCTTAAAATAGTACTTTGTAAATGATTATCTCCATATCGATTATTACAACTGCACAGATGTTTGTAGGATGAACTCGTTCTTATGATGTTGATAAATTTACTATTGGGTTATGAGTACAGAAATGAAATTTTGTTATTATAGTACCCATAGTAGTTGTATGAAGAAGCTATATACAGTTCAAAGGATTGAGACATAATGTTATTGTGAACAGGACGGGATTTTTTTCAGATGGAGGCCCTCACCATTTCCAGCAGCATTGAGCTTGGTCTATGCAGAATTATCTGTTATCTCATCTATGTAGTGGTGGGAGTTCATGTGAAGTGCCCCAGAACAATGACTGATGTGTAGGGAGCTCTTGATAAATTTTAGTTTCCTTCTCTTGACTGAGTATTTAATATACTTAAATAAAGGTGATTTTACTTCTTTTGAATAGGTGTTTTAAAAAGTCAAATGATCAAAGTAATTTAGAATTTCTAGAGCATTTTAAAAATTGTTTTAGCATTCAGCAGCCCACTCTTAGCAATCCACTACTGACTATAGCATTCTGCAAGAAGCTGGTTCTGACATGCCAGGGTTTTCAAGAATTTTTCCTCATCCCCTAATCCCCCACTTTGAACAGTGTAATAGTCTCCATGTGCACCCCACGAACCAGTGTGTTTTAGAAAACTCCGGTGGGGGAACATCCCTATACTAGTGGATGGAAGGTGTTCCACACCAGAAAGATCCAGAGATACAAGCAAATTACTTCAAAGTCACATTGCTGTTCACTTCAATAAATATAAAATTAAACCATTCATACTGGGTTTTCCCAGGTGAGACTTTGATTTTAGCTTCTTTTCACACACTGTTTAATAGGCATTTGTTCACATTGTCTTTGATGTAGAAGGGTTTTAGGAATTCATCTTACTAGAGAGTCATTTTAATTCTGTATTGCACATGGCCAATGACAGGCCAAAGCAAGCGGGACTTATCCCCATGATGTCATGTTCCCCAGTTTCTCCAGAGACACTGCAGGCTATCATTCTCATCCTGTCCCTGCAGAAAAAGGTCTGAAGAAGGGGAAAGGGGTTAATTTTTACTGAATTTAACTATTGCTAGGTACTAAACTGTGTACTTTATATTTTATTAAGTATTACGCTTTATTCTTAGCCTTGACTCAGATTAGGTTGGTGTGGTTTGTGTTTTAGTTTTCACAACTTTAGAATTAAGGAAGCTATTCCAATTCGCCTCATTACATTACATATTCTTCTAAGGACTGAAATGGAATAGGGAAAGTTGAACTTGAGTAATGTATGTGATTAGGTCATTTTAAAATCCATTAAGAACGTGAAACATGAAACTTGATTCACTGGTTATATTAAGTATTACTAAAATTATTTTTTCTTACTCTAATGGAAATGTATGTTAACAAATATTTAGATAATGCATAAAAGCAAAAGAAAATTTTGAAATCTATAGTAGAGATGGCCACTATTAATATTTTGTTGTGTAACTCTCCATAGGTTCCTATTTTGCATATATATCATACACATAATGCCATAGTATAAAAATACAAATATAAATTTTGTATTTTGTTATCGATTTTTTATATAAAAGTAATGCATTCTTTTCATAATATATTTTAAATTCTTCAGTCTTCATCCCTGAAGGCAAATACTTTTGTATCTCCCAGATGAATTTGCTATGTATATTCCAACAAGTTTCCCACATAAACATGCCATTTTTTCTTTTTACACAAATGGCAGCATGCATTACACATGAGTCTGTGCCTCATGTTTTAAATGTCAAGTCTGTTCATATCAGTGTCTATAGCATCTGCACTGATTGGTTTTGTATTGATAAATTCATTGATAGACATTTATATGTTACAATAAAATTGTAATTATAATCATCATAATTTTTGAAGCTACACATCCAAAAAACACTAGAGCCATGTTTCAGATAAATGTGATCTGTTTTCAGAGTCTACAATTTTAGCCAATAAATTATGTTAATTCCATTTCTTTTCTTTTTGTAGCTCCTGAATATTACAGATTGATTTCTGGATATTTTACCTATTGGCTAATCTTTTCTTTTTTTAAAGATTTTAATTATGTATTAACAGGGAGAAACAGACTCCCCTCTGAGCAGGGACCCCCATGCAGGGCTCAATCCCAAGACTGGGAGAGATCGTGACCTGAGCTGAAGGCAGATGCTTAACTGACTGAGCCACCCAGGTGCCTCCATCTATTTGTTAATCTTTGGTCCAATATTTATTTTCTAGTATTTTCTGATTATTTTTAATTGAGTTATCATCTGGTTGAATTATAGGATCCAATATTTTTTAGTCAATTTTCTTGGCTTTTAAAATGTCATCCTCAGCTAAAAATAGTGATAGTTTTTGTTTCCTCTTTTCCAGTCTGTATATCTCTTTTGCATTTCTCCTGTCAAGTAGCACTTCCAGGAAAATATTAGATAACAGTGCTGGTGATATTCATCTTTGTTTTGTTTCTGACTTCAAAAAAAAATTTTTTTAAAAAGAAATACTAATTGCCATCAATTAGAAGATAAAAGCACATTAAGCCCAGGGCATATACCATTATTTTTTATATGCTTATCTTATTTTTGTCTGATGGAATCTATTCATATTAGATTAATGCTTTTCAGTCCAAACAATTGGCTATTCTATCTCACTTCCTGAAACAGAAATTCCATTGGAAGTGATCTTTTGTTCAGTGTTGTAATTTGATAAAATTTCAACTTAGTAATAATTAGAGAATTTGATGTATAATTTAAAATAAAATTTCTTTGGAATAAAAGGCATCACTGCCTGGATCTTATACTAACAGCCACTCGGTTGTCTTCTATAACACTAAAGCCTGTATCAAAATAACTCATATGTGCTTCTATAAGTCAAGCAGAAATAACCCGACAAGGGCTTGTGAGCATACAAAATCATGACACTTGCACTGCTACAAGTGATTCTACTGGGCAGAGGATTAAATGCAGGTGCATTTTCCATCCTAAACAAAGTTAACCTAATTATGCATATTTTACAAACATTTAAAAATTTAAAAGCACAATGTGTTGAATTATTGAGCTTAATTCCCTAACTCTGACAACAAACTAGTGAAGGATGTCTTATATTTTCTCTCTATAGAAGCTATCAAATGAGAAATCAGGCCTCTCCCCTGGAAACCAGTTTAGGTATACAGTGGCTGGGGCACCCTGCTAACCATACATCTCCCAAAGCGTGACATAAATCGATTGCACACAACAGTGGCTGTACAACCTCACAGGACATTCGGGACAGAAGAGAAGAAAGCACATCTTCCTTCTCTGACTTCTCAGCATATGCTGCTGCATTTTGGAAAGTTGGAAGAAAATCTGGAAGTTAGTATGTGCTAGAGTTTTAAATTTTATTATTATCCCTTACCTATTAAATACTTACAAAGTTATTTTTTGAGAGACTGAATTATTCATTTGTAGTAGGACCTCAAATGCTATCGATCAAAGTGTTTGACTAAACCATGTTTTCAAATGTATAAACACTAAGTAAGCCCTTTTTACAGGATCAGGATGTGTGATGAATAAAGATCAAGTTTTCTAAAACGAGCAATCTTTACACTCAATATTATCAAAAGAAAGAAAAATGCTGCTTACCAAAGTCCTGGACAAGAACACGTGGGTCATTTTATCTGGTCTTTTTTTCTAAGGAATTATTACTTTTTATGTAAAATATCATTATTAAATCATCATGTGTGGGATGCCTGCGTTGCTCAGTGGTTGAATGTCTGCCTTGGGGTGAGGGCGTGATCCAGTCCTGCATCAGGCTCCCAGTAGGGAGCCTGCTTCTCCCTCTGTCTATGTCTCTGCCTCTCTCTGTGTGTCTCTCATGAATAAATAAATACAATCTTTAAAAAAAATCATGATCTGTTCATGAATTCAAGTCACAGATATTTACACAGTGCTGAAATACTATCCTATTAAGACTTATAGAGAAAGGAATATTCACCAAGCACACAGTCTGTAACCTAACAGAGTACACTCACATTGCCCTTTTCCTTCCTACTTTCTTGTTCTTGATATCTTTGGACACTTCAAATTAGTCTTATGTTATATTTTCTGAAGCCCTGGTTTTAAGCAATCCACATTAAAAGTTTGAATCCAATTATTCACAACATTTATATTTATGTTTATATGTAATGCCTAAAACAAATTAATACTCACAAAGGAGAGCTATTTACATACAGAGGAATGCCATCCTTTTTATGATGCTAATACAAACTCCTTTATTGAAAGATAAGACCCTAACAGCCCCAAAACAATAATTCTCCGAAAATACTAAAGCATAAAAAAACACTCCATATGCATTTGAACATTTAGCCCATTTTCTGCTATTGCTAGTTGGTAGTGACTTTAAGAGGAAAAAAAAAGGGAATCAAAAAAGAATCAACCTTTCATTAAACAAATATTATATTTGGCCATTAAAGAGTAAACAGTGATGTGTAGAGTGATGTAAATAATCCTTAGAAACAATTATTCTGTTTTGATGTTATCCTAGATCCCTGAACAGAGAGAATGAGTTTTGAGGCAGTCACTTGATAATGGGCAAGGCACTTAACACATTCAGACTTGTTTTCTCAGCTGTAATATCAGTGTGTGCATGCGCATGTGTGTGTGTGTGTGTGTGTGTGTGTACTTCTGGATCTGGTGGAGCAACATTACTAAATAATATTATGATCTCTTTCTAGTTCTAACATTTCATGCCTGTGGGGCTGATTATTATACCCATTTTCAGCTCTATATTTATCAAATTTGATCCATTTTAGACTCTGCTCTATGCTAATTTGGCAATTGTACTCACTTCCATGATCCCAATCTTTCTACCAAATCCTGAATTCTTGATTCATATTTCTAACTGCCCCTGAGCATTCCAATCAGGATGCTCATCCAGCCATTCTTTCATTTATTCAACACATTACTTATTTTTATTTTTTGTGTACCTTTATTTTCTCTTGTATTTATTATACGCCACATCATAGGGATTAAATGGGAAGGAAAATTTGAAAAGGTATCTACTTTACAGGCTTTCAATTACAGAATGAGTAAATCACAGGGTAAAAGTTACAGCATAGGGAATATAGCTATTGGTGTCATAATAGTGTTGTGTGGTGACAGATGGTAGCTACACTGAGGGTGAGCAGGGCAGAGCGTATAGACTTGTTGAATCACTATGTTGTATGTACTTCTGAAACTAATGTAACATTGTGCGCCAACTGTACTTTAAAAAAATTTAAATAGTTGTATTGAGAGATGGAAAAAAAAAAAAAAAAAAAGGTGCCTACTGGGGCGCCTGGGTGGCTCACAGTTGAGTTTCCACCTTTGGCTCAGGTTGTGATTCCAGGGTCCCAGGATCAAGTCCCACATTGGGCTCCCTGCAGGGAGCCTGCTTTTCCCTCTACCTATGTCTCTGCCTCTCTATCTGTATGTGTGTGTGTGTGTTTCTCATAAATAAATAAATAAACAAACAAACTTAAAAAGAAAGGTGTCTACTTTAATAAAATCTACAATATTTTAAGCTTCATTAAGTTCCAAAACAAACTTCCCTCTGAAATCTGTGTTTCATCCTATATTCCCATCATTTAATAAACAACACCAAACCACATCTCAATCTATGACACTCCCTGAGACAAGGGACCATGAAGGCTTTGACTGCTCCCTTTACATTCAGACCCCAAGTCTTAGGGTTTCTTAGAAATAATTCTCCTACATCACTGCCATTGCCTTAGGTTGCTCAAAGTCTTCTACTAAAAAAACCTACATTAAGCATCCGATTTGTTACTATTCTGCCTAAAGATGCACAAAATTATTATGAAGTTTCACTTCCACACATGCATCATTTTACATTTAAGACACATTGAACCCTCTATTCTTACTCTAACCTGACAGAATGAATCATACTCTTAGCATTTTAGAGGCTTAGTTTTTCAACATGAAAGGTTCTAGGATTAGCCACAGACACTCATAACTACATACCTACTCAACATAAGCCATTTTAATAAAAATTAGACTTATGTTTACAACTTGACATGCAAGCTATAAGGCACAAAGAACAGAGATCATGCAAATAATATCTGAGTAAAATTCAGTAAGGTGTACATAAAAGGTAAAATTTGCTAAAGTGAGCTGCTTTACAACTATTATTCCTATCTATGTCTGTTGCTCACGATATTGTATCTCAACTGCTACTGTCAAGGAGCATTTTCAAATATAAAAGAAAGAAATATTAAGGTATGTATCCATGTAAATACATGAAAATTGGCCATTGCATATTTTAAGTAGCTGATGGTAAATGATTACCTTGATGGGAGTCAAATGTGAAAAGGAAAGCTAAACTAGTTTGGCCTGATCAGTTCTCTAAATGTCACTTTATTTGAAAAGATCATAGAAGCAGAGCTCTTTTTTGTTTTTTTATCTCTCCACATCTCTTAATGTTTTTTTGAAGTTTGAAGCTCCTCTTTAAAATATCTGAAGTTTGAAAACACTTGAGGATTGAATTTTTTCTTTGAAAAATTCAGTATACAAAAGAGTGACATTTTTTGGCCTCGAGAGGAATTGAACCCAGTAATTTTTTTCCAAGTCTCTGAAGCTTTTCCCCAGCCTTCCTCCTCCACTTCTTATGTTGCACAATGGTGGTTCAGGTTCCTCAAAGAGCTAAGTAAGGGAACAGTTGATGGAGAAGGGACAGAAAGTAAGGAAGGAGGCAAAGCTTAGTAGCTGATTCCAAAGACTGATCCCTCTAAGGTGGAAGATGAGCATTGTTTTTTGCCACTCATCAGGGAGACCACTATATGACAGAACTGGATGGGTAAAAAAAAAATAGTGCTTTGTTTTTTTCAGGGTGTAAGGAATGAGATAGACTGATCGTTGTATCTCACAATCTCTTTTTACCTGTGATGTAATCAGTAAAAATTTCATGAACCTTAGATTTTTCATAAAATTTGTCTGTAGGTTTTACCATTTTGAATTTATTAAAGTCAACTGTGCAGAAAGCACCTCACACTTTTATCCAAATATCCCTGTGTCAACCAAGAGTATTTGCCTGAATATTTTGTAAGGACTGCCAATGTGCCAAGCATTGTTCTAAACACAGTAAATGGATTAACTGATTTAATCTTTGAAGCAACCTTACCAGTAGACGTATTTGTCTAATTTTTTAATCAAAAGTGTATGCACAGACAAACTGAGGCACACGGAGATGAAGCAATTTGCCAAAGGTCATTGAGCAAGGAAATATTGCGGATAGGATTGGAGCCAGCAACGTGGCTCCAGAGCAGATGCTTAAAAGCTATTGAATGACTCGTTGGCTTCTAGAATTTACCTTATGGATCTGGATTTGAAGTAGAAAATCAATAATACTGAAAAACTTCCACCTTACAGGGCCATTTCATAAATAATCATGGTAAGTTGCTAGGATGGAGGAGAAGAAATGACTTGGCAGGAGATTTCAGAGAAACCACTGAAATCTAACTCATATGGGAACTGAAGAGATCCAAGGACAGGATGAATTTTGTAAGTATTAGCACTTTTTCTGGCAGTTCTCCTATTCTCTGTGCTCCTTTGTCTGAACAAAAGTAGCTACAGGTTCTTATCTTCTCTGATCTGATCAGATTTTCCCCCTTCTGGCCTCTTTCTGGTTTAATGGTTTTGCAGATGGGTTTGCAGGAGTAAGGTTGGTAGGCTCAAATCCAAGCTCAAATTGATTTCTTTCTTTGTGAAAAATTAACACTACTGGTTCTAAAACAGAATTGTTGGAGAGATCCGTGCAACATTCCATGTAATGTTTAGCATAGAGCTTTGCACAGAGTAAATAGTGTTTGCTATTAGTATTGATCTTAATAGTCTTATTATTTCTTTCACATCATTTTACCTTGTCCCCTATTCTCCCTCTTTCTTAGCTGCTGTGTCACCTTCCTAACATTTAAGCTAATTTTTAATTGATGATTATCAGTAGCCACACTCCTTGCTCACCATCATTAAGGAATCTCTCTTGTTTATATAAAAGTCATCCACTATGTCAGCTGAGAATCTTTTGGGAAATAGCAGAATGTTCCTTTGGACAGTGAGGCTAGGTCAGCCTTCATACTGGGTACTTCATGGGTCAGTGCCCTTGGACAAACAAAAGGAGATATTTTATTTTGAAACAGAAGGTTCAGGATTAAACAAAGGCGAAGAGGACGATAACAATTCAGGAGTGCCTACTCTGTGTTTGGGGGTCGATAAAACATGCTCACCAACAGTCTCATTTCACATTCCCAGTGATGAGTAAAGTCACTACCCCCTCATGTTACAAATGAGGAAAATGAAATTGGAAATGATAAGTCACCTCCCCAAGCAACATACTTCTCTACTTGAGTCAAAGTTTATGATCTTTCTATAGCTCGAAGCAATATATCTGAGCAAACATCATTAAGACAATCCAAAATAGTCTGGTGACTCAGGATAAACAATTCTGAAAGAAAAGGCACAGAAACCATCATTCAAATAACAATAAGGCCTTTGCAAACAGTAAAACTGGTATTTTGAAATGTAAGAAGAATTGTAAGAAGACGACTTTGTAATCCTCAATACAAAATGTTTGTATTCTAAAATTATTTAGTATGTTCTTCAGAACTGAAATCATAGAATTATTACAACGCTTTCATCTATTTGTGGAAAAATGATCGTCTGGATAACCAGGATCCAGAGCTTCCCTCAATACTGCAAACACCACCAGCATTCTCCCCTTTACATTCATATTCTGTGTTTTCTTTCCCCTTTCAAGGTTGTTCTTGCCATTAATTTTTAAATTCCTTTTCTTATCCCTTCTCCCACCCATCCTTTGCAACATGAGCCCAGCAAAACTTAAGATGAATACTTAGAAATAAATACAATATTCAGCCATGCTTGTCTATATTTCCCTAAGAAAGAAACCATGTTAGAGATTTCCCAATATAGTAAGAGTTGTCCCCTCCAGATTCAGGAGTAACATTTGTTAATCCAGTGGAAGAATATAGAGAGCATCACTCTCTTGCACTTGGTCTAGTTAGTCTTGGGACCCAGCATTATTTTGCTCTTCCGCCTCATCTTTTTTTTTGGTTTTGTTTTTTAAAAATTTTATTTATTTATTTATTTGACAGAGAGAGAGAGAGAGAGAGCACAGGAGGAGGAGTGGCAGGCAAAGGGAGAAGGAGGAGCTGGCTCCCTGCATAGCAGGGTGACCAATGTGGGGTTCGATCCCAGGACCCTGGGATCATGACCTGGGCCAAAGACAGACACTCAACTGACTGAGCCACCCAGGCGCCCCTCTTCCTCCTCATCTTTCATAATTTGTATTGCTTATTCACTTCATATATCTTCCTATCAGATGATGCTGACATACATTTAAGGCTCCTCACTTCTTACGAAGATGTATGTCTGTTAAGAGCATGGGTTTTTTTTTTCAGGCACTGTCATGTATATAAAATTTGTTTTCTATCTTGTATTGTCTGACCATGCTTAGCTCAACTGTATTAATCTTTTGCCTTCAACTGGACAGTTAGTGCCTTCATTCATATTACAAATATTTATTGACTGCCTCATGTACAAGGCACTGTAAAGATGGACCAGGCTATGGATTTCCCATTAGAATCTGGCACAAAGCTGGACACATAGTGGTTGAGATATAGGTAGTTACTTAGTTCAGCAGAGTTAACAATGAAAATATGAAACCCAAGCCAACAATAGCCTGTCTTCATAGCCACAGAGAATGATTTAGTTAAAATCATCCGTTTTGTCTATATCCCGGATATGGATAGAAACTGGATTGTATCAGGTTTTTAAAGCATGTATTATAAGACAGGATGAATTTCTCTATACTTCCATCACAATTACCATAGGTACAGTTCTGGAAATCAAATTAATAACTATAAACTGTAGTTCATAAATATATGTCAATCAACATGCATTCATTTATTCATTCAACAAGGATTTATGGCACTTGTTATGACTCCTGAGCATGGGCTGTGGCACATATCAAAGAGCAGGACAGAAAGCTATCTTACATTTTTTGGGGAAGATGGATACTCAAACAGAAAATTTCAATGAACTGTCACAATGATCAGTGCAGATACGTACACCAGACCATGAGGGAGGAGGACAAAACATAACATTTTCTTCTATATTGTGGAATGGAAATCAGAGATACAACAGATTAGCTAGTGCTGAACTGATATTCAAAGTGATGACCAGAAGTCTAGAGGAGAGGCAAGGTATGAAGTGGGCTGCGGGGGGGAGGGGGGAGCCAGAGAGACCCTCAGAAGCAAGAGATACTGAAGGTAAAGGCAACAGCCATTGTTTTCCAAGGTTGGAGTGTCCTGTAAGTGGAGAATGCAGTGAGTACAGAAGTGGGGCAAGCACAGGACCTGTAAAATGGGCAGCCTTGTGTGTCCTGGGGAACATAATCTATGAATGGTGGTAAGACATTGGGGAAATTAAAGTGGAGACATGACATGATCTACTTTGAAAAAGCAGAGGAGGAATATAAAGGCACCAATACTGAAGGCTGGGAAAGCCTGTGAAGATTAGAATAGTAGTGGGGCTCCTGGGTGGCTCAGTTGGTTAAGTGTCTGCCTTTGGCTCAGGTCATGATCCTGGGGTCCTGGGATCAAGTTCCATGTCAGGCTCCTGGGTGAGTGGGGAGTCTACTTCTCCCTCTCCCCCTCCCCCTGCTAATGTTCTCTTTCTCAAGTAAATAATATCTTTTTTTAAAAAATAGAATAGTACTAATAAATGTGGGACAAATGTGCTGGGGCAAAATCACAGCATCATTGTCTTCTGAGAGTTTATATTCCTTCCTGTCATCCTCCTTCCAAAATGTGAAAAGGAAAACAAATAATTTATGCTTAGGTAGATTAAAAAAACCCATAACCTAAAAACTTTTTAAAATTATGTAATTATCTCCAGCTGGTGATTACCAGGCATTTTTAAGAAAAACAAAACTTTGGAGCTTTCTGCTTTTCTTTTACACTTACAAAATAAATAAATAAATAAATAAATAAACCAAACCAAAACACTGAGATTTGACATTTTTTTGAGATGTTATCCTTATTTTGTGTGTAGGTGTATGTTTTAATTTAGACATAAATTTTCTGGGAAAGAATCAGCCATGTGGAAGTAAAGTTTGTTTTTTGTTTGTTTGTTTGTTTTTGGATTATCTTTATAAGCCATACTGATGAACTTGAGAAGCTTGTGACCAGGAAATTGTATTTAGCTGGCTACATTTGGTTCAGTCCGTAAATGGTGTATCAGTCAGTTTTTAGTTAAGAAAAAACAAAACAAAAACAAAAACAGAGAACACTAAATACATCAAATAGAATGTTATCTGATGTGGAGGTTAGTTGTTTACAAATCACAGCAAAGCCTGCATGGTCAGAGGTCAGACAAACCAATTTCCTGCTTCCAGGAAATCTGGCCATTGCAGGAGTTTCAAGAAACCACTACAGATGAGCTCATTGCCTGTAGCACTCACACGGGTGATTTGCAGAATGCCTGACATGTCACCTATCTGCTCTCAACCAAAGTGCAGTGAGCACCCATGACTGTCAAAGGAATAGTGATAATCTACTTTTCTTGCACCTTCTAAGCTTCGCCTACCACTCAGTGATGAAACTTAAGCTAGAGATGGCAAGAGAGTCCATCAAATATAATTTCCAGGCTTCTAGCCCTTACCACACAAAGGACATTGTGTAGAAAAAAACAAGAACGGTATTCAGATGGCAGTGGACATGCTGGATCACAGGCGTGTGGTCATTCGCCTTGACTTCACATATGTGTGCAAAGCGAAGCTCAAGGCTCAGATAGAAAGTGAATAGATTCTACTGAAGTTTGAACACTTAATAAGTACAAAGATATAACAATCAATACTAATTGTAGTAAAATGTAGTCACTCATTAACACTAATTTAAGAATTATTTCTAAATATTGTTCCAGCTTGAATATCTATAAATTTCATTTTCTTTTAACTTGTGAATACTTAAAAATGCAAGCTGAATTTCATCTGAAGAAAATTTCCATTAATTTGTCAGTTAAATTGAGCATTGAACAAAATGCCAATTATTTTAGAAATACATAAATATACTTTATAATGAAGCTATCATATAACATAGACTCTGTTTTTCAAGGCTGATTTTGAGGTATTTTGTTTTGAAATTAGTTACTAGACATCTTCCATTTAGACCCGTTTTCTCCTTCCTATTTTTTAAACCTGCAGTATTAAATTGAACAGTAGACTTTATTATAGATGAAATAGTTTCTCTAAAATTATTTTTCCTATACAGATAATTAGAAAATACTAAGTTTATTTTCTGTTTAAACTTAATTTGAAATAAATTATACATAAATGGAATATTAGTATTTTTCTAGATATTAGCTAATTATTTCCTTTTATATTAAAAATAGAAGATGTTTTTATTTAGATTATAAAACCACTTATTAGCAATATAATATAAACTGTGGCAAATATTATAAAGGTAACTTTTATAAATATGATTCTAATTATGTCCCTCAGCATAGAACACAAAAATGAAATCCTTATTATAAAAAGGAAGCAATTATGTGAAAACTGTAATGTTCTTGTTACCATAATAATAATAACAATCAATCTTAATTGCCATAATGAAATTCAAGTAATGATCTCTAAAATTTGTATTCTGTATAAATCCCACAATTAAAGTCTTACATTTGGGGTGCCTGGATGGCTCAGTCAGTTAAGCATCCAACTCTTGGTTTCAGCTCAGGTCATGATCTCAGGGTCATGATATTGGGGTGGTGAGAACCAGCCCTGTGTGGGGCTCTGTGCTTAGCACGGCATCTGCTTGAGATTCTCTCTCCCTCTCCTTCTTCCCCTCCTCATCCCTCACATACACCTTCTCTCTTTCAAATAAATAAGTAAATAAAATCTTTTATAAATATATATAAAGTGCTTATCTTTTGGTATCATTTAAATAATAGTAATAAAATCTAAAAGGAATCAATTATATGTAAAATTCTAACCAAGTAATATAATTCAATAATTGTGTTACCTGCTTCATAGGACACTTACAATAATAAAATGAAGTAACTAAGTAACTGATGGATATTATTATTATTATTATTATTATTATTATTGCTACTGAAGAGGGAATTTTTTTTTAGATTTTCATTTATTTATTCATGAGAGACACAGAGAGAGGGAGAGGCAGAGAGACAAGCAGAGGGAGAAGCAGGCTCCCTAAGCCCGATGTAGGACTTAATCCTGGGATCCCGGAATCACACATGCTGAGCCAAAGGCTGATGCTCAACCGCTGAGCCACCCAGGTATCCCTGAAGAGGGATTATTGAATGCTTCCTGGAGTGTAGAGAAAATTACAAAACATGTGCCATTGATTAATAAGAAAATAATAGTAGAGTAAGAAAACAAAATATTCATATATTGTTTATAATGCTAAATCCTCTAAAAAACAGGTGCATTACCATTTCTGATTTCATTTTATGACACAGGGTTTATTGTACCTTATAATAAGAATCTTACTTACTGTGTTCATTGGATTACAGCAACGAATCGAGAACTCTACTAAAAATTGGAAATACTTGGAGGTATCTTTCAGTGAAAGTCAAAAGATAATTAATATTAACCTGTTCTATTGGAGGTTACAGCCAAATGCTGGGGACAGGTATCAGTGAAATATTCAGTCAAACAGCTCTGTCAGTGTTAATTATGAAAATGGCAATGGTGGAGATGTATGATGCTCTTTAAGAATAAGTAACCGTGATATGACTCAAGCTTGATGTCCAGAATGACATTTAAAATAAAATCTGAAATATTTATAATTAGGAGTTATGCAGGCCAATAAAAAGAAGATGGAAGGAAAGAAAAGAGGGTCTTGTTGGCAGTGATGAAGAAGCTAGGGGTGAAGAAAAATTGTGGCACATTGGTGTAATGGAGAAATCATAATTACAATTAACAATAATAATAAAAAAATGTTACCTGCTATTTGTAAACCCACATCAGTGAGGTGACTGTCTGTGAGAGACTATCAATTAGTGACTGTGAAACAAAACAAACCTATACAACATTAACGTTTGAAAACAAAACAAACCTATACAACATTAAGGTTTGAATTATGTTCATGGATCACACACTCTGATGACAACAAAACTCATGAATCTAGTCCTGGGTTTATAATTTGTTTCAATTTACAAAATTTGTATACAGGTACTTGACATTGTGTTGAGTGTTTCTCCAAGTGGAATCTCAGGACCATATGAAAAACAGTC
The DNA here is from genome assembly GCF_048164855.1 of Canis lupus baileyi. Classification (NCBI taxonomy): domain Eukaryota; kingdom Metazoa; phylum Chordata; class Mammalia; order Carnivora; family Canidae; genus Canis; species Canis lupus. The sequence goes on from NC_132841.1 coordinate 66,036,887, forward strand.
AATAGATAAGCTTACTAAAATGCATTTTCCCAAACTTCTGGATGTCTTATTCATACACACTAGATGAGAATCTCTGAAGTGAAACCCATGCCTTTGTGCTTTACTAAATTTCCCTGATTGCATTTATGGACTCTAAATTTTGACAATCACAAATGTAGACACAGAGGTACACCTTTACTGTTCCCACGTTCCTGCCAAGATCAGTAAAGAAATAATTTCTCCTTTCTTTGCCACTTGAAGAAAGCTACACTAAGCACTCTAGAATTCTCTGTGAACTTTACTTTCTTCCTTCTATTGGAGGAAGTATACCTTTGCTGATTGGTAAAATTAATGAAAGCCTGACATTCAGAGTCCATTGACAAAAGGCCGAATCACTGCATTAAAATGAAATAGACATACAAAGGGCTTTCTCATTTTCCTTTCTCTTGGACTATCACTATCTTAAGTGAAGAATTTTTCTACCCCTCTTCAGCTATCACATGATAAACTCACTGAGATGGACCTCTTATGCTATGAAAAGTTTGCAATCTGGGGTGTAAGGGTATTTAAATTCACTTTAGAGGCAGAGATAGGAGGCAATACCATGTCAAAACAGTTTCATCAGACATTTTTGTATTACAAGTACTAAAGCTGTTACTTTTATTTGCCACCTTGCAACTTGGTCAGAGGCCAGGTTGTGTCACATGAGGAATTGGTATCCTGAAACTTCCAACACATTAAAAGTCAGGTAAATATCTCTACAATTTCTAGGAATTTTACCTTCAAAAATGAAGAATATATGATGCTTTTTAAACTCTATGACTAAACTTAGTCAAGCTTATTTATCAGGTCAATTCTTTGTATTAAGATCTCTAATATCAACTCTTGGCACAATTAAAGTATCAAGGATCCCTCGCACACATGTATTATGTTATGCCACATCTTTAACAATATTGAAAAGGGAAGGAAGGAAATCATTAGTGAAATAATTCAAAATGATATCCCATAAGTGAAAGCCTAAGCTTTAGACTTCCAGACTAAAGGGCCCAGAGAGTGGCTATGTAAAAGCGGCTAGGCATGAGGTCCATGATTTTAAAACTTTAGATCACTAGAGGTAATAAGAGGACTCTGCAAGCTTCCAGAGAGCTAGGGAAAAACAACTCACATACAAAGGATGAAGAATCAGAATGCTTTTTGACTTTTCAACAACTCCAGGAACTAGAAGGTAATGGATTTATGCCTTTAAAATCTGCAAGATGATTTGCAACTTAAAGCATGAGGGTAAATCAAATAATGCACATAAATCTAATAATGCTGGTAAATCCAATAAATAATCCCATTTATTTATCTATTATAAATCATTTCTTGGTAAGCTACTGAAGAATGTTCTTTACCAAATCAATGGGGTAAATTGATAAAGAGCAAGACTCTGAGTACAGAAAGCAGAAGTATTAATGTGAATATAGAGAGAATAATGGTGAAGGGAAATCAGAGAAGTTGAACAGGGGACCAGATGTGCAGGGCGACTAGCTTAGGTCAAAGATCTCCAAGATGGATGTCTCCAAGAAAAGGAAAACTGAACTAGTAAGTCATCTCATATAATTGGCTTTGTGGAAAATAGTACTGAAAAGTCTTGCTTGATATAGGAAGAATTAGGAACAGGTACCAGGAAATTAAGCAAAGAGGAGAACAAATCAATTTTAAAACCTAAAAAAAGAAAAAAAAAAAGCGTAATCACAGTACATTACACATAACTACGTAATTGCAATACATTATAACCCTCATCTGTGAATAACATTTTCATGAGTGTAAATTATAACACCAAATATTAATATATAAAGATTTTCAGGTATGGGAGAAGAGAACCAGATAGGTTGGTAAGTGAGTGAGCTAAATCACCGTACTATAATGGGAAAACAGTAATATCTAAAACTGATAAAGCAAAGATAAACATATTAAAGTATTTAAAAATACAGTGATGTATAAGTGCTAGAATATAGAGTTCAAGTCTGAAGATGGTTGATCCTGGGATGAATGAAGGATGTAAGTAGGGAAAGTTCCTGCAGGTAACTATATAGGTGTTTTGGTACCATTTGCATTATTAAACTATGTTCATGTGTTCTTTTGGAAAAAAATTTCATAAAAATAATTTTAAGAATTTAACTAATATGCTATAATATAAATATAAAATGCTTGATGTTGATCATCATCTCATAATAAATGAAGGAGAAAGAAAAATATTTCTCCCCCATCAGATTAACAAAGTTTAAAAAGAAGAGTGAATGAGAGTGTCAAGATTTGATGACGATATGCGGAAAGGTTGGTGAGGATGTGAAATGATCAGGAAGGCAATTTAACAAAGTAACTAGGAATCCATGAAATGTACTTTTCTGAATTATAGAAACTTTGCTTTTCTCTTTTGATCTACAAGAATAAATGGACAGCTATGCAAAAGTCAAAGATAGCCATTGTTTCATTGATTATGATTGTAGCGATAGCCTAAGAATCCACTACAGAAGATTGGCCAAATCAAATATTTGTTAAACTAATATCTTCTTCTTGAGGCTTTCTCATAGAAGACCAATTAAAATGGAAATTCTCATTCTTCTTAGCTAGCCTTTTAAAAATTTCCACATAGCACTTATCTGCATCTGACATACATGGTTTATCTGACATGGTTTACTAACTGGTTTATTTATCCTCTTCCCACTAAACTGTAAGCTCTATGTGGATAGGAACTTTTACAAATTCATAATTGTATCAATAATACTTAATGGTATTGTATCAATACCATTTAATGTTTAATTAATATTTTATTAAAATAATAGAATAATATGTAGATGTTATTTTATGATGTAGAATTAACTTTATTGGTCTGGAGATGTATTTATTTTATATATTGAGAAAAGAGAAGTATAGATAATGAAATAGGGTATAATTTGACTTCAGTAAGTTTTAAAATATTTGTGTCCAAAGGAAGAGAATCAAATACATTATGTCATTTTGTGAATTTCTATTTTGCCTATCTTTATTTCCTGAACTTTTTTCTAAGGAACATGTATTATATATGCAATGAAAAATAAAAATCAATTCATGTTTAATTCATAAGATAACCATTATGAGTCTAGGTATTTTAGGAATGACAATGATGTACTTTATTCTTTTTCCATAATGCCTCTATAAAGCAGATTCCAAGTTGATATAGTGTGTTTAACACCTTGATCATTCAAGCACCTCACCCTCCCAGAGACGGGAAATAATTACTCTGGTAGGCAATATTAGTGGGTAACTCCAGCTTCACAATTTACAAACTGACTACCAATTACTAGGGTGAGGTTTACAAAACATAAATGAAAGTCAATAGTCATATTCTGGGCAACAGAAGAATAAGAGCAATTTTCTGACTAAAAACTCCTCTACCATCTAATAACTGGCTTCTGCTGCACCATATTTAGCTACCTTTCAATGGGACCACCTGGTCCCTAAATTCAAGCATCCAAGACACTCAAAACTCCTCTGAGAAAGACAGTCCAGAGTGCGATTTAAGAGTTAGGACCTGGGATACCTGGATGGCTCAGCAGTTAAAGTGCCTGCCTTCAGCCCAGGGCATGATCCTGGAGTCCTGGGATCGAGTCCCACGTTGGGCTCCCTATAGGGAGCCTGCTTCTCCCTCTCCCTGTGTCTCTGCCTCTCTCTCTCTCTCTATTCTCTCACGAGTAAATAAATAAAATCTTAAAAAAAAATAAGAGTTAGGACCTACCTTCCTGGTTTCGAATTCCAGCTCTGCTGCTTACTAGCCATATGTTGAGTTGGATCAATTTGTATAAATTCACTGAATCTTAGTTTTCTCTGCTATAAGGTCAATTGGAGTACTACTTCTTAAGAGTTCTTATAAGTTATTACATGACTTACAACATACGAATTATTACCAATAGTGCTTAGCAAATCTCTCTATGTATTGACGAATTATACTAAGTATATCTACTCATATATATGAATATAGGTTCATATTAGCATTTACTGGTATATATTATTCATGTGTATTGTATATATCTAATTTTAAAATAAATAGCTTTTACTATCTCTTTTTTTTTAAAGATTTTATTTATTTATTCATGGAAGACAGAGAGAGAGAGAGGCAGAGACACAGGCAGAGGGAGAAGCAGGCTCCATGCAGGGAACCTGACATGGGACTCGATCTTGGATCTCCAGGATCACATCCTGGGCTGAAGGCAGTGCTTAAACCGCTGAGCCACCCAGGATGCCCAGCATTTACTATTTCTAACCACAATGGATACCAAGTGTTAACCAGAGGGTTCCCATCTTGATTTGAGCAGTGATCTAGGATAAACACTAAAGTCTCATGAGGACATGAGTACAAATATTAATGACAGAACCAATTTTTTTTTAAACAAGAAGGATTATTCACAGAAGAAAATAAGAGCACCAAGAAGGCAGAGGGAGAAAGAGTCCAACAGGACGGAGGGAAGATGTGTTGGATTGTGTTAGGAAGTTGAAAATGGCAAAAAGAGTTCAATGGAAGGATGTTGACAGCATCCAAGATTGTAAATAAAAATTTTAAAGATATTTTGAGTTCTATTTTATTGAAAAACAAACATAATTGGAGACTTTTTTTTTCTGGGACTATCTTCTGAATTGCCACCACACACAGGCTGAGTTATGTGGGTTACACAGACCTTCCGGCAGAGATTAAGTTTCTGGTAATGAAGTACCAAGCTGAGAACTTCCTCCTTCTGAGACACATATCCTGCTTCTAACCTAACAAATCAATAGAAACAACCAGGCAGTAGGGACAGTATGTTTCTTCACAGTATGAGGTTCCGTATGTTTGTTTTTGAGTCTGCTTTCAGTCTTCCATGTTCTCTGTGTTTTTGGATAGGTTTATTTTTTTCCCATCCCCATGGCCTCAGTCTCAAATAGCCATTGAAAGAAGGATTGGGAATGTCAACCAAAACAGTTGTGCTCACTATGCATTCTACATAGCAGACTGACACTAAATTACCATTTTGTTATATGGATCTGGGTAAACATTATGCCTGCAGCTTTCTAATGTGTTGATTGTTGATACTGGTTTTTGCTATGAAAGAATAACTTAAGTTTTTTTTTTCTTCTGATTTCTCACCATAAAGTAATTTTCTTTTGTTTGAACAGCAAACATTATGGCTTCTGTTCTGTTTTCTCTGACATTACCTATAATATTTTTTAATGTCTTCATTCTAAATTACATATTTTGGGAAGGACTGAGGTCCAGCTATGATCCATATTCTAGTAACTATTCTGAAACCAAAGATAAGAATTCTTTGAGTAAACCTACAATTGGAGAATTCTAAATGTTGCTGGAGTCTCCTGAAAGAAGTGTGGGAATTGGAATCAAAATACTGAAGTTTATGGGAAAGTTGTTTAGACTCTCTAAACCAATTGGTTTAAAGTTACAATTGGATTTTTTTTTAAGATTTTATTTATTTATTCATTAGAGAGAGAGAGAGGCAGAGACACAGGCAGAGGGAGAAGCAGATGTGGAACTTGATCCCAGGACTCCAGGATCACACCCCAGACTGAAGAGAGGCACTAAACTGCTGAGCCACCCAGGGATCCCCTACAATTGGTTTAAAGAGAAAGGAAGAGTAAATTTTCAGGGAGGTTGTGAGGGGGATTAAGTGAAAAATGTATTCTATGGTGTCGGACTCAGTTGTTACTCTACCTACATCTGTTTGGCACTCAAAATGGCTGAGTAGACTATAAAAACTTTCAGCTACAAGCACCTACAACTTTGCCTGGAAGATTCCTATGACCACCAGAATCTTAGGAGAGGCTCTCAGTAATAAGGTAGAAAGGGTAATGCTACTTAGTGCTTACACAATGGATCTATGAATGGAAAAGCCATAGTAGAAGGGATTAAGACTATGCATGGGCCAACTGTGTGGGCTACCTCGCAACAAGGCTGATTTAGCTACTACTACTATTAAATGTGTGACCTGTCAGTGGCAGCAGAGATTGACACAAAGTCTTGGTAAGGTGCCAACACTTGAGGAGAACAACCAGCCTCTGGCTGGCAAGTTGCTTTTATTGAAGTTCTCCACCTAACTGGAGAAAATTCTCCACCTAACTACCACCCCTATTCACAGTCTTTCAGTCAGCATTATCATATAAGTGCTCATAGAGTGTTAAATTTATCATTATGAGATCTCATGTAACATTGCCTTGACTTAGGGGCTGCCATTATAGTAAATGATGTGCAACAGGGTGCAACCAAAAAAACTATTGGTTTTCTGAATATACTGCATCATCCAGAAGGAACTGACATGATAAGAAGTGGAATGGCTTCTTAAAGGTGTAACTATAAGTAACAGATTGGGAAAAATGACACCTTAGCTAGGACACTGTTTTTCAAGATATGATGTATATTTTGAACTAGTAACATTTATGCAGTGCCATGATCCTAATAGCTAGAATAGTTGGATACAATGACCAAGGACTAGAAATACAAGTGGCATCTGAATTAATGTGGGTTTCTCTAGATATTAAAACTGAGGCAAAGATCCCAAAGTAATTTATTGCAGAGGGAAAGGGCTCACTAGTAAGCATGTAAAAAAAAATAATATAGAAAAGGAAGGAAGCCAAAAAATAATGCTTGTCTATTATAAGGTTTTTACATGAACCATAGGATTACATCTTGTAGAGTAACTATGAGCCCCTTAAACCTGCAGTTCGGAGTTATACCATCAGGAAGCAGGAGATCTTGAATTTCCATAGATAATTCCAGTAAGTAACTTACTGACAACTGCTCTTGGGGGCTTTAGTTAATACTCTGGTACTCAGGGAAAGACACAAAGATGCTGGCAACTGGAAGTCAGGCTAAGCACTAGGGTATTCAGGATGACTATAGGTCAAATATAAATTGTGTCATCAGACCCTCACTGCCAGTTGTCCACTTAGGGAACTTATGGTGCCTATTTATTCAACTTTAGGATCTTCCAGATTGCAGATTCTTATTTCTAGTAAGGGAAACTTCTACCAGATGTTACAGTAAGATTTCCACCTAACCTAATGTGATGGCCATCTGGTCACTCATGGTTCTTTTTACCAGAGATCTTGAGTTAAAAAGGTAATTATTATACTGGCAGTGGTAATTGATCCTGCTTTTCAGAAGTGGAATAGCCTGTATATAATGATGATAGGGAAGAGTATGTCTAGAACTCAGGGAAGTCAGTCAGTAGGGCATCTCTGGGTGCTTCAGACCTGGTAATAACCATGAATGGACAATGTTAGAGCAATTACCACTTGACAAGGACATGGTAACCAGGCGCTCAGACCCTTCAGTGCATCCCCATGATGAAGAATCCTAGACTGGCAAAAGTGATGCATGTGGCTGACTGGGATCTAGAATTACTGGCAGAGGAAGCAAGGAATATGATTATGTCCTTGGCCCCAGCAGAAGGAGTAAGGAGTGCCCTTAGTTTTGTTGTTGTTGTTGTTTTATAGGTAGATGATAGAGAAAAATACAAGAAACTATGGTGAAAGTACTAAACCATGTGGTATAGATATATATTGATATAGGCTATAAAAGGAAAATATTAATGTTGGAATAATCAAAGTTTTATATTACTAATATAGGAAATATTATCCAGATAAAGTTTTAAATAGCACCATTAACAAATTAGCTGTTACACTACTTGGGTAGTATCAAACCTTTACATATGTATATTTAACAAATATGCATGATCTGCTATCTGAAGAGGCTGAAGAGATTACCCCTGGTATGAGTAAGTAAAGAAATTGTTTAAAGAAAAAAAAACATAAAAATCACATTTTTCTCCTACTTCACCATTGTTTTACTGTTAATAATCTTCATGTGTTACAAAATATCTTAACCTCAAATTTTCATCTCTGAAATTATTATAGAATTCTTAGCAACCAGGCATTATTTGTGTTGATCTTTTCATAATGAATCAGTGTTTAAGACATATTCTTTTATGAAATGGGTCACTTTAAAAGATTTGCAGCTTTAAAACTCCCTTCTTATGAATTCTTCATACCTGATTTACTTGCTAATTTCCTCCCTCCATAGGGGAACCAATATTCATTTATATAGAACTTGACATAGCCATCTGGCAAAATTATTAAATCAAGAATCACCCCTGGAAATACTTTTGACAAGAATTATATCCTAGAATGTTGTTGTAATGTTATTCAATTGCTCCCCATCCATTTGGTAGATGGCATTGTGGTACTAAATTCCAAAACATTGGTGATACACTCTCAAATTCTGTCTAATATAAAAGATAGCTTTAAAAAATTTACATTAAGGTTTAATGTCCAATTTATAATTTCATATATTCAATGATGATAAAGTAAAGGGCAACTAAATGAGATTCATAAAGCTCAATTTGGTTACCATGTCTTGGGTTTGTGATATATATTTCCTTAGGTATATTTTAAAGCTGCCTCATAATTTTTGAAAACAGGTGTGACATAAATTATATATATATTAATATTTAATATGTGCAAGATTTTATAATAGAGTGATTTCAATATAGCAGATGTCAGCCAGCTAGCATATGTTGAGGATTTACTGGGTATAGAGTCCCTTATTATGGGATGTGAATAGATGGAAGAGAAGCGATTAATTCCTTCAAATCACCAGACATGCAAAGATAAAATCTATTATCTTTGCCTTCAAGGATCATACAATCCAGTAAGAATGGAAGATAACAACAATATGCATAAGAAAAGCATTAAAAAGAAATATGTACAAAACACTATGTATATAACCCAGTGCAGTTATGGCTACATCTGAGCAGGCCAGAAAAGATATTTGAAGAAGAGATGAAGCTGGTAGTGGGTCTTCTAGGACTACAAATTGGCCAGGAAAAGATATAGAAGAATGATACTCAATGTCAAAGACTTGCAGGGCAAAAACTTGAATTTACAAGAAAGAAGGCATATTTCCATCATGAGACATCTTCTGATGGGACTGGAACATGGGTACCTGTTAGGTGGTTACTGGAACTGAGTTTGAGCAGGCAGGCAGTAATGTGATTTCTCTGGAAGATTCCTTCATTATCTTTAAGAAAAATTATGTGATATTTTGATTCTTTCATCTAAAATTACCATTTTGTTTTAATATAAAACTGACTTTCCATGCAAATAATAGATCCAAATGAGAGATCCCAGAACACTTACCAAATTCCTTTTATGTTTCAAGTATATCCATCATAGTTCCATATGCTTCTGAGAATCTGAGAAGCAGAAAAATATGATAAGCAGTTCAAAATAAATGAGAACACCTAAGGGTTATTTGAGTTAGACCAATGAAATATGCTGTAACTATTGATTAGTATGAGAAAGTTTACTGCTGAGTCTTTCTGGCTATATCTATAGACTTTGGAGAGTATCATGTAAACTGGGCTTCCACTCTTGATTCTTGAGCATTGCTTCAGTAACTCCAAATTAGTTCTGGCCGTGTACTCACATCATGGAGAGGTATTTGTATTCTAAGGGGAAAACATATATATATTGCCAAAAGAATAAAATTTCTGAAATGATGTTGAACACAATATAATGTAATTCATATTCTTTCCATTGTCCAAATACCAAAGTCTACCTCTAACAGAGAAAGGATAAAAGTACATTCTGTCCTCAGAATAAAGTCAGGAGCTGAACAATTTTTGTTGTTGTTGTTGACCAATGAATAATAGGTTTTTGAGAACATTTGTTTTACAAAAAAATAAAATAGAGAAGTTTAGACAAATCCATTTTCAATGAAAAACTAAAGTGTTAGTGAAATTGCATAAGGCTAGGAATTGAGGTATCCAGCTGCTTTCTTCAATAAGCTAGTATTCTACAATTGGATTTTGTGATTGAAATAATCACTGTTTCGTATTTTCTCAGCCATTTCAAAGTGGTGATGTTAAGGTACTTTATACCTCTTAAAATAGTAAAAAAAAGTATTCTCAAAGCTTACTTTCAAGTAAAGATGAACAATTCTAATGCAAATTTATAGAATTGATTATATATATAAGACATCTAGCTCATCAGGTAAAATTTTATATTTAAGGATTTCCCTCATTTTTCTTATGGGAAAAGATATATTGAATAAATTATTAATATTTTTAAAATGGTATTAAAGAACATTTTTGATATTTTGTATTGTAAGAATAAAGATGCATTGCTGTATTAAATTTCAGAAATATTGGTGTCTGAAAGACCATTAATAGAAGTATTAAAAACCTAAAAAGACCCAGGAGATACTCCCTGAGTGGCTCTGATTCTTCTGAGGTTACTTTCAAATCCAGAGGGTTGACTGAATCCATTATTAAAGTCTGTCCCAACCAACAGATGTCAGGACAACAATATTATGTCAGAAAAAATTTTATAACAGCATAAAATTTATTATTTTATTTTTTTCATCCCTGACAACAGTCTTTATTCAAAACAAAATAGAAAAACAATAAAAGAAAAAAAAACTGTTTTGGTCTTTGTCCTGCATTCCTAGTATACAGCATCTAAAATGCCTGGGATTTCTAGAGTGACAGAGGTGTCTTTTGTGACTTATAAAAAGTATAAACCATACCTGAGTTTATGTGAATGAGAGGACCCACAGTAAGGCCCCCAGATAGCCTCAGATTAGGGGCTGTTCACCAGAAAGACCAAAGGTGAATAGAGAGTTGTACTTTTAGCATAAAATTTAGAGTTCATGTCATAAAACATGAATTGTGAATCCAAGCTATGTAAGATTTTCAACTTATTCAATTAAACTTGCATCAGTATTATCAAACTGAACAGTCCAGATGCCTAATTCCGATGTCCATGGAGGAGAAATTAGGGATTTAATACACTCACTTACATTTTGTACTATGTACAAAAAAAATGCGGTGTTCTCATTGATCTTTGTGGTTCCAGCTGTGATGATCCATGTAGAAAAATATCATTCTGTATTTTATCATTCTGAAAAATATCATTGCTGTATTAAATTTCAGAAATATTGGTGTCTGAAAGACCATTAATAGAAGTATTAAAAACCTAAAAAGACCCAGGAGATACTCCCTGAGTGGCTCTGATTCTTCTGAGGTTACTTTCAAATCCAGAGGGTTGACTGAATCCATTATTAAAGTCTGTCCCAACCAACAGATGTCAGGACAACAATATTATGTCAGAAAAAATTTTATAACAGCATAAAACGCAGGGACTAGAATTTATACTCTTCAAGGAAAATAAGCTTGCTTTAATTTTCTTTACTGTGTACTAGAAAACTGGAGCTGAGTCGGAAAACTGAGTCCAATTCTCATTTTGTAGCTCAGCATGTTGTGTGACTCTTCCCATAGCCAGTCAGCAAACTTCCTGATGGGCTTGCTGATGGCCAGGCACTGTGCTACATGCAACACAAAGTCAAATTCGACAAGGAGCTTACTCTGTAATCAGAGCTTATTTCAGCTCTTCAACCCTGTTTCCTCATCTGTCATATGGGGTATTTTTTTTTTTTTACCCCTTCCATAGTAATAAGGTTGTTAGCAATCTTGACTATGTTAAAAGTGGTTAAATTAGATGTATCCACATATGTAAGCACACGTTTGTATACACATGAGCACACACAGATACACACACTCAACATAACTTCCTCCTCCATATCTTTTGAATTCTACAAAATGGTTTTATCTATATCCTTAACCAAGTAACATTTTCCATGTGTGGCTGAAAAGAAAAAAATTGATTTATTAAAAGTATCACAAAATTTAACTTCAAATGCAGATTAGGCAGATTTACAGGGATTGGGCACTCACCTTGACTATTTTTTGCTTAGAGGTGGGTAACTGAGTTTGATGTATGAAGTCAGGATCTTTTTTTTCTGAGGAGCATCAGCTACTGCATTGAAACCAGGCTTCTACCTCCTCTGATAAAAAAAGAAAGATGTTTAATTCATTGTGAACTCACGGTATCTGTGTTTGTCCAATACTGACCTAGTTGTCAGTTGGGACTTTAGAAGTGGATTTGTGGTTAAGAGTGTGTAGGTAACTAAAAAGAAACAGAGTAAATCATTATGACCCTTGTGAATAAAATAATTCATACCTATGGACACGAGGCAAAACTACCAGGGTATAGGCCATATTGACACATAGACCGCTGTTTGAGTCATCCTGTTGGCCAATAGTAATTAATCAGAGAGCCTTCCAAGTGTGACCTAAATAAGAGAAGAATGAAAGTATACTTATCAAGACAGTATGTTGAAACTTTCACTTCTTAGATACTTTCTATAGCCCAGGTCACCATCAATATCCAACAAAGCAGATCCATATGTATATGGTGGTTTCTTATTTCCTTTTTTCTCACAATAGTAATATAAAACTTTATCCAATGTACAGCAATGTTACTATAGTTAATAATACTGTATTGTATACTTGAAATTTGCTAAAAGAGTTCTCAACTGTTCTCTTTGCATATACAAAAAAAAGGGTAACTATGTGAGAGGAATAGATATGTCAATCAGCTTGAATAGTATTAATCATTTCATAATGTGTATGTGTATATATGTATCAAATCATCACATTGTACACCTTAAATATATACAATTTTTATTTGTCAATTATACTTTGATAAAGCTGAAAAAATAAAAAATAAAACTAATAGAAAAAACCCTACATAATTTAGTGTAAACACTAACAGGAATGTCTGGTATTATATATAACCTATAGAATGATAGTTCTCCCCACTATTGATCTGATTTTCTTTCTTTAGAATTCTTTGGAGACTACTGCTTCTAAAAACTTTCTTATCATTTTTGCCAATTTCAATGCTCATCATCTTATTTTCTCTGTGGGCGATATTCCATCAATGGGTGTGACAACCCCACTAGTTATTCTTTAAATATCATACAAAATGTATTTATTTATCTTTGTAGTCTGGCCCTATCCTGAACATAGGATCCAGACTTTCAACTTCATCATGCCATAATGATATTCATGCAACATCCTCAAACTATGTTCAGAAATAAACTTGATGTCTTTGCCTCATCATCCAAGGTCTTTGTTGTTGTTTCAAGTCACTTAATGACACAAATATTTACAGGAACACTCCAACATCTATGCAATCAATCCTTAAATATCAGACTCTTTAATTCCTAATTATTCCTCGTCTGTACTTCATCTTTCCTAATTTTGCTTAAATTATTGCCTGAAATACAATTTAGATCATATATTACAACGAGACTCTACTATCCTGCAATACTGGGTTAGGTTCTTTAGTATATCCAGTTACATAGTTAAAAATTGGTCAGTGCCATTTCCACAAATTAATCTTTCTACTTCCCTTAGAAACTTGTAGTGTTAAGGAAGAGGTCAAATATTGATGACTCAGACTCTGTCCCAAAAGAAGGGAAGAAAGGGAATTTAAAACACTTTGGATCTCTATCCTTGACTACCTAGTATGAAATGACCCATTAATAAAACCAGAAATGATTTCATTAGAATAAGTAAAAAAGGAATTGAAAGAGTAGACATTAAAGGAAGATTTCCCATTTACTCTCAGAAAATCATTTTTTTGTATATCTTTCTGGGGAAAGTCAAACTCATTATAAGATTATCCCATAGGAACAACTTGTTATTACTAGACATTAAAGATATTGCCCCAGATGAGTCAATGAATGAATATCTTCTGATTTTAATTTTCAATAGACTTCACACTCATAACATACTCAGCACTTTTATAAATGCTCTATTTATGAAAGATGTATTTATAGGCAATGTAAGAGGATTCATCTTCTTTTTATTTTAATTAAGAAAGCCAAGTAGAGATTAATTAAATCTGATTTGCATGACATGTTAGTTGCTATATCTTGAACAAGGCACATAAACAAAATGTGGTCTTGAAAAAGGACCAAATTGCCACTTTCCAAAATAAAGTAATGGATGAAAGTGTGGTAGTCATTAAGCCCTTTAACACTTTAATGACAAAAGTGATCTTATCCTTTAAAGACAATTCATTAGAGTTTGGAACTGATGTCACATTTGGTCTGGTCAGAGCACCTATTTGCTGTTCCATAAGAAAACATCTGCTAATGCAAGTGGCCAGTTTTAGGTATTTCTTACCCATTTCTCTTTCCTAATATGCTATTATCCACTTTGGAGATGGTTCTCTCTTATCCTCAAAAAGAGCTTCTTTTCTCGTTACCAGGTTAATACTTACCCAGTATTTACAGGGAGAGTTGCTCTAGAAATACCCAGTATGATGGATGGAATAGACTAGGATTCAAGGGCTAATGGAAAATCTAATAGGAATCCTACCTCCCTGGAGGAATATAGTATTATGATGATACAATATAATAAGGTAGTCTGTTTTCTTAAACATATAATATGGTACCTGATCTGAGAATGAGCCCAAACTTATTGAGTGAAAACCTAGGGGCAAAATCTCTACTGTCAACCAGTGGTCTCAAGAGCATACTCTGAACCTGAGAGATATACATCGAGGAAATAACCTTCTTGGAAAGGAAGCAGGACTCCTTGATAGATTGTTAGCCTCGTGCTATAAGGGAGCTTTCGGTACATCTTGAACATTGAGTTAATGGTCAAGTCTGGTGAGCCAAGTCTGTAGGCAAGGAAGCAACAACAAATCTGAAAACTTTGGGGGCACGGAAAACATTTCATTCCCCCCTCCTAATGCTCGTTAGTGTTTCATTCCTGACTTATCTCTGGTCCCATATCCTCTCTGCCCCAAGGGAGTGAAATCACCAACTGACTGATGGTTGCAAGGAGAAGGAGAAGCTCAGCCTGTGTAACTCAGCCTCTTGTGTTTTCTTCCCCTGGGAGTGAGCTATCAAGGAGCATACACTTTCTCCTGCTCCTCCAGGGTAGATCAATCTGTCTAATTTAGGGGATCATCTTTGGAAAACTCACTTGCTCAAATATATAAATAACATTCTCCTGTATGACCTTTATCAGTAAAAAAAGGAAATATTTTGGTTACCATCTGTCTTACTTCTCAGTTGGTTAAGAACTATGACATGTAAGAGAAATGCTATATTTCGGAGGTTCTCAAATTCAAATTTCTTAGTATCTTAAAATTTCTCCCTAGTACTAACAATAAAATATATACTGGGCATTAAATGAGCTAATGCATGTAAAGTACTTAGTACAGGCATATCACGTTTCACTGGGCTTCACAGATATTGCATACTTTACAAATTGAAGGTTTGTGGCAGCCCTGCATCAAGCAAATCTATCAATGCCATTCTACCAATAGTTTTTGCTCACTTAATAAATAACTTCACTGAGTCCATATAGAATGGAAATGATCGACAGCTCCCCTTATGAATAATGAACCCTTACTGAAATACTGGATTTGTAAATAGCTGTTAGTAGGATCTTCTTAGGCTAAATAATCTAGTACATTTTTCAACACTTCCAAATGCTTCTCAAACCAAAGCATGGGTACAGCAAAAACTTGTGTCCTAAGTGAGGCCATGTGGTATCTCTCTCTGTCATTCACTAGGATGATCTTTCCTTGTTGGGTTTAGTAGAAACCAGTTATAAAAGTTATAAAAGTGCTCCTGAAAGCAACCACAACAGGACTATAAATTAGTTTTTCATAATAAAAAAAAGTCTTCTTTCTGAATGAGTCACCACATTTAAAGATCCTCCTGCGATTAAATACAATAAATCTTTCTATGTTTGGAATTCAGAAGGTCACAGACTTTCATGTTCAAAATCTCCTTGAAGAAGAGGGCAATGAGCAACAAGCCTGGCATATTTTTTCACCATTTTTTGTAGGCCCAGAAAGGAAGTCTGTGTTCCACAGCATCAATCTCTAGGGGTCCTCTTCTGACACAGTGGTGCTTTGGTGAAAACAAAATTCTGAAAATGCTTACTTGCTTCTAGCTCTATCTCCGTGCTCTGCCACCACATGCAGATGGCACAAATAATTTTGGAATGGCTTTTTGAAAGGCTCTGACAAGGCATTTAGCTGCATGTATGATCCTGAGAATTGCATCTGTACCCCTGCTTCCCAAACAAATCTTTATCCACTTCTATCAATGAACTAGACTGCTTTTGTTTTGTTTTGTTTTAAAATTTAAAACATAAGACTGTTTCATTCCTTGTTTTTAAATCATTTGTTTGTTGGAAGGGCTCATTTGTCACAACCAGAGCTACAATGTACATTGTGTCCAGATTTAAGAAAACTAATTAGTTGGTCCAAAGCCCTGAATAATACAAATTGAGAGAGCATGAACTATTAATATAGAAGACCTTAACACAAAGAAGATGAGAACTGATTCCATCTTTGGAAAGGAATCAACGTGGACCTTTGAATTAGACCCAGGGGAGTGTATCAATGCTAAAATTCTGTTATGTTTTTATGAAAACTGCTGAGGAGTGAAACTTAATTAACTCACAGCAAAAATTAGATAAAAGTTTTAAGTTGTGCATTCTTACTTTGTTTTACAGTGGGTCACTATGCTACAAAATGATGTCATTCTTTAGAAATCCCTTTCAGGTGTCTTTAAATTTGAAAGCTGGGCATCTGTCTAGCTGATATTCATTCTGTCTGTATTGCAGGTTCTCTGTTCAATCTTCTTTCTTGCTTCATGGCTTTTTTTTGACTTCCACAAGTTTCTTATAGTTCTGGTTGTTTTGAAAACCCCAAAATCCACCCCATAACCTGCTAATAAGCCAATGGGTTGTGTACTAGCACATTTTAAAATACAAGAACAGTAAGTGTGTTCTGGCAATGAAACTTGGTCAGTTCTTTCATATTATTTTGTATGTTTGGTCATCTTCACCTTCAGCTACATAAAGCCAAAGAATGACAAGCATAGTGAAGAGTTTTTCTGACTCTCCCAAGGTGATGCTGTCATTTTCCAAATGGAAAAAAAAAAGAAGAAAGGTGTTATTGCCATAATTATTTACTACCAGAGCAGCATGCTCTCAAGAATTTTGCTAAAATGAAGTTTAAAAACTATTAAAATTATGCTATGATAATATTATTTCAGTATTCTGTCTTTCAAGTAGCCAGTTGGACATTTTCCCTGATTTATAGAATATGAATAAAGATAACACAGCACATACAGCGTGAGTTATTTGTACAATTAAATTTTGTAACTGCCATGGGAAGAGTCGGCATAAACTTGCTACTCGGCATTCATTAAGCAATAAGTTACTAAAGTCCTATTTAATATATTTAATATTCATCTCTACAGAGCTCTCCTTTCCACTTGTTTGACTGAATTTTACATTGAATTTGCAGGCTGACTAAATAAGTGGTTTGGTTTAACATCCTAGAGAAAGAGTCTCAGTTCTGTTGGTTCAGAGTAGTACATTACTCTTCTATTCTCTGAGGATCAAGTTCTTCATTAATTTGCTTATTCAACAGATTCTTGGTGAGCACTTCATATAGTCAGAGCCCTGGGATAGCTGCAGAATGTGGAGATACTTAAAACATCTTTTTCCATAATGTAAAAATAATTCTGATTCTAATTCTAATATGTTCTAATAATTCTAATCAGTATCATGTTTCTAGAAGTATACTTCATCTGAAAAGTGCAAACAGTGGAACATGACTATATATAGAGCTGTGATATAAGGTGTATATAGCATGCGTAATACGAGTGGTGCCACAATAAGTTTTGAAGTTGCTCAGAGGAAAATGAGTTCTAGTAAGGATAACTTTTGTGTAGAGGATAGTTTCTATTTCTTATGAAGATAATGAAGGAGAGGGCTGTGTAGTCAAAATCCAAGAATTTGCATGTGAAAGATCAAGTCAATCAAATCATATTACTTCAAGTATTATAATAGACACTGCATTATTTGGAACTGATAAAATGACTGAATTATTTGTGCCTAAAAACATAGATATGGCTATTGAAATTTGTTTTTATAGATACCCAGCTGGCTTTATGCTACTGGAGCAAAAAACACTAAATGTGTTCAAGTTGGTTATTTTTAACATACAGTGTCAATTATGCTACTCGGTTATACAGACAATTAGAAAGCTTCCAAGCTTAAAAATAAATTTAGCTCAGTCATCCATGAATACTCAAATCAATTTAACACATGATTCTATTCATCAAGAATAATCCACTCAGAAAAGTTTTGGTCAGTAAGTGCCAAATTTGCCAATAAATATGTAAGTTATTGTACCCTCCATTCCTACGCTGATAATTTCAGCCTAGAAGAGTTTTTGAATGGGCTAGGAATTAACCTCTCCTTTTCTGCAGCCACCACCTCACATCACAAAACTTTATTTATATATTTATTTGAAATTTTGCATTAAGTTTTTAATTTTAATTCTAGTATAGTTAACATACAGTGTTATATTATTTTCAGTTGTAGAATATGGTTATTCAACAATTCTATACATCATTAATCACTGTCATGATTAATGTACTCATAATTCCCTTCACCTATCCCACCTGTTTCCTCTCCTACCTCCCCTCTGATATGCTTTATTTTATTTTATTTCTTTATTTTTTAAGATTTTATTTATCTATTTGAGAGAGAGAGAGTATGTACAAGCAGGAGCAGTGGGGAGGGGCAGAGAGAGGGAGAAGCAGACTCTGGCTGAGCACAGAGTCTAAAGTGGGGCTGATCCCAGGACCCCAGGATCATGACTTGAGCCAAAGGCAGATGCTTAACTGACTGAACCATCCAGGTACCCCTGACGTGCTTTATTTTAAATGTGTACTCTTGGTTAAAGTTATTTTTCTTTTCAACAAGAACATTTTTTACTTGAAGCATACTTCAGAACACATGGTTCTAAAAAACATATATAAAACATTCCATCTAGAAAAATAGAATACACATTTTCTTCAAATACACACAGAAGAATCCCTTGGCTAAATCACATGAAAAGATATATAACAAATAGTACAAATTTAAGAAGACTGAAATCATACTGAAATCATACCAAGTATATTTTCTAACCACAACAGTACAAAACTAAAGATCAACAATAAAACAAAGCTGCAATATCTACAACGTAAGTATTAAATATTTTATATGTAAATATTAAATAACACACTACTGCACAAACAATGAGCCAAATAAGAAATCAAATGGCAAATCAAAATATGTCTCAAGACAAAAGAAGAAAACACAATATTCTAAAACCTATGGGATGTAGCAAAAACAGATGTTAGAGTGAAATTTATGCTATAAATGCTTGTATTAAGAGAAAGGTTCAAATAAACAACCTAACATTATATCACAAAGAATTTAAAAATGAAGAAACCTACCTGAAATTTAGTAGATGAAGGAAATAACAAAGAAAAATCAGAAGGAAATAAAACAGAGACCAGAATGAAGAATAACATAGCGTTTAAAATCATGACTAGTTTTTCCAAAAATACAAAATTTGCAAAGTTTTAACTACATCAACTAAAGAAAAAGAGAGAGAAGACTCAAGAACCAAAATTAGAAATAGAAGAGAAAAACAATACAACAGAGAACCACAGAAATACATAGTGTGATAACAGATCACTATAAACAATTATATGCTAACAAATCAGATAATTCAAGGGGGAGACATAATTCCCAAAAAAAACACAAGTCACCAAGATTGAATCATGAATCTTGAATCAAAGAAACCGGAAATCATCTTAGACCAATAACAAGAATGAAAGTTGAATTAGGAATTAAACATCTCCCAGCACAGAAAAGACCAAGACCAAATGGTTTCATTGGTGAATTCTACGAGACATCAAAACAATAATAATAATTAATGACAATCTTTATCAAAACATTACAAATAATGGAATAGATGGAACACATTCAAAATCATTCCATGATACCACTACTATTTTATAAAATATTTTATAAATAATTATTTAATTAATTATTAAATTATGTATTCACTAAAGACAAGAAAGGATAGCAGAATATGTCCCTAATCTGGAGAATGAAACAGATATCCAGATCCAGGTAGCACAGAGAACTATCATCAAAATCAACAAAAGCAGGACAACATCAAGATATATTGTAAGTATATTTGCAAGGTCTAGTGATAAAAAAAAATCTTAAAAGGAGCAAGACTAAAGTAGTCCTTAACTTACAAGGGAAAACCCATAAGGCTAGCTGGAGATTTCTCAACAGAAGGTTGGCAAACTGGAAGCAGGTGGCATGATATATTCAGAGTGCTGATGGGAAGAATCTGCAGCTAGGAATGCTCTATCCAGCAAGGCTATCATTCATAATAAAAAGAGAGGTAAAGAATTTCCCAAATAAAAACTAAGGAGTGGGATCCCTGGGTGGCTCAGTGGTTTAGCGCCTGCCTTCAGCCCAGGGTGTTATCTTGGAGTCCTGGGATCAAGTCCCATATCGGGCTCCCTGCATGGAACCTGCTTCTCCCTCTGCCTGTGTCTCTGCCTCTCTCTCTCTCTCTCTGTATCTCTCATGAATAAATAAATAAAATCTTTAAAAAAAATAAACAACAACAACAACAAAATAAACTAAAGGAGTTTGTGACCGCTAAACCAGTCCTGCAAGAAATATTAAAGGGAACTCTTACAGTGCAAAGGAGAGATCAAAGTGACATTACACATTTTAAAATAACTATTTTCAGTATTGGCAGTTAAGGTCTTTGGGAAAAAAAATGAAAAGGGACTATTGAATTGATCCTGGATTGGCACCTACTCTACTTTGAAGTATATGCCCATTGCTGCTGGCACGATTCAGTTTCTCAATTGCCTTTCCAAAGTGTCAAAATAAACTTCTCTGTGAAATCTTAAAGATTATATTCTTGTATTCTTTTATTCCTCAGAGGAAGAGACTCACATAGTCTATGGTAAGAGTTACCATAGTCATATATTTTACAAATATTTATTGTCAGGAGTAGGAGTAGGGAGATGGGCAAACATCTGAGCCCAGAGGCTCATCCGAGATGAGGAACACCTCATACATTAAGCTGTGACTCTGAGGATTGCACCCGCAGGATAAGGTGGGTAGAACCCAGTTTGCCAACTTTACAGGTGAAAGGCAAACATTTCCTTGACATTGAGCTGAACAGAACAGATGGAGAGGTTGTAAAATACCAGCCAGGATGCTTAGGAATTTGTAACATTACTTCATGTGACATAGGGGCCCGTAAGAATCAAGCCATTACTTAGTTTAAAGTTCTCAGGCTTGTGCCTAGGATGCCTCGTGAAGGCATATTACAGAGGCCGTGTAGGATAATGGTTAACAACAGGGGATCTATCTAGGCAGACTCCTGTGGTCAAGTAATGGTTTCCCTTCCACTACTAGTGAGGATTTTTCTTCTTCTGCAAAATTGGGTTCATAATTAAAGCACTTACATTATGAAACTTTTGAGATGATTAAATGAAATTACATATGTATGGTATTTAAAAGACTGCTTGGCATGTGTTACATATTAACTAAGTATTGATTGGTATTGCTGTTCTTTTCTGAGGAAGACTTCCTTACTGCAGTTATTTGTGAACACTCCCACTGCGGACACCTTTATTGCAGGACTTGGTGAAAAATCATCTTGATCATATTTAATACACGCAGACAGATGTATTATATCAGAAAATGCTAGCAGAGATTAAGACACAAAGTTCATAGTGGATATACCTAGATTTTGTACTTAAATTTTTTTTCATTTGTCCCTTTTCACCTTTTAGTATTTCACAAAAGATTTCAATTTAATCACAGGAAGGATGTTATTAAAATATTCACCCAACTCAATGGGAGAAGAAAAAACTTTTTAGCTTTTCTATTTACAGATATGACTGTCAAACGTGATTAATGATAAAAGTAACAGCTGACATTTATTAAATATTTAGTGTGTACTGTGTTCTAAGAGCTTAACAGGTATTAAATTACTTAATAATGCTCATTACAACATTATGAGGTGATGTACTTTTAAGGCTTTTTGTTTTGAAAATAATTTTAGATGCACAGAAAATTTATAAAGATAGATGGAGAGTTGCCCTCTACCTTTTACACAACCACTATACACTGATCAAAACTAAGAAATTAACATCAGGGGGCACCTGGGTGGCTCGTCGGTTAAGCGTCTGCTTTTAGCTCAGGGGTCCTGAGTTGGAGCCTCCATTGGGTCCCCTGCTCAGTGGAGAGCCTTCTTCTCCCTCTCCCTCTGCGGCTCCCCCTGCTCATGCTTTCTCACACACGCTTGCTCTCACTCTCTATCTCAAAAAAATAAATAAAATCTTTTAAAAAGAAATTAATGTCAGCACAACATTCTTAACTAAAATCCAGACTTTATTCAGATTTCACAAGTTTCTTCCACTATGACCCTTTTGCTATTGCAGATTTGAATCCAGGATATCACGTTGCTTTTAGTCTCCTTAGTCTGCTCCTCCTATTTGTGACAATTTCTCAGCTTTTCTTTATTCTTCATAATTTTGACACATTTGAAGAGCACTCATCTAATTATTCATCAAATGTCTATTTTGATTTATCTGATATTTTCTCATGATCATACTGGGGTTATGGATTCTCATGAGGTAACCTTCTCACCGAATTATATCAGAGGGCACCTGATGTCCATATGATTTGTTACTGGTAATGATAACTTTGATCACTTGGTTAAGGCGGTGTCTGTCAGATTTCTCCATTACAAAGTTACTATTTTGTCATTCTCTTAACTATATTCATTAGAAGTGAATCACTGGATCCAGCTCACCACTCAAGGATGGTGGCGGACCCAAACAGAATTAAGCTCCACTTCCTGGAGGGAGGAGAGTCAAAGACTATAAACTACTATGCTTATTAACAAATATTTGTGAGAGAAAGTACTTAATAAATATTTGGGAGAGTGGTGCAAATATTCTCATTCTCCTTAACATTTTACCCACTACTTTTAATATTCATCCATAGATTTACCAGCAGTAATTATTACTGTGATATTCTAGGGTGCATTTCTATTTCCCTCATTCCTTTTACCTTTATTTGGATTTCTAAAAGAAAACTTGTTCCTTTTCCTCAACTTATTTATTTGTTCAATCATTCATATCAGTGTTGACTTATGGATATTTACTTTATACGTTGGGTTTTAACCCAATATTATTATTTATTTTTTTGGTCAAATTGTTCCCCCTTTGGCCATTGCGAGTTTTTACAGATTGTCTCCTGTGTCATTTGGATGTGTCCCCAGCCTCATCTGGTATTTTTTGTCCTAATCTTAGAATCAGCTATTTCTTTAGGGAGCACTTGTTCCTATTATTGGAGAATGGTATGGAATCTACAAAATAAGTCTGGGACTTGTGTATGTTCATTGCTACTGCTTCTAGGACTTCTTTGGAGAAAGCTAGTGAATATATGGATATACTATCCAATGTACACATACATATATATTAAATTCTATGTTTAAAATCTGTGTACCTATATTAAATAAACATGAGTTCATGCTGTTATTTCTAACTCTAATCCAGCACCACAGGGTTTGTTCTAATCCTCACTCATTTATTTATAACTTCTTTTTCTGACAGTGAGAAACCTGATTACTATTTTTTTTTATTTTATTTTATTTTATTTTCTTTCTTTTTTTTTTTTTTATTGGTGTTCAATTTACTAACATACAGAATAACCCCCAGTGCCCGTCACACATTCACTCCCACCCCCCGCCCTCCTCCCCTTCCAACACCCCTAGTTCGTTTCCCAGAGTTAGCAGTCTTTACGTTCTGTCTCCCTTTCTGATATTTCTCACACATTTCTTCCCCCTTCCCTTCTATTCCCTTTCACTATTATTTATATTCCCCAAATGAATGAGAACATATAATGTTTGTCCTTCTCCGACTGGCTTACTTCACTCAGCATAATACCCTCCAGTTCCATCCACGTTGAAGCAAATGGTGGGTATTTGTCATTTCTAATAGCTGAGTAATATTCCATTGTATACATAAACCACATCTTCTTTATCCATTCATCTTTCGTTGGACACCAAGGCTCCTTCCACAGTTTGGCTATCGTGGCCATTGCTGCTAGAAACATCGGGGTGCAGGTGTCCCGGCGTTTCACTGCATCTGTATCTTTGGGGTAAATCCCCAGCAGTGCAATTGCTGGGTCGTAGGGCAGGTCTATTTTTAACTGTTTGAGGAACCTCCACACAGTTTTCCAGAGTGGCTGCACCAGTTCACATTCCCACCAACAGTGTATGAGGGTTCCCTTTTCTCCACATCCTCTCCAACATTTGTTGTTTCCTGCCTTGTTAATTTTCCCCATTCTCACTGGTGTGAGGTGGTATCTCATTGTGGTTTTGATTTGTATTTCCCTGATGGCAAGTGATGCAGAGCATTTTCTCATGTGCATGTTGGCCATGTCTATGTCTTCCTCTGTGAGATTTCTCTTCATGTCTTTTGCCCATTTCATGATTGGATTGTTTGTTTCTTTGGTGTTGAGTTTAAGAAGTTCTTTATAGATCTTGGAAACTAGCCCTTTATCTGATATGTCATTTGCAAATATCTTCTCCCATTCTGTAGGTTGTCTTTTAGTTTTGTTGACTGTATCCTTTGCTGTGCAAAAGCTTCTTATCTTGATGAAGTCCCAGTAGTTCATTTTTGCTTTTGTTTCTTTTGCCTTCGTGGATGTATCTTGTAAGAAGTTACTATGGCCGAGTTCAAAAAGGGTGTTGCCTGTGTTCTTCTCTAGGATTTTGATGGAATCTTGTCTCACATTTAGATCTTTCATCCATTTTGAGTTTATCTTTGTGTATGGTGAAAGAGAGTGGTCTAGTTTCATTCTTCTGCATGTGGATGTCCAATTTTCCCAGCACCATTTATTGAAGAGACTGTCTTTCTTCCAATGGATAGTCTTTCCTCCTTTATCGAATATTAGTTGACCATAAAGTTCAGGGTCCACTTCTGGATTCTCTATTCTGTTCCATTGATCTATGGGTCTGTTTTTGTGCCAGTACCACACTGTCTTGATGACCACAGCTTTGTAGTACAACCTAAAATCTGGCATTGTGATGCCCCCAGATATGGTTTTCTTTTTTAAAATTCCCCTGGCTATTCGGGGTCTTTTCTGATTCCACACAAATCTTAAAATAATTTGTTCTAACTCTCTGAAGAAAGTCCATGGTATTTTGATAGGGATTGCATTAAACGTGTATATTGCCCTGGGTAACATTGACATTTTCACAATATTAATTCTGCCAATCCATGAGCATGGAATATTTTTCCATCTCTTTGTGTCTTCCTCAATTTCTTTCAGAAGTGTTCTATAGTTTTGAGGGTATAGATCCTTTACATCTTTGGTTAGGTTTATTCCTAGGTATCTTATGCTTTTGGGTGCAATTGTAAATGGGATTGACTCCTTAATTTCTCTTTCTTCAGTCTCATTGTTAGTGTATAGAAATGCCACTGACTTCTGGGCATTGATTTTGTATCCTGCCACGCTACCGAATTGCTGTATGAGTTCTAGCAATCTTGGGGTGGAGACTTTTGGGTTTTCTATGTAGAGTATCATGTCATCGGCGAAGAGGGAGAGTTTGACTTCTTCTTTGCCAATTTGAATGCCTTTAATGTCTTTTTGTTGTCTGATTGCTGAGGCTAGGACTTCCAGTACTATGTTGAACAGCAGTGGTGAGAGTGGACATCCCTGTCTTGTTCCTGATCTTAGGGGAAAGGCTCCCAGTGCTTCCCCATTGAGAATGATATTTGCTGTGGGCTTTTCATAGATGGCTTTTAAGATGTCGAGGAATGTTCCCTCTATCCCTACACTCTGAAGAGTTTTGATCAGGAATGGATGCTGTATTTTGTCAAATGCTTTCTCTGCATCCAATGAGAGGATCATATGGTTCTTGGTTTTTCTCTTGCTGATATGATGAATCACATTGATTGTTTTACGGGTGTTGAACCAGCCTTGTGTCCCAGGGATAAATCCTACTTGGTCATGGTGAATAATTTTTTTAATGTACTGTTGGATCCTATTGGCCAGTATCTTGTTGAGAATTTTTGCATCCATGTTCATCAGGGATATTGGTCTGTAATTCTCCTTTTTGGTGGGGTCTTTGTCTGGTTTTGGAATTAAGGTGATGCTGGCCTCATAGAACGAATTTGGAAGTACTCCATCTCTTTCTATCTTTCCAAACAGCTTTAGGAGAATAGGTATGATTTCTTCTTTAAACGTTTGATAAAATTCCCCTGGGAAGCCATCTGGCCCTGGACTCTTGTGTCTTGGGAGGTTTTTGATGACTGCTTCAATTTCCTCCCTGGTTATTGGCCTGTTCAGGTTTTCTATTTCTTCCTGTTCCAGTTTTGGTAGTTTGTGGCTTTCCAGGAATGCGTCCATTTCTTCTAGATTGCCTAATTTATTGGCGTATAGCTGTTCATAATATGTTTTTAAAATCGTTTGTATTTCCTTGGTGTTGGTATTGATCTCTCCTTTCTCATTCATGATTTTATTAATTTGAGTCTTCTCTCTCTTCTTTTTAATAAGGCTGGCTAATGGTTTATCTATCTTATTAATTCTTTCAAAGAACCAACTCCTGGTTCTGTTGATCTGTTCCACAGTTCTTCTGGTCTCGATTTCGTTGAGTTCTGCTCGAATCTTTATTAACTCCCTTCTTCTCTTGGGTGTAGGATCTATTTGCTGTTTTTTCTCTAGCTCCTTTATGTGTAAGGTTAGCTTTTGTATTTGAGTTCTTTCCAGTTTTTGAATGGATGCTTGTATTGCAATGTATTTCCCCCTTAGGACTGCTTTTGCTGCATCCCAAAGATTTTGAACGGTTGTATCTTCATTCTCATTAGTTTCCATGAATCTTTTTAATTCTTCCTTAATTTCCTGGTTGACCCTTTTATCTTTTAGCAGGATGGTCCTTAACCTCCACGTGTTTGAGGTCCTTCCAAACTTCTTGTTGTGATTTAGTTCTAATTTCAAGGCATTATGGTCTGAGACTATGCAGGGGACAATCCCAATCTTTTGGTATCGGTTCAGACCCGATTTGTGACCCAATATGTGGTCTATTCTGGAGAAAGTTCCATGTGCGCTTGAGAAGAATGTGTATTCAGTTGAGTTTGGATGTAAAGTTCTGTAGATATCTGTGAAATCCATCTGGTCCAGTGTATCATTTACAGCTCTCGTTTCTTTGGAGATGTTGTGCTTAGAAGACCTATCAAGTATAGAAAGAGCTAGATTGAAGTCACCAAGTAGAAGTGTCTTATTATCTAAGTATTTCTTCACTTTGGTTAATAATTGATATATTTGGCAGCTCCCATATTCGGGGCATATATATTGAGGATTGTTAAGTCCTCTTGTTGAATAGGTCCTTTAAGTATGATATAGTGTCCCTCTTCATCTCTCACTACAGTCTTTGGGGTAAATTTTAGTTTATCTGATATAAGGATGGCTACCCCTGCTTTCTTTTGAGGACCATTCGAATGGTAAATGGTTCTCCAACCTTTTATTTTCAGGCTGTAGGTGTCCTTCTGTCTAAAATGAGTCTCTTGTAGACAGCAAATGGATGGGTCCTGCTTTTTTATCCAGTCTGAAACCCTGCGCCTTTTGATGGGGTCATTAAGCCCGTTCACATTCAGAGTTACTATTGAGAGATATGAGTTTAGTGTCCCCATGATATCTATTCAGTCCTTGTTTTTGTGGATTGTTCCACTGAACTTCTTCTTAAAGGGGAATTTTAAGAGTCCCCCTTAAAATTTCTTGCAGAGCTGGTTTGGAGGTCACATATTCTTTTAGTTGCTGCCTGTCTTGGAAGCTCTTTATCTCTCCTTCCATTTTGAATGAGAGCCTTGCTGGATAAAGTATTCTTGGTTGCATGTTCTTTTCATTTAGGACCCTGAATATATCCTGCCAGCCCTTTCTGGCCTGCCAGGTCTCTGTGGAGAGGTCTGCTGTTACCCTAATACTCCTCCCCATAAAAGTCAGGGATTTCTTGTCTCTTGCTGCTTTAAGGATCTTCTCTTTATCTTTGGAATTTGCAAGCTTCACTATTAAGTGTCGAGGTGTTGAACGGTTTTTATTGATTTTAGGGGGGGATCTCTCTATTTCCTGGATCTGAATGCCTGTTTCCCTTCCCAGATTAGGAAAGTTTTCAGCTAGAATTTGTTCAAATACATATTCTGGCCCTCTGTCCCTTTCGGCGCCCTCGGGAACCCTAATTAAACGTAGGTTTTTCTTTCTCAGGCTGTCGTTTATTTCCCTTAATCTATCCTCATGGTCTTTTAATTGTTTGTCTCTTTTTTCCTCAGTTTCCCTCTTTGCAATCAACTTGTCTTCTATGTCACTCACTCGTTCTTCCACCTCGTTAACCCTCGTCGTTAGGACTTCTAGTTTGGATTGCATCTCATTCAATTGATTTTTAATTTCTGCCTGATTAGCTCTAAATTCTGCAGTCATGAAGTCTCTTGAGTCCTTTATACTTTTTTCTAGAGCCACCAGTAGCTGTATAATAGTGCTTCTGAATTGGCTTTCTGACATTGAATTGTAATCCAGATTTTGTAACTCTGTGGGAGAGAGGACTGTTTCTGATTCTTTCTTTTGAGGTGAGGTTTTCCTTCTAGTCATTTTGCTCAGTGCAGAGTGGCCAAAAGCAAGTTGTATTGGGAAAAAGAGAAAAAGAGAGGAGAGAAAGAAGGAAAGAAAAGAGAAAGAAAAAAAGGGAAGAAAAAAAACGAAAAAAAAAAAAAAGAAGAAAAAGAAAGGAGAAAAAAAAAGGGGGTGGGGGAAGGAAACAAATCAAAAAGCAAAACAAAACAAAAGAAAACAAAAAAAACAAACAAAAAAAAAAAGAACCACCGGGGAGTATCTTCTGATTCTGTGTACTTTAAGTCCCTTGGCTTCTCCTGGAAGTTGTCAGTCTAGCTGGTCTTCTGGGGGAGGGGCCTGTTGTGCTGATTTTCAGGTGTTAGCAGTTGGGGGAGCTGCTGTGCCCCTGCCTGGTGCAGGGCTCAGTGGGGGTTATTTACCCCGTGAGGCCGCAGGAGGAACAGCCCCAGTGGCGGGGCAGCTCTGGAAACCTGGATTCAGCTCCGGCAGGAACTCCGTCTGCAGGGCCTGGAGGCTCCGGGGCGGGGCCGCTGATCTGCTCAGCTGGGGCAGGAGCGTCCTCGCTGTCCTGGGCCCTCCCGGCCTCTGCCTGTCCCGGGGGAGGCCTGATCCTGGGCTGTGTCCCGGCGCCCTGTGCTCCGAGGTCTCTTCATTGGCTCCCGGGCCGCGCAACCTCCTCTGCGGAGCTGCCGCCCGAGCCCCCCCGAGCTGCTCCTGGAACCGCGCAGCCCCCTCCGCACGGAGCCTCTTCCTCTGCCCGAGCCCCTCCGAGCTGCTCCCGCCCCGCAGCCCCCTCCGCGGAGCCGCCCCCGAGCCCCCCGAGCTGCTCCGGGTCCCGCCGGGTCCCGCCGTGCGCGCTGCAGCCCTTAGGGAGCTCGGCGCACTCTCCTGGGCGCGCAGTTGCTGTTACTGTCCCCGGGAGCCCGAGGCATCCCCGCCCTCCTGGGTCCTGCTCCAACTCCCCGCGAGCCCCTTTCCCCCGGGAAGGTCGGTGCAGCTCCTGCTCCTCCGGGACGGGGCTCTCCTGTCCTGGGGACACTCGCCCCGGCCTCAGCCCGGCTCCTCGCGGGGCCCCTCCCCCTTGGAGGCCTTTGTTTCTTTACTTCTTTTTCCCCGTCTCCCTACCTTGATAGAAGCGCGAACTCTTCTCACTGTTGCATTCCAGCTGGTCTCTCTTTAATTCTCAGGCCGAATTCATAGATTTTCAGGATGATTGGAAGGTTTTCTAGGTAATTTGGTGGAGACAGGTGATTTGGGGACCCTACTCTTCCGCCATCTTGCTCCTCCCCTCCGAAACCTGATTACTATTATCTACATTTTATTTACTTATTTGCTTAACCTCAGTATACATGTAAAGTAGTGTTAGAGCTGCTATCACATTCCCCAGTGGGGAAGAAATTTAACAAACGGTATAGGGTGTTTACCTACAGTTCTTGCATCCATAGCTTTATAGCAATCAGTCAAAACAATGATTTTCCAAATTACTTAGGTCAGCTCTTTTTTCCTGCCTTTTCAATAAGGCAATGTCATCTACATGTGACACACTTCTATCCTGAGATTGTTGAAATTGATATGGGAAAGCTTGGTTCTTGTCTCACAGAGTCAAAGAATGAATCTCGCAAACACAGGGGAGTGAGTAAAGTGATAGAAGTTTATTAAACAAAGATACAGAGAAAGCTCTCAGAAGTGAGAGGGGTCTCAACAGGGTTACCACTGAGAGTTTTTTGGCTGGCCTTTTATTGGGAACCTAACCAGGGATCCCATGGCCTGGAAATTTCTTTGTGCTATCTCAAATGATTGACATACGGCTGTTTTTGGGTCTGGTGAATCTCTGGGATTGTCTGATAACCATCAAAGGGGTATACCCCTTAACACTTTGGAGCTAGGAAGTCTAATTTACTTTTGTCTCTATTTTTACTGTCTTATCTCTGTTTCCTTGGGATGCATAGGAGCCTAACTGATCCATTTGGTGTCCTTGGGATTTATGGGAGCCCACAGATTTATGGGAGCCTGACTCTGGGCCTTTTGCTTATCTTTCCCTGCCTAGCCCCATCTGCTCCTCATTCCTACATCAAAATCATGGTTGATTTTCAAGTTTCTTACAGTTAAGTACACTCTGGTTTTGAAGTGTGCAGAGTTGTGTCACCAAATTAGAGTGTTATGCAACAGAATCTCATCACCCTAAGATTTTCCAGGTGTGACCCTTTTTTTTTTTTTAATTTGAGATTTTACTTATGTATTCAGGAGAGATACAGAGAGAGAGAGAGAGGCAGAGACATAGGCAGAGGGAGAAGCAGGCTCCCTGTGTGATACTCGATCTCAGAACTCTGGGATCAAGCCCTGAGAAGAAGGCAGATGCTCAACGGCTGAACCACCCAGGCATCCCAGCCATATGTGACCCTTTTTGTGGTCAACATTCAGCCCCTCCTCCAAAACCCCAACCTTTGCAATAGCGGATCTGTGTTCTATCATATAATCTGTCTTTTCCAGAGTGTCATAAAATTAGGATTATACAATTTGTATCTTTTTGGTGTGGGTTCTTTCAATTTGCAAAATGAATTATAACACAAAATTTAATCTTTCAAAAATAGTTTAAAAAGCAAGAATAAGCAAAAGAGAACTTTTCTATAGATTATCTTTAAATTTTTTTTTAATTTTTATTTATTTATGATAGTCACAGAGAGAGAGAGAGAGAGAGGCAGAGACACAGGCAGAGGGAGAAGCAGGCTCCATGCACCGGGAGCCCGATGTGGGATTCGATCCCGGGTCTCCAGGATCGCGCCCTGGGCCAAAGGCAGGCGCCAAACCGCTGCGCCACCCAGGGATCCCTCTTTAAAATATTTTAAATCATTTTGCTTTTAATAATGAAAATGAACCATTTCCAAATCACTCAAATCTATTCTTAAAGACCTGAAAATGGAATTTTTAAGCTTTTTAAATGGAGAGTTTTAGTGGGTTCTGAAAGCTTTCTTTAGATATATAAAAACTCATTAGCATTACAATGCTAAGAAAAACTTGTAAGAAAAACTAAGAGCAGAAAAGTCAAAAAGTTAGAGCCAATTATTTTTAAAAGTTATGGTTTTTATAATTGAAAAAATGGGTTGTCCTGCTTTAATAAATCTTATCAATGGTTTACAAATTTTCAGATCTATGTATCTTTTAGAAGTAAATTTTACAGATATATCAGTTATTAAGAATAAGTGCAGAAATGTACAGAACTTAGAATCAAGATTTCCAATCCATCTTACCAAGATATTAAATCAAAATTTCAAAAACATAAAGCAATTATACTCATATTATTGTCATTGCATATTTTAGATCAATTATTACTATTATGAATTCTTTTTAAATGTTACCTAATTTATATTTATTTTATCTATTTAATTTATATTCTTGGGTATCTTTTTTTTTCCCCCTTGGGTATCTTTTTAAAGAAAATATCACATTAGTAATGTTTGATAAATATATGGACTTTATAAAAGGCATATGGATATCTGGGAGTGGTATGTTCTAAAGTTTTTCCTTTTTGTTTTATTTATTTATTTTTTTTACTATCAAATGAGCTAATAAACAACGTCTATGATCCACTACAATGGCACAAGCTAAATTATATGGTATATCCTATAGTCCTAGGAGCACAGTGGATACATAATATATTTATATATTACCTGTGAAATTCTCGGTGTAGTGTTATTTCTACTCATAGACATATTTTCTCTGCATTAAAAACAGTTGTGACTCAAGGCAGAAATCATTAAAATCTGGTGGTTGAAGTCAAGGCATCTGCATAAAATGACATAGCACTTGCCAGTGAAGCGCCTCCTTGTGGCAGGATGTCCCAGAGAGGCTTTTGAGAGTGGGGAGGTTTGGGTGATATTTGGAAGCATTCAGAGAAACAAACAAACAATTTTAAAATTGTCTTTACAGATCAATAAGAACAAAATGCTAAACAACATTTTAAACAAAATGTTAAAAGCTCAAAACAGAAGTTCATTTTAAGTCATTTAACAGCAGAATTTGTTAATATTCAACAACAGAGTTTCAGTTTTGGATTTGTGACATCAAAATACTGTCAATACAACCTTCGTATATATTGACTTTCTAGTCACCCCCTAAGGCCTTATAGTTTGTTACTTTTCTTTTAAGAATCATTAGATTCAGAAGCAATTGATGTGAATGGGCGCTGACGTACACTGCTCCAGAGAAGTATTTGCTTAATTAAATGCTGACTTTGAGTGTGAGTGTTAACATCATTCGACTTCACAAGCACTTAGTGACAATGAGTTCTAATCAGTTTGCGTTCCACAGAAAATCAGAGTGTTTCCGATGATACTAAAGTTGAATCCTTTATTTGCATTGTATATAGGTATTATTCCTCCAATCCAGTACATTTGTATTATTCCTTCAATCCAGATTTAAAATAAAAAGATAAAGTAAAATAATAATAGGCTGATTTAGAAACTGGAATCTTGAATTCTTCATCTGTCATTAGTTGCTGTACCTCAGTGGGGACATGAAATTTAACAAAATAATGGGCTGGATTCCTCTTCTTGTTCCCACACTGAGATGACAATGGTTAGCCACAAAGATAATACATCGTTTCTGAGGTTGAACTGACCTTGCCTGGGTGGAGGAGACCAAACTACTACTTCTGAAAAAAGATAGTCTGTTTGGCAAAACGTTTTTTTTCCCTTGAACAAATGGGGCAAATTTAAATAATTATTTTATTCTTTTTTTCTTGTGCGTTTTGATTCCTAAAAATGACCCTACTTTACCTGTCAAGAAACCTGTTATCATGTAATACTGTTGGAAGATATTTAGCAATATTTATCTCTGTAAAGAATGCCACAAAATTTATTCTATAAGGTGCATCAGTTTTCTGAAGAACCTATTTTGCAAGAGTTAAAGTCATAAAATTTTAAAAAGACAGAATCATCATTTTCACCTTTTTCTCTTTCTTCTGAATTTGTACAAATTATTTTTTTAATTCCTCATTTTTATTCTTTTTCAAATGTTTAGAATGCTTACCAGCTTCGGAGAACTAATGTTCATTTAAGAGTTTTGAGAAAAAAACATTTATTTCTCTATGTTTCCTGTTTTTCATGGTATCAAGTCAAGGTTGTGTTCTCATGGTAGTTGAACCACGGTGGGTAATACAGTAGAAAGCATTATCAGTTAGACTACCTGTTTATCTCTTAGCAATTGGCATTGCAAATTTCCAAAATAGCAATTTACACAATTTATACCAAAAAATGGGAGGAGTAGAAGGTTGTTGGGCCACCCAAATGTATTCAAAAGACAACAAGAGAAATAATTATATAATCTGTCAATATTCTCCTCCCCCATTATTTTTCATCTTTTTATGGTTGAAAATTCATTGTGTAAATTGTGGCTGGGGATCCCTGGGTGGCGCAGCGGTTTGGCGCCTGCCTTTGGCCCAGGGCGCGATCCTGGAGACCGGGGATCGAATCCCCCGTCAGCTCCCGGTGCATGGAGCCTGCTTCTCCCTCTGCCTGTGTCTCTGCCTCTCTCTCTCTCTCTCTGTGTATGTGTGACCATCATAAATAAATAAATAAATAAATAAATAAATAAATAAATAAACAAACAAACAAATTGTGGCTGTATTTTCTTGATGCCACTAAATCAAATGGAATTTTGGGGTTTTATCAACAGAAAATGTGAGTAATTTCTTAAGGGCTACAAAGGGGAGTAGCCATCTCTGTCAAAGACCTAACTGATGAAGATCTAGTTCACTACTTACAGTTTCAATAAACATAAGTCCAGTGAAAATCTATAATGAAAAAGAAAAGAAGGAAGGGGTTTCTAAGGTCAAAAAGTTAAGTAAAAAAAATTATGTCTACCATATTCTGTTCTCTGAGATTCACAACATCGGCTAGCCTTGAAAGATGAATACATTCAAAACACAAGAGGTGATGAGAGATGATAGATAGGGCCACATTTTGTGGAATTGACTGGAAAATGGTGCCCTTGTCATCCACTAGGAAAGACTCCTCTGAATGATTCCCTCTGTATGGCCTCTGGGCAAATATACTTGGAATAGAGTTTTTACTAGAGTTGAATATACTACTCCATGTTCCCAAGCAAATGAGTGCCCTGTTTTCAAGTTAACAAGAATTAATTGTAAAATATATTTATCTCTATGACTCCTCTATGTCCTGGAAAATGCTGGACTCTCTTAACTACTACAACATAGGACATTGTGCTTTAAATATATATATTTATAGTATTATTTAAATGCAAATAATATCTACTTGTATATTCTATATTATAATCTAAATTATCATTATACCCTATAATATTCATAACTCCAAAAGAAGATTCAGAAGAATCCAAAGATAATAAATATTTATTTTTCGAAGAGTTTTTTCAGATAATCAATATATTATTATCACCAATTGCTTTACTCTGAGAAATGACACACAATAAATTCTACTTCATCCTAGCTATTTATCTTTTAGTCAGTCAGATGGGGGATTTGAAAATAATATTACTCAAAAGATCTCTATTTAGCATGAACACTTTCATGAAAAATGACTTTGTGTTTTCAAAAAATATTGATTCCCTTATGTGAAAGTAATTTTAAAAATTAGGAAATCCAAAATTCTCTATGACAATACTACAAACATTTTTTTTAGTCTTGGAGTTCTGTTCTAACAACAAATGCTTCCTATAAACTTATCAGTAATTTCACTCTTATGGCAAACTTATCCAATAAGCTGGGTCACATATTGCCAAGGACAAGAGATAGCATGCCCAAACTTAAATGAATACTATTATTATGGAATTCTGCATTTCATTCCCTTTGCTCACCAGAATCATGAAATAGTAGAAGTGAGGGAGAATCTTCTTTGGACATGGTCCCAATTAACTGGGCTGAAACCTAGTCTTTGTTGAGATGACTGAATCAACATTTTGCGATATTATTTTATTAGATATAAACTTAAACATGAGTGCAGATAGCAAACTACAAAGGATATATACACTGTGTCCCAATATAAATGTTCATTCCCTCTTTCCTAAAGCATCGGTAATCTTTAGATGAGTTGCCAAGACAAATGTGTTTCTTGCCTATTCTCTTATTCTATTGTCCAGAATTTGCTGATTGTCAGTATGTCCTACCCTGTCTCCTCTGAGATTGACTCACTGACTTGTTTGGAAGCCATTACTTGCAGATTAGTCTCAAATTTTGCTAATGGATTGCTCAGAGATCTTCTGAAATATACGAAGCCATTAGGAATTGATTCCCATAGAGATTTGATTCCCATAGAGATTTGTACCGCCAATATCTCCACAAACTGTGAAGACCTGTCTATTCTGCCAAAGGATGCCCTTTGTCACAAGAAATGCAGGCGTCTAGGCTATGGCACTGAGGAGGGTTATATTCCACTTCTCCTAGCTAACAGTGCTGCCTAATTGGATTCCAAGCTAAAAATAGGCCTCTCATTAATGGAATTATGGATATGAGGGCAGTGCTTATGTGACACCATTAGCAGCTCCCAAGCTGCCAATGATCAGGATTTTCCTGTTTAATAATTGCCAGTCTGGTTTAACGATTTCGTGTGAAGGTTGTATTATCATTGAGAAGATATGTGAACCATATTCTTCCATTTTCGAAGCAGCTACTTCTTATTGTAAGTGGGGCACATTTAGAAGCTCTGTAAGTTCTATCAGATTCACCATATTGGTGCAATAAATGCAACAGGAGCAAAGCATGAATTACTAATCCTTAATTCACAGAAGCAAATATTCAACACTTGACTTTCACAAACCCTTTTTCTTTACACTACCCTTAATGGTATCTCTGGTATGTCCAGATTAATGGTCGGTATCATTATGTGTTTACTGGTCCTTTTACTAATTTGTAAACCTCTCCACCAAGCTTAACTCACTTGGAACTAAGTCACGAAGCTGTCTTATCCCCTTTGAAATTGTAACACAAAGCCCAGCATCTTCACAACTGATACTTACAACATGTGTTGAATGTTTGCTATGTCTCAGTTTTCTCCTACTATAGCTATTTGTACACTATTGGCCTTTGACACTATTAGGCCTTGTACACTGTTAGCCTTTGATGATTAAATCCATCTCTGAAAAGTCAAAATTGAGGAAAACATGCTGACAAATAACAAAACACGTTCTGAAACAAAACAATGCTTTAAGAGCATGGAAGAGTTTTCGCTGATACAGAAGAATGCTACCTTTCAGCCAAATTATTTGAAATGAACATTTCTATTGTCTCTGTAAATATCTGATAGAATGAAACTTCATGGTCATATTCATAATAAAACTCTCTGACAACATCATCTTACCCATATTAGGTAAATACTGTCATAGATAAGAACCAGTCCTCTTTCTTTAACCAGTTATTCACTAAGTGCGTGGCAGAGTGGCTTCTTGCAAGATTTGGAAGGAGGAAGAGAAACAGAAATATTATTTTTCCAACAAGAGTTGGGGAGGCCTATGAACTTTGGCAGTTAAATAAGAAAGGGTTTTGCCATGGCTCCTTTGCATCCACCAGCAAATCATTCACTTCAGGGCTGCAGATAGCTACAATCATTGAGGTATTTCCCTGCTGCTTTTGTAATTTATTATTTCTGTACATTGATTTTGTATCCTGTGACTTTGCTGAATTCATTTATCAGTTCTAGTAGATTTTTGGCAGCGTCTTTAGGGTTTTCTTTATATGGTATCATGTCATCTGCAAACAGGGGAAGTTTTACTTCTCCCTTACCAACCTGGATGCCTTTTATTTCTTTTTGTTGTCTGATTGCTTTGGCAGTAATTTATTATTTCCTAAGCATCAGTATTGGCTTTTCTGATCCATTTCCCTCAAACTTTTGACAGTTTTACATGTCTCAAATTACCTATTTTAAGGCCCTTCCTGCTTGAAATATGTTAGAGCAGTATCTGTTTTCCTAATCAAACCCTAACTTACAGAACACCTTAAAAAAACAGGATCCATGGGGATTCCTGGGTGGCTCAGAGGTTTAGCACCTGCCTTTGGCCCAGGGTGTGATCCTGGAGTCCCGGGATCAAGTCCTGCATTGGGCTCCCTGCATTGAGCCTTCTTCTCCTCCTGCCTGTGTCTCTGCCTCTCTCTCTCTCTCTCTCTGTATCTCTCATGAATAAATAAATAAAATCTTAAAAAAAAAAAAACAGGATTCAGACTCTCTATCATATCCAGCCTCCTACCTGCATCAGAACAAAAACATCTTCCCACTGTTAACTTTCTTACAGGTTTATTTTCTCCTTAACAAACTGGCAGGTTGGCAAAAGACAGTCGGTATTAACAATATATTTTTAGAAGAAAAATTCTTCATATTCTTAATATTAGTCTTTGACTCTCCTGAGAATAAAATCCTCTCTGAACTCATTTTTTAAAAGCCTTCTTCAATTTGCTATAAGTATATGTAATCACTAAAACCTTCCTGTCAAATACTATGGAGAAGTAATTACAAACAAAACTTTTAAGATACATTTTTATAAGTTTTGAAGAATAAACACATCATAAATATAATGTACGCATGTGCTTCATACACATACAAGAAGCTAGAGAAGGGAGAGTGAGATAGAGAAATAGGGCAAAACCCAAAAGTTCAGGTGCAAGAGGAGTGCGTTAACGAAGCAGAGAGCCTTATTGCATAAGGCAGTGAGAAGACATCCGCCTGGCTCTCCCATGAAGGTTATGGGTGTGGGTGTGGGGACATATGCTGAGTTCAGATAGGAATCAGGTTTCATGAGTTGAAGATGCGGAGGCAAATTATTCTATTTTCAGTTGTGAATTAATTGGATACTGTTTATACTCATCAGTTTATTAGTAGAGATGAGTTAGTTTATAATTCAAGTGTGAAAAATGACCTTTTCTTTAGAAAACAATGCTGGTCTTAAATTTCTAATAAAAGATTCTCTCATGTAAATGATCTTATACCCTGGGAGGAAATTAACTTTAGATCTTCAAATGATATTACTAATGTGAAATATCCTACTCCAAGAAAGTTAGATATCTTCATGAGAAGGAACAAAGTATCATTTTTTTCAGATGAAAATTTTTATATATCACCCATAAATTGATTTATTTATGAGTTTTTAAATGCTAATTATTAATATTCTTTTTAATTTTAACTAGAATAAGATTCTTTTGAATTGAGAATATTAAAAAAAGAATATTTCATGCCAGTATCTGTGATGATAAGAGGAAACATAAGATAATAGTTCACCAAGTAGCTAACAATAGTTCATAATTTTAAGACTCAATAAAAACTGTTTATTCCTTTGGAATACTTTGATATATACACAACAGTGAATAATTACAGGGAAACTTAGAATCTAATTTAACGCATTATTTAATAGTTGGCCAATGCTTAATTTAAAAAAATAGTATGGGGATCCCTGGGTGGCGAAGCGGTTTGGCGCCTGCCTTTGGCCCAGGGCGCGATCCTGGAGACCCGGGATCGAATCCCACGTCGGGATCCCGGTGCATGGAGCCTGCTTCTCCCTCTGCCTGTGTCTCTGCCTCTCTCTCTCTCTCTCTCTGTGTGACTATCATAAATAAATAATAAAAAAAAAATTAAAAAAATAGTATGTAAGAATATATAAACTTCTAGAAATTTGGTACCAGGAATCATTTTACCTATAGTTTAGGAAGTATGGCCAGTATTTTTTTGTTTATATGCCACAGAGTTTGCTTCACTGAAGCAAACAACTTCACTGAAGCAGACAACAACTTTGTGGTCAGCTTGGCAAATTCAGAGCAAGACAAAAAACAGGTTCTATACAGATAGCTACTAAACATTTCTATGAAGATATATCTGTACGTTTATTTTAAGAATTATCAATAGTAAGAATAAGCCTTTATGAAATATGAACTAGCTACTCTTTGCTAAACAATGAAGGTACTTAAAACATTATGTGAATTTATAGGTATCAATTTAAGCTCTGTCGTTTATTCAAAAGAGACAGGGTATGAGATGACTTTTTGAATATAGTATTATCAATTGAAGGATAAAGTAAATTTTAGTGGAAATGTCAATAACAAACTATTTAAAACTTCAAATGAAAGATACATTTAAATAGTTTGATACACACATAACTTAGATTCAGCAATACATCTCTGTGTGTGCACATTTCAAAGCTATTTTGATCTCTGTCCTCACCCCCCAGCATGTTATTTATTTTATTTAAAAACCATTTATATAGCACTTCCTATGTTCCAGGCACTCTTTACGGTACTTTACCAATATGAACTCATTTAATGATATGAGTTCGATTCAACTTTCAGTTTCAGTATTCTACAATTATCTCTTTTCTTTCCTTCATGATTATAAAAGTAATACCAACCTGCTTCAGACATAATCTTAAACCCAAACATGAGTTTATCATCGAATGCACC
Organism: Canis lupus baileyi; assembly: GCF_048164855.1. Lineage (NCBI taxonomy): Eukaryota > Metazoa > Chordata > Mammalia > Carnivora > Canidae > Canis > Canis lupus. The sequence continues at coordinate 66,076,748 of NC_132841.1, forward strand.
TTATGTAATATTCCTCGCTATATTATGATCTATTTACATGTTGGTATCCATGAAATTTCTGCATGGAGTTGCCCTTGCTGGAGCAGTCACCGAGGATTTACTTAAGTAGAGTACCAAGTCTTTGCCTTGTACTTCTTCCAATCCTTCCCTTGGCTATAGTTTTCTATCATCGCCTGTTGCTCCTCGCCCTAAATTGTATGTAGTACATCAAATAAATGTATCCATATCACCTTTTCCCAATGCTCATCTTACAGCACACACCAGTCTTGTGGGCTTCTCTGATAAACAAAGAATAATTTAAGGATGGCATAAGATTAGCAACGACTGTGTAAACTAGTCTGTTAAAATGTGCATTCTAAATGCCATGAGAAATCTGGCTGTTCTAAACATATGTGACTAAAATCTCCCTTCCTCATCTTATTTTTAAATTGACACCTGTACAAATTCTGAACAATTAGTGCTCTAGAGAAGACATGTTGAACAACAATGGTCTATAACAGGATTTGGCAAAAAAGTTTGGCTTGTTGTTTACCCTTCTTTTCTTTACCAGGACAATGGTGATGGCTTTATTTTTCAATATTCTATCATCAGGCCTTCCTGTTATGTGAGAAGTCATATATTTTACCTGATAAAAAATGCAGCAGCAAAGCTCTAAATAAATCAGAAACTATTCTAAATACAGCCATTAATGCATGGCAGAGAATAGTCCAAGGTAAAATATAACTACTTAAGCATTTCATCTGGCTTGTGTTTTGTCCAGATCCACATATATCCCAAATACAAAAACAAAATAGAAGTTATTTATGACACTATAAGCTGGGCCTGTGTCTAGACAGTATGCAATATAGGTGAATATGAAATCTCAGCTATATTACCATGTGATAATTGATCAGACAAATCAGGGGGCACACTGAATTACCTGTCATGACAGTCATAACAATACCCAGTTTAATTTACAATACCAGCATAGGCATATTTTTTTCCTTTACACAGTGATCTTGTATAACTTTGAAATAGTTTCTATGTGATTAATGTGTTAAAATTTATTAAAATTTATTACCCTATCTATCTAATTATAATTTTTAATCACACTTTTATGAAAAACTATAGTTTCTTCTTCAAATTAAATCAATACACATCTAATTATTTGGTTTTTTGTAGCATTTTTATTCTTGACAAAGTATCCTCTGGTTCTGCATATAATTGACATGATAATCAATAATAATTAAGCAAAATCAAGCTCAAGCAAGAAGTAAATATTCTCCTTGAGAGGCAATAAATCTCACTGGAAAAATTACCAGTCTAAGTGTCAAGAGGTATAAGTTCACCACTCATTCCACCTTTAACATATTTATGTGACCTTTCTCAAATAACTTAGTTTCTCTAAAACTTTAATTTCTCACAAATACAATGAAAAGAATCTTATACTTTGAAGACCTTCCTACTCTAAGATTCTATATTTCTTACATTTAAAGAAGTTATATTTAAAGCTCAAATTCACATTTATAGCATTCGTTCTACCTCCATTTCTGACTCTCTTTCATTCTTTCCCTCTTTCTCCTTAACAAAATGAAATTATACTAAAAATAATATTCTGCAACTTAATTTTTCCTCCCAATTAGCTGTGAATGCATGGATATTCTTTCTGTTTAGCATGTAAATATCTACCTCATTCTTCGTGATACAAACATAATAATCTATAATAATGATTTACCATTGCCTTTTAATGAGCATTCAGATTTAGATTTTTTTTTCCAATTTGTCACATTTATAAGCAAGCTGTGGTTCCTGTGTATCTCTGAAAGATCAGCACTGGCACTTTCATTTTTCTAAAAGTGATCTTTAGAAATTATATCGCTGAGACAAGGCATATGCATGCTTTATATTTTAATGGATAACATCTAATCTTTCCAAAAACATCACAGGAATTCACATTCTTATCAAAGTCTCATGTATCATTTTGAGGGCATGAGACTGATAGGAGTTGAGGTTGGAGTGATGACACACCACTCTGTTTTTCATTTTCTAAAGATGACCAGCAGTATGAAGGAGATAGACTGAAGCTGGGATGGTCTAAAGCCAAAAAGAACCATGAAGAAGTTATTGCAAGGTCAAACTAGGACAGCATTAAATGATTATAGAAAATAGCAATGGGGTAGCTCTCAGACAGATGTTCACTAAGGTTGATTGTTAGGTCATAAAAAAATGACCAGTATTTTAAAGGTACATTGAAATGAATTCAGTATGTTCAGCTTTCATCCTTCTATTAATTCCCTCAACAAATATTTATTGAGCACCTACAATATTCCAAACTTAATTTATTCTAAGTTCCAAGGTGACACCATTGAACAAAAGTCCCTGTCCTTAAGAAGCTTAATTTCTACTGAAAAGAAACAGACCAAAAACAAAACAAAACAAAACAAATAAGGTAGTAAGTGCACCAAAGAAAAATAAAGTAGGTAAGGGAAAGAGTAATATAGCCTTGGAGATTGGAGCATTTTAAAGGAGGTGATCAAAGTCTTTCCGAGAGAATAAGATTAATGCATAGATCTAAAGAAAATAAAATTGAAAGCAATATATGTATGAAACCACTATGTTTTCAGCAAATGAAACAATAGTGATAGAAAACCGTGTGGGATTTAGAGTTCTAATAATCTAAAGATAAGAAAAGATGATCCACTGGGAAAATGTTGGCACAATACATAATAGGAATGTTTGGGAAATTAAAACAATAATGGATAATTTCAGACTCTGTTATTTAAAAATGCGCCCAGCTAAATTTATAAGGCTTTTGTCATAAGAAATGATCTCTGGGCAAATTAATAAATGACCCCATTAGAACTGAGTTTATGAAACGAATCCGCTTTCAAAAGCAAATGCTTTTGAAAATTACAGCCAGTTCATTAAAACCATGATGGCCAACATAGAGTGCACTGAAGAGTTCTTTGTTTCTTTGCATGATTCTGTATGTCCCTGCCCTTGTGGAGACGTCCTTTTCTTCCTCCCAGGTTATTTGGGCAGAGCTGCTTCTGTTCTAAATTCATATTGCATAACTGATTTCATAATGTTATTCTGTGCCCTCTGTGGTCCTTGTTGCATAGGTAATCAAGGTTTTATTTAGAGGGCATAAAGCAACAGATAGAACATTCATTTTCACACTCTGAAATCTAAGCCTCCAGAGGGTTGATTGTTCAGACCTCTTTAGTTTCGTTCAGCCTAGAAAGTAAGAGTTAACATTACAGTTTGAACATGAGCATAATTAAGCCAGTGAAGAAGCATGGTTATTTTAACTGTAATATCTATTTTCTTATCATCTTGGAAAATTTTAGATGAGACATTGCAGTTTGTGGTCCTAGCAAACGGCCTACCATTTTTTTTTTTTTTTTTTTTACTTTCTAGGAGAGTTTCTTTATTTCTTCAAGTATGTTTGCAATTGATAAATTTATTCATTTCACTGATTAAAGTTTATTTGGGAAGCATATTTTGCAAGGTTTTGATTCTAATCAGTTTCTGAAGAGTAACAGCTACTCATGTGCCACACAAACAAATAAGCCATGGGACAAAGAGAAGTGGACTTGTAAGATAGATTCAATAATAATTGAGTAAGGAATTTAGTTGGAAATTGAAATATATAACTAAATTTAAATCAACTTCTAATTAAATCTTTGTGAGCCACAGATACATAAAAATTAGTAAATATGTAGAGATAGAATTTTAACCATACTTATTCACATTTATGTATGTGACCTCCCATATATTTTGCTTTCTATAAAATAGTATTTATTGATAAAATATTTTTGTTCTGAACAACCATATGTACTGTATGTTTGAGTTTCATTTTTTCTTTTTTACATTATTTTGGTAATTTATTGTTAGCTTAGACATCATTATTTGTACAATTTCAACTTTCTCCCTTCACAGCATTTTCAAACACCTCTTACTTTCCACTTCCTAAAGGTTTTAGGTATAAATAGCATTCATGCTATGTGTTAAAGATCTCTAATAGTGTAAAGAATGACACACGATGTGCAAACCATCCTCAGTGTAAATACATTGTAGAAATAATACTGTATTTTCTTTCATCTTGAAGGTATGTATAATACAAAATATCTGTCCCATAAAATTTTGTCCTTACATGTCAAAATTTGCATTAAAAACTCAAAAACAATCTGATCTTGATATTTATTCCCATGAATATTCATAAACAGGAATATGATACTCTCATTTTTGATGGACTATGTGTGGAATACCATCCATGGTTATTTTTCATAATGTTATTTGCCTCAGGTGACAAAAGTTTGATTTTTTAAAATAAAGCACAAAGTAATGATAAATGTAATATATATTATATATTAAAATGGGTGAGATTTCCAAGCGCCAAAGGCAGAAACCTTGAATTAAAACACTTGTACTTTGAGAGGAGATAAAAAAGTAATCTACATTTTTAAAGAAGGAAAACAACAAAGAAATCATATCCTGAATTAAATATTAAAATTATCGAGTAAGGGCACCTAAGTGACTGCACCTTCAGCTCAGGCCATGATCTCAGAGTCCTAGCATCAAGCCCCGAGTAGGGCTCCCTGCTCAACGGGGAGTCTGCTTCTCCTTCTCCCTGGTCTTGTGTTCTCTCTCTCTTTTAAATAAATAAATAAAATGTTTAAAATAAATAAAATCAAATTATCAAGTAAATATCGTTCTGCTTGTGATAGAAAATATTCAATAAATAGTTTTTGAATTATGTTTCTACACTAGACTGTAAATCATAGGTTTTAATTAACTATATCACAATTGTTCATCAATAAAGCTAAGACTGAAGATTGGTATAGGTGAGGGAAAACATCCTGCTAATTATCCGAAAACAAAGAATTTTACAACTGGGTGAGAAAAGTCTGGATCACATCTTGTCCAACACTTATTTTTATATTAAGTAACTTATTGTGTTGTGATGGTTCTCAAAAAGGCTTATTTTTGTACCTTAAATAAGATACTTAACTTCAAGTCACAAAATTACAGTTTAAGAACCTTTTAAAAGTAGTCCTTATGTAAAATTTGCCTAAGTCTACTTGTGTGCTACCAGGCAGCTAAGTGTCTACCATTGTTCAGTCAATAGTACAAATTTATAACCACGGGGCATTGGAATAATAACTTAGAGATATAATATTTAGTAATTAAGACTGTAAGTAAAATTTACTGAAGACTTACACAAAACAGATACTGCTACTTAGAACTAAATTCTATACAAAATCTATACTCATTAAGTTTTGGTTGAGCTGCCAGTTGGCCCTCCTACAGAGAATAACCAATACCTATTTGACATCACTAGGTTTATGTCTCTGTCTTCCATCCAGTGAGAATTCAAGTACATGGACAGTGAGGCTATGGAATCCCACAGACGAAAGTTGGACTATGACTATGTCACATATTACTTGGATATTCTTCATTAAGTGCCAAATCTTAATAACTCTCAATTACTCATTGATAAAATAAAGATAATAGTATCTACCCTGCCAAGAATTTTATGAGGAGAAATGATGGTAATTGATACCAAAAGCTCAGGAATCAGTTAGGCAGCACTTCATAGCAGACTAATTAGATTCAAATAATTCTTTTTATAATAATTACTGTTAAACTTACCCCTTTGTTATCTTGAAAGAAAATGCACCCACACACTCACACACACACACAGTTAAAAACTACAAAAACAAAACACAAATTCAAAAAGTGATGCCCCTAATTACAATGCAAAAGAAGAATAAAAGAACTCTGTTACAAAGTATGTATTTTAATATTTAAATGCTCAACTCTGACTATCTGCTACAGACTGAATTGTGTCCTCTAAACTCCACTTCTCCAAACACAAGCCCAAATCCCTAAAGTAGCTATGCTTGCAGATAGGCATTTAAGAGGTACCTGAGATTAAATGAGATCATAAGAGTAGGGTCCTAATCTGATAGGACTGGTGAATTTCCAAAAGAAAGGAGACCACTCTCTCTCCCTGTCATATGAGGACATAGTTAGAAGACAGCCATCTACAAGGCAGGGAGGGAGTTCCCACAAGAAATTGGTCATGCTGGTACCCTGATATTGGATTTCTAGCCTCCAGAACTGTGAGACAATAAATTTCTTTGTTTAAGCCACTAAGTCTATGGTATTTTGTTATGGGAGCTTAAGCTAAGACACTACCTTAGGAAACATAGTAAAATAGTCATATGCCTGCAGATTGAATTATTGTAAGTGGGGGATTGTAATTACAAACCACTAGGGGTGTGGCATATTAGTAACTCCAATGTCACAGGAACATCTGTGCAATGATTTTCTGCTCTGAATATCAGTAGGGTCCCCAATCATTGCAATAAGACAAACTGCCCCCCCCACAATTTGCAAAATACTATCTGAGGGATGGTAGTGCCCCTGTGATGAACCACTGAAAAACATACTTTAAACAACATAGGTTTTGGAATTATGTAGAATACATATTATTTTCAAGTGCCCAAGAAACATTTTCCAGGATAAACCATATGTTAGGCCATATCAGAGGTTTCAAAAAGAACTTAAAAGGATTGAAATAATATACAATATGTTATCTCAGCACTAAAAATAAAATTAGAAATCAATACAAGAAGTAAATTTGAGAAATTCACAATATGTGGAAATTAAACAACAACAAAAAAGAAATTAAACAACATGCTTCTAAATAACCAATAAATAATACTTCACAAGGGAAGTTAGAAAATATTTGGGACAAGTGAAAATGAAAACACATAATATCAAAATTTATTAAATGCAGCTAACGCAGTGATTAAACGGAAATTTATAAAAGTAAATGTCTGTATTTAAACAGAAAAAGATCTCTAGTCAACAAGTTAACCTATCACTTTAATAAGCAAAAGAGAGAGAGAGAGAGAAAACAAAATAAAGCAAGCAGAAGGCACAGAAAATTAAGATTTATGCAATAAATAAAATAGAACATTAAAAAGTGGAATTCAACCAAACCAAAAGTTGTTCTTATTAAACATAGATATTTTTTAAGATTTCATTTATTTATTTGAGAGAGAAAGAATAGGCATGAGTGGAGGGGAGGGGAAGAGAGAGAGGGAGGGGAAGAGAGAGAGGGAGGGGTCCAGGCAGACTCCTCTTTCATAGCGGGGCTTTTGGTGGAGCCTCACACAGGGCTTCACCGGGGGCTGGATCGCAAGACCTTGAGATCATGACCTGCACCAAAGTCAGACACTTAACCGACTGAGTCACCCAGGTGCCCCAACATATTTTTTTAAATAACAACTGTTGTCTAGACCAACCAAAGAAATAAGAGAGAAGAATCAAATTACTAAAATCAGTAATGAAAAGGGAGAAATCAATATCAATCTTAGACATATAAAAAGGATTTTGAGTGACACTATGAATAATCATTTTGTCAACAAATTAGACACCTACATGAAATGAACAAATTCTTAGAAAAACACAAACTATTATGGAAAGTGACTCAACAAGAAATTAAAAACTGTATGGAGCTATAACAAGAGACTGAATTATTAATCAAGAAACTTCCCATGAAGAAAAGCCCAGGCCCAGATAACTCTACTCTTGAATTCTATTAAACATTTAAAGAAAAATGAACATAACACTTTTATAAACTCTAAAAAATTGATTAAGAGGAAACATTACCCCAATAATTCTAGATTGTTTGTATTACTGTGACACCAAAACCAGACAAAGATATCACAAGAAAAGAAAATTATAGACCAATATGTATTATGAATTTAGGAGCAAAAATCCTTAACTAAATATGATCAATTCAAATTCATCTCTATATAACAAAGCATTTATACATCACGATCAAGTGGGATTTATCTTAGAAATCCAAGGTTAATATAACATATAGAAATCAGTTAGTGTAATACACCATATTCGTAGGATAAAGGAAGAAAAACACATACAAACTTCTCAATAGATTCAGAAAAATCATATGACAAAGTCTAGCATGCTTCCATGATAAAAACACTCGGTAATTCAGGAATAACTGACAACATCTTCAAACTGATAAGATCACCAATAACAAAGCCATAGCTAATATCATACTTACTGATAAAAGGTTGAATGCTTTCCCTCTGAGATCAAGCATAAGATGAAGCATCCACTCTTGTCACTTATATTAAACATTGTTTTGGAGTTTATATTCAGAAAAAATCCTGGGGGCAAAGGAATCCTGATTGGAAAGAAATAAATAAAAAATCTCTTTGAAGATGTCATGATTTTGTATGTAGAAATCTATTTTTTAAATATTAGAATAGATGAATTTAACAAGGTTTCAGGATATGATGTCAGTATACAAAAATCCATTGTATTTCTATGTACTTGCAATGACTAATTTGGAAAATTAAAGAAATAATTCCTTTTCTAATAGCATCAAAAAATACTTAAGGTTAAATTTTAAAAGGGAAACACATGCTACACTGAAAACTATGAAACATCACTGAAGGAAATTAAAGACCTAAATAAGTTAAATGATATTTCATGTTCGTGGATTGGAAAACTTAATATTGTTAATATAGTAAGGATCTTCAAATTGATCTACAGATTCAGCACAATTCCTGTCAAAACCTAGCTGCTTTTCTACAAAAAATTAATAAGGTGATCCAAAATTCATACAGAAATGGAAGGGATTGGGGGACCTGGGGTGGCTCAGTTGGTTAAGCATCTGTCTTTGGCTCAGGTCATGATCCTGGGGTCCTGGGACTGAGCCTTGCATCAGATTCTCTACTTAGTGGGGAGTCTGCTTCTCCCTTTCCTTTTATCCCTCTACCATCCCCATTAATAGTCTCTGTCTCTCTCTCAAATAAATACATAAAATCTTTTAAAAAAAAAAAAAAAAAAAGGAAATGCAAAGGAACAAAATAGTCAAAAAAAAAAATCTTGAAAGGGAAGAATAAATTTGGAGTATTCACACTTCCTAATTTCAAAATCTACTACAAAGCTACAATAATCTAGGCAGGGTGGTATTGGCATAAGGATAAACACACAGATCAGTATAATAGAATTGACAGTCCAGAAATAAACCTTTACATTTATGTTAAATTCATTTTCCACAGTGGTGCCAAAAAAATCAATAGGGAAACAAGTGTTTTCAACAAAAAATTCTGGGACAAATGTATACTCATTTGCAACAGAATGGAGTTAGATCCTTGTCTCACACCATATCCTAAGAGTAAATTAAAATCTATCATAGACTTATACAAAAGAGCTTAGACTATTAAACTATCAGAAAAAATAGGCATAAACCTTCACACCCTTGGATTAGACAGTGTTTTTTTAGCTATGACACCAAAATACAAGTGACCAAAAAAAAAAGGAAAAAAAAAAGTAGATCAGACTTCATCAAATTAAAAATTTGTGCATCAAAGGACACCATCAAGAAAGTAAAAAGGCAAGCCAAAAAATGGAAGAAAATAGTTGCAAATCATGTATCTAGGAAAGGTTTAGTAACTGACACATATAAAGGACTCTCAAAACCCAATAGCATTAGAATTTTAGCAATGGGGCAGGTGACTGTGGTCTGAGTTGGCCAAAGAAAGAATTACATAACAATGGTGACTGGGTTAGGCCCTAAAAAATGGGAAAAGAGAGACACACAGATGAAAGGGAAATTTCAAGTAAAATAACTATGCATTACTCATTGTCCATTTGGTTAATTATATATATAATATATATATTTAAGTTTATAATATATATTATATTGTATTAATATGTTATTTTATAATAATATATATAAATATATTTTTACATGTATATTTCTAACAGACGTTTCTCTTAAGGACATTGGAAGTGGCACTCTATGACATTATATTCCTTATAGTATTTGACCTACCATAGGTGCTTATCATATCCAATGACTCATCAGACAAGATATATAGAGAGATAATTTTTACCCAAAAATCATTTTTAATATACCCCGGAGCCCTTTGAAGCAACAAACAATTTTGTTTAAATGACAAAATTATAAAATGTATTACTTATACATTGTATTTTCTGGCCTTATGAGTTCTTTTTCAAAAACGGCAGCCATATTTTCTGAAACAAAAGCAGGTTGTAGGGTCTAACACCGAGAAGAGAAGGGAATATTTTAAATTGGAGCTGACTGTGGATATAAGCCAAATGTCCAATGCATAATCAAACAAAATTAAGGAAAATTTGGTGCACAGAGACCCGGCTTCTGGACTTGTTCTCACCCTTTTTAACAATTTTCATCATCCAGTGTCTCATTTTCCTCATCTACAAAGAAGAGGCAATAACCAACTCAGTCTCATAGGGCTGTGGTAAAAAATCAAGAGAAAATACTACTACCATGTTCCCCACTATGATGGGTACAAAGAAACTGTTACATCGGTGTTAGCTATCATTATTACTGCATAGCTGTTGAGTAAAATTATCTTTGTTAAGGGTAGGTTATCACCAGAAATCACTTTTAGACATATGAGTAACAGAAAAGGGTAATTTGAATTTACCTGATGGATTACGCTGGTCATGTCTGAAAGTATCTTATTTAAGGGTCATTCATGCCTTTTCCAAAAAAATGAAATGTCAGAGAAGTTGTCCCCATGTGTGGGAATACAGAATCTTTGTTCATAGTTCATTATGTCCAGTCCTGAAAATACAAGCTGACATACTATTCCCCCCCTGAACCTTTTGCCTTCTGATAGACAAACTAACTGAATCTAGGGAAGGACACTATTCTCCAAAGATTAGAAATAAGAAAGTAGGAATGATAACCCAGACCCCGCTTACAAAAGGGGCAGGGTGTTTAGAAGAGGATCTGAGTGCCCCCTAGTGTTAAATCTCCTCATGTTTTTGTTTCTGTTTCTGTTTTTAAATAGATGTTTTACCAAGAGATTCCAAAGTTTGAAGATAACTACACTTTGTTTAAATGATCCTTCACATTAGGCCGTTTCAAGATACACATATGCATAATTCCCTTAAGACAGAAAAACCTTAAACCTTAAAGATGCACAATTTGATTGTTTCACTAGAATGAAGCCAAAGTACAAAAGAGGACCTATATCTAGCAAAAGGAATTAAATTCTGTATTTAAATATGTTCCCTAATTGAAGTAGTCAGATAATCAGAATATGTGTATTTGAGCCAAGTGTTTAAGCCTAAGTAACTAACTGAAGCAATCTAATGATTGAATCTAGTTAAACTCCTTACCTAGGCGATTTTTAATGGAAATGCTGACATCCTTAATACAGAGATCTGAACACTCCTATTCAAATAGTACATATAGCCTGCAGACAAGTCTCACTAAATGTGCTGAGGTAACTTCTCAGGTTTGGGGCTTTTATTTCATAAGGCCAGGATGTTAAATTCATGACCTTCAAATGTTCTAAGTGATTGTAGATAACCACTGAATTAAACAACGAGTTTCATATTATATAGTTATCAATAGTATAGACGTCTGAAAGTTACAGAAATTGTAAATTACTTTTGTAGTTTATAAAAAAAAATTTGGTATTTTTGCTGATTAAACTTCATCTTGGAAAACCATTAGAAAAGTGGTAGATGCAAATTTAATCTGAGAATGTTTATAACTAGCTCAAATAGAACTGAAGTAGGTCAATCAAACAGAAATACCTAATTGTCTTGATTTCAGCCTGTTTCTGTTGATGTGATTATATTAGAAAAGATTTTTATTCTTTGAAAAGAAAACCATGTCTGAGGTAAAGTTGGTCTAAACAAACTTCAGAGTTTGAGTTAAATGTTTTATCTTTATTTTGATATAGCCCTACCACAATTCCAGGGAAAATATTTCCACAGGTTTTTACAGTCTGTTTTTGTAGCCTTGTGTTCCTCTGATAAGGATCATTCTCAAGTTTTCTTTATTTTAAATTTCACCTTTAGAATTGGAGGAAGGAGGTGGTAAGCTGTCATTCGGAGATTTAGGTAATGGATTTTTTATTCATGATACACTCAAGCCATACTATATTTCTTCCCATTAATTCCCAGAACAGTTACGCACAATAAATAGGTACATATACTTCCTCTGCATGCTGACTCCTCCCCAAAACTCATTCCTCTGAGGCATCTAATGATTTTTTTATTTTTTTTATTTATGATAGTCACACACAGAGAAAGGCAGAGATATAGGCAGAGGGAGAAGCAGGCTCCATGCACCAGGAGCCCGATGTGGGATTCGATCCCGGGTCTCCAGGATCGCGCCCTGGGCCAAAGGCAGGCGCTAAACCGCTGTGCCACCCAGGGATCCCCTAATGATTTTTTTAATCTAGTCTCTCTATATCCCTTAACTCAAATGCAAAAGAGTTTAAAGTAGTAATTATATTTGATGAGCTTTTCCTGGATGATGAGATTAGTAAAAGTGACAGTTTTTTTCCAAGAACAGCCACAGAAGTAATTGGTATAGCTGAAAACACCTTTGCCGAGAATGTTAACATATACACTAGAAAGAGCTATCAAAAGCAGGTGCTTAGACTCTTAAGGGTAAAAGCCCAATTATATTTTTTTTCAATTGCTGGTTTATATACTTAACATTTTTGTTTAAGGAATCAAGCAGTTACCATGATGATTAGTTGTGCGTGTTACTGATGTGATTTTATAGGGTAACTTCTAAAATAAGATGTCATAAAATATCTTTACAGTCAATGGGATTTTCTTGGATTTATTTTTAGAATATTTCAAGGGAAGAATAAAATGAATATCAATAAAATAAAATGATAAGATGGAATTTTTTAGTGGATCAAACCATATAAAAGAGCAAATAGCATGTATAGTATCTTTAGGCTTAATACAATATAAGAATAAGAGGTTCCTGTAGAATAAGAGTGAGTCCAATATTTAAATACCTGTACAAAATTCTACAGTTTTTGTTTTGTTTTGCTCTGTTCCCTGATGCCCTTTCTGGGGAGCCCAGTGAAACAAATAAAGAAGTAATCTTCACTCCAAGACAGCACACAAACACAATTATACACATTGAAGGACAAAGTACTTAATCAGGACATTGAACTACAATTATACATACAAAAGTCCATAGCAGTGAGAAAATATGACATTAAAAAATAATAGTAATACCCCAAAACAAGTTGTCTCTAGTTTAAGTTTGGAGACCTCTCTCACCATTGTCTACTCATATTGAATAAACACTTCTGAATATCTTTGGGGTTTGTTGAAAAACAAACACATACTTTTTTTAAAAACATAAATACATAAATAAAAAACAATACATACATAAATACTTTATAGAGTTATTGCCCAAGTCATCCACCATGCACATAATGAACAGAAAAAACATGAGGAATTTCCCATGCAGAGGTATTTAGGCCTATTCAACATTTGCCCCAAGTGCTTGGTGATGAGCCTGGTGGCCCTGAAGTAAGATTCAGTCTTGTAATTGCCATAATCTTTAACTTGGACTTGACCCTTCATTGCTATCTCATATTTTTCCCAGTCTGGATCCTTTGGATTCTGACCTTTCTAGTTTTCTAGACCCCCGATTGCTAATTCCCATAGCCTGCCTGCCTTCCCTCCATGATGTTTTTGCCAACTCAGTCCAGTTTCATTTACCCTCTGACCTGCCTTCCTAGACTGTCTTATGGCTAGCTAAAACCTGGTGTGACTACTCTGAATTAACACCATCACAGCAGATCTACATATCTCAAAGCAAAGGATGCATATGTTTATCTATTAATTATTTTTAATTTTCATGCATCACATAGAGGTCACACCAAAATGATAGAAAACTGCATAGTGTCAGGTTGGAGATTCAGAGGATTAGGCATAGGAATTGTGCGTCTAATGCTGAAGCACAAAAAGTCAAGTAAGCACACAAGTTTCGTAACCATGGTAAACTTTGTAGCCATACAAGTAATTCTTCTGTTTGGGGCTGAAAACATACATTATGAAAGTTTCACTTAATGTTTTACAGAATTCTAAGAAAATAGTAAGGACTCAATAAATGAATAACAGACAACAATAGAGAAGAAAGGGAGGAAAAGAGAGATAGTAGGTAAGTGAGGGAAAGAGGCATCTGTGAACTGACCTAAACCGAATTGCACAAACAACAAGCAACAAGCTCTCTTGGTAAGTGGGGGTGCTCCCTGCCCATAGGTAACACTTATCCACAAAGCACCCACTAAGGGAAATGAGGCAATGTGGGCACGGATTAAACCAAGTACTGTTGAATGAGAAATATTTAGTAGCAAGCATGCAAAATAAAATTAAATAAAACACAAATAGAAACAATGGGCTTCACCTAGGTCTGGAAAGCTCTGCTTTGTCTTAAGATAAACCTCTTGCCTCAGATATTACTCTGTGGCAGATGCAAAAATATTTCTAGTGGGCATTCATTCACCTGAGTCAGCCCAGAGTCCTCCACGAGCTCTAGAATTGGCCTGACTTACAAGTCTTGTTTATGCATGGTAGCATCTGGCCAATCTTGCTCCGCCAACCATGTCTTTTAAACAGCACACATTTTCATCAAAGAAAGTTTTTTCTAACATATCTAATGCTAATTAATAAACCCCTTGATGTAGACTCTGATACATCTCTTTGAATATCTCCAAAGTATAGAATCTTGATTAGGGTACTTCAAATACTTAATCACTGCGCTTCAAGAATAAGCTGATAATCTACCCCACACTTCTGCTACCATGTTTATAGGGAAATATTTCAAAGTAAATTATCATCTAGAAAGTAAAACAGGAAGAAAGGAAAGGCAGAAAGAAAAAAAAAAACCTCCACCTCTCTTCTGATGTATTCAGGATTCCACCTGTGCGTGATTACTCATCCCAAATGATTTTTTTGCGATGACTTTGGACAGTTTTTCTGCAGGGAATTTTTGTACCACCCACTCCTCCAAATCATATACTAATTTAGCCACATAAAATTCTTTTTCTTATTTTTTTTTTTGAGAGAGAGAGAGAGCAGAGGGGAAGGGCAGAGGGAGAGGGAGAGAATCTTAAGCAGACTCTGTGCTCAGTGGAGAGCCTGTCACAGGCTCAATCTCAGGACTCTGAGATCATGACCTGAGCCAAAATCAAGAGTCCCACGTTCAAACAATTTGAGCCAACCAGGCATGCCTAGCTGCATAAAATTCTTATTGCCTTTCACATTAAATGTCAGATGCTTTGAAATTTCAAGTCAAATCAATTACTTCCTTTCCTCCTTTCTCACTCCCTCCAAAATTTTATCTATTTCTCAAAAAGCATGTATCTCTCTGGGTGTATGTGTGCGTGCATGTGTATTTTTAATTAACTTATTGCTGAGTCTATACTCCCTCGTGCATTCTGAGCCCCTTAGCTCTTTGGAATTCCTGAATCCTAGCAAAGGGCCTGTACTGTAATTTTTTTTCAGTAAATGTTTGAGTAATTTAATTGAATTTTGTATTGAAAATGTCTTCTACCCTATGCTCCCCTACAATATCAGTTCAAAATATTACTTTCTCTTTTAAATATGAAGCAAAATATTAGGTAAGAAGGAAATGTGAGTAAGTAGAAGGAGAAATGGATACAACAGAGTTTGAGAAGCATTTCAAAGTGGCTTTCAAAAAGCCAACAGTTCAAAATAACAATTGATAAGAACAAATTGCCTTTTGAAATCCACGCTGAAAAACCTTGCCCAAAAAGTCTATTTCATTAAGAGGCAGGTAAATTTCTCAGAATATCTTCCAACTTTTAAAATTTATATGTAATAATTTAATTCATGTTTTGCACTAAATTATTTTTATCCCCCAAATCATAGATATTTTAATCATTGTTGTTATGTTCAAGTTCAAAGTATCAACCTATCTGGACTCTATAACTTAGAATTCCTGGTAGTCACCAACTACAGTGAAGAAAAGTTTTCTTTAGTTTTGCATATGATAGAACATTAGGGTCGAGGCCATGTTTTAGATCTGCTTAAGACTTCCTGGCACAGAATACTGTTATGATCCTTTGGCTTGTAAGGCAAACCAAAAAATATATATTTCCTCCAAAGCAAAATTGATAGTTGTCCCTGCAGATGTGATGCCAAATTGCCATCCTACTAACCTGGATATAATTTTGGACAGTTTGACATCAGCAAGTTATGTACTACAGACAATTTGAGAGCACCCATAACAGCTCTTTCCTGTTATTCTTACTGTAGCAATTCTCAATCCCCACTATGCAAAAGAATCTCCCAGGAGCTTTTAAGAAACAGAGATACCTTGCCTCCACCTCCATATAATCTCATTAAATTTGTCTGGGGGAAGGCTCAGAATTTAGTATTGTCATAAAGCAATTATTTTCCCTAATATATTGTTAAATTAGAGATCCAGTATCCCTAAGATTTATGCAAGAATTGGAATAGTCTAGAACTACATTCGATCTCATTGGTCTCCAGATTCTGCCAATATATTGATACCTTATCTTTTCACAGAAGTATCAGCCTCCCAGATATCATACTTTCAAAAAGAGAATACTTAGAAAATTACCACTCGCAGACCCTTTAGTTATTCTTTATCCATATACTAAAAACAAACAAAAAAAAAAAAACACTAATTCATTGAACGGTATCAATATAGTGAAATAGTAGAAGGTGAAAAGGAAGGTTATTATTTATCCTGAAGCACTTGAAGTTGTCTCTTGCAATCTGATACTAATCTATTATCAATTAGTATAGATTTTCAATTAATGAAATATCTGATCTAGACCATATTTAGAGTTAAAAACATGGCAGGAAAAATTATATTTAACAGATAAGAGAAAGTTGTATAAATAAGATTTTTATTAACAAATTAAAACAGAATTGTATAGTCACTAGGAATCTTTAGGAGAAAAATAACATTGACCAAATAAATATATAGATAAGGAGAAAAGGCACAAACTTCAATTAACCAGGAATTAAGTGACCAGAATCCCTAATAGAGTAGTGTTCTTACAGTACTTGGCATTTAGAAGAAAGAAATTAATCAAGAGCAGTACAAACATCTAGCAGATTCTATCTGGTCATGCTAGATGAGGTTTACCTTAAACAAAATGGGAAATAAGTGAGGTCTATCCTTGTGCCATCTTTCCAAACTTTGAGACCTTCATGCTGCCCCTTGACTGACATGTATCCATCATCACAAGCCTAAAATCTTACCATTATCCATTCTCCTATAAAAATGTTCTAGTTTTCTGTTCTGTTCACATGTTTGTTCTCTATATTCAATGGTGACCAACAAACACATGGTCAGGTTTCCATGGCTAATAAAGAACAACCTGACCTTCTATCAAGTGGATTTGCATTTTAACAGGGGACTCTAAAGATGACCAGGTTCAGGTTTCAGGTCACTGAGCCTTTCTTTATTCATTTGAGAGTGAGGTACAAGTGCAAACAGAACCCTCTTACCTCAATCATTCTATTTAGCCAAATGCCCACTTCATCAACTTTTAGCTGTGGTCCTCTGGGTAGTAGGTAAATGCTTAAAAATAAATAAAAAGGATGCTTTAAAAAAAAAAGATGCTTTACAAATTTAATTAATCAGTAAAAATGTCAAATATAGAGAGAGTTGAATAAAAGACCTCATACTATAGAATGTGAAATGGATTGATAGCAATGCCCTTCAAGCATTTATATATTTGCATTGCTTTACAAAGGATGACATTTTTCTAAGGCCACCATCCATTGTGAGATTTAAGCAGTGCAAGTAGAGTAAGAAGTTTGATGTTGAATATGACTTATTTGTAGAAGCAACTTCATATTTAAATATAAAATGTGAGAAAACTTCTGTGCTCAGCATTAGCCATTAAGAAATTGTGTCTGAAGTGTAGTGTTTTTTTAACTACCAATTAACTCAACACCTGTCATCAATTAGAAAAGGTTTAGCTACAGTTTTAAACAGATTTCTTTCTCTTTTACATTAGAATAATTTATCTCTAGTAAGCCTGGCAGATTCCATTTATATTAGATTCATTCAAGACAATTTGTGACTGCAAGTCTTTGTTGAAAGTCATTCTACTAAAAATTAATCAACAAATTAGTGAAATTACTTACATGCACAAACGATTGCAAGCAAATAATATGTATCAATGCCATAATGATCAATCCTAGATTTGAATAATTAATAGCTCTTCTTCAAGATATTTTGATTATGTAAATGTATAGTGTTGGATCACATTGATATGAATTGTTTTCTTTATAACAAAGTTCTCTATTGAGCCAATAAAATTTAGAGTTCAAGTTTTTGTAAATAACATAATACCAAGATTTTATTAAAATTATTTTTTTAATTTTTTAAAATAAAAAATGGATGAAAAGCTACTGTAGTTTGAAGATTCATGGAACTGATCAACAATACATAAGTACCTGATGCAGTTGTTTAAAATCCATCAAAATGGAAATAAGAAATATTTAAAAATGGAAATGACCATCATATTAGCCCCATACTTTAAGGTTTGGTGTTAGTACTCACAATCATGCAACTCATCATTTTCATAAACATTGAAAAGTGTTAAAAAGAGTTGAAGGCAATTTAATAAACTTAGGCATTTTATGAATAAATTATAACACTGATTTGAATATGATTTTTAAGCTGGCTGCTTTTTCACCTCAGCACCTGCCATTATTTTTCATTTCTCAACACCTCAGACAATGAATTCCACTTTGAAAATTGAAACAGTTTATGCTACAAACTCATTACTCTGCTTTTTCTTTTCTGTAATAGCATTTATTATAGAAACATTTTATCCAACTCAAAGGTCTCTGTAAAGGAAAACACATTGTTCTGAAAATGTCATTGGCAAGTGTATATTTGGCTCTCTATGCCTTTAGTTACAGTACTGCTTCCTCCTCTAGTTGCCAAGTGCCCTTATTCCACTTCTGTTCTGCGCAGAGCTTCCATGGAATCATCTTTATGATCAGGCATCTCTGTGTGTGCATCTATGCTCCATTAAGAATATTTCCACTCAGCCTCACCAAGAGTCCCATGACTTCTGCTTAATTCAAACAAATGTGATAAATACTCCCAAGTGTGATAATGAGACTAATGGTTGTGTTAATATAAGCATTTTACCTTCTGCTGGCCAGAAACAGTGCTATTAAAAAAATAATATCTCTACTGTTGGAATGTCTATATAAACTTGGATTAACCAAACCTTTCCAGTGGTTATTCCACTTCACAAAAAAAAAAAAAAAAGTTATCCTTGCTTAAGCCACCTACACCCCGGACTATCGGTGATATATATTTAGATTCCCACTGCCCCCAAAAGTCTAGACTATTCATAAACCAAACCTTGCTTTTGCTCCACATCTGCAATAATTCTGCTCATTTCTTCCCTCATACTCTACTTATCTTTTAAATTTGGCTCAAGTCTTGGTTTTTTGACCAACCTCGCAAACAACAGTTTATCTGCCATGAAAAACAAACAATGTCTTCTGGACAACTATTGAGTTCTTGCCATATATTGCCTCTCAATTATAATCCTAGGACACAGTTGTTTCGTTTTTTTTTTTTTAAGTTATTATCTAAATTCTAGTTAGTTAGCTTATAGTGTAATAGGAGTTTTAGGTGTACAGTATAGTGATTCAGCACTTCCATACCAGACCTGGTGCTCATCACAAGTGCCCTCCTTCATCCTCATCACCTGTTTAACCCATCCCCCCGACTTTCCTCCCCTTCCCTTTATATTCTCTAGCTCCTTCCATGTTGCTGCAAATGGCAAGATTTCATTCTTACTTATGGCTAAGTTATATATATATATATATATATATATATATATATAGAGAGAGAGAGAGAGAGAGAGAGAGAGAGAGAAATAGAGAGGAAGGAAAGGAGAGAAAATATCATGTGTGTATAGTGTATATTTTGTGTATATATATATATAGTGTGTGCATTGTGTGTGTGTGTATATATATATATATATATATCTTTACCATATTTTTTTATTCATTCATCAGCTGAAAGATACTTAGCCTGTTCCCATAATTTGGCTGTTGAAGATAATGCTGTTATAAACGTAGGTGTGCATGTATCCCTTTGAATTAGTATATTTTTTATTCTTTGGGTAAACACCTAATAGTGCAGTTGCTGGATCATAAGGTAGTTCTATTCTTAATTCTTTGAGGAACCTCCATACTGTTTTCCAGAGTGGCTGCACCAGTTTGTACTTCCACCAACAGTGCAAGAGGGTTCCCCTTTCTCCACGTCCTTGCCAACACCTGTCATTTCTTGTGTTTTTTATTTTAGCTATTCTGACAGATGTTAGGCAATATCTTATTGTAGTTTTGATTAGCTCTTCCCTGATAATAAATGACATTGAGCATCTTTTCATGTGTCTGTTGGCCATCTATAGGTCTTCTTGGAAGAATGTCTATTCATGTCTTCTGCACACTTTTCATAGACAACAAACTGATATTTGCCAAAGGGAATGTGGTGGGAAAATGGATTAAATAGGTGATTAGGGATTAAGGAGTGCACCATGTCTGGTAGAGAAGTATTGAATCACTGTATTGTACACCTGAAACCAATATTACATTGTCTGTTAACTAACTGGATTTTAAGTAAAATTTTTTTAAAAATTAAAATACCATTTTTCCTGATTATAAAAGGGGAATGTATAGAAAGGCACAAATATAAAAACAGAAATCAGCTATATCTGTCATTCTTGAGGTGTACTGCCTAATATGGTAGCCATTAGCTACATGTGGCTACTGAGCACTTGAAATGTGGCTACTCTGAAATAAGTTGTGCTATAAATACAAAATACACACCAAATTTCAAGGACTTGTATGAAAAAATATAAAATATCTCACTGATAATTTTATATTGATTATATATTGAAATGGTAATGTTTTCAATATATTTGGTTAAAGTATATTATTAAAATTAATTTCATTGGTTTCTTTTTATTATGTTATTGTGGATATTATAAAATTAAAAGTCAGTGTGTGGCTTATATTATAGTCCAGCTGGATAGCACTGATCTACAGGATATAAGTCTTCTTCCTATGCATTTACATAAATTAAAAATTATGATTGTATCATACTCACTGTTTTATAACCTGCTTTTTCAATTAATGGAACATGAAGAACATTTTCTGTTGCTGTTAAATGTTTTTATATCACATCATTTTAAACTACTAGTGTTCTATCGTATTGGATGTAACATTTTTATTTAGCAAATTCCTTATTTTTAGACATCAAGGTTATTTTCAGTATTGACTCTATAATGAACACTATTGTATATAACTCTTTATCTGCACCTCAGTTTACTTACTAGAAAAAGTTTCTAGAAATAAATTACTGTGAAGATTTTAAACATGTTTAAGGCTTTTAGTAATTATTGTCCAATTACCCTACAGAAAAGTACTATTTTATATTCCCAATACCAATGTTTAAGAGTGCTCATTTCTGAAGATATTTGCCAATGATATATCTGATAAAGGATTAGTATCTAAAATATATAAAGAACTTATACAACTCAACTCCCAAAAAAACTGAACTTGTTTCTTTTTCATAGTTATTAGAGGAGTGGCTCCTGTGTGGTTCTGTTGTAGGAGATGGGGAGAATGTGTTGTCTGCCTCTACCTGAAAAGTGGAACACAAAAGGAGGTCTGGGGAGCAGAGCAGAGGATAAATGCAAAGAGGGTTAACATTTGTGAGAAGTATTTCTGGAAGGTTTCAGTGTTATGGGAGCATGATGAATGTTTTGGGTGAATGGCAACCTTTGCTTGCCATGCTTGCCCTTTCACCAGTTTACAGTCTATTTACCATAAAGTACCAGAATAAATTTTCTCAATCTGCTCAAAACCTTTTAATGGTTTTCCATTACACTTAAAGGTGGGAAGTTTATAGTAGTCATCATCTAGGTTAAAAATGAAGATCTCAGATAAAAAACAAAAACAAAAAACCCAAACACCTTACTTTACACCTCAAGAAACTAGGGGGAAAAAGAATAAACTGAACCTAAAGTTAGCAAAAGGAAAGAAAACATAAATATCAGAGCAGAAATAACCCAATAAATAATAGAAAACAAAACCGTCAACAAAACTAAGATCAACAAACTAGACTAGGTGACCAACTATTGAGAAGGCTCAAAGGAAATTAGGAATGAAAAAGAAAACATTGCAACTGCCTCAGAAACCTTTAAAAGAGTTATAAGAGACTATTAAGAACAATGATATGCTAATCAATTAGATAAGCTAGGATGGATAAATTGTTAGAAACATACCTACAAAGACTGAATCAAAAAGAAATAGAAAGGCAGAACAGA
This sequence comes from Canis lupus baileyi, assembly GCF_048164855.1. Taxonomy (NCBI): domain Eukaryota; kingdom Metazoa; phylum Chordata; class Mammalia; order Carnivora; family Canidae; genus Canis; species Canis lupus. The sequence goes on from NC_132841.1 coordinate 66,098,968, forward strand.
CCAATATTAAATAAGGAGACTGGGTAGAGTTAAAAAACTCCTAACCAAAAAAAAGTCCAGGACCAGATGGTTTCACTATTGAATTCCACCAAACATTTAAAAAGGAATTAATATGAATCCTTTTAAAACTCTTCCAAAAAATGGAGTAGAGGGAAAACTTCCAACTCATTTTATGGAGCCAGCCTTGCTTTGATATCAAATACAGACAAAAACACCACGAGGAAAGAAAGCTACAGGCCAATATTTTGATGAACATAGATGCAAAAATCCTTATTAAAATACTAACAAATTGATTTAATAACACAAAAAGGTGATACAAGATGCTAAGTGGAATGCATCCCTAGGATACAACATTGAGGTGACATAGTTAAATTAGTCAACATAAAACACTACATTAACAGAATGAAAGTTCACAGCCACATGATCATCTCGATACATGCAGAAAAAGCATTTGACAAGCTGCAACTATAGTCATAATAATAACTATCAACGAAACAGGTATAGAAGGATCTTACCTCAAAAAAAGGCACTTACTGACACAAAGAAATGGAAAAATATTCCATGCTCATTGATTGGAAGAATTAATATTGTGAAAACGTCAATGTTACCCAGGGCAATTTACACGTTTAATGCAATCCCTATCAAAATACCATGGACTTTCTTCAGAGAGCTGGAACAAATTATTTTAAGATTTGTGTGGAATCAGAAAAGACCCCGAATAGCCAGGAGAATTTTAAAAAAGAAATCCATAGCTGAGGGCATCACAATGCCAGATTTCAGGTTGTACTACAAAGCTGTGGTCATCAAGACAATGTGGTACTGGCACAAAAACAGACACATAGATCAATGGAACAGAATAGAGAATCCAGAAGTGGACCCTGAACTTTATGGTCAACTAATATTCGATAAAGGAGGAAAGACTATCCATTGGAAGAAAGTCTCTTCAATAAACGGTGCTGGGAAAATTGGACATCCACATGCAGAAGAATGAAAGTAGACCACTCTCTTTCACCATACACAAAGATTAACTCAAAATGGATGAAAGATCTAAATGTGAGACAAGATTCCATCAAAATCCTAGAGGAGAACACAGGCAACACCCTTTTTGAACTCAGCCACAGTAACTTCTTCCAAGATATATCCATGAAGGCAAGAGAAACAAAAGCAAAAATGAACTATTAGGACTTCATCAAGATAAGAAGGTTTTGCACAGCAAAAGATACTGTCAACAAAACTAAAAGACAACCTACAGAATGGGAGAAGATATTTGCAAATGACGTATCAGATAAAGGGCTAGTTTCCAAGATCTATAAAGAACTTATTAAACTCAACACCAAAGAAACACACAATCCAATCATGAAATGGGCAAAAGACATGAAGAGAAATCTCACAGAGGAAGACATAGACATGGCCAACATGCACATGAGGAAATGCTCCACATCACTTGCCATCAGGGAAATACAAATCAACACCACAATGAGATACCACCTCACACCAGTGAGAATGGGGAAAATTAACAAAGCAGGAAACCACAAATGTGGGAGAGGATGTGGAGAAAGGGGAACCCTCTTGCACTGTTGGTGGGAATGTGAACTGGTGCAGCCACTCTGGAAAACTGTGTGGAGGTTCCTCAAACAGTTGAAAGTAGATCTGCCCTACAACCCAGCAATTGCACTGCTGGGGATTTACCCCAAAGATACAGATGCAGTGAAACGCCGGGACACCTGCACCCCGATGTTTATAGCAGCAATGTCCACAATAGCCAAACTGTGGAAGGAGCTTCGGTGTCCATCGAAAGATGAATGGATAAAGGAGATGTGGTCTATGTATACAATGGGATATTACTCAGCCATTAGAAACGACAAATACCCACCATTTGCTTCAACGTGGATGGAACTGGAGGGTATTATGCTGAGTGAAATAAGACAATCGGAGAAGGACAAACATTATATGGTCTCATTCATTTGGGGAATATAAAAAATAGTGAAAGGGAATAAAGGGGAAAGGAGAAAAAATGAGTGGGAAATATCAGAAAGGGAGACAGAACATGAAAGACTCCTAACTCTGGGAAACGAACTAGGGGTGGTGGAAGGGGAGGTGGGGGGGTAACTGGGTGATGGCCACTGAGGTGGGCACTTGATGGGATGAGCACTGGGTGTTATTCTATATGTTGGCAAATTGAACACCAATAAAGAATAAATTTATATAAAAAAAATAAGGCACTTACCCCAATCCCTGGTTAGTTCTCTGTTCCCTTATTCTGTCTTGTTTTTGTTGTTGTTGTTGTTTTCCTTCTCTTTCCCTGTGTTTCAGCCACACTGGCCTATTTACTGTTTTCTATGAACACATACTTCCATCTCAGGGTCTCCCCATAACCAGACTATTCTTCTGCCAACATTCTTACAGCTTCTTCCTTTACTGTATATTATTATCCAGGTGTCCAATGTCACCTCCAAATGTAAAAAAAAAAAAGTAGTTTTTACCACTTGCTATTTATTTTTGGTGTTTATTTCCTTCTTTCATAGCACTTTTCATTACCTGGTATTTTTGAACATTGTTTTTATTGGTTGGTTTGTTGGTTTGTCTTGTCCCACAGTCACTACTGCAAATAATTGGGATATTTGCTTATCTTTTCTGTGTCTTCAGGCCCTAAAACAATACCTGAGAAATGGTAATCTCTTCATAAATATTTATTAATAAATATGTGAATTAATCAACATTTAAGATGTTCTATACAACCAATTAAAATAGTCTTTCTTGGGGCACCTGGGTGGCTCAGTGGTGGAGCATCTTCCTTTGGCTCAGGTTGTGATCATGGGATCCTGGGATCGAGTCCCACATCGAACTCCCCACAGGGAGCCTACTTCTCTTTCTGCCTATGTCTCTACCTCTCTCTGTGTCTGTCATGAATGGATAAATAAAATCTTTAAAAATAATAATAATACAATAATAAAAAAGTATTTCTTGTACCTTGACATTATGATTATTAACATTTTTTTCCAGATTAAGGAATCAGGCCTCTACCTAGAAGGACACTGGGACAATAAAATCTTGGTTAAAAAAAAATCAGTATTCCAGCCAAAGCTACTAAAATTTATAAGCAATTCCTTTTTTGTGAGTAGATGTTCCATTTTCTATGCTGCAATGTGTTCATACAGACCCAAGTGTCAGTTTAGTACTTAAAGGTATATGAAAGTAAAGCAAAGTAAAAGGAATAAAATAAACTGATAAAGAAGAAATATGGGAAACAAAAAATGAAGTAACCTCTTGGAGTGGTTGTGCAACTGAGTTTTTGAGTTGGTTAGATCTCTGTTCAAATCCTGCCTGCCTTCAGTTGTATTCCCCAGAATAGATTCTGGCTGTGGTTTCCTGTGTCTGTACTGCCAGTGGAGAACAATGAGGGAGTAAGGGAGGCAGAAAGGGGAGAGGAATAAGCCAAACCAGTACAATTACAAGCAAAGCCCCAGTATCTGCGTGGTTCCTTCCAGAACCCTGTAGCACAAACTATTTTGTGACAGGTGTGCTTTCATACTCCTGCACTGCTCTATCACTGGCAATGAACAACTCAGGGGATGTCAACTCCTAGGCACTTGCAATGCTTCGCATCTGTGTAAAGCATCTGAACTGTAGAGGCAGCAGGAACTCAGCAGGGCAGAGGCTCAAGGATGGGTATCCACAGTAAATCAAATTGGTAAGAGAAAATGTGAGCAGAGCTCTAAATGTAACTGCTACCTTGGCTTTTGGCTTGGGGAATTTACTGGCTTATCAGGAGTCTTTTTGTTTTATATAAAATGAATTAATGTTACTTCATAGATGCTCAAGAATGAATGAAATACACAGGATATATATACCCTCTAATACAATTTCTGGCATGGTGCTCATATTTTTTGTAATATGAAAAAAATTAATGATTAGAAAAAAACTGAAAGCTTACAAATTAAGTTTTAATTGTTTTTATACCACTACATTTAAGAGTCATTATTGAACTCGTACTCACTGTTCCTTTCACGACAGTATTGAGTTTCCAGAGAAGGATGAAAAAATATCCCACATCTTGGGATGAAAGATGCATCACAGATATACAAAAGCAGTGTCTCTGAACCACTCCCTGGCACAATAAGCAGGTGGATTTTCAGATATCGAGTGACACTTTAATGTGCTAACAAGGAACATCTTGGAAACACCATGTACCTTACCATCTCAATCTCTGGTTTTCCTTCTGCAATTTCAAAGAGCAAGCAACAGATTTTTAAATTATAATTAGATTTAAACTGTCATATGTTATATTCTCTGTTTCCCAAACAGATATCCATTAGCTGGTACAGCCTGCTTTTACTAAAGATCATTTGTATCCTAAGTTCCTTTAGTTTAACTAATTCAAGGACTCCCTTCCTTTTGAATAAGAATAAATGCATTCCAATGGTATCGTCATGCTAAATATATAAAGCATACAGACAAAAACTCATTCAGCCAAACATACCTTCTTAATGAAGACCTCTGATTTACATTTAATTATCATTCTTTAGCAATTCCTTTTTTGGAACAAGAGCAGTTAAATAGCTTAACAACATCAAATGATTTTCTTAAACTATAAAATCAGCCTTCCACCCAGCACAGTTTTAATTATTAACGACTTGTTGATAATTGTGTGAAGGTAATTCTTAGAAAAGCAGAATTGGTATCCCCCCAAAAAATTTTTGTGAAACAAACATTAACATAATGACTTCCATTTTCATGTGAGGGATATATGTTGATCATGGTAGAGGAAGACCTTAGAATAAACTTGCCCTAGATCCAGCGATATGGACCAATGATTAAAACTGATGGAAAAAGGGGGAGAATGCCCAGGCAGCTACTGATGTGGGACAGTATGTTGAATCTCTTGGCAGTTTCAGTGATTGTTTCTGCCCCAATTGGAGCTGAGGATGAAAGGTAAAATTTATACCCAACTTCTGCTCCATGCATATAAATGAGACAAGTTGGCAGGTTACCTTAGGCACATGATTCATGTTTCTGGGCACACTGAGTAACTGTCTTGAAAGTATAACAGTAGAAGATACCCTGGTCACTTTTTTTTCCTCCAAAATAGCAATGACAGGAAGAGAAACAAAAAAGGTAGACTGAGAACTACCTTTATATATTTATTTATTTCCCTAAATGCAAATCTCCCTGGATTGGTCAACTATTACTACAATACTGCTGCATGAAAAATAACCACAAAATCTCGGGGCATGCAGTGATATTCATTATTCTCATTAATTGGTTGAGTTAAGCTTATCTAAGCTAAGGTCAGCTGGGCTACTCTGGCTTAGGCCACAGTGAGTGGGACAGCTGTGCTTCTCACTGTATGTTTATGGTTCAGCAGGAGGAGCTTTGCTCTCTGTGTCTCCCAACCTCTTTGGATCAGCAGGCTGACCTGGTGTGTGTTCCCTTTGCAATGTCAGAAGTTCAAGAGAGAGAGCAAGAGCATGCAACATCATTTTAAACTTAAGCCTAAACCTGGCATACTGTTACTCCAGTCCATGTTCCATCAGCTAATGCCAGTCACATGCCTAAATTCAAAGTCAAGGGAAATCCCTACATAAGTAGGCATAACAATGGGTTTGCAGAAAAGGCTGAATAATTAAGGCCAATAATTAAATCTATTATATTTCCCTATTTTTCAAATTTGAAACCTCTTGCTATACAGATTTATGTGCATCAAGAGACACCTTCTTAATTTAAAAAAAGAAAAATTAATGAAACCTAAGTCATGTGTATGAAGATTCTAACAGCAAACTTTTACTAATGTGCCTATTTTAAATGAGTTTATTTTTTACAAAATTATCCTACAAATATATGTGCATATATATATGTCCAAACATATATATGCATTCATATAGTGCTTTTCAATTGGAGTTTCCTTAGACATTACCTTACTAAAACTCTCAGTATTATATTTATTTTAGATGAATCACAAAATGCTGAAATGAACTATTTTTAGTTGTGATAACATTTTACGTGCAATAGTAGCTTGCACTAAATGATGTGTCAGCCGCTGGCTTATTAAGAAGTGATAAGACTCAAAAAGTCTTATTTGGCATTATGTTTTTAATCAGTCAGAAAAATTTCAATCACAGAGATGACTCAGCTTACGCTTGTGACAGGATGGGGAAACTTTGGAGAATTCCTTCCTTAGCATCAGTGAAAATGACGCATTGTTACTTAAGTTATCTCAATACTCTGCCTTCTTCAAAGCACACTAAAAATGTAGTTGGCAGAGATCAATGGAACAGAACAGAGAACTCAGAAATAAACCCACATTTATGTGACCAGTTAATCTATGACAACGGATGCAAGAATATACAATGGGGAAAAAGACACTCTCCTCAACAAATGGTGTGGGGAAAACTGGACAGCTATATGCAAAAGGCTGACACTGGACACTTTCTCACCCTATACACAAAAATAAACTCAGATAAACTAAATGTGAGACCTAAAACCATAAAACTCCGAGAAGAAAGCATAGGCAGTAATTTTCTTTGTCATCAGCCGTAAAAACATTTTTCTAAATATGTCTCCCCAGGCAAGGGAAACAAAAGCAAAACTAAACTACTGGGACCATACCAAAATAAAAAGCTTTTTCATAATGAAAAAAAACCATCAAGAAAACAAAAAGGCAATCTACCGAATGAGAGAAGATATTTGCAAATGATATATCTTATAGGGGTTAATATCCAAAACATATAAAGAATTTATGCAACTTAATATCAAGAAAATAAACACTATCACACAAAAAAAAAAAAAAAACAGAGGATCTGAATAGACATTTTGCCAAAAAATACACTCAGATAACTGGCAGACACATGAAAAGATCCTCAACATCCCTCATCATCAGGGAAATGGAAATTAAAACAATGGGATATCAACTTACACCCGTCAGAATGGCTAGAATAAAAAAGACAAGAAATAACCAGTCTTGGCAAGGATGTGGAGAAAAAGGAACATTTGTGCACTGTTGGTGGGAATGTAAATTGATACGGCCACTGTGGAAAACACTGGAGAGTTTCCTCAAATAATTAAAAGTAATAATATCATACAATCCAGTAATTCCACTACTGGGTAGTTACCTAAAGAAAATGAAAACACTAATTCAAAAAGATATATGCATCCTTATGTTTCTTATAGCATTGTTTACAATAGCCAAGATATTGAAGAAGGCTAAGTGTCCATCAATAGACAAATAAAGAAAAAGTGGTATAGATATATGTAAGAATGTCACTCAGCCATAAAAAAGCATGAGGTCTTGCCCTTTGCAACAACATGGATGAACCTAGAGGGTATAACATTAAATAAGTCAGTCAGAGAAAGACAAATACCATATATTTCACTTATATGTGGAATTTAAGAAACAAAACAAATGAACAAATGAAGAAAAAAACACAGACAAACAACAGGAAAACTTTTTTTAAAATACGGAGAACAGACTGGTGGTTGCCAGAGAGGAGGAGGGGAGGGGTCATTGAAGTAGGTAATGGGGATGAAGATTACACTTATCTTAATGAGCACGGAGTAGTGTATAGAATTGTTGAATCGTGATATTATGCATCTGAAATTAATATAACACTATATGGTAAGTATAGTTTAATTTTTAAAAAGAAAAAATAAAAATAAGTAAATTTTTAAAATGTGTATTGGATGCTTAAAGGAGAAATGAAAATTCTTTTTATTTTTCCCCTCAGACTGCCCTCTTCTGTTGTCTGAGACTGATCTAATGCCAGATTTCTAAGATAAAAGTAGATGATATATCTAGCAGATGCTCAAATCCAAAGATCTCTCCAGACACAAAGAACCTAATAAGTGTCTTATGAAAGTGTTTTTATGTATAGCTTGAGAGGAAATTATTGATTTCATAAAAGTGAAAGTGAACAATTAGTTCAGGTGTTAAGGTCAAAAACAAGCCCAGCCCTGACCTTATATTTTATATTGAATCCCCCAGGGAGAATTGTGAAAGTATCACCATAAACCCACAAATACACTACTGAGAGTTGACTTAGGACACATGATCACCTGCACGTAAAACAACATATACATTAAAATAATAACTTCTTGTAGTTTCAAAATTTACTTATAAAAAAAGTAAAATAAGACAATTTCCACAACTACTCATGAAGCTGAAAAATGAGAATAATTGCTCATTTTTAATGAGAATCTAATTTTTTTTCCTTTTTATTGGAATTAACAGCAAGTTAATGCCCAACACCATGTTGTACTCCCAGAAGAGTAATTTCCTTCTGTTTTTCATATCTAAAATGGGGATTTATTATGCATATTCTTTGGACTATATGGCTTGAGAAATGTCACCAATAAAATCAATGAAAATTGTGGCTACAGAGAACTAGTAAGAGTTTTGTTAATGGGTCTATACTCATCAGATATTGTTAAATTGCATAGGAGATTAAAAATATTCACTCCATTTTCTCCTTTTTTTACATCATATAAGTAATACCTCTATCTATCCAGTTGTTAAAATTTTAAAAAGAATATGAGGCAAAAAAAATTCCTGTTTTGATATGGAAAAAAAATTAGAAAAAAATTAAATTCTCATTCATAACTTTAAAAGAGGAAACTCTTCAAACAAGAATTGAAGAAAAGTCATTAACCTAATAGAGGTTATCTATCAAAATCCATAACAAACATCATTCATAGTGGTGAAAAGCTAGAAGCATTCCCTTTAATGCTCACTCACTGATTTTTTTGAACATTATACTGAAGTATTAAATATTTCAGTAAGAAAAAGAAAAATATAATAATGGACATTATACTAATAAAGTATAATTGTTCACAGATTATATGATTGTCTAAAGACTACCACATACAAAGGTCTTCTGAGCTGACCAAATCTAAGAAGTACAATTCAACTTGAAATCTGCAATATTTTGCTAGAGTCGACATATAAAGTACCAGTCTGGATGCCTTAAACAACAGAAATGCATTTTCTCACATTCTAGGGGTTAAAAGCCCAAGATCAAGGTGTCAGCAGAGTTGGTTATTTTTGAGACCTCTTTCCTTGGCTTGTCCATGGCTATCTTCTCCTTGTGTCTTCATATAGTCTTCCCTCTCTGTGTGTGTCTATCCTAATCTCCTTTTATGAGGACACTGGCCAGCTTAGCTCTGGACTCCCCCTAATGTTCTCATTTTAACCTTTCTGTTTAAAGACCTTATATCCAAAGGCAGTCACACTTGAGGTAGTGGGGTTAGAATTTCAGTCTATGAATTTTAGGGCAACACAATTCAGCCTATAACAAACCCCAAAATCTTATAATCAATTATCAATTTTAATGAATGTCTAGCAAAGCTGCTGAATATTTTTAAGAATGTCAATAATGACAAAAATATAAAGTACCTAGGAGCCAATCTAACAAAAGATTTACATGGCCATTATATAGAAAACTGGGAAGAAGGGATTAATTTGTCCAAAACTGATGCTGTGCAATGCATCTTGTAAAAATATATGGAAAACCAGCTACACCAAGCTCCTTGAGCAATCACTTTAGTGCTAGAGTTATAAATCAGCCACCGATTTCCATACCACACAGGGGAAACTTACAAGCATGGACACCAGCTCCCTAATCTCATCAGGGGAGACTCCTGCTCCACCCCCATGAATGCTGATATGGTAAAACAGGGTGGATGTCATGTTTTAAAGCATTCCATATTGCCGTTGGAGACTAATCCCAATCATATAAGGAGGGGCTTATTCTTTTCTAGTCATGCAATCTAAATTTGAGAATTCAGCCTAAGGCCACAAACCCACCCTTCAGAATCTGAGATCTGACCCAATTAGATTCTACACTCTGCTGCAGAGCAGATGGCCATGAAGGATCTGAAATCCTAGTATTACTCCAATCTTGAGTTTTTCCCAGTAAAAGCGACATTGAAAATCTAGTATATATTTCCAGGTCATTCATTTTTGCTTGTAAAAAGTCTAAAGCTATTAAAGAAGTCATAAATACTTAGGGATATAGACCCCTGTTCATCAATAGACTCAATATTGTAGGAATATAAACTAAAAGCTACAAGTTCAATATGCGAATTTAGTAAAGATCTTAGCGCAGATTTGCAGAGTACCTGATAAGCTGATTTACATGGAAGAACAAAGGGTTAAGAATGGTCAATAGAATTTGAAGAATAAGGTAGGGTAAATTCAATTATCGTACAAGATATAAAAAAATCTATTACAATATATATATTTGTACTAGTGGATAAGGACAGAAAGTGATTAAAATTAAAAATATATTTTTATCAAAACAGAGCCTAATGAAAATAAAAATCAAGTCCCTGAATGGGAACCTCTTTCCGTCCTTGCCACCTACAGCTTACTTTCAACACAGCCAGAATGATTCTGTAAAACATAAATGAGGTCGGGTCTCTGCTCAAAACCCTCTAGTGGCTTCCTACTTTATTCCAAATGAGGCTTATCCAAGTGAGATATCTCATAGTTTGTTTATCTCTTCACCTATTGAAGGCATCTTGGTTGCTTCCCAAACTGGAATTATGAATAAAACTTGTATAAACATTCTTGAATAAGTTTTATGTGGATATAACTTTTCAATTCATTTTGGTAAATACCAAGGAACATAACTGGCAGAGCATGTGATAAAATATATTTAGTTTTATAAGAAACTGCCAAACTGTCTTCCTAAGTGGTTTTATCATTTTATATTCCCACCAGCAATGAATGAGAGTTCCTGTTGCTCCCCATTTTTTTAAAAAAGATTTTATTTATTTATTTATTCATGAGAGACACAGAGAGAGACAGAGGCAGAGACACAGGCAGAGGGAGAAGCAGGTTCCCTGCAGGGAGCCTGACATGGGACTCGATCCCGGGACTCCAGGATCACGACCTGGGCTGAAGGCAGCACTAAACTGCTGAGCCACTCAGGCTGCTCCTCCCCATTCTTATGGATATTGGATGGTCTCAGTATTTGGATTTACCCATTCTAACAGGTGTGCAGTAGTATCATTGTTTCAATTCGCAAAAGTTGAGTATCTGTAGATGCTGTTGGTAGATTCTTTGGTGAAGTATGTGTTCAGATATTTCACCTATTCTGAAATTGGGTTGCTTCAGGGGGGTTGTTGCTGTTGTTAACTTTTAAAAGTTCTTTGCATATTTTAGAAAACAATCCTTTATCAGATAAGTATTTTGAATTTTTTTCTCCCCGTCCGTGTCTTGTCTTGTCATTCTCTTAAACATGTATGTGTTTTTAACCTTCGTTTCTTCTGAAATAAAATGTTACATGAATCTTGAAATATGTCTGCTTTGTTTATGCCTGTATCCCAAGTACTAGAAACTTGCATTTTCCTGAGTCATAACTGGAAATCAGGATGTGTTGGTTGAATGATTGAAATAAAGAGAGAAGAAATTTGTATGCATATGAACAACAAAGAATTAATAGTCAAAATATATTTTAAAATTTACAAATCAAAAAGAAAAATATAATTAATTCAATAGAAAAATGGGGAAAAACTTATCAACAGGTAATTTACAGAAGTCTCAAAATTGCCAATACACTTAAAAGGTGGTTGATATTATTGGAAAATGAAGAAAATGCTGATTAAAATCACAATGTAAAGGGAGGACTGGGTGGCTCAGCCTCAGTGGGTCCGCCTTTGGCTCAGGGTGTGATCCTGGGGTTCTGGGATCGAGTCCCACATCAGGCTCCCTGTAGGGAGCCTGCTTCTCCCTCTGCCTGTGTCTCTGCCTCTCTCTCTGTGTCTCTCATGAATAAATAAATAAAGTCATAAAAAAGTAAAATGGATAAAATAAAATCACAATGTAACATGATTTCTTATCAAATACCTCCATCTACGAATTTAACTTTGTCTTTGTCTATTTAGTTTTGGTCATTGTGTTCATATAGTTGGATTACTTGAACTCGGTAATCATGACATACTAACACATTTAGTATATTGATACATATGTGACTTGTCTGTTTACTATGTATGTAACAACCATAAATCCAAACCCATATCTAAGTTGTAGAACACTATTACAATTTTCTGCTACCTATTTTTTCTTTCCCATCCCATTCACCTATATACTGTCCTTTCACAGAGAGAATCATTTTTTGGGTCTTTGAATTTATTATTTCTCTACTTTCAAAAAAGAGTACTTGTAGGATACTGTAAGTAGTCTTCTAATGGTTGCTTTTACCATTCAGCTATTACTAAGATGTAATATCTACAGTAGCCATAGCACTAGTCTGGCAAAACTTTTTTTAAAATCTGACCATACTAAGTGTGGATCAGGATGTGAAGCAAGAATAAATCCACTTACTGCATATGGGAATGTTAATAGGTGCAACTACTTTGAAGAACCACTTGACAGCATAACCAGTACAGCCAAATGTTAAACAAAACTTGTGACCCAGCCATTCAACAGCCAAATATATAATCTAGAGAAACTCTATGTAAAAACGAATTCACCAGAACATTCCAAGAAACCACTTCATTAAATACTAAAAATTGAAAATAGCCCAAATTTCTCTCTGCAGCAGAGAAAAATTAATGAACTAAAGCTGTAAAAAAAATATGAACAAACCTAAAGTTATAATGTTGAGTGAAAAAATCATGCTGAAAAATATGTATGAAATATAAATAATCTATAAATATATAAAATTTTAAAAGATATGAAGCCATACTGTATGTTTATGATCTATATGTCACATATATATGTGATATATATAGAATCTACATAGAAAAAAATATATACATAGATACATACATAGAAAAATACATAGAATGGTAACTACTGTCTTTACCACTTGGGGCTTGTTGGGAAAGGTGATCTCAGAAAGTTTCCAGAGAGCGTCAGTTGCTTCAGCAAAGCTTTAGTTTTTATTATTTAATCTGAGTGTTAGTTTTTTTTAAGTCAACTATTTGATAATACTTCATAAGAAAGCAATATTACAAAACATTCTAGTTGAATTTTTATTCATTCATTAAATCTGACAAGGTTTGAATCTATGTCTTTAACCTTTGCCACTTCCCTAAAATAATCCACCACAACATTAGATCCTTTTAATCAAAAATATTTTATATGGGTGCCAGGATGATTCAGCTGGTTAAGTGTTTGCCTTGGGCTCAGGTCATGATCCTGGGGTCCTGGGATCAAGCCCCACACAGGACTCCCTACTCAGTGGGGAGCTTGCTTCTCCCTCTTCTTTGCTGCTCCCCCTGCTTGTACTCAGTGTGTGTCAAATAAATAAATAAAATCTAACAAAAAGAAGTGTGGGTTCAGTACAAAGACTGCTTTTGAATATGACAAAACAATAACTGAAGAGAAATACTAGGGGGTATTTAGGGGATAAAGAGCTACCATCTTTTTTTTTTTTTTTAAGATTTTATTTATTCATGAGAGACACAGAGGGGGGGTGGGGCAGAGGGAGCAGCAAGCTCCATGCAGGGAGTCCGATGTGGGACTTGATCCCGGGTCTCCAGGATCACACCCTGAGTCAAAGGCAGATGTTCAACCGCTGAGCCACTCAGGCATCCCCCAAGAGCTACCATCTTATCTTGGGTTTTTACCAGGGCTTTCAGTGGATGTTGAGGGGGACAGAGGCTAGCCAGAGAGACACCAGTCTTGCTCTCATAATGGCATGTGTTTAGTAAAGAAAATAGAGACAAATTAAAGAATCACATGGTCAGGAAGAAAATTAAACTCATGCTAAATGCTTCTAAGGAGAGGCATATAGACCTGTAAAAGATGTACCCAAGAGAATTGATCAGAGAGGTTAGGAATGGAGGGCAAAGTGATAGATCAAGTAGCTATAGGACAAACAAAGGCATGAGGAGACCTTTTCTAGCAGAGAAAGAAGCAAATTTAAAGACCTGTTGTCCAGAGTACAGAGAGTAATAAAGTACAGAGTACAGAGTAATAAAGTTGGGAATTATGAGAAAAATAGAAAAAAAGAAATTTAGGTTACTGCTTATTTTAATCTTGACCTTACATCCTTTTGTCAACTCTCCAAGTCATTATCCTGTAAAGACCAATCCTTATTAATTTATTCATCTTTAGTCTCAGAGTAACTATTTGACAAAAAGAAGCTGAGGAAAGACTAGTGGTGTAAGACTGTACTATGCACAAACCGATAATGCTGGTACGCGGTGAGCCATCATTAATGTTCAAAAGTATTTTCCAAATATAAAATCTCTCTCTGTAACGGTGTCCTCTGTAATCCAATGGTAGCTTAATTAATGTTGTTGATTTTTAGATCTCATTTCAAATATATATATATATATATTTTTTTTTTTTTTGGTGGGTGGAGGCCAAAAGGAGCCAGGAAATTGTTCCTTGCTAACATGAAAAGATACAATAGATAGTACAGTACTTTGTGTCTTTTCTCTATTAAAAACATGTTATTAACTATCATTTAACTCTGATTTGTCAGACTATAGAACAATTGATATTTTCAATACTCCAGGAAAGCCCGTCACTTTAAGTTTCTTTCTTTTTTTTTTTTTTTTTTAACTGTAAGGGTCTTGATAGCTTTCTACATGAACTAAATTATACTAATTTTCACTGTTCAGTATGTGATGGCATAACAATATAACATTAAATATCTTTCGGGAAAAAGAAAATGGCTATACAAGAATCTAAGAATAAGTAATTTATCATGTTTTTTAAAGGAAATAAATGATTAGCTTGATTCTACTCTTTATAATCTTTGCCAGTCTCATTTTCTCCATATCACTGTTCAAACACAAGATTTCTCTTATTTTATGAAAATCATCTGGGACATTATATTTATTACATAATGGGAAGAATTAAGATTAAGTATTGTAAATAAAGTTCATTGAGATTGAGTACATTCTGGTTTTGCCTCTGCCCTCTCCCCATATATTCACCAGAAGTAGTAGAAAGAGTTCCAGACCTGAGGTTAAAATATGGGGTTTGAAAAAAAAAATATGGGGTTTGTACTCCCAGTTTTAACATATAGGAGCTATCTTACCCTGAGTCTAAGATTCTCAACTAGCCACATTGGAATAATAGTAATAACATACTTTACAAAGTTTTATCCAAGAAATAAATGAAATGGCATGTATACAAATACAACTTACATCTTCTGGGAAATAAGAGTCATGTCTTAAGTTTCATTGTATTCCTAGTGATATGTGTGACACTCTCCTGCGTCTAAAATATGCTCAATTTACAGATGAAAAATTAGATCTAATAAATTATTGGAATTAACATTCCCAAAAAAGAATTCACTCTCTAAGTAATTTGAAGGGATAAATGAAAGATAGACCATTTTTCTCCCAAAATTATCTAGAAATTTCATAGAAAAATCTTAAGCAACAGAGATTGACTTCACAGTGTATATTTCCCAACTTCTTTTCTGATAAAGCTAAAAACATTTTATACCTCACTTAAAAGTACATGTCTTTGGAACAAAAATAGCTGGGAGAAATATGTTAGACCATGATTAATCATGGAGAAGATTGAATTGGATTCATGCCAACAAATGAGGCAACCTTGGAGAAGAACGTATTTTCTCTATTCTTTAGATCTCTTAAAAAAGGATATAAACTCTAAGATGCCCTTGGTTCTCTTGATTTTAGAGAATGATTCACAGATCTGAGTGAGTGGAATCAATCCTTTTAAATTGGAAAATAATGAAAAACTGTCATTTATTTCTAAAGCAGAAGCTGCTGCTAATGCACACATAAGATTTTAAGAAACCCGGTATTTTAAACTGCTTTAGAAAACTTTTTCAAATATATCCAAATCATTTGCACTTATAGAGATGTTGAACTTTTTAAAGTAGCAGTTATTTGTATTTCAGACAGGTATTGTATCAGACAGAATGAGACATCTGGTAGAGACTATAGGAAAGCATATGAGCTTGAGGATCTAAGGAAAATTCACAATAGAGAATGATAATAACAGTAAAAATAAACCATATGTTGCTAATGATTTAATATGTGAAAAGCATCTTTTTAAAGCTGAGATCTGCTACATACGGGTTTAATTTGCTTTCTGAAATCCCAAATTCACTGTGATTATCAAAATGGATAAGTCACCTTATATCTGGCAATAAAGAGTATTTTTCTCAGTGACACTGCAAAAATGCGTTCCATTCATCTGTCTCTTTACTCAGTGGAGAAGGAGTACGACCTAGGACAAGATGGCCCCAATCATTAACTCTAATCTGCCCTGTGGCTTTTTTAAAAAAATCACTGAAGATTGGAAATTCAATATGCTTTCTTAAACAAATGTTCTGCAAAATGACATGCTGTCACAAACACTGCAAGCTGAAATGAATCGACTATAAGCTCTGAAAAATCCTAGAAACTATAATATTGGTGGTGGAAGTGACCTTAGAGATTTCTAAGCAGCTCTTTATTAGTTGTAGACCTCTGATTTCCTTCATGAAAATCACAAGACTCATCTGTTAAAATGTAGATTCTTGGGCCACATCCCAATCTACTAAATCATACACTTTAACTGAGAAACTAAAATCTGTATTTTTAATTATTTCCCCAGGTAAATGTCAGACTCCCCAAAGTTTGAGAGTTAATAGTATAGGAAAGTACTGTCCAATATGGTAGCCATAGACACATGTGGTTGTTAGGTCCTTGAAATATGGCTACTAAAATATGTGAAGCATAAAATATATTCCAGATTTTGAAGACTCATAAAAAATAATATCTTAATAATTTTACATTGAAAACTATAATGTTATAGATACATTGAATTACATCAAATATATTATTAAAATGAATGTCACTATTTCTATATTTTAATATGACTTCTAGAAAGTTGTGAATTATACATATCACCTGCATTATATTTCTTTTGGATGGCACTATTCTCTAGACTATAGCTATTGATAATAACTTCATATTTTCTGTTTAACTTTACACAGAGACATTCATGTCTTTTTAATAATTTATTAGAATATTTAAAGGATATTCACTTTTAATTTTTATTTGTGACATCCAGGTGCTATTCTTATTGCATAAATATAAGCTATTTGTCAAAAAATGTAAACTCTAAATTTAAAAGAAAAGTAACTTCTGCAAAGAATTGGCAAAAAAGAAAAAAGTGAGGGATCCCTGAGTGACTCAGCGGTTTAGTGCCTGCCTTGGGCCCAGGGTATGATCCTGGAGAGCCAGGATCAAGTCCCATGTCGGGCTCCCTGCATGGAGCCTGCTTCTCCCTCTGCCTGTGTCTCTGCCTCTCTCCCTCTCTCTCTCTCTCCCTCTCTCTGTTTATCATGAATATATAAATTTTTTAAAAATCTTAAAAAAAAAAGAAATTGGCTGTAATTCGAATGCATGAGCTTAAACAATCGCCCCAGACTCTTAAATTAGGCCACTTTACTAGCAATAACAGTTGACTGCTATTTATGAATGAGATTACAACTGCTTCTTCCTTATTAAAATGTGTGCACACACATGTAGGCACATGCATTTAATACAGAAACTAGCCAGTTTATCAAACTAATAACGTATTCCAGTCAAGCACACAGCAGACTCCATAACCCAGGCAGGCACCTTTACAATTACATGAAAGCCGGGTCGTGAAGTTCTGAACAATGGAATCTGGATGGAAATGTGGAAATGACAGACTTCACTTTTTTTTTTTTTCTTTTTTTTTTTTTAACGGAATGAGAGGGAAGGGGAAGGGCAGAGAAAGAAGGAAAGAGAGAATCTTAAGCAGTCTCCACTTGCTAAAGACTGGAGCTGAACATGGAGCTCTAGGCAGGGCTCCATCTCCCAACCCTGAGATCATTACCAGGCCAAGATCAAGAGCCAGACGCTTACCAACTGAGCCACCTAGGCGCCACGGGACTGCACTTTTAAATATGGTCCATAATACCCTCCCATTCACATTCCTCCATTCCTTTTCTCTGTCAGAAAGTGAAATGAAGAAAACTCCAAGGACCTAAAAGAAAATGCTACCACAAAAATATAAGAAGCCCAAAAGTCTTAAGCAGAAGACAACATCTTGGAAAAGCTTTTTAAAGAGTAACACTCTTAGGATTGTTTTATGAATAAAAAATTAAAAATAGTAATAGTGTGGTATGCCACTTAAACTTTAAAATTGTTTGATATAGCAGTGAGCCTACTCTAACAAGCAGATATATTTTTAGAATGCTTTCCTTTCCTTTTTAGATCCAAATAGGTAATGTTTTATACGCATTGTGCTCTTGGAATAAAACTGCTTTTTCTAAGAAAGATACAAATTTAGAAAGATACACCTCATAACACAATATAATATTGTATTGTATTATGAGGTGTACAATATTATATTGTATTATGAGATATAAAGCAATATTGTATTATTGTATTGTATTATGAGGTTTATCTCATAGTCTCTTAGACTCCATAACTAATCTTCTTTTTATTAGTAACATTGTCTCAATTATTTAATGTTAACATAGCTTAAATTTTCTTATTTTCATTAGTATATACAGGATTGGGAAACTTTTCTGTGAAGTCATGTAGTATATATTTACCCTTTGTGAGTATCACAACTAATCAATTCTGCTCTTATAACACAAAAGTAGTCTAAACAATACATAAACACATGGGTATTGCTGTGTTCCAATAAAAGTTTACTTATAAAAAAACAGGCAGCCAACCCACAAGTTATAGCTTGACAATCCCTAGTGTTGACTGTTGATTTGTTAAAAAGAAATCTAGAGATACTAAATAATATTAGAAGAACATAGCATCTTCATTCAGCATGTTAAAAATATCACTTATTATTTGTTTTACTCTGCAGTTACTTAGATATACTTTAGCCTTTCTTGTTTAATGTACAGAATTTGTATAGATTTTCAGGTCTTCATAAAAAAAAATGTTTTCTGTTTACCTACATTGTTTAGCCAATTTGAATATCAGTTTGGGCTTGTCTTGTTTTGTTGCTTGCTTTTTTGCCCTCTATTTCTTTACATACTAAAAAAAATTGTATAAGTATTTGACTAGAACTTACAGGGCAGTATATTAAAGAGATGGAAGGGAGAAGATGAAATTCAGACAGAAAATAATAAGTTACCTAAGATACAAAACAGTCACACATTTAAACTGTCTTGATCAAAGAAACCTCTTTGCAGCCTTTTTTTTTTTTCTGATAATGTTAGTGTTCTTTTCATTGTATTATTGTTTGTTAAGTTTTTGGAACATATTCTTAAATGATTATTCTATAAGCTCTGTTTTTATGAAATCTTCATTTAGGTCCCACGTCAGTGATTTTACATAATTTCTCTACATCGACAATGCACTTGAAATAAACTTCCCAAGGAAATAAGTAACCTCTAGGAGAAACAAATGCATTGTGGTAATGCATTTCCACCCCTTGGCTTGGACTATAAATTAATCAGACAGCACACAGAAGAGACAAGGGATAAGAAAATTAGTTTCAACTGAATGACTTTCTTTAAAGCATTGAAATCTAATCTGGATGAACTTTTGCTTGATTGTGTCAATTTGATTAAGGCAGAAATAAAACAAATATCCACATTAGTTCTATCATTTACATAACCTCTACCATTCACATCTTATGAAATGTTTAATTTTTAATCACTTTATGTCATATATCATAAATTTAGTTAGAATAAAACATCTCATACATATTTTAAATTAAGCTCAATTTCAAGACAAGAATCTTGTGATATAATTTTAAGTGTTTTTTCTTGTTATGTGATAATAGTTGATCACAAGTTTTCTGTCTACCAGAAAGATGAAGAAACAAGAAAGATCATGCTGTAATCCATTGATTGCAATCAACATGGCAATTGTCTCAGCCACAGTGAGAGGTTTGGATTTTTATAGCTTTGTACTCAGAATGCTCTGGGTTTACTATCAGGAGTATCCACTTCTGTTCACATACACCTAATAGGAGAAAATAAAGAGACATTGGGAAAATGTTTCATGAAGGAAAGTGATGAGAGGGGCCCTCCATATACTGATTCCTGGAAAAAAAACAGCTCATGTTTTATAAAGTCAGAAAGAGTTTTCTCAAGAAGTCAAGAACATTTTTCATGAAGCCTTATAACTATATATAGTCCATAAAAAAGTCAGCAATTTCAAGATATACATCCATCAGCATTTAAATATACTTATATCAGTCCTGAGGATCCCAACTTCCTCTGACCTTCATATTCTTTAGCAACTTGATGAGAGCCTTTAAAAGTGCTGCCACCAGTCAAAATTGACTCTATTTTTACATTATAAAGTTGAATAGCTAAACCTGAATCACTAAAGAACTAGAACAAGTTCAGCATTTGGTAAAGGCTGAGAAAGAATATCACTTATTGTCAAGAAAGCTTCTCATTTTTATTCTTCCTTGGAAATAATTCTGGCTTGATACAATTAGTTGTCCTAAGCTAAATATTCAAGAAATTTCTATATTCACTGGAAATTATTTTGGCACCAACAGCCAACTGATTGAAAAGCCTACCCGTGACTTTGAAAAAGGATGATAGGTACTGTTGAAATAATGCTTCCTTTGGCACAAATGCTGTTTGCTTTATTCATTTTACCATGTCACAGTGGTTTTTGATAATATACTCTATACATATATCTGCTGAACACATACAATGATATCTCAAAGGATGAGAACATTGGGGAAAAATTGGTAGTTATCATCCATAAGAGAACACAAAGAGACACCTCAGCTACATGGATATATAGGTCACAAAAAGTATAAGAACCAGAATTTAATTCTATGGACTATAACAAAGTTTCAGAACACCATGGTATGAGGATTTTATCATTCTTTATCTAGAAACACTCATGGATTTTTCTTGTGGCAGGAAGATTCCAAAAAGATCAATTCATACATCATGGCCTTTCAAGGCTGCTGTATTTCAGAAGCACCTGTCTAGAGAGATTGATAGGGCTGTTCTCTTCTTGATTTCCTATTCCTCGGTTTCTCTGCCATCAATCTCACATAACCAGGATGGCTAGAAGCAGGGTTAGTGACAGTGTGACAGAACTTAGAGACTCCTTCTAAGACTAAACAGATGGAGTGTGTCCATCCTCTGGAAGAATTCCCTTCCCTCTGTAGAATCTTTAAATAAAATAGCACATAAATTCTTCTGCATGTCTTTCTCTCTCCCTCTCCCCATCACTCCTTTCCTCCATCTCTCTCCCTCTCTCTCTTTCTCTCTCATTTCCAACTCGAGACCTTATATTCTGGGCTATTTCTAGGCTCTACTAAAAATTAATGTTCTATTAATATATGTTTTAACTTCTTAATTTTTCTTAATTTTAATTTTAATTTTTCTGAATTTAAAACAGAACTCTATATGAGAGAAATGAGGCCTCCCACTTACAAACACACATACACACACACACACACACACATACACACACACTGAGCAGAGGTAGATTGAGGCCAACAACTAAGGAGGCTTTTAAGTGTTAAAATATTCATGTCACAGAGTCAGTGCCTGCACTTCCTAAGGTTTGTTTTGTTTTTTTAAGAAGAGCACTAAGAAACTCAAAACACTTCCCTGCCTGAGAGCATGTTTAAATTCTTAATGTCTAGGCAGTTTCTGCATATGTCAACTTTCAAAGTTTGTCTTGTCATCTATTTAATTTTTCTATCCCCTATTTCTATCCCTTCACTGTACTGTATGATTTCAGTATCGGTAAAAAACTACCCTTCTTTCAACTCATTTATTCTACATAAAAGTTTTATGTACCTAATATGTGTCAGGCACTGTATAGCATGAAGACTATCAAAGCGAGTAAAATAACCCTTGTTTCTGCTGCCATAAATTTTATAGTCTAGGTAGTAATCATCCATGATCTCATGAGAGAAAGAATCACATAGCGGTAATTTGCACTAGCTAGCTCTGAAGTTACCAGTGGTCCTCTGATGATGTAAAATAAGAACCTGACCTAATTCAGGAAGTCAAGAAAATGCTTCCTGGAGGAAGCAAAAGGTAAACTGACATTTGAAGGATGACTAGAAACATTGATCTTTTTTTTTTTTTTTTCTAACAACACACTCATTGTCATTATGAAACACAGTTTCCATTCAATTCGCCTTTCTGGCAGATCCTGAAGGTTGCCAACACAACATCCATCCTTTACCTATGTTCTTTCTCACTGTAGAGACTTTGACTTGGTCATGTTTAACCTCCCTCTGTTTGCAGGGAATATGAGGATGAATGTCAGTTGTCTAACTCAATTATAGTAATTCTATTCTTCTTGCAAGTAATTTGTTTAGTCATACCATGAATTTTAACCCAGCCAATAAGACAAAAGGGGAGGTTTCCTGAGGGCTTCTGGGAAAAATGCTTTATAAGAATATACATTAGGAAAACTGCAGTTTGTGCCCTTGGACATTACTGAAGACCTTATATTTAAAAGAGCTGGGTTTCCTTTGGAGTTCGTGTCTCATCTCTGGATTGGATCTGAGAGATAGTAAACAGCTGTCTTTAAGCCTCTGCTTGTCACTGAAGTAAAATTATTCCAATTGGGGAAAAAAAGTTCTGATTCCTAGGTTTGGTAGACTAACTATAAAATCATAACCAAAATAAAAAAGACCTGGAAAGATCCACAAAATGGTTAATTATAGAGAGGAAAGAAGAGCTGAGGGGTGGGAGATGAGTGACTTTGATAAGTTCACAGAAAGCACATTTTCATCTATGGCTTTGGCAAAGATTTTTTTTTAAAGCACAAACTCTTAACTTCTCTGCCTTGTTACAGTAATTAAATGTTTCCAGGATTTAAAACTTTTCCATGCTTTCAACTAAAGAGACTTCTTAACTAATGTTCCAACTAATATTTATTGAATGAACAAATGAATCAAAACCATTGCATACACTTTATTTAATTCCCACTTGATATCAACTTTGTGATTAACATTATTTCCATTTTGTATAAGCAAAAATTCAGCCTCAGAAATATTTAGTAAGGGCATAGCTGTTGAGAGAACTAAAATTTAAATGAAAGGCTTTCTGACTTAAAAGCCCAGAAATTTCTCCAGCCAGGCTATTTTCACGATATATGACCAGTAATTAACAGGATGGACTATTTTTCATTTTACTTCTAATTATACTGCTCTTTTCACTAATTACTTGAATTCCTTAGATTCTGACTCTTTCTTCTAAGAAGAAAAACAGGTTTCTTCTTTCAATTCACTATTTTCCTACATAGTATCAGGAAATATTCTAGTTTTTGTCTCTTCTTAATGGGTTCCTTAAATCAGTCATATCAGAATCGCTTGTTAGACTTTAAAGTATTTCTAGGATCCATGTAGTGGTTAGACTCAAGAATATACATTATATACATTATACAAAGCCCTAGAGAGACTATAGCGTATACACCAAGGTTGAAGAACCAGCATATTCCATTCAGAAAACATGCTATTCTTTTTTTTTTTAAGATTTTATTTATTTATTCATGAGAGACACACACAGAGAGAGAAGCAGAGACACAGGCAGAGGGAGAAGCAGGCTCCATATAGGGAGCCCGACATGGGACTTGATCCTAGGTCTCCAGGATCACACCCTGGGCTGAAGGCAGCGCTAAACCGCTGAGCCACCCGGGCTGCCCAAAAACGTGTAATTCTTGTTAAATACAATCCACTGAAAAAAAGAGGAAAAAGCCCATTAAGAATACAAAGAATATACATGGCTATCTAAACTAGCATAAAAAGAAATCTATTATTTCTTTTTTCTAATTTAAAAAAATGTAAACATTTTCTTAAGTTATTATCTTAATTTCTGTTACACACATTTCAGGTGTACAATATAGTTATTCAACAGTTCTGTACATCACCCTGTGCTCATCACAAATGCACTCCTTAATCCCCATCACCTATTTCATCTGTCTCTCCACTCACCTTCCCCTCTAGTAACCATCAGTTTATCCTCTGTAATTAAAAGTCTGTTTCTTGCTTTGACTCTTATTTTTTCCCCTTGCCTGTTTGTTCCTTAAATTCCACATGAGTGAAATCATATGGTATTCCTCTTTCTCTGACAGACTTAATTCACTTAGCATTATACTCTCTAGCTCCATCCATGTCATTGCAAATGGCAAGATTTCATTCTTTTTGAAAATTTATTATGGCTGAATAATATTCCATATGTATCTGGATATTATATATTATAACATATATTATATAAATATTATATAATATAAAAATATAAATATAGCATATATATCTCACATCTTCTTTATGCATCCATCCATTGATGACACTTTGCTTCCTTATCTTAGCTGTTGTAAATAACGCTGCTATAAACATAGGTGTGCATGTATCCCTTTGAATTAGTGTTTTTGTATTTGGGTAAATACTCAGTGGTGTAATTACTGAATAGTTCTATTTTTAACTTCTTGAGGAACTTTCATAATGTTTTCCCCAGTGGCTGCACCAGTTTATATTCCCACCAAGAATGCACAGTGTTCCTTTTTCTCCACATCTTTGCCAACACCTGTTGTTTCTTGTGTTTTTTATTTTAGCCATTCTGACAGGTGTGAGGTGATAGCTCATTATAGTTTTAATTTGCATTCCCTTGATGATAAGTGACAATGAGCATTTTTTCATGTGTTTATTGGTCATCTAGATGTCTTTTTGGAGAAATGTCTCTTCATGCCTTCTGCTCATTTTTTAAATCAGATACTTGTAAATTTTTTTAATTAAAGTTTTTCTTCAATTTTTCTTCAATTGAACCTTTTTCTTATGTTCTTCC
The DNA here is from genome assembly GCF_048164855.1 of Canis lupus baileyi. Classification (NCBI taxonomy): domain Eukaryota; kingdom Metazoa; phylum Chordata; class Mammalia; order Carnivora; family Canidae; genus Canis; species Canis lupus. The sequence continues at coordinate 66,123,669 of NC_132841.1, forward strand.
CAGCTTGGGTGAAGGAAACCTCAAGCTGCCGTTGGCCAACTTCTCCTCTGTTTGGAGAAAATTTACTCAGGTTATTTCTTGGGTGTTGAGTTTTATAAGTTCTTTATATATTTTGGATATTAGACTTTTATCAGATATGTCATTTGCAAATATCTTCTCCCATTCTGTAGATTCCCTTTTAGTTTTGTTGATTATTTCCTTTGTGTGCAGAGTTTTTATTTTGATGCAGTCCCAATAGTTTATTTTTGCTTTTGTTTCCCTTGCCTCAGGAGACATATCTAGAAAGAAATTGCTATGGCTAATGTCAAAGAAGTTACTGCCTGTGTTCTGTTCCAGGAGTTTATGGACTCAGATCTTATATCTAAATCTTTAATCCATTTTGAATTTATTTTCGTGTATGGTGTAAGTGGTCCAGTTTCATTCTTTTGCATGTTAATGTTCAGTTTTCCCAACACGATTTATTGAAGAGACTTTTTCTCATTGTATATTTTCCTGCTTTGTTGAAGATTAATTGATCATATAATGTGAGTTTATTTCTGGATTTTTCTATTCTGTTCTATCGATCTATGTGTCTATTTTTGTGCCAGTGCCGTACTGTTTGGATTACTACAGCTTTGTAATATAACTTGAGTCCACAATTGTGATGCTTCCAGTTTTGCTTTCTTTTTCAAGATTGCTTTGGCTATCTGAGGCCTTTTGGGGTTCCATACAAATTTTAGGACTGTTTGTTCTAGTTCTGTGAAAAAGGTTGTTGGCATTTTGATAGAGAGTGCATTAAATGTGTAGATTGTGGGCAGCCTAGGTGGCTCAGCAGTTTAGCACAGCCTTTGGCCCACAGCCTGATCCTGGGGACCCAGGATCAAGTCCCATGTCAGGCTCCCTGCATGGAGCCTGCTTCTCCCTCTGCCTGTGTCTCTGCCTCTCTTTCTCTCTCTCTCTCTCCCTTTCTCTGTGTCTGTCATGAATAAATGAATAAAATCTAAAAAAATTAATAAAAATAAATATGTAGATTGCTTTGGGTAGTATAGACATTTTAACAATATTTGTTCTTCCATCCATGAGGGTTGAATCTCTTTCCATTTATTTGTGTTGTTTTGAATTTCTTTCATTAGCTTTTTATAGTTTTCAAAGTACAGGTCTTTCACCTCTTTAGTTAGGTTTATTCCTATGTAACTCATTAATTTGGGTGCAATTATAAATAGGATTGTTTTCTTAATTTCTCTTTCTGGAGGATCCCTGGGTGGCTCAGCGGTTTAGCACCTGCCTTTGGCCCAGGATGCGATCCTGGAGTCCTGGGATCGAGTCCCACATCAGGCTCCCAGCATGGAGCCTGCTTCTCCTTCTGCCTGTGTCTCTGCCTCTCTCTCTCTCTCTATGTCTATCATGAATAAATAAAAAATTTAAAAAAAAATTTCTCTTTCTGCTGCTTCTTTATTGGTGTATAGAAATGCAACAGATTTCTGTACATTGATTTTATATCTTGCAACTTTATTGAATTCCTTCACCAGTTCTAGTAGTTTTGGGGTGGTATCTTTAGGATTTTATACATACACTATCACGTTATCAGCACATAGTGAAAGTTTTACTTCTTTCATACTGATTTCAGTTCCTTTTATTTCTCTTTGTTGTCTGGTTGCTGTGGCTAGGACTTCCAGTACTATGTTGAATAAAAGTGGTAAGAGTGGACCTCCTTGTCTTGTTACTGATCTTATGGGCAAAGCTCTCAGTTTTCCCCATTAAGGATGATGTTAACTGTGGGTTTTTCATAGATGGCTCTTATTATGTATGTTCCCTATAAACCTATTTTGTTGAAGATTTTTATCATTATTTTCTTATTTTTTAATATTTAAAATAAATACTTGGCTTTCAAGAAAACACATGGCCCTCCTGTAACATATTTATTTCATCAAAAGTTGATTTAAAAATGATTAATTATTATCTAATTATATTGCCAAAATAAATTTGTTTAAACTAAAAAAGTAATCTATATCAGTCTGAACTTTCTTTAATAAGAAATACATGTAAACAAAAGTAAATTGTAAGTTGGAAGTTTCTTAAAAATAAAACAAGTTAAAATCAGAAGGGGAGACAAACCATAAAAGACTCTCAATCATAGGAAACAAACTGAGGGTTGCTGGAGAGGAGGTTGAGGGGATGGGGTAACTGGGTGATGGACATTCAGGAGGGCATGTGATATAATGAGCAGTGGATGTTACATAAGACTGATGAATCATTGACCTCTACCTCTGAAACCAATAACATATAATATGTTAATTAATTGACTTTAAATAATTTTTTTTTAAAATAAAGAGGATTAATTATCTCACTGACTGAGGAGGGACTGAGGTGGTGAGGCTGGCCCTCAGGCAGATCCAGACACCAGAACTCATTGCAGCACCTGGTTCACCTTTCCTTCCCTGTCTCCAAACTGCCCCATCCTACTTCCTTGTAAATTTGCTTTGATTTCTCTTGGTATAATTAAGTTTTCTCCAAGTAGAGAAGAATCTGGCCAAAGACAGCTTGAGATTTCCATCACCCAGGTTGGGAAGAACATAAGAGATAGATGAGAACTTCGATTTCTTTACACTCACTTTTAAATTCCAGAAAAGAAAAATCTGAATGGCTAGTCCTGGATCATTGTTTAGGTCACATCTCCACACCTGCAAGTGATCATTTCTGACCAAATTAAACACACACACACAGTTTCCATTATATTGGAACATACATTTTAAGCAAAAATCTCACAACTGATAGTTAAAAAAAAAAAAAGAGTGATTAAAGCTACTCTTATTTCCCATTAATATACACAGAATTTTGGGGAAAGAGATGCTTAACATGGGCTGGTAGCACAATTTAGATGATTTCTACTTCTTATTTTTTTAATCTTAATCTTGTACTTGACTCTCTGAACCAATAATCCCTTCCTTTCACGAAGGTTTTCCATAGAAATGTATTCAGTCTTCATTCATTTATTCCATAGACATTGCCAAGTACTGTGGTGTTGGGATACAGCAATGAACAACAACAAAAACCTAACACTTTATGGGGACCTTATTGTCTACTGGTAGAAACACACATGGTGACAAGTGCTATAAAAGAAAAGCCATGCGTTAAAGCAAGAATGTGAGAAAATGAGGATCAGGCCAGCCGACTTGAAGGAAAAATCCTGAAAATCAGAGAGAGAGCAGAGGGAATAGTAGGAGCATAAAAGTTTAAAAGTTAAAAAGGAGAATTTGGGCTTCTTTAAGAGATGGCACAAATGTCTAAGCATCTGAATCAGAGTGAACTGGATTGGGAGAGTATCATGCGAGCAAGAAAAGGGGCCAAATCAAGCAGATCTTTATAAGCCACAGTAGGAATGCTACATTTTATTATGCATGTACTAAGAAACCATCAAGGGATTTTGTACCAGAGAGAAACATGATTTGATTTGCAAAGGATCGCTGGTTGCTGTCTGAAGAATAGACGTGAGGGGTTAAAAATAGAATCTGAGAGACTGAGAGGCCAGTTGGATGGTGATTGCTATAAACCATATGACAGATGATGGTGGCCTGCTCGGTTGCTCAGGATAGAGTGACAGAGGGGAAGTCGAGAGAGGGAATCTAATTTGAGATAGATTTTAAAAGCGAGAGTGACAGGACTCACTGGTGGGTTGAATTCAGGGTATGAGGGAAGGGAAAGAGAGGAATGAAGATGATCCCTAGGCTTCGGCCCTCAGAAACAGAGTCCAAGATACAGCAGAAACAATAATCTGTGAACACCTGAGCTTAGCCTGTAGCTCTCAGTCTATTCCCTAGGCAAAATTTTCAACTAGTATCAATATAATCCTCCAGAAAATAGTGTCTGAAATGATCATGGCAAGGGCACTATTTGGGAATTTCAGATGAATTCCAGAGATTGTTGAAAGGCAGGCCTTGGAAGTACTGTTTTCAGAAATTCTGGTTCTGCTCTTTTCCAATTGTTTATATTTGTTTAGCATTGTTGGTTTGATTGATAGTGGTTATTTTTAAATTTTTATTGTGTGATGACTATTTTTCACTAATGTATTTGGCAGCATGTCAACACTTTGATTAAATTTCCATTAGTTTTTCTACAAATATGTTCTTTTAATTTAAAAAAAAATCTCAATAGGCTGGTTATTTACAAGCATTCCACTTTGTACTAGCCCCTGAGCATTTTAACTAGAATATCTATCTGCAGAGAAATTTAAGTGTTAGGACAGGAATGCTCTTATATATGAAAGAAGTCAATTATATAATGTCATTTCTAGAAACCCAATGATAAGAAAATGCCAAGATCTCTGACAAAAACCAAGCTCTGAGTATAATATTTGTCATTAATTTTGTGTTTTATTTATAATATCATATCTCTAGAAACTTCATTTCAAATGCTTTCTGATGAACAAGGATTCTGAGCTACAACACCATCATCTAAACAGCTGAGTCTTCCCATATGTGAAGCCAATGATTTGTTCACTCAATTACTAAAAAGCAAATTATCGTAATTACCTAAAGTTAATCTCTACTATACATTTTACACCAAGATAAAAATAATTCAACTCTCTGGGGTTATTCCACTGCTTTACTCATCAATTCTTAACTCTGCTCTTTTAGTCATTAATTTTAACTAACAAATAACATTCAACAAGTTAGAGTTAGAAAAGCCCAATAGTCTTCCTTCTATTTTCCTTTACTACCATCACATTCATAACACTTCAGACACTAGGTGTGTCAGGCTTTCCCCATCAAACAATTCTATGACACTAGCTGGGTGTCTTATAATTTAATTCAATTCTGACACTATCTACCAAGATATCACATCAGATTCCATAGGTTCAGGGCTCAGTCCCATGAGACTCCCCCCCAACTTCAGAGGCCAATTGCTAAGTAGTAGATCCTCATGTTACCCACAATTTCTGCCTGACTTGGCTACAAATTGGAGGTTCCTATGACTTTCTCCTCGGGTGTGATTATTTTGCCATAGTAGCTCACAGAACTCAGGGAAACACGTTATTGACATGTGCCTAGGTGGCTCAGTCTTCTAAGTGTCTACCTTTGGCTCAGGTCATGATCCTGGGGTCCTGGGACAGAGCCCCACATATGGCTCCCTGCTCACTGGGGAGTCTGCTCCTCTCTGACCACCCCCACTTCCCACTTGTGCTATCTTGTGCTCTCCCTCTCAAATAAATAAAATCTTAAAAAAAAGAAAAAACTATTCCCCATAGGGTTAATAAGATTGAAACTAGCAGAAAGTTTAAAGCTTGTTTTTCAGAGAACTATTTCCCCCTAATCCGCTATTATATCTTTTCAGACCCCACTAACAAACTCACTAGCTGTCTGCAGAAACCTGGACTCAAGGTCAACTGATAAGGTTTTAATCTGTGAATAAGGAAGGCCCTGCTTTTCTTACCTAAGATAATGAACTCAAGACCCCATCCAGTTGATATTAGCTCTTGAGATGCATGCACAGCCCCTTCCCCTTATCCTAAAATAACCTCCTGATGTCAGTGCTGAATTTGCCTCCTTCTGATGTTGTCTCCACCCCAAAGTGAATAGGGGATGTATGTTACATACATGCTTGCTCAATGTGCATGCTCCATCTTTCCTCATGAATAGTCAGAGATTTCTCTACCCTTTTCAATATGTTTGTAATCTCAACCTCTATCATAAAAACTTGTTCTCTCTCCCTTCAGAGAGGCAAATTTGAGGTTTGTCCTCCTGTCTCCTCCTTTGGCTGCCTCTTGAATAAACTTGCCTTGCACAAAACTGATGTCTCAGTTATTGGCTTTGCTCCACATTGGGGAGAAGGAGTTTGGTTGTTACATTTCCAGTTTATTAAAGAATATTATAAGGGATACAAATGAACAGCCAGATGACAAAATATGTAGGGCAAAATCTGGGAGGATCCCATGCATAGGAGCTTCTGTCCCCATGGAGTTGAGGTATGTCACCATTCCAGTATGAGGCTGTGTTCACCAATCAGCTCTCTGAATCCTCATACTATTAGGATTTTTATGGAGGTTCCTTTAGGTAGACATGATCAATGATTGACCCAATTCTCAGCCCTTCTTCTTTCTCTAAGGAATGGAGAGTTGGCGGGGGAGGGCAACTTGGTGGATAAGTCTTAATTTCAGCTCAGGTCATGATCTTAGAATCATGAGATCAAACCCTGAGTCAGGCTTTGGGCTGGGCATGGAGCCGGCTTATTCTCTCTCTCCCTATCCTTCTGCCCCTCCCTGCCTCACACACATGCAGGCACATCATATACTCCCTGTCTCTCTCAAAAAGAAAAATAAGTTTTGTATATATATATAAAGAGGGGAACTGAAAATTTCAAGCTTCTAATCATGGCTTGGTCTTTCTTCTGACCAGCCCCCATCCAGAAGCCCACTAAGAGTCATTTCATTAGGCCCAAAGACACTCATACACAGAAAATTCCAAGGGATTTAGTGTCAGAAACCAGGGCCAAAGACTAATAGTAGAACAAACAGTGCTCCTAGTGCTCTTCTCTCTTAGAAAATTATAAGGGTGTTAGGAGCTCTGTGCAGGATCTGGAGATGAGGAATACTATCTCTATACTCTATTATTTCACAACAAGCACTTATACGGAATACACAGGTAGACTTGAATCCTACTAAATATTTAATTACTCGTCTATAAGTTCTTACTAATAACTTTATGGCAGGTATTGTACAACTATCTTGTTACACTTAATCAACAAGAGAAATACTACTCATTTCATTTTCAGAGTCTGAAACTTAAGGGAAAAGGAAGAGAATCAACAATGCTATTTCTACTGTTCTGCTCTAAACTATTCAACTAAAGGAGAAACAAGATTTCATCTGTCTGTTAGTAATTTAGTTGTGGCTCTTCCCCACAGGCAATCTCTGTTCCCATCCTACAACTCATTTTATAGCAGGATTTGGCCTTTGCCTATTACAAAGTCAGTTCCAACTCCATGCTATTGGAGTGTGTGGCTAATAGTTTGCATCAATATAGCTGAGCCATGGTGCGTGGCTTAATGTTGCCATAGTGATATTTCAGATGTGATTAAAATTTTAAATCTTAAAGTAGACTTTAAGTAAAGCAGACTACCTCTGTAATGTGAGTGGGCCTCATCCAATCAGCTAAAGGCCTGAAGAACAAAGACTGAAGTTTCTCAAAGAAGAAAGAATTTGTCCCTAAGACTTCAACATAGAAACACTGCCTGAGTTTCCAGTTGGCCTGGACTGCAAACTTTGATCTAAAAACTACAACATCAACATCAACATTATTTGAACTTCCTTCCTGTCAGCTTACTGTATGGATTTTGGACTTGCTGGCCACATTACCACTTTTAAAATAAACTTTTAAATAAATCAGTATCTTAGTCTCTCGCCGTGTCTCTCTCTCTCTCTCTCTCTCTCTCTTTCTCGTGTGTGTGTGTGTGTGTGTGTGTGTGTGTGTGTGTGTATGCCTTATTGGTTCACTTTCTATGGAGAACACTGCCTAATAGAGATTTCAGAACAGGAAAAAGTCTACATTGCCTTGAAGACAATGTTGTTAGGAATATGAATGTTAATGGTGCTTCTGATGAGGTCTCAGATGGAAATAGACAATGTTATTGGAAACTAGCAGAAAAATGATCCCTGTTATAAAGTGGCAGAGACCTTAGCTGAGTCGTGCTCTACTGTTTTGTGGAAAGTAAACTTGTAAGTGATATACTTTGATATTTGGAGATTCATAAGCAAAGTATTGAAGGTGTAGCCTGGCTTCTTCTTGTTCATAGTAAAATGTGAGAGAAGGTAGATAACTGAAGAAGGAATTAAGCAAAAGGAAGCCAGAACTTGAAGATTTGAAAAATTCTCAGCCTATCTATATTGCAAAGAAAGAGAAAGCATATTCTGGAGTGAACACCACACGTATGGTTAGACAATCTTTTGCTAAACAGATTAGGTGTGTGATTTGCAGATCTAGTCAACAATCTTAACAGAAATGCTGACAATGTGGATCAAAGAGGACAGAAACCAGATGAAGTGAAGGAAGCCTATTAGACTCCTGGGATGCTCCAGACAGGAAATGGGCTAGTATTATGATCTGCGAACACTGTGAACCTGTGTTATCCTTCAAGAAAAGGGGAGAATGACCCACAAGGGCAGCGCCACATCATCAGTTCCACCAGATAGGACCATGACACCAGTGTGACTCTAGGACAGAGCATCAAGCCAACAAGGAGCATTCCCAAGCCTTAAAATCTAATGCAGTTTACCCTGCTAGGTTTCAGACTTCGTTGGGAACCATGACCTTTTTTTCCTTTTAATTTTTCCCTTTTGGAATGGGAATGTATATACTATTCCTATCTCACTTTTGCATTTGGGGAGGAAATAACCTGTCTAGGATACAAGTTTGCAGTTGGAGATACATTTTGCTCCAGGATGAATCTTACCCCGATTGATTTCAGTTATGAGATTTAGGATCTTGAGTTGATAAGGTTTAGGTGAGATTTTGGACAGTTAATGCTAGAATGATTAATATTTTTGGAGATTTTAGGATAGTGAATATATTTTCACATAGGATGTTCATGATTTTCGAGGGGGTTAGAAGGCAGACTATTATGGGTTGAATTGTGTTCCTCCAAAAATATATGTTGGATATACTAACCTTTAGTATTTCGGGATGCTACATTATTTGGAGACGGGGTCTTTAAATAGGTAATCAAGTTAAAATGAGGTCACCAGGGTGGACTCTGATTTAATAGAACTAGCATCCTCATAAAACGGGGAATTTTTTTTTTTTTAGATCTCAAGCACTTTAACATAATTCCTTAATAAAGCTCTGATTAATAAGAATTATCAGGTTTTTAGCCCTATTTAATTCAAGAGGCTAAAAAAGTAGAATAACAGTAGTCATACTGCTTCTTTTCTCTGTGGAATGTTCCTAATACACTCCAGAGCCATTTATAACATAATCCTGAGAGCATGTATCATATACATCTGAAGTTCAAATTAAATGTAACAAATATTTGTAAAACTCATACTATGCCAAATGTTCTCTTAATATTATAAAACAACTAAACATGATCTCAGAGTGTTCAAATGGAGGAGGTAGATAGACAATTAGTTGATTATAATTAAATAGCTATGGGGATCCCCGGGTGGCTCAGCGGTTTGGCACCTGCTTTCAGCCCAGGGCGTGATCCTGGAGTCCCGGGATCAAGTCTCACATCAGGCTTCCTGCATGGAGCCTGCTTCTCCTCTGTCTGTGTCTCTGCTTCTCTGTGTATGTGTGTGTGTGTGTGTGTGTGTGTGTGTGTCTCATGAATAAATAAATAAAATATTAAAAAAAATAGTGGTAGGTTCTCTCAAACTTCCACACCAATCCCAAGATGGCTCTTATTTCAAAAACCAGTATCAATACAATTGTATCCCAAAAAGTTTTTCAAGTACTTATTCAAGGCTAAGTTGAGGATTATGTAGAGGGAACTAAACAAAAATATCACACTGGGAAAAAAAAAAAAAAGCCTCTCTAAGAATAATAATAAATTGAAGAGGCTAATAAATATAGATTCTACTATGTGGATATTACTAAGCAATAATTTCTCTAGTTAAAAAAAAAAAAAAAAAACAGAGGCCCAAAATGATACCACTTGGGCCAGGCCAAGTCACCAAAGTGGGGCTTAACACCTAGCCTAATTACAATTTCAACCTAGCACAGAAAAGTTGTCTTAACATGTAATCAGGAATTTTGTGATAAGCATCAATGAAGCAATCTGTCACAGGGGCTCATTCATCCTCCAAAGGAAAATGGGGTAACCCTGGTCTTCCACCTAAAGGTAGGTGACCTTATCTGGAACAATCCTTTTTTTTTTCTTTTGTTAATAACTTTCTTGTCCCACCCTCCTTCCTATAAGAAAACTTTCTATATTGCACAATTCCTTGGAGGTCCCTTCTACTAGCTAGATGGGATGCTGCTTGAGTTCATGAATAGATTAATAAAGCCAATTAGATCCTCAAATTTACTCAGCTGAATTTTTGTTCTTTAACAGGTGGCTACTACTGAATTCATTAAGTAATGGAAATAAGAATATTAGCAACACTATAAAAAGATAAATCTGTCAAATTCTGCACAGCTCCACTAGTTATCCCCTAAATGATCACCACTCTCATTTAAGTGCTACAAATTACTTCTAAAAGCAATGGAAAAGTAACAAATACATTTTATTTTTTTATTTTTTTAAAGATTGTATTTATTCACTTGAGAGAGAGAGAGGACACCAGCCAGGGATAGGGGCAGAAGGAGAAAGATAAAGACAAGCAGATTCCCTGCTGAGTGAGGAGCCCAATGCTGGGCTCAATTCCAGGACCTGAACCAAAGTCAAAGGCTTAACCCACTGAGCCACTCAGGCACCCCAACAAATGTGTTAAATCAACAACCAGAATGTCAGATATAGCAATTTGTAATACAAATACTGTTGGAGACTTTTTTTCCATTAAAAATTCTAGAATAGTTGATCACCCTGACCTGGATGGGCTAGACACATAACAACTCGGTTCTCAGGACAGCCCAAATATAGGTACTCTAGTACGCATTTTTCACAGTTATAAAGATACATGAATCTCATTTCCATGTAAGAAAATTGCATGGCTTTTGGTTGGCATGAGTTGTAAGATACAACACAAAAAGTATGCTCTATAAGAAAAAAAAAACATAAATTAGACTTTATCAGAATGAAAAAGTTTTGCTCTGTAAAAAGGTTGTGAAAAGATTGAAAAGATAAGACACAGACTGGGCAGAAATATTTGCAAAACACATATCTTCCATGAGACTTATACCCACAATTTATGAAGACTTCTTAAAATTCAAAATAATAATGAGACAAATGATTCCATAAAAAAAAATGGGCAAGGGATCTGAACAGACACTTCACCAAAGAAAATATATGAATGGCAAGTAAGGATGTGAAAAAAATACTCCACGTCCTTTGCCAGTAGGGCAATGCAAACGAAAACCACACTAAGATGCTACAGCACATCTATTAGAATTGCAAAAATCAAACTGACAATATCAAATGCTGTCAAGGGAATGGAAAAATAGGAACTCTTATTCACTGCTAGTGTGAATGCCACGGGAAGTGTTTGGCAGTTCCTTATAAAGCAAAAACATGGTAATCCTACTTCTAGGTGTTTACCTGAATGAACTTTTCACATAAAAATTCATACATGGAAATTCATAGGAGCTTGCCTCATAATCTCCCAGACTGGACACCAGTGTCTTCATGTCTCATCTATTGAGCTTTCCACCATACATGTATGTGATTTAACTGTTCCCAGACAAGTATACAGTAATACTTAATTCAAATGCCCATAAGTGGGAAGCCTGGGTGGCTCAGTGATTTAGTGCCGCCCTCAGCCCAGGGCGTGACTCTGGAGACCCAGGATCGAGTCCCACGTCAGGCTCCCTGCATGAAGCCTGCTTCTCCCTCTGCCTGTGTCTCTGCCTCTCTCTCTCTCTCTCTCTGTATCTCTCATGAATAAATAAATAAATAAAATATTTTTTAAAATGCCCATAAGTAGTATAGAGTAAATGCTTGTGCGCAGAAATATGTTTTATTAAAGTTTATATCAACATTTAAAAATAAAATGATAATCTGGAATCATCAGATATTCCCATTAGCTTTCTAGATATTTTGAAGATTGCTATAAAGCCCAATCTGATAATCCATTCATATTCTAATGCTTTCTTGGTTTTATAGCAGTTTAGAGGCAGTTCCTCTACTTGGGAAAGATATTCCCTGATGTGCTCCAAGGTTACTGGCAAGAGAAAATGTTGTGAAAGCCTTGTATATAACAGAGCCTTGGCAAATATCAGCTTTTCTCTAATCCCACTTAGGTTCAAAAGCAACATATTTTACTTTCATCCTCTTTGTTTCTGGGCTTTGCTTCACACAGTCAAGCCAGCTTTCAAGTCAGCAAAGTATGTTGTGGAGTGCAAACGAAAGTGAGGCTGGACAGACAAGAATATTAATTCGGATGAACAAGAATATTAATTAGGCTGACACCTCACATTTATTACATATTCGTTAAAAGGGGTTTTTTTTGCATTATTTTCTCTTGTCCGTTTTAATGACAGAAAAAGGAAAAAAAGGCATTCTCTAAAAACACCTGAACATGAATGAATTTATTGTTGAAAGAAACACACCTTATTTCTATCAGCCTCACTCATGTCACTTTTAAGATGAGTTGACAAGACAGAAATAGCGTTCTCTTCATTTGAAGAAAAAGAAAACACAACTTTTATACCCTCGATACAAGCAAATGAAAATTATATATTTATAAAGCAAGAAAATTAAAATTAGAATTATCTGACTGCAAAAATTACTAACTCTTGCTTCATGATTCGTATCATCTATCAGATCTTGTGGCATTCACATTATGCTTATTACTAAAAATCACCTCCCAGCACTTACCACATGATAGAATAGGTATAAGTTCTGCAAAGCAAACTGTGGTCTAACCTTTAGCTTAGCTGAAACAGGCCAAGGGTAAAAGGGGAGCATTTTTTGCTGTGGGGAAACAAACACACATGTTTTCAAACCAGCTTCAGGTCTTCTATGTGGCCCCTTTGAAATGGAAGGCTAGGTCATATAGAAAGCAGATGTCCAGCTTCGGCAGATGGGGTCTACTTCCAAAAGGATTTTCCCCACTAACACTGTCATCCACAATGTGCTAAGTTTCAGTTTCTCTATACCCTGGCCCCAAACTTTATATTATCAGATTTTTGGTGTGTTTATGCTTGAGTGTAGGTTTATTGAAACTGAAACTATCTAGTGGCTGTGTAGTGATATCTCAATGTCATTTCATTTTGCACTTTTCACATTGCTACTATTTTTTTTTTTGACACTTAGCTTTTTCTTTCACTTTAAAGTGGCTGATCAAGTCTTCTGTCCCTTTAAAGCATTGGACTGCCTGTTTTTTTCTTGGTAAGTTTAAAGGATTGTTTATATACAAATCACTTGAGATATGGCTATTGCAATTATCTCTTACCATTCTGTGGCTTTCCTTGCCACCTCCTATGACTTCTTTTTAAAACATAATTATATTTTAATGAATTCAAGTTTATTTATCTTGTACTTTATAGCTAGCATTTTATGTGCTCTGTTTAAAAAATCTTTGCATAACTCAAGACTATTTTTTATACAATCTGCATTATCTTCTCTTTATAATTAGATCTATATATTTAGACTCAGGGTGGAAATGGTATTTTGTGTGCATGGCTTAATGTGGAGATAAACACTCATTTTTCCCTATAGATATCTCATTTTTCTTCTCTATAGAAATCTTGAATCTTTAAGCAGACTTGGTCGTTCTCTGATATCTTTAATATTTGTGGTGAGAGTGTTAATCTGATTAAAGCTACACTCTAATACAAGAAACAAGAGTCCTATATTTATTTTAGTACGAGTGTTCTAAGTGTTGCACACCAAAAGATTTTCCTCTTCCTTTAACTTTATACATCAAATGGCAAATATTTCTTCAGAATAGTCTTAGGATACTCACAATACAATGAAGAAAGAATTTTCTGTTGAGCGTCAAGTTCAAGTAAAACCAGTTTTTAGGATTACATTTACTTGGAAGCAACATTACAAAAAAGCCTCAAAACCAGTAAGTCATAATAGTGTTTATTACATTGATAGATATGAACTATTTCTTGAAAATTTAATGTAAAAAAATATATTAAAACATTCCAAAGGCTCTCTTTTTCCAAAAGGAAAATGAATTAAATATAGGCTACTTTTCAAAAAATTGAGTTTGAAATTTTTTAAAATTTTATGTGAACAAAATTAACATAAAGATTGAGAACTCAAGATGAGAGCAGGACATGAATGTTTTGGCTTAATAGCTCCTACAAGATAACATACAGTCCACCTTTAAAAAGGTGGAAAATGATATTTCCTGAGTATGGTAAAAAAAAATTCACAAAGAAAAATTACTTAATGAAATTAAGAAGTGATGTTATTCGGCTATTTTTAAAATAGTAATGAAAATGTCTCAAATAAAGACAACTTGGATATATCCTCAAACTCTTAGGGTATAGATTCTTAAATATTCTTCCTTTAAACAGTTTCGATCAAAAGCCTGGATTTATCACATCATTTCTTTTCTTCAAAAGCCTTCTTCCAGATATTGACTAGGATTTTCAAGCACATATTTGAAAACCCTGGCCAAATATTCTCCTCATCTTGCCCCTCATCTCTTCTGTGATGATGCTCTATCCACCTTGTGTTACTTTCCTCTGAAGATCTGACCAGTATCTGAGATTTTATTTTGTGCTGCTTTTTGTTTGTTCTCTCTTTATGAACTCCCTAAGAATGGAAACATTATTTTATCTCTATAAACAAATTATTTCAGACAGTGCCTGAAACACTAAGTATATATTTTAAAAATAAATGAATAGCGGCGCCTGGGTGACTAAGCTGGTTAAGCTTGGGACTGATTTCAGTTCAGGTCCTGATCTCAGGGTTGTGTAAGATTGAGTCCAGTTGGGGCTCTGGGCGTGGAACTTGCTTAAGATTCTCTCTCTCTCTCTCTCTATCCCTCTGTGCCACCCCCCCAAGCCCCACTGATGCTCTCTCTCTCTCTCTCTCAAAAACAAAAAATTAATAAATGATTGAATGTATACATGAATTTGGCATCTTTCATATATGTGGTCAATCACCAATTGCAGATTTGGAAAGATAACTAGATTTCTTGACTTCCACTTGAGTTTTCCCTTCAACAAACATGACATCATTTTTTTTCATAGGCTTTTAAAACCTCAACTGTAGTGAGGTATAACTTACTCCTGTTTAAATTCATGTATATAGTTATGTAACCACCATTACAATGAAGATATAGAATATCCCATCGCCCTCCAAAAATTCCCTTTGCCTCTTTTAGTGAGTGCCCTCTAATTGACCCCAACCACTGGCAAGTGACCCCAACATGAACTCTGACTGGTAGTAGTAGTTTTACTTTTCCAGATCGTAAAAATGGAGTAATAACATATATAGTCTTCTGTTTCTAGCTTCTTCTATGGAGCATCATGCCTTTGAGATTTCATCAGCATTACCATCTGCCTTTTATTGATACTGTTGTTCCCCTCAGAATAACACAGGCTTCAATGTTTTTCCAGTTATTGATTGAGGCTCTTACCTTGTGCTTAGAGTGGCAGCTGGGGACCTTAGAGGGTTTAGTTACCTGTGTTGCACAGACCTGAGGTAAGGGTAAGTAAGACTTTTCTAGATGAGAAGCAAAGCAAACAAATTATCTGATTGGCTAATGCTTAAGCTTAAGCTGTTACCTTTTTTTGGGAAAGCCTGGTTGGCTGCCCGTGATAGGTTGTTTGGCTTATTATCTTGGACTGCAGGGCATTGACTGGCTCAGGTTTTGGTTTGCTTACTTAGGCCGCCAAAATGTCAGAGACAAGCCAATCTAATGGCCTCCTTGTTTAATTACTTTAACGGATGGTAGGTTTGTCACGGAGGTGGGCGGGGCTCTCTTAAGCCTCTTTCGAAGGGCAAAGCTATCTCAGTGGTCCTGGCCCTGCCCCTGCTCCCTGTGACAGCTAAACCCTGCTTATATCTGTTTCCGTGGTCTTGGCTGAGAATTTCCTGCCTGAGAGATGTTACATCTACTTTTCCCAGAAGCAGTGGCTTTTTGTGTACTTGGGGCAAGAGGGTATTTTATCCCTCCACTCATAGCTGAAGGCTTAATTTAGCAGGAGAGAAGTTTCTGTGAAAGTGGACAGGTTTTCCTCATCCTCCAGCAGTCATTGACCATCCCTTTCACACCTTGCTCTATCTACCAAGGGGGGGGGGGGGGGGGGCGGGGGATGTTCTCTTTATTTCATGCCCTGCCCCCAGTCTTTCCTCTAAGCAGCTGGCAGAGGCCCATAAAAAAAAATAAAAAAAAAATTAAAAAAAGAGTTTGAGAGAGAAGATGAGTTGTGTTTTGTGCCTCAGCGACTCCAAAGTGGTGTTTATTTAGTTGTATAACCTCAGCTTTCTGGGGGGCTTGAGAAAACATGTTTTTGGTGGTTATTTGACATTTTTTTTGCATTAATAATATGAAAGCAACATTCTTTGTAGATTTCTTCATCCTAAGCAGAAATAAAAATGTTTGTACAGCCAGGATGGGGATTTTCTGCAAATGCTAACCTCTTTTAGGTAGTGTTCCTTGCTGCAGGTTGCTACCATAAGCCAAAAATTTATTTTACATAAAAGGATTATTTGTGATCAAAGACCAAAATGCAATTAGTCTTTTATGCCAGTAATAACTCTTTTGAAATCACCTGTCAACAGGATAAAGTTTAATAAGAGCATTATTTTGAATAACAGTACAACTGGGAGATACCACAACAGTAGGCAAACATTATGGGTGTTTCTTACAGAATCATCCATCACACCGTTTATCTGTTGCCTTTTGCATGTACCCTTTGCCTTTGCTTGTTTGTGTATTTTTACATGATTTCAACTTCATCTTCTACTTTGATTTGAGCAATAAAGACATAGCTAAAAAATTAAAATTTTTTAAAGGCTATAAAATTGTAAACTTTCTTTTTTTTGCCATCCATATGAAAATGCATAGAAAACTGAAAGGAATTACTTCAAAATGTCCTAATAGTTACATCTAAGTCTTAGAAATATTGATTTCATAGTTAATTTTTCTCCCTTTATGCTCACAATTATAGATGTGAAACATATTACTCTCATTAGAAAAGGAGTTTAAAATATCCTAAATATTCAATGGATTCTCTGTATAATATCCCTTCCCAAAAGTCCAATTACAATTTCCACCTTGGCACAGAAAAAAAGACTTTTTTCTCTACTTCCAACTTTTTACCCATTTCCACCTTTAACAATGGGAGCTCAATTCCTCAATCTTTGAAGCTTTTATCTTTGTTACTTTCTTCCTTATTTTTCTCTCCTTCAGTGATAGTGTCACAAAATCCCAATGCTTTAAAATGTAATCATGTTTTTCTATTTCCACAGTCCAGCCTCTTGATTATACATTAAGTATCCAAGATATTTATCTTAATAACGCCCAACTAAAAAAAAAAAAAAAATAACGCCCAACTAAAATTGAGAGCACATTTGCTAGGCCTATAAATTTAAGATAAACATCTCATCTCTAATTGTCTTTGAATATAAAGACAAATTTCTTAACTAAGATTGTTTCTTCTTCCAGTCAATTGTTATTAATCTGTAGGAAGTTACTACTCTGAGTAACTATATTTAAACATTATTAATTTATACTAGGAATGTAAATTCTCCAAATTTCCTTTTCTTGTTGAATTTGATTATGCCACTTCTTCTGCTAGGCACTTGAATTGCTTGATTTTTGCTCCATGAACATAATCTATAACCCTACCAATCTGTATTTATTCTGTTGCTGTTTTTTTTTAAAACCATGAACCTAGTTTGTTACCTTTCTCTTAGATAATTTTTTGATGCTTTTAAGTTCTTCCATTATGTTCCTTAACCTTGTCAACTTCTACATTTTCATAAAATACTGCTTCCATTTAAAAATAACTTTCCAGGGACACCTGGGTGCCTCGGTGGTTGAGCATCTGCCTTTGGCTCAGGGCATGATCCCCGGAGTCCCAGGATCGAGTCCCACATTGGGCCCCCTGCATGGAGCTTGCTTCTCCCTCTGCCTATGTCTCTGCCTCTCTCTCTCTCTCTCTCTGTGTATCTCTCATGGATAAATAAATAAAATCTTTAAAAAAATAACCTTCCAAATCTTTTTCATATAACAACAAACTCATGGGGGGAAAATGATCATAGGTCAAACAGTTATGTCAAAGTCATCTATCAACTCTTCATGTTATTTTGTGGTTTCAAAGTCTAGTTTCAAACAGAATCTAAGAGGGGGATTTGTCAATAATTATGTTCATGCTGCTTCTTTTGTTCTTTCCCAAATCCCTCACTTTTTATTTTATTTTATTTTATTTTATTTTATTTTATTTTGTTTTTGATCTTCCAGCTTTACACAAAATTCTGTACTGAGGCATGGAGCACTTAGGATTCTACCCTAATATTTTCTGGCAATCCCTAACATGGACTCCCTGAATCAGCAAGTGTTTGCCTCCCACCTCTTCAGAGTCCTGAGACTCTTGTGCTCATAATCAAGCCTGACTGACCCTAAGGATACATACATCTCTCCTGTCTCTGGTCCTGTATAGATCATGTCCCTAAGGTTAAGCACCACTTTGCTCCTCCCCTCAGGTGCTAATTAATAATTTTATGCAAAACAGTAGTCCTTTTTAAGAGTTTGAGATTTGCCTCTGAACCCTAGTACAGGGACTGAAGACCTCCAAGCCAAGGAAAAATATTCAGGACAATGACTACCTGCCTGATAGAAATTTCCAAAAACAAAACTCAGCCCCCTACAGCTCAGCCACCAAGCTCAGGTATCCTTGCCTTTTTCCTGGGTAATGTATATAAAGCTGAGGGTCAAATAGAGATCCTTAGGCCCCAATACTGAGAAGTAACATGTAGAGATGTATGGCACTGATACCATACTTTTAAAAACAATTGAGTGAAGTAAATGGGATAGTTCACAGTGTGAGTTTTTCTGTTGCCTCTCTCAATAAGAAGCTGTAAAGGGGTGAGGTGGCATTTTATCACTCTGAGACTATTTACTTTTAGCAAAATGAAAAGTTTGACTAGATGATATTAATGGTTTCCTCAATCATTTTATAGAATTTGAAAACCTACAAAACATATCACATGAAGATTGTTCCCATTGTTTAACAGCTATTTAGCAAGAAATCAAGACTAGTATGTAATTTAAAAAATAAAAGTTAAAAAAAGAAAAAAGAAAAGTTTTGGAATCGCATAGACCTGGGCTAAACACCTGCTCTACTACTTACTAATTACATGCTTTTTGAAAAGTTAATAAGTATCCTGAGCCATAGTTGGCTAATTTGTAAATACGGATAATAAAGGACTCCAGAGTTATAAAGATTAAATGAAATCATCTTTCTTGGTTCATCTCACACAATTCCTGGTGCCAAGAAGACACTAATATACTTTAGGTACATTGCTTGTCTCTTTTCTCCTCACCATTTATGAAAGGAACCACCGCAACATTTTTTTTTTTTATTTCTTTTTTTTTAAGACACCTTGTCTATGGTATTTTGTTATGGCACCCTGAGGTGATTGAAACAAGATTTCATTACTTAAAAACCACTAATTTTAGAAGACTAAAGTCAAAGAAACCCTGCCTTTTAAATAGTAGACATCCAGGGCCACCAGAGGGACTCAGTGGTTGAGCGTCTGCCTTTGGCTCAGGCTGTAATCGTGGGGTCCTGGGATCAAGTCCTGCATCAGGCTCCCCCTGAGGGGAGCCTGCTTCTCCCTCTGCCTATCTTTGCCTCTCTCTATATCTCTCAAGAATAAATAAATAATATCTTTAAAAAAATAAATAGTAGACATCTGACTGCTTTAAATGTGTGCATTTATTTAAGTGACAAAATTCTCATGTAAATAAATGGTTGAGCAAAATCTGACATTGTCATAGGAACTTCCAATTGGAAAATATTGCCAAATCCAGGCCTCCTCAAGTGTATTTATTTTCCCCTTGCAATTAAAAAAACATTAAATTCTCCTTTTGATTTCCTTTTTCTCTGACAGAGAAAACAAATATAACAAAATAAGCTACAAATCAAGGCACATGATTACAACACACATACATATCATGAGCAAAAGAGTACAGTTGTCAGATTCTTTTAATTATTTTTTACCAAATTTATTCACAAAACTCAGTATTATAACATCTATGTATCACAGCTGAAGAATAAGTGTCGACTAATTTGTCTCAGGAGGGAAGAACTCTTATCATATCATAATTTACAGTTTTGTTTACCTTTCTATTGTGAAAGCTCATTATTTGTCTGAGTAAGAATTTCTACCTGATTAAGCTATTGGTGAGTGAAAATACAATTTAAATTTTATGATTGCTCTCAGTTTGCAAGTTTTATACCTCTTGTTAGAGAATCATATCCCCTCTTGTGAATATCCCTAAAAGAACTAACAAATACTTCTTAGATTTTAAATCATGGTCAGCAGAAACCATAATAAGCACCAAAGGCCAAAACCTAAGTGACCTGATATGCAACAGACACACACTTTTGTGAACAAGAGCAAGCTATTAGCCTTCTCATCTAAATAGGCCTATTTGAGGGGACACCTGTGTGGCTCAGCAGTTGAGCATCTGCCTTTGACTCAGGGTGTGATCCTGGGGTCCTGAGATCAAGTCCTGCATCGGGCTCCCTGCGAGAAGCCTGCTTCTCTCTCTGGTTATATCTCTGCCTCTCTTTGGGTCTCTCATGAATAAATAAATAAAATCTTAAAAAAACAAATACAATAAATAAGTCTATTTGAAATAAATTAAGAAAATATTTCGTTCCTATTCTGTTACCAAATGGCTTGTGGATGACTTTCAGTCATTAAAAACAGCCCCTGTTCTGTTATTCCTAGACCACTTCCAAGTGTCCAACCAACTCAACATTCAAAACCAGGAACTAAAAATAAAGATTTGGAGAAATATGCAAAAAAGGAAGCAACTATCATCAAACACTACAAGTCGTCACTTTCTATCTCCCTCTCCCTGACTTAGCCTTATCTATGATTTAAAATAAATCTAATATAGCAGATTCAGAGCCTGTTAAACAAGAACTCACCTATGTGATTCTCCAATTTCCCTACTCTGAGAAGAGTCAGAACAAAAGAGTTATCTCCCAAAGAGAGTGGCTCTCTGTCAATACACATAGAAACATGGTTTCTTCCACATTGTATAAATATGTGCTGTTAACAATGTCTGTTTCACAGAACCCTGGTGAGAATCAAACTAGACAACACTATGTACATACATTCCTTGCAAACCATAACAGTACTAGTCATTGTTACATATTATAAATGTCTTGAGGTGTTTCAGGGAAGGGAGATGAACATGCTGTAGGACCTTAAAAGCACCTTAAAATTTTGAGTTTAGTACTGGAATGAATGGGAGGGTTGGTTTTGATCTGTAGATAATAACAATCAAGTAAAACAAGTAATATTTGTAGATGAAGATGATTTTACCAATAATGATAATGTAATATTTAAAGGTACATTGGTACTTCAAGGTTATTTTATATATGTTTATAAATATTATATATGTACATACATGTATTTTATATGTGTATATAAAGGTTATATATATACATATATACACACACACATACATCATACACACATATATATACACATAAAAAGACAGGCTTTCATTAAAGAATAAATTCTCAGCCAAGAGTCATTTACCAAAATATTATTTTTAAGAACAACATTTACTCATTTTATTATTTCGTTCTTCCCATGTGTGTAATATTAGAAAAAAAAATGTCAAAATTTGTCTTTCCAAATAGTACAAATCTTCCACAACTTATGTTGGTATTACATCCCAATAAACCCATCGTAAATTGAAAATATCCTAAATCAAAAATGCATTTATTACACCTAACCTTCCAAACATCAGAGCTTAGCTTACCTTAAACATGGCCAAGAACTCTTATGTGAACCTGAAGTTGGATGTGAATCATCTGACACAAAGTCTATTTTATAATAAAGAGTTGAATATCTCATGTAAAATACTGAATACCGTACTGAAAGTGAAAAACAGAAGGGTTGTATTAGGACAGAATGGCTGTGAGCCTGTTAGTTATTTACCCTCATAATTGCGTGGCTGGCCAGGAGCTGTGGCTCACCTTTACTGCCCAGCATTATAGGACAGTGTTGTACTGCATATTGCTGGCTCAGGGAAAAGATCCAAACCCAAAATTCAAAGTATGGTTTCTAGTAAATATGTGTCACTTTTCCACCAACATAAAGTCAAAAAATCTTAAGTTGTACCATTGTAATCAGCAGTAAATATAAGGTTTGTAAGAAGATAATAATTCTCACTGTTTCAATGATCCCCTGAAGCTTTTGTTCACTTCCACTGTCTACAAATCAAAGAGAATTGCTCATTAATAAAAGTGAACACTCCAATAAGACAATGAGATTGTGTCAGTTGAATGTGCCTTGTGAACTGATTATGCGTTGCTTTTTATTTTGCTTTTGTTTCAGAAAGTGACAACTCTGGTACATTCAATAATTACCTCAACTCATTTTTTCATATTTCATTGTTGGAAGAAAGGTATCTGTTTCAACCTGAGAACACCCGTTATTTTCAGTTTGAGACTAAGGCATATTTGGGTGAATCATGGGTGAACTAGCGATAATTTACATGAAGAATTACAGCAATTCCTGGGGGAAAACTCAGCCTATGTAAAGAGAAGCGAACTGAATCAGCCATTTCCTTCAGCTAGAGTGTCAAGTCAAGTTTCTTTACAGCGTTAACTAGGCTCCCTCAGTCCGATGTGGGTTGAATGAATTAACAAATGAATGAACAAATGAAAAAGAATGGCCCAGAGAGTCTAAGCTAACCTCAGTAAGAAAGGAAAACACTTGGTATAGTGTATTTCTCAAACTGAAATGTGTGTAAAGCCAGGGGAGTACAGCTATGTAGCAAGGAATATACAGAGTCACCTGAGGATTTGGAAGAATTTGGAAGCAATTTCTTGTTGTTGTTGCATTTGTATTTGTCTTTTAATTTCTCTGCTCTTGAAAATATTTTTTCACACGCATGAAGAGCAAAATCTAGAGAAGAGCAAAATCTATTTTAATATTGGCTAATTTGGTGTCTTTCCTTTCCTTCTTTTCTCCTTTCCTTCTTTTTTTTCTTCTTTTCTCTTCTTTTCTTCCCTAATTCCTCCCTTCCTTTCTCTCTAAAAATAAAAATATTGATGCCCAGAGTGATTACAATGTGGAGTGTGTGTGTGCACTTGTGTGTTTACCTGAGAACCTGACAGTATTGGTGATTGGTGCTTTTGTCATATCACAGTGAAGAGGATGAGATACTACAGTTTAGAACTCATTGTGCTAAACACATTAGCATGGCCCTTGCAGCTTGTCCTAGCCTATTTAGCAAAGGAGATGGTGTGTGTGATTCGTTGGCTCATCTTTGCAGCTTTCAAGTTAGCTATTTGAAAGTGATTTTCTTATTTTTCCTTCTGCTTTACACACACACACATACACAAATCATATCAATTTCCTCAATTAGGCTCTCACAAATTTGTTTAGAAACACTGAAGTTTTAATTCCTTCCTGTATGTATACTTTGATTCCAAACCAACTTTGTTTTTATAAGTAAACTCTACCCTCAACATGGAGCTTGAACTCACGACCCCAAGATCAAGAGTCCATGCTCTACAGACTGAGCCAGCCAGGCGCCCCTCAAATACTTTCTTTGCATCACAAAAGTAACAAATGCTTTAGTTGTGGTGTTTTAATAAAATTAACATTTTAATTTCATTTCTAAAGTATTATAATGTTTAGTTGCTTAAACTAATAACCAGGACTAGAGGTTAAAAGAAACTGAGACAAAAATGAGCCAGAGCCAATATGCCAGAGGATGGAAATTTGGAACCTGAAATCAGAAAAGATTATGACAGATATGACAATAATCACCATTGGCACCATGACATAGTGACCCACAGAGTTCAATTATTCAGGAGATATTTTTTTTTCAAGGTAGATTGCATATATAAAAGAATTTACATGGAAAATAAAATTGGAGACTAAGCCTGAGGGCAATGACCTCGTCTACAATCCTTCCAATGTTAAAAGTAC
This sequence comes from Canis lupus baileyi, assembly GCF_048164855.1. Lineage (NCBI taxonomy): Eukaryota > Metazoa > Chordata > Mammalia > Carnivora > Canidae > Canis > Canis lupus. Next base: position 66,147,399 of record NC_132841.1, read on the forward strand.
TTTGACGTAACATTTTGATAGATATTGGAATATAGCATGGTTTTTCCTAGTCTTGGATCCCTGAACTCATGTATAATTCTGTACAGGTGCTTGAAGTTGAATCAGCAAAATTTTAAGTTTTATTCAGCAAAATCTCCATTTTTCTAGCCTGTGCATCGGGTAGCACAATGTGGAAGGATGTTCATTTTCCCGACTTATGGTAATATGGTAGAGGAGAGAATTGACAGGGCTGCCTCTGGTGCCACGTCATCCCAGCCCACATCCAGACCAGAGAAAGAGTAGGAAAGGCACTGGCTAGCTGGCAGCTTTAGTGGGAATGTGTGGTTTTGCCATCAAATAGGAGGTATTACTGGATGGATTTGGAGCGTTAAGTAGACAAAACGGTGATCACTTCTTATGAAAATTAGGAAGAGATTTCCCAAATCCACAACAAATGTCCCCAGATATTTAGGATCTTGATGTCAGCAGTGAATATGCCTCAAGTCCCATTCCACAGGTAGTGGTAACCCTGTTCCTCCCAAGGTCTCCAGGGATTCAGAGGATAGAGGTAAAGAAGCAGTGCTTCAGAGGAGGAAGAGGCATCTGTTCCAGTCAACTCCGGCTCTGAACTCATGCTCCTATGAACTAGTGAAAGTTTTATGATCTCATCATCCTATGTGTGTACCTCACTTCTCAAATAATAGAACTCTACCAATTTTCTGTTTTACCAAGAAACAATTCCAGACATGTGTGTATGGCAGACTGTACTAGAAGACAAAAGGTTTATATTTGCAGTTATACACAAAACTTAAGCATGGTTGTTAGCTATATGGATGCATGAACATCTCTAGACTATTGTCTTGTACAGAAGCATCTAGCTCGTCATTCATTGTCCCCTTCTCCTCTTGGACCCTCCTCTAGGGCCTAGCTCTTTACACACAATGGTCATTCAAGATATGTTTCCCAATAAAGCCAGTTCTCTCCATAGGCGAAACACTGGATAAGTCATTTCAAAGTTGCATGAAATTTGAGGTTTGTGGAAATATTTTTATTTTTTTTATTATTAGAGAGAGTAGGGGTGAGGGACAGAGGGAGCAGGAGAGTCTCAAACAGGGCATCAGCACAATGTGGGGCTTGATGTCACAACCCTGAGATCATGACCTGAGCAGAAACCAAGTGTCAGGGCACCTGAGTGGCTCAGTGGTTGAGCATCTGCCTTTGGCTCAGGTCACTATCCCGGGGTCCTCAGATGGAGTCCCACATTGGGTTCCCTGCGGGGTCCTTGCTTCTCCCTCTGCCTGTGTGTCTGCCTCTCTTTCTGTGTCTCCCGTGAATAAATAAATAAAATCTTAAAAAAAAAAAAGATACCAAGTATTAGACACTCAACTAGCAGCGTCACCCAGATGCCCCTTGTGGAAATATTTTTAAGGTATTTTTCAAACTACAGCTGCAAAGTTTTAGACTGCACAAATATCTTTTGTAATTTGATAAATGCTGAAAATCTATTTCAACAGAGGCTTAAAGAGAATTCATTCAATCTAGAAATTCTTTATAATTGCCATTGGGACACAGAGAACAGGATGACAACTTCCTTACATCAATTCTGTAAAGGCAATCATCAAGGGGTGTTAAAAAACCAAAGCATAGGAAGAAAACATCATTTTTAACAAGAAACATTCCAGTGCAGATAAACCACTCCAAGACATAACAAATAAGTGATAATTTATCACCAACTTCATTATCAACAAATATTCACTAAACCTGTGGTGTGCAAATGCTTTGTACAAGGTTCTTTAGTTTCTGGCAGTCTAAAATCCCTGAAGACCCTAAAAGGGAGGAAAGATTTATAAATATCTTAGAAACAGAAAGAGGTTATTATTGATTCAGAAATTTAACATTTAGCACTTTAAGTAGGCCACAACTATTTCTGGCATAGACATAGTGTGATATGCAATTTTTTAATGAATAAAAATATAAAAAGCAGTAAGTTTCCTAAAGTTATTTACATAACAAGCATTAGCCAATGTCTATACATTGTTTATATTCTACTGTTCACAACAATTTATTTTGTATTTTTGGTTTTAGTTGATTTTACTTCATATTATTATCCTTCAGTGAAGAAAAACCATTTAGACAGATTAGATTAGTCAAACTTACATGTAATTTTGTCTATTCTAACAATAAAATCAGAGCAATCATTTTTAGGTTACCAGTCATTGATAGAAATGTATTAATTAATCACTCTTGTACAAATACAAGTATTTGTACATTTTTCAATATTTTTTTTATTTTTATTTTTTTATTTTTCAGTATTTGTACAATATTTTACTCACTGTAAAGTTAGTTGAACATAGGCATAATACTATCCTTGGTTAATGGTTGAAAACAGTTCAGCATTTAGGTCTCAGAATGAATTACTTTTTTGAAGTGGTAGTCATAGAGCAAAACTGGGAAGTAGTAGGAAAAAACGGAATTATAGCTGGTTAAACCTAAATTAATCACATTTTTATCAAATATTCTCTCCATGTTATATGATAAAGAACCCATCTAACTTGCTATTGACTTGAAAATTTAGTTGAAGTAATATTGAAAAAGAAAGATCACTACATTCGGAGTTAGCTCTCACTTCTAGTTCTTGTGTCTATTCATGCAGCCAGTACTAGTTTAATTGAATAAATTTCCTTAATTTCTTTGCTCCTTAGTTTTTCATCCAGAAAATGAGGGGTTGAATTGCATGAATGTTGTGTGGCTCTGCTTAGGGAAATTCCTCTTCAAAGAGACAAAAATTGATGTGAGATCTTTAACTTTTAAATGTTGTAAGTAATTTGGACTTGCTGCCTCCTACATCTGGTTACTTATTTTGTTTCTTTTGTTTGGCTTTGTCCTTGGACTTCACCCTGATCCTACTGAGATTCGAATTTTTATGTGAGGCCAGGAAGGTAATGATAGCTCCTCTCCCAAATTTTATGTTGGCAACAAGCTAAGCCCTGTTATTCAGTCATCAGAGCTCCCACATCTCTTCTGTCCTTCAGTGTAGTTACAGGTTTGCAGCTTTTCGCTTTCTCTCTCTCCTAGCTATGTCAGCTCACATTAGCACTAGCAGGTCCAGAGACAGTATAATCCGTAAGTCTCCTACTTCTCTACTTCTATTTTTCTTTTCTTCCTTTTTTTTTTTTTTAAGGTGGAGAGGTATGTTCCACAGTCCTAGAATATCTAATGCAAAATAAGAATGGAGATGACAAAATAAACACTTCACTGTTCTTGTTGACATTATACCTGTAAATCAGTCCAATCTTCAATTCTCTAAGACTCTAATGGTCAGTAGAGGTAACAAAGATTATTTCATCTCTATTCAAAGAGAGCACCCATTTTGCTTTATTTTGGATTTTTATCATGTTCTTTCTGACTTTGGATTCTTGCTTTTCTGAATTTAACACTCAGTTTTGTCTATGATTTAGAATTGGTCTCTTTCCTTTTATTGTCCTTGAACTCTTTTGAGCCTTTCTTTCTAAAATGTAAAGCCCTACACCACTATAGATAATCTTGCACAGATTAGGACTATACACCATCACACAGCACAAACACACCCAAGTGACATCCACACTGAGTCTCTCTACTCTCCAAACAAATATGTAGCTATATCTGAATGGCAGCATAGGGTCCAAGTGTAAAGACAAACACATGAAAAGTTTCTCAACACTACTAGCCATCATGGATATGAAAATAAAAACCACAATGAGATACCACCTCATACTCACTAGGACGGCTCTCATGAAAAGGCAGAGTAACAAGAATTGGTAAGATTCTGGAGAAATTGGAACTTTCACACACTGCAGGTGTATAAGGTGGTGCAACAACTTTAGAAAACACTGGGTAGTTCCTCAAAAAAGTAAAAACAGAGTTGCTATATCGTCCATTAATTCTACTCCTAGAGAAATGAAAATATATGTCAACACAAAAATGTGTATACATATGCTGATAAAAGTGTTTTTCATAACAGCCCCAAAAGGAAACACCCAAATGTCCATCAATTGGTGAATGTATAAATAAAATGTGATATATATGTACCATGACATATTACTTGCCAATAAAAAGGAAGTACTGATACATGCTCCAACATGGATGAACCACACGCTAAGTGAAAGAAACCAGTCCCCACAGACCACATATTGAGTGATTCCACTTTATATGACATGTCCAGAACAGACAAGGCAAGAGGAAATTTAGATTAATGGTTGCCTAGGGTTGGAAGGGAGTGGTTTAGAGGGAAATATAGAGTGACTGCTAGCAAGTACAAGGTTTCTTTTTGGAGTGATGCAAATGTCCTAAAATTGATGGTGGTGATGATCACCTAACTCCATGAGTATCCTGATATCCACTGAGTTGTATACTGTAATGGTTACATTGCATGGGATGTGAATTACAGCTCAATAAAGCTGTTATATATAAAAATAAAAGTGAAGACAAGTGAAAAGCTGAAAAACAAATTCTTAGTAATTCCTTTTTTGTCTTACTTGGACTTGGAGATATCGATAAAATTTATTTATTTATTTATTTATTTATTTATTTATTTATTTATTTTATTTATTTTTTTTTGTATATCGGTAAAATTTAAACCGGCACTCTTAATGCTCAATGTTTATGTGAAATGAACCTCAGATTCTTGGCGAATTCCACCAAGATGAGAGAGAATGAAATGATCCCTTACCTAATTATTGCATTGCAGAAAGGGCAACACTCACTGAAGCCTGACAGTAAAAAGTGAAATGATCCAACATGCTGTTTTTTCACAATTGCATGGAAGGAAAACAGACAACGGCTTATTTGCTCCAGACCCAGGATTGTTAGTTTAAGCACAACAAAGAAATATAATGTTCTGGCTATGTCATAAATGCAAGTAGGAAATTTGAAATTTGTACTTTAGAAAATACTGACAAGAATGCACAAAGTGAGATTATGCCTCCCAAGATTGGCTAATGAGCAATCGATGAATGATTGCTTACCAAAGGGAGAACTTATTCACACCCTGAGGTTTGTGGAGTGTTCCAAAATACCTCAGTATATCTGACAACCTCAATCAAAGCTTTTGAGGCTTACAAAAATTTACTGAATTTTTAGAACAAAATGCAAGCTAAGAGAAACTGTTATTTTTAGACTCTAAGTACCACCACAACTTAAAATCCCTATATGATTGTTTTTGCTTTATATTCCTATAGTAATCAATGACATAGATACTTTGCAATGGCTGAAATGTTTTTCATACATTTTTCATGATTTTAGCTTTGATATTTACGCTATGTGAATCAACTTTCCTATGTGCAAAATATATAATAATACATCCCAAGTTCATCATCAGGAAAGTAACAGAGATTGGTCAAGAAAGTTTGCAAATCATCAGGATGCCCGGATGGCTCAGTCAGTTTAGTGTCTGACTCCTAATTTCAGCTCAGGTCATGATCTCAGGATCATGAAATCAAGCCCCGCATTGGGCTCTGAGCTCAGCACGGTCTGCTTGTCCCTTTCCCTCTGCTCCTCCCCCTACTTTCTCTCTCTCTCTCTCTCTTTATCTATCTCTCAGGTAAATAAGTTAAGAAAATCTTTTAAAAAGTAAAATGTTTGCAAAACATTTAAAAATATCCAAGTATTTGGAAACACAAGCTAGGTTATAATAGTCAAATAAGTACCACCTAAGCCAATGATCTATATATAGGAATACCTATTATTATATTTTAACTTGATATACTATTAAAGTGATAAACTATTTATTAAAATGATAAATTTATTTGCCAAAAATAGCTAAAACCAAACAAATGAAAAAAATCATTGGCCATTTAGGGAATGTTAGCTGATATATAATTATAATCAATAAGCCTCAATATTACACAGTTATATTTTTATGTTAATGTGTGGTTTTATTCCTTGATAAGGAACTGGTATGAGTACCTGGAACCAGTCTCTCTTCCAGGCTGATGTACATAGTTCTTTCCCATATTTTGCCGATCTCCTTTTTGTCTCATGCCCAGTGGTGCCTCAACCTCATTATCTGTTTTTGATGGATTTGTCTTCAGTTGAAACTCATTATTATTTGTAGAAAATTATCAGTCTTCATAATTGATTTTTGTGGTTTATTTTTTCAATAAGCTCTGCAAATATTGGCAGTCACTTATACTTGCTGTTCCCAAGAAAACAATAGTGCAGGTTATAGCAATGTCCCTTTGGTCAAAAGATTCCCTTTCTAGGGGTATGAGGGTGGCTCTGGTGGTTAAGCATCTGCCTTTGACCCAGGGTCCTAGGGTCAAGCCCTGCATTAGACTTCCTGCTGAGCAGGAAGTCAATTTCCGCTCTTGCTCTCCCTCTGCCTCTCCCCACCACTTGTTCTCTCTCTCTCTCAAATAAATAAATAAAATATTTTAATTTAAAAAAGTATTCCCTTTCTAGACTGATGGCAAATGTTCCTATTGCCCAGTACCATGACACTACCTGTGCTAAGTTTTCAATATTCCCTTAGCAGCAACAACAGCTGACTATTTTAAGATACTTTGATTTCACTTGCAGAAGCTAAATTAATAACAAAACCCATGGTAATTTCCTGGGTTTAGTGACTCCACCTTTGCACTCAATTTCAAATTGGCCATACTGTTATGAAAGCCATAAATATACTAAAATTTCTGGGATCTAATGGCATCTCTGTTGAGATCTTCAAATTGAGAGAGAGGTAGAGTTCTGATGAAATGCAAAACATTTATTTAGAACCTACCAGGGAGCCTGGGCAAGCCATGAAGAAGCCTTCTTGGGTGTAAAGTTTTCAGCTGTTGAGAATTATATATTTCCTAATGCTTGATATCCACATTTCTGTACATTCCCAGGGCACACTGCCTTCCCAACATAGACTGTGATATTCAGGCACCTTTCATAGCATGGTTCTCCCCTGCCTCTGGGATTTAAAGCCAGTTGTATAACAATCAATGATTATAACCCATGGTTGCTAAAAAAACCACTGCTAATGACATTAATAAACATGAAAACGGCATAATAATCATCACATCGGCCATGTGTGCACTTGTGCCAAAGTTAAGCATTTATATACACTATCTCAATTATCTTCAGAAAAATTATCTTAAGAAGATATTATTATCAGTCTTATAGTTAAGAAAAATTAAATTTAGTAAAGTATAGGGCCCAAGATGACACAGCTAAAGGTAACATTAGCAGGCTTTGAGTCCATTTGAATCTAAGATCTACCATATACTTAACACTTTCTCCATCGAATCACATTAGAGGTATAGTGTGTATGTAGTGCATATATGTGTGTGTGTACATTAAATGGCTGTGACTAACAATTTACCAGGCAATGCTAAGAATAATTACTTATAAGAAAATATCTTTATTTTTAAGCTATGTTGCTTTCTTTTTTAAAGATTTTATTTATTTACTCATGAGAGACAGAGAGAGAGAGAGAAAAAGAGGCAGAGACACAGGCAGAAGGAGAAGCAGGCTCCATGCAGGGAGCCAGACGTGGGACTCCATCCTGGGACTCCAGGATCCTGCCCCGGGTGGAAGGCGGCACTAAACTGCTGAGCCACCCAGGGATCCCCAGCAATGTTGCTTAATAAGGTATTCAAGATAAAAGACTTTCTGATAACTGATATGTATCTCTTTGAGCAACAAATGATCTCTCTCTATAAGTTCTCTATAACTTCAGTAAATGTAAAAGAATTTTAATAGTCCATTACAGAGAGAGCAATGGTTTTAGACATTGTGGGAAAAGAATTGATAGGTTCAAGCTGTATAGAATAACTTCAAGCAGGATTACAAAAGGCCATGCCAGTTACTCTCGCTCTTCCATCATTTACCGCTTTTTCATAAACTAAAGTATTGGAAACGCAGCTGTGCCCTCTCTAGAGGTTTGTAACCTGGCTCTCTGCAAGTATATTTTTGATTTACCGGTTGAAGCTTTTATCTCCTTTGTGATTTCTTTAAACTACAACATATTCATCTTCAAACGAAAAGGAGGGTACCTGAGCAGACAGACAGTTATCAAGGAATAGTCGACTTCAAGTCTTTGATATTTGACATTGAATAGAACTCAGAGTTTAAACATTATAGGATGAAACTTTTTTGAGAAGAAAATGGTGAAATCTTATATGTCTTGGCTTGACTGGAACAAATACTTTGTGACTTTTTTTTGCCAAAGAGCACTCTGTCTTAAAGAGTTAAAAAAGAGTTAAAACGATGAGGAAACAAGATGGGAGTTCAGTATTACTAGGAAGTGATCCTTGTATGAGAAACTTTTGCTCTCCTGTTGACAGGTAGGATTTTACAAGAGCTTCCAATATAATCTTCCCAATTAATTATTCATGGAAAACAGGAAGACTTAAGTGTGTAGCGCATGACTGAACTTTGCAGTCACTTTGGATTCTGGTGGCATGTTCCACATTGACAAAGATATTCTTGCAGTTATTCAGGGTCTCATTTTCACTTACAATAAAGAAAGTACCTAATGATTCTTATTGTCTCTGAAAACGGAGTGGTGAATAGAAGTGTTGCAGATTTTTTCCTGTGAGTACGAGAGTATTTCTTTTAATTTTACTTTCATAAGACAACTTTCCCCTATTTTAATTACCAAATATCCATGAGTGTTATATTTCCAGTGAAAGAGGACAGTACTGTGAGTGATACTCATAAAATAATAAAACAAATTCCACGACCCAGTGCCAATCGTGTAATTATCTTACAGTTTTAAGGGAAATTTCTTAAACTTCTGTTTGCAATTATTTCAGAATGAGAGATAAGTAAAATAAACCAATGTCAGCCTAAGTAAGGAAAACCTTTTAAATGGTATTGTTATGATAATGCTATCATGATGAGAAAAGAAACAAGTTATACTATGCAGATTTTGACTTAAAACACATGCAGATAGAAAATAAATTTGTGTCAAGTCTAGCCACAAAATAATTTTAAACCTTGGGCAGCCCAGTGGCTCAGGGGTTTAGCATGCCTTCTGCCCAGGGCCTGACCCTGGAGACCCGGGATCAAGTCCCACATGGGGCTCCCTGCATGGAGCCTGCTTCTCCCTCTGGCTGTGTCTCTGCCTCTCTCTCTGTCTTTCATGAATAAATAAATAAAATCTTTTAAAAAAATAGTAAAATAAATAATTTTAATCCTTGAGTATTAGTTAAAATTTTTCCCCTTGTAAGATAAAGCAATTGAGCTAATATTAATTACTTGCACTCATCTCTGTGTCTTAAGAGAAAAGGAGCTTATGAGAAATATGTTCATATCTCCCACATAACAGTCTTGAAGGGAAGAGGTCAACAGGGTGCCTATTGCACTCTTATGTATTGAAACAAGATGGAAGAAACACTAAGAGAAAACTGATACCCTAGTGTAGTTTGGAACAGATACTGTGTATAACTTCCTTATTTCCTTAGTACTCAGAGATGGGAACTCAATTCTACTGGCTTTATCTCTGGAAAAAAGCACCAAATGGGGGCCAACTAAAGCCAAAGTGGGCTATTCAGATTACTTCCTTCATCAGTTACATGCATCCCAAGGGAGTTTCTAAGATTTTACTTGGGGATCATGGATGAAAGAATGCTAGTGTGAGGAGAATGGACAGGCATTTCACATTATTTCCTTTTATTTAAAAAGAATGTTATATCCATAAAACATAAAATAGGTGTAGAAACACACACACACACACACACACAGATCTCAGGGGATTGATTCTAAAAACCATGTAGACAGGCTAAGAAGTCATTTTGATGAGATGGTTCCCTCCCCTCAAATTTTTATAGCTAATATCATTAGTGAACAACTATCTTATCATTAGTCCACAAAAATACATAAAATAACCCTTCAGTTTTCAGAAATTCAGAGCTCTGTCCTCATTTTGCATCTATATAGTTTATCAAATCTCAAATATTTCTATGGCTTTTTTTAAACAGTCTTTAGCATCAAAGATTCATTTCCTCTTCAGTAAGCGGCAATAAAGTGATGATAAGGATCCCAAAACCAAGTGTTGGATTCTATTTCTCTTGATTAGCCAGCACAAGAGCAGAAGGAATTGTGCTTTCATTGGCTGATGAAAACTATAAGTGAGTGTAAAGATAGCTATTAAATACAGAGTCTATACTATGCTGATTGCTCTACATAGCATTTCTTCTAAATCCCCACCAAATATTATGATGATTAAAGTGAAAACTCTAGAGCTAGACTAACCCTGTGTTAATTCTGGTTTCATCCTATCAAAAATTGTGTGGCACTGAACAGGTTGCTTAACTTTCTTTGACTTAGTTTCCCCCTCTGCTAATGTACGAGTAGTATCCATCTACTGCATAGTGTTATTATGAGATCCTTAATTGGTATTTGCAAAATCAGTATCTGGCATATAGTAATACACAGAGCACAAAACCCTACAAGGCTGGAAATGCTTTCCCTATCTCACACGAAGAAACCAAGCCCTTAGAGAGGCTTACCAATCTTCTTAAATTGCATGGTTTAATCCAGGGCCTGGATTTGGTAGCAGCACTGGAAATAGAGATTTCTGTGACAGACATTGCCAAGTCCGACTTATTAGTTGTACTTGATATTCTTAGAATTTACAGGACTTAGCAACTATTTAAACTTGGGGAGTAAACCACTTCTGAATACTTCTGCACTCAACAAGAAACCTAAAACAGAAGTTCCATCTGTTATTTTTCGTTGAACTAACATGACAAGTCACTGGCCACTTTCATGACAGCTTTTATGACCAAACACTCCTGAAAAGCTTGGATTTATTTAGGTCACCATACCTCCAGCTTCAACACTCATTTGTTTTTCACTCGGTTCTTTTTACAGAATGCAACATAATTAAGGAGCGTAACTATAAACATGAGGTGGTTCACAAAGATCAGTGTGTTCTGTTCACGTCACTTGCGGGGAAAATTTTGTGTGAATTCCCCCTCCGCCCCTGAAATCACAATTGAAGCAAACATTCTTAAAAGTGAATGCTTCTGTGAAGTTAAAAAGCAATTGAAAAAGGGCTTCCCAGCAGCGTGTTCTGCAATTTGGGGAGAAGTGAATATCTTTTTACAAAATCACTTAGTGAGTCCCTTTTGTAAGCCTACACATTTTCTTCTGTTGAGGCTTGGTGTATAAGAGAAAGGTGGTGTGTTGAAGAGTTTGCCTGCTTTTGTTTACTCCTCATTTACATGGTGTAGTAACAGAACCAGCCAAAGGAATTTCAATTAATTCAAAGGCGTCTAATAATAAAGCTGTTGTTGTATAGAAGAAACTAGGCATTATGGCTGCAACTAAATGCCTTGAGCATCAAGAATATTTCAGGTTTCTGGAGAAAGCCAAAGCATCACAAGGGCTTCATTCTGCCCTGTGCCTTCACCCACAGCCCCCACTGATCTTAATGGCTCCCAGACACAGGAATCCAAGCTTTTATCCTATGTAGGGGAGGAGTAGCTGAGTAGCTTTCTGATGGGTCTCTGTGTGGCATGCATCAGAAGGAGGAGAAAGGGGATGATGACTCAGAACATGACCTACCAAAACCCCAATTTTATATAAGTTCTGTATTTTTTACAAAGCATTTCTTAAGCACACGCAGGTGGCCTAATTTATCAAGCAGCTTTGCCTTCTATTGCTAAGTCATCCTATGAATGGGAATGGCACCCAGTGGACTAAGGAGTGACTTAAATGAAGTTTAACCTGCATAATTTCCTGGAGTCTCAATAATTTAAACCACCAGAAGCTTCTCTGCCTCAAATCCTCATTTACTTTGTTCAATGGGTCTAAGCGAGCTGGAGGTGGAGCAGAGCACTAGAATACAAGGCACAGGGTCAGTATTGGAGGAGACATGGAGATATCGCTGATTGAATCTTTGATTGAATACACAAATTTTCCTAAGGATCAATCCATGGCAACCCTTTCCATGGGGGATTTCCAATACATGGCATTTGAGCATAAAAATGATGAAACAGTAAAACGCTGGAAACAGTAGCAATGGTACATTGATTGGTATGCCACTTTCATTACTTTTTTTAGATTATAAAGAAATATATATTGATTATAAAAAAATCTGGAAATTAGAAAAAGCCATTAAGAGTAAAACAGAAATCCAATTCCTTAGAAATTATTTATTGTCTTATTACAAATATAACATATATTCCTATATAAAAATAACTTTGAAGCTAGAGAAAATAATGAAAAAAGTTATTCATGATCCTCATATTAAGGACTAGGCAGTCACTCGACTATTCTATCAGCCGATGTGATTAATTTTGTTACATTAAAGACATGGAAAACTTAATAGTTAATTTTCATAAAACCAACTTAAACTATTGGATTTAATTAAGCCCAGCCTAATGCATATCAAGGTAAGATGATCATGCAATCATGAATCATTCTCTTTGTGGAGTCAGTCAAAATTAAGAAACACAGTTCAGTATCATAAATAAGTTAAAAAAAATTATCCTCTAGAGCTCTCAACACTCAATATCCATACTAACATTTTCCAGAGAACTTTTATATGCTGGTTAATTCTCCACACCCAGCAGCAGTTGATCAAACACCTCTTGAATTTGAAACAGCAAAATTATGTTCATTTTTTAAACTCTTAATATGCAATTTCAATTTAGAAACTGGCCAATTGTACTCCCAACCTCAATCCGATGCCATCTGCCTTTTTAGCCCATCTGTCTTCTTAAACGTTGAGAAATCACAAGGATCAACTTTCCTTTCTTCAGAATGGCGGGGAAGGAAAAAAGAAATCGATTGTAAATAACTCTGTGTATATGTGTGATGGGAAAAAGAAAAACTGTGAATGCTTTCCTACTCATTTATTGTTCACCTGTCATATGACCAAAATTTGGAGTTTTGTAGGATTCTATTTGCAATGTCCCATTTGAACTATAAAGTTGAGGCAGATTGTTTTTTAATATTATTATGGCCTAGATACATGAAATATCCATTGAGCCACATTAAAACATTGTAAAATAGTTGAATATAGGGATGTGTGTATGTGTGCATGTGTGTGTGTGTGTGTATGTCTGTGTAAGTTTTGGGTTAATGTGTCACTGCACATATGAGTAAATAAATAGTTATCAGTACGAGGTTAAAGAAGGAAGTTTAAATAAAATAAATGAACAAATTGACCAAAGTTCATCAAGAGCAGAGATATCCAGGACATTTCTTTGTATTTATTAGAAACCTGCCTATAAGCAGAAGACCTTTTTATAAGAAAGTCTGCATGCCTTATCCTTTAGTACTTTCTGTGACGACAAAAGTATCTATATATGTGAGTGGCTACTGAGCACTTGAAATGTGGCAGTTGTGACTAGGGAGTTGCATTTTTTAAATAAAATCTTATTAAATGTATCTAACCTCACATAACTGGTAGCAAACTATTGAACAGTACAGGATTCTATATCATATAACCCATCAGAAAGTTGTCACTTATATATGGTCTGTATGGATGCACACCATCTGCAGATACACTGTACTTCCTAAGTCTTTGTGAGAACACGGGCATACTAGCGGTGGGACAATGCACTTCAATGAATTCTATGGATGAAAAAAAAATTTTAAAGATTTTATTTACTTATTTGAGAGAGAGAAAGAGAGACAGCATGAGAGGGAAGGAGCGATTCCCGATTTGGGGGCTCAATCTCAGGACCCTGAGATCACGACCTGAGGTGAAGGCAGGCACTTAACCAACTGAGCCACCCAGTCTCCCCTTTTTGGGTGAAATTCACTATCCTGATAGTTATTCACAGAGAAAGTTCATCTGGAGTGTTCAGAATTTCACCTGCTGAAGATGGGAAAATAGAGAATGAGTCATCAAGAGATGTTGCAGATTACCAAGGATCGTTTAAGGCAAAATAAATTGTTCCTGTTTTTATTTTCTCTTTCAACTGAGTGCAAAAATCACATAAGGCATATACACAAAAGAAACAAGAGTCATACGCAATCAGAACCCAAGTTTGCCAAAATGATTCCAATTTCAGATAGGCTTTTATGTTATGATTGTTTCCAACAGGATAATGGCAACATCAAAGTCATTGCTGAGCCATGTGACAAGGGAGCTACAAATCCTGAACTTGAAGCCTAGACATTTGTCAGAAACTAAATTCTGGCTTTATCCTAATATCATTCACTCTCATCTTGGCCTTGGGCAAGGTGCTTCTCGTTGTAATAATCAGTTCACATTCCTAAACATGGAAATATAATGGCAAATGGTGATATGAATATTCATTGCTCAAATACGTATAATTATAATAATACCAGTAACAGTGATGAAAATAAGAATATGCTACCCTTGCAAATTATTTTGAAGTTTACAAAGTACTTACAAATGCTATTCTTATTGATTTGGAGTTAAGATAGTAAACAAATGCCTAAAAAGATGGCTGTTGTTGTTTCTGGGGAATTGTTGTTGTTGTTGTTGTTCTCAATATGCTACCAAAGAATATACCATTGTAATCTCAAGCTCCTTAGGAGATGTGTTTTGATGCTTCACAGCTGCCATCCTCCCCCTTTCTACTCCTACTCCTTCTCTCCCTCCTCCTGCTCCTCATCATTATCATCACCTTCATTTACATAACAATGTCCCTAAAGACTAGAGTCAAAGTATCAGTATTTTTTTCATGTCTTCCTGAAAGTCAGTGGTATTTTATGCAAGAATAAAGATACCTTTCAATCTAAAAGTGTCATTTGCCCTCTCCTAAAATCTACTCTTACAAAGCCTTTTATTGATTAGGTTAAAAATTAACTTCCAAAACCCATAAAACTGTAAGAAAAATCAATGGGAACTTTGGGTTGCTAATTAGCATCCAAAAACCAGAGTAATATTAAAATCAAACTAAAGCATATTTCATAAAACAATGTCCATATCCCCAGATAACTTTTATATTAAAAGTCCTGCCTTTGAAAATCATGAGAATTCTGACCTCTAAAAATATACTCAGCAAAAGTATATGATCTTGCTACAATTTTTAAATTAGAAACCATATTCAGCACAGTTTGATTTGATGTTCAAGGATATGATCAAAAAGGGAATCTTAAAGCTTCGTCCTTATGATGAAGAAAGCAAAGTCAAATATGTGTACATTATTTGTGCTCAAAATAGTCTAAAATGGAGTCCAGATCATTTCAGGCTGATCTTCTGCAAATTTTTGTTAACATTTATTAGACTTTTTAAAAAGTTATATTGCCCCTTAACATAAAGGAGGAAGGACTATAAAGTCAATTACAAATCCAGAAACATGCCATTTGATTCTAAAAACAGAACAGCCATGAAAGCATCTGATATCAGTGCTTTCTTACTGGCTTCTGAGAATTTCTTCCCTTAAAACACGTTACTGTTGTACATGATCTCTTCTGATTTGGATTCAGAATTTTACCAGTGTAGTTTTAAATGAGCAGATAGTCCATTTAGATTCAGTTCTAGAATGTCAACAGGTGACCTTAGTCAAGTTGTTTTGTACTAAGCATGCACAGTTCTGCATACATTTCAAATCTTATAGGACAGAGTGGAGATAGCAATATTTTTATTTCGTAGGCTCAAATATGTATAAAATTTATAAATGAATGCATTTGTCCTGGTTCTTTGCTTCCAAGACCTCAGGTGCATACTCTACTTAGTATTAAAGATGCATTATTTTTTCAATTTATTAATAAGAGCTAAATGTTGACTTTGCACAGCACTCAATTCCTGAAAGCAGGAGACATAAGAAACAATTTTTAGGTGGGTCAAAATAACTTCAGTTTCAAAGCTATTACACAATCATAATGCCATTATTACTGTGTACCCAATGAGGCTATATTATGGACAGATATTTATGAACATAGAAAAACCTTAATGAAATATTTATAAGTGTAAATTCTTCCAAACATACATTATTGGTGCTAATAGGGTTTATATTTTTATAAAGAAAAATCAAACATGAAATTAAGTGTCTGTAGAGGCATACATAGAAACTATAACAATAGTGATTCATTTGTGGAATTGTAATTGGCTTTATTTCTCCAAATACTTTTTGAAGTTTGGGATATTAAGCAGAAACTACTTTCTAACTGGAAAATATATTAATTTATGTGCACATGTATGTATGTGCAAGTTCTCTTTCTTCAAAGAAATTTTTCTCTGAAATCCACCTCCCTGGAGATTTTGCAGTGAACAAATATTTAGCCATAAATACCATTAATGGCCTCATTTTTATTATATTATAAGCTTTACTGCTAAAGGATGAACTCCATTTCTTAATTCTTATTCACACAAAAACTGACTTCAAGGTTGCTACAGACATCAAAGTTGAGAGAGCAAGGACCTTATTCTGCAATTAAGGTTCTGTAGCACAATAAAATTGCCGTGGATAAAGCTATTGCCTTTTAAATGCTTAAAGATGATTTAATGTCGGCCATAACCTATGCAAGAGCACTGCTCAAAGAGGAGGTTTATCCAATGATGGCTGAGATGAAAGAGTTTTACTGTTTGTTTACTTCTTCAAGGAAAACAAAATACCATTGAGAGAATGTATTAGGCAATTTAACAATTGACAGTTGGAAAATTAGGCAATTTAACAGTATGAATCACCCACTCCTTCTGGAGAACATTTTATCCTCCTGTATTTCATGAAATACTAAGAGCTAGTTTAGGTAGCAAAGTTGGTGATAATCATGATTATCTGTAGCACTCAACTCAATTCAATTTATTTCAGCAAATACTCATGAAAAACGACTTTGTTTTCCTGGGCTTTGAGCCTCATCTTGTACAGTGCCTGCACTGGATACAGAATTCCCATGTAAAATCTGGATCTAGCACTTCGTAACTCTGAGACACTGGGATAAATTACATTCTCTCTCTCTCTCTCTCTCTCTCTCTCCCCCCCCCCCCAGTTTCCTCAAGAGATTATAACCCTACTTTATAGGGTTAAATAAGCTAGAAACATGAGGGCCCAACTGCATTTCCCCAAACAAAATTAGAAAATGTCACCATCTCAAATGCAAATGGTATAACCCATGTGGAAAGGTAATTAATAGATGAGCTTATAAAGTATCTCAAGTTAATTTTTTTAAAAGCTCCTATATTTAATCAAGGAAGCCAGGGTATTTATCATCCTGTACTATGATATGTCTGAGATAATATTTGTATATATATTTGATAAAGAAAATTATATAACAAAATTATGTCATTGTAATCTATAATCAGTATATGGATCAGTATTGAACTGAAAGTGTTAAATCTTTCTTCAATGACCTGTTAAGAATTATTTGAGTAAATTCTATAATTCTCTGCCAGTTTTAGGTTTTAAATTCCAATCCACTCTAATCCAATTTAAAATGTCAAGCTCCTATCCAATTTGTTACTCAGGTTCTCTCCCACCAACAGTACTTGTGCATGGGTCCGAAAGGTACAGAGCGCATGGTCAGCCCTCCCATAACCTCCTTCCTTCCGTCTTCTGGGCCTATGTGCTCCACAATTGTGAAGACCAGGATTCATGTTTAGAGCAAAGGGGGAAAAAACATTTTACTTAACCAGGCTACTATAGTTCTCTTGTGCTTTCTGTGGCTTCTCTGACTAAACTCCACTGACTATGCCTTTGAGAGAAACAGTGCCAGAGACCCCCTCATGGGACACACACTTGAGGGGTGTGTATAACTTATTTGTGCAGCACCAATTTGGTCTCCATCCTTGATACATTGAGGATGTTCCAGTGTTGGACAGAAACTGCTTATTTCTGTACCTCATTATATCCCCCTAACTCCAGTTTCTCCCCTGCTAGGTCTACTTAGGGGGCCAAAGCATCAAGCTTGCTGCATAAAAGAGAGCCCATCCCAGAAATGAGTCACCAGACCCATAACTTATTTCATATACCTCCAAACTCTTCTATTGATTCTTTTGGAGCTATTTCCCCATTTGGCTTGATAAGAAAAGAGGAAAGAAAGTCAAAACGTCCTTCGTTGGGTGGAAAACTCAGAATTCCTCAAATGCATTTAATTTTTTTAAGGGTTGGGAAGAGAAATAAGGATTCAGGAAGTTGTTGAGGGTAGCCAAGCTGATGTGGATATTTTTTCATTAGCCCAGTTAGCTCTGGGCTCTGACCACCACTGTTTTTAGTTCCTTCTTGAATAAGCCTATGGTGGATAGAATAATGGTCTCCCAAAGATGTTTATGTCCTAATCTCTGGGACCTATAAATATGATGTATTGCATGGCAAAAGGGAATTAAGGCAGGAAATAAATTAAGGTTACTAATCAACTGGACTTAAGATAGAACTATTATCCTGCTAGATCATCCCAGTAGATCCAGTATAATTACAAGGGTCATTAAATATGGACAAGGGAAGCAGAAGGACCAGTGTCAGAGTGATGCAGTGTGATGTGATAGAGTTGGCCAGCCATTGTTGGCTTTGAAAGTGGAAAGGGACCATATGCATGAGGGAATGCAGGCAGCCTTCAGAAGCTGGAAGAGGCAAGGAAACAGATCATCTCTTAGAGCCTCCACTAGGAATGCAGCCCTAGAGACACCTTTATTTTAGCCTAATGAGACCCATTTCAAATTCTGACCTCTAGAACTGTAAGATAATAAATTTGTGTTGTTTTTAAGATACTAAGCTTGTAGTAATTTGTTTCACCAGCAATAGGAAGCTAATATAGAGTCTTAGTAATTAATTTTTTTACCCTCTCCCAAAAATTCCTCTCTCCTGCTTCATAACTAGGAAAGACCCACACTATGATTATCTAATGCAAATGTTTTGCTTTATTTTGAAAACACAGCCTGGTTGTATAACATGGTAATCCAGCTGCCCATTTGGATTCAACACACTTTGCTCTAAGACCATGATTGTAAAGACTTTTTTCCATTTTTTTTTCTTTAAGAGACATTATTTGGAAAGAATTTGTTAAGTCATGATCAGAGAACTATTCATTTCTTTGGCACTGAAATGGGGGGGTTGACACTAAGAAAGATTTTTCTGCCAGGCCAAGAAACTTGAAATTAATTCAGTAGCCAAACAGCAGTCATTAGATATTTTTGAGCAGAAATTAAATTTATGAAAAAGTGTTCTGGCAGTAGTGAATAAAATGGACGGAAGAAGGATAGACAAAAGAGAAACACCTAGATACATACTGTCATCATATACAGGCAAGTGTTGATAACTATCTGAAACAAAAATATGGCTCTGACAACAAAAAGGAAGAGATTAATTAAAAGTAAATTGTGTCAAAAAATTTTAGCAATTAACTGTATATGAAAGGACAGACAGGGGGATGCCTGAGAGGCTCAGTGGTTGAGCATTCCCTGCAGGGAGACTGCTTCTCCCTCTGCCTCTCTCTGTGTATCTCCCATGAATAAATAAATAAAATATTTAAAAAATAAAAGGACAGACATGAAAATGTTAAAAAGGCAAACCCTAATTTTCATAACTGACCGAGAAGACAGCAGGTATGAAACTGCTATGGAAAAATCATTTGTAGAAAGATTATGATGATGTTGAAATAAAATCTGTAGGCTCAAAACAGAGTTGCTCTCTGCCTGGGGTACTATTCAACAACAAACGAAAGCTTCAATAACTTTCATGTCCCTACAAACACTTTGCTTAACTAGAAATGCAGTATTTACAGCCAACCAATCCCAAAAGCCAAGCCAACTCTTATTCCCTTGTTTCCTTTTCATTTTCTGTTCTTTTTCCTTTCTTGTTCCTTATTCCCTATCCTACAAATGCTTCCCTCCTTCTGCCCCATTTTGCAGTTCTCTGGACGCTTGGGAATTGAGACTGCTATTTCATAAAGTGTTAAATAAAGTTTATATCACCTCAATTGTCCTCTTTAATCATTTTTAACAACAATAAAACCATTAATACTTTGCTAGACATTTCACAGCTAAAAAACTCTGGGAATTTATACCAGGGGAAATAAACTTTAGACATTATAATGTATTCCCAGGATATAAAGTCCTTCTACTCCCACTAATTCATTCCATTGAAACTTCTGCCTGCTTCTTTTGAAAGATATTCTAAGAGAAATACAAATTAATTACTTGTCCTAATCCTTTAAGACTACTATAACAAAAACAGCCTGGGCAGCTCAAACAAAAAACACTTCCTTTTCACAGTTCTGGAGTCTGGGAAATCCAAGATTGAGATTGTAGCAGATTTGCTGTCTGGTGAAGGCCAACTTCCTGATTCACAAGATGACCATCTTCCCACTGTGTCCTCACATACTGGGAGGGGTAAGGAAGCTCTCTGGGGTCTCGTACAAGGGCACTAATCCTCAATTTTCTCCATGTTAATTGGTACTTATTTTTATAGTATTTCTGCAGAGAGTATGTATCAGTTTAGATTCTATTCTATAAACAGAAACCCTCCAGTTACTTGAAGTGGGAAGAGCTTTACTACAGAAAATTGGTACCCGTAGAATTGTTTGAAGGGCTGGAGCAAAGGTGGGGAGCGTCTAATTAAGGCCTATACCACAGAAGGCCACAAAAGAGATTGCCAGAGTAACTACTACTTCTGCCACATTCCAGAAGGTTTAGAAACCCAAAGGATGCCAAAGGAAGGTTTAGGTTCAAGAACACAATTCTATACAACATGCAGAGGATCAAGAAACCAAGATGGAGAAGCTAGTGCACCACTACTGTAATGCCTCAACACCAAAGCTGGTGATTAGGCATGGAATTCTGCTACAGAACACAAAAACAAAGCAATTATTTCTCCACCCCACTGATGACAGCAGGAATCAGCCAGCAGTAGAAGGAGAAGGATGATTGTCTCATTTCTGTCTTCTAAATCTCACACAGAGCATTTAATAGGCAGAATATTATTTATACCTAGAACACTAATGACAAGAAAATAAAGTAGTTAGCTTTCTGGGCCATACAACACAAGAAGATTTCCAAGAAAAGGGTAAAAAATAAATATTGGGTGTCAATTAATCATATCCAACACAGGGTTTCATTTTAAATACTTTTTTTTAATTTCCCAAGTTGTTTCTATTTCTCATAAATTTTTGAATGTAAATGAGATATGAAATCTTATTAAGGCATAGTCTTTGCTAATTACATAAAACTTATTCTAACACTCAAAGTTCTTAAATTCTCTATTAACCAGAATCTTGGCATTTCACCACAAAAATAATAACTGATCTGGGCAGCCCAGGTGGCTCAGTGGTTTAGCACCACCTTTGGCTCAGGGTGTGTCCTGGAGACCCGGGATGGAGTCCCCGATCAGGCTCCCTGTATGGAGCCTACTTCTCCCTCTGGCTGTGTCTCTGTCTCTCTCTCTGTGTCTCTCATGAATAAATAAATAAAATCTAATAATAATAATAATAATAATAATAATAATAATAATAACTGATCCTCATTTTGATGATCCTAAAGCATGGTACTCCTTTTAAATGATGGAACTGTCTGTACACCAATGTGAAAAGTTTATTTCCTTATGTTTTCTGAGGCTTTCCATTTTATAGAAAGGATTTTGATTCAAATGGATTGTTTTATAATACAAAAAGAAATGATGACATTTCCTATATAGAGAGCCCTACATTGGGCTTCCTGCTCAGTGGGGAGTCAGCTTCTCCTTCCCCCCTCACCCCATGCATGAGCTTTTACTCTTTCTCTCAAATAAATAAATAAAATCTTTAAAAAAAGGAAAGAAAACCAAATTTTCCTTTATAAAAATACACCTTAGTAGAAAAATACAGAGATCAATGCCACCTCATCTTATTCCTTTTGCAGGTAGTCCACTCAAACCACATTGGGCCAGGCAGAAAGCTGAGGCACAGACCTGAATTCAACTCCTTTATATTTCCATGTTCTTGGAAAATAGGGCCCAATGGGAAATGCACAAAGACACCCATTCTGATTTATCTTTACTGTAGTTTTATAAGTTTTTGTTTACCAATTCCTTCAACATTTCCAGTCATGAAGTCAAAATCTACAGAGTGAAATTATATTTCCTTGACTTCTTTATTATAGATCCTGAGGTGAACTATTTAGCATCCCCAAGAAGTATTAGGTGATACTATCTCAGGCTCAGTTACCTTCCTCCAACAGTAATTTAAGTTCAAAATAATGGCTAGGGAGTGCCCTTTGTAAGGACATGAGTGATAAAATGTGAATCCTTTTTCAAAAGAGTAATTTTGGAGGTAGAAAAAAAGTGTCAAAAAGTGTGATTTATATTTCAGCATTTTTTTTTCTTAAGATTCTACCTATTTATTTGAGAGTGAGGTAGAAAGAGGATGAGCAAGGAGGAGAGGGAGAAGCAGACTGAGATGGGATTCCCTATTCCCTACTGGGGGCTATATTCCAGGACCCCAGGTTCATGACTTCAGCCGAAGGCAAATGCTTAACCAACTAAGCCACCCAGCTGCTCCATTTCAGCACATTTTATACTTAATTCCATCACATCCTCTACCCTATCCTCAATTATACAAAAAAAAAAAAAAAAAAAAAAATGCCTAAAGTATGACCATCAAAGTAAAGACAAAGAGGAATTATATCATAATTTATGGGAAAATCTGTCCAAGCAAACAGACCAAACATTGTTGCAATTAAGCACAAATTTTGATTTTTGAAGTTCATTGCTATTCAAACTGAAAATTAAGTGGCACCTGCACGGTTCAGTTGTTGATCATCTGCCTTCGGCTCAGGTCATGATCTCAGGGTCCTGGGATCAAGTCATTTTGGGCTCCCTGCTCAGCAGGAATTCTCCTTCTCCCTCTGCCTACCCCCACCCCCCACTCATGCTCTCTATCTTTCAAATAAATAAAGAAAACACTTTTTAAAAACTGAAAACTAATGTGGTAGATCATTTAAATCTTTTATTTAAAAAAGCATAAAAATAGGTGAAATTTTTTCTATTAAATTATAATAGACTGTGTTATACATGGTTTTATGAAAGATAAATAGTCCACTGACTATCTTTATAGTGAATGTAGTTAAAAGAGCAAAACATTTATTTCCAAGAGATTAATATTGATGTATTATGCCATAAATGTATAAAGAAATTCTATGGGTATAAAATAAAGTTTAATAAAAAGAGATTATAGACAGCCTTAAAAATAAGTGGAGGTTAATCTTTTCCTCACTCTCCTCTCCAATATTCAGTTAATCATCAACTCTTTATAATTTCATCTTATAAGTTTCCCTCAAATCCAGATAATTTAACCGGGAATGTGCCACGACCCCCAAAACCAGGCTACCATTTCAACCACTCACATGAGTAAAATGAATGTCTAGTACTCAGCTAGTTTTCTCAGGTGGCTCACTAATCAAAATTGTACATTTGACTGGCTGAACATATACGACATGCCTGCACCTTACCTGCAAGGGACATTAGAAATTGAAGCTTTTGAATTCTATCTTGGAGAAATAAAACTCACAATGCAGGATGTGAGAATGCTCCAAAGTTGTCAAGTATCCACTTCCAAGGCTTTGCATGATAGTACCTTTCCTTATTGCCAGTTTCATTCAAGCTCTCCTTTCTCATATGTTTTTGATGCAGCCATGAGGGATTTCTTTCATTTCCTCAAATGTTCCCGATTCTATCCTGACTCATGCCTTCGTGCACTCACAATGGTGATGGATAATGAAGACAATGAAGATGCTATAACTTGTCTTGAGCACTATACACAGGTACTCCTTTAAGGGCCAAATGGTTATGAATTCACTGGTGCAGACTCCACCGATTTCTTTTTTCTAAGTAGTGTGTTTTACTTGTACTTAGAAAGAAATAACAACTGTTTAAAACTACTTCTTGGGACACCTGGGTGGCTCAGTGGGTTAGCATTTGCCTTTGGCCCAGGGCATGATTCTGGAGTCTCAGGATCGAGTCCCACATCAGGCTTCCTGCATGGAGCCTGCTTCTCCCTCTGCTTATGTCTCTGCCTCTGTGTGTCTGTGTGTCTCTCATGAATAAATAAATAAAATATTTAAAATAAATAAATAAATAAATCTACTTCTTTAGTTATTTCTGAAGAATAGGACCATAACTTTGTTCAAATATTCAAGGTGACTGTCAAGCATTCCGCTTTAGTGACACACTGCTTTCTTTGGCCTTGTATACCTATGTACTCTAAATAACTTCTCTTGATTGAACTGAAGACAATTTGTATTTTTGGTTGTTTTTGTTCACATGAAGAATCTAAAGCACTCTTTATCCAGCTTGCTCAACTGGAATATAACTCAAATGTTAAATATCAACATTTTCAGAAGTTCCGTGACCTTTTAACTCTTTCTGATGTACTTTGGAAATGGTTATTTCCAATATCTTATCCTTGGCTATGCATGGATTCATTCTTTGTTAAAAAATAAAGTTGTGCAGCGCAGCCTCCGGAGCACAGAGCGCCGGGACACAGCCCAGGATCCGGCCTCCCCCGGGACAGGCAGAGGCCGGGAGGGCCCAGGACAGCGAGGACGCTCCTGCCCCAGCTGAGCAGATCAGCGGCCCCGCCCCGGAGCCTCCAGGCCCTGCAGACGGAGTTCCTGCCGGAGCTGAATCCAGGTTTCCAGAGCTGCCCCGCCACTGGGGCTGTTCCTCCTGCGGCCTCACGGGGTAAACAACCCCCACCGAGCCCTGCACCAGGCAGGGGCACAGCAGCTCCCCCAACTGCTAACACCTGAAAATCAGCACAGCAGGCCCCTCCCCCAGAAGACCAGCTAGACTGACTGACAAGTTCCAGGGGAAGCCAAGGGACTTAAAGTACACAGAATCAGAAGATACTCCCCCATGGTTCTTTTTTTGTTTTTTTTTTTTTTTTGTTGTTTTGTTTTTAATGCTTTTTGATTTGTTTCCTTCCCCCACCCCTTTTTTTCCTCCTTTCTTTTTCTTTCTCTTTTTCTTTTTTTTTTTTTCGTTTTTTTTCTTCCCTTTTTTTTCTCTTTCTCTTTTCTTTCCTTCTTTCTCTCCTCTCTTTTTCTCTTTTTCCCAATACAACTTGCTTTTGGCCACTCTGCACTGAGCAAAATGACTAGAAGGAAAACCTCACCTCAAAAGAAAGAATCAGAAACAGTCCTCTCTCCCACAGAGTTACAAAATCTGGATTACAATTCAATGTCAGAAAGCCAATTCAGAAGCACTATTATACAGCTACTGGTGGCTCTAGAAAAAAGTATAAAGGACTCAAGAGACTTCATGACTGCAGAATTTAGAGCTAATCAGGCAGAAATTAAAAATCAATTGAATGAGATGCAATCCAAACTAGAAGTCCTAATGACGAGGGTTAATGAGGTGGAAGAACGAGTGAGTGACATAGAAGACAAGTTGATAGCAAAGAGGGAAACTGAGGAAAAAAGAGACAAACAATTAAAAGACCATGAAGATAGATTAAGGGAAATAAACAACAGCCTGAGAAAGAAAAACCTACGTTTAATTGGGGTTCCCGAGGGCGCCGAAAGGGACAGAGGGCCAGAATATGTATTTGAACAAATTCTAGCTGAAAACTTTCCTAATCTGGGAAGGGAAACAGGCATTCAGATCCAGGAAATAGAGAGATCCCCCCCTAAAATCAATAAAAACCGTTCAACACCTCGACATTTAATAGTGAAGCTTGCAAATTCCAAAGATAAAGAGAAGATCCTTAAAGCAGCAAGAGACAAGAAATCCCTGACTTTTATGGGGAGGAGTATTAGGGTAACAGCAGACCTCTCCACAGAGACCTGGCAGGCCAGAAAGGGCTGGCAGGATATATTCAGGGTCCTAAATGAGAAGAACATGCAACCAAGAATACTTTATCCAGCAAGGCTCTCATTCAAAATGGAAGGAGAGATAAAGAGCTTCCAAGACAGGCAGCAACTAAAAGAATATGTGACCTCCAAACCAGCTCTGCAAGAAATTTTAAGGGGACTCTTAAAATTCCCCTTTAAGAAGAAGTTCAGTGGAACAGTCCACAAAAACAAGGACTGAATAGATATCATGATGACACTAAACTCATATCTCTCAATAGTAACTCTGAATGTGAACGGGCTTAATGACCCCATCAAAAGGCGCAGGGTTTCAGACTGGATAAAAAAGCAGGACCCATCTATTTGCTGTCTACAAGAGACTCATTTTGAAGGACACCTACAGCCTGAAAATAAAAGGTTGGAGAACCATTTACCATTCGAATGGTCCTCAAAAGAAAGCAGGGGTAGCCATCCTTATATCAGATAAACTAAAATTTACCCCAAAGACTGTAGTGAGAGATGGAGAGGGACACTATATCATACTTAAAGGATCTATTCAACAAGAGGACTTAACAATCCTCAATATATATGCCCCGAATGTGGGAGCTGCCAAATATATCAATCAATTATTAACCAAAGTGAAGAAATACTTAGATAATAATACACTTATACTTGGTGACTTCAATCTAGCTCTTTCTATACTCGATAGGTCTTCTAAGCACAACATCTCCAAAGAAACGAGAGCTTTAAATGATACACTGGACCAGATGGATTTCACAGATATCTACAGAACTTTACATCCAAACTCAACTGAATACACATTCTTCTCAAGTGCACATGGAACTTTCTCCAGAATAGACCACATATTGGGTCACAAATCGGGTCTGAACCGATACCAAAAGATTGGGATTGTCCCCTGCATATTCTCAGACCATAATGCCTTGAAATTAGAACTAAATCACAACAAGAAGTTTGGAAGGACCTCAAACACGTGGAGGTTAAGGACCATCCTGCTAAAAGATAAAAGGGTCAACCAGGAAATTAAGGAAGAATTAAAAAGATTCATGGAAACTAATGAGAATGAAGATACAACCGTTCAAAATCTTTGGGATGCAGCAAAAGCAGTCCTAAGGGGGAAATACATCACAATACAAGCATCCATTCAAAAACTGGAAAGAACTCAAATACAAAAGCTAACCTTACACATAAAGGAACTAGAGAAAAAACAGCAAATAGATCCTACACCCAAGAGAAGAAGGGAGTTAATAAAGATTCGAGCAGAACTCAACGAAATCGAGACCAGAAGAACTGTGGAACAGATCAACAGAACCAGGAGTTGGTTCTTTGAAAGAATTAATAAGATAGATAAACCATTAGCCAGCCTTATTAAAAAGAAGAGAGAGAAGACTCAAATTAATAAAATCATGAATGAGAAAGGAGAGATCACTACCAACACCAAGGAAATACAAACGATTTTAAAAACATATTATGAACAGCTATATGCCAATAAATTAGGCAATCTAGAAGAAATGGACGCATTCCTGGAAAGCCACAAACTACCAAAACTGGAACAGGAAGAAATAGAAAACCTGAACAGGCCAATAACCAGGGAGGAAATTGAAGCAGTCATCAAAAACCTCCCAAGACACAAGAGTCCAGGGCCAGATGGCTTCCCAGGGGAATTCTATCAAACGTTTAAAGAAGAAACCATACCTATTCTCCTAAAGCTGTTTGGAAAGATAGAAAGAGATGGAGTACTTCCAAATTCCTTCTATGAGGCCAGCATCACCTTAATTCCAAAACCAGACAAAGACCCCACCAAAAAGGAGAATTACAGACCAATATCCCTGATGAACATGGATGCAAAAATTCTCAACAAGATACTGGCCAATAGGATCCAACAGTACATTAAGAAAATTATTCACCATGACCAAGTAGGATTTATCCCTGGGACACAAGGCTGGTTCAACACCCGTAAAACAATCAATGTGATTCATCATATCAGCAAGAGAAAAACCAAGAACCATATGATCCTCTCATTGGATGCAGAGAAAGCATTTGACAAAATACAGCATCCATTCCTGATCAAAACTCTTCAGAGTGTAGGGATAGAGGGAACATTCCTCGACATCTTAAAAGCCATCTATGAAAAGCCCACAGCAAATATCATTCTCAATGGGGAAGCACTGGGAGCCTTTCCCCTAAGATCAGGAACAAGACAGGGATGTCCACTCTCACCACTGCTGTTCAACATAGTACTGGAAGTCCTAGCCTCAGCAATCAGACAACAAAAAGACATTAAAGGTATTCAAATTGGCAAAGAAGAAGTCAAACTCTCCCTCTTCGCTGATGACATGATACTCTACATAGAAAACCCAAAAGTCTTCACCCCAAGATTGCTAGAACTCATACAGCAATTCGGTAGCGTGGCAGGATACAAAATCAATGCCCAGAAGTCAGTGGCATTTCTATACACTAACAATGAGACTGAAGAAAAAGAAATTAAGGAGTCAATCCCATTTACAATTGCACCCAAAAGCATAAGATACCTAGGAATAAACCTAACCAAAGATGTAAAGGATCTATACCCTCAAAACTATAGAACACTTCTGAAAGAAATTGAGGAAGACACAAAGAGATGGAAAAATATTCCATGCTCATGGATTGGCAGAATTAATATTGTGAAAATGTCAATGTTACCCAGGGCAATATACACGTTTAATGCAATCCCTATCAAAATACCATGGACTTTCTTCAGAGAGTTAGAACAAATTATTTTAAGATTTGTGTGGAATCAGAAAAGACCCCGAATAGCCAGGGGAATTTTAAAAAAGAAAACCATATCTGGGGGCATCACAATGCCAGATTTCAGGTTGTACTACAAAGCTGTGGTCATCAAGACAGTGTGGTACTGGCACAAAAACAGACACATAGATCAGTGGAACAGAATAGAGAATCCAGAAGTGGACCCTGAACTTTATGGGCAACTAATATTCGATAAAGGAGGAAAGACTATCCATTGGAAGAAAGACAGTCTCTTCAATAAATGGTGCTGGGAAAATTGGACATCCACATGCAGAAGAATGAAACTAGACCACTCTCTTTCACCATACAAAGATAAACTCAAAATGGATGAAAGATCTAAATGTGAGACAAGATTCCATCAAAATCCTAGAGAAGAACACAGGCAACACCCTTTTTGAACTCGGCCATAGTAACTTCTTGCAAGATACATCCACGAAGGCAAAAGAAACAAAAGCAAAAATGAACTATTGGGACTTCATCAAGATAAGAAGCTTTTGCACAGCAAAGGATACAGTCAACAAAACTCAAAGACAACCTACAGAATGGGAGAAGATATTTGCAAATGACATATCAGATAAAGGGCTAGTTTCCAAGATCTATAAAGAACTTATTAAACTCAACACCAAAGAAACAAACAATCCAATCATGAAATGGGCAAAAGACATGAACAGAAATCTCACAGAGGAAGATATAGACATGGCCAACATGCATATGAGAAAATGCTCTGCATCACTTGCCATCAGGGAAATACAAATCAAAACCACAATGAGATACCACCTCACACCAGTGAGAATGGGGAAAATTAACAAGGCAGGAAACAACAAATGTTGGAGAGAATGCGGAGAAAAAGGAACCCTCATACACTGTTGGTGGGAATGTGAACTGGTGCAGCCACTCTGGAAAATTGTGTGGAGGTTCCTCAAACAGTTAAAAATATACCTGCCCTACGACCCAGCAATTGCACTGCTGGGGATTTACCCCAAAGATACAAATGCAGTGAAACGCTGGGACACCTGCACCCCGATGTTTATAGCAGCAATGGCCACGATAGCCAAACTGTGGAAGGAGCCTCGGTGTCCAACGAAAGATGAATGGATAAAGAAGATGTGGTTTATGTATACAATGGAATATTACTCAGCTATTAGAAATGACAAATGCCCACCATTTGCTTCAACGTGGATGGAACTGGAGGGTATTATGCTGAGTGAAGTAAGTCAGTCAGAGAAGGACAAACATTATATGTTCTCATTCATTTGGGGAATATAAATAATAGTGAAAGGGAATATAAGGGAAGGGAGAAGAAATGTGTGGGAAATATCAGAAAGGGAGACAGAACGTAAAGACTGCTAACTCTGGGAAACGAACTAGGGGTGGTAGAAGGGGAGGAGGGCGGGGGGTGGGAGTGAACGGGTGACGGGCACTGGGGGTTATTCTGTATGTTAGTAAATTAAACACCAATAAAAAATAAATTAAAAAAAAATAAAGTTGTGCATGCCTGAGAAATTTCGAAAACTAGTGTTACTCAACAACTTTGAAACTTTTAAAATTGTTGTCCTATTAAAGGATTATAAGGGCTTGAAACCCATGAAGCCTGCAAAAATAGTTCTAAGAAAATCTGGAGTCACCAACTAACACCATTGCCAAGTAACAGCACAAAGAGAGTAAGACCAATTAAGTACACCACTCCAAAGTGGCCTGGGGTGTGGGAAGAAGGATGGTAGTAGCAAAAATTCCATGAAATTTGGAAACAATTTGCCTGAAGGAAGCCTATTAGCACTAATTGGTTTGAAATGCAAAATATTCTCTAGATTTAATACTTTTGTTGTTTTTTTTTTAACTTCTTACCTGCCTTCTCAATTCTTCAAGTAAATGCATGCCATAGGCTTTGAACTTGATTTTAAAGAGATATAAAATCTTGAGTGAGATGTCATAAAAAATTATACTGAACAAGGTATCTACTAGCAATATGTCTTTATCTGCCATTTTCCAATTCTTTAAGTTGTGGCTATATTTCAAATCAAAGTAGTGTTAAGTCAATGAGGCATAGAGAAATTTCCAATCTTGTCAATTATGATATATTTTAAATATCCAGCTATTAGTATCATATATGTGATTTTATTTATAACCCATGTTAGATAGTTCTGGCACTGGAATTAAGATTTTAGGTGTTTCCATGCCAAATGTAGAAGCCTGACTTAAATTCCATAAACAATCAGTTGCATTCTTAGTTCTGAAACTTTTAAATATGAATTAAAGGAGAAAATATTTTTCAAAACATAACAATCCTCTCTGATGCCTGAGTGGCTCAGTCGGTTAAGCATCTGCCTTTGGCTCAGGTCATGATCTCAGGACCCTGGGATGGAGCCTGAGCCCGAATAGGTGTTTCCTGTTTAGCAGGGAGTCTGCTTCTCCCTCTGCCTCTCCTCTCCCCACCTTGTGCACTCTCTCTCTCTCTCTCTAAAATAAATAAATAAAACCTCAAAAAAAAAAAAAAGTTCTCTAACCATTGTTTGTTAGATTGAGAATTACATACAATAAATTGATCTATTCTAAACTTTTTGACTGCTTAACATTTCTTAAAATTAAAGGACAAGCTAATCACAAGGATCCTAACACCTCCCAGAAATTGCTTCAGCCCATGAAAATATAAAATTAAATCACTTAAAATTGTAATTTAAGAGTCAAGGAAAGAGGCTCAATGACAAGGCATGGGTTTAAAGCTGGCATGCTGTATATTCGGTCTCCTCCCCTTCTACTTTATTTTATGGTTCTGGAGATTAGCTGGGTGACTGCCAATAGTCAAGACTAAACACAATTTTCAGCCAGCCGCTTAGGGTAAAAGACTGGAAATGGAATATGTATAAAGACTGTGAGGGCAGTGGGTTTAGCAAGAGAATTGCTGAGATCATTATGTCTGAAATCTGAATGGTTGAATGTGTGATGCAGGCAATTTCCAAGCATGCTAATTTCACTTCCATTTTAATTTGTTTGGACAGGGTATTCAATATATAAGCAATTAGTTTTCCAACGCATGCCACGATCTAAAAAAGACAGTTAGATAATTTTATCTTTCTTTTACTTTTTTTTTTTCCATTTAGGCAGATTTATTTTTAGCCAATATGGACATTTGTGACATTTCCTGTTATTAACAATATCAATTTCTTTGATGAAGGAAGCTTTTCAAAAATGAATAGCTTATACTTGTTAAGTTCCAATTATTATTCTTTGGAAGAAAAGCTAATAATAAACTATTTGGAAACTATGATGTTGTTCAATAGTATTTTACATCAAGAATATATTCTAACTTTTTTAAAGTTGAAATGTGATAATTTTCTGATTTTTAAAAAATGTGATATATATATAGTTTATATATATTACACAAGAATATCAGATATTTATTCAAACTACTATGTGGAAACCCACAGAACTTTGATATACGAGATACAAAACTAATGTCCATTTGAGAGTTAAAGAAACAGTAGCATGCCTTGATATAGTGATCATTTGCCTATCTCAGGAACTAGATATAATTAGAAGATTTGAAGCAAAAGAGAAGTACAATCCCATTTCCCATACACACAAATAATGAATAAGTTGTTTAGATGGATAGAAGGGGCTCCAAATCTGTGTTTAAAAAGAAATTAAAAAAAAAAAAAAGAAATTATATGGGACACCTGGGTGGCTCAGTGGTTGAGCATCTTCCTCAGGCTCAGATCGTGATCCAGGGATCCTGGGATCAAGCCCCACTTGGGCTCCCCGCAGGGAGCTTGCCTCTCCCCTGTCTATGTCTCTGCCTCTCTTTCTGTGTCTCTCATGAATAAATAAATAAAATCTTTAAAAAAAGATTATTATAAGATTATTATTATTAAAAGATTATTATAAAAAAAAGAAATTATAACCAAGATTAAACTTGACATCTAATCAATAGAGATAACTTAACCAAATAGCTTTGGTAACATTTTTCAAGTCACCTCTAGTAAGATCTTGAATAAGTCATTAGCTTTTTCCACGCGTAGCATTTGTCCCATGTTGAAACTATTCCAGCCAGTGAAGGCACAAGTGGTAAAGACACGCTTTGATTATATCACCAATGACTCCCTATTAAAATAGAATGAATGATCCTCTCTTGGAACAAAGCTCAGAAACCTTTCATTGCTCGCTTTGCCCTTGTATGCATGTGAGTGTTACTTTTCTTCTAATAAGCAGTGGAAAAGTATTGTTTATACAGTCCTTCCTTTCTTGCTATTATCATACGCATCTACTTCAAGTGGTTTGTTCAATGACCTGTATCTTGCACACATGTATGCAGGAAATATAAGTGGATGAACAAACCAGTTTCACTCATATGTGGAATATAAGAAATAGTGAAAGAGACCATAAGGGAAAAGAGGGAAACTGAGTGGGAAAAAAATAGAGAGGGAGACAAACCATGAGAGACTCCTAACTCTGGGAAACAAACAGAGGGTTACAAAGGGGAGGAGAGCAGGGGATGGGATAACTGGGTGACAGGCATTAAGGAGGGCACATGATGGGATGAGCACTGGGTGTTATACTATATGTTGGGAAATTGAATTTAAATGAAATATTTAAAAAAGGATTAACTATAACATCTGATTTAAAAAAAGAAAATACTCTATATAAAATACATAAGAAACACATAAAAGATAGATATTGCCAACAGGCCATAGGCCCAATTTACCTTCATTATACAAATGACAGAAATGAGTCCTCAGAAAATTAAACACAAACACTGAAGTGGTAAAACCGAGAGTATAATTCTGAATTCCCCATTTCCAGACTGTTCAGTTCTCTAAATCTCTGTCTCTCCACTCCATTGTTTTAGTTGCCATGGGACTGAGTCTAACACATTTCTCATTAATCAAAGCTTAAAACTATTTTAGTACATTGTTTTCTTTTCATAATTAATCTGTGTTTTTCATGAGCTATATCTTGTTAGGGAAATATAATTAAACCAAAATCTTCTCCCAACCCAGAAAAGTTATCCACAAAGGTAGAAGAAAGAGAAAACAGTTCTATTATTGAATAAACATTAAACTAAAATGCAAATACACATCGCAAGCATCTGCTCAGAGATCTCACTGCCAAAAAGAAATTTTATCTTTTTATATAAGCAAGCAGATACAACCCATGTAGATGTTCTGAGATAACCAATAACTAGTCCTCAAGTATTGACTTCGTCATTGGTCACACATTCAACCTAAATTCATCTAGTAATGAGGGTGACCATCTGTTAGCTCATTGGCTTTACGCAAAGGAAAAATGAAGTCACCCTATCTTTATAACAAGAGATAGTTTTGCTTTTCAAGAGTGAGGTTGCCACTGAAGTTAGGCTCCCACTTTCCCGCAGACACTGGGAGATGATTGCATTTCAAGGAGCTGGTTCCCAAGTCATTGAGGAAGACATTCTTGGGTCAAAAATCTGGCAAGAGGCTTACTTAGTTAAAAATATATATATATAGGGATGCCTGGGTGGCTCAGCGTTTGAGCATCTATCTGCCTTTGGCTCAGGTCATGATCCCAGGTTCATGGGGTGGAGTCCGACCTCAGGCTCCCTGCATGGAGCTTGCTTCTCCCTCTGCCTGTATCTCTGCCTCTGTGTGTGTGTGTCTCTCATGAATAAGTAAATAAAATCTTTTTAAAAATTACGTACATTTCAAAGAGACATATAAACAACTTACAAGTTATCATCTAAAATAT
The DNA here is from genome assembly GCF_048164855.1 of Canis lupus baileyi. Lineage (NCBI taxonomy): Eukaryota > Metazoa > Chordata > Mammalia > Carnivora > Canidae > Canis > Canis lupus. The sequence continues at coordinate 66,181,552 of NC_132841.1, forward strand.
GTGCTCTAAGAAAATGGGTGGGGGTCTCTCCTTATTTTCACCAGGGAAAATTAGGCCTCTTATTTTTAATTTGTATCTGCCCTTACCAAATGTATAGAATGGTGTTACAATTCCAGGTTGAATTGAATTACTGTGATATCTATATTGATTTAGCTCTTTTAAAATATGTATTTTTGCAGATAACTTACGGTTTTATGACTTTTTTGATTTTTGTAACTGGAAAAAATTAATTCTCTCACTAAGAGGTGCATGTGTATTTTTATTTTTGCAACAGAGCTAGAAAAACAAGTATTGAAGTATCTAATTTTTATGTAAATTAAATATAGGGAAGCCAATGTGCTTTTGAAATCATATTCCTATTTCCAAGAAGGAGATATTTTCCTTACAGTCTAAACACTCAGATTCATTTTATAAAGTATTATCAAATTGTTCTCAATCACTAGTTTTAGCTCTTATTTAATTTGCTTGTCTCCATAGCACACTTTAGCATTTTCCAATGACTGTTTCTTTTAAATTATTACTTGATTGAGTGGTCTAGACTTACCTTATTTTCCTTCGATCTATTAGGTTGAATTCTCAATACTTCTTGTTAACGTTCATGTGTGCGTGTGTGTGTGTTTTAGTTTGTTGATCTCTTTCCATTTTAAGATAGGGAGAGGTAAGTGGTTTAGAAAATAAAATCTTCATTATTTTATCCACATTCTAGTCTCTGTTATAAGTTTTTTTTTTAATAAACATTTTTGGGGATGCCTGGGTGACGCAGTGGTTTGGCGCCTGCCTTTGGCCCAGGGCGTGATCCTGGAGACCTGGGATCGAATCCCACATCGGGCTCCCGGTGCATGGAGCCTGCTTCTCCCTCTGCCTGTGTCTCTGCCTCTCTCTCTCTCTCTCTGTGACTATCATAAATAAATACAAATTAAAGAAAAAAAAAACATTTTTGTTAGGTTGTTTTTTGGGTTTTTTTTTTATATATATATATATATATAAACTGAGTGCCATGGCCAATAATTCCTTCCATCTCTGTAAACTCCTGCCACTTGTTCCATTAAGAGCTGGAGTCTATTTCCTTCCTTTTGAATCCAGGCTGATGTTCTGGCTTGCTTTGACCAACAGAATACAGTGGAAGTGATTCTGTGCCAATTCTTTGCCTCAGTATCATAAGAACTGTCAATGTCTCCTTTTCACTCTCTAGGAAGCCAGTGCTATGTAAAGTTTGACAGTCTGAAGAGAAAAGACCTTGTGAATAAGATGTGGTATAGAAAGAGAGGTCACACAAAGAAAAACAACACCCTACATAATTGATCCCAGGAAATGCCATCAAAGGAGAGCAGTCCAGTCATTTTAGATAACACACAACCATTTGAGCCTCCCAAGATGAGATTCTACACATACAATAAAGGTTACTTTTTGGGACACCTGGGTGGCTCAGAAGTTAAACATCTGCCTTTGGGTTGGGGCCTGATCCTAGAGACCCAGGATCAAGCCCCATGTCAGGCTCCGAGCCTGCTTCTCCCTTTTCCTGTTTCTCTGCCTCTCTCTCTCTCTCTCTCTCTGTCTGTCTCTCATGAATAAATAAAATCTTTTAAAAATATAAAGAAATAAAAATAAAGGCCACTCTTCAATCCTTTAACTCCAGTGGAGTTATCTTTACTAATACCATGTGAAGCAGAGAAGCCATCCCCACTAAGCCCTGCATGAGTTCCTGGCCCACAGAATCACATTAACTATTATTTATCTGAATAAACTACTTCCAGCAATTACATTTGTCGATTAGATAATTTCCTGTTTATATATTGTACATACCTTATTTCAGAATTCCTAATAAAACTGAGGAAGAGATACTATTATCTTAGTCATCATACAGCTAAGAAAAATGAACATAAAGAGGTGAAATTATTTGCAGAGACACAGTAAGTCAGAGAACAGAGATTCATTTAATCTCAAGCAGTATAACCCAAAGCTGGTGAACTTAACCACTGTGTTCTTTCTAATAAAATTATTTAGTTTTAAATATCTTCCTAAGCACTGAGTTTCTTCTATTATGTAACCATCCTGGCCATATTTGCCAAATAAAGTATTTATTCATTCATTCAACAAACATTTTTGGACCAATTTTGCACAAGGCACCAAGTGATATGAAGCAAAAGAGAATAAATCCCTGCCTTATGAAATTTTTATTCTAGTGAAGATAAGCAGCAAATAAAAAAAGTATATAGTATGCCAGACAGTATTAAGTGCTATGGAGCTAGGTAAAGCAAGATAGTGAAGATAGGAATATAGGGGATAAAGATGAAAACTCAATTATAAGTAGGAAGGTCAGGAAGGTAGGCCTTTTTACTACAGTTATCTTTGAAAAGTGACCAAAAAAAATTAGAGAGTTTTGTAAATATCTAGGGGAATAATATCCTGGTCAAAGGAAGCAATATATAGAGAGATGCTAAGCTAGAATCATACTTGGAGGAAAAGAGGGAAGTTCCAAGAGATCAGAACAGAGTAATGAAAACATTAGGAGATATGGTGTGCAGAGTTCTATCATGGCTCCCAGAGTCCCAGCCCCTGGTGTCAACATCTACTACAGTCCCCCCTCCTTGGTATGGGGTGAGACATGTGACTTGCTTCTACCAAAAGAATATAGCACAGGCAATGACAGGCTACTTTCTTGATTTCATTACATTATGTGGCAAAGGCAATGAGATGTCCCTTCCATGATTAGGTGGTATAATATGAGAATCTATCAGAGGAGATCCGAGTGAGAGACTCCTCTTGCTGGCTTTGAAAAACTAAGCTATCATGTTGTGAGAGGACCACATGAAAGGGAACTGTGGACAGCCTCCAGAAGCTGAGAACGGCTCCCAGCCAACAGCCAGTAAGAAAACAGGGTACTCAGTCCTAGAACCACAGGGAGCTGAATTCTGGCACTAATCCAAGGGGATTTGGAAATGGATTTTTTTTTTCCCCAAAGAAGGCTCCAGAAGAGAATGTCGCCTGTCTGACACTCCAACTGCAGACTTGTAGGAGCCTGAGCAGGGGACCTAGTTAAGCTGTGCTCAGACTTCTGACCCACAAAAACTGACGTATTACATGTGCAGTTTTCAGCTAATAAGTTTTTAATTTGTTATGTAACAATAGAAAACTAGAGATGCCTGGGTGGCTCAGCGGTTGAGCATCTCCCTTTGGCTCAGGTCATAATCCCGAAGTCCCGGGATAGAATCCTGTTATCAGGCTCCCTGTGGGAGCCTGCTTCTCCCTCTGCCTGTGTCTCTGCCTCCCTCTGTGTGTGTGTGTGTGTCTCTCGTGAATAAATAAATAAATTTAAAACAAAACAATAGAAAACTAATACAGGAGAAAAGGAGATTCTAGGAAAGAATATGATAGGGTGAGAGCAGCAGCCAGCTCCTTTTAGATTTGTAATCAGAGTAAGATCTCTGTGATGAAATTGTTCTGTACCTTGACTGTGATATCTTAGGAAAATATCTATGAGAATATCAATGCCAAGTGCCCGGTTATGACATCGTGCTAGAATTATGTGGCATGTTACCATTGGGGGGATTGAGTGATGTGTATATGAAACTTCTCATGTTACTTCTTATACCTGCCTGTGAATCTACAGGTTTCTCAAAAGTTTTTAAAATGATAAATGTTTTCAATGGGAAAGGGGGAGAATAAGTGAGAATTTGATGAAGAAGGTTGTCAGAGGGAATATTATCCCAAGTGCAACGAGAAACCATAAAGGCATTTTTTTAGCAAGAGAGTGACCTATTCTGATATTTGTTTTGTGAAAGATCTTAGATTTAATTAGTCTCCTCTCCACTATTATTTTCTCCTGTAATGACCCTGAAGATTATTTTCCTTGATAAATTGTAATAGCTACCTAACAATCAACAATTTTAACTTGTCCTAAATCATTCCATATTTTCCTTATTCTTCCAATTGAAATATAAATCTCAAATTCCCATTTCTGGCTTTACTTCTGACACCATAATATCTTCCATTAATGTTCCTGGAATCCCTTGGGAACCAAGTCAAGACTGGTTCTGACTTCCTGTGTATCAAGAGAGGTAGGTTTGAGATGTTTAGAACATTGTTAAAGAGTCAAATTGAACAAAGCTCATCTCCCATGTCTGTCTCCAGTTTTCACTATCACTGAATATCTTAGTAATGATCCTATCACAGCTCGTAAAAGAAGTATTTTGAGAAGGCAGAAAAATTCTTGGGAGTACAACCTTTGCCCTTCCTTTACAGATGTGTATTTGAAAGTCCCCTTCTATCCTTTCCCTATGAACTTATGCCTCTTAACACACTCAGCTTGACATCTTTAATTTGGGCCATTCCATTCCTTGCATTGGGAGACTGAAAATTATTTTTTTAATCTATGAATTCTACATATGGACCAAAACAAGGCTTAGGAAAAATACTGGAAGCTAAAGGAATTTGATTTTAACATCAGGTAATGCCTCTGTTTAATAGAGAAAGAAAGAGCAGGATACAAGCAAGCAGTGGAGCAGATATATTAACCAGAGCAGTTTTGACTTTATACTCAAAATAGCCCTACCCATTTCCAATTGAAGCCAAACTCAACAGTCAGTAGCAAATTTTGCAAACCTCAGCTCATTATGGATGTTGACCTTCCTGCACTATTCTTACCAATCCATACTACTTTTCTATATTTAGAGTTATTTGTCATCCTTTTGGTTATTTGTCTTCCTTTTTATTTTTTTGCATGTATTTTTTTTACAATCTGAACAGATAATAAAGTTCTCTGCATAGTTATGATATTTTCTTCCATTATGAGTCTTCTTTTCTTCCTCATTAAAATAATTTGAGATTTGCATTGCCAGAGTTATATCATCAGCATTTTTTTGTGACCTTTCTGAGCTTTCTTCTGAGTTTTTCATGTCTGAAATTCTTGAAGTCTTCTTTCTTAAAGTCTAGAGTGCCTGACTAATGAGTAGCTCTCCCAAGGTATTCCAAATTCTAAGATGTCATGGTCAATTTTTCTAAAATCACCTGCCACAGGCACTTTATGAACTAAGTTCTCCATGCTGATCAAAATTAGGGCAAAAATATTAGTTCTTGTAATCACTTTTTTTACCCTGCAGGCCATAGAAAATGTTATTAAGACCAGGCATGAATTTGTTAGTTGTTTTGCTTATGTAGAATAGACTTTTAGAAGATGAACAGATTGTTGAAGTTTCTGGGTCACTTCTATAGTTTCCATCAGAACAGTCTTGTTTTTTTTTTTTTTTTTAAATTTTTTTATTTATTTATGATAGTCATACAGAGAGAGAGAGAGAGAGAGGGGCAGAGACACAGGCAGAGGGAGAAGCAGGCTCCATGCACCGGGAGCCCGATGTGGGATTTGATCCCGGGTCTCCAGGATCGCGCCCTGGGCCAAAGGCAGGCGCTAAACCGCTGCGCCACCCAGGGATCCCCAGAACAGTCTTGTGATTGTGAACATCACCGGCTGATTTCCTCTAACTGGACAGATAGCCATAAGTTTTTGCCACATCCAAATTACATTTGCATTCTTTCTTTTTATCTCACTCAAATACACTACCCAACCTCCATCCATATTAAGGTTTATAGATTTCTCTGCACTGTGTATAATTTCATAGTATAAAGTGATACATACCTTCACTTCTGATTTCGTAATTTTTAAGTTTGAGGCACTAGTTAAATGCATATAACCTAGAATAGTACTAGCACATGGCAGGTCCTCATAAAATATCTGTTAAAGGAATAAGCACATTATAAGAATAATTGTTTTCATCATTAGGAATTCTCTTGCATCTGTCCTGCAGCTTACCACTGCGTTTCATGTTATCAATCAGCACAGATATGCTTCTGTGACTATTTTTGAAGACTGAATTAATGTAGGAGATGGAATGACTAAAGATTCAAAGTCCCAGTAGAGATGCTGCTGGTGTCCAGGCTCAGACTCACTATTTGCACAAAGCTTTTGAAGTAGTTGAAGGAGAAAGGACACGCTCAATAGGTGGTACACAGAAAGGTGGTGCACAGAAACACCATAGCATATGGCAATGGGTAGAATAAAGGGTCATAAGAATGAGAGTCCTTGGGGATCCCTGGGTGGCGCAGTGGTTTGGCGCCTGCCTTTGGCCCAGGGCGCGATCCTGGAGACCCGGGATCGAGTCCCACGTTGGGCTCCTGGTGCATGGAGCCTGCTTCTCCCTCTGCCTATGTCTCTGCCTCTCTTTCTCTCTCTGTGTGACTATCATAAATAAATAAAAATTAAAAAAAAAAAAGAAGAATGAGAGTCCTTCACCTTTCTGTGTGTTTCACTACAAGGTAGATGGGATGATAATCCTGCCAGATATAAAAGAAGGTTGGTGAAGTAGATTTGATACAGAATGAAAAGAATAGGAATTCATTTTTTTTTAAATCATATTGCATTTCAGGTATCAAAAGGACATCTGACCAAAATATTAAAATCTGGAGATTACGAAATGCCTCCTTTAGGTACAGGGTTCTCAAATGATTCAACAATGAATAGTTTCCTTCACTTTAGAGACAGAATTCAGACTCCATTTGATGAATATATTATCATGAATGGCAATAGCAAAGAGATGAAAGAAATCTTCTGTAACAGCTTTTAACATTTCTAAAACATTTGACATCTTAAATTTTTTTAAAAGATTTAATGTATTAATCTGAGAGAGAGCACAAGCAGGGGTGGGGCAGAAAGGGAAGGAGAGGGAGAAGCAGACTCCCTGCTCCATCCCAAGAGCTGAAGTCAGATGCTTAACAGACTGAACCACCCAGTTGCCCCAGATGTTTGACAATTTTAGACTTTGGTTTTGCAGAAATGAAAGTATATGTTTCAAAGTGACCCTCAAAATATTTTTTTCTGGTCATGGAAATTAAACATACAGATGATATATTCCTTGCTACAGAAATAAAGTTGTACAAAGATCATAAGTAGTTGAATTAAAACTTTCTAGGGGTAATTTCTATGGATTCTAAGACATCAAAGACTAAGAAATAGGAAGATGCATGTGGACAAAAACTTATTTCTCTACAAAAATCACTCGTCATTCATTAGATACTTTTTCTGAAGTTAATTATTAGATCTAATAAAATTCTGCCATTGTGTTTGTTCCTATATTATCTATAATATCATTTGATACCTTCTATAAAAATTCCTTGTGAAAAGTAAATGCCTGGGGGCACCTGGGTAGCTCAGTAGTTGAGCAACTGCCTTAGGCTCAGGGTGTGATCCTGGAGTCCGGGGGTCAAGTCCCACATTGGGCTTTTGCAGAGAACCTGCTTCTTCCTCAGCCTGTGTCTCTGCCCCTCTCTGTCTCTCATGAATAAATGAATAAAATCTTATAAAAAAATAAAATTAAATGCCTAGAAAAAATGACTTTTCTTGAGAATATGGTATTTTTTCTAATGAATAATCACATTGTCCTTTTAACCTTAACCACTGCAAACCTCAGAGCTAAATGTATTACTCAAGTTGAGTAAATTTTCAGAATTCTATGGTGTATCTGCATTCCTGATTTTTCATTCTAATTTATATTTTCACAGACACTTCAATGTATTTATTCTTTATACATTTGTTTTTTGTGGAATATTCTATACTATCTCGAATCCATTCTGAAACAAGGTAAAATATAATGAAAAAAAGAAAGAGGGAAGAAAAAGTGAAGCGATAAGCATTACCCAAGCAAATTGTGGATAATTTAAGACAATCAAATAGGTGGCCTACATGGCTATGAGAGAAGGTTCAATATTACTATAATTAAACTACAAAAAAATTCAAATTTCCAACTGTTTATATCACTTTGTTCAAGGTACCCAGGAACTAAAACTACACTTAAAATAAGTAATCAAAAGAAACCACCAGCACTGGTAATAATATATTTTTACAAGTCAGAAAAAAAAATATGAATGCACTAATATAAAAGTAATATTCTAGAATGAGTAACTGCATTTTTAACATCAAGGAATAAAACGCATTGAAAGTCTACCACCTTGTTACGTTTCTTTGGAATTCTCTTTTGCAGTTTAGTAACTACTGCATTGGGAGTTTTAAAACTCTGTATATTCAAATAAAAAAATTTATTTCAGAAATCAACCCCAAGTTAAGTTTATTCCAAGTCAACTCCAAAAAAAGGCATCTATCACTTCAATAAAAGACAAGTCTATGGAAAGAAAATAAACCTAAATCCAAACATGTCTCCCCAAATCAACCAATTACTGTAAAGGTAGAAAAAAAAAAAAAGATGTAGCCTACACAACAGTAGACATAAAATGATTAATACAGAAATGCCTTTGAAGAGCTACTGCTAGAAAGATGTTTAATGGTGTTACCCAGGACATATAATGGTAATGCACAGGGCAGGAAGGGTTTTTAACATAACATTTCAGGAAGAAAAAGAATCTTCTTTATCAAGAGATAAATATAATTCTTCCGAGTAATTGGCACAACTTAGCAATAGAACAAAACTTCTGTCTTCACCACTGTACTAGAACACCTTTTATGTAGTAAATACAATTGAGACTATACCTGAAGTTCCTTTAGGAAAGCCATTTATTCACTGACTCATTATCCATCCATCTATCCATCTGTTTATGTAATAAGTGTTTACCTAACACATAGCAGGCATTGTACTAGATTTTCCTGGCCATGACCAGGAAAGATAGAATACTTTGTAATTGTTTTCAGAATGCCCAACATAGTCTATATAGTTTAGCATACATAAATATGTACAGTCAATGTAAACATTTATCACTTTAATGTAATTTTTGATAAAAATAGTATCATATTTAGATTCAATCATTCAACAAATATTTTCAACTTCTCTGCAAAACCCATGTAAAAGATTGTCTCCAACATTACTGCATATAGATACCTAAAATAAGGACATCCTACATGACTATTATAGTAAAGAATGGTTGCCAGAGGGCAGCCCCGGTGGCTCAGCGGTGATCCTGGAGACCTGGGATCGAGTCCCACGTCAGGCTCCCTGCATGGAGCCTGCTTCTTCCTCTGTCTGTGTCTCTGCCTCTCTCTCTCTCTGTCATGAATAAACAAATAAAATCTTTAAAAAAAAATGGTTGCCAGAGTTGGAAAATCAGTAAATAAGTTTGCAGTATCTTACATTATAACTAATCATTCTTGATCTTAACTTCATAAAATATAAAACTGTGACCACCACCATTCTAACTTCACTGTAACTTAACATTACCGATATTTGAATGCTTTCCCTCAGGCACATAAGGAAAAATACACAGCAGACTCCCTCTATTTATTAGACAAAATTAATTTTAAATAAATGATTTGTCACTATTAGTATCATAATTAGTCATAGAGATATATCTATCCAAATTCAAGTCATTGGTTACTTCCTATTTAGTACATCATTTCCCTAAAAAAGCAGAGAACAAAGATGAGAAGCGGACCAACATTTATTATCACAATTCTATCCAGGCACTCTGTTAGATGCTTCACATGTATTATTTTTTTATGGAGTATCCTTGTTGCAGCAAGTGTTATCATGGAGCAGAAAGAAGCATGATTAACCTTTTCAAAATGAAAAAAGATGACTAATAAATGGCACAATTTAAGATGCAGGTATGAAGGAGCCTGTAACTTGTTAGCTTGATTTGTTATTTCTTTCTTCTTAAAAGAAACCTTCTCTGTCTTATAGTAGAATTCTACCTATTACTATCAAACCATTGTAGCTGAGAGGCAACTACACAGCATAGAAATGGGAAATGGGAAAGGACAGAAAATAATATAAAGCATGAAAAATAACAAAAATTTACAAAGAACTTTTTAGTAGATATTAACCCAGTATATGAGTTTGCTAGGAGTGCTATAGCTGCTATATCACAGACTGGGTAGCTTAAACAACAGAAATCTATTTTCTTATAGTTCTGGAGGTTGGAAATCCAAGATCCAGCTATTGGCAAAATTGGTTTCTTCCAAGGCCTCTCTCCTTGAATTGGTAAGTGGCCATCTTCTCTCTGTATCTCCACATCATTTTCCCTCTGTATATGGCTGTGTCCAAACTCTCTCTTCTTATAAAGACACTCAGTCATATTGGATCAGAGCGTACCCAAATGATCTCCTTTTACTTAATTACCACTTTGAAGAGTCTGTCTTCAAATGCAGTCACTTTCTGAAGTTCAGGGGGCTAGGACTTCAATGTATGAATTGGGTTGGGGGGAAGGGCACAATTCAGTCCATAACATCCAGCAAAACACAAAAAGCCTGAGAATTTTGAAGTATGAATTACTACAATTTCAAGTTACCTCTAGCTTTCTGACTAAAAAACAATGGAGCAAATATATTGAACCAACTTGTCCAAAGCCAATCTACCAAGCAGGTTCTTCGGTCCATAACAAAAGTAAATAACTCTTTGAGAAAGTTGACTCATACTGTGATTAGCTATTGATATTAACATACACGAGGCTATACTTTCATTTTGAGTTTTTTTTTTTTTTGCTTTGTTGTTGTTTTTTTTTTTTTTTCTTTTTTGCCAACCTTATTATTCAATAGGGTCATTTCTTGCATTAGGTTAAAAAAGAGAAGAAAAAGTTGATATACCTATTGACATATAGTCATTTTCTTTATGACATTTAAAATTCATTTTTTAATGCCAAAGTTAGTCATTGTACTATCTTAGGCATTTGATTTGACCTCTTTGTAGATAGCGAAACTCATCCTAATTGTATTGAAGGGCTAGGTGAAGAATGTAAGTGACATAAAACACTCAAGGAAATATGCCATGGAGGAGTAAGTGACACACCCTTTATATCTGGAAAAGAATTGACTCATGAGGCATGGTCTGTAGGAACAGAGCAATGAGTTCATCCTTTCTATGAGGTAATTTACTGATTATTTTAAAAATGGATTGCAAGAGTACAACTTTGAATGAGTCTTCCTGTAAGCTTTGAAAGCATAAATTTACTCAAAATTATACTAAATAATGATTTCTTATTTCAAAGTATAATCACTTCTTCCCAAATCATATCAGTGCTGAAAGATTACTTATAACTTGTAACTTTCCAAGATGTATCATTAAAGAAATTAGAGACAATTACATCTATAGTGTGTCAGAACATTAAAATGTAAAATCATCTTCAGATATTCTTAAATACATGAAAAAATTAATAAAATTGAGTTTTAAAAGGCAAATGACTTTCATCTTTCATATTTTTGTAGGCTGTATGTAATTATAAAATAGTTTGTTACTTTGGTAAACATCCATAGTTATGCCTCTCAGAATTAAGTATTCTTACCACCATAATTTTGACTCAATAACATACATTCAGAGATGCTTAAAAGGAGATGTTTCATGGAACTGGGATGAGTTACATGTATACTTCACTTGAAGGCTTCAAGTCAAACCACTCTTGCCCAAATTTCTCCCTCAGCTCTTCTCATTTCCAATGGGATCCTGTCATCCTTCAAGGGGATATTTTAGACATTTTTTTCTTTTCCAAATTACCTCTTCCTCATGACATTTTAATACCACAGATATATTACAGCTAATTTACTATATGGATATCTGTGGATTATCTGCAAAAGATTTTTTTACCTCCCAAGATCAAATATTTAACCCATTGGAGGTGATCTTGCCTCCATTGGGAATGCATGCTACAGAGTAACAAACAGCACAATATCTGGCATATGGTCCCACAAGAAATACTTAATGTCAAAAACATTAAGAAAATAGTTTCTTAACATGGTGTCCCCAGAAACCTCACAGAATTCTGTGTGGGTTCACCAAAATCCCGTGGAAAAAATTAGTTTATCAAGAATTATTCTGGGGCTTCACTATATTCTCAAATTCTCTTTGAGAAAGAAATTAAGAACTACTGGTTTCAGACCAATATGCAAAGAGACATTTGTAAGCTGGAAATACTTCATTTCTTCAGGACTGGAAGTATTTTAATGCCATTAACTGAGGGGGGCCTGGGTGGCTCCATCAGTTAAGCATCTACCTTGGCTGAGGTCATGATCTCAGGGTGTGGTGTCAAGCACTGCCTTAGGCGCCCTGCTAAGCGGGGAGCCTGCTTCTGCCTCTCTCTCTGCCCCTTTCCCTCTCCCTGCTCATGCTCTCTCTCACATAAATAAACAAAATATTTAAAAAAAAAATAAAATAAAATAAAGCCATTAACTGAATTAATGCATTCTATATAATAGTCTCTGTTTTCCTTTGTGGAAATCTCCATATTCAAGTTAGGTCACCAGACTTTACAGAGCACTGACTTTGTGATAATGGCTACACATGTAAACAAAGTGGAACACTGTCCCTAAGCTTTCTTAGAACTAGAGTTTTTGTTAGATAGTTTGCACTGTTAGTCTGTGTTAGCCTCAATGTTGCTGGTGGGATTACTAGAGACCTGTATGTTCCTTTGGTTCTGTGTGGAAAACATTGGATCACAGTTATGAATTTACAAAGGCCTTTGAGGTCTCTGAGTGGAAGAGCTAGCAAAGAAGTCTTATAACTCGAGTGCTTCAGGAATGTTTAAATTTTTAGAAATGCAGTAAATAAGACAACTTATATAAAGCTAACATTGAACAAAGAGATTAACTCATATTAGTGTGCTTGCTGGTGAATTCTTTTAAGAAATCCTCCCAATTCCCCAGACCTTTGCCTGAGTTGAAAAGGCTTAGCATAAGCTGGAAATACAAAGGCAGGAAAAGTGCTTTAATAATATTTCTCAATTCAAATTTCCATGAGTCATCGAATAAATAAGCAAATGATCTTGCAGCAATGAAAATGATCTACAACTACACACAATAACATGAGCGGACCTCACAAATATAATAATCAACAAACAAAAAGCCAAAAACAATTTTCATGCTTTATAACTCCGTTTCTATAATTTCAAAACTAAGCAAAACTAACCCCTGGTGATAGAAGTCAGGATAGTAATAGCTGCATTTTGTATGGGGGGCAGTGACCGAGGGGGAAGTGAAAGGGAGTTCTAGGTTATTGAAAATAGTCTCTTTATCTAGGCAATTTGTACAGTAGTATATGCACTGTGTATATGCTTCACTTATGACAAAGGCCCATTACATGTGGATTACCCTTTAAAAATTTTACTTTAAAAAAATAAAAAGTATTCTATTGAAGTTTCCAGATATAGGCACTATATAGTTAATTGGGCCTTTTTGTGTTTTTATATTAATAAAATAATTTGTGTGTAACATGTTTATAAGAAGTATATGTTCTCTGTAAAGGGTACTATAAAAGAGAGACCAATAGAGACCACAATTATAAAAACAAAAATATCAAGCACACTGGATCCTTCTCTTACTTGAAAATTACTCCTTTGTTACTGAATTTTATCCAGAATTTTGCGTTTCAAATAGATTTTGCAACTCCTGGAATGGCTCAACAAATCACACTAAAAAAGATGAGAACTTAAAGTCTGGACCAGAACCTAAGCAAATGATTTCACACCTCTAAATTTTAGTTAGTTTATTTGTAAAATGACAATTTACCTGATGTGATTGCCACAAATATCAAATCAGATAATATATATATAAAGTAATTAAGCCAGTACCTGGCACATTCTAGGAACTTCAGAGAGATGGCTATACTGAGCAACGTTGCTAATAGATTTTAATCAAAAGATTTAAAAGCTCCTAATCTTCCTCAATTCTTCATAAAAAGTGCCTATATCTACCTCATTTTGTTCCCAGTGTAAATCACATTTTAATTAGGTTTTACCTCCAAATCATATTCAATACCATAAAAAATGGACTGCTCCTGCCAATCCAGGAAACCCCAAGGAAGTTTACCTCCTTTCTTTCTAGTGTCTTCCTGGGTCATACACTAGTGATGTCACACCGGAGAAAACAGCTCGTGCTCTTCCCAATCATCTAAGTAACTGGGCTCAACTCTATGGTGTGTTTTCCAGTAGGCATGATCACCCAGGTGATTAAATTATTATCTCAATCACCCAGTCTCTCTCTTTCCCTCCCCCTTGATGCCTCCATCCTGGCTCATGAGTTGTTTCTATTTTGTTACATTGCTTTTCTTTTACCACACTGGTCCCTGAGGCTTTTCAGGTCAACTGGAGCAAATTGGTAAATGTTTAACAACTAGCTCTCCAGAGGAGAAGATACCCTGATTTGTAACATTTACTTATTTTTGCATGTAAATACTTTCACTGTAATCTTATTTGAAGCTACCTGCATGAGATCACTGCACACAGAGTTGGGAAGAGATCCACACAATAGCTCTGAAAACCAGTATTAGCCAGCTCTAGCATACTATGTTAACTCAAATCTGGGCTGAAATATTGAATGAAAAAATTCACTTTGCTCTTCCTTTCCCTCATCCCTTCCTGCCTTTCCCCTTTGTTAATTCTCTTATCCTCTTACTCTTTCTTTCTTTTCTTTCTCCTTCGGTGGCTGGATCTTCACCTCCTTTGGAAGTCATCTTGAACTTGCTCAAGCTATGAAAATGCCCTTCCTCATTGCACCCTATGGGGACTGCATACGTCCACAACGTGGCAAAGTATCTCTGTTCCTTAACACTCAGGTCTACCATTGCAGGTCAGATCATTGAGAATACTATGGGTAATTTTCTTATAATAGATTGGTCAATTCACCAACAATTTTAAACTTTTGGTATGGAACTTGTCCTCATTAGAGACTAATGAAATAAATAGAAGCATATAACCTTCAGAAAAAAAAGGTTACATTCTGACAACATATGGTTGGCAAAACTGCCCAGTACACTGTTTCCACAGAGACAAATGCAAGGCTTTTGTTAGGAAAACTCTAGAGGACAAAGTATTTGTTTTGCTTTGTTTTTTGCTTCTCTTTCTCTCTCTCTTGCTTTCTCTTTTTACTAGAACAGTGGGCATTGTCAGAAAAATCTCAAATATTTTCCTAGTGTAAAAAACATTTATTCTATTGTTTGATATCTGAAGAGTTATTTTTAAAGTGAGACAAATTCCCTTTGTGAATTATATATCAAAAAGTTAAAATCTAAATGAAATTTCTTTGCAGTACTAACTGAATGAAGGATTTATTTTAACTACGATGGTGAAGACAAATCTGTCTTTGCTTGTCTTCATTTTCTCAAATCTTCGTAAGTATTTGTCTGTAGTCCTTAGATCTGTTGCCAACATAACAAATTAGTCAGGACATTTCTATTTTTAAAATTAGGTCCCACACCAGCCTACATTCACCAGAATTGGTCCTACCTATTTGACATCATTCTCTATAGAAAGAAAACAGCTTTTCTGAGTGGTGCTCCAAGCACACCAGTTTGCCTGTCAGTGTGGTATACATCATACGCCAATTGAAAGGTTTTCAAATTTTAAAAATTTCCTGCTTAGACATAAAATGAACTAAAAGAATGGAGACTAGTCATCTTATATTTATTACCATTGCTCAGGGGGAAAAATCCTGCTATAATAAATCAATGTTAGGCTCCCAAGGGCAATGATTATACCCTAATTATCTATCTGTCTAGTTACTCCTAGGGAGGACCCCAATCAATGTGTAAGGAAGTTGGGTAAAAATTGCAATATTTAATATGTGTAATGATGTAGACTTTATATATACCAAGTCATTTTCCACTAAAAGCAATTACCTAGGGTCAGTATTGGTAGCTTTGCCTTTTTGCATATTTGCTTGTTGAGAGACTTCATCAATGGATATGAAAGATGCTGAAGTATTTCTTTTTATCTAGGATTCTCTAGTTATAATGAACTAATGGCTATTAATTAAACAAATCCAGGACTAGGGTGGAGCAAGAAAGATACCTAGGGTGTAGAAGTCAAAGAAGCATGTACTTTCAGTTCAGGATCCTGATCGTGGCTCTGTAATTAAGTCACATTAACAGAAAAACTCAAATGATATTGGCTATTACCTCCAACACTTGTCAGTGCAGGCCATCACCACATGTCAAATGTCCCTCAATTACACTGCTGTGACTCCCAGAAGATGCATTACAAGTGGTCAAGAATAAACCTACTGCTGCAGGGACAGTCTCTCAAAATTTCACTGTGCTTTGTTGTAATGTGGGGAAGAAGTTTTGATTGATAGTGTTTTCAGCACTGCTGCTTGTGTTCAAGTTTCACTGAAGTTTAATGAAACCACTCTTACAGTCATCATTCACAGCTCCCTGATATCTTCTGGATTTGGACATGAATTCAGTGCAGCCACTTGGGATGGGAAACAAATATCAGGGACAGATCTTTTGCTCACTAGAATGCTCCACCTTCTGCTACTCCAGAAATGGATTTCATAGTCATTTCTACTCCTGTCTATCATTCGCAATAAGTGCTTTCTCTTTTATCCATACACTCATCCATCCTGCCATTAACCTATTGATTCAACAAATATCTATGGAGAAAATTCTATGAGCCAGGCACAATGCAATTGGGGGTCTCAGTGTTGGACAAGGATTTTACAGCCTTCTTGGGATGCTGTTAGACTTCTACATCCTGTCCCAGTAACCATCCAGACATGTTTGAATCTTTACACTGAATTTGGGATCTCAATTCAGTTTTACAAAAGTTAAATAAAATGGCTATGTAAAAAAAAATCCATTTTTTTATTTCAAAAATTTCCTATCAGCTCAAAATTGGGAGATAGTATATTTACTTAAAGGAAAAGTTTTCCTCAATCTAAGGAAAAAAATATTTAGCAAACAGTGTATTTAGTTGATTAATTCTGCTTTAGATAAAAAGATCATGCCACAGTTTGTTTTTTCTTGGACTACATTTGAACAAATGCCTTGAGACAGACAAAAGGAAGTAACTAAACTCTAAGCAATGGAAGAAAAAGGAAAAGAATTTATATTTGGGAGATCCTGAGGAGAAGGGAAACAATTGGATTACACTGACTCTTAGAAACAAACAAAAGCATCAAATGCAAGTTATTGAAACTTAAGCAGGAAGTGAAATGGCTATTGTTTGTTCTCTGGTATACTGTGTGCTTATTAAATATTATTATATTTGAAATGAAATATAGTGCAAGCCTTAATTTTCACTCCTATTCACATGGTCCTAAATACCACCTACCTGGTACCATTTGCAGGGAATTTGGCAAACTCATAGAGTAAAAAGTAACTTCCCCAAACCAGCCACTTCTTTTACAGCCTGTAGAATTTTTCTTCTTTATTGAAATGGTAAAGTTTATATGATCTGAAATCTCAATTTGAAAAACTCTAATTTTGACCTTATTCTTGAAAAAAAAAGTATCCCCCTTCTAGTCAAGGCTATGCACCCCTTCCCAAAATACCGTAATCTCTCCCAGCCTTTCTCTGAGATTTGTTCTGTTAATTGTCCTTTATGTTTTTATCTTCAGTCTTTATTAGTTCTTTCATACATGCTGGTATGAATCCCTCAGGCCACTACCCCAAGAGTTAAATATAAAATATTTACTAATTCTTAATTTTCATTTCAAGTGCACGTTCTGTGTACAAAAAAAAATGAATTTACTTAATTATGAGGGGGTTGTCTGGTCACTGGCTGATGGCTTTTGCCTACTTGATCAGAACTAAAATGTACAGTTCTTTCTGGTCCTAAACTGTAGTTTCTTCCAAAGTTATTTCACACAACTGTCCCATGTGGTAGCCTCTTTTCATAACTTTTAGGCCCCTTCAGTATCCAACAGCAGCTCTCTCTCTTTTTTCACTTGGCCTTCTGGGTAGGCATGGGGAAATTATTCAATTCCTCCATGGAACTTTGAAGGCACAGGAATTCCAGTAGAGCTGCCCAAGTCATCTTGGTCTTTGATATGCCAAACAACCATCCATCTTCTAACCTCTGATTCTCACAGACCTAGGGGACCCTCAGGGTTGCAGATAGGAAACAGGGCACGAGTTCCATCAGGTCCAGGGCCACGAAATTATCAGAAGAGTTCTATTGTCCACAAACCCCCTATCTGTCAAGCAGCCTACCCAGGGAAGCCAACCGCTCCTCAGACACTCATCTCTTTCACTCTTCTCTTCTCTGACTTGGATCACTTCCTGTGAGAAGAAAAAGAAATGACATTTTCATATCTGAAATTTGCATTTTGAGGCTTTTGAATTTAAAAGTTGAGTATGCTAGATATCTGCTGTCTGGTTCCTATTTCATTAGGGGAATGATTCTCTAAGGGCAAAAAGTCTGAATGAGGTCTATTAGATAATAAAAGAATTATGGCTAAAGATTATCAGTAAATACTTGAAATATTTCAATCTTGATACACAATTTCTATGTCCTTTCCCTCTCTGAAATTTATTATTTATTTATTTATTTATTTATTTATTTATTTAGAGCAAATGTGCTAGCAAGTATGCCTATGTGTAAGCTGGGGGAAGGGCAGAGGAAGAAGGATAGAAAATCTTAAGCAGTCTTCATGCCTAGTGCAGAGCCCAGGGCCCAAGGTGGGACCCAATCCCAAGACTCTGAGATCATGACCTGAGCTGAAATCAAGAGGCTTAACCAACTGAGCCACCCAGGTGCCCCTCTGAAATTTATTTTATTAATATTTCTCCACGACTACTTCAATGTTTTTTTTACAACTTCTCTTCCCTTTATTAGCTGTAAATTTATTATTCTTCATTGCTAAACCTCTCAAGTTGTGATGATTAAATAAGAGAAAGACCAAATGAGAGGATTTGTTTCAGCTGCTAATAACAGAAAACCCCATGTAACAATAGCTTAAATACAGTATTGTATTCCTTTCTCATGTAATAGAATTGAGTTGTAGGCTGTGTAGGGCAAGAATGGTGGCTCCATGTTTATCAGTCTTCTTTTAGCGTCTTCAGTGCCAAGGTCATCTCAAGCTCAAAGATTCAAAGAATCTTGACTCCAAAGCCAACTGGCCACAGGAAAGAGGAAGGGGAAAGGAGGATGACACCAGCTTTCACTACAGCTTATCTAAAGAAACTCCATCATCTTGTCACACAAAACTACCAGCCACAATCTTTTGGTCTCAAGTTCCACAGATCAGAAACCTATCCAAGATGCCTCATTACTTTTGAGGAAGAGGGTCAGTTATCCACACACACCATCCCCCTTGGGTGGGAGATGTGACTACACCAAAGAATTTTCCAAACTAGTTCTCATCAAATCCTGCTCAATCTCCAGCAAACTTACCATTTTAGATCCTTGTGTATGACTCATCCAGTAGGTTCACAGACATGTTCTTTGAAATTTCAGCTTGTTAATCTGACTCATAGCACATGGTATCTTGGAGTTCAGTCAAAGCTTCCAACTTAACATCCTGTTATACTAGTATAAAAGGAAAGCCTGAATTTTTTTGTAGCCAGCCATCTTAATAAATTTTCCTTTTAGTTCAAATAGATTTTTAAGTTCTGTTTCTTAGGTATTCAATATCACCTGAAAGCAAAACTTTACTTTATTTCTTCCACATAGTATTTTGTTTCATTACCATGTCAAATTATCACAGTGCCCATTACAATTCTTGCCATGATCTTCATTTTAAAATGTGGAGGTTTTTAACATTTTACCATATATGTTTACTTTTGTTTTTTTTAAATATATTATTTATTTATTCACAAGACACACAGAGAGAGAAACAGAGACATAGGCAGAGGGAGAAGCAGGCTCCCTGCAGGGACCCTGGGATCATGGCCTGAGCAAAAGGCAGACACGCAACCACTGAGCCACCCAGGTATCCCTACCATTCATTTCTGAAAAGTTCTCTTAAGGGTGTTTAAGACCTTTACAGGCACTAATCATGTTCTATCTCCTTTTTTTCCCCATGAAATAAATTACCTTTCCTAATGTTGAGCTATCTTTATATAACTGGAATGTGGAAATTTCCCTTCCCTCCTACAACCACTTGCCCCCTTGCTTGAAAGTATTAACACTATTCACCCCCTCTTGCAACATAACTCATACTGCTCCTTACAAAGATCCCCAAAATTCTCCTCATTTTCAAATTCCTTTCTTAGTTCTCTTTCTCTTTCACCCTATAGGCATTTTGCTTGTCGGTTCAGTTGGTTGATTGGTTGGTTTGTTCAATTTATATGTCTGCATCACTGGGTAGATCCAGCTCTTTGAAACAAAAACTGATACATTTTTGCTATCCTCAGAAATTCTCCAGTGGGTTACAGAAGCTCAGGTGATGGAAGCAGAAGCATTAGCCAGGCAGCCCAGCTTTGAGAAGGCGTTGGGCCCTCAGGGTGCCACCGCCACAATGCCCTAGAGGAAGTTTAGCTCTATCCAGGAGGTGGCAAAGGAGGAGCCCAAGAGGAAATATGCAAGGTTGTGGGCCAAACCTGTTCTTGCGAAACTGGAAATGAAGCCAGAAAAGGCAACAGGACAGGATAAATCTTTAGACAAAAAAGTGCAAACATACAGCAGAGGGGAACAAAGAGAAGACAGGCTGATGTCGCTAACCACAAAATGAAGCAACACTTACTGCAGAAATGGAGAAACTAAAAATGAGGTGAGTCCAGCTTCTGATGCAGCAGGAGAGAAAGTAGTTGTCCCCCTTCTTGTACAATCCCAAGGAATATTTTTATCAACTATTGTGTATATGCAAGTTTTTTAGTAGCTCTAGAAACATTTTTAAGAAGGAGGGAATCCTACCTCAACCCATTTTTATAAGTGTAAATGCTTTTGGTTCTTAAGAGGCAACATCTTTTGCAGGTTGTGGGTTTTCTGGTACAACTAGAAAAGAGCTGGATACTGAATATGGGAGGCTTTGATTGCCTTGGGTGTCAGCTTGACATTCCACAGATGGGGTAGTTTTTCTATCCTATAATATTAGGCATACTAAAATGGCAGTTTGAACTCAATTGTGCATTTAATAGGTCTCATACATTTTAAATTGCTTCTATTTCTGTGTTGTTTTTGGTAAATTGTTTCCTAAAGAAACACACTCCTTGATTTTGGTTCTCCCTGTCGAAATATTGTGCACTCTGTAACCTCTTGGTTGTGGTATTCCAGTTTTCCAAAAACTTTGTTAATGTGCTGTGCAAGATTGAAAATTTGAGTATGTAATGTGTATGATATTAAATTGAGAATTAATGGGGCTTAACAATGTAACAGTGTATCAACCTCTGGATATACTGGTATTTGATAGACTGTTAAGGAAAACTTGCATCCACATTTTAAGCTGGAAGGTCACTGGCATAACTTTTAGAAAATAGTCACAACTACATGATTTTTTAAAGATTTTCTGTACATATATTAAGAATTGTATACAAATTGAAATGTCCGTATTGATCCTCAGAACAACCAATAAAAACTCAATTATGAAAGAAAAGAAAGAAATTATCATAATGCCTGGAATGTAATTGATGTTCAACAAATACCACAATGACTTCTGAACTTGGTGATGTTAAACAAACAATGGAATATACAGGTCAATATCCATGATGAACATAGATGCAAAAATTCCCAACAAATTATCAGCAAACTCAATTCAACTACATATTAAAAGGATCATCTACAATGATCAAATGGGGCTTATCCCTGAGATACAAGGGTGGTTCAACATTTACAAGTCAGCAAGCATACAATACACCACATTCACATAATAAAGGATAAAAATCATATGATCATCTCCTTAAACGGGAAAGGCATTTTATAAAATTCAGTATCCTTTCATAATAAAAGCTCTCAACAAATTAAGTATAGAAGGAATGTAACTCAACATAATAAGGGCTGTGTATGACAAGCCCACAGTTAATACTATACTCAGTGGTGAAAAACTACAACCTTTTCCTTTAAGATAAGGAACAATACAAGGATACCCACTCTTCAAGAATCAACATAATATTTGAAGCCCTAACCAGAGTAATTAGGCAAAAAAAAAAAAAAAAAAAAAAAAAAGAAATAAATAAAAGTTATCCACATTGGAAGCAAAGAAGCAGAATTAATTCTATGTATATCTGATACATAGATCTATTCCTTGCTTTTTTAGTAAGTATTTATATAGAATTATTTTTACTATGTCTTAGTTTCCAAACTTTCTTTTGTAAGGCATTATCATTTGCCAATAACACACAACTATTTATTTTTAAATCAAATCTGATAGTCTTGGTCTTCTAATAAGATAATTAACTTATTTATTCTGATTACTAATATATTTGTATTTATTCCTACATTTTATTCTAAGGTTTTTAGTTTACTATCCTTTTCTTAGCGTCTTATTTAGCTGGGTCTCCTACTATATACAAAATTGATGTTTGCATTATAGATCTTCATTTTGTTATTGTCATCATTTATTATACACCAAAATCAGATAGATTGTTTCGCTAAGCAAACCATGAGGATGAGTTAATTATACAGTGAAAACAATACTGGCATTCTGAATTCACGAATATGCTAATTTGTTTAGTTCAATTTATGTAAAGAATTTACTATAATCACATCTGGTAAACTTTGATGTTTAAGAAACAATTCTAAACATTTTTATTCAAATAATTGCTCAGCACCATGAGTACATCTGTCAATTACTTGTTAATTGACTGTAATAGGACTACATAACTATGCCATCTGTCACTAACACTCATTCCAAATACCAGTTGATCCCGTGGTGTTAAATGAAAGTTGACCTGTTCATTGAACAAGTAAATTTTATGTGTTTGATTATGAATAATGCCACTTTGCCCCTTTTGTATGCCCACCACACATCTGGATTTATTTTTGCCATGGCAGTAATTATGTCAATAAACATCAAAATGTATATCATTCAACTACTATAGCCCTCTTCAATCTAAACATATCTTTAAAATAGATCAATTAGGTTTTAGTTCTATTATTTTTTTTACTATATCAATGCAATTCTTTATTATTTATAAATTTTAAAACCAGATTGATAGAAATATTTTTAAAAGCTAATATATGGTACCAACATCATTAATAATCTATTAGAAATAAAATAAAAATATGAAAAATCTTCAATGCCGTTTTGATAAAAGTTCTGAAAACAAAACAACTTAGTATTCATTTAAAGGATGAAATAAACAAAGGAAATGTTCAAAGCTTCCCATGTGGAGATGTTTTTAGTCTTTGTCTAACTCATGGGATTTTTTTTTTTTTTTAATTTTTTTTTTAAATTTTTATTTATTTATGATAGTCACAGAGAGAGAGAGAGAGAGGCAGAGACACAGGCAGAGGGAGAAGCAGGCTCCATGTACCGGGAGCCTGACGTGGGATTCGATCCCGGGTCTCCAGGATCGCGCCCTGGGCCAAAGGCAGGCGCTAAACCGCTGCGCCACCCAGGGATCCCTAACTCATGGGATTCTATACAAATTATTCTCATTAAAGCTAATGATAATCTTGATTGTAACTTCCCTAGGGTCTCAGTGGGAAATTAAAGGGGGGCATTTCTAGAGTTATCTAAAGATAAAGATAACATCCAAATTATTCTATAGCATGGTTATCCACTATTTACAAGCTATAGTTTACTTGAATGGTTTTAATGCTCCTGTATGTATAACACACAAGTAAATCATCATTCACAACTGGCATTACAAATGTCTTATCAAAAGTTAGGCATCTCATTATAGTGGATACTGTGCTGCGCTGCTCTGAAATCCTCCTCAGGACTTAAACACTCATTTCTTCCATTTCTGGAAATGTTGGTGGTCAACAGCTCTTGGATTATCTCTCTCCAGTAATTAGCCTCAGCCAAAGATGGCCCATGGTCAACCCCCTCCCCAAGGGTGGCCTGCATTCAAAGACTGGTAGTTATAGGAGATGAAATCCTGGCTTTTAGCCTCAAAACATAAAAACTCTGAAGGACCATTTCCAGATGGAGGGCTTTCTCTAGGATTGTCTGAAGCCACAGTTGCAACTGCTTCATATCTCACCTTGTTAATCTGCTCAATATTGCTCCAATAACATTTCCTAGTTATTCCTAAGAGTAATCCCCAATAAGCATCCAGCATGTAAATCTCAGAATCTCAGGGTCTGTCCACTGGAGAACCTGTTCTATGACACTTTATTTCCTTGATTTCCATGATGTTTCAGTAAAAGCAATGTAACATCTCATGTTTTATGTGAAAAAAAAAAAAAAGCTTCACAGTCAATAGAAGGAGCTAGAAAGAAAGAACTGAAAGACCTGTGTACAATAACCTGGTAAACTGGGGACATTTTGAAACACATTTTCCATTATAAGCAGGAATTTGTTTTGGAAGTATTCATGAAACTTGTTTTCTCAAAACAGCAGGTGGAATTTCTACCAAAGAAATGTAGTAATACACCAAATAAACTGGAAATGAAGTTGGTGCATTTTGTAGTAGTGTTTAATTAGCTATATCATTTGCATTTACCCTGAATACAAGTGATAATTTGTCAGAGAAATACTTCATCATTAAAAAAAAAAGAAAGGAAGGAAGAAATATCACATGTAGTATATTAATCAAAACATTTAGGGTAGGATAACTCTAACTCAGTTATATGAAAATGCACAAATACATAACAATTTGGGCCTTGGTCAGTGAAGTAGGATGAAGATAAAGAGAGTGAAATCAAATCTAAATCTACTCCATAACAATTTGATCTCCACCAAGGCTGTTGAAATGGTAGATTACTTTGCTGATATGACAGAGAAAAATAGCAGATCTATTAGAAATTCCATTTAAAGACCCCTAGATTCTGGGTCACTTCAACACCTCTCTCCTGCACAATTTGGGAATCTCTAAGGAAGTAGCTAATTTATACCAGCTAAGCATGGTTTCAGTCACAAATTATACAACTATAATTTCTTATATAAATAAGGTTGATCAAGCCCAGTATAAACATAGTTCCAGGTGTTTCAGATTTTAGTTATTGGGAAAACAAAAGCTCCCCATTAATGAATTGGAAACTGACAAATCAGCATTACATGTGTTCAAAATTTGTTTACTCAGATCACACACACACACACACACACACACACACACATCATTGCATTTTTGCTTTTCCAACAAGTAGAGAATAAACTCGCTAGCCAGTATCTGTGATGAGTCACCAACAGCTGTATATTATATAACTCTACCTGTGAACCAGAAGACACCAGTTCTAGGAACCCAGTGTCTTATTTACCATGCCTAAGGTTTGGGGGTATATTGATGAACACATTTATGTTGATGAACAAATATTACCTACTGAATTAATATTCTGCAGCTGAAGTTTGTCTTTTTCATCTTTAACAGTAGTGAAGACAAAAACACAGCTTTATAGAAAGCATTTGCCTACGAATTCATTTTATAAAGATAAGCAGTTATATTTTTGTAATAGATATATTCTATCTAGGTGTGTAGTACTATATTAAACCTTGGGTCTACCAAAATTGAAATGATACAAAGGCCTATAACTTATACTTGTCATTGACTTAATTTCTTATGTCAAGTTAGAAGGAGCAATCAGAGGCTTATTCTAGCGTCAACAGACAGCTAAATAAATGTTGCTAGCTACAATGGTAATCAGGCAAGAAATTATGATAGAGATTTATAGGTCCCCAATTACTAAAAAAGAACACAAAACCCAGACCACTGAAAATAAAGCATTAGATTCAAACTTGGTGACCAGATAACTAGTAAGGAGAGCAAATCTTGTGATAACAATCAGATCATATGATCTCATTTATAGCCCTAATTTTTAGACTTTATTTTTTTGGGTGGGGCATTGTCTTTGAATGATCATGATTTGCAAAGAAGTCATTCAAGAGGAATGTGTTTGCATCCCCCACTGTGTGACAAGCATCACGCTGTTATGTGGAACACTAGGGTGATTAGGACAGAATCTTGCGTTCAAGGAGCTTCCAGTCTAAAGGAAGAAAGATAAGAAATAATGGCAATAATATAAGGGATACCTGGGTGACTCAGTGGTTGAGCATCTGCCTTTTGGCTCAGATTATGACCACAGGATCCTGGGATCAAGTCCTGTGTCAGGCTCTCTGCAGGGAACCTGCTTCTCCCTCTGCCTATGTTGCTGCCTCTCTGTGTCTCTCATGAATAAATAAATAAAACCATAAATAAATAAATAAATAAATAAATAAATAAATAAATAAATAAATAAATAAAGTACTAACATAGGTAGTGATTTCTATAAGAGCACAGAAAGTAGGGGATTAGTTCTGCCAAGGTCAAGGGAATGCATGGATGTGGTTAAGACCTTTGAAAGGGAGAATAAACAGAAAATTTCAAGACAAGATATGGAAGGGAATTCCAGAAAAAGAAGCATGAGGGGCTAAATCACAGAGGCCTGAAGTATACACCGAGTTGTAGAATGAACCACAGAACAGTGACAGGAAAGGAGGCTAGAAAAGCCTGTATTAAAGTATAGTAATATCTACTCTCATACATCCCATGCTATCTTTTAATTTTTCATGACCTTCATATTAAAAATATCATTTCAAACAATTAATTAGTAATGACAGCTCCAAGTCAACCTGGTCACTAAATCCTCCCCTCCAAGAAATCGTCAATCAGCTTCACAATTGCTTGATCTCTGAATGTCTCATTAAGATCCATTGTACCACAGAATTCCACTGAGTTGAGAATTAGGAGACATGGGTCCCTCCCATAGTCTAGATAAATCATGTCACTTCACTGAATGTCAGTTTTTTACCCATCAGTAAAATGCTGGTTTGAAGTAAAATTTTGCCTGAAGGTCTCTTGCAGCTCCAAGAGGCCGATTACTATTGAACTGAGTTTCAACCCTAAAAGAAAATCCATTAAAGGGATATTGTTTTTCTAAAAATGAAAAAAAGGCAAGGTAAATGAAAATCCAACAGGCAAGGACTCAGAGGTCAAATGGAGAACACACTGAACGTGAGTTGGAAATGCCATACATCTTAAAAAGTTACAATTTCTGTTAAATGGCAAATCCTGCTTTTTTCCGAAGGCTACATGTAGAAAGTTCTTTGAAGGTAATTTGAAGTATATTCTTATTCTTACATTTCCTTTTCATAAAAACAAACAAACAAACAACCAAAAAAACAGAGAAAGAGGGATTAAGGGATAAACTCTCTGGGGGATTTTGATAAACAAGAGTGCTAAAAGTTGGTAACAAGTTCTTATGAAAGGCAACATGGGATGAAAAAAATAGATACACTACCATTGTCTCCTGGCTCCATGACTTCTTAGTTGTATGATCTTGGACAAATATTACACCATCTTTCTACACTGCAGTTCTTTGATATGTAACAATGGGATATCAATGCAGAACCCACTCCATTGAGTTGTAAGTGAGGAATACAAGGGACAGTCTGTGTAATCCATTAGCACCTCCGGCAAAGGGGTGGGTACTTGCTAAATACTAATTCATAATGATCCATAATGATGAATAAATTCTAATTCATAATGATTCATATGCTTCATACAATAAAGCATAAAGACTAACATGCTTTCTATCATGCTGTATTAGGCTTCATCTTAAATCAGTAATTACTGTCTTCTTTAGATGAGGCCTAATTTAGGTTCTTCAAAAATAATTTTAAAATTTGAAACTTAAAAACACTGATAAGTTTAGAGATAGGCTAAAAATATTTTCCTATTGCCCTCCCATTTTTTATTCAAAACATTATACAACTTCTAGTATTTATTACTACATTGATTTTAAACTTCTGCTTGTGAGAGATAAATATATATTGATCTGAATACTTCCTCATCTTTTCTAGCTGCAAACAGGATTTCTCTCACAGTTGAGTGTTTCCTTCAAAGGAGAAATATATTCCAACATCGCTCTAAAAAAAAAAAAAAAAAGTTACATACCAGAGTTTAGGCTAATAAGGCTCTATCACAGTGCCATAAAAATGATAGACAAAGACAGAATTACTCATAGGTTTGATATTGTACAAAACTATCTTTTGTGGAGTATTTAATTCATGAGCAATCAATCATGATTTGGAAGAGATTTCTTTTTCTAGTTCCATAAGTGATAACAATTTAGTCACCTCCTAATTACCACAACTGTCATTATAGAGAAACACGGGTATAATCTTAATCTTAAAAAGGTAACTATCCAAAAATATCATATCTTGTATGACAATGTCTTTTAGAGGCACTTGCGTGGGTCAGTTGATTAAGTGTCTACTTTCAGCTCAGGTCATGATCCTGGAGTCCCAGGAATGAGCCCAACTGGGCGGGGGGGGGGGGGGGGCTCCCCACCCAGCAGGGAGTCTGCTTTGCCCTCTGCTCCTCCCCCTGCTCATACTCTCTCTCACTCTTTCTCTCAAGTAAATAAATAAAATCTTTAGAAGGAAAGAAAGGACGACAAAAGAAAGAAAATGTCTTTTCAGTCATTTTTGAGTAAGCAGGATATGCAAGAGACCATGTAAGGAACACTAAAGTTTAAGAGTCAATCACTTTGCCTGACAGCTTATCATGCAATAGGATATATAAGACCTTTACTAAAGGGAAGGGCAATACAAGACAGTAGGATAGAAAGCCTCTGAGTGGAATTGGTAATAAATGTTATGAGAGAGCAGAGATAGAAGATACCTGTCAGGCTGTATGATCAATACAGTCTTCATCAATGTGATGGGGCTTGAACTTGATCTGAAATGATAGGTAGGATACTGATAGTGCAGAGGACAAGCGGGAAGAAAAACAGGTAAATAGTCATAAAACAGCTTCTGCTATCCAAGAGGAAAACCATAAATTAAAAAAGAGATTTGTATTAAAACCAAGGCAGCTGATTAAATCTTCTGAAGTTCTCAACACAGGAACTTCTAAAGGAATTCAGAACAGTGCTAAGCACTTATAAAACTCCAACATGCTGATATATGATTGAAACCACACATTTTAGATAGGAATCACAAGACTTAACTTACGATATTCCATCACACACCAAAACATCTTAACAGAGTATTCAGTTGCTTGGGGGGAAAACAGTTTTCTGATTATAGAATGGAGTAAACACATTGGATTATCTAAGGGATACATGCAATATACATGTGTTAACATCTTCCTACAAATTCTGCATAGACCTAAATAAGTAGATAAGTAGGCATTTGGTACTCTGCCAAAAACATGCCTTTCCATTCCAAAAACAAATGAGCATGTTGTTTTGAAACTTTCTCATCCTTTCTTTCCTCTTTAAATATTTCCTAACTGCCACATTTTAGGCAGGTCTTGCTATGGAGTACATTAACTAGAGAATTTTCAAGGGAATGTGATTTCTTTCAGTCAACCTAAAAAAAAAAAAAGCTTACTTTACAAGTAAATATGCACTTCAAAGAAACTCTTTTGAAATCTTCTCTTAAATAACAGAACCTCTTTCTTTTTTACTTTATGTCAGGTTGATATCAAAAGCATAAGATTATTGAATTGCTTTTCCTGTTTGGAGCAACTTAGCTGGCAGTCACTAATATAGTTTCTTTCAAAGACTTATGAGACTTATGAGACTTATTTAGGCTAATTTCCTCCTCCAAGGACAATCTAAGAGAGTCTT
Organism: Canis lupus baileyi; assembly: GCF_048164855.1. Lineage (NCBI taxonomy): Eukaryota > Metazoa > Chordata > Mammalia > Carnivora > Canidae > Canis > Canis lupus. The sequence goes on from NC_132841.1 coordinate 66,210,910, forward strand.
GCCTGGGGACAATGGGCAGTGCCTACGTAAGACAATGTCCATCTAACTGGAGGGCAAGACAATGAGTGTGCCCATGCCGAAATAATCCATCTGTAACCTGCTGTTTTAATTACTGGGAACTGCAGTACAAATGACACAAATAACAATGTTATAACTTAAGAAGGGGAAAATTATCTTAATTGACCTTGGTAGAATTTCTCTGTCTTAAAATAGATAAAGTACATGAATTTTTGCAGGTAGTATTAACTGTTCTGCTTAAAATGTTTTTTCCGAGAAATTGATAGTAAACAATGGCATGATAAGAAAATTTAAAAACAAGTTATTCAACATATTGATAGTTACTTATAAAAAATATTTTTATTCGTTCTGCTCATTATTTTATTTCATCTTTTGTCAATGTTCCCTTTATCCTATAAAAGATTCCTATATATTTTACCTTTTTGTCTTTAGTGCACAATTAAAATTTCCATTTCCTTTTTATTTTTTTTATTATTTTAAAGATTTTATTTAGTTATTCATGAGGGACACAGACTGAGAAAGAGAAGCAGAGACACAGGCAGAGGGAGAAGCAGGCTCCATGCAGGGAGCCTGACGTGGGACTTGATCCCAGGTCTCCAGGATCAGGCCCTGGGCTGAAGGCAGTGCTAAACCACTGAGCCACCCGAGCTGCCCTCCATTTCCTTTTTAAATGTATGTTGTAAAAGGTTTAATATGTAACATATAAGCTGTTTCGGCATTATCTAAGAATAAATGATAAATAATAACATTATATAAGCCAATAAAATTGCGCTAAGTAGCATCACTTAAAATCAGGGATTGGCGAAGTTTTTCCAGACCCAGAAAAAAAATAAATATATTAGATTTTGTAGGCTACACAGTTTCTGCTGCTACCATCCAATTCTGTTGCAGTACAAAAGCGACCACAGATAAATGGGAGTGGCTCTATTCTAATAAAATGTATTGACAAAGTCAGATGACAGGCTTGATTTGGTGGTGCCAGTAGTAGCTTGCTGATCCCAGATGTAGGTAATTAAAAATCATTCTGTAGATCTAAAAATCCCTTAGAAATAAGTCATACAAGATCTAAAGATTCCTTAAAAATAAATCTTGCCATAGGAAAGAAATTCAAATGTAAAGGTTTTCTTCAGTAACAATGAAACTCAATGCAGTACTGACTCATTTTCTTACAGCGCTCTTTTATATATTTTTTTCTTGTGAATAGAAAACCCTGACCAAGTATAAGTACTTCAACATTTTAAAATGTATTCTTAATAAATGTCAGGTTAGGTGTGAAGGAAGAACTAGAGGAGGTGGTTACTACACCAACTTCCTTTTTAGTAGAGAAAAAGGTTGCCAACGTTCAACATCAACAACCCCAGTGCAGAGTCAACTAATGAGATTCTTAAAAAAATACTGGTTAATGGGTAGAGTAATACTAAAAAGAACACAAGTCTATTTCAAGGTCCTAGTAGTGAAAGTAACCATCACAGAGCTGTGCTTTGACTCCTCTGTTGCATGTTTAGTCCACGTAATCACCCACTGCTGTACCTCAAGGAACAAAGTGGACAGAATTGGCTTCCTCTGAAAAGAGGTGCCAAGAGATCAAACATGCTCAGTCTGAATCTGTGTTTTCATGGCTTGAAGCATATCCGAAGAAACAGATACCTTCTTCTGCTTTTCATCTCAAGTGTTAACAAGACTCAAGAGCCTGCTGGAGATAGCCATTACCCTCCCTTCAATGGTGCTTAATTCAGTAATACTTTTAGTAAGGAGAAAGGTATTTCCCTTTGAAGAAAAGAGCTTTAAGTGAGAAGATGAAGATAAAAGCAATTGTCTTAAGTAAATCTAGTACAAATTTGTTCCAAACACCATTTCATGGACAACGTTTGAGGAATGAGAAATCTATTTTTTTAGATTTAGATATGAAACAAAATATAAAACATTCAGGATAATAATAAACTATTATTGCATGAATTATTTATATTAAAACACCTTAATCTGAAGTTAACCTGTCCTCCTTTAGTATAAAAAAAAAAGACCTAAATAGTCCTGACACTTATGATTATTTCAATAGATATTTCTTCCCCTGAAGCTCTTCCTCCATTCACTGAGCCAACACAAATCTATTCAATGCCAACTATTTCTGGGCACTGTCCTGGGTCCTGCATAGAAACAGAAGGGCCTTGCATTCACAGCTTAGTCGAGAGTCAGAGGTCCAAAGATATAATGGCTGTCAAAGAAATGAGTATTTTTGTTATATTGTAATTTCAAGTGTGCCAATTGTCTTGTTGTATAGACAGACACAAACCAGCACGGAGGAAGGGAATGTAACCTCAGACTGAGGGAACAGCTTGTGCAAAGGCCTGAGGTTTCCCTAAAATGCCAAGTCATGGAAAATGGGAGAAGTTTGGTATGACTGAGCCAGGAAAGAGAAGGGCTGGGGTGGTGGATGAAGATTGATCACGAGTGGTCTCCCAGACCCTGCACATGAGTTAGACCATGGACTCAGAGAGCAGTCCAATCAGGAGGAAGAAAATCAGATGGGAGGGAAGGAGACCAGTTAGAAGTTTCCAGTCTGTTTCATTTCCCATACAAATTTAAATGGAGACTCAGACTCCATCCTGCAGAGAACGGGAAACCAAAGCTCAAAATCCAGAATCTTACTTTTTCTTTCTCTAACACACGGATGCTATCAAGATGGAAGACAAGAGCAGCTGTGTTACTGGAACACTGGCAAATGTCTATGAACATAAAGGTTGACTTGTGTTAACTCTCTTTGGGCAGTACTGTAAGGGCCATAAAATATAATTAAGTGTATCATTGTATTGGTTTTTTTTTTCCCTATTTTTAATAGTTTTGTAATACTCCCTTGTTTCCTGCCTTACAAAAGCACCAAACACACAAACATTTCATTGAATACACCCATATTATTCAGTGTTCCTCTTCCTCCAACTAAGACATGCCTCATTCTCTACTGTCCCTTCTCACTAGTTTAAAAAAAAAAAATTCAATGTGCCAAGCTACTGCAAGAGGAAAGGGGAAACAAACAAAACAACAACAAAAACAATAAAGAAGGAAAGAGAGGGGACAAGAAGTTTGCGAGAAAATATGAGATTTTTATTTTTATAATCCACTCCCATTTTTAATTGTTTTTCAGATCATTGCATGGTTTGTTTGTTTTTTTTTTTTAATGTGGTTTGGACACCAGTTAGGGAAACTCTATTTTCATATGGTTAAGTATTAAAACAACTGATAACAAGAATATTTCAACCTTACCTTTTTCCTCACCTCAATATAAAATAATCAAGGCTGTATTTACTGATTTCATTTCATGTATAGCAAGCAAAACTCTTAGCTTATGTTAGCGGTCCAGGCAAATTCCCCCATCCACTTGTGATCATTCCTGATAGGGTGTATCCCCTTCTGGCTCAGGGCTTTTCTTTGCTCCCTTCACATTCCTTCTCTTTCATAAAACATTGCCCTCCTCTCTGCACCTTTCACTATATACCTGCCTTTCTGTCCTCCACACCTAGTTCACATGTCTGCTCTTAGGTGAATCTTCTCTGATTCTTTCTTAGTTACCACTTCTGGGGCCTCCTAGCCCTTACTATTAATCATCTTTCAAATGTCGCATTTATAAAGTTGATTATAATTCTTTGCCTTCTTTCTTGCAGTAAATCATAAATTCCTTGAGAACAGTGATCATGTGTGATTGCAATTTTTATGTATGCTATCTTTTAGTAAAACTACAGGCATATAACAGGCTTTCAGTAATATTCAATTAAATAAGTCACATGAAAAAATACAAGGACCTATGAAATTAGACAATTGTTACTCAAATTATGTAGGCAAGTTGTTTTTTTCTAAATTGATGCAAAACTTTTGCTTGGTTTTGCTTTCCAATGATTTTGAATAAGCCAAGGAATTAACATACATTGTCTCTTAACCTTAAAATTTAAAGGCAAAAATCAGAATTTTTACATATTTATAATATATGCATAACATATGCATAAATATATGTCAACAATGTAAATGATAGTGAATTTTTCTTTTATGTAATATTGATAAGAAGTTTTTAATCCTTGCAATTAGCATCAGAAGCTCCCTAACAAACTAAAATGATTAAACAATGAATCAATACTAAATATAAAATTATATATATTTTAACTATTCTGCATTTGAAGGTTTGGTTTTTTTTTTTCATTAGGTTTTCTTTGCCTGAATTTTATCTAGGAGAAGTGGTAAGCCATAAGGCTACAGAACACTCCTCTGTGGAGATGCAGCCATTATAGGTCCTTTGAAGACCTCTGGTGGTAAAAAGGCAGCACTGTTCACCTCCCACATCACTATTTATGAAGTTGAATTTCTCCTAATCCACTTTCTTTCTAATGTTTCATTTCTATTTTGCATAGGAAAAGTTCACAAACTAATAAAGCTTCCCAAGATTTGTACTCCTATTCTAATAATTACTTGAATCGTAACCTTTCCAACTATAAACTGAACAAACAAAAACATCAGCAGCAACAACAAAAACCCAAGCAATTAAAGCATAGTGAGGTCACTCTACTAATTGAGACATCTTCAGAATATGGAGATACAACCTTTCAAAAGAGGCAAATTTATTCAATATTGCTCTGGAGTAGCAGTTGGACCAGAAAGAGGGAAAGTTTTCTGGTTCCACATGATAATGCTTACCACCAAACATGGAAGGGAATATTCCCTAGGTTGAATTTTTAAGCTCTAGCTGAATAACCATTTGTCAAGCAAGCTATAGAAGGGAGCTTTACGTGTGATAAAGTGACCTCTGAATTTTCCATCTATAATTCAGCCCACTTTGGCAAACAGAGTCATATCAATAACTTTGCATTTATATGAGCTGTATACTATTACAAACTGTTTTACATGTAAATTTAGGTAAGTTCCCTTCTCAATCTGAGACTCAGTTTTCTCCTATGCAGAGATGTAGGGGTGGTGGTTGATTAAAATTCTGAGCATCATAAGGTGGGTACAATGCCATACTCATTGGCCTTGACATAGACTTGGTTTTGAGTACTAGCTCTGATTCAATTTGTATAGCTATTCAAATTCCCTGAGGTTCACATACATCGTCCTTCTACATTAACACCTGAAGTTATGGTAAACACTCAAAATGATTGCTATAAAGTTATTCTTAGTATACTCCTGAAATTCACCTTCCTGCAATTTTTATCCATCATCATATGTAACTCTGACAAGACAGATGTCTACTCTTCTTTTGTTTCATATCTCTCCGAAACCACTTATGCTTCTCCCAGTTAGCTAAAATTCCTTCCACTCTCCTCATAGGATATTTTTTCAAGTTTTCTTGCTGCTCTCACTCACCTATGAGCTTCCTGCAATAGAGAGCTAATATAAATTTAGAAGAGAGCAAACAGCAAGGTGAGAGGTTGATGGAGTTAGTAAAAGACTGTGAACTTTCTTTAATAGCCTTTAAACTCCATCCACCTTGAATGGTCCAACCAAAGTGAGAAGAAGGAATAAGAATAGATAACCTTTTATAATTTATTTTAGCCTCACATTACAATCACATGAATCTTCCATATAGAGTCCCCACTATTACAGTCTGAATTAGAAGAAACAATTTGGGTCATAAATGCAAAATAGATGTGCAGATTCACCTCACACATTGTCAGTGGCCTGGAAAAATTCTTGTGAAATCATTTTTAGAGAAAACTCAATTTCCCAAGGTTTTACTGATTTCATAGTTTCCAGTAAGTGAAATAAAAATGATCATATTTTTTATCCCTCTGCACACAGAGGATCTCTTTTGTATTCCTTTCTTTTTTTTTTCTTTTGTATTCCAATATTTTACTACAGGCAATATTCAGTTTGGAATTTTTTATTCCACTACTACTTATACATAAAATCTCTATCAAACTAAAAATTAGATGTTAATTTCATATTTCTAAGTTTATCATACAGACAATATTATTAGTGGATGGATAATTACAGAACACAAGCTGAAACTGGATTATGAGATTCTAGAGAAAATGTGACATAGTCAAGAAAAGGCCATTGGTTACTTCAACAAGGAATATTTATACCTTCTGGGCAAGATTCACTCTCAATACAGGGTTTCCCAGAAATAGTTGTCTGGTACCATATTAATAAGGCATATAAAATAAGTCTCCAAAAGGGCTGATTTAAAAACTCAATCAATGTAAACATTAAAAACCTTTATTCTGGGGTAAAACCAAGCTAACCAGCATTATAGCTAGGGCTTTGTCTTGAGCACTCATTATAAGAAAGACAACAGATATAGAGTATAGCTTGAACTGAAGAGTCAGTATGGGAAAAATAACATTTTTGCACTTTAGCCACCCTATTATTACCTTGAAGATTTTCTGTGAGGGTTAAAAGAGATATCATAAGTAAGATGCCCATCACATCGTAATTATTATTCTTTATTCCTTCCACCACCTCCCCCAGATAGAAAACACCCTGTGGAACTTTACCTTTTTCCTTTGGGTTGTTTCAAAATCTGGACTAGTAACCACCAGATAAGTTTGGTTTTCTCAGACCAGAGAGAGCATACCTGTGCTCCTTCTGGCTTCCTGGGTTAAGCAGGGTTAGGTGTTCTGCTTTCCAGGGCCTTCGGTTTCTTCTTTGACAATTGGCTCTGGCACTTGGGTCCTGTGGTTATTCTTCTGGAGGGCTGGGCATCCAGGAGGGATTTTTATGTATTGCAGGGGCTCCACCATATGGCTTATCAGCTGTTCCTACTTTGAGGCTGCTGGGCTAGCCTTGGTTGTGCAGCTTCCCGGCCCCAGGTGCAACTTACCTCTGAGAGTGGTAAGTGAGCCTTCCGGTACTGGAGAGGTTTCAGCTGAGCTTCTCTGCCCCAGTCTACAGGATCTACTGTTTGCACACAGCCTCCGGGGCAAGGTTTCCCAAGTGTCATTGATTGTTAGGATCTTCTGGGGATCCAAGTAAACATGAAGATTCCCAGGATCATCTCCTAGACCTTTGTCTGCAGTAGGTCAAGGGTAACATCTGGATCTGATTTGATTAACCATCATCACCAATGAGACTCATGATTAGCAAGTTGAAGAATCATCACTCTAGAAAAATATCTGTCAGAGTAGGGTCTGTGGAACAAATACAGAAATATCAGCCAGGGAGCTTGTTAAAAATCTAAATATCTGGACTCCATCCTGTGCTTATAACTGTAAAAATCACACTAGTCTTGCTAAGATGACACTCAGTACCTAGAAGAGCACCCTTCACCTTACTAGAAGGAGGGAGAAGATCTAGGTAAAAGCCCAGAGATAATGGTGACCAGCAGTGTAATGGTAAGATAGCAGTAGAAATGGTAAGAAGGAAATGGGTTTTGCTATCCCTCTTGAAAATATGCACAAAACACTTGACTTGGGTTTAAACATGTAAAATATGGGGTTTTTCTTCCTTTATATTAACATCATTGTTAGAGGCCATCTTTCTTTCCTTTTTACAATTGTAGGATATGTTTTACAAGTAAAATTTTATTTAACTCTTTGTTTTTCAAAATAAAGTTACACTCAGAATCATAAATAACAAAAAAATGCTAATAATGAAAAGAAACTGTTGTCATTATAATGTGTAATATATACAAAAATCATTCCTATAAACAAACATTATAAATATTAGGATTTGGGTAAATGCTGTAAAAAATAGACTGCAAACAATAAATCTTAGACTAATGCACATCTCAATTTCTTATTTCTCATTTATGAGAAATAAACATTGTTTACTGTTCATAAAATAGTAAGAGTAGATAAATTTATTTAAATTGAATATATAGCATCATCCAAAAATTGCCATCACCTAACAACTTATATCCCCTCAAAATTGGCATCTGTTATACAATTAGATTGTCTTTCCTGCAAGCAAATGTAACAATTCAGGAATGAATATAGAAATTTTCCTATTATACAGATCACAATGTTCAAAAGCTGTTATTTTAAAACTTAAAGGCCTTGATAAAAAAAAATGTTTGTGTTAAAAGGGCACCTGGGTGGTTCAGTCAGTTAAGTGGCTGACTTTGACTCAGGTCATGATCTCAGGGTCCTGGGATCAAGACCCAGGTTGGGCTTCCCACTCAGTGGGGAGTGCTTATCCCTCTGCCCTCATCCTGTTCATTCTCTCTCTCTCTCTCTCTCTCTCTTTCTAATAAATAAACAAAATATTTTTTAAAAAATGTTTGGGTTAAGATGTTCTACCAAAACAATAAAGCAAAACAAAACACCTGACTAAGCTGCACATATATAAAGATTACTCTTTGGGTTATAGAGATGGATGCACGTATTATAGCTAAATCTTATTTATGGCTTTGGCTGTTAGCTTCATGGTTTGTCTGATTATGCCTAATAAAATGAGTCATGTTGTGTAATGGGTGCTAACACTGCTGAAACACTACAGATTTAAATATATTAGACTAAGATTTAGAAATGTGTATGCTTCATCCACTAGGCCTGCAATTGTGAGATTATGTAGTAGAATGCCACTATGATTACCTTCATTAGTTCCCTTAAATTCAAGTGACCTGCTTGGGAAGCACACTTTTTCCCATTTACTCAAACCTGAGTCTCTATTGAAATAATTAGACATGGGGGTACCTGGCTGGCCCAGTCAGTAGAGCATCTGACTCCTGATCTCAGGATCATGAGTGTTGGCCCCACATTGGGTGTAGAGGTTACTTTTAATAAGTAGACATGGATATTTCTGATTTCCAAATGGAATTAAAATGAATATTTAGCTACTTGAGAAGACACAAAGAAAAGCAAAATTTAAAGAAACATAAAACTTTTAATATGAAAGGGTTACCTTTATACTGAGTAATGTATAAAGGAAAAAAGGTTGCCTTTTAAATAATCCTTAAATATACATTAATAAAACATAATACATTTTCAAAGATCACACAAAATTGGCAAAATAACTATTATCCCAAATTTCAAGTGAGAAAATGGGAGTTCAGAGAAGTTAGTATCTAGTCATAAGTCACATTCTTAGTGAGGGGCAGGGTTGGAATTGGCACCCAGGTCTCCTGGCTCCAAAATCATAAGATGATTCTTCAGGGAAAAATTTATAGTAGGCTACTACAGACATGTTGTTAAAAATAAAGCCCATAGAATTCTATTATTCAATATTCCACTTGTGTCCTTTAACAATTTAGTGAATTTCAGGGCTTCCAGCAACCTCACAAAAGATTCAAACATCTACAACTTTGTTTCTCTCTTTTCAATATTTAGCTTCATAGTACAGACCAGAGCCATCCAAGAGAACTGTCTAAAATGATAGAAATATTCTATACCTGCACTATCCATGATGGTAGCTAAAGCCTCATGGAACTATTGAGAAGTGAAAATATGGCTAGTATGACTGAGGAAAATTCAGCAATTTTCATTTTTTAGTTAATTTTAATGGATTTCTACTTAAATTGTCAAATGCAGTTAATGGCCACCATTTTGAATAATGTTGCTATAGACAGTATAGTGTTATAGTTCTGTTTCAAGACCCATTTCTTCTAAGTACAATCATCAGAAATAAAATTTAATAAACAATTTTTAATTACAAGAAATAGTTGAAATCTAAATAAGACAACCATCTCTGTAGCACAAGAATGGAGTCAAAACACAACACCATGGCAGAACTACAACCATGCGCCAGCCAAACTTGTAGTCTTTAAGAAAGCAGGTCAGCTGGGAATTCCCAACTCAGGAAGTAAGAGAAACTAAAGAGATCCATGCCCGCTTGGGCCATGAAATAAATTATATCATAAAATAAATTTCTAAGACAGTCAATTGTCCCAAACTGTGACCAAACTCCAAACTCTGTCTGAGCTAAAGCTTAGACTAAATAAGAAAAACAGATGGAAACACAGCCTAGAGGTCAGGACATAGGCCAATTATCAGTGGGCTCAGTAACTGGACTTTCCACGTTGCCAATATCTCTGAGGAACAAGAGCCTTGAGTTACAAATACAAGATCTAGTTCTGGTCTGGAAATCCTGAAGAGTTTGTAAAACTGCCAAATAAGAAGAGATAAAAGCAGAGGAGATAGAAAAACAAAAGGTCCTCTTAATATAAGCCAATAAATAATGAATAGGAAGATAGTTTACAAAAAAAAAAAAAAAAAAAAAAAAAAAAAAAAAACCTGATTTACTACTGATAAAATGAAAACAAAGCAATCTGAAAATAGTTTTTAAATAAATATGTTTAGCATCCTTAAAGAGCACAGGAGAGATAGCATTCATCAAAGTGTAACAAGAATTTATGAAAAAAAAACTTGAAGAAATATTGCAAGAATGGGAGAATTTAGACAACAAATTAGAGATCCTAAGAAACAAATAATTTCACTGAACTTGAAAACTTAAAAATGAGGCAAACCCCAATCCAAAGTATCATGAAGAGAAAATTAATAAATTCAAAGCTGATACAGAAAAATGCAACCAAATGTAGACTAAAAGGATAACAAAATGCAAACTTGAAAAAGCACGTCAACGACAATAACTTGCGAGGCTCCAACATACACATAACAGTCATTCCAGAACAGAAGGAATTAAGTAAAACATAAAATGATGTATATGTTTGTTTGTTTTAATCAGTATACAACAAATAATGGTGTGTGCTCCAATAGATATGCCTTAAAAATGATGTGAGCAATTTGATGGGGAAGATTGAAAAATATTCTTCAAGAATATAATAATCAACAACTACCTTAATAAAAATGGAATGGAATTAGAGGCAAAGATTATTAATAATGAAGGAATTCATGTAATGAAATAATAAAAGAACATGAGAAAAATAATTTACATGGAAGTTCATAAATTACAAGAATAATTTACAAGAAATTGATAGAATTCACAAATTTAATTGAAGATTTAAATGTATTTCTTTAATCAGTGATTAGACTAGAAGTCAATTACTAACAAAGAGAATTTAAAGAACACAATTAATAAGCTCAATTACACATACCATGGAGACTCTTATAACCCAAAAATAATCTTTTTCAAGCTTGCATGAAATATTTTCAATATTTAGCTGCATTATCAAAAGATGATTTATATTCACTCATAAATTATCAAAACGAGATACCCTAAATTAATCTTTTCTCTGCTCAGCTAATAATAAAACAAAAACTATTCTGCCAAATAACACTGCTCTTTTCTGTGGATACTGATAATTTTAGTTTTCCTCTACTACAAAATACTGACTTTTGAATGTTAACAGAAATTTGCTTCTCTTTGGAAGATGGGGAAGGGGAAAAAATATCTTGCAGGCGGAAAATTCTCATCCCAAACTAGGAACTCTTCTGACAAAATCCTTGGTCTAAAATATCAGTAACATTTCATTTCTATTCTCATTTCTATTCTGAAAAATAAAGAATTTAGGTAAATTCTGATGGTAAGAAATATCCAGCCTCTTCTTGCCATCCACACACTTATCCCAGTTTCCCTAAGGATATTTAAGATTCTTCCCTACTGTCAGCATATTATTGACTAAAATAAAGAAAGTTTATGGCCAAAGTAACCAAGAGTTTTCAGTGCTACTTAAAATTGTATTAGCATCATCAATATCCATCTTCTTTTAGAAATGACTCATTGGGATGAGAGATGCAGAGCCTTGACTGTGATGAGTTGGTACTTGGCTAGTTGGTTGGTTGGTTGGTTGGTATTTTTATCTTTGTATAAAGACAACAACTTATGTTGAGGACATAATCTACTTACATATTAGGCTGGTACTAAAGTACATTTTCAGTACACCGTTCCTGTATTGTACCTTTCACAATCCATTCTTGTATAACCAAAAGATGTATAACTACACTTAGCCTAATCACTGTATGATGTTTTTTTTCCAGTAGCAGATGTAATCACATTTTGAAATTAATTGATGATGTAGCAATATGAAAAAATATATATCTGAAGCTTGCTACCTTCTTCACTTACTGTTTTACTTATTACTCTGATACAGAGGGACACATATTTATCCTAAACTAATTGTGCCTTGCTCATTACATTTATACCAAAATATATGCCAAGTCAGTGTGCACAAATTTTTTCTAATTAGATTTTCATTTTAATCATATTGAGGTCCCAATCAATTCAAAATCTGCTGAAAATCCTAAACAGACACTAGAACCTTATGCCGTTATACCACAAATAGCATAACAAAATTGAGAAATAAATATATCCATAAATGTACTTTTATGGAAGGATTTTCTTCCAGATTTGGACTTGCCTTGTTCTTCACTCCATTTTTCTGTGTGCTGGAGTCTTGTGGCTGCACCTCAGTCCCTGTGGGTTGGCTCTCTCTACTTCTTAAATTCCCTCACTACCTGCCTTGCTAATATGTCAAAATGTATGATCTATCATGTGTGAAATCATAAGACCCTGGCAATGGTCAGTTACTGTTGCCTGAATCACCTCTGGCAGCTAGTGAGGAGGCTGATCTCCTGAGCAGCCTTCAATACCACCCACCCTCCCCTTGTCCTTTCATCAGCTGCCCCTAAAACCTGTCCCGGATTCTTGACCTGTTACGGTTCTTCTGTGCTACTTGCCAGGCCTAGCAACCCACCAGGCCTCTTCATGAATCCCAGTATGGACAAAAGTCTATTCAATCTGCTTTGTCATAGAAAACAGCATGGGAGGAGTTGTTTTGTTTTGTTGGTCTTCTAAGAACAGGTTTTTATTTTCAGAATGCTCTCCTTTTCTCCCAAAACAAAGCGAGTTGTGTTTAATAAAGAAGAGGGAAGAGGAAGAGGAAAAGGAGGAATTGGGGAAGCAGAAATTAAAAGAAAGTTATGTTAAAGGCTGTTTGTCATTGGAGGTGAACTTACAGAATATTCTCTGAAAAAGATGAATTAAAACTTCTAGTTTGCATATTTAGTGAATGATCCTGCCCTCCTTGAGGAGGCAAACGGGAAATGAGATATCATAATTTTTCCCTAGCAATTCAAGGAGCTTGCATTGTTTACTCGTGATTTATTGATGAAAAGATCAATAGCACTTTCTCTGTTTCCAGCTATTATTTCAACTAATAACAGTGTAACCTTGCTTGGATTCAGTGCTCCAGACACAAAAGAAAATGCAATTCATCAGTCTACTTTTCATTGACATTGTGTCCCAGACTGGTCCTTTTGTGGACAGATTGCAGAGTAAGTAAGATACAGAATTGGTTCCCACTATTCTTTTTCCTGGAATTTACTTTATACCTCACATGAAAATATTCAATCTCATGCATTTACCAAAATATAATCACATAATTCAAATTAGGAAAACTACTATTTTCATATAACATTTACCATTTAGTTATAAAACTTTTCAGATAATTTTGAAATTGGTCATTAATAAATATCAATTTTTAAAGTATCAAATCAATTATATCTAGTATTATTTCTCCAAATCATATAGCAATATAAGCTACAATAAGAATATCAATTTCCATTACCTAATCTAGATAACTACACCTAGCTTCATTTGAGAAAAATTTTGTTCTAAAGTTTGTTTATAGGCTCTATTTCCCTAAGGATTGAACTGTCTTGGCTAACACATAGAGTCATAGAGAAATGCAACATGTCTGTGTCAGAAATAGCTAAAGCTGTGCAAAAGCTAATGAAAGATCAGGCATTGTTTAACTGTCCAATCATAGAGGAATTATGGGGTGAATTATGGGGCATCAGCCCAACGAAATATTTTGCAGATCTTTAAAGAATTATGTTTGTGAGAAATTTATAATAATAGAGGAAAAATGTGATGTGTGCTGATTAAAAAAACAGTTAAATATTGTTTATTCACAATTGAAAATTTCTAGGGTAGGTATAGATAAAACCCCAGAAGGAGATTATTGAAAGCTAAAAGACATTGCCTAAAAATGGTAAAATTTAGAGTGTTTTTTTCCTCCTATTTTTCCTTTTTTGTATTTACTTTTTTAAATTTTCTGTTATAAAAAAGTAAAATATGTTTTAAAGATGAGAACCTATACAGCTCTTCTTCCTTTCAGCCAGATCTCTCAAGAGGGCTTTCCTATTTTATAACAATGGCATTCTCTAACATACAAAAAAAGGCAAAACTTGGAAGTCATATGACTTTTTATATAAATCCAACATAGAGTGCTCAGTGGGTAGCATGAAGAGTGTTATTTTGAAATCATGTTGTTTATTTTAAATTATGTTGCTGTTTTTAAAGGGCCAAACCACCAAATGAAAATAAAGAAATGTCCCAGAAAAAAAGCCATTACTAATATTGCTACATGGGAAAATAGCAGATTTTGCTCTGCAAAGACTAGACAAGTGATTTATATGTTTAATGAATTTACACAGGGAACAAGTTATTTATAGAACTATAGTTTAGCTGAATATGCTAAATTTTACTTCTATTAAAATTATTGTAACATAGTTATCATTTTCATTTTTTAAATTTATTATCCCTTTAATAATAATCACTTTTTGAGAAACTACCCTTCAGAATATATCTTATAATCTTCTTCCATGTAAAACATACGACACCTAATATCATGTGAGCTCTTAATTTGATCATATGAGAAATAATACAGTGTAATTACCTGCCATTTTCAATCTAAGTCATTTCCAAATATTCATGACCATAACTTACAATTTAAAAACAACAACAATTTAAAAAGGACTGACAAACCATATATCAGTTCTTAATAGAATATAAGGATAACAAAGAATAGAGTGAATTTTCCAAATAGTTTACACAGCTGGTGGCCCATCCCCAAGGTACTAGACAGATTAAATGCAAATCATTGTTATTTGGTACAACAAAACCGAAGTAGCTCTTTCAAAATAAAGCAAATCTCCCATGAACTGAATGTGAAACATCTTGGCCTCTATCTATGATAGAGATTACCATGAAAAGAGAATGTAATATATAGCACATTCTTGTTCAAGGACCTAGAGTTCATACTTGTTTATGTATATATTTGTTTGATTTATTTAAAGTAATAGACTTAAAACAAGAGGTGTACTGTCAAATACATACTACGTGGCCTAAGACAATTCATGTGTTGATATCCTGGATAATAATTGAAAGCAAAATATGATTTATCATAACCATGTTTGGAGAGACTTCTAATTTGTACCTAATTTAATTTCCTATAATGCGCTGACATCTCATTTTCTAATCAAAGGTTCAATTATCTTCGTCCATGTTCTACAACTTTTGAAGTCAAAAGCAGTCTCAGAAATATATAGATACTTGTTCAGAGAAACACTGATGCACTCTAAGGCAAACAGTTTAGAGTGTACATTGGGGTGGAGGTGGGAGTGAGAGCAACAGGAAGAAAAGTAGGAGAAAAAAATAGATATCTAGATGGATTTAAACTACATGGAAAAATATGCATACACAAATAAAAGACCACAGGAAATATTCCAAAAATCCTTGAAAAATCTCTTAGCATTATCTGGGGGTGAAGTAATCAACTAAATTCTATATGGTTAGCTTGCTTTCTTTGATGGTTAAGAGTTTAAAGTCTAGTGATCTTCATTTTGAACATGAACATTCCTCCTTTAGGGTGTAGAAATTGAAGGAGACTGAGCATTTAGACTTCTGACTACAAGATGCCTTCCAGAAGTGATTTTACTACATGCACATCTTCTCTACATACATTCATTTTCAGATGATTTGCCTCTTACCTTCAAAGAGGAATACAGAAAATAAAATCACTTTTGAAATAGTTTTATTGAACTTGTATGATAACACATATAGAGCTAAATCTAAATATCCTACTAACTGGCTTATATTAGGAATTCCAAAATGTGAATTTTTTGTTCCTCAGGACAAATCAGATGCCTTTAAAATGAGAAATTAAGATGCTGAATAAAGAAAAGTTAGAAGTAGTGAAGTAACAATAAATCCAATGTTATGGTTGGCTATGTAGTAAAATGAAGTTACTCCCACTCCCCTAGAGAGTTGGCAGTCAATTGAAAGATTACCTGAGGTCATTTTTATCACCAGGCAAATTTGGCAAATGCTATATTAAAGGAAATTGGATCCCAAGTCTGAAGCTCAGAGGAGTCTTCTTCCTAAAGGTGAAAGGCAAAAATGAGAGATCTCTTTCACTCCATAGCCCCTAATATTTTACTACACCAAACAGAACCCCATTACTGCCCACCTCCAACTCCTTCCAGTGCCAAAATCATCTAACTAAATTCAGTTAAGGATACCACACAGAATAGTAGTGGTTATTTACATTATAATGAAATGATGCCCTTGTCTGTGGAATTACAATTTGCAATTCTATCTCCATTTTCATTATAGTGACTTTTCTTAGACTAAATGGAAACTGTCTTGCCTCTGAAAATGCAGTTAATAAGCTATACTATTTGAATTTTAGGATGCCTTTGAAAAAGTATGCAGGCAATAGAGAACATATTTAAATTTGATATTGCTTTTAAAAAGCAAAAAAACCAGAAAAATTTTTGCCCTAATGTGCAATTGGACCCTTCAACATGAATCACAACAAAGAAATAATTTCCTCTTTTTCTCAAAGCTAAGTTGCTCTGAAGCCATGCTTCTGAGTCTTAGCTTAAGGCTTTTAAAAGACTTGGAAAAGATGTCATTACATAGATCCATTTTAAATATCATAAGACTTTATGGCTTATTCACTATAGTTACTCACAGGTTCCTTTTTTTTTTTTTTTTTTTTTTTTTTTAAAGATTTTATTTATTTATTCATGATAGTCACACAGAGAGAGACAGAGAGGCAGAGACACAGGTAGAGGGAGAAGCAGGCTCCATGCAGGGAGCCTGACGTGGGATTCGATCCCGGGTCTCCAGGATCACGCCCCAGGCCAAAGGCAGGCGCCAAACCGCTGCGCCACCCAGGGATCCCTACTCACAGGTTCCTAATCAACAGTCTAAAGGCCAATGGAGTTCACTAATCCCCCATGACAATTTTAAACAGATTGCAGATTTCAGTACTCAGTAGAAATTTAATGATATACCTTGAAAAGATCAGGAAGTGTTTCTTTTGGGGTCTCTAATCTGACCAACATAAAGCATAAAGAAACTTCCCACTTACTTTTTTATATTCACTCAGGCAGTGAGGAAAGTATATGGACAACTTCCATCTTCTGGCTTTATCTCAGCTGGACAATCTTACCTCACAGCAATTTCTTTTTAGCCTATCCTGTTCCAGACATGCTGTTCCTTTTTGTTTCTGAATCCTTCTTACCCTTAAGATTCCAACCCCAGTGATATATCCATGGAGAGGACTTCTCTGATAACTATAAAATACCCACTTCTGTTTATTTTCTATCATAGCACACATTTTTCTCCCATAGGACAGAGGATTTGTCTGTCTTGTGTACATCTAAATACCCAGAACATTTAACAGTCCCTGGATCACCGAAGATGCTAATAGAAAGTGAATGAATGGATAAATGAGTGAATTAGTAAATCTATCCTATATCCAGCATTCACCTAGACGTTAGAGATACAAAGTTGAATCAAACATGGTAAACTCGTGGAACTTACTGTACCAAAAGAATGCTAGACAAATTTAAAACCCAATGTTTATGCTTTAGAAAGATCACTGTGGATGGATAAAGTACAAAAAAATTGATCGGAAAAAAAGCCAGACTGGAGGTGGGCTGAATATTTTGGAGACTATTGCAGTAAAATAAACAAAATATTAAGAGGCCCTGAAGCAAGGCAGTGATATAGGGAAAGAAAGAAGGACTGATCCTAAAGACGTTAATGAGAGTGAATTAATTATTTGTAAGATATAAAGAAGTTGGAGTTTTGATTTAGATTATAGTCTTAGGTAGCTACATAAAGATGACATTGACTGAAATAAGGATACGGTAAAAGGCCATGTTGTGAAAACATAAAAAGAGGGAAGATATTATGTGTTAAGATTCTAATATATTGTGTTTTGAGCTCTGCAGTATGTGTGTTTTTTCCACACCATCAAGCAATTAATTCAATTCTCCATGGACACTGACAAAGAGTCCCACAGATTTAACTCCATTCTGACACTGTGGATCTGGAGTTAGCCATCCAATCCCACAGGTTAAGGACTCACGCTCAGAAGGCTGCCCTCCCCCCACCCACTTCAGACATCAATTCCCATGTACAGATTGTCAACTAGTTCTCTGACCAACAGGCTGTACGTTGGAGGTTGCAACTGTTGCCAGGTAAACTGGGGAAGCCTCATCTAACCCATCAAAAAGATATCACTGGAGGCTTTTGGTCTCATCCTCACAAGAAAGAATTCAAGGACATACACAGCATAGCGAGGAAGCAATGCAAGCAAGAAAGTTTATTAAAGGGAGAGTACACTTCCAAGATGTGAGAGCAGGTGAGTTCAAGGGAGAAGTGTACCCCCTGGGGTTTCCATTTCTATCTTTTATTGACAGCTGTTAATAAAGTGGATGCAATATTCATTACTTGAGGAGGGGAGTTTTTGGAAGAAGGATAGTCTCTTCAGGAATGGGGGTTATACATTTTTTTTCATTATTTGGTCAGAGGTTTCCCACCATGGCACTCTTAGAGAGGAGATTTTAGCATGATAATACAGTATAATGAAGGAATAATGTGAACTTTGGTCTACTTTGTCAGCTATCTTGGGCCTGCCAGGTTCAATCCAGTTTCTGGTGGTTTTGTTTTGGAGTGCTGCCAGGACAGGCTCTGACTTTCCCATGTTGGCCATGGTTGCCTCTTTGCTGGCCTCCATGCCTCCTGTTTTACAACCTAACTAACTGCCTACTCTAACACAGCAACCCCCACGTGGTGTTCAATTTGTTAGAGCAGCTCACAGAACTTGGAAAAACATTTACTTACTAGACCACTGGTTTATTATAAAGGATACCGATGAACGGCCAGAAGGAAAAGATAAGTCAAGGATGGAGAAAGGGATGTGGAGCTTCCATTTTCTCAAGTTGTAGCATTTTATCCAAATCTCCACATGCTCACCAGCCTGGAAACTCTCTGAAGCCAGTCCGTTGGGTTTTTATGGAGGCTTTGTTTCTCAAGATTACTGATTAAATCATTTGCCATATGTGATTGAACTTAACCTCCAGGGCCCTCCCCTCCCTGAAAGTACAGGTTTGGGGTGGAGACTGAAAGTTCAAACCCTCTAATCAGATGGAGGTTGGTTCCCCTGGCAACCAGCACCCATCATCTGGTAAGCCAGACTGGTTTCCCAAAGTCACCTCATTAACATAACAAAAGACACGCAAGCATTGCTAACAGCGTTTAGGAAACCCCAAGGGTATATATAAACTCTGTGCCAAGAATGAAGACAGACAAAATACTGTTTCTTTTTGTAAACCTTGATAACACAGCTGTCGGTTGGATATAGAAGTTGAGATATTCAAGAAACATTTAGGTATACGTATCTGAGTATTCAGGACAGAGATATGGGTTAGAAATTTAAATTAAGTATCTTTGGTACATAGAGAGCTAGAACTAGAAACCACAGGAAGAAAAATGTATTGATGCAAAAAGCATCAATAGAACAGGAAGGTCAAGGACAAAATCTAAAACTGTACGTGTAAACTGGCACTCAGAAACACATGCAACCTATGCGTGTGGGAGTAGCTATCTTAGCATTCATGAAAGGAGTAAAAAAATCCCATAGCACCTGGCTAATGCAGTTGCACATAACAGCATAATTATAAAGTAGAACAGTCCCCTTGGGAAAGCCATGCACTGAATGGAGTGTTGGAATAAAGCCAGAAACTATCTTCTGAGTAGAACAGTACCAATATATCATAGCCTTTGGTAACTGTTGGCCTTTAAGAAAGTGAAACAAAACAAACCTGACATTTACCCCAAATGTAAAATATTTTCCTTAGGAAAGTCAGAATTGTCAATATAGTTTGGTGGACTAGAAAAATAGAAAATGAGGTGACACAAGTTTTCATTCCGTGTGCTAATGTGTATCTGATCCTCCTCCTCCCAAAGGAGTCTTCTTACTCTATAACACTGTACAACTGAGCTACAAAATTATAAGGGTAACATGTTTACCATGTATGTGCAAATTTAAAAGCCCCATGATTAAACATTATGGTTTTTAATATCCAATAAAGGCTTAGTTTCACACCCATCACCTTGCTGTATTCTAAATCACCACATAAGAGACATGGATAGTCATAATGATGGTTTGAAATGATACCTGGAATAATTTCCTAAATGCAGAATTGTGAGTGAAAGCAAAAAAAATTAAAACTTAATTAAAATTTAAAAGCAGCAGCCTGTTTTACTTTATATAGAACTACTTATTTAATGACATTTTATTTTAGTGAATATAGTTTAGCATAGACTTTTGAACTTCCATACGACTTAGCTTTGCATATTCCCCTTCATTCTTTCATCTGTTCAAATCAAATAACCAAGTCAATTAGTAAACAACTCAGTAGCCCTGAGTTAGGCGGTGGGGTCATAGCAGTGAGCTAGATTGTGTGTCTGCCCATGTATAGCTCATTGTCAAGTTTTATAGCCCAGCTCCTGTGCGATTTCTGTGCTGCTTCACTCCATTATGGTTTACTTTGGCAGATCCTTGCTTTGCTTAGGGCTCTCACCTCTCCTACCTTCTAACAAAAGAGCACTATCCTGACCCAGGATGCTATACCACCTGATCCACCCATCCCTGAGAGTAGGCAAACTCACAAATCCACTGGCCTCTTCTGGTTCTATAACTAGGTCTGCTTAGCATTTGTGTTTTTCCTCATTACTGTTGGCTCCAGAGCAGGAGAAAGTCTTTTCAGGGGAGGTAACATTTGAGCTGGGACTTGGAAAAAAAGTATAGGGAAAAGAGCACGAAGAAAGGCATAGAGGCCCCAGAATTACATGGATAATTTTTCGACATTACCAATGTCCAGGCTCCCAAAAGGAATGGGATATAATAATGACATCATAAATACATTGAGAATCTATTTTGCTAGAATTTATTACAGTGGTAGATAACAATGTCTTCTTTTCTATTGAGCAATATTTGCTTAGAGGCATGCACTATACTTAATAATCTATTATCCCCATTTAATCCACACGGACTCAGTGAAGTGAGGCCTGTAATTAGCACCATTTTATAGAGGAGGAAACTAACATTTAGAGAACTGGAATTTGAATCTTGCTCTTTCTTACCCCAGAGCACTTGCTTTTGCATTAAATTTATTGGGCAAGCCATGACACCTTTTAGCACCCTGGGAATCTAAGTCCTATTTCTCACGTTGCTTCCAGAGGAAAATAGGTTAAAACTCCAAAAAATTAACTTTCAAATGAACTTCTAGAACACAACCTATTAATAACTAAATGGAATTGTCTATATAATTTAAAATTTCCTGTCTCCTTATGCAAGATATTTCCTACAAGTATAGCAAAATTGCTAGATATGTGAAGTCTTAAGGGAGAACATGTGAACTCAATATTTACTAATCCTAACCTTTTTGGAAGATGTAATTAAGCATTGTTTACTTATTGAGCACTGCTTGCTACTTGTTTACTTTTTCTTTTCCAGTAATTCATATTTATCTAAGGCATCTTGTGGTAACAGTAGACTTCTACAAATAAATTTTCCCAAAGAAGGTATTAAATGATAGTTAACACTGCGTGGACTTATTAACCATTCACACCCAAGTTTGAGTTCTGAATTCCTAATAACCTTTTCCTTCAAAGCCTTTGCCACTTAACACTTCATTTACAAACTTTTCTCTACTTGATAATGCATGAATGAGTCTCTCCCATCTAAAAACCATACCACCACCACCACCCCACATACAAAAATCACATTTATAATACTTACGTTAATCAGTCAGAGCTCACTCATCTAATAAATATTGAGATCATCTTATGTGTTAGACATTGTTCGGGTCCAGTGCTCTGTGCAGGATGCAGGATGTAGTTAATACATATGTGCTTCAATAGAATCACAAGTCCTCTTTAAGTTAAGGATTGAGACAATTGTGATTGAGACAATTGTCTCCTAAGGCGCAGAACTTACCAGGTTACAGTACACTGCTTAAAACGTAAGGGACTTCACGTTTCTCCTTTTTCCTGTGGGTACTTTACAGTTACTGATTTCAATACACACTCCAAAACAGTAAATGTTGGGAATGTAGAATTAGAAATTGTGAACCCCCAACTACTTCTAAAAACAAATAATATTGCCAGATATTGTCAAAAGAACTGTGAAGCATAAATCTTCACATTTCAAAGGGAAAAATATGCAAATCCAATATTGTCCCTTAATTTATTATCATTATAATATTTTGTCTGACTATAATTTATATAAGAGCTTTAGTGGGGATCCCTGGGTGGCGCAGCGGTTTGGCGCCTGCCTTTGGCCCAGGGCGCGATCCTGGAGACCTGGGATCGAATCCCACGTCGGGCTCCAGGTGCATGGAGCCTGCTTCTCCCTCTGCCTGTGTCTCTGCCTCTCTCTCTCTCTCTCTATCTCTGTGACTATCATAAATAAATAAAAATTAAAAAAAAAGAGCTTTAGTGAAATTTTAACCATAATTCTTTTATGATGGCTGTTTCTCTAGCACTAGGGATAAGTATTAAATTTTGAGACATGTGTATTAATAAAATCAAAGGGATTCTGGTTTTTCCATTCAAAACATTCATAACTTTGTGAAGTTGTCCATCAGACCAAGATTTTTTATTGCAACAATAAAGGGAAAAAAAGAGTAATTGATTTCTATATTGTTAAATAAGAAAGCTTTTAGTATACCAGAAAATTCTGTTGAAAACATGGCAGAAATATGTTTGGAAGGAAAGAAGACCAAGTCACTGAGAAGCATTATGTCCAAACTGAGAAATAGTATGGCTAACAATTGGGAAACTAGAACAAAACTAGTGAAGGTCAAATACTGTCATTACCATTTACTAGCTCTATGACCACAGCACCACCTTTAAAATGAGAATTCTTGGGATCCCTGGGTGATGCAGCGGTTTGGCGCCTGCCTTTGGTCCAGGGCATGATCCTGGAGACCTGGGATCGAATCCCACGTCGGGCTCCCGGTGCATGGAGCCTGCTTCTCCCTCTGCCTATGTCTCTGCCTCTCTCTCTCTCTCTGTGACTATCATAAATAAATAAAAATTTGAAAAAAAATAAAAAAATTAAAAAAAATAAAATGAGAATTCTTGTTAAGATATCTTGGCCAGTCTCTGGCAAAAACAAGTGCTAAATAGAAACAAATAACTCATCACAAGATAGACTGGCATATTTGACAGCATGCTGAGTCCCTGATACAGTTATCTCATTTAATCTTCTCAACAACACCCAAAGGTAGATTCTATTATTATCTTCATCCTACATATAGCCAGTATTATGTTAAAGGAAGAAAGAGGGAAAAGAGAGACAAAAAGATTAAGCTTCCTTAAAAAAAAAAAAAAAAAAAAAAGATTTATTTATTTTAGACAAAAGACGGGGAGGAGGCAGGAAGGAGCAGAGGGAGAGGGACAAGCAGACTCCACCTGAGCCCGAAGTGAGCTTCTATTCCAAGACTTTGGGATCATGACCTGAGTTGAAATCAAGAGCCATATACTTAACCAACTGAGCCACACAGGTGTCCCAAAAGATTAAGCTTCTTAAAATGAAAAGATGATAACATGGAGAACTTATGTTACCTGTATTTAAGAATTCTGGATATTATAAAAATATGTTAACTAATTAGCTAGATATTTAGAAGCAACTCTATTTAATTTCTCAATTATCCAGTGCCTAAAATGAGATATATTTATTATCTGAGAATTTTATTGCTTTTTCCCTTTTCCATCCATTTCATGACACCTAGAGTTATTGCCAGGAAAATAAATCTAAGTCAAACTTTAGGTCAATAGCACATATTTAATGAGTAGTTCATACAAGCATGGCACTGTGAGGGTCCCTGTTTGGGAGGGGAGGGATAATTGAACTAAGAAATAATATTGTTAAGGATGTTAGAGAGACTGAGCCAACAAAGTCTGGTGGGGGAAATTAAGGATTCATACCCCATAATTATGAATAATCAAGAGATTTTTAAACAATAATAGTTAAAGCTTAAAAGTAAATGAAAACTTCCATTTAAATAACCATTCCCAGATTAAATACGTTTTTTCAATTATGACTTTTGTGAGCATTTTTTTTCCTCACGATTCCTCTGACGTCCTTAAAATTTGCCTGAAATTTTTGTTTCTTAAAATTGCTCCTTAGGCAAATTTCCTGTGCTACATCTCCAAAGACAAATAGAGGTGAAGAATATGTCTCCTGGTAAAATAATAATTTCACCAGCATTGCTAGGTAATCTCTGCTCACGTTGATTGTATTTAACATTGTGGATTGCCTTGGCTCATTCATGCATTTGACCGATTTAGCAATATAATTGTAAAAGAGAATTAGTATATTTGTATAGTGCACACATGATTCTTTTGCTATTCAGATGGACCCCATTTAGTATATTTCCAAAGTTGGAAGCCATTTTTCAGTCCAGGACCAAAAGTTCTCATTTCAGAATTTCCCAAGATACATTGTTCTAAAAACTTATTGAAAATTCTTTATTTTTGTTTTTTGATATTCCATTTAGCAGCAAAATGTGTTTTGTAATTTTAAGTAGCTAGGTATAGGGAGCTTATTAATTATGGTTCCATTTTATTTGTATAAACTGGAAAGTGTTAATTTATTCCTAGAATCCTCCCTCAGTAAGGAAGATATAATGGGCTGCCATAATTTCTTTTTGTAACAGGAGGAAAAATGTTAGTGAGTGAATGTTCACAGCCTCCTTCACTTCCCTACCCTTGCTTGGTGTCTGAGCTCTTTATTATATTGGTCTTTATGTCAGCAGGATTATAGTCAGGTCTAGACATAGTAAAAAACAAAAACAGGAAAACATTACTTATATATGACAGTTAAAATCCATTCTTTGGAGAAAATGATGAATTTGGAAAAGAAGCAGTTTTGAAAAAGAAACACAGAAGACAAAAAGTGGTTTGAATATTCAAGGACAGTTTGGGGGGAGAGAGAGAGAATGAAAGAGGAAGTTTGGGATAAAAGCAAATAAATGAAGAGCATGTGACAGCAACTTTACTGTGATGAGTGACTATTTGCATGTAGCAGGTTTTTAGGATATTTTGCAGGGCTTCATGTGATAATCACTTTTGGCATTTTTCAAGAATACATACAAAAATAATTGAAATTGATTTTCAATTTTTAGATTAAATTCCTCAAGCATGCCATCCCCTGTGGGACATCATCCTGTTGAAATGGACCGTGTGGTAGCTCAGCTTTATTCAGGTTACCCACTATGATACATACCATTATTGTAATTATGTCTTTAGTGGCCTGTCTCTCTTATTAACTATTACCCCAAGAAGACAGGAATTCTGTCTTAATCATTTTTGTAACCCTACCATCTATAGCAATATCTGGTAAGTACTAGGTGTTCAATGAACATTAATTAATCAATAAGAGGCTGGAAGTTTTGTGCCAACTTTAGGCACTAAACATGGAGAAAAAATGTCTTAAAATAGAAAAGTTCTTCAAGGGGTGCCTGGGTTGCTCAGTTGGTTAAAGTGTCTGCCTTCTGCTCAGGTCAATATAGTTGCAACTCTGAAGTTTGTAAGTCAAATTTTATTGTAAGATAAATTATATTTTAATTGCCACCATCAAGAATTTTAATTAAGGAAATTCATTCATTCATTAGCCAGATATTTATGGAGCATTACTATGTACCAGGCACTGCTCAATGCACTAGAGATTGAAAAAGGGACAGTTACAATTCATACACTAAAAAGCCTATGAACAATAAGATACAATACAATGACAATATAATGGAAATGCACATGGGGTAAATGAAAGAGCCTCAGTTTGTGGAAGAGCCAGGGAAGTCTTCACGGATAAAGACAAATCTGAAGCTATTCCATGAACCAATTCTCTATGCAGGTGAAAACAAACAAAGAAATATAAAGACAAGGAGCTGAGGGCCATCTTGGTGTATTTTGTGAAACACAACTTTTCCAGTATTGTGAACCCTTAGGAAATGAAAAATGAGGGGACTTGAGGCTAGAAGGAAAACCAGAGACGTGGATTAGAGAGTGACTCTGCAGGCAGGGGGAATTAGAGAACCCATGGAACTGTCCAGGGAAGGAGTGATGAGGATCTGACACAGGTCAGAATTGGTAGGGGAAGAAATGAATGATGAATAGGAAATGCCTTTAGGAATTTGCAAGACTTGGTATCTGATAGTCTGGGGAGAGGAATAAATGTAAAAAAAATGACTCCAAGCTTTCCAAATGTGAGACTGTGTAAACAACAATGCCAAGGCCGGGATTTGAGAATACTGAAAAGGACAGGAAGCTAATGAGTCCAGTTCAGGAGATATTGAATTTGAGCGTATTTGGGAATCCAGATGGTGATGTCTAGAAATGTGCTCAGGAGCAAACTTATGGCTGAACAAAGAGATTTGAGGGTTTTTAGGGTCCAAATGGCCATTGAAGATAAGAGAACACCACAGGTGTTTTGAATATCCTAGCAAAGCTGTTACCTCCAATTTGTCTACAGTCTAAATCTAGATTTTCACATATGAAAGTTTGTTGAAAACAGTGGTTCACAGACTTTTGTTTTCTGCTGCAAAACATTCAGGAAATGTGAAGCACTCTTTTTAAATTTAATTTTATTTATTTTAGAGAGAGCATAAGCATAACAGTGAAGGAAGAGGGAGAAGCAGGCTCTCTGCTGAGCAGGACCAATGTGGAACTTGATCCCCAGACCCTGGGATCATGACCCTAAAGGAAGATGCTAAACCAACTGAACCAACCAGGCACCCCAGTGTGAAACACTCTTAATAGTACTGGAAGCTTAGTACAGCAGGATTTTCCCAAACAAAAGCCCTAGAAGAAATGGTGAAGTATACTCTGAATAGAAATGAAAGACTATGAAGAGTAAGGAAACTAGGAAGCACAAAAACAGAAGAAAAAAATATGTCTGTAAAAATCAGTCAAGGGACTCACAAAATAAAAGAATATAAAGTATGACACTATATACCTAAAACATGGAGAGGAAAGGAGTAAAGAATGGGTTCAAATTTAAGCGACTGTCAACTTAATATAGACTGCTATACAAAGAAGATGTTATACACAAACTGAAGGGTAATTACAAATAAAAAAACAGTAATAAATACGCAAAAAAGGAGAGAGTGAGATGGGAACCCAAGTATACCACTAAAGAAACCCAACTTATCATGAGAGAAGAGAGCAAAGAAAGGAGTGAACAGAAAAGAACTATAAAACAACCACAAGACAATACGATTGCAATAAAGACAAACCTATCAACAATAACTTTGATGTAAATGGACTAAATCAAAAGGCACAGGGTGACAGTATGGATTAAAAACAAAATCCATCTATATATACTGCTTACAAGATCCACATGTCAGAACTAAAGACACATGCAGATTGAAAGGGATGGATAAGCATTTATCATGCAAATGGATATAAAACAAAACTGTAAAAAGAGAAAAAAGAAGGACACTATATAATCATTCAGGGAACAATCCAACAAGAAGATATAACAGTTGTAAATATTTATTCACCAAACACAGGAGCACACAAATACTTAAAGCAGTTAATATCAAATATAAAGGAAATAAATGATAGTAAAACAATAATAGTAGGGGACTTTAACACCCTACTTACAACAAGGGATAGATCTTCCCAACAGAAAGTCAACATGGAAACAGTGGCTTTAAATGACACATTGGACAGATATATTCAGAAAACTCCATCATATAATAGCAGAACACACATTCATTTCAAGTGTATATGGAACATTTTCCAGAATAGATTATATTTGAGGACACAAAACAAGTCTAACAAATCCAAAAAGATCAGAGTCATTCCATGCATCTTTTCTGACAACAACTCTATAAAGCTAGAAATCAACCACACACAGACACACACACACACACACACACACACACACACACACAAACTGGAAAGAGCATAAATACATGGAAGTTAAATAATATGCTACTAAACAATGAATGAGCCAACCAAGAAAACAATGAGTAAATAAAAAATTACATGGAGATATGGGGTACCTGGCTGGCTCAATAGCTTGACATGGGGCTCCATCCCAGGACCCTGGGATCATGACCTAAGCCAAAGGCAGACACTGAGCCACCCAGGGACCCAAGCCTCTTTTTAAAAAGAAAAATGTTTGGAGACAAATGAAAATAAAAACACAATGATGCAAAATCTTTGGGATGCAGCAAAAGTAGTTCAGAGGAGGAAGTTCATAGCAACACAGGCCTATCTCAAGAACAAGAAAAATAGCAAATAAATAATCTTACACCTAAAAGAAATATAAAAAGAAAAAAAAAACAAAGCCATTGGAAGAAAGGAAATAATAAAGATTAAAGCAGAAATAAGATAGAAATTAGGGGTGCCTGAGTGGCTCAGTTAGTTAAGCACATGCCTTCAGCTCAGGTATGATCTCAGAGTCCTGGGATCGAGCTCTGCATCAGGCTCCCTGCTCAGGAGGGACTCTGCTTCTCCCTCTCCCTCTGCCCCTCCCCTGGCTTGTGTGCTCTCTCATGCTCTCTCTTTCTCTCTTGCTCTCTCTCTCAAGTAAATAAAAAGTAAATAAAATCTTAAAAAAAAAAAAGAAGATAGAAGCTAAAAAAACAATAGAGCATTTCAGTGAAACCAGGAGCTGGTTCTTTAAAAGGATCAAAAAAATTGATAAACCTTAAGGCAGACTCATCAAAAAAAAAAAAAAAAAAAAAAGCAGGACTCAAATAAACAGAAACAGAAATGAAAGAGGAGAAATAACAACTGATACCACAGAAATGCAAAGGATTGTAAGAAAATATAAAAAATTATATGCCAATAAATTGGACATCCTAGGAAAAAAATGGATAAATTACTAGAAACATATTACCTCCTAAAATTGAATTTATAGAAAACCCTAGAGACCCTACCAAAAACTACTAGAATTGATAAATGAATTCAGTAAGGTCATAGGATACAAAATCTATGTACAGAAATTTTTTGCATATCTATACACTAATAATGAAGCAACAGAAGGAGAAATTAAGAAAGCAATTCCATGTACAATTTAACCAAGAAAATAAAATATCTAGGAATAAGCCTACCCAAGGAGGTAAAAGACATACTCTGTAAACTAAAACACATTGATCGGGCAGCCCAGGTGGCTCAGTGGTTTAGTGCCACCTTCAGCCCAGGGTATGACCCTGGAGACCTGGGATCGAGTCCCACATCGGGCTCCTGGTGAGGAGCCTGCTTCTCCCTCTGCTTGTGTCTCTGCCTCTCTTTCTCTCTGTGTCTCTCATGATTAAATAAATTAAATCTTTATTAAAAATAAAATAAAAACACATTGATGGAAGAAATTGAAGGCGACACAAACAAATGGAAAGATATTCCATGCTCATGGATTGGAAGAACAAATATTGTTTAAATGTCAATACTACCCAAAGCAATCTACAGATCTAATACAATCCTTATCAAAATACCAACAGCATTTTTCACAGAACTAAAACAAATAATCCTAAAGTTTATATGAAACCACAAAAGACCTCAAATAGCCAAAGCAATCTTGAAAAAGAAAAGCAGGGGATCCCTGGGTGGCTCAGCAGTTTAGCACCTGCCTTTGGCCCAGGGCCCGATCCTGGAGTCCAGGGATCGAGTCCCACCTCGGGCTCCTGGCTTTGGAGCCTACTTCCCCTTCCTCCTGTGTCTCTGCCTCTCTCTCTCTCTCTCATTCTGTGACTATCATAAAATAAATAAATAAATGATAGTCACAGAGAGAGAGAGAGAGAGGCAGAGACACAGGCAGAGGGAGAAGCAGGCTCCATGCACTGGGAGCCCAACGTGGGATTCCATCCCGGGTCTCCAGGATCGCGCCCTGGGCCAAAGGCAGGCACTAAACCGCTGTGCCACCCAGGGATCCCTAAATAAATATTAAAAAAAAAAAAAGAAAAAGAAAAGCAAAACTGGACATATTACAATTCGATTTCAAGTTATATCACAAAGCTATAGTAATCAAAACAGTATGGTACTGGCACAAAAACAGACACATAAATCAATAGAACAAGACAGAAAGTCTAGAAACAAACCCATGATTATGTGGCCAATTAATCTTTGACAAAAAGAGGCAAGAATATACAATGGGAAAAAGATAGTCTCTTCAATAAATGCTGTCGGGAAAACTGAAGCACTACATGCAAAAGAACAAAATTGGATCACTTTCTTACACCATACACATAAATAAACTCAAAATGGGTTGAAGACCTAAATGTGAGACCTGAAGCCACAAAATCCTGGAAGAAAATATAGGCTGTAATTTTTTTGACACCAACTATAGCAATATTTTTCTAAATATGCCCCCTAAGGCAAAGGAAATACAAATAAACTACTGGGACTACATCAAAACAAAAAGCTGCTGCACAGCAAAGGAAGCAATCTAAAAGCAAACTGAAAGATGACCTACTGAATGAGAGAAGACATTTGCAAATGGCATATCTGGTAAAAGATTAATATCCAAAATACATAAAGAACTTACACAATTCAATGCCAACCCCCTCCCCAAATAATCCAATTAAAAATAGGCAGAAAACCTGAACAGATATTTCTTCAAAGAAGACACACATATGGCCAACAGACACATGTAAATATGGTCAATATTACTCATCATCAGGGAAATGCAAGTCAAAATTACAATGAGATATCACCTCACACCTGTCAGAATGTTAAAATCAATAACACAAGAAACAACAGGCATTGGAAAGGATGAGGAGAAAAGGGAACATTTCTGCACTATTGGTGGCAATGAAAACTGGTGCAGCCAATATGGAAGACAGTGTGGAGGTTCCTCAAAAACTTAAAAATAGATCTACCCTATGATCTAGCAATTGTACTACTGAGCGTTTACCCAAAGAATACAAAAACACTAATTTGAAAGGTTATATGCACCCCTATGTTAATTACAGCATTATTTACAACAGTCAAATTATGGAAATGTACATAGTGTGCACTCATAGATGAATGGATAAAGATATAACATGCACACAATGGAATATTATTCAGCCATAAACAATGAAATCTTGCAATTTGTAACAAAATAGATAGATCTAGGGAGTATAACGCTAAGCAAACTAAGCCAGTCAGAGAAAGACAGATATCATACGATTTCACTCATATGCGGAATTTAAGAAACAAAACAAAGGGAAAAAGAGAGAGAGAGAGACAAACCGAAACAGTCTCTTAGCTATGTAGAACAAACTGATGGTTACCAGAGCGGAGATGGGGGGTGAGGGCGAAATAGATGATGGAGATTAAAGAGCACACTTCTAATGATGAGAATTGAGTAATATATAGAATTGTTAAATGACTATATTGTATATCTGAAACTATTATAACATTGCATGCTAACTCTACTGGAATTAAAATTAAAAAACTTAAAAAAATTTAGACATGATTACAAAGTTCATGTAATTTAACTAAAAGCATTTTAAGAATATTATTTCTAAGACTAGAAGAATTTTGTGGCCTTGTTTCTATTATATGAATTCTCATTTTACACACACACACACGGCCTTGTTTCTATTATATGAATTCCCATTTTACACACACACACACACACACACATGCATGCACACATGCACACATGCACACACACGTAGTTTGCATTAACAAAACATTTCCCTCTTTCTTTTTACACTCTAATTCGTATTTTGTATCAAATGCTAGAAGTATCAATTATAGCTCCCTGGCTATAATTTGTTTTAAATTACTTTGCTGGAAGGGTGATTATTTTGGTGTTTTTGTTTTTAAGACATTTGTGCTTAATGTGTTATGGCAAAAATAATAACACTATCTTATGTTTAATTTTAATTATATTTGCTTCATATAAATAATAATAAGATCTCAGAAATAGGGATCCCTGGGTGGCGCAGCGGTTTGGCGCTTGCCTTTGGCCCAGGGCACGATCCTGGAGACCCGGGATCGAATCCCACATCGGGCTCCCGGTGCTTGGAGCCTGCTTCTCCCTCTGCCTATGTCTCTGCCTCTCTCTCTTTCTCTCTCTGTGACTATCATAAATAATAAATAAAAGAAAAAAAAATTTTAAAAAAAGATCTCAGAAATAAACAAGGAGGCATTGGACTGATATTCTCAAAATCGATATCTTTCTAAAAATATTTTAATCCTTTACTATTTTTTTAATTAGGAAAAGTAGAGGTGAGCGGGGGGTTGAAAGCTACAGGTAGCAGCCGTGGAAGCTGGAATATTCCGATGCTGGTTATTTTTACTGACCTACAGCAACTCTGCGGCCCAAGCATCACCGGCGAGGGAAACTCAACATGCGCCGAAATCCGAGAGGAGGTTGAGCCCTTGCCCGGCACAGAGGCTCCCTCCTCCTCCTACGGACCTCAACCCCGCCGCCCGCCTCGAGGAGGCTTCCTTAGGGACCCGTCGTGGTTGGATAGAAGCTTATCCCACGCCCTGAGACGGCGGACGTCGTGGCCACGGTCCTTAGGGACACATCACTCCCGGTTTGGGGCTGCCGCGAACCCTCCAGGCGGACAACGCGCCCGCCTTCACATCCAGCATAACCCGGCAAGTGGCTGAGAGTCTGCGCATCTCCTGGCAACTACGCATCCGTTACCATCCGCGGCATCGCGCCCTCCGGAGAGCTCACGCTGACTCAGTCACCCCGGCCCCGAACGACCTGGAGGACCAGGAGATTCCTCCCCAGAAACTGCTCCCGGGTGACCAGGTTCTCCTCAGGAGTCGCAGCCCCGGCCCCTTGCAAACGCGGTGGACGGGACCCCACACCGTCATCCTCCCTACCCCAACTGCGGCTAAATTCCTGGGCCACCAGCCACGGGGACACATCAACAAGCTTAAAGGGCCCCCGCCGACAGCAAACGGGCCTCCCAGATGGTGGGCGCCACCAAGCTCCGCTCGGTTAAGTCTCCTCCTAATACTCCTCCTGAGCCCCCCCCCCATCCAGGCGGAGTCACGTGACTGCCTGAGGGGCTCGGGTACCTCTAGCTACTTCTCGGCTTATACCTCTATGCCAGAATCTTGCTACCAGGGAAAAACGCCAACCCTCTGCACGTCGCCCTATGCCCCGGGAAGGACCTCTTGGACCTCTGAGCTGTCTCAAACCTTTCGATCCCCCTGCACTAAGTACCCCAAATCTGGAAAGGTCTGCTGGACCTATTTGGCCCAAATAGGACTCTCTGATGGGGGAGGGGTCCAGGACCAGGCCTCCCGCAACCACGCCCCCAAGAGAGTACAACACCTGTACAAGCACAACCCGGATATAAAGGGATCCATCTCGACTCCTCACGGGGAGCGCCCTCCACTAAACCTCTCACCCTAACCCTCCTAAATTCCAGTTACAACCTCTGGAAAAATGCTTCTGGAGGACAAGATTGCTGGATCTGCTTTCCTTTTTCTTCCCTCACTAACATCATCGGGATCCCAATTCCTAATCCTGGCCTATACCCAATTTCTCCAATAAAACGGTCCACATTGGATCTATCGGTGCTCCCATACCGATCCTGAACCTCATCTCCTCCACCCCTCATATCACCAGCAACATCTCCACTCTCCCCTACTGCGCCCCCTCGGGAATCTTTCTCTCCTGCCTCACAGGCCTCTTGTTGCTTAACCGCCAATGAATGACTCTTTAAGCTGCGCTCTGATCCTTCTGCCTCTGACCACAAGCATCGATTCCTCTGAACAACTCTCGTCTCAAGTATTCCCTACCCCTACCCCTCGGAGAAAAACGGCTGTTTTCCTCCCCTTCTTAATAGGGGCAGGACTAACAACTGGGGTGGCAACTGGGGGGGGCGGGACTGGGAACCTCCATTAACTTCTATTACGAGCTCTCCCAGGCACTCAAGGAAGACATGGAATGTATAGCCGACTCCCTCACCGCCCTACAGACTCAAGTCACCAGCTTAGCTGCCGTCACCCTGCGGAACTGACGGGCCCTGGACCTCCTCACCGCCGAGAAAGGGGGAACATGCCTCTACCTGAACAAGGAGTGCTGCTATTTTGTCAACCAGTCAGGCATAGTCACCTCCAAAGACAAGGAGCTCAGAGATCGGATCCGAGCAAGGTGTCCAGATGACTCTATTTGGGGCTTAACCCCTCAAGCCTGGGTGACCTAGGCTCTCCCCTTGGCAGGGCCCCTCTGTATACTCCTCCTGTTAATCTTAATCGGTCCCTGCCTTATACGTTATGTACAAGAGCACCTGCAAGAAAGCAGAATGTCAGTTAACCAACTCCTCCTACAGCCCTATTCCCGCCTGCCCACCTCCGATGGCCTCTACGACGGTGCCCCACTGCCTGCAGGAAGTAGCCAGAGAAAAGTCAACGCCCCCTGACACCAGTATATAAAAGAGGCCGGAATGATGGGCCGGCAGGGAAGTCAGGGCACTGAAATGGTGGACCTCCCACCAACCGTCTCTAAGATGACAGACTTTCCCGCCACCCTCACAACGGGCCTTCTGGGCACCATTGGGAGACCGACACTCTCCACCCAGGAACTTCCCATTTGGGAAGTGCCAATCACCTACTCCTCGCCCCGTGTGCCCTGAGCACTACGTACCTTACAGATATGAACTCGGACCCATACCTTGGCGATAATCCGACACACTTCCCCCGCCCCATGCTCACTAACCACCACATACCTCGCCTTTTTTGGGCACAAGCCAGGGCCCTACCCCGACCCAATAAAAGAACATCACCAATTCCTTCCCAGTGTGACTTCCCTGACTCACTTCTCCCCCCCCCCCCCACCACGCGAGTCGTGGAACCTCGCCCGAGGGTGCTTGCAATAAAGTTCATCTGGGATCCAAAAAAAAAAAAAAAAAAAAAGGAAAAGTAAACCCAAATATCAAGAATTATGAACTTATCCTCTGAAAGCCCATTATGTCTGAGCTGTTTCCAAACAGGCCTACCACTTTCACTAAATTTGATCTTCATAGATTTAATTTAAGAACCAATCAAAACATCTCCACATCTTCCTTTACTATGATCCTTTAGCTTCCCACTTTCCCTTCCCCTTTCTTGGCCCCCACATCCAAGCTTGAAGACATTGGAGTATAAGGAAGAGAGGGAGAGTGGGTGGTACACAGAGTTTTCAGTGTCTGGAGAGGCAGAATGGTGACAGAGGTGGGGTACTCAAGAGAACAGTTACCATAGACACCGCAAGTGGCCATAAGAATCAGCGGATGGTGGTGGTGGCCAGAATGGATGAGGGGAAAAGGTGGAGGAGTCAGCTGTAGTGGTTGGAGAAACAGTTGTCTCCTTGAGTAAATAAAGTGATTTATAGAATAAAGAAGTGCATATAAGAAAAGCCAGTTTTCTCACCATTCAGAAAGGATTTACAAAGAAGAGGGGAAGACTAGTGTAGAAAAAAATCTGTGAAAGACTTTGAAATGGATCAAAAATACAATGGATGTTTTTGGAGGAAAATTACCACACTAAATACACTCTTCTGAGAGTACTTGGTTTCTAAGGGGTCTTTGTGCCTTTCATTTCCTTTGAGCTACTTTACAGCTCTATAAGCTGTAGATAACAGATGTCAGTGCAAATTTTCTTGCTTATAAACATGCAAAGGAGTTTTGTCAAATGGAAACAATTGATCTACCCCCTACCCTCACCCAGTCATTACCCATGGAATAAGCCAGTTTTGCATCTACCTTTAAAGTTGTTTAAGCATTCCTTATCTGCCTATATGTATGTGTGGTTCTTTGACTTCTCTTTTTAGCCAGTTGCAATATCTTGTTATTCACTCATTAATTTGAGTTAAATAAAATATTTGGGTAGTGTTCATCTTATATCTGTTTGAGACTTCCAATTTTACTCTTAAAATCTTTTTTTTTTCTTAAAATCTTTTAACACTATTAAACCATCCTGAAGGGTTGAATTAGAATTCAAAGTATTTGCATGTACTCATTGAGTTTGAAAAATATTCACATAGGTTTAGAAATAGTGATGAAAGTAGGTACTTAATGTCTCTCTCTCTCTTGCTCGCATTCTCCACTGAATGGAACCTGGGCTTTCTGGAGACATGGCTGACTCAAGGGAGAAACAGGGAAAGAAGATAAACTTGGGACATTTTTTATACAATAAAATAAAAATATTTTGAAAAGAGTCAGCCTGAAGGCTCTCTTGCAGGTCAAAACTTCTATAATTTGAACATCAAAATAAATAATGAGTATATAGAATTTCAACCTCCTGAATAAAATAAGAACCTATTGTTCTATACTGATATAAACAAATGAACAAACATTTCTTTCTTATTTCTACTAAATAAAAAATAATACAAATGAATAATCAGTTTTGTACAACTGTTTTAGTGCTAACTGATAAAGACAGAAGCTATCAATAAACCCTAAAATTGATATTTGAGGTAGACAGTGTATTAGGGTAGTATCAGAATAAATTGACACAACGTATGAATCAAATTCAGAGGGAAAATGATGGCTTTACATTGACAAAATTTGGCAAATGACAAATTGACCAGTGATGGAAATTAGCTGAAATTGTGGGTGCTCTGATGTGGTACATGGAGAATGAGAACATTTGTTTGTCCTTGTTTTTTTTTTTTTTTTTTTTTTTTTTAATCTTCTTGCCAAGAATGCAGGAATACATTCTTGGATAGAGTTAGGTCATGAGAAAATAGCAATCAGACTCAGGATAAGAGTCACCCCATAAAAGGAAAGGCCTGTACTCTTTAAGACTGTCAAGGGAAGGGGAGACAGGAGAAATGAGGAACTATTTTCAGTTGCAGGAGACTGAGGACACCTAGAAACTAAATGCAGTCTGTTTGTGGATTGGATCCCAACCCAGAAAGGAAAAAGATGTTGATATGATGTGTGGTAAAATTTGAATGGGATTCCTAGATTGTATGATAGGATCATATTACTGTTGATTTGCTCATTTGAAAGCCTGTATAGTGATAATGTAGAAGAGGTTTTATGTCTTAGGACATTATGTCCTGGAATTTAAATATAAACTACATGCCAAAGAAAAGCCTTACATAAATATGAAAAAATAACAAGAAGACCATGTTACCTGGTGAATACTCTATGCATGAACTGATCCGGGTCTAGGAGGAAACAAATTTTCAATTGGCCAATTTATAATTTAATAAAGGAATTATTCTAAGTGATGTGGGCATTGTGTGGAGAGACCACAAGTAAGGGTGTGCAGTATTCTCAGACAGGGAATAGCAGGATTCCCTGTGGAGAGGTTCATTAGCAATTCAGGTGACATGAAGTGAATCAATAGCTTTTCTCATATTATTTCACTCCAGTGATTTCAGTTATATCCCACATTTCCCTGGTGCTGGTTAACTCCAAAATGTTCACTGCAGCATTCACTCTGAAGCCACAATGACAAATGATAGAACACTCTCTTTAGAACCCAAATCCTTGCTCTCTTTTGGTTGGCCAAGTCACCAGATAGTAAGACATTTTACTTCTTCCCTTTTCCTTGAGGCTGAGTATGCTATCCTTGATTAACCACTCAGTTTAGCCTGCCCAAATCAAACTGGTCTCGCATTGTTTCTGGCACTAAGCAACTTGGTTGACAAAAGATGATTTGAGTGACCACGCAGAAGCTTAAGAGATTCTAACTGTTGGCATCATTAACTTGTAATGCAGAAGCCAACATCTGTTCTGATAATCTGCATACAATTGCTGCTGAACTTTTCTGGCTGGAAGTGCTTAGTGATTGTGCAACCAACTCCGTCCATTGTTATTGCTGCAACAATCAACAGATAATACTACGATTTTTACCTTTGGGTTCGTGGATAATAATTTAAATTATGTCTCTTTTAGGAACATAATTGAATTTGAAGAAACTGGCCAGTGATATCAACACAATTGTTATGTATGGCTGTTGTCCAAACAACCCTCCAAGCAAGGGCTGTCGCTAACACATCAGCCTTCCTTTATTTCTATCATGTATTGCTCCTTATTACTTGTTAGGATTGGCCTCCAATTCTGATAAATGCCAAAATTCAAAAGTGGAGAACATGGCAAAGATACTGTAAATAAAATCAAGTCACCATTTTGCTGTAGTTTTCAACACTTGGTTCCCAACCTCAAGTATTTGAACGAACCTATGCTTCAAAGCAGGACTTTGAAGCTCATTATAATATAAATACTTGTCTTGGTTTAGATGAATCACCAAGGCATTTTGTTTCATTGCACTAATATTGCCTCATTTTTTATTTCTGAATGCACATACACATGATGTGTGGTTGGTGGGGGGGTGATGTGTGTAATAGGATTAGGGGTAAGGAAGGGAAGTAAAGAGAGGAGAGAAAAAGAACAATGTTTAGGGATAGACATAGTATAAATAGATATATCCAAATATAACTTATGGTAGTCATCAAAAAATTAAGAACAAGACTATATTCACATCTTAAACTATATTAGTTTCATGTGGCCATTGTAACAAATTATCACTAACTTTGTGCCTTACAACATGGATATTTTTTCTGACAGCATTGGAGGCCAAAAGTCCAAAATCTGTTTCCCTGGGCCCAAATCATTGTGTCAGCAAAGGTTCTTTTTTTCCAACTAATGTAACATTCACAGGTTCCAGGAGATGTGCCCCTTGGGGGCTATTTTTCAGCCTACCACACCCACTAACACACTGTTGCACCCACTCCTCTTCCACTATTACCAGTTGGTAAAGCTTGGAAACAGTTTTTTGGACGCAAAGAACTAGATCATCCTGGGAAAAAGACTGAGCCTGAAATGATGAAACAAATCTTTATTAACTATTTGTAGTAAATGAGCCATAACTGGAAATAGTCTTTCCTTTTCACTGCAGTCCAAGAGCCCCTTGAAAGTAGAGTCTGTCTTATTATCTCAGGATCTTCCATGATCAGCTCAGTATTTCCCACACAGTAGTATACAATAAGTGTCCATGCAGTACATAAGCAAATGCATGAATTATGGTCATCTATGATCTCGTAGTGATCATGCTTCCTTCTACATTAACGAGATCAATGATAGAGGTCTCAGTTACAGTAAGGTTAACCGGTTGGTTCTTTTGTCCTGGGGCATTGCCCCTCTGATCCTTAGGGCCTGTCTTGGTCCTTTTCCCAGTCCAGTGTCATCTGGCTTTTTCTTTCTGTGTCTTCCTCACTCTTCCAACCATGGCAGCCAGCAACTGGCTCTTTTCCCAGTGCTGTCGCCTCCAGCAATGTAGCTCTTGAGTAGTGACCCAGCATGTGGCAATCCTTCAAGGGTAGACCACGAAAGGCCCTGCAGAGAGACACTGCTGTCGGCCAAGACACACCGTCAAAGCCCATGCTCTGTCATCATCTGTGCCCTGGTTTCTTTCTATTACATCCTTTTTGAAACTGAAGAAAAAGTCTTTTCTTCTATAAAACAGCAAATCACACTGAGTATATTTAGTCAGAGAGGTTTTTTTCACTTTCTTTTCCCCCTACAATGAAAGCTTTTGCTCTGCTTTGAATGCTGTATTCAGAGAATTCCTCTGTTTTCTGCCATCATTCCACCCACTGACCATGACCCCCACACTCACCATGACCCCCACACTGGCATCCATACTCAGCCACATCATTCTTTCTCATACCTTATTTTTTATTCCTTTACTCTAAGAACTTCATCTTCAGACTTTGGTTTTTGATTTCTCATCTCTATTCACCCAGAAGAAATGTATTCAGCTATAGGACTGGGGGAAAGATAACCAAAGTGGAAATCATATCATGTTTGGGTCACACATGTTTGCACAAAAGGAAAGTTTCTCTCAGTCTTCCTTCCCAGAACATCATTGTACTGAAAGTGTTTGTGAATTTATTATAGGATTTGGGGTGCTAGCTGAGCCACTGCAGTCTTTTTACTTAGGTTCTGATTTCAACCCATGAAACTGTTCTAAACAGCTGTTGTTTCTTTCAACAATGGCTGCCAAACTGCATTTTCTTGTAGAAATTACAAGACAGACAAAATAGAAATCACCTAAATCCTCACTCAGAATATACAGGCATCTTGTAGGCAAGAAGAGACTGTCTATTAGATGATCTGCTTTGTTGATAGAAAAAGGACACCAAGGTCAGGATAATTAATGAAAAATATGAAAAACTATTTCATAGGGAGAAGAATGGCAGAGGAATAAGTGAGTAAATGGAGGAGAAGTGAGACCAAAGGAAGCACTAAATAATGAGGGCAACTGATTTGCCCAAGATCACATGACCAATGGTCGTAAAGATGGGGTTGGAATTCCAATCTCCAGAGCCCTAGTCCAGAGTTATTTCCTCTACCCAAGGTTTCTGAGTCAGCCTGTCAAGAGTGAGCTATAAGTACAGGAAATATTGATTCATTTTGTACAGCCAGATGGAGCTGGGATGGGAGGACTCCATAAGCCAGTTGCCACGGCCAAAAATAGCCCTGTTCTATTTACAACCGTGTGCTACGTAAATATAAATTTACTTGTATTGTATGATATAAAAAATGTTTAGAAGCACTGTTGAGTCTCAGCAAGACTTGCAAGGTATTGGGACACCTGGAGGGAAAGTTCTTGACTGAGATGGTAGGTAGGCATCTTCGCGAAAATGCCGTGTCTCATGAACCTGAGAATACACAGGATCTGGGTCAGGCAGGTGTCCTGAAGCCAAGTACCCCCAAGGTTCTGTGGTAGGAATAAGGGCAGGTAGTACTCCTGGAAGACAGTATTATATTGAGAAGACCTACACTAAGGAAGGAGATTACTTGAAATTGCACTAAAAAACAGACTGGACACATGACATCTTTTCACACATCTGTAATTGAGTCTTCTAATGTAGAATAAGTAGGCTGATGTGAAGACCAGGAAGTAAGCTTGTGGGAAGCTCCCATTTTTGGCTTCTCCCTTCTAGCAAGTAACAGAGACCACTTAATGTGACTGATATGAGGGGTTCTTACTCTCGTGCTATTGTAATGTTAGTGATAAGGGCTTCCTGAAACAAGAGAACCTCACCTCAGAAAAGACTCTAAAGGAACACATGGATAACCAGTACCAGCCACAGTTTAATTAGAGCCATTCCATCCACAGCAGCCTGAATGGGGCAAAGAGGGTAAAGTTTCTCATCATTATTTTTCTTTTGTGGGCATCTTTTCTGCTTTCAGCAGCCTTTAATTCACAAGGCCAATGTCAATCTCAAAACAGGAATCCAACTTACATTCAATGCCTCTCTTGAATGTTGGTAGACTTAGAACTGCTTTGACCAATTGATTATAGTCAAATGATGCTATTGGACCTGAAACTAAGTCAAAAAAGGCCACACAACCCCCATTCATTCTTTTAAGGAACTTGCTATGGAGCCCTGAGCCATCACATAAAAAGTCCAAGTACCCTAAAACCTCTGTGCTGTGAGGTGGCCACATAGAGTCCACATGGAGGCCAAGTGCATGTGTTCAGGTCAACCAGCACCAGCTGGGACCCCAGGCAACAGCTAGCATTAATTACCAGGCAAGTAAGTGAAGATGGCTCCAGATGATCCCAACATCTAGGTGTTAAGTCACTCCCAGTGGCTAAGTCTTACCAGGTGAATACCAGACACCCAAATCATTCCTGACATAGGCCTTTGTAACTTCCAAAATATATTATGTAAACTATAGTACTGCTCCATGTGTAAGGCCAATACTGATTCCAACTCCCTGCTGAAGCCAGCCCCAGTACAAATATTTTATTACTTTCTCAATGTCCAATGCCCCTCTGTTACAGATCTTTCACTATTTTCAAATGGTCAAACATTAATACTGAAGATTTGTAATAACTATATTTTATAGGTATTTATTATTAAGTTCTCATTCTGTCAATTATTTAGCATTAAAATCCATTTTCCTAGCAAAGAAATGACCTCTGGCAAATATCTGACTCAAGTGGAATTATCAGAATAACAAGAATCTACTTCCTAATACCCAACTCTGTTCCATGCCTAGGAAATGTTTTGTGACTACAAATATAGGCCAAAGAGGATGCATGCAATAAATGGACTCCATCTCTTGTTACTCATTTTAATGCTTCCATTTTCAGTATTTTCCTAGAGAAAATAATTCCTTTACTAAAAATACAACCCTTTCTCCACAGAATCTATGTGTTTCTATGAAGTATTTGACAACACTGAAGATATTCCATTTTGCTAGTCACAGGTTCATTTATCTAGGTTATCAAAGAAAAATAAGACAGTCTAAGTTCTAATATACTCATTGAACATTTGATTTTCTTTCTTTTCTTTTCTTTCTTTTCTTTTCTTTTTTTTTTTTTTTTTTTTTTTTTTTTTTACTAACTATAGTTAGAAAGAAACAATACATTAATCCAAAAGGTCGGGTAGCCAAACTCTTAGCTTACCTTTTCGTGTGACATGTTCATAAGTACTACTCTATGCTGGCTTGAAAAAACAGGAATAGGTCAATAACTAATTGATTTTACATTGTGAAAATTACCAAAAACTAATATCAGTTGAGTCTCAAGCTTAATTCTATCTAACTAGAAAATTCCTAAATGGAAGTAAATGGTACCATCAAAGAATTTTTCTGGCCACCCTGGCATTTTTTTTTAAAGATCTTATTTATTTATTCATGAGAGACACAGAGAGAAAGAGGCAGAGACATAGGCAGAGGGAGTAGCAGGCTCCATGAAAGGAGCTCGATGTGGGACTCGATTCCAGGACCCTAGGATCACGACCTGAGCTGAAGGCAGACGCTCAACCGCTGAGCCACCCAGGCACCCCGCCACCCTAGTATTAATACCACATCAAACATATATAAACATTTGACCTTGAGCAAATCTCTTAATCTCTCTTGTTTCTATTACTTTAAAACCAGAAAATTGTACTAGATTATCTTGTGGGAATGTGGATTCTCCGGTAAGTTTTTACATTTAGGTCAACTTATTCCTAGGATTGCTCCATGTTTATGCTACCCAGAAGTTTGTCCTGCCTATGTTTGCCTGTTTTGCACACACATACACATATACACAGAGCCTTTGCTATATACAACATGTTATTTATTTAGTTATATTTGTATAAATGTAATATAAACTCTGTTTTTTCTTTTTTTGTACTATGAGTGCCTTACTTATGCTTTGATTGCCTAGGCATCCACTTCAAAGACAGCTGTCTCTAATAAATGCCTTGTCAACTGCACAACTAGATAAAGAGCCAGGCTTCTTCCCCCTGGACCTAAGTCTCTTTTGATTTAGAGATCTTTTTTGGCCAATTGTCTTGTTTTTTTTTAAGAATTTTATTTATTATTTTTTTAATTTTTATTTATTTATGATAGGCACACAGAGAGAGAGAGAGAGGCA
This sequence comes from Canis lupus baileyi, assembly GCF_048164855.1. Lineage (NCBI taxonomy): Eukaryota > Metazoa > Chordata > Mammalia > Carnivora > Canidae > Canis > Canis lupus. The sequence continues at coordinate 66,254,236 of NC_132841.1, forward strand.
GAGACACAGGCAGAGGGAGAAGCAGGCTCCATGCACCGGGAGCCCGACATGGGACTCGATACCGGATCTCCAGGATCACACCCTGGGCCAAAGGCAGGCGCCAAACCACTGCGCCACCCAAGGATCCCTGCTCTTATGTTTTAAATTTGCTAATAAAGAGTGAGCCTGGAACACCTGGCTGGCTCAGGTGGTAGAGCAAGTGACTCTTGATCTCAGGGTTGAGTTCAAGCCCCATGTCCTGCAGGCAGAGCCTACTTTAAAAAGAGAGAGAGAGAGAAAGTGGGCCCCTGAAACCCTAGGCCCCTACTCTCCACCCCAATAAAAGCAGAACCCCAGGCTCACACTTCCCTCCCCTTCAACCTCTCTGTGCGGTCCCAGGTATGCTGAGTAATTTCCATGACTTGCAGGTAATAAACCTTTTTTCCCCTAAAGTTTCCTGATGGTTATTGCTGAGGGTACCTTGCAATCATAAGAACCACACAGCACTGGTTATCCTATCCCTATTTCCAAATAAGATTACATACTGAGATACTAGGAATTAGGACATGTCTTTTTGAGGACACAATTCAACATATACCACTATACAATTTTGATAATTTGCAAGAACGAGTGTTGTGGTGATAAACTTCTTAAAATAGGATTTTCCCAAACCATCAATGGGAACTAGTTCCTACAAGACATTATATGACCAAATGAGTATTTACACATTCATCATTTTAAGTTGTTTTATATAAATATTTGTCATGGGTTGAATGGTATCAATCTGAAATTCATGTCTATCTGGAACATCAGAATATTTCTTATTTGGAAATAGGGTCTTTGCAGGTATAATTAGTTAAAAACCTTGAGAGGAAATCATTCTAGATTAAGTGCTGACCTTAAATCCAATCACTGGCACACTTCTAGGAAACAGAGAGAGCACACACAGACACGAGGAAGGAGGCTGTGTGAAGACAAAGCAAAAATTGGAGTTACATTGACACAAACCAAGTGACGCCAGGAGCCACCAGATACTTGAAGAGACAGGGGAATATTCTTCCCTAGAATCGTCAGAAGGAGCATGACTCTGTCAGAACTATGATTTTAGACTTCTGGCCTCCAGAATTGTGCAAGAATAAATGTATGTCATTTGAAGCCACTGAGCATGTGGTAATTTGTCATGTCAACTCTAGGAAACGAATGCAGTATTCTTTTTATGTAGATTGAGGGAAGTTTAGTTCACCAACCACTTACCAGTGAACAATCAGGTTGTTACCAATTAGAAAATAACAGTTTTTATTTTTTTTGTGTAGGTTTTTCATTTTCATGCTTATAAACAATGAATACTGTACATACTTCTTTATGCTGGTATCCAGAACTTTCACTGAGGACAAATTTCTGCACATGGAATTGCTGTTCAAAGGATTTTCAGACTCCTACATTTAGCGAAGGAGGTCTCCACAAAAGCCTCCAGCAATGTAGATTTCTAGAATATTCGAAAGTACCTCTTTTGTCATTCCCATGATATGGATATTCCTATTTTTCATCTTTGCAGAAGGTGAAAATTCTTTAATCATTGTTTTAATGATTATATTATAGTATATTCCTTCTCTTCAAAAATATTTAATATTTTTTATACATTCCTTCACCATTTGTAGTCCTCCCTAGGTGAAGGACCTATTTATACATTTAAGTCATTTTTCTATTCACTTAAAAGTCATATGTGTTGTAAAAATTATTTTCCAATTTTCTTGATTACCTTTAAATTTTGCTTATGAGGTTTTTCTAAATCCTCTGGATAGTTTTGATTTGTTTATGGTATCAGATTTCTTTATCTTTATCTACCTCAAACTTTTATAAATTATATCACTTTTTCATTCTCGTGTTATTATATATATTTTTTACATTTTAATCAAGGTATTTTATTCTGCCGTGACTTGTGAGTTATATATCAAATTTTACTTTTTAATCTAAGTAGCTGGCCAATGTGACAGTATCATTTGCAGTGATTCTTTTCCCATTATTTTGAAATGATCCTTTATTATATACTATATTCATATATATAATCAGATCTTGTTTTGGACTTTCTTCTATATTCTATAGAATATCTATTCTCATGTCACTGAAATGTCTTTTTTTAACTTGTAGTTTTATATTATGTTGGGAGAATGGGTCAAAGGGAAGAAATTCAAGAGACAAGAGGAACAGTTGGGAATATTTTGCAATGGTTTATACGATGAAGGCCTAAATTAGCAAAGTAGTCACAGGACAGAAAAAAAAAAGATAGATTTTGAAAATATTTATGGAGTAAAATCAGCAAGACGTCTTGCTTAATTGGATGAGTGGGAGGTGAATAAAGAAAGGGAAACATCTAAGATGAACATGAAGTTTTCCACTTTGTTTTTGCCTTTTTTTAATATAAGTTGAATAAATGGTAATGTTATTAACTATTAAAATGAGTTTTAGAGAAGAAAGATAAGATTTCATTGTGAATATAATTATCTTGAAGTGCCTATAAGAAAAAATACTCATTAGGCATCAAAGCATATGATTGTGACTTGCTGGGTTAAGTACAGGGCTGGCAATCAGAATTCAACGGTCTTGATTAAGATTTTGATTATGAAGATCATGACAATGGACATAATTTCCCAAGGAAAAGACATAAAGCAGGAGTTCTCAAGCTTCATTGTCCATAATAGTCATTTGGAGATCTAGATAAAAATACAGGCTCTGTTCACAGAGATTCTCATTCACTGGGTCAAGGGTGAGGGCCAGAAATCTTCATTTTCATCAAGTGATCCAGGAGGTGCTGATGGAGGGTTGTGGTTCTTTTTTGAGATATACTTTTATAGAGTAAGTGAAACTATGGGCCAGAATAAAACACCGAAGAGCTAACAACACTTAATATAGTCCAGGAAAAATAGTCTAGGAGGGAGTGTATGAGGAATAATCAAAAAGGCAGAAAGGTGGTCAGAAAGAGGTAGAAAAGAGGAGGAAAAGGAGCACAGACTTTCGGGTACAAGGAGCGAGACCCAGCAGTGGTAAATGAAGCACAGGGGCCGAAGAGTTTAAGGAGAAGGAAGAAAAGTGCTGTTGAGTAAGTGACAGGTGGGGCTAGGTAGGAAGAGTTAGGTAGGGAGCCATGGGATCATGCTCACAGAAATCCCCAAAATGCAGAGGTGTAACCAGAGATAAGGGAACACATCAGATCCCCCTACCCTGGGGTAGGGGTAGATTTTTTTTTTTTTTTAAATAACAGTCACCTGTGAACAACAAAGAATAACCAGACCCAAAGGAAGCCAGTAAAGATGTTATCACCAGTCCTTACTCAAACCAAGACATTACAAGAATGATAAGGCCACAAGCTCCCCAGTCAGCTCTAAATAAAAAACTGTCAGTGAAGGCCCACATTGGCAACCCTGTCAGGACCCCTCTCACTCCGGAGAGCTTTTTCTGTATTTTCAATTAATAAAACTCTATCGTTTTACTCTCCTCTCGTGAGAGTCATTCTTCAACTCCATGAGACAAGAACCTCACTCTCCCACTTCACTGTATTTAAGAAGACTTTCAAGACTTGAAGGGGAATGGGGTTTCATCAGAAGAAAAACCACTGTGGAAATTGTGGTATTTTATTCTCAGCATGATAGAACTCATATTCCATGCAAACCTGATGCAGGCAGGCCAGCTCCAGGGCCCCCCCTCTAGGTCCAGCCAAGAGGGTTCCTGATGGCATTTAGGATGGAAATAAAATGCCAGCCAGTGGGAAGTGAAAGCAGAGTTTATTGAAGATAGAGAGAGAGCAGATACAGACAATACAGAGTGTCCAGAAGACTCAAAAAGAAAAGGAGGGAGTCTCACCTTTGTTCATGGTTAAGGACTTTGTTTGAGGACAGTGGTCTGGTGTATGTATCCTCTCAGGCAACCAGGAACTAGTCAGAGTAAAGATGAGGGCCTGGATGTTATTCCTTGGAGCCAGGAGGTCTTGGTGTGGAGACATCTAGTGAGCGCCAGCGGTTGGAATGCGCATATAATGGCTTGGTCCAGGAGTTCTCTTCTGAGGTAGTTATCACATGTTAGTGAGGTCTGGAGCTGAGGACCAACAAAGTATTCTGGAGAAGTCTTTGGTGCAAAAAGGTGATTTTATTATATAGCACAGTGACCCGTGGGCAGAAAGAGCTGTTGACCCCGGGGTTGTGAGGGGTGGCTGATTATATACCTGGGAGTTGGGCAGGTTAAGGGAGAGGTCCAAAAGGACTTTGATATGCTAAAGAAGACTCTAAGGATCCTGGAGGTCTTGCTATTGACAAGCTAAGGTTGTTTTTCTTTCTAGCAAAGCACTAACGTTGACAGTTGGGAGGTGGGGCCCTTGGGTGGCCCAGTGGTTGAGCGTCCACATTTGCCTCAGGTCATGATCCTGGGGTCCTGGGATCAAGTCTCCCATCGGGCTCCCTGCAAGGAGTCTGCTTCTCCCTCTGCCTATGTCTCTGCCTCTATCTGTGTGTCTCTTCAATTAAAAAAAAAAAAAAAAGACACTTGAGTTTCCTGGAGGAATGTTATACTATGCCTAACTCAAGTATTTGTTGATGGGCTACTGGTTAGAAGAAATTTATCTACATTTCCTTCTGCCTTTGTTTCCCACATTTCTCTGAAGGAGAAGGTGATGTTGTTAGGGCTCCAGAAAACTAAGTTATGTTCTCTGAAAGTTAGGCTTTGAGGAGAATGCTTTTCCTTCATAAATCATTAAGACAGGGAAGGTCAGCAGTTGAGCATCTGCCTTTGGCTCAGGGCATGATCCCGGGGTCCAGGATCGAGTCCCACATCGGGCTCCCTGTGAGGAGCCTGCTTCTCCCTCTGCCTGTGTCTCTGCCGCTCTCTCTCTCTCTCTCTCTCTCTCTGTATCTCTCAAGAATAAATAAAATCTTTAAAAATCAATCAATCAATCAATCACAAAGATATTGGTAAACTGATGGAGACTTTTGTTTTGTTGGACTGTGATCTCTGTCAGTTAACCATTTGTTTTTCCCTTCCCTTAGTTTTAGGGTGGCCAGAAGAGCCTGAGGAATGCCACACGTATTCCATCTGGTTGGGGCACAGGGTTGAGGGGTGTCAGCTTGTGCTTTGTGCTCCCCACTTCTGCTTTTGGGCCTTCTCATCACTTCCTTAAATGTAACCTATTCTGTAGAAATAATTAACTCCTTGTCCTTTACAAGGAGGACATGTGCTATTTGCATTACAAGGCCTGTGTAAAGTAGGTGTAAAGTAGGGTAGGTGCAGGTCCTAGCAAAGAAGAGAAGCAGGAAAAGGTTTAAAAAGCAGATTATTAGGGACACCTGGGAAGCTCAGTCAGTTAAGGAACTGCCTTTGTCTCAGGTCATGATTTCAGGTTCCTGGGATGGACCTCTGCTCTCTGCTCAGTAGAGAGTCTGCTTCTCCCTCTCCTTCCTGCCCTTCCCCTCATTCCCCCCTCTTCTTGCTCTGCTCCACCCAAAATAAATAAATAAAATCTTAAAAAAAAAAAAGAAAGAAAACAGACTTTCATGGAGTCCTTCAGTTTCCCTGTCTCAGACAATGGGTTGTTTGTTTGGGTTCATATTCTATTTTTTTTTTTTTTTTTTTTTTTTTGCATCTTTAGAAAACACGGTGACCTCTTTGAGATGTGGAACACAGTTTGAAGAAATCTTCGTTTATCAAAAGTGTTTCGGTAGTTTTCAAGTTAGTAGATCAAATGTAGAATAAGAGAGTAAGAGCCATTCAGTTTTCTATTTCAACATGAGTTTGACACAAATGTGTACAAAACCAAGAAGTAGAAGTTTGATTTGAAATTAAGCTACAAGAATAATAATGAAGACTTTTCTTCCATATCAACAATTTAAAACTTATGCCAATCCTACTCTCCACAGACAGAAAAAAAAATTCATTTTTTTGCTAAGTAACAAATGAATTTTTGCATGTAGAATAATAAAACAGATGCATTCATACAAATAACTAATTCATAAGAATATAGTAAAAAAGGAGAAGAATAAGCAGCAAGATTTTCTTTAATAACTTACTATAAAACAAATCAATAAAAATATTCACCTTACTTCTTTTTGTTTATTGGAGTTCAATTTGCCAACATATAGCATAACACCCAGTGCTCATCCCGCCAAGTGCCTCCCTCAGTGCCCATCACCCAGTCACCCCAACCCCCTGCCCACCTCCCCTTCCACTACCCCTTGTTCATTTCCCAGAGTTATCACCTTACTTCTTGAAAAGTATTTTTACCTTCATTCGATTGAATGTACATACCAAGTACTTAGTATTGCTTGAGATCTGACAGATATTATTATTGATACAAACAACTCTGCAGTTGAGAAGCAAAAACAGGGACAGTGACATTTCCTCTGAAGAACTGCTTGGAAGAGTAAATAGCATTACTGCATGTGATTAAGTACCATGCACATAGTAGTTACTCAGTGACATTAGTGGCTCTCCTTTTTCATAAGGTAGAGGAAATAAGGGAAGAGCTGGAAAGAATGGAGGAGTTACCCAAATAACCATGAGTTAAAGCTAAGATGAATAGGAAGAAGCTACAAGAAAACAATTTCAATTCAAAGTAACTGAAGTTGTTTAGTAATCCGTAGACCATTCAAACCAGGAAAATGGCAGCCTTGGGAGAGATAATGAGTCTCCATCCTTTAGGCCCCGAGAGGGCTGAGTATTTGATGTGAGTGTTTAGAGGCTACTCAGGCATTGAATAGTGAGTTGAACTTGCTGACCATTAAGTTTCCTTTTATTCTAAAAGTTTGAGTCTAGCCTCTAGATTCTCCCTAGTGCCATAGGGAAGAAAAGTAGGCAAGAGTAATATCACAATGAAGGAACTCCATTGAAAGAATAAGCCAAACCCCACGCAACTCTCAAGCACATAAGCACATTACCACTTTGTCATTTAGAAAGAGGAGGTTTAAAAAAGAAATTTAAAAAAATAATGTTAATGGTAAATTACATCCGCCATGACAGGCTTAGAAAGACTGATTCATCATGCATCATGCTGGGGGGATTTGGCAGACCATCTCATCCAATCCCTTCAACGTATGAGATGCAGAAATGGAATTCAAAAAACAGTGACTGAGGGGCACCTGAGTGGCTCAGCTGGATAAGCATTCTACTCAACTTTGGCTCAGGTCATGATCAGGGTCCCAGGATGGAACAGGGTGTGGGCTCTGTGTGCAGCAGGGAGTCTGTCTCTCTGCCTCTCTCTCTGTCTCTCAACTTCCACCCCGCCGTGCTCCTTCACATGCACACACTCTCTAAAATGAATAAATAAATCTTAAAAGAAAAAAAAAAAAAAGAGAGAAAAGAAAGAGTGATTGGTCCTAAACGACTTGGCTAGTTAATGACAGAAACAAGACTTCAATCTAGGATCCAACTGCCAAACTGATTTCATTTTATTTATTTGTTTGTTTGTTTTTGCCAAACTGATTTTAAAACTTCTTTACATTTTCAGGTGACAGAATTAGCCTGAAAGAATTTTTTTGGCATTGTTCTTCAACTGACATTTAAAACTCTAGGTTCCAAAGGTTATAACAAATTACACTCTACCAATATAACTGTATAGATATTTTCACTTCTTTTAAGGCTTTCCAAATACACAGAACCTTTATTTTCCAATTATGAATCACACCCAGGTGGTGAGATATGGAAATCTTGCAAATATGTGGAAAGTCAGAATTTAATCATCTGCGTGCTTGTGAACTATTCCAACATTATATTTACACCCACATTAGCTAATCTTATATAATTATCATGTTGAAGTTTTTATAATAAAAAAATGTGTGATTCTTTTTCCCCTTGTAAATGAATGTGAACGAATATTATGGAAATGTCATGTTTGTGCATTTCTCTTTTAGTGTATATTACCGCTATTACTCAACCACCTTCAAAGTACCCCAAAAACTATTTATATAATACAGAAATTCATAGTAATTGGGAAAGTGATTATGAAATAAGAATCTAAAAACATGTATGATCTCAAAACCATAAAATATAAACAAAAATGCATGGATATAAGACAATAGATCAAAATGCTAACAGCATGAGATTTTCTACTCTGTTTTTCAAATTTTCTGTAATGATCATGCATTTCACAGCAATAATAAAAATATGTTCTACAGATTAAAATGAACTTAAAATGAAAACACAATGAAAATCTGATTTTGAAACTAAATCAAAAGCTCATCTATTCTCTACCTAAAGGGATAAAATTCCTTAATATGTAAAATATGATCTAATACATTCAAATACATTTCTAAATCTTATTGAATGCTTCTGTAGAGGGTTATTGTAAATAAGTATTTACCTATATGAACCCGTGAATAGTTCATGATAAATAATTGAACAATCTTATTAAGTTTTAAATGAATATGAATACTGAATGTGGAATGCTTTAATGTTAATGTAGTACCTGGCATTAAAAAATTTGTTCACCATATGCCTTCCTTTTCCTCCCTAGCTTCCTGTGCATTTATTCAGATTATGAAGAAAGTTTCTGGATCTTATTCAGCATGAATCCAGCTGGATATCATTTTCAAATTAATATGCAACTGATATGAACATTAAATTTATAAATTCTTTAAAAAAATAATTATAATGACTTAGTTTAGAGGTCTTTGTCTGTCAATGGTTATAGGTAACGTGGTTTTCTATATCATTGTTTCCCATCCAATTTTATTAATTGTAATTGGTCTTTCAGACATAGTAATGGTTTATTCTAAAGAAATTTAGAATTTTAGCTCTCAAATATTTGACTCTTTTGCAAGTCTTCAGTAACATTTTTAAAAATAATTTCCAGTTTTTTACTGAAATTTTCAATCTTGTATCTCCTTGAACATAGAAGCCGTATTAATTTTAAAGTCTATCTCACAATCCAAGTATTTGGTGCCACTTTTGGCCTGTTTCTATTATCTACTGTTTTCATTCCTGCTGTCTTTCTCCTCCTGTGATCAGTTATTATATGGAGCTATAACTCCATATAATATGTAGATACAACTTTGAAAAGTTATTTGTAAAAATAATTTGAGGCCTAGGAAGATGTTCTCTTTCTCCAGATTTGTATCTTTCAGATTCCTAGGGACATTAGAAATCACAGGTCACATTAAACTACTTTCAAAAGTTCAGATTTTTCTGAACTGTCTGGATGACTCGATTGTAAACTATATTCCATGTGGATGGTTTAATTCTGGCTCACCCTTACTGCTAGGACGTGGTTCTTCAGATCTCACACCAAAGAATTCTTTCAGAGTCTCACATTTAGGGGTCCTATATTCTAACTTTTGTCCTTCTGGCCTCAGAAAGCTATTAAAATGTTAATCCTCCCCTCAGCTTCCTCTTCTTGGTCAACAAATCCCCCTCCCCAAAGCAAAAGTATTCTCAATGCGAGGTTCATCTTTCTGGATTTCCATTTTCTTCCAGATATCAGCCTGAAAATTGCTCACTACCTTGTTAGCTCTCTAATGCCTCAAGAGGGTGTTATATCCAATTAGATGTTACAGCAGAAAGATCGGAATAATCTAGTGCACCAATTCTGGAAGTAGAATTTGAAGTTTTGTGCTTTTTCTTTTCTTTAATGTGTTACCTCACAGCTTTCTAGCCAGTCTGTGTTTGAAGCACCATTTGGGCACCCTCTCTAGACTGGTAAGTGCTCAACTCTAAGAGCATCCTAAATATTCTACAGCAGGGGAGGTCAGTGCTAGAGACAACCCAATTTAGGTTAGAAAAGGAAACTAAACAATCAGTATAGTGTCCGAATATTCCTTGGCTCCCAATTTTGATTCTATGAAAATGGACAAAATTTCTCTCAATTTTGTGATAACTGTCAAAACAAAACAAATCCGGATTCATTTGCCATTCATTTAGCAGAGAGTAATGTTATATATCATCCTCCAACTTGAAGACCAGGTTTTGTTTAATTACCTCAAATGAAATTGAATACCCCTGAATTTATCATTAATATTACATTTGTTGTTTAAAAACTGAGATTTCTGGGGACCCCTGGGTGGCTCAGCGGTTTAGCACCTGCCTTTGGCCCAGGGTGCGATCCTGGGGTCCCAGGATCGAGTCCCGCTTCGGGCTCCCTGTGAGGAGCCTGCTTCTCTTCTGCCTGTGTCTCTGCCTCTCTCTCTCTCTCTGTGTCTATCGTGAATAAATAAATAAAATCTTAAAAACAAAAACCAAAAACCCCCTGAGATTTCTAAAGTCTGAAATGTAATTTTAAAGGTTGACTTTTGCCACCAGTAACCCAAATTGGTGCAATTTGTACTATTAATAGCAGTCTGGACCTCAGAGGTCATAAACTCCATGCCTTAGGGACAAAACATTTAACATAAATTATGGTCTGAGAATACACAGGGGACGATCCCAATCTTTTGGTATCAGTTCAGGCCTGATTTGTGACCCAGTATGTAGTCTATTCTGGAGAAAGTTCCATGTGCACTTGAGAAGAATGTGTATTCAGTTGCATTTGGGCGTAAAGTTCTGTAGATATCTGTGAAATCCATCTGGTCCAGTGTATCCTTTAAAGCTCTTGTTTCTTTGGAGATGTTGTGCTTAGAAGACCTATCCAGTGTAGAAAATGCTTGATTGAAGTCACCAAGTATAAATGTATTATTATCAGTATGTCTTAACTTTGGTTATTAATTGATTGATATATTTGGCAGCTCCCACATTCGGGGCATATATATTGATGATTGTTAAGTCCTCTTGTTGGATAGATCCTTTAAGTATGAGATAGTGTCCCTCTTCATCTCTCACTACAGTCTTCGGGATAAATTTTAGTTTATCTGATATAAGGATGGCTACCCCTGCTTTCTTTTGAGGACCATTTGAATGGTAAATGGTTCTCCAACCTTTTATTTTCAGGCTGTAGGTATCCTTATGTCTAAAATGAGTCTCTTGTAGACAGCAAATAGATGGGTCCTGCTTTTTTATCCAGTCTGAAACCCTGTGCCTTTTGATGGGGTCATTAAGCCCATTCACGTTCAGAGTTACTATTGAAAGATATGAGTTTAGTGTCATCATGATCCCCATTCAGTCCCTGTTTTTGTGGATTGTTCCATTGGACTTCTTAAAGAGGAATTTTAAGAGTCCTCCTTAAAATTTCTTGCAGAGCTGGTTTGGAGGTCACATATTCTTTCAGTTCCTGCCTGTCTTGGAAGCTCTTTATCTCTCCTTCTATTCTGAATGAGAGCCTTGCTGGATAAAGTATTCTTGGTTGCATGTTCTTCTCATTTAGGACCCTGAATATATCCTGCCAGCCCTTTCTGGCCTGCCAGGTCTCTGTGGAGAGGTCTGCTGTTAATCTGATATTTCTCCCCATATAAGTTAGGGATCTCTTGTCTCTTGCTGCTTTAAGGATCTTCTCTTTGGAATTTGCAAGCTTCACTATAAATGTCGAGGTGTTGAACGGTTTTTATTGATTTTAGGGGCGGGGATCTCTCTATTTCCTGGATCTGAATGCCTGTTTCCCTTCCCAGATTAGGAAAGTTTTCAGCTATAATTTGTTCAAATACATATTCTGGACCTCTGTCCCTTTCGGCGCCCTTGGGGACCCCAATTAAATGTAGATTTTTCTTCCTCAGGCTGTCAATTACTTCCCTTAATCTATCCTCATGATCTTTTAATTGTCTCTTTTTTCCTCAGTTTCCCTCTTTGCCATCAACTTGTCTTCTATGTCACTCACTTGTTCTTCCACCTCGTTAACCCTCGTCGTAAATTAGTGAGGTATGCTCAATGATGCCAGCTAAGTAAAGAGAAAAAATAAGGAGTTGGGGGGACGGTGATACATCTGAGAGCATATGTCCCCTCTAAAGGGACCCAGAGCAGATAACTTTCAGCTCCTGTCTATTGTTAACACACAGGCTGAATGCAGACCCGGAGTCGAATGGGAACCTGCAGCCACCAGATCTTACAATTTTTCAAAAGAATCTGAAACCTGGATGTTTTATAACCCCAGTCTATTTTAGTATTGACAATTAAAACAAAAAACCCATACTGTGTGAGGCAGAGATAAATAGCATAAACAAAACTCAATTGCTAAACTAAATTATCCCTGATGCCTATTTCAGCTTTAAATCCTGCCAACCGTCTTTATTAGTACTATTAGTGACTGAGAGAGAACACTTCATGACAGACTTCAGGAAATGCAAATAAAGTGCTTATAACATAAATATTGTTAGTTTACAAACAAAAGCAAAGTTTTACATGGACTGAAGACTCCAAGAAATACTTATCAAGTGGCTAAGTACCATGCAAGCTTTCATTTTCCTAAGATTAGGAGAGTTTTTAGTAATTCAAACCTGGAATTAAAATGATAATTAAAAAGTACAGCTAGTTCATTTATAAAGCTGTTTGGAGTACATATTGCTGCATTATGAAATATCTTTACAATATGAGAAAAGCCATAAGGCCATAGCAATAATGAATATGATGATTCTCATTTTGCATATATGTATCACACCTAAAAGATGTTAAATTTGCATCTTTATATCACATGCAATTATCATAAAAACATCCTGAGGGTGTATTGTTTTATTTTGTCTTTATATATATATTTTTTTAATTTTTTTTATTTATTTATGATAGTCACAGAGAGAGAGAGGCACAGAGACACAGGCAGAGGGAGAAGCAGGCTCCATGCACCGGGAGCCTGATGTGGGATTCGATCCCGGGTCTCCAGGATCGCGCCCTGGGCCAAAGGCAGGCGCCAAACCGCTGCGCCACCCAGGGATCCCTGTCTTTATATTTTGAATTAAAATATTAAAGCATTGGGGTACTGGGGTGGCTCAGGTCATGATCCCAGGGCACTGGGATTGAGCCCCTCCTGGCCCCTGTTCAGTGCAGAGCCTGCTTCTCCCTCTCTCTCTGCTTGTGTTCTATCTCCCTCTCTCAAATAAGTAAATAAAATCTTTTTAAAAATAAAATAAAATATTAAAGCATCAAGTTTATAATCATTTACATGGTTATCTAATTCAAAAATAAAGATGGTTCGTTTCTTCTGTCTTCAGAATTTTTTCTAAACCAGCTGAAGTACTGGCTTTTAAGTACATATGTCACCAAGTGAGCACTAAGGCAAAAGTTCATTTATTTTGTCCCCAAACTAAAAAGGTAAAAAAAAAAAAAAAAAACCCTCCCCCAAAAAACTGAGATCCCATTTGCATTTATCAACTTGGAATTCCCATCAATTTAATTCACTTCTAGAGAATATTGAAATTTAAGTCCAATAACAGTCCCTTTACATAATTTTAGAAACAAATCAAATTACTATAACCATAAATGCAGAAAGTCAAAATCATAATCTATACATTAAACTTGGGACAAATGTACAATTATACAAGTTTCAAAAGCCAGTTTCAGGAGTCAAATGCAATTTACAATTTTACAAAGTGACATACAGAATTCTGTAGGATGACAACTAACACAAAATGCAATCAAGATCTGAGATAGAATTCAGTATTTTTTACACAGAGGAAAAGAACAAACAAAAATGTGAGAAATGGAGATTAATTTGTACTAAAAAGAACAGCTTACAGAAACATTATTTAAAAAGCTAATTATGGGGATCCCTGAGTGGCTGGGGATCCCTGGGTGGCTCAGCGGTTTGGCACCTGCCTTTGGCCCAGGGCGCGATCCTGGAGTCCCGGGATTGAGTCCCACGTCGGGCTCCCGGGATGGTGCCTGCTTCTCTCTCCTCCTGTGTCTCTGCCTCTCTCTCTCTCTCTCTCTCTCTATGTCTATCATAAATAAATAAATAAATAAATAAATAAATAAATAAATAAATAAATAAATAAATAAATCTAATTATGAGAGCACTCTTAAAGTTATCTACTCCTATAAGGTACATTTAATTCAGAGATAAGCTTATTTAGATAGTAACTATTGCCAAATTTAGGCTACAATGCACTTATTATTTCAAGACAGTAACCATGTCTATATATTTGGAATATAATTACTTATACATTCTCATTCTTTGTGGAATTACTTATTCTTCTGTGATTTGGGTATTTTTTTAATTTGCTATTGTTTGTTTTATAGTTTCCACATAAACTTTGGACAACTAAGAAGGCCTTTTTATGACAAATTCAACCTATTCCAATTCAATATTGGCCATTTCAATGTTTTACACTGGCAGACTTTTTTTTTTCTTTTCTCAATATTCTCTAGCAATTTTTCCACATTTATTTTGCTTTAGGTATGTTCTCCTGCCTCTATCCAATCCCATTTTCCTGAGGCACCTGGGTGGCTCAATGGTTGAGCACCTGCCTTCAGCCCAGGGCATGATCCTGGAGACCCGGGATAGAGTCTCACATCAGGCTGCGTGGAGCCTGCTTCTTCCTCTGCCTGTATCTCTGCCTCTCTTTCTGTGTCTCTCATGAATAAATAAATAAAATCTTTACAAAAAAAAAAAAAAAAAACACACCATTTTCCTGATTTTTGTAATAGTAAATGAGTAAATTTTAGAAATTATTTTGCCTAACATTTTATCTGAATTAATCTTACCTTATATTTAATTCAAGCATTATCCAAAATGGGCTAGAATCTAATATAAAATGTAAAATGCATCCTAGCTTGTCTATTAAGGTATCTCATGAAAAAATCTAAAGCCTTCATGTCTAGTATCTAAGTTTTCACTGTCCAAAGGCCAACAACATAAAATAAGTTAAAAAAAATAAGCATTTTAACTTGTGTGATAAAACTTATGTGAATCTTGTTATATTATATATATATATAATATAAACATTTTCTCAATATAAATCAAGAAATGCTTTTTCAAATACAATTTCACAATGAAGTTGTTTATGATGGAGTGGAATTAGACATAGGATGGTTGTTCCATATTACAGTTCACTTAAGAAAGATAACAATTTCAATTAAAATGAAATTATTTTTTCTGATTATAAAAATAATATGTATTTTCTGGGAATTTAGAAAATTTAAAAATTATGGAAAAAAATCACCAGAAATCTTAATCAGTCATACTTGTTCAGTTACAATGGTAATGCATGCAGTATGAAACAAAATCAAAATCAAATTGTAATTTTGAATATGTTTATAAATATATTTAAATCATGGGACTTGATAAGTTATTTAAGGAAAGACTGTGGATAAAGAAAAGACGGAGCCTGGACAGAACCTGGAGGTATACCAACATTTGAATGAAGATTATAGGAAGGACATCAAAGGGGAGTTTGAAAGAATGGTCAGTGAGAAAGGAGGTAAACCAAGAGTATTTTTCATTGAAGGCAACAGGAGACACTATAACACTACGTGAAGAATGAAGAAGTGGTTAACCATGCCACATCAGTCGGATCAACAGAGTAAAATAAGGTCCTAGAACTGTCTAGTGGATTTTGCTACATGGAGGCTAGTGACTGTCTATGCTAGTAAGTAGTTTTAGAGAAACTCAGATCAGATCGGACCTATATACCTCTTGAGAATCAACTAAAAAAAAATTTTTTTTTTTTTTTTTAGTTTTTAGATTTTTTTTTAAAACAAAATTCGTTTATTTTAGAGAGACAGAGCCCACGCGAGCAAGGGGGTAAACAGAGGGAGAGAATCTTCACATGGACTCCCCACCGAGTACAGAGCCAGACTCAGGGCTGGATCCCATGACCCTGAGGTCATGGCTTGAGCCAAAACTATGAGTCAGCAGCTCAACCAACTGAGCCACTCAGGTGTTCCTCAACATTCTTGATTTAGTGAGCTAAATTGCCTTTTACTAAATAGATGTATATCAATCAATAGTAGCCCATAAAGCTATTTTAAAAGCTATAAATAATATAATTGGAAAGAAAATATTCATTCACAACTACAAAAAAATCTAGTCATAAGTGAATGTGTGTTGATCTTTAAAGAGAAACCTAAATTTTGCTGAGATATAAAAGGTGCAAATAAGGAGATATACCAAATCTCAAACTAGAAAGACTACCTTGAGTTCATTGGTTTATAGCCCTTCAATAAACTATCAGTGAGTGCCTACTTCTATGATTCTAGCCCTTGGACTGGGTCAGCAAACAAGACACATAAAGGTGAAAGCTGGCAGTTTTATTTGACTTCAGTGGGAATAACACTTCTTTTCATCATTAAACATAAGTTGGGGGGCAGCCCTGGTGGCTCAGCGGTTTAGCACCACCTTCAGCCCAGGGTGTGATCCTGGAGACCCAGGATCGAGTCCCATGTCGGGTTCCCTGCATGGAGCCTTCTTCTCCCTCTGCCTGTGTCTCTGCCTCTTTCTGTGTGTCTCTTATTAATAAACAAATAAAATCTTAAAAAAAATAAAAAAATAAAAAAACATAAGTTGGATATTAACTAATATAAGGCTCTCATTAAAGTATATTTCTATTAATACTTACCTATTTCTTTTTTTAAAGATTTTATTTATTTATTTATTTATTATTTATTTATTTATTTATTTATTTGAAAGAGAGAGTGGGAGAGAGCAAGCATGAGAGAGGGGAGGATCAGAGGGAGAAGCAAACTTCCCACTAGGCAGAGAGACCAATGCAGGACTCAATTCCAGGACCCCGGAATCATGACCTGAACTGAGCGTAGATGCCTAACTGAGCCACACAGGTGTCCCTGTTCCTTTCTTTTTTAAATACAAGAAAGAATTTTATCAAAAACATTATTTTTCTCCTTTGACCCACCAATGTTCTCTATTAGCTTATTTCCTAACATCATAACTTCCATCCACTACTGAACTTCCATTATTAAATCTACCTTATTAGGATGGATTCTTTTAATAACTGTAGGATTTGGTATGTTAGCATTTTATTTGGAAATTCATCATTTATATTGAAATGTGTACTTAACATATATTTCTTAGTGATTTTTTAATTGAGAAAATGAACATTTAATAAAACAAATTGAGTAGTGTTCCAAAATTTAGGTTGTTTCCTGGAAATTTGTAAGAATCCATGGGTAAACTGTTGCTCTGGACCCTTGCAGGGAGTTTCTTGGAAACATTTTCAGTTCTTTCCACAGCCAATTTAAGTTTTCTATCTTTACTTGATTTAATTTTATTTTTATTTCTCAGGGGAAAATGTCCAAATTTTTTATAGATGGTATTTTCTTATCCAGAGTCTCCACTATGTATATTACATCACTTTTTCCAATTTTAAGTGTTTTCTTTTCCTTCTGATTTTTTTTAAGATTTTATTTATTAATGAGAGACACAGAGAGAGGCAGAGACATAGGGAGAGGGAGGAGCAGGCTCCCTGTGGGTAGGGGGATCCTGATGTGGGACTCTATCCGAGGACCCCTGGGATCACGACCTGAGCCCAAGGCAGACACTCAACCATGGAGCCACCCAGGTGCCCCTTTTTCTTAATTACCCAGAATACCATCTTTTACTGACAAAAGAGTAGAATACAGAACTAGTTATTATATCTATTTGCCAATTCTGTTTTCTTTTTCATGTCATCATCTCCTACATTTATATTTTTGTTCTAATTTTCCTTACTTTTTTAACTCTGACAAATGCTGATTTTCTTTTCTTTTCTTATTTTACATAAACACAAAGCATTATAAATGTGCCATTAAGTAAACTGGCAAATGGGTCTCAAATCTAAGACTACAGAGCCAAAGATTTGAAGCTCTTTCAGAGTTCTAAGATTAGTGAAAATCTCTTTGAACTTCATGTTTTATCTCTTTAAAAAAATGTGGCTTTTTATATTCTACTCCATGTGTTTTAATAGAAATATCATTTTTTCTTAGGGTATTAAAGCAAAGTTGGTTGACAACTGCAGAGGGAAGATGGATTATATTTAGTCAGTGGTTACATCCTGCAACATGTGCACATATCCCTAAGAGTAAACGTGTTCTGAATAGCTTTGGCTATACCCCACTAGCTTTATGTAATTTATTACATTTTAGTCTAAGGTTTTATTTTTACATTAATAAATGCTTTCTTGGTCAAAGAAATCAATTTGTCAAGCGTAAGAAAGGTACTACTGTCTAATTTATATAAAAATATATCTGACTAAAAATGAAAAGGCAAGGAAGATAGCTTTCATTTTTAGATTGTGATATAGCTCTGAGTGTTTAATTGTATATTGTCCAGGTAAATTAATAGCAACTCTATAGTTCTTTAGAAAAACATTTTTATTTTCAAACAATTGTTTCTGATTAAAAACTGTATTAATAACGTTCAGATCTACTGTGGTATGGATAGATTTCATGATCTATATAATTCTGGCTTTTAAGAATTTTCTGAGACTTTCTATAGTCTAATCAATGATTTTGTATACAAGTTCTATCACATTTTTAAAACTTTTTTCTAAGGTACCAAATTTTATTAACTAAATTTTCCTAATTATTCCTTATTTTTAGTTATTCCAACTTAAGATTTACATTAACATTTCACATACTGATTAACAATTTAAAACATATTAATGACTTTTTAACACTGGAATTTAGTTTTTGCCTTGAATTGCTTAAATTCATTTTTTTTTAAAGATTTTATTTATTTATTCATGAGAGACAGAGAGAGAGAGAGAGAGAGAGAAAGAGAGAGAGAGAGAGAGGGAGAGAGGCAGAGCCAGCAAGAAGTAGGCTCCATGCAGGGAGCCAGATGTGGGACTCTTATCTCCAGGATCACACCTTGGGCCTGGACCCATAGCAGGCGCTAAACTGCTGAGCCACCCAGGGATCCCGGCTTAAATTCATATTGCTAACCCTGCTTTATACTTAATTTTGCCTGATATGACTGTGTACTCATTATATTCATTTTGATTCTCCATTCATTGCTTCCTAATATCATTTGCTAATCAACTGTAGTACATTTTCATAAACTTGTAAGTGACATATGTTCTGACTTTTTTTTTTTTTTTAATTGTTCTACATGGTCTATTATCTTGGCCGGTCCTAGATTTGTTTTAACTTTTCCTCTGGAAGTCTATGACACTGCTACACTGCTTCCTAATGTTCAGGGTTAATGCAGATGTCTGAGACCAGTTAGACTTATTTCTTGGTAAATTTTTGCTTTCCCAACTGCTTTTAGGCCACATCCAACCTGCATAAGTGAAGTTACTGCCTATTTCCCAGGTATGTCCTGTAGCTTTCCACCTTCAGTTTCACCTACTTATCGTCCTTTTCTTTTTGGAAAATACCATCTATCAGGAACCAATTCAAATGCCATTGCTCCAAGACACATTTCCAGGATTCATTAGTCAGAATTAATCTATCTTTTATCTAAATTTATGAACTGCTATCTAGTGTATTATTGAACAATATATACCAGAGTGGTTATAAGTAGGTTCTGGAGTTAGATCACCAGGGCTCAAATTCCAACCCTGCAACATTCTAGTTATATGTATGATCTTCAATAAGGTATTGGTTTTTCTGTGCCCTGTTAACTCATCTGCAAAATGGGAATAGTACCTAGATTCTGGAATGTTTGTGATTAACTGAGGTAATCTATGTAAAACATCTAGACCAGGGTCTAGAATACAGTAAGTGCTATATGAGGTCCTGACATGTTTGTACAGGTATGTATGTATGTGGTATGTGTTCTCCATTTGGAATTAGAAAAATTATTACAAGAGAATGAGAAAATGAAACAGGTGCTACCAGAAGTGTTAAGTATTCAAAGGATGGGATAATTAAACACAATTAAATATAATCAGCTTAGGGAAAGCAATGGCATTTCAACTGAATCCTAAACATTTTAATTACATAGAATTTTAAATCACTTTTGAATGCATTAGTTCATTTAATCCTTAAACTCCATAAGATAATTTTGTTTTATGGGGGCAGAAAATAAAGGATGGTAACTCAAAATGCCCAAGGTGCAAAGAGTTAGGAAGTGAAAGCTAAGATTAAGAGAGGTATCACTGTGCTTGGAGCTCAGTAGAGTTGCTCTCTATACATCTGCATTTTTCCATTAGAGACAAATGGGAACGCAATACATGGATTGAACACACAGGACCAAAGGTAGAAAGCAATATTGCAAGCTCTTGAAACTGCTTAAACAAAAAATGGTGGTGTGAAATTACATGGCTTTCTGGGTAAACTGACAATATGTGCTAAAGATGGAACATAACACAGTACCTTGCAAAGGAAGTCTTTGGCTGAATGGCATCTTTCAGATGCTATTCCTTCAGTTTAGCAATCATTTATGGCAATAATCCCTAGGCTTCCAGTTGAGGAAGCCAATATAACTGTGGCCTCTGTCTTGAAAGAGAGAAAGGGGAGAGGAGGGGAGGGGAGGAGAGGGGAAAGGAAGGTAGGAGGGAAGAAGGAAGGAAGGAAGGAAGGAAGGAAGGGAGGGAGGGAGGGAGGGAGGGAGGGAGGGAATAAGGTTGGTTATCTGTCATATGACTGCAGTACCTAATGGGGTGTTGTTTTAAATATTCACAACAGGAGGTCATGTAAAATAACGAGCATGATTATACTAAGGTAATTCTTCTCACTATAAATGTTCTGAATGAATCTTAATTCTCAACAAAATTAACAATTTTACTGACAACTGATTTTGAAACATAGCAAACCCAGTTTCCTAATCTTGGTGATAGAGCAAAACACAAAATATGTTAATATTACTTTTTTTAAAGATTGCATTTATTTTATAGAGAGAATGAGCATGAGCAGGGGAGAGTAAGAGGGAGAAGCAGACTCCCTACTGTACAAGGAGCTGACGCAGGACTCAATCCAAGGACCGAGATGATGATCTAAGCAGAAGGCAGACGTTTTACTGTCGGAGCCACCCAGGCACCTTCCCCCCTTATTTTTTTTTAAAGATTTTAAGTAATTTCTACACCCAACATGCGGCTCAAACTTAAAACCCTGAAATTGTGTCACATACTCTACTGAGCGAGCCAATCTGGTGCCCCTGGGTCAAGTATCTCCTAAGTACCATGTGCCATGTGTTAGGTGCTGGCATTACACAAAAATTCTGTGCTTGTTAATGTTACTTCTGAGTGCTAAGAACCTAAGTTTCAAGTTGCATATAATTCATCAGTGTATTATTAGTTATCTGTGAAATTGTAGAAGAGTCTCACTCAACTCCTCCAGGCCTCAGTTTCCTCTACTTGCAAAATATTGTTGATGGAACAGTTTTAAAGCAGTTTGAGTAGGACTTGATGGAACAGTTTTAAAGCAGTTTGAGTAGGACTCTGAAAGTGCATCGTCTTATCAATGAAGAAATTAGAAAGAAATATCTAACACATCTACATATTCTCAAACTTTTGAATTACTGTCCTTATATTAGTTTCAAAACCACATGCAACAACTACCAGGTATTGCAGACAGCTCAACCGATCTGATCAGTCATATAGGAATAAAATTACCTGAAAATCAACATACTCTATCTAAAATTAAGTCTTTCAGTGTGTACTCTGAACAGGATGAGAGGCCTAATCACAGGTTAACATAAGAAATATTTGTCTCAAAATAATGCATTTGACAAGTCTCATCATTAAAATTCCTTTTATTTTTCCTTCAGAGAAAATGAAATATTCCTGAAGTCCTGAATCAATTATTTCTTCTTAGTTTTCCAGCAGCTGTCATTTGTCTTCTTTTGGTCTGTTCAGTAGAAAGTGAACTATCTGAAGTAGGACATCGTCATTAAAACCTTTCACATTATTATCCTCAATTGTTTCATAGAGAGGTTTACTTTGTGTCCCCCAACATATATTTTTACGAGGGTTATTTTGATCAGCTTGTGTAGTCAGTGCCAAAGTATTTAACTGGTAGCAGAAAAAGGAAAAGTACTTTCCATCTGTGATCACGCCCTGAGAGACAAAAGGCCGAGTAACATCTGCTTCACTCCAAAATCCTACAGAAAAAAGTTATATTGAAATTTACATACAGAATACACTTTACCAAAACAAAACATTTGCACATTAGAGGGTATCAAATATTCCCTATAACCTAGATATTTTACCTACCAAATTCCTGAAGATCTCAAAGTTTTCCTCATCTTCTCCAATCTAATCCTATATTCTATTTCTGCATCAAAAATTATTCTCTCCCTTCTAATATCCCCAAACTTACAACACATTCTCAGAAACTTCAGTCTTCAACAGCTTTCTACCTCAAGTCACTTTATTTAAAAAAAAAAAAAAAAAAAAAAAAAAAAAGGCAGCAAGATCTTTCAGTGCAGATCTCCCCTACATCTGGTACTAACTACCTTCAAATACACTCATTTTTCTGGTACGGTATCATCTAGCACCTAATAACCATTATGGCCATTTACTTCACCAAATCTATAAAAAAAAAAAAAAAATACCATCAGAAAAAAAAAAGGACTTTTTAAGGACTTCAATCACATCCTCAAATTGTTCTTCCTTCACATATTCTGAAATTGGTTTTATGCCTTGGTGTCGTGTCATTGGTTGCAGGATGCTTTTAAATACCTTTACTACTCAAATTTTCTGGCTGCTTCTTCTTCTAGATTGACTGGCTTTAACACTTTTAAATCCCACTGCCAGGCCAAGCAGTTTTTTTTTCCTTCTACATATTTTCTATCAGCCTTAATGAAGACAGTCAATGAATAATATGGTTAGCACCTGTAATTAATTATAGGAAAAAAGCACTTTACGTTAGACATTCTAACTAACGTCTTTGAGAAATATTCCTCCATTTCTGCTTCATTCTTAATCCTATTCTTATTCTCTCCATTTAATTCAACAATTTTGAGTAAAGGATTAATAGAAATTATATACATATATATGAAGAAAAAAAGGTGAGCCTAGAAATAATTAAATCTGTATTAAATTCCTCCTGGGAACTCATATAGGATTAATCTGGTTACACATTACAGTTTATTACTTCAGGTTTTGTAATAAAATCCAAATGCCTCCCAGCAGGCTCTCAAAGTCCTCTTGATATGGCCTCTGGCTTCCTTTATCTCATCCTGCATCACTCTCCTCTTTCCCTTTCTTCATTGTTCTTTAAATACTTCAAGTCCGTTCCTACCTCAGAGACTTTTACTTGTATTCCTTTTGCCTGGAAGTGTCTTTCCTCCAAGTTTATGCTTAGGCAGCTATTCAACAGTCAGGTCTTTGTTCAAATACCACTTTTTAGAGACCTCCCCTCAATTACTCCATTTATTTTTGTTTTTGAAAATATTTTATTTAAATTCAATTTGCCAACATATAGTGTAACATGAATTACTCCAGTTAAATACATTCAGCCCCTTATCTCATTTATACCTATACCTTGTAAGTCATTCTATCCCTTACACAGTATATTTCCTCCACACTACTACCACTAACTAAAAATACTACATGTTTATTATCTTTTACTCTCCTCACTGTAAGTTCAGTGACAGCAGGATCTGCCTGCTTCATTCAACACTACATCTCCAAGGCCAACACTGCTTGGTTCCAAAAAGCATTCACTATTTACTGAATGAATAAACAATCTCTTAATCCACATCCTGCATAAAGCCTTCAAAGATATTATACAGAAGAGTTGTGATTTAATATAAAATTAAATCCACCAAAGCACTTCTCTTTCCAGCATCAGAGAGCTGCTATGATTTCCAGAGTTGACTTAGTTGGCTATAGTCATTCACATGCCTAAGGGCATCAGAAAAAATATTTACACAAAAGCGGTCAAAGTAAAAGATTAAAAAAACTAAACACCACTTGCCAATTGCAAATGTAAAATATTTAATTACAAATTTTAAAACTACTGTATTTTGTCATTGAAAGTTTTCAAAATGTTAAGATTCAACTTACACTTAACCCAGAGAAACCACTAAATTCTTAAAATGTCACAGGTATCTTCCAAGAATAATGCCATAAAATTAGTTTTACCTTGATACATAGCTTGTGCTCCAGTCCACGCAAAGAGGCTTGCAATAGCATTAGCTCTAAAAACAACTTCTATCTGATCAGCACAGTTCCTTTTCAAAAGCCTTTCCCTTTTTAATTTGTCAGGTAATAGATGAAACTGTGTGTGACCATAACAATATGGATCTGCTGTCTTTGAGCCTGAAGAGCAAAAAAAAAAAAAAAAAAAAAAAAAAAAAAAAATTTCAGATGAAATGTGCATGTGAACATCTGGAGCATACGTCCTTAGTTTTTGCTTCAAACTCATCTTTCTCCTCTACACGTTGTGTGATCAGTATTCAAAATACACAAGTGGCAAAGTTGATTTACTTCATTGGTTATAGAATGAAGTTAAACTTCACGTGAAAGTACAACCTGCTAGCTATCATCAAGCCCACTATGATGACACAGGATAAATCAAAAGAATGTATGTAAATTTATTTAAAATTCCCTGTTCTGGGACGACTGGGTGGCTCATCGATTTACCGCCTCCTTCCAGCCCAGGGCGTGATCCTGGAGTCTCAGGATCGAATCTCACATCAGGCTCACTGCATGGAGCCTGCTTCTCCCTCTGCCTGTGTCTCCACCTCTCTCTCTGTGTCCTCTCATGAATAAATATAATCTTATAAATAAATAAATAAATAAATAAATAAATAAATAAATAAATAAATAAATAAATAAAATGAAATTCCGTTAGTTTTTTCAAATCTTTTATTCATCTTTGGGAGCTACGTTATTTTCCTTGTCTTATTCTCCAAATGATAAAAACATTTCATTAGTCTCCACCTTGTTCCTAACGTTTTTTGGAAAATTATTTTTATACTATATTTCCACGTAAGGAAAATGAGAGCCAATACTTCATGAAATGCTGATATTCTTGACTTTAATAGTAAAATCTTTTCAATCAAAATTTCCCATAATTCACACTCTAAGACCACGATGACACAGAAGGGGCTGATAAAATACATCTGGAAGACTAGTATAAAGCTAGTTTCTTAAAATTTTCAAGTTAACTATAAATTAATAGACAAAAAGACAGCAAAAATATAAGCTACACAAGGACAGACACCAGGCCTTATTAATTTTTATATTCTTAATGGTTCTCACAGTGTGTGGCATAAACAGATTTTATCTATCTATCTATCTATCTATCTATCTATCTATCTATCTATCTATTTTCAAACAGAAGGTTTTAATAAAAAAGCCAATCACTGCCTCAAGTCTGGTCCTTTACTGGTTTACTTTTGAAAAAAGACAAATTACTTTTTCTGCATAATATATCAACAAAACCTAACATGTAAAACTATTTTTTAAAGTTAAATGCTGCTAACTCAGTAGAAACAAAATTTTAAATGGTGAGCTGAAAGAGTATTTTTCCCCAATTTTCGTGCATATTGCAATAACCTGAGATTATGAATTACATTGCTTGTAAACTACCTGAACCTCTTCGTCATCAAGAATTATATGGTACATCTGCACAGGAGCCTCTGTACACAATGATGGCACAATATTTCAAAAGAAAAACTTACCAATAAATACTGTATTTTCAAATTGTCGTTTGAATAATGGAAGTTTGTCTGGCTTACAAGTCATAACAGGGATTTCGATGGGTATAGAATAATCCAGTGGCACAAACTTAAAGAAAAAGAAGAGTCATAAATAAATTCACAACAACAATAGTATAGT
Organism: Canis lupus baileyi; assembly: GCF_048164855.1. Lineage (NCBI taxonomy): Eukaryota > Metazoa > Chordata > Mammalia > Carnivora > Canidae > Canis > Canis lupus. Next base: position 66,279,711 of record NC_132841.1, read on the forward strand.
GTACATATTTTACTCACATTCTTTATAGATTTAAGAATCTTAAAATAAGATATTTTTCACAAAATGATTTGGTAACACCACCATCTATCGGGCCAAATCCAGCCAGTCACCTGATTATACAAATAGTTTTATTGCAACACAGTCATGCACATTCATTTACAAATGGTATGTAACTGCTTTTACACTATTTAAGAACTAAGATGAACAGCTGCAACACAGACTTATGGTCCCAAAGCCTAAGATATTCACTGCCTGGACCTTTACAGAATAAACGTGAGAGAGAGAGAGAGTGTGTGTGTGCATGTGTATGTACAGACACACAGACATCACTCAAATATACTTATTTTCTCCAGAAGAACCATAAATATAAAAAATGACCAGCTTACAATGATAAAAATGCCTTGATTTATGATTAGTGTAGTGTATTATAAATTACAAACATAAACTACTATCAATTATTTATATATATTTTTAAAGATTCTATTTATTTCAAGAGTGAGTCTGTGAGAGGACACAATGGGGGGAGGGGCAGAGAGAGAGGGAGAAGCAGACTACTTTGCTGAGTAGGGAGCCCAGGACCAAGGGCAAGATCCCAGGATCAAGGGATCACGGTCTGAGCCAATGGCAGACGCTTAAGCGAATGAGCCACCCAGGTACCCCATGTTTTTATCGTAAGAAAAGATTTGTATGGTCCTCAAAACTGATGCCTTAACCCTGCTTAAAAATGATTGACATTTGAGAACTATACATACCATAATAGGTTAAAAAGTGAAAAAGCGTTTATCCTACGAAGCCCATTACTTAAGTTACCTATGACATTTCCTCACCAGATGTCAGTAGATATACATGCAGTAATTCCTTACCTCTGGCAGTTGTTTGGATATTCGAATCTGGTTGTGTGGTTTATCATTTATTTGGTATCGTAAAGCATCAACTCGACCTTTCCGATGACCCTTAGAAATAATTTCTTCACCTCGCAACCAGTAAAAGTGAACTGGGCGCTTATGATCTGTCAAAAGATAATTCAAAATTTTCTTATTTAATAATTTAGATAAACTTGGTTATTATTTGAATACCAACAATATAGAACTTAAGAATAATTGTTCAAATTAAAAATTATCAAAAATTACATTTGATGGAAGATGGAGTCTGGGTTATATGATGATTTACCTTAAGATGACTGTGACTTAATGCTCAAACATTTATTGTCTAGTTGTGCCATCCATCATACACAAAACACTGTAATGGAAGAGGTGTCTCAGTTAAGAATAAACTGTAAAGGAAATAAGACCAACAGGAATATCGCTCGCCAGAAATAAAAAGTTTTTATAGGAGTCACAATTACTAAATCAATCTTCACAATAACTCTCAAAGGAATGTACAGTTGTCATCACCTCCATTTTTTTTTTGTAGAGGGATCTGAGTCTTGACAAAGTCAAGTAAGTTTTCCTAGGCCAACAATCAAGAGTAGTCAACATCCACCAGGCTTCTCTCAAGACCACTTCCTTCCCAACTGAGACAGAAATAACATGCACACTACAAGACTCAGTTGAGCACACACCTACAGTTATCACATTAATTCAACAAATATTTATTAAGACACCTACCAGGCGGTAGATCTAAAATAATCAATACCTTGGAAACACGTATTTTTAAAACTGTCCGTTAATGTTTCATGACCGCACGTAACAGTTAATAGAAGTTGCTGATTGTTTCCTGGGAACCCAAAATGGCTAGGTTTGAATCCTGAACTCCCATCTACCAGCTACAGGTTCTCTGACGAAGTTCATTTTACCTTTCTGTACCTCAGGTTGGTTCTTCCCCCATTTATAAAACAGTGCTACCTCCTCTAAACGGTTACTGTGAGGTTTAAATTGGTTGGCACATACAAGATTTAGAACGGGGCCTGGTACATAGTAAGTACTGGGTAAACGCCAGGTATTTTAATCAGCATCACCTTCAATGTCCACAATCCTACAATAAAGTACTACTACTGTAAATCTCCTCTTGGAAATGAGCAAAAGTAGGCTAAAAGAGGTTCATGAGCTGCCATACAGTCATGTAACCTTTTGGTGGAAGGGCCAAAGCCAACAGCGCCAGGCCTGTCCCTTCTGCGGAGCAACACTGCTCTTCCATTTGGCTGGACCTTCACGAAGCAGAAGGACTGGAGTCGTGGAAGGTTGCACGGCTAGTAAGTAGGGTAGCAGCACAGGCCCCAGAACCCAGGCTCCAGATTCTTGGCGCAGGGACTGCATTAAACCCGGGGGGCGGGGGCGCCCAGCAAGGCGCGAGGACTAGGGGAAAATGAACAATGCATAGAAAGGAAGAGGCGCAGTCCCCACCTCCCCGGGCCGGCGTGGCTGCCGCAAGGCTCACCGAGGGCGGCGGTGGCCAGGACGGGGTTCTGCGCGCTGAGCAGGCCCACGAGGGCGGCCACCAGCTGATCCAGGAAGGGCGAGGCCAGAGCCTCGCGGTCCCCGTAGACGGGCGGGCGCCGCTTGCGCCGCAGGTAGAAGTGCTCCTGCAGGAGGCCGTCACACGCCGCGGCGCGCAGGGCCTCGAGGTCCAGGGCGGGCGCGGGCGCGGGCTCGGCGGGCGGCGGCAGGCCCGACAGGAAGGCGGTCTTGGTGAAGCCCTGGTACCAGCGGTCGGCGTTCAGGGCGAAAGTCTGCGGATAAACCACGTACTTCGTGAACTGCATCTTGGTGAGAATTCGCAGCTTCTCGTCCACCGACTCGGCCGCGTGCACCGACGCCTGCCACCGCTCCACTCGCCGCTGGCGTGCCGCCTTGCTCTTGGCGGTCAGGGAGGCCACAATCGGCGGGTAGCGCGCCACCGGGGCCGCCGTGACATCGGGGGCGGTCACTTCTGGAGCCGAGACGGCGGCCTGGGCCACAGTGTGCAGCGAGGACCCCCGCCCGCGGAGCGCGAGCCTGGAGCACCTGGCCGCCGCCATCTTTGCCCGGGGGTGGGGGTTCGGGCCCGGAAGTTAACCTCAGCCCTCGGCGCGGCGCTCTGGCCGTAAGAACCAATCGGAAGCGGCATTTGAGCCGGGCTTGGGGAGGCCGATTCTCAGTGGGCCTGAGGGGTGTTGCGTCATTCACTTCTTAACCAATCAGATCACTTCTTCGACTTCGTTTCCTGCGCGCCGGGGCGTTTGTAGGCCGACGGCGGAACCTGCGCGCGCAGGTAGGTTTCCCTCGGGCCTAGCGGGGAAGGGGGAAACTTTCGCGGTGGAGTTGCGGCCGCCCGGGTGGGCCTCTTGTCAGATTTCGCTTGGAACGTTCTGCACCGGGACCTTTAGCCCTTGGTTAAATTTACCGGTTTCATTTGTGTGAGGCGCAGCCCACCTCGTGAGTGTGTTGGTTCTTAGGGTTGGAATTTATTGAAAATAGTGTTTTAACATGTTTTATTGATAATACATGCTCCTTTTTTTTTTTTTTTTTTAAAATGATGGAAGCATCGTTTACAGGTGACCACTGCTAATCTTTGGGGAAAGAAATTCCATGTTTCTCTGTGCTAAATGATACATAATTTGTTTAATTTACTTTAATTCCTTTAATTCACAAAAGGGGGAATATACGCTCACTTGGATTTAACGGGGGGGGGGTGCAAAAGAAAATAACAATAAAAATAATCTAAAGAATTGTGTTCGTATTTTGCTCTGTATTAAAACTCACTATTGATCGCACATGAGTCAGTTCCTGCTAATCTGTCAGCAATTTGGGGAAAGGAACTGTTTTACTTTTAATCCTTAGCAATCAATCAATACCTATGCATAGTGGGTAGTCACTAAAAACCTGCTGAAAAAGGTCCCCTAAATAAAAATGTAAGCTCATTTCAGGTCATCTAATTTATTGACTCTATCTTTTATAGCCAAGACCTGGAAAAATACTTATTTGGATTTATTGCAGTAATTTTTGAGGGTATTGAAGACCACACATTTTGTCGCTAAAAGGAAGTTATGCCTTTGCGTTAGAAGTGATGGTGCAATTTAACTATGAAGTTGCAGGTCTGTTAAACTGACATTTAGAAATACATACTTGAAATTCATTACAATAATACCTTCTGTGAGAAGTTGCTAGCAGAATCTCAAATATCCTTTCGACATTAACACAACAAAAGGAGGACATAAAAGAGTTAAGATCCTTAAACCTTATTCAGTATTTGAAAGATGAAAGTGAGGTGCTCAGCATTATCTAAATTGAAGTGACACTTATTTGTGTGAAAAAAATAAATATATCTCATATGCTTTTATACTTATTTTGGTCAGTGAATCAAAATAATTTCAATTTATCCAATATTTGCTGATTATCAACATTATGAACCATGGAGGGAGGCTCTGGGAAAGGAAAGAACATGCGTAGTGAAGGTTGGGGCAGGACCATATAGTATAAACACAAGAGTATACGGGTGAGAAAGAATCAAGCCTGGGCCATGGAAGTAAGTAGGCTTTCTTTTTAGTATGATCCAAAGCTTTTATATTAACACACAAAGAAAGTCATATAGCATGGTAAGAGCAGTATTGGGACTGAAATCCAGTTACCTGCCTCTGTCAGTTTTATTCAATGAACAGTTGTGTTAGGCGGTGAACTAAGTGCTCAGGGTACTGTAAACCAAACAGACGAAAGCTTCACTCTAACAGAAGGAAACATACAGTGCAATATAAAAAATTAAGTAAATGATATGATTTGTTAAAAGTAGGTAAATGCTATGGGAAAAATAGGGCAAGGGAAGTAAGGAGCATCAAAGCAGTCTCCAGAGAGAGGGTTTGCTTGAAATTTAAAGGGTGTGGTCAGCATCACACTCATGGCAAAGATGACACTAAAGGCCTGAAGAAAGTGAGGAAGGGACTGAGGCCAATATCTAGGGAAGGAGGATTCCAGCAGGAAGAACAGCTGGTGCGGAGATGCTGAGATGGGAACCTGCCTGCTGGGCTCAGGAACCAGGAAGGAGGCCAGTGACACTGAAGGAAAAGATAGATGGTGGAGCGTAGAAGGAAATGGGTTAGGAGGAAAAGGAGCCAGAATTTGGAGGTTCCCAGAGGCAATTGCTAGGATTGTTAAGGCTCTTAATAGTCTGAGAGGAATGGGAAAGCATTGGATATTTCTACTCAGAGGAAGGTCCACAGTATGATTTAGGTTTTAAAATAATTACTCCATGTATTAGGCAGTGATGTGCTTAAACAACAGAAATTTATTCCCTCCTAGTTCTAAAGACTGGAAATCTGAGATCCGGGTGACAGCATAGTTTGGCTCTGGTGAGAGCTCTCTTCCTGGCTTGAAGACAGTTGCCTTCAGAATGCCTGGGTGGCTCAGTTGGTTAAGCATCTGCCTTCTGCTCAGGTCACGATCGCACGGTCCTGGGATCGATCCCCACATCAGGCTCCTTGCTCAGTGGGGAGCCTGCTTCTCCTTCTGCTGCTCCCCTTGCTTGTGCTCTCTCTCTCTGACGAATAAATAAAATCTTAAAAAAAAATGGAAAAGATAGCTGTCTATAATATCCTCACATGGCAGCAAAAGTCTGAGTTCGCTGGTATCTTTTTCTATAAGTAGAGGCCTATCAGATTAGTGTCCTAAGCTTAGGACTTCATTTAACCTTAATGACTTCCATAAAGGCTCTGTCTCCATATACAGTCACATTGGGGGGTACAGTTTAAACATGAATTTTAGGACATAATTCAGTCCAGAATACTATGGCTGATTAGGAAATAAAGATTGTGGAGGGTCAAATTTGGAAGCAGGGAAACCAAGTTAGGAGATAATTTGCCATGTTTCAGGAAAGAGCTGATTGTGGCCAGCAGGGACAATAGCAACAATACTGAGAGTGGTTACAGATTCTCAACTGAATGTAGGTAGGAGAAAGCCTCCAAAATTTGGAGACTGGAGAGTCAAATAAGAGAAGGCCTGTGAACAAAAGATGCATTTTTCCTTTAATCTCTTACCTTTTTACTGGGGTGGGCATTGGAGAGAGGGAGTTGATTTGGGAAGGAAATAAAATTTGTGAAACCTGAAATTATCTGTATGTGTTTATTTAATTGACATTCTCCTAGAAGAAAATAGATATTAAGATCTTCCCTATTAAGGTTGCCACTGGTCTTAGGTTTAAATTTAAATGTAAAATTATTAGAAAAAAATAAAATAAAATAAAATAATTAGAAAAAAATAAGAGAAAAAAACCTGTAGGTTCTGGGACTAGACAAAAGTTCTTGGAGTTGACCAAAAGCATGATCTATAAAATGAAAAGTTAAGAAATGGGGCATCATCAAATTAAAACTTTTGCTTTGCCAAATACCCTATTAATATTAATATGAGCACTGGGTAAGTATGTAAGTGATACTTTATGTAAGTGATAAACCATTGAATTCTACTCCTGAAACCAATATTGCACTATATGTTAACTACTTAGAATTTAAATAGAAATTTGAAAAAAATAAGTGAATAAAAACACCCTGTTAAAGGATAGAAAAGATAAGCTATAGAGTGAGTGAAAATATATACATATAATAAGCTAGAGTGAGCAAACCATATATCTGATCAACAACTAGTATCTGGCTCTGTCACTTTCACGTTCCTTATTTAGACCAGATTAATAGTACCCACTTTACAAATTTGTTACAGGGATATATGAGGTGACATACGTAAAATGATGCAAAACAACATTTGTTGAGTACCAAATACTTTATATATGTCAATGGTTTTAATTCCCTCAGCAACATATTTTAAATCAGAACTGATTTTCCTGAGAGGTAAGACGTTTGCTCAAGCTCACAAGGGCCAGAACCAGCCTTAAGCCATGATCTCTGACCATGAAGACCATGGTTTTGTACATTAGAATGATACGCTGGAAGAGATCCAGGAATTCTTAAAAGGTAGTAATTCAACTTCCTAAGGCTGTATGTACAATTTAGTAATAATAGGAAATTGGGATAATATGAAAGTCACCTATAATACTAAGTATGAAAGAAAATATTTCAAAATATTGACCAGTTCATGATTCTTCCTATCCAAGAAGTAAGCAACACGAGAGAAACTGAAATATTTTCTCTTGGCCTAAAAATCTTATCGGAAATATAGGGATAATAGGACAGCATAGCAATGGTCAAGCCGAGTTTTAATTTTGCTAAGCTACTCAACATAGGAGATCACGGTGGAATATTTATAAATAATGTTAACATTATACCAGAGGAAAAACTAAATCAACTCAATTACATAGATTGTGGGGATAAGTGTCAGAAAGTTGACTACCACAGCAAATAATTATATTTCTAATTTTGCTACCATGAAATTTCAACTTTTATTATAATCAGGATAGAGTCCTCCACTGTGGGAGAAATACTCGGGGCTTTATTATCCTGCAAATCTAACAACAAGAAAAATATGATCAGGTTGGGGATCCCTGGGTGGCTCAGCGGTTTAGCGCCTGCCCTCTGCCCAGGGTGTCATTGATACTGGAGTCCCGGGATTGAGTTCCGCATCAGGCTCCCTACATGGAGCCTACTTCTCCCTCTGCCTATGTCTCTGCCTCTCTCTCTCTGTCTGTGTTTCTCGTGAATAAATAAATAAAATATTTTTAAAAAAGAAAAAATATGATCAGGCAAAGGATGATTTACTAAACGAAAAATAGAATTGGGATCAATTTTTATAGTACATATCAATAGCATAATGTTGCAGACAATTTCCCACAGAAAGTAAGGTTAGTACGTCAATCGAAAAAAATCACAAAGTTTATCGAATTCCAGAGCAAATTTTTTACCCTAGGCACAGACAAAGATTATAGGAATAAACTGAGGTGCTTTTCTTACTGATATTTCAGATCATGATTATAACATAGCACTAAGCTGTGGGATCCAGGAAATTTAACAAAAATCCCCTACCCCTGGACAAGCAGAGCAGGACTGATTCCATTTTGTGCTACACCTGCCACCTGCTGTATGACCCCCACAAAACCTGCTTATTGCTTAAAGCCCTGCCGCACCCTAGTCAAGCCGCTGGGCACACCCTAATCGGAAATCGACGCATAACAATGTAACCCTGCTTTGTGCCTGCCAAAACTGCGCACCAATGCTGACCAAAGTAATAGGCCAGCTCAAATGGATAGATACTATAGGGTTAGGTGTAATTCAATTGGCCACCTGCGTGTGGACCGACATGACTGTGCAACTTTCTGTGTATCCCATTGGCCACGGGCCCCTATAAAGCTGCTACACCTCTTAGTCTCGGGGTCCAAGTCCCTGCTCCACTGTGTCGGGTATACTTGGACCCAAGCTCGAGCTTGTAAATAAACCCTCGTGTGTTTGCATCGGTGTCGGCTCCTTGGCGGTTTCTCGGATTCGCAATCTTGGGCACAACAAGCTTTCATGTTATAATGATTTGTTCTTAGAAGGGTGAGTTGAAAAATAATCTGCAAAGTACCTTCCTGAGAACTTGAATAGTCTAAGTATGTATTTATCATTGGTGGTGGTGGCAGTGGTGATGGTGTGGTAGTTGAGCAGTACACAGATAGAGGATAGCTCTTGTCTTGACAAAGTATATATGTTGGCCATATTGATAACTGAAAATTTCAATTTCAAAATAACTAAAATGAGAACACGTGTGATTTTCACTTAAGATAAGTTTGATTAGCGAGTAGATAACACTTCAGATTTATAAGAGACTACTAATTCAAGATTCTCAATCTTCTTGGTTAGCTGCTTCTATTGGTGTTCTATCGATCAAAACTTGCTGCTTTTCAACATGTTTATGTAATTAATAATCAATGTTTACAAAGGTAAATCATAGCCACTGCAGAGGTTCAGTGGCTTTCTTGAAATCAATTTTTCTAAAATAATAAATGCCCAAGGTAAACAATTCAGAATCCAAATACAAATACAAATCCAAAGTGGGCAGTGAAAATCTCTTCCTTCCTCACTCCCGGTCCTTCCTTTTCCTTCTCCTGAGGCAATTACTGTTAGCAGCCTCCTGCACATTCTTCTAAGAAAGTATATTCCTATATAAGAATATCTACGTATACACACACACACACACACACACACGCACTCAAAAGAACATGTGAGATGCTATTTATTCTTGTTACTGATTGCCTATTCAAACCTGCTCCGAAAAGCTACTTCTTTCCTGCATCTTGGGGAAAATGTAAAGCAAGTTCTACTATTTTTTCTAGTTGATCTTAGGCAAGTCCTCCAGTTGCTTTTAGGAACAAAAATATCTTAATCCTGTAATTACATGCTCAGCTCAGTGCAATAAGAAACAGAAAAAAAAATGCTGTCAACTTTATTTAAAATTCTATGTTTTCTTCATCCTTATCTCAGTCTGCCTAGGCTGTCTGCTTGCTGTAGGAGGAGGCTAGGGTAGGCTTCCTCTGTTTCCCCACAGAAGCTTCTCCCCCAGCTCACTAGGGTGCCAAGTTGTGAATCAGACACCAGCCCACTATGTTCCCAAATGCCAGAACCACCAGTACTAATCACCAAAGGGTCCCATTAGAGGGTCATTTTCTAGCTAAGCTGGAGATAAGGAAAAATCATCTCTCCTGCCCCCTCAATGATGAGGTCGGTGGGGGAGACTCTCATTATATCTTCTCAGTCCTGTGTTTTGGGTTGAGGGGAGGGAGTCAAAAAATACAAAATCATGTTTCATAAACTTCTTTGCAATTCCTGCGTGGGTAGCCTAGCAACTTACCTAATATGGAATTAGTTGGTACCTCATGTTTTGGGGCTTCAGCTGAAAATAAGACAGAAAGAGTTATATATACACACAAATACATACATATGTATATATAATATTATTATTATTATTATATACAATATACAAATAGTATAGTATATGTTATAATGTTATGTATGTCTGTGTGTATATATGAGAAAATGAGAGAGAAATGGGGTGGAGGGGAAAGAGATACCCTCTTTTTTGAAATCTTTTTGGGTGTATCATCAAGGAATCAAATATTCTCATCATAATTTTTGAGTTTTATTATATTCTAATACAAGCATTGATCACCCACAAGTATGTATGGTCATATTATAAGAATAAACACATTGGATTAATCAAATCACCCATTTCCCCAACTGTTGCCTCATTAAGAAAGTCACTGGGGAAAGTAATCTTTCCAGAACATAAAGGTAATCTTCAAAAAGGGAAACTCTTGACCCCCTACTCTTTTTTTTTTTTTTTTTCCTTCCTGGACTGAAGATGCAGGAAGACATTAACTGTCAGGATAAAAGCCTCATTCTAAGAGTGGATAAAAAGCAGAAAGAGGTGTTTGTGGGACATTAATATCTTCTTTAAGTCATGCACTAGCTCAGATGCTTGCCTCCAGACTTCTTGTTATGGGAGGGCAAAAAATGAGCAATACTGGTTTATTGCTATGCTACAGATAATGTTTATCTGCAATCTGTTTTTTTTTTTTTTTTTTTTTTTTTACTTTTGGCTTCAGAGCAGCAGACCTGATCATTGCCTCCCACAAAGCTCATAAAGCTATAAATATTTTAATATTGATGCTTATATAGAGAGAAAACGTATGATGATTTTTTTTTCTGTTTGAGGAGGATTTGTTTTAAATAAAAAGAATTAATCTCATACATACCATGAACAGTCCTCTAGGGCAATAGATAAAATTGTAACACTTTTTTCCATAGCTTCATGGTATGCATTTGCCATAATTTATTTAGGCCATTTCTTGGATGAACATTCAGGTTAATTCATTTTTTCTAATTTCTTTTTCTTTTTTTTTTTTTTTACATTACAAGCAATAGTGTAATAATATATACTTTTTTAAGGGTTTTATTTATTCATGAGAGACAGAGAGAGAGAGAGAGAGGCAGAGACACAGAGGGAGAAGCAGGCTCCTTGTAGGGAGCCCGACGCGGGACTCGATCCCAGGTCTCCAGGATCACACCCTGGGCTGAAGGCGGCACCAAACCGCTGGGCCACCAGGGCTGCCTGGTAATAAATATTTTTAAGTACTGATGCTTTTATTTTTGTGAGCTGGACTCTGAAAAGTGGAGTTTCTGTGACACAGGTAATAATGCATTTTTATTTTTAGACATCTTACCAACAAGTTATGCTCCTACTATATTGTGCATAAACTGCACGTTTTCTCATATTCTCACCATATTTGCCAAGGTATACAAAATGTCACCATTCTTTAGCATATCCACATATATCTCCCATAATGTAAATTCCACGAGAGCCAAAATCTAGATTTTTTTCACAGCTATTTCCCTAGCGCCAGGAGAATATGTATTTCCGTAGTAAACAAATAGGAAGGGATCTTATCTCTAGGTGTATTCTTTTTAAACACATACATATACCCTAAGAATAATAATTAAATGACCCTTCAACATTCATGTGCCATATAGATTATCTATTATGTTGTCTACAACTAGCTAAGAGAAGATCTAGGCATAGAATGTCTTTACGACATATTTGGTGGTGGTGAGGTAAGCAAGATGGAAACCTTTGGAGACATGAAAAACAGCCCAAGGAAAAAAGGTCTGTCTGGTTGGAGAATACGGCAGGAGCTTCTGATTCTTTCGGTGGCCACATGAATATGCTGCCCTCCTTGGCAGAGATGAGGCTAAAAGGGGAGAAAAGTGGGATGCCTGGGTGGCTCAGTGGTTGAGTGTCCACCGTTGGCTCTGGTTGTGATCCTGGGGCCCTGGAATCGAGTTCCCCTTGGGCTCCCCATAGGGAGCCTGCTTTTCCCTCTGTCTATGTCTCTGCTTCTCTCTGTGTCTCTCATGAATAAATGAATAAATAAATAAATAAATAAATAAATAATAATAAAACCTGGGAAATACAAATAAAAACCACAATGAGATACCACCTCACACCAGTGAGAATGGGGAAAATTAACAAGGCAAGAAACCACAAATGTTGGAGAGGATGTGGAGAAAGGGGAACCCTCTTGCACTGTTGGTGGGAAAGTGACCTGGTGCAGCCACTCTGGAAAACTGTGTGGAGGTTCCTCAAAGAGTTAAAAATAGACCTGCCCTACGACCCAGCAATTGCACTGCTGGGGATTTACCCCAAAGATTCAGATGCAATGAAACGCCGGGACACCTGCACCCCGATGTTTCTAGCAGCAATGTCCACAATAGCCAAACTGTGGAAGGAGCCTCGGTGTCCATCGAAAGATGAATGGATAAAGAAGATGTGGTTTATGTATACAATGGAATATTACTCAGCCATTAGAAACGACAAATACCCACCATTTGCTTCGACGTGGATGGAACTGGAGGGTATTATGCTGAGTGAAATAAGTCAATCGGAGAAGGACAAACATTATATGGTCTCATTCATTTGGGGAATATAAATAATAGTGAAAGGGAATAAAGGGGAAAGGAGAAAAAATGAGTGGGAAATATCAGAAAGGGAGACAGAACATGAAAGACTCCTAACTCTGGGAAACGAACAAGGGGTGGTGGAAAGGGAGGGGGTTGGGGGTGACTGGGTGATGGGCACTGAGGGGGGCATTTGATGGTATGAGCACTGGGTGTTATGCATATGTTGGCAAATTGAACTCCAAAAAAAAAAAAAAATTCTCAAAAAAAAAAAAAGATGAGGAGAAAAGAGTAAGTGGGGCAAGCTTATGGAGCCAGTAGCACAGTGTCTCACTCACCTCCAGGGCAAACTGCAAGGGGTTCAAAAAACTCAGTAATCAACATAAATAATATTTTAATTAAACATCCTTAAAAATAAAAATTAATATAAAAAAGTCAATGATGAACAAACTAAGAAAATTTTAAATAAAGACAAGATCAACAGAAGTGCTGACATACTCTTAGTCTAATCAGAGAGTCCAGAAGTGAGCCCTCACAGGAATGCATACTGTGATTCCTTAAAACTAAGCCGGTGAGTTTCCCTTCATCCTGTTTTCCATTTGCCTGTTGTTTCTGGTCCTTCCTCCCCAACAAGGACTTCTTAAGAGGACACCAATGAAATTGAATATACTGTTTTTTAGGAGGAGAGGGGCAGAGAGAGAGGGAGAGACAGAATCTTAAGCAGGCCTGGGGACTGGATCTCACAACCCTGAGATCATGACCAGAGCTGAAATCAAGTGTTGGTTGCTCAACCAACTAAGCCACCCAGGTGTCCAATGAATAGATTTTTTTTTTTAATATACAGGGCCAGATTTTAATATGGCTTAGTATTCCTCAAACTGATTGTACCCTAAGCACAAGGCTATATATTTTCCTATTTATTTGTCATTGAAATATGAACACGTCTGCAATATGAACTATCTCAAATCCAAACATATATTTCAAATGTTCTTTCAACTTACACAACACAATGTTCCTTAACTTATGCACATGGCAGTAATCTGTTATATTTAGAACATATGGCTACATTTGATACATCAAATGTCTTTTGCAAGTGAAGTCATCATCTCAGTTTTATGGAAACTTGTCTGCAATATGACATAGGGGAAAAACAATGATTCTCCTCTCATTATTCATTAGACTTTTTTCATACTCATATCAATCTAAGTTGGTCTAAACATTAATTTTTCCTAAAATAACTCAAGTAGTTAGAACGGTCTTAACTTATAAATAGTTATCAAAGTGTGTTATTCATAGTGGGAAAGTAAATTGTTACCACCCTTCCGGAGAGTACTTTGGTGATAGAATTCAGCCTCCTAAGATGCCCATTACTTGCAACGTTGAGGAAATAATTCATAATTCAAAGAGAGTGGCTCAATATAATTTCAGAAATTTAAAAAAAAAAAATATATATATATATACAACTTGTAAGGATGACCATAGGTCAACTGCTGCTCACTCCCAGGAAGAAGTTTAGCTGTGCCCAGATGGGGCCAGAGACTCACCTCTCGTTGCACCATTATCGTCCACCCACCCCCACAGCAGATATAAGTCCTTACTCTTTTATCACAGTATTTAAAGATCCCAGAATGGTTCAACTGCATATAGGGTCAGTCCTCCCTCTAGGATTGCTAGTCTGTGAATCCTTCCACCCAGCTTCCTGGTCCTCTGCCAGCAACACTTTTCATCCTCTTCCCAATTAGTAGCACCTTCTACACTTTCTCTCCTGCATTTGCAACACCACTTTGCCTCTTCTTCTTCCTCCTCTATTTTATATAGTCATGCGTGAGAGGGAAAACAGCCCTGAGAAACATGGGTTCTATTTCAGGGTTACAGGAATCCAATCACTGTTTATCCTTCAGTAAAGTCTAAGGTGGAGAAAATGGTCTCAGGGTAAAAGTGAAAAAGGGAAAGGGGGAAAGACATCAAGAATAACTTGCTTGGCGCCTGGCAAATATAATCTTGGTTATTTGTAATGGGAAATTTGTGATTCTAAATAGTAAACATTGTAATAGCAAATATTTGTAATAGCAAAGAACACACACACAATATCTAATAACGGGACTGTTTCGATAAGTTGTAGTACATTTAAAATGAAAAAAATACTATGAAACCATTAAAGTAAAATTTATAAAATAAAATGCTTTTGAAATACAGATTAATTTTTAAAAAATCAAGATTTTTAAAAAGCCTGCAGAAACTGCATGATCTAAAAAGAAACATGCACACATAGAAAAACCCAGGAAAAAAGGGCAGGGCCACCTGGGTAGCTCAGTTGGTTAAGCAGCTGCTTTGGCTCAAATAATGATCCTGTGGAGTCCTGGGATCTAGCCCCATGTAGGGCTCCCTGCAGGGAGGCTGCTTCTTCCTCTTCCTCTGCCTGCTGCCTCTCCCCCTGCTTGTGCTCTCTCACACTCTCACTCTTTGTCAAATAAATAAATAAAGTCTTAAAAAAAAAAGAAGTGCAATTAAAATGTTCCCAAATATTGAAAGCAGGTGATGAAATTATTGGCATTTTTCTTCCCTGTAATTTCTAATTTATCTTTACTGGATTTATCTTTACTCTTTCTTTCTTTTACAAATCAGAACAAGATTTAACTTAGAAGACATTAAGAGAAAAAGTAAGATATTACCAGAATCTGAATAGATGCCTCACATATTATTCCATGAGATGGCCAATTACTTGCTAAATATATCAGATTATATAGTAGAATTCTAATCCAAAGTGGAATTGAGGCCTACGATGTGAGCTGACAAAAATAAAGCAAAACAAAACAACAGAACGGTTGCAGAGGTTTCACAAGAAGACAGCAGGAAGAGGACTAAGATAAAAGGCACAATGTCATATCCAACCTGTCCACTCTACATCAGTGGGAGAGTAAATAGAATCTTAGACTTGCACCCACAAAGTGTCATGAATTAGAAAGTGATGTCCTTGACAGAGGAGCTGCTTCTTTTATAGCTACACCTCTAGACTCCCTGAGCCCAGCAGTCATCAGAACATGAAATCTTTGATGTGAGCTAAAGATTTGGGACCTGAGTTTATCCTTCATGTTGTAATGGCCATATCTTCTGTGTAGAGCCTCGTATGCCACATAAATTTCGCATATGATTTTTGAGGTGCTGGCCAACTATGACAGAACTACAAGCAGAGAAATTATTTCCTTTGGAAAAGTAACTGATGCAGCAAAAAATAAATGTAAGGGTTCAGAATGGAGGGATAGGAACTGTCAAGAGAAAAATGAGCCAACAAAGTTGGCTGAAGTGGTGGTAAAAAAAAGATCTATAGAAGAGATTTTTTTTTTAAGATTTTATTTTTTGTTAGAGAAAGACAGGGAGAGCAAGAGCGAGAGTGAGAGCAAGAGTGAGAGAGAGAGAGCACAAGCAGGGTGAGAAGCAGAGGGAGAGGGAGAAGCAGGTTCCCTGCTGAGCAGGGAGCTTGACGTGAGGCTCCATCCCCAGAACTCTGGGATCATGACCTGAGCTAAAGGCATACAATCAACTAAGCCACCCAGGTGCCCCTAGGAGAGAGATTTTGGATTTATAATTAATTGAACTTATAGGTGGGAAATAAGGGAAAATAAGTTTTCTAGAACAACTCTAAGGGAAACAATACAGACAGTAGCATAATTTTCCAAATGTGAAGGAAAGAATGTTTTTGTGGAGGGAGATGAAGAATCCAGTTTGGGATAGCCTCTTACCAACTGTTTGATATAGGATAATGGAACTCAGGACAAAGGACTAGGCTAGAAATACAAATGTTGGAGTCAATAAATAGGTGGTAGGTTGAAACCATGGGTATCGGTGAGATTGCCTTGAGACATTACAGAGAATGAGAAGAAAGTAGTTTAGACCTTAATGAACACCAATATTTTAGAAGTTGACAAATTAGAGAAGCTTCACCAAGGCAAAGGAAGACAAACACCTCCAGGGGTAGGGAGATGGACTGGAAAGAGTAGTTTAGTAGGAATCATACTAGAGAATCCTAAATAGTGTTGAAACCTGAAGAGAACTCAAATAAGAAACAGATTATTCCTATTGATTTGAGAACAAAGAAGCCCCTACAAACATTAGTGAGAACGTAATTGTGGGGTGAACTAAGAACTAGTTTGCTCTTGGGTTGTACAGGTGAGGAAGTGGAGTCCATGAGTCCTTTTCAAAAATTGTAATTTAATTTTGAACACATGTAAGATGATATTAATAATATTTTTCTAAAATTTAAAGAATGAAACAAACAGCCAGGTATCCATCACTCAGTTCAGGAAGTAGAACATTACCAGTAGCTTTGTAGAACTGCCCCCTCCACTGAGACCCCAATCTCATCCCTCCTTCTCCTCACAGAGGTAGCCACTATCTTGAACTTTGTGTTTGCAATTCTTTTGTTTGCCTGCTTAGTTTTATCATGAGTGGATATGCTTAAATATTTACTCTGAATGTCCGCCCTGGACTTGTGCAGTGAACAAGTCCTGTTCAAGGTGGTCCTAGTTATGTATTCTTTAGTTTCAATGTTTAATGTTTTGGAACTTTTTATTTTATTTTTTAAAAGATTTTATTTATTTATTTGACACAGAGAGAGAGCACAACCAGGGGGAGGGGCAGGCATAGAGAGAGGGAGAAGCAGGTTCCCCATGGAACAGGAAGCCCAATGCCGATGCCAGGTTTGATCCCAGAACTCTGGGATTATGACCTGGGCCAAAGACAGATGCTTAACTGACTGAGCCCCCCAGGCACCCTGGAACTTTTTATAAATGGACTCATGCTATGTATTTTCATCTGTGATGAACTTTGCCATTCAACTGTAGGTTTCTGAGATTTATCCATTTTAAATGTGATCATTGTAGTTTGCTTTTATGTTATATAATATTATCTTTTGTGGAGAGACTTCAATAGGGTAATCCTCTTGTTGTTCGACATTTGCATTGTTTCTCATTTTTGGCAATTTCAAATAATCCTCCTTGAATGTACCTGAGCCTGCCTCAACCCCTGATCCTCTGACACTCACACAATACCTATTTTTGTTTGTGGAAAGTTTTCATTTATAACAGCCCCAACATATGCCACTTAGGATCATAAAAGAATATTCTCTAGAGCAGTGATAACATTGCTCTAATGTATGGCTATCAAACTAACAGTATCCTCCTGGGAACTAATGAGAAAGGTATATTTGGAAGCTTCACCTTAGATCCACTATAACAAACTCTGGTGGGTGGTGCCTAGCAATCCATATTTTAGCAAATGCCTTTGTTCACTCTGATGCATGCTAACATTTGAGAACCATTGCTTTAGAGTGGCAATCTGAGTCATGGCTGGAAAAAGAATTTATCCTATATGGAATACAAAGATTTCAATTAGCAGGCTGCTTACAGAGATGCAAGTAGGGTTAGGTGAGCAAACAAGGGATGGTGAAATACTCAGAGACTAGCAACAGGAAGTGGACATGCCCACCTCAAGTTCCGAATGGGCAAAAAAAGAAAGCACATTACCAGAGCCCCGAGAGACCTGTACTTTTAAGGAGGAACCACTTGATGGGACCTGTCATCTTGCGAAATCAGGTACAAAACAGGGAGGACATCAGGAAAAAATACCCTAACTTCTCCCTTCATACTCTTTATCCAAACCAGCTAGAAGCCAGTCCACAAAGGAGCCCCAGGGCAGGCGATCTTCAGGGCTCAGCTTCCAGTACAGGGAGCATGGCAGAGAAGGGCAGAGAATAGATTTGGAAGCTGGGTGCAGATGGACAATAAGCAGTGCATATATTGTGAAGCCTGAACGAAAAGAAGGACAGAAATGGGAGCTGAGGCTGTCATTAATAGAAGCTGTAATTCAAAAGACAGATTGGGTATCTCCTCAGTATCTCCTCTTTGTATTTCCAATTAGAAGGACTGGAATAGTAGACACTAGTTCCAGATGAGAAAATTTTAGCTTCATTGAACAAATATTGAGAGGCACCTGGGTGGCTCAATGATTGAGCATCTGCCTTTGGCTCAGGTGGTGATCCTGGGGTCCTGGGATTGAGTCCCACATCAAGTTCCCCATGGGGAGCCTGCTTCTCCCTCTGCCTGTGTCTCTGTCTCTCTCTGTATGTCTCTCATGAGTAAATAAATAAAATCTTTTTAAAAAGAATAAATAGTGCATATCATGTACTTCACACTGTATTAGGCACTGGGGATTCAGCTGTGAATAAAACAAAACTCTTGCTCTCATAAAGCTTATGTGCTAGCCCGGAGAGATAGAAAAAAAAAAAAAAAACAATAGTTAATGCTTCACATGGTAGATTAACACTCCAGAGAATAATAAAGTAGAAGACAAGAGAACAAAGAATGATGATGGAGGTTGCTTTCTTATCTAAGTTGATCAGAAAAAACTTCACTAAGGGAGATTTGAGCAGAGAACTGAAGGGAATGGAAGAGTGAGCCTTGAAGGTATCTGAGGAAAGAGAGTTCCAGGCCAACAAGAGAGCAATTGCAAAGGTTCTTAAGGGAAGAGAGAAGGAAGAAGTGGCAAGAGACAATATCAAACATACCAGGTGTTACTTCCATTGTATTCATAGTTCCAGAAAGAAATCGTCTTGTTTATGATTGGTATCTAAGGTTAAGCCCTAGGCCTTCTTTCTGTAAAGAAATAAAGTTTTTATTAATTGCATGTTTACAGCAATGCAAATTCACCTCATAAGGTCTGGAACATTAAGAAACGGTTAGAACTTTTTCTTTCTGTAAATCTTTGTTGTTGTTGTTTCTTATTTTTGGAAAGGGTGATATGTTCCATCCAAAGAATCCAAAAATATTTCATAATTTGAGAGTATTTCAAATGCGAAGAGGCTTTAAAAAAACCTTTAGAGTAGTTTTAGATTTATAAAACAGTCACAAAGATATTATAGAATTGTTTTTCATATTCCCCTCAACCAGTTTCTCCAGTTTTTAACATTTACATGACTGTGGTGCATATGTCACAGCTAAGAAATCAGCATTGGTGCATTTCTATTAACCAAACTCCACTCTATTTGGAATCCAATAATCTTTCCATACTGTTCTTTTTCTGTTCCAAGATCCAATCCAAGATATTACAGTACATTTAGTTTTCATTCTCTTTAGCATCCCTTGGTCTATGATAGCTTCCCAGACTTCCCTAGTTTCTCCTGACTGGGACAGTTTGGAAGAGTACTGCTCAGTTTATTTGGCAACTACCTCTTAAATGGGTTTGTAAGATATTTTCTTCATGGTTAGATTGGGGTTATGGGTTTCAGAGAGGAACATCACAGAAGTAAAGTGCCATTCTTATCAAATAACATCAAGCATAATGCTATCAACATGACAAATTTTTGTGATGATTTTAAATGAATTCAACAACAACTGAAAATTTGCATAGAGGATAAACACGACAAAAATATCTGGAAGTGCCAGGAGAAATTGAGTATTTTTGCAGTAAAACAATAGGATATATTCCTTAACTTTGCACACACACACACACACACACACACACACACACAGACACGGATACATTTTTGTATTTATGTATGTTTGCATATATGCGCTTTTTTAGAAGTAAAAACTAACCACAAGATGTCGCTATTAACTAATGTATGAGCAAGAAAGTTGCCTCAAGGAGCAGTTAGGTTTTGCAGGGCCTATGTGGTTAGAAACCATTATTTTTTAAATCTTGGTAATAATTAACCTCCCCAATGTCTCGATTTACAAAACCACTAGAGTGTTTTGAGTTTGGGATGCTACATTTTTTTCTCTGAGTTTCACAAAATATTTTTCCTTGAATTCACACCCAAGTACATTTATTTGGAAATTTAATTTAAAACAATATGGTTTGCTAATGAAGTTGAATGCTCTATTCCTAAATAGAAAACAAATCCACAGAAATCACTCTGAGGTTATATTATCCTTTTGAGCAGTAACAATAGTGTTATTTTCGCTAATGAACATTTCCTCGAGAAAAAATTTAATAGAAGATGAAAGAAGAGCATCATACAAGATGCTTACATAACTAGAATTGGTCTTATCCCCAAACAATAACTTAGAAATAAAATGATTAAATTTGTATCTTTTACTTTTCCACTACATAATTTTTAAAAATGACTCTGAAGGTAAAGTAGAAAGAAGTGTATTTTAACTCCCTGCTTCCAGCACGTCTATATTTAAACTTTCCTGGATATAACAGTTTTGATTTCCATAGCAGATCCCATAACTCTAACTCTCTGATGGTTGTGCTGTTTACTCAGTCTGTTTTCTCTAAAATCCTCTTCCCTCTTTTTCTTCTTTTCCTGACAGTACCTTTCACTTTTTCCATTCCTTGTGAATTTACGGTAGCCTTGTCCATTGTTGAATATAAATAATGACCAGAAAGTTCTTCCTGGTTGAGCTAGCTATCTACTTTTCTGTGGCCTTTACCCATGGGTCCTACTTTTGTCTTTGGGAACCACACAAGGCTAAATCTTTTCCTGCTTCTACATAACAGACTTTCAAATACTTTGTAACACTTATCATTTACTTCTCTAAGCTTCTCTTTCATTTTCCTAAACTCACTTGGACTTTTTGGCCATTTTAATATTAATACTACTTTTAGATCCTCATCATCTGGCTACTCTTCTCTGATCTTATAGACTTGCAGTAGTCTTAAAATATGACTCCCAGAAGTGAAATTTAATATGACAGACATAGCTGGAGGAGCCAAGAATGCATTGGGCCTGTTTGGGGAGCCTAATGACATCACTCACTTTATTACTTTATCAACCCTTTGTAAACCCTCTGCTAATGAAATACTGCCACCTGGGTTCCTAGTGGTCTGCTGAGTGTGTGTAAGCGTGTGTGTGCACATGTGTGTGCACATTTCTGATCCCCATCTACGCCTCTAGCCTTATCTTGAACCTTAATGCTTCTTATGTCTAGGCTATGGCTGACAAAGCAGAAGATGTTTGTCCTCTCAGCTTCATTTCCTCTTTTACTAACACAGGCCATGATATATATATATGTTTGAGATACAATTTTCTCTCTCTCTTTATATATATATATATATATATATATATATATATATATATTTATGTGTGTGTATTTAATGAGTACTTATTCATGTGGAGTCTTTCCATGTGACTGTACCATGTGATCTGTACCAATAGTACAGAAAGGGAAATGTCATATTTGCTAGATTTCTTGTAATAACATAGCCAAAGCAAGTCAGGTGGAACTGGACTTGAAATCCCACATGTTTGAACTGTCATCTAGATTTAAATAAACCTATGAATTAATGAACTCTTTTTTTTATTTATTTTTATTTTTTATTGTTTTAAATGAATTCTTTTAGAATATAATACCTAGGCTTGATGGCCATAAGTAAATAGAAAACAATGGGGGAGTAGGATAAAGAAGTGGCTTAGAATGTAGGAATAAGAAACAGATGGACTGGTTTCAAGCCTTGTGTCTCCCACTTACTAGCTATGATACTCTGGGCAGCCCTCATATTTGGTTTGGTATCTACTCCCAGTGTCAGTGTAAGGGTTAATTGAGGTAAAGTATATAGGCTCTTAGCATAGCACCTGGTCTATAGAGTGCACTCAGTAAAATATAGCTATTATGATTAATAACAAACAGTTCTCAAATACGTTCGTACTTTCTGTATACATAGAATTGACATATATTTAAAGAAACACATTGATGGATTTACAGTAATACCGGAATACCTGGCCCTCTCTGTAATCCAGTTACTGCTTATGAAAAAGCTGTCAAGAATTAGAGAATTGGCTTCCTGTGATGGGTTAGAACTGTCTCACACAGGATTAATTTCTAACTGAAGCTCTATCAGCAATCTAACCAACTGACCTTCCCCCTTTCCTTAGTGTGGCAGTAGTAGCATTTGGCTCTGGTTTGTTTGACCACCAAATTTTAGTCTGCAAAGTGTTCTGAGAGAGCGGGTAGCTAACCTCTTTAGATTCTGGATCTTCTTTTTAACTTGGGGCTCTCCAAAAACTAAGACTTGCTGGAGGAAAATAAAAACTTTTATATAATATATCACACTTTATTCCCTCAGTCTCTTAGAAAATGACTCCATTGAAATCAAAGCCTCTGCATTGGTTCCTTTAAATGAAAACAGTTTAGACAATTTCAAAAGACTTTCACCATTACATCATTTCCATCCCCTGGGTGCATTTAAGTAGCCAGTTCAGCAGGAAATTGGATGATGAATTTCTCAATATCGTATTATAAACTAAAGATTCACTGACTTTCCTCCCATCTCCACTATCCATCGTTATCAATCTCTCTACAGAAAGTCATCATCTGGGCACGAGTCTTATAATACGTTGCCCCAGTGCAATTTGACTCTGGCACAGTGACAATTTCATCTTCACTGATAATCTAGTGATTTGTTCCCACTGATTTCTGTCAAAATGGGATACTAGACTATGTCATAATTATGATATAGATATGCTATTATGAGTTATGTATATTATTGAGTTATGAGGACAGCAGATTGAACCCTATTCACTTATAGGCTCTGTGGTACTACCAAGTTTAAATTAGCAATTTTAGAAACTTTATGAATTCTTTTAGCAATTTACTAAATATGTTCCATATTCACATGTATATTGTCAACTTACTTATACAGATATCCAGACTAGAGTCCCACCTTAGAGATCTACAAGATCTATGGTTTTCCCATGCTTTTCTTTTGATTTTACTCTATTAAAAAGACAATTTAATCATATATAGAGCCAACACCTTTTTTTTTTTTTTTTTTTGCATTGGTATTTTGCACTGAAAGGTATGTTCTTAAGTCAGGAAATTTCTTTTTTTTTTTTTTTTTTTTTTTTTTAAGTCAGGAAATTTCAAATTTGGATTCATAGTGCCCTTCTTCTCCTGTCTGTGAGAACAATTTTTCCTTCTGAAAGGAATCTGTAGATTAACTTGAGAAGTAATACTTAAGAATACATTTATAAGCAACAAGCACAATCTCATTAAGTATCTTTAATTTAATTTCAATGTTATTGATTTTATCTGAAGGACACATTATTCTTGATTTTTCTGATGCACAAGACTGAACACAAATTACTGTAAACCTCACTCTCTGGCCTTTTCCCTCAGAGGATAGTTAAGGTCAGCAATGATGTATGTTCCAGGACATTGTGAGGAAGGAGAGTAAAAGGTCCTTGAAAAGCTATCCCCTTCACTTGTCTTCTTATAATTGGAGATGTGGGGGTAATGATCCACCAGCTTGGTTGCTGGCTCTGCGTCTGTGAATCTTCACTGGAGCTCAGCACAATCTGAGCATTGGGACAGATTCTCTGTGGGAGTTGGTGGAAGTTCATCACTCAACCCTGTGGTTAGAGATCATAAATGTTCCAGGAAAACATCACAGAGGACTGGGCCTGTTGGCTAAGTGGCCCCAGATTCTCAACTGGCTCCTTGACATCAGTGAAAGAATATGGGTTCTAAAACATCATGCCTTTGCAATCCAACGGATCACTAAATAATTTATATTAGGATGTTAACTCAGCTTCTAAACTTGGTGAATACCAGGAGTGGTATGCTGACTTACAATTGGAGGACAGATCTAGCTTTTACTTAGCGTTTTGTTCTCTATAAGACAGCTAAACAAAAGAACTACAAACTTTGACATATGAATATAAAAATGGGTACTTATATCACAATCAATTATAAATTGGTGGGAATGTGAAGGGTTTGGATGATTAATTTCCTCATGTGCACATGCCTTTGTAATGTTATAAAATTGACGTGATTTTCCAAAGAAAAGCATATTTTTCTTCCTGCTGAGCAGATCTCTCAGATTTTGCTCATTTATGCACAATGGACATCACTAGGGAATCTGGCTGAAGGACTCTCTGCTACTAATGACTTTGGATCAGGATATTTCCTTGAAATTGATATTGGAACTGGGAATAATCTTCAGTTAATGTCTTGAGTTTAGAAGACTTACTGGATTTGCAATGGCTCATTTTAATTTACAGTTCTAGATGATTCCCATGGATCATCATCAAAAATTGTGTATTAAAACTCTGTTACTCAACACTATCAACATATAACTATGACATGGATTACAAGCCCTCCAATGAGGTAGAATGGATGGGCTATGGATCTATTTCTACATCAAAACTTAAGCACGGACTGAACTATGGTAATGCCAGCAGCCAGTCAGTGACCTCATCTTCGTTAGTGCCCCCCACTCCCCTAGTGATTACATAGACAAATGTAGTTTTACCCCCTTCCCCCTTCCTGTCCATCTGCCACATATTCACTTTTCACCAGCACTTAATTCTCTATCAAAATATTTTTCCAGGATGAGAAAAGAACCAACTTCCAGGCAAGAGAAAAAAGAGAATGAGTGATTCTAGTTAATGACTTCCAGATAAGAATTTGCTTATTTTCCTAATGGCCTACTGTGTCCTGCTAAGCTATCATGTCACAAACAGAACAGATAACTTTAATGGGAGAACTGCCTAAGGATCTTGGGACATAGCCACAGCACCTCTGTCTACATAAAATATTTTTTTAAATAAATTAATTGATGGGAGCTACAAACAAGTGGAATCTAAGAATAATAGAACTAAGTCTTCAGGCAAAATATTTTTACAACATGTGAAATCAATAAAAGTAAAATCTCTAAAGACTGAATGCATAATCTTTTGCCTATCATGAAAAAACATTTTCTGTCCATAGACGACAGTGTGGAGAAAGATGTGAATGTAGTGAGAACACAGTTGTTCACTTGAAGGCAGGATTGAGAATTCCAATCTAGACTTGTGTCATTCCGACATCTTTCTGCTGTTTTCTGCCATGATTATCTGAGATATCTCCCAGAGTAGCCACTAATATGAAACCCCTTCTAAACAAAATGTGAACACTAAATAAACAGTAATGGTGGTCTTTAGCTTACCACAGTGGTCTGACCACATCAAATATGAAGGAGTAGGTGGTGTCCAGTATGCTGTCAAATAACAGAAAATAATCTGTTGCTGAAAATAATAAGTGGTAGAGGAAGAGATCCCCAAATTGTTTCACCCCCATAATAATAAATGAAATATAGAAAACTATTAATAAAAACATAATAGTAGACCAGGGATATCATTTAAGAAAAACATTTCAATATATTTTATTATAATTAAGTTATAGAGAGAAAAAGTAAAACATTGGTTACCATTTTCAGAACTCCTCTAGCATGGAGAGTACCTCACCTGCCATTAGGAACATACTTATTTTTGCCTGCTTTTATCAATCTGTAAATGATGCCCGGGGTGGAAAGAGAAGTCCTACTTTAAGGAGATATTGGGGTTAATGTTTGCAGAGTGGCTTATTTGCCTAGAAATTTTTTTTTAAAAAGTAAACTACAAGGTATTATTATAGCATTTGTGGCATATAAGCCTATAATTAAAGTGACCACATATTTTCCATAAACCCTCCTTTATATTCATTTGGTCCTTTACAAATTTTTTTGCAAGTTCATAATTTGAAGCTAAAACTTTCCATGTTCTACATATTAGTAGCTTGGAATCACTTAAAAATTATTCAGACAAGTTTGAATTTTGGTAATTTGTCTGGGATAATTTGAAAGCCACTGATGTTTCTATGCAAGACAAAAAGAACTCTACATTTTGGATTAGACCTTAAAATCAAGTGTAGCATGCGAGAAACCAAAAGGAGCTTATATACAGTTGGAAAATAACAGTTTAATGATAATAATGTCATTCATAGATTAAAACCATGATCTAAACATGTTCTGTTGGAAATTTTACTTTGGAAATGCATTCTTGATACTTCGATCAGTTCCTCCTCTCTCATTTGACTTACTACCTCATCAACAGGCTGTTTGAATGCTGTACAGAAAACCTAGAATATAATAATTATTTTCATGTTTGGAAAAAGACTATATTTCTAGAATCAGTATAGATTCCAAAATTTTCCATCATATCATACTTCTTTTCATCATTTAGGAAAAATAGTAAGCATATAAACTTTTGAGATGAATTATGTTCTTATAAGCATATGCCATAATAAAATTCAATCACAGATTAATTATATCATTTTCGTTTTTGCTCTTTAACACTTAGCCAATAGATTATATGAAGCAATGGGTGCAGGATGAGGGCAGAGAGGAGGAAGGTGAATAATCCTTTCAGTTTTACTGAAAGTATATACAGTATATACTTCTTTCATATTTGTTTAAAATCCAGTAACCAGAAAGTGCAAGTGGTCAAGCTGTTCAGTCTGTGTTATAAATGAAAGGAAACAAACTGATGAAGATTTGTTTTTTTCAATTCTCAGAGGTTTGGTAAAGTTACTGGCATATTTTGCACACCTAACTTGAGAGTACAGGTCATTCATCATACATTTATTGAGAATATTCTATGTCCCACTGGATCAGGCAAAAGCATACCAAAGACACAAATAGAGAGGTATTTCACAGAATTGAGGGGAGCAGAAAGTAATTCAATTCAGGATACTGAATGGTATCTCGAAAGTACATTTTCAGGGTTTGGGGATACTTGGAGAAGAAAGTTTAACAGCTCTGGACAGTTCTCAAGGCCAGTTTAGAGGATGGTAAGCTACTTCAAACTTTTTCTAGTGAGTCTTCAAATGCTCTGGAATTTAATGAGATCCTTGTTTCTCATAGTGTGGTCCAGGGACTGGCATATTGGCATTTTCTGGAATCTTCTTGGTATACGGAATTTGGGGGCACCAATCTAGACTGACTAAATAAGAATCTGCATTTTAAAGAGATTAATAAGCAATTCATGTGCATATTAAAATTTGAGAATCATCATCCTAGATTCTGTCTCCTTAATAACTTTCTTTTTTTTTTTTTTGGAAGATTTTATTTATTTATTCATGAGAGACACAGAGATAGAGGCAGAGACATAGGCAGAGGGAGAAGCAGGTTCCTCACAGGGACCCTGATGTGGAACTCCATCCCTGGACCCTGAGATCATGACCTGGGCCAAAGGCAGACACTCAACGACTGAGCCATCCAGGTGTCCCACTTTTCTCCCCTTTTAGTCTGGAAAAAAGAAATGTCGAAGAAATAGAGGGAAATATCAATGCAAGTTCTAAGCCAGTTAGACCTGTATTGGTGAGTGTGTGTGTATACGTGTGTGTCTGTCTGTTTGTCTGACAGTAATATACATATGACAGCATTACTCCTTTACCAGTTAACCCTGACCAAAATAACATTGCATTAAAAAAATCATCCCAAAACTGAAAAAGAGGGAAAATGGAGAGCCAAATATATAACTTAAATCAGAATCATACGAAAAATATGTTAAAAATTCAAATTCTAGGAACAAAATTGGCTTAAAACACTAAATCATTTTTACTCACTTATCTGCACATTGGCTGAAGATTTTCTAAGCTGGGCTTATTTGGATGGTTCTAGTGGTCATTATTGGACTCACCTCATGCTTCTGAAGCCTGAGGGTGCTTCTACCCCACATGATTGATAGCTTCCTCATGAGACCAGAGGCATGCCCTTCTCATTGCACTGGCAAAAATGCTAAACTACAGAGTCAATCATGCTATAGCTCTAGAAACCTATTTATGTCATATATGACCAGAGATAGTCAATCACATTAAGACATCCTTTTTCAAGGGGTGGGAAAGTCTGCCTTTTCTACTACGGAAAAGCACTGAACATTACATGATAAAGAATATGGATTTATAATTCAATTCCTGTGGATGGAGTGAAGAATGAAAAAGTAATCCACTTTAACACAAATCCCCTTTTAAAAATAGGTGACACCACATCATAAAGATCTAGCAATTTGTAACAAGCAGAGATGCAAAATCTGGCCCAGTGGTGGTTAATCTCTCCATACTATGTCCCCATAGTCAAGCCCTTTTTAAATTTTTCTTTTAGAAGAAGTTATTTATAATTGTAAAATTAATCACCAAATTATGTTTCATAATTTATACATTTATAAATTTGATTGAATTCCTTTCATGATCTATAGAGGGGTCAGTAAACAATAGCCTGCAGGCCAAATCTGACCAAACACCTGATTTTGTAAATAAAGTTTTATTGGAACACAGCCATTCTCATTTGCTTACTTATTGTTTATGGATGCCCTTGCAGAGTTGAACAATTGAGATAGAGATCATATTGCCAGCTGAAATATTTACTGAAAAGTTGAAAAAATTTACTCTCTCACCCTTTACAGAAAACTAGATAGATACTTCTGCCTATCATATTAAAGGCATGTACCAACCAGCCAATTCCTCTTAGATATCATCAAAGATTATCTTCTTTCAAAAAGAAGAAGGTTTTAATTACTAACAGAGCCAGGGTCTCAATGCACATTTAGCTGACTCTAAAGCCAGTACCCTTCCCAGGATCCCTCACTGTGTCCACAGTATTTGCACTCTTTTTAATGATTCCACCTATTCTGAAATGGGAGGGAAAAAGAGGGACCAATGTATCAATTACACCAGAATCATGTGAAAAAAAATTGTTAAAAATTCAAACTCTTGAAATAAACTCTATGAGTGAAGACTTAGAAATCTTAACAAATGATATGTGATCCTTATTCATTCTAAAAAGAAGGAACAAGAAGTCTAAGTGAAAGAAACAACTTGTGGTGTTGAATTTGAGGACTGTTATAAAAGCTTCACATCATTATGGTAATAAATTGAGAATCAATGAGTTTGGGAGAAATGAAGAGAACTAAAACCTCCATTTGAAATTGTCTAAATTATACCTGGAATACATTCTATTCTAGCCCTTCCCTGGTTTCTCACCTTGGCTCTACTTTTGTTGATTATGATTCTCCTGGGAGTCTCCAATCCATAAGTAATTCAGGTAAATAAAAAACTTGGGAGGACAAGTGTAATGTCTGCATGCTAGATACACAGGTGTCTATTTTATGCATGGAATTTTCTAATAACCCACTTTGCAAAAGTATTTGGAGCAGATTCTAACAACAAAAAAATGACACAACATTAATGGAATAGAAATATATTATCTTAGTGTATATTGTGAATTTTCTTTGATTCAAAATGTTGAATGTGACTTTCTTTTATTCAGAAGTTTCAGTAAAAGACTAAAGCTAGACCAATTGTTATTGGCATTCCATTTCCCAGGTTCAGAAAAATGTCTCGAGTGGGTTCTGGCCTCTAAGCTGCAGGGCTTGCAAAGAGGGATCCGAAGCAATACTACTACTACTGCTTGGGTGATATACAGAGGAACAGCATTGCTTTTCCCATCCAAAAGCCAAAATATGTACTGGAAATCTTTCATAAAGCCTGGAGAGTACCTGCCCAAAGAGATGCCTGCCATCTTGTCTTTCCCAATTTAAGACTTTCTGAGATACAGAGATAAGAAGCCCAACTCAAGCCACTGCTAGAGGAGATTCCAGTGAGAAAATTCTAAGGATAACATCCTAGAAAGCTTAGAGTATGTTATACTATTTTTTTCAGCTGCTTTCCTTCAAGTATGAGGAAAAATTAGAGATACCTGACATGCATCTTTTGAAATTTGAAAATAAGGTCATGTTTCCTCTTCTGGTAGAGAGATTTCTGGGGCCTGGAGGTCTAATGGAATTGGCTATGGCTTCTGGTCTTGAAGGGGCCATGGCAAAATGTATCTGGGAAGAAGATGGAGCAACTTTATTCTTGGTTCTCTGCATTTTTTTAAGAGTACAAGAGAGATTGCAATGGTTCTTGATGCTCCATGCAAAGGTGCATAAAGGTTAGTGGTGGGCTGCTTAAAAGGTCAGAGAGGTCAAGTGATTACGCATCCATACCAGAGAAAGGATTGATGATTCTGTACCTTTGGCTTGTCGAAGGGAGTCAGGGCTGTCCTTTGGAAAGGGAAAGGAGTCTGGGGCAAGAAAAAAAAAATATCATATATCACCTAAACATCATATTAATAAAGGATAGTAAGAGAAGATGAGATAATCAATACCCAAGTGAAGCCAGAGACATTTCTTACCTGAAACACCATTGCTTCACCTTGTCCCCAGTAGCAGAGAGTAAGTGCCTAGAAAGGGAAGACGATAAGGTTTCTTTGAGCCAGAACCTGCCATATTATTCCAAGAACTGAGGAGGTAAGCTTTTAGCCTGTGGTGGATCAGGAAAGCAGATGATCCTTGAACTGACATTAAAGTTTTTACAATGAAAATGAACATATCCTGTACCACAACAAACAAAGAAAAATGTCAGCTAGTAACTAGAAATAATTTCTGGGAGAAAATTCTACATGGGTCTCTTGCATTTCTGCTCTTTCTTTCTTTCTTTCTTGCTTGCTTGCTTGCTTGCTTGCTTGATTTTATTTATTTATTCAGAAGAGACACAGAAAGAGGCAGAGGGAGAAGCAGGCTCCTCGCAGGGAGCTCAGTGTGGGACTTGATCCCTGGACTGGGATCACGCCCTGAGCTGAAGGCAGATGCTCAACCACTGAGTCACCCAGGCATCCCTGCACTGCCTTTTCAAGGAAAGCTCTATAATGAGTGGTAGGTACAGAAGACAGAAACAGTGTCTCCTGAAGCAAAAGGCCAGTATAATAAAACTAATGTCTCAAAAAAACCCAAAAAAACAAAAAACCTTAATGTCTCCTATCAGAGCAGCACTAAGCAAACTTCCTGCCCATAATAAACCATTTGGTTTCTATTAGCTTGGAGTTCCTCTTCTGTAACATAATGTACTATGTGCGCAGGTGCAATATGGTCCTCTTTATGTCAGCCTGTGAGAATCGATACTTAAGCAAATAGCATAAAAATGATAATTCTCTGGAAACTACTATTGTTAAGAGTAACAGTAATCTATCTTTTAGCTCCGAGGAGT
Source organism: Canis lupus baileyi (assembly GCF_048164855.1). Lineage (NCBI taxonomy): Eukaryota > Metazoa > Chordata > Mammalia > Carnivora > Canidae > Canis > Canis lupus. Next base: position 66,310,815 of record NC_132841.1, read on the forward strand.
CTTGTGCCTTCTACCACTATCAGCGAAACTGGGGCAGGCTAATCGGTCTCATTTTTTATAGTTCTTGATAGGGAATACAAAAGAGTGTGTATATCAGGGGATGTGGAAAAAAGGGAAACTTTGAGCACTGTTAGTGGGAGTGCAAACTGGTGCAGCCACTGTGGCAGACAGTATGGAGGTCCCTCAAAAAATTAAAAATAGAATATTATATGATCCACTAATTCCACTTCTGGGTATTTAACTGAAAGAAATGAAAACATTAACTCAAAAAAATGCACCCCATGTTTATCACAGCATTATTTACTATAGCCAAGGCATGGAGACATCCAGAAAGGATTCTTGGCTACTTTTCTTGAATTAGTGATGCACTTATTGAGTCCAGAGACAAATGTAAAATTTTTCTCACCAGACCTAAGTATCTTAATTCCATAATATCCTATTAATAAATCCATCAAAAGTGTTACATTGACTCTTTCCAAGTTGTTACTCAGGGGGAAACGTATATCTATATGTTCTTATTTTGACTTACTTCTTGTTAAGACTTACAATCTTTACATAGTTTCTTTTTTCCTCTGAGAGCAACTGAATTATGAAAAAAAAAAAAAGCTATGAAGTTGATTTCAAGAAAAGTAGCCAAGAATCCTTTCCAGTGGGAGTGGTAACTTCAATTTTCAGATGGTTTTCATATAAATTGTCCCATTTGATTTTCACAAGAACATTAGATAGCATGGCAGGCATTTTTATACACATTTCACTAAATTAATTCTTTCAGAATCTCAACTGGGCCATTGTGGGGATTAGAAATAGAATCAAGAAGGACCTCTCACCCTTTAATTGGTCAATAAATGGTAGCCATCACTGCTATTATTTTACGTGTGTGAAGAGAGAGACCCAGAGTTATTATGGCTTGCCTCAGCCTTTGATGCACAGCCCAAAGTGCCTCACAGAAATTCCCAGTTAATTTTTCCCTTCCAAGAATGGGGATTGATTTAACAATAGAAAAGCAACAATAATAATTGCACTGATGGTATTCCACCTGCAGGACTTCAAGGCATTAGGCTCAACAGTTACTTCTGGACAAAGGGACTGTGCCAAGCCCCTGATCCTGCCCACCCCCCACACTCCCAGTGTTTATCTTTAGAAGAGAAAAAAGGAATCCCTTAGAAAAAGTATTAGTCCTTTTCTCTTTAAAGGTGGGGTAAAACACTTTTTGAAACTACTCCTGCTGTCAAAGTCCAGGCCTTGATTTGTGAAGTCTGGTCTTGGAAAAGCACTAACTCAAAGTAAAATGGATGTACATTTGTAAGCATTGTGTCACCTTAGTGGGATCCGAAAGACCACTCACTTTAAACAAACAAAAACACCAGGCCAGCATCAAGACAGGTAACACAGTACATTAACTGCTCTGAAGCTCAGTGTGAACTTCAGCCTAGAAATTTTGTTTTTAGACATTTTGAAGAGTCAAAAAACTCCCAGAACCTATTCATACATTTCCAAACCTCTTCTTTACCTGAGCCATATGCCTTGGTGGGGAAAGAAAAGCCACAAATGCAAATGCAGTGAAGTTGGTTGCAGAGCAGCTTCCAATCCTCAGCCTCTCCAGATGGGAAGATAAAAGTTGTAATGGTTGAAATAAACTCAGACACAAGCAACAACACGGCTGTTGAAAAGCTTCTCAATGTGCAGAGAAGAAATGCACAACAGTTTCCAGAATATACAGCCTAAAAAGTTTTCTTATTTAAAAAGAAAACCATCTTAAGCATTCCCAAATAAATTAGCTTTGAATATTTCAAGCAATAGGAGAACCTGGTAGTAATCATTCTGATGACTGCTCGCACTTTTAAAAGAATTTTTGCAATCTTTTAATTACATCTGTTTACATTTTTATCTGTCCCCAAAGAGGACCTAGTGTTGTCTTCACTTTCTGGCCTTGGTTCCCATTGACATCAGATTTCTCCATTGAAAATCAAGCAAACTGTATGAAATAAAAGTACAAAGTGTATGATTTTTATCAATCTGTTTTGTTCTCATGGCTTTGCCTATATAAGGACGTTGCTACTAAATTTGTAAACTCAACTGATAGTTTCATTTGAACTGAGAGAGAAAGATCATGTCAGGGCTTGAGAAGCCACAGGGCAGGTAAGAGGGTCAGGCTGATAAAATAGGAAAAGAGGCTAATAGATAGGTCCATATTCTCATCCTAAAAGCTTAACTAAATAGAAGGCTGGCAGATGTTGGAGGGTAAGGTCAGCAAAGAGACTGGGCAGCTGGATTTGATGACCAAGGCTATGTAAGTGGTCAAAAGAGACACAGACCCAAATCAATCGATCTAAGAAACAAAAAGATATCTGGGCATAAAGCCTTGAGGGACCAGGAAAAAACTCTTGCAAATTCTTTGTGAGTGTCCCAAAAGCCTTTTTTTTTTTTTCCCCAAAGAATGGCTGTAAAACATTAAGGGAGATTTTAATGTGTGTCTGGTATTTTGAGATGATTAGAAAACATCTCAAAGCCTATACATCTAGATGTGTATTGTCCTGCATATGAATCACCAAACAAAATTAACCTTTAATCTGTTGAGGCTGCTGTTAACAAACTCAGCTTTGAAATTTCAATGTTAAAATTGCTGTCACAGCCTACTTAAACACCACACAGTGAGATCAATGATATTCTTCTTGGAAAAGGCAAACAGATTTTTGTTTATGCTTCTGCCTGTCTACTCTGCTTCCAAAATCTCACCCCTACACTCACTGTAATCTCAAATCAAGGTAGAAGAACAAATTAGTCATGGCAATCAGACATTTTAAAATGAAAATGTGGAACTGCTGCCTCAGATGACCCACAGTGGCCTAGTGAGAGTGGTACAGAAGGATTCCTGGCATGGGATGGCTCATTCTCAGTAGGCATTAGAAAGTTTCAACTGTTACAAGGGCTTATATGGGACTGTGTCTCACTGAAGTGACTTGAGTAACCCCAGTGAAAGTTCTGAAAAAATACACTTCTCATCATTTTATCTTGGATGTCCCAATTCTGTTGACTGCCATTGCCCCTCTATATACTTGGATGCCGGCTGAATCCCTTCCCAGGACCACAAACAGAAAGCAGCTTGATGCATATAATTCTTAGCCACTTAATGAGTGCCAGTGAGGTGCTGCTGGTCTGAGACAGGGTCTTTCAAACCTCAATGCCTAATTTCGCAGTACTCTGAATAAATGAAGTATTTCCCAAACTTGAGCACACACTGTTCTCAGTTCTTTCTCTTTAATATCATTCCATAAAACTTCATTTGTTGAGATTATACCTTCTAGGATGTTGAACAACATCACTAGACTACCTCTCTCCAACACAAACACACACATATACACATATTCCTGACCAGTTGTTTTCATTTTTTATAATCTCCAAAGAGATGTACAAGGAGAGATGGTCATCGCAGTAATAGTCACTGGGTTGTGAGGAGGGAAGAGGAATCTCAGAATATGGCAACCATTTAGTAGTTACCTAACTTCTAGATTGACGATCTATTTCCCAAACAGGAAAAACAACATAGAAGGAAAATTTTACCTATGTTTAATTGTCAGAGTAAGCATGGAGTACCTATTGTAATTTTCTATCCAATTCTCTTTGTAGTTTATGAAAATTCATCATGGATACTTGTAATGGGTTTATTGTCAATTCTAGTTTATAGTGTTCTAACTTTTGTGATTTTTCTCTGCCTTCACAGATATTTTGTGCAGAGTTGAGACCAGCTGGATCATGGGCTGCAAACCATATGCATTTACACTAGAAACCTCTTTCCCCTTTGGTTCTGCTTCCAATTACTCCCATCTTCTGATTTCCTGGCTTTTTGGCACCTCAGTCCAATTTCTACATCTGCTGCTTAACCATTTGGTTTGGTGACCATCCCTTTCCAAGCTTCTTGAACTTAGGTTCTGCACACACTTCTGAGATCTGTTCATTCCTTTGGCTTTGGTAAAATCGATCTCTGACTCCCAACCTACTATAATTCCAGTTGTGTACTGATACAATCACTAAATGGACTTGTCCCCCCACTACCCAGAATTACAGCCAAACACTGTAATTCATTCAGAGGAGTTTTTCTTTCTGGAGTAGAAGTATTATATTATTATTATATATTTTTAAATATTTTTGTATATAGTCTATGACCTTTTACCACTAAAGACAATTCCCCCTGATGGGGAAAAGAAATAGAAAGTATATTCATTTAGGCAAGGGCCTTAGTTGGGTTTGGCTTGCCAGAGAATATGCTATGTTTGGAAAACAAAAACAAAATTATACATGAGATAATCTGAAGACCTATATAAAGAGCTGAAGCAAGACTATGAAGTGTAATGTAACTAAAAATTATTGAGTTAAGATCTGGAGCTCTTCTGTTTATCATATTATTGTAAACTTAATCGAATCAAACTAAACTGATTCAGAGGATGAATATCGCACTAGTCATGCTGAATTGTATTAATTCTCATCTTCCGTTGTCTCTTTGGAGTCAGAGATGGGAAGAAACAAGAATTTTGATGCATGTAGTGCTCTCATACAAGCAGTGAGGCAGTTTACAAGTGAAGAAAAGTCTGTGCTTTTGAAACGACTGGAAATGATCTCAATGTGGCTTTTCAAATATACCAGTTCAATCTTATTCTAAAATGAAATTATTTAGTTATTAAAATGAAACATAGTAATTTAACTGCTATTGTTGGCAGCTGAAAGAACAGCAGAACTGATTTGGAGAACTCAGAGAATTCTTCAGATATCCTCCAAAAATCAGAAGGCCGGCGTCATGAACAGTGATGTCATTATCTACAAGATGACTCTTCCAGTAATATGTTATCTGTGAGTGTCCTGGCTCTCTAACTTTTCAAACTTCCATCAAATAGTTAAAACATTTACATTATTTATATATTTCTATGGAACAGCATACATTTCTTTCTTTATCTGATTTCAAAATCTCTTTTGGATTAAAAAAGGCATGAAATAAACAAACAACATACTTTTGAGATGTCATTTAATTTGTTTAGTTGCATATAATTTTTCCTTTATGAAACGATTTGATACTTTTCAGTATCAAAAGGCCGTAGCTTCTAAATTTCCTTCTTCCAAAATTCTCTGATCTGGCCGGAATCAGGCATCTGTCAATGGAAGGAGATCTTTCAGTACAGGATCTAACTCATTGAGCTCAATAGCAAACCTTGTGAAGCCATAGTAGAGCTCATAGTTGGTTGGCATGGAACCTGGTCTGTTTTCTTTTCTTTAAACATCTTCTTATTCTTTGGAATATGAGATCAGCATTCTTTAAGGTATTACATCTTTGAATCTAAAGTCTCAGTCTAATGTGAACCAGTTTCCCTCTACATTTCTAGATACCTAGTTTTTAAGATTGATTTTGTTCGCTGCTATACGATTTTGTTCGTTGCTATACAGAACATTTAATTGAATCATACTACTAATGAACAAAGATGATGAGAACTTTTTATTGTTTTGCTCTGTTTTCTTTTCCCCCAATGGCACTTCTTCCCCCAGAAGAGTCTATATTTCAGAATATATAGTCTGTCAACGTTAGTTCATTTCAATGCTGCATTGATACTTGATTGTGATACTGTATTGGGGAAATTCATGTATATTGAAGAGGGGCTGCCGAGAGTGTGGAAGATGGGCAGACAACAATAGCAGATAAACAACAATTAATTAGAGAGAAGAGAGCAAAAGCAGAATTTATGAAACTAGAAATAAGATTAAAATGCAGGAACATATCTGAGAAATTAGTTTTAGTTCAGCAGGACTACAGTTTGATTTTCATAGTGTGGACTCGGTACTGTTAACTGCACGTCTTCACTGGAAACAAAGTTTTCTATAAGGGATAGTATATGCATTGGAAAAACCTCATTAATCACAATTATTAACAACTCTAAATTCTTTGATGGTGAGATCCCAGTCTGTTTATTCTTTGAATAACCTAAAATATTGAATTATCTATTAAAAACCTGATGAATTCCTCAAATGTGGTAGATATTATTGTTCATGAACTGGGAAGTTCTTGGCGTTTGAGAGCTCAGTGTTCTAGGAGGGAAGGCAAAGGGTAAGCCAGGAGTCACAAATCATTATGACCTGGTCTCCAAACATTTGAATGTATACAATTCAATAAAAAATTTTAAGACATTAATCACCAGTATATGTATTTTTATTCATAAATGTTTTGTACATACCTCTGTTTTAATGCCTAATATCTCAAGCTATAATTTATGCTAAAGTTCACTGTTAATGACTTCTGTTATAAATCCACATTCAAATAGTTTTAATTATTTCAGTTTTTTAACTGATTTCCTCAGATAATTTAATTAATCTTAGCAAATGCTTTTTAATGTGAGCTCTGCCATTTTATTTTTTTACTCATATGTGCTTTGTATTATTGGCATTATGTTTAATCCACGGTTTCTTTGCAGATGCTTTTAAAAGCCACTCTTTAAAGGCTCACTGCAAAACTTTAATTTGATAACATAATATATAAATCTAATTATCTGGGTACATGCCAAATTGCCAGTGGGGTCTGTGGGCACAGTCCCTGAGAGGTGAGCCCTCCTAGCAAGCATTTATATGCAAGGAATCTCTTGCATATACACCCAACCTTCATGTTCCTTCCCCAACTCATGTGCAATGTTTTTTTACGTAATACCACCGTTCACTAATGAACCAAATAAAAGGTCAAAACACAGAACTGCATTTTCCATTTGAAAAAGTCTGTAAAGAAAAATGCCAGTAAGCAATTTGGGGAAGAAAAATTTAAGGTAAACTCATTAAATAAACACAGAGTTGGAAATGGAAAGAGCTAAAATTTGTCCGTATGGGGGAAAATAACCAGTCTACCAAAATATAGAATACAGAAAGACGTAAGAAGATAAAGACACTGAGATGAGGTTAATGGAAGGCTTATGAATCTTTTTGGTTCTTAATTTTGAATCCTTGTAAGTTCTTTTGGGGGGGGTGTGAAACATTTAAGTTTTAGCAAATTTCAATGTTATAATCAATGTTATCAATTATAGTTATCATGTTTTACATTAGATCCTCAGAACTTATTCATCTTATAGCTGAAAGTTTGTACCCTTATGTCAACATCTGCCTATTTTCCCCAGCCTCCTGGAAACTATTTTTCTACTCTATCAGTTTACTTTTTTAAAAAAAATTCCACATATTTCTACATACCATGCAGCATTTGATTTTCTTTCTCCGACAGGCTTATTTCAATTTGCACTACCCTCAAGATCCATCCATGTTGTTGCAAAATGGATTTCCTTCTTTCTTAAGGCTGAATAATATTCCATTGTGTGATATATATATATATATATATTATATAACATATATGTTTTATAAAACTTATATATATATTATATAACTTATATATGTTTTATAAAACACATACATACATATATATATATATAAAACCTCTTCCATTGTATGACATATATGTGTGTGTGTGTATATATATATATAACTTCTTTATCCATTGACATCTGTTGATGGACACTTAGGTCATTTTCTTATCTTGGCTATTGTGAATAATGCTGCAGAGAACATGAGAGTGTGGATATCTTTTCAATATCTTATTTTCATTTTCTTTGGATATATGCCCAGAAGTGGGATTGTTGGATGGTCTGGCAGTTCTATTTTTATTTGATTTTTTAAAAATATTTTATTTATTAATGAGAGACACAGAGAGAAAGAAGAAGAGACATAGGCAGAGGGAGAAGCAGGCTCCATGCAGGAAGCCTGATTGGGAATTGATCCCAGGATCCCGGGATCATGACCTGAGCCAAAGGCAGACGCTCAACCATTGAGCCACCGAGGCGTCCTCTATTTTTATTTTTGTTGAGGAACCTCCACACTGTTTTCCATAGTGGCTGTACCAGTTTACATTCCCAAAAATGCACAAGGGGTCCCTTTTTCTCCACATTCTCACCAACACTTATCTCTGGTCTCTTTGGTGATAGCAATTCTAACAGGTGTGAAGTGATACCTCATTGTGGTCTTCATTTGCTTTTCCCTGATTAGTGATGTCAAGAATGTCTTCTTCCAAAAAAATGACTATTCAGTTCCTCTGTCCATTTTTTAGTTGGACTCTTATAATCCTTTTGCTATTGAGTTGTATATGTTCTTTATGTGGTTTGGATATTAACCCTTTATCAGATAAATTATTTGCAAATATTTTCTTTCATTCCATACATTACCTTTTCATTTTGGTGATGGTTTCCTTTGCTATACAGACACTTTACAGTTTGATATAGTCTCACTTGTTCATTTTTGCTTTTGCTTGCTTTTTGTGTCATATCCAAAATAGCATTGCCAAAACTTATGTCAGTTACTATATAATTGCTATATAGTTTTGGCTTTATTCTGTTACCACACTGTGAATCCTTAACTCTAAGCAACAATTTTGCAAATGAGTTTGATTGTTTAATCCAAATCCATTAATGATTTGAAATAAGTAAACATGTATGTATATTTATTTAAAATCTATTAATGATGATGGAGCATTAAAATCAACTCTCTAAAGAAAAGTCATACACATAATAGTTCTAAGGATTGTTACCTAAATGTGATCTCTTTTGAATAAAAGAGAGAGAACCATATGGAAAATAACATTTTCTTTAAGGATTTTATTTATTTATATGAGAGAGAGAGAGAGAGAGAGAGAGAGAGAGAGAGAGAAAGCATGATCAGAGGGAGAGGGACAAGCAGACTCCTGTTGAGTGTGGAGCCTGACTTGGGGCTTGACCCCAGGACCCTGACATCATGACCTGAGCTGAAGCCAGCACTTAACTGACTGAGCCACCCAGGTGCCCCCTAAATAACATTTTTAAGTAACTTTTGTGTTAATAAATATGTCAGCCAACAAAGAGTTGCTTCTTGTCTTCAAACTTTGATATAATAATATAATGCAAGTAAAAAGAAAAAGGATACTTCAGTTACTGAAAGTCATTTAACTTATCATTCAGACTGCTTTCTGAAACACCTTCAGATAAGAATTAAGATATTGAAACATATCACACAGTTACTAATTCTTTTTTTAAAGACTTTATTTGTTTGAGAGGAAGCAGGAGTGGAGGGGAAGGGCAGAGGGAGAGGGAGAAGCAGAGTCCCTACTGAGCAGGGAGCCCTACATGGGGCTTGATTCCAGGACCCTGAGATCATGACCTGAGCTGAAAGCAAATGCTTAACTGACTGAGCCATCCAGGCGCCCCAGTTACTAATTCTTAATACACAAATGCTAAAACATAGTTTGTTATTAAAAGTCATCCAAGAGGGGCACTTGGGTGGCTCAGTGGTTGAGCGTCTGCCTTTGGCTCTCAGGTTATGATCCCAGGGTCCTGGGATCGAGTTCTGTATCAGGCTCCCCTCTCTCTATGTCTCTGCCTCTGTGTGTGTGTGTCTCTCATAAATAAATAAATGAAATCTTTAAAAAAAATTTTAAAAATCATCCAAGAAATGCAGATTCACATTGTTTCCTAGAAATTTCTTTTGCATATAATTGGCAAAATGAAGAAACATCCTAGGTTTAACAACACCCTGTGTTTGCTTGTGTATCTTAGCTGCCTTGAGAATGCAAAAATATTTTAAAACCCAGAGATGATATGGATCTAATTTATGGTTTACTGTCTTGCTAAATTAAATGGTTACAGACAACATGCAGAATACACCTTTTTTAAAACTGAGAAAATGCCGTCTGTGCTATTTGTAACAGTTACTTTTATTTAAACAGAAAGACAAAGGCATTCATGTAATTCCTCAGGCCAGCACTGTTTTGATGTGACAAAGAGAAATACTCTTCAAAATGCAGCTCCTTAAGTATGTGTCTGATTTCACACTTTTAGAAAACGTGCAATGTTTCTGGTTTAGCTGGCAAGAATTGAGGAAGATTAAGAAAGTGTTTAAAGATGTTCATTAAAAAGTAGTTATAAAAATGTGAAAGAGACACAGCACCAAGCATGCCAAATAGAGTAAAACTGTCATCAAAAAGATTCAACAGCTATGAAAAGAGTTCTTCAAAATCTGCCATGTTTTTTTTTCTAGATAACAAAATCTATCAATTCCAAATGTCCACATTAGTCATGCATAAAGGCACCAGTGTTTCACAGAAAACAAACACATCTATTCCAAGGAAACCTTGCTTTTTATCACACCCACCAGGGAGGCTAAAAAAAGTCAGCTTCTTGAGAGTTTAATCCTAAGTGAAGTTTTTGTTTTCAGTGAAGTTTTTAGTCGTAAGATGTTTTGCCAGAACATGAACACGATAGCAATTGGGTTTTGCTTCAAGTTTTTTAGTCACAATTTTTATTTTATTTATTTTACATTACATTGTTTTAAAAATTATAGTACTACATTATCATATTAATTTGGGAAATAACACAAGTCATATAAAGAAAAGGTTAAAAATTATTTTCCTTCCCCCAAATCTCTATGTTCATTGCCCTAGGAAAGGTGCTAACAGCTTGATGTGTTTTCTTCCACATGGTTTTCCTTGCTCATAAATGCTTATGAACTTATATATTCATGTATATCCATTTTGATTTTTTTCTTCTTATTGCCCTTGAATTTTTAAAAAACTGAAACAATAACTCTGCAACTTGCTTTTTAAACCAAATTATGTGTCCTTGCCATTCAGATCAATATAGTTGATGATGACCACAATTGCTTTAATCGTTACACATTATCTATAGTATGATTTATTCAATCATTTATGTGTGGCTCAGTGTGTGTGTGTGTGTGTGTGTGTGCGTGTGTGTGTGTGTGTGTAAAAGGTATTCAGGGATCTTCCCTTCCCTATATTTTCCCATTACCAACAATGCTGAAAAAAATATTAAGCACGTATCTTTATACTTTTCTTTCTATGAAACAGAAGGTCAAAAGTGAATTTGCAAAGTCAAAGGATGAATGTATTGTTACTTTTAATAAATATTTAAAAATTAATATCCAAAATGATCTTATAATTCACACTTGGACCATTTATTTATTTATTTATTTATTTTAAAGATTTTATTTTTTTATTTATTTATTCATGATAGTTACACAGAGAGAGACAGAGAGGCAGAGACACAGGCAGAGGGAGAAGCAGGCTCCATGCAGGGAGCCCGACGTGGGATTTGATCCTGGGTCTCCAGGATCGCGCCCCGGGCCAAAGGCAGGCGCCAAACCACTGCGCCACCCAGGGATCCCTTTTTTTTACATTTTTATTTATTTATGATAGTCACAGAGAGAGAGAGAGAGGGAGAGAGAGAGCGAGAGGCAGAGACACAGGCAGAGGGAGAAGCAGGCTCCATGTACCGGGAGCCCGACGTGGGATTCGATCCCGGATCTCCAGGATCACGCCCTGGGCTAAAGGCAGGCGCCAAACCGCTGCGCCACCCAGGGATCCCCACTTGGACCATTTAATGTGCACCTTCCTATCAGTGAGATTGAGAACTATTTTACACACATTGATCTCTTGGAATATCTTTTTTTATGAATTACTATCATTATCTATGATACCAGTACCTTATATTGTTTGTCTTTTACTTGTAGACATTCCAGTGTTGTTGGTATAGTGTACCTTTCTCTGATTCTTTGAAGTTTTAAGCATTATTTCATGTTAACTGGTCATTGAATCTTCACTTAGAAGTGCCGATTGTCCATTTTTCCACTGGGCTTTCTTTTATTGAATTGTAATCATTCTTTCAATGGTTAGATACGAGTTCTTGATCAGTTTTATGTCACAAATACCCTGTTTTCCTGCTCTGTTTCCTTTTTCTTATTCCAAAAGTGCCATTTATGAAAATTAAGCAACTCTGAATTTTAATAATGTCCAATATATCATGCTTTTCCTTTACGGTTAGTGTTTTTTTTTTGTACCATGTTTAAGAATTCTTTCTCTGTTCCAAGGATGATGATGTTTCCTTATACCTCAGGAATGTTATTGTCTTGCATTTCATGTTTATATCTTCAATTTCTGTGGAATTAATAGCATGTATGGTATGAGATGAGGATGAAACTATGTTTTTCCTCTATGTGATTATCCAAATTATCCATTTTCTGAAAGGCCAGACTATTCCCACTACATTGCAGGGCAGCCCCTAAGGATGCTCTGTTTTGAACCTCTTTTCATTGGTCTGATTGTCTATCCTGTGATAATATCATACTTTTAATATGTATGATATTTGTAATATCTTACAACTTGTAATATTTGTAAATATTACCTATTAGTCTTAATAAGTAGTAGAACAAATCTTTTTTCTTCTTGATCCTTACTATCATCTTTACTATTATGGGCGCTTTGCACAATCATATATATTTTAGAGTTAGTTTCTCAGTTTCTACACAACACAAAAAAAAATGCTAAGATTTTGAGTAAAATTGCAGTGAAAATATGAATCAATTTGGATAAATAACACTATCCAGAAGTACAGTATAACTATTAATTCATTTCCAGTCTCTTGAATCTCTCCCAGTTTCTATGTAATTGATTTATTTTGGCTGTCATAAAATAGAGTTTTAGAATTTTCATTTGTTTCTGGTATATAGAAATATAATTGATTTTTAAATACTGATTTACACCAAGTAATGCTGTTAAACTCATGTTTTAATCTTTCTAATTAATCTCTGGATTTTATGGGGATTCTCTATATATGCAAATATATTGACTGATAATAATAATGTTCTTATTTCATCCCTTCCAGGACATGCATTTCTTTTCTTTTCTTTTTTCTTTTCTTTTCTTTTTTTTTTCAATCAGCTCTCCAATTGATGTTGAATATAAAGCAATATGTTTTGCATTCTCAATCTAAAAGGAAAATTTTCAATATCCAATCATGTGTGGAATTTGCTGTAGGTTTTGTAAATAACCTTAATCAGTTTAAAACTACATCTTTTGCAATGTCTAGATGGCTCAGCAGTTGAGGGTCTGCCTTTGACTCAGGGCCTGATCCCTCTACCTGGGGATGGAGTTCCACATTGGGTTTCCTGTAGGGAGCCTGCTTCTCCCTCTGCCCATGTCTCTGCCTCTCTCTGTGTGTCTTTCATGAATAAATAAATAAAACCTTTTAAAAAATAAAATTACACCTTTTGATAATTAAGTAAATGCCTTTGTTTCTAGTTTACAAAGTTTTGTTTTGTCTTTTTAAATAAGACATGGATGCTGAACTATGGTAAATGCATTTTCTGGATTGTCAGAGAGGATCATATGTTATCTTCGCTTTATTCTATTAATATATGATGAATAATAGTAATTTTCTAGTATTAAACTAGTTCTATTTCTGCAGTGATTCCAACTATGCTGTGATAAATTATCATTTTTAATATAATACTGGATTTGATTTGCTAATGTTTTGGTAAAGATCATTGAATTTCTTTTCATGAGAGAAAAGCCTATAATTTCTTTTTCTGGTGATACATTCCGTATTCCTATAGTGTGTTATTTGTCGTAAGTGTTACCTGTTTTATCTGTTACTTTCATCTCTAAAAGAGTTTGCAGAGAACGGCCTTTATTGTTTTTTTTTTTTTTTTTAAGATTTTGTTTATTTATTCACAAGAGACAGAGAGAGAGAGGCAAAGACATAGGCAAAGGAAGAAGCAGGCCCCTTGCAGGGAGCCCAATGTCTCTATATCAGACTAGGGGACTACACCCTGAGCCGAAGGCAGCTGCTCAGCCACTGAGCCACTGAGGCATCCTGCCTTTATTCTTTCTTAAACACTTGTTAGAATATCTCATTGACACCACCAGAAGCTGTAGTCTTTCACAGTCAAGGGGTTTAATTTACAGATTCAATTTCTGTATTTGATAAAAGAATATTCACGTTTTCTATTCTTATGTTGGTATTGGTAAGGTAGGTCTTTCTTGTCATCTACATTTTCAAATTTATTGGCAAAAAAGTTTTTATAAAGTTCTCTTATGAACTTCTAAAAGTCTGTGGCATATTATGTGTAATATATATAGTAATTGTTTTTCAACCTAGTTGTTGTTATTTGTGCATTCTCTTTTTTTCCCTCGAGCAATTCCACCAAGAATTTATGAGTTATTCCAAAGTGGGTGGGGGAAAACTTCTGGTTTTCTTAATTTTCTTTATTTTATGTTTGTTTGCTATTTCATTAATTTCTATTAATTTTTATTATGTTCCTCCATTTTCTTTGTGGGTTTATTTATGGTATCTTTTAACACCTCCTTTCCACAGTGTACATTTAAAGCCACAAATGTCTCTCAGAGTACAAGAGAGCTATTCATGTAGCAGTTGGCCAGCCTCCTCTAGTAGGAGCAGTAAGGAGAGTAAAACCAGCAAAGAGAAAACACCAGGTGTCCTTGATTTCTTTCTTTTCCTGAAATGGATTCCTCAGTCTTTTTCTTTAGTCACTTGCTAATATTTTTAAATGGATTATACTTATATTATTTGTCTAGCCATTCTAGTTTTAGGTACCTTTTTTTTTAGAAATCTTGGTTATAAATGACATATTCTATTATTACTATAATCTGAAATTTACTCTTATGTATGATGTAATCTATGTTTTTCCCCCAAATACTTAGAGAATTATGTCAATGTCATTTATTCTATGAACCATCATTTTTCTCAGAATTAATAACCTCCAATTTTGTTCATAACTAAATGTTTAGCTTAGCAAAATTAGTCATTTAATTAATAATTCATAACTGAAGTGTAAAATATGTCATATCATGTATTAAAAAACTGAATGGAATTCTGGTTTCTCTATTCTGTTTGATTACTTATTTGTCCATTTCTGTAGTAGTATTTTTTATTACATTAATGTTACGATTAATTTGAGCATTCCAGTTTTGGTATGTCAGTATTAAAAATCATCTTCTATATGATTTCCCAGAGTACTTTGAATATTGTAGCTTCTCATACCTACTAAGTTTACAGGATGGTGAATCTTTACAATTTTAAGTTGCCTCATCAGTGAACAGGGTATGTTTCTTTATTTACTTTAATTCTATTTGTGATGTTTAAAAAATTTTTATCTTTAAGGATCTTTCTTTGAGTCTTCTTAATAGATAATTTAGTTTTGTCACTTTTTAAAAACGGTATTTTATTTATTTGGGAAGTTCTGACTATTTAGCTGTTGATTCTGTGAGGTTTTCTGTGTGGATGATTTTTTGAAGTTTTCTAAGTGGATGTTTATAAATTATACAAATAATAGATTTTATTTACTTTCTTTTTTTTAAATAAATGCCTTTTTTTAATTTTTTTTTTTTAATTTATGATAGGCACACAGTGAGAGAGAGAGAGGCAGAGACACAGGCAGAGGGAGAAGCAGGCTCCATGCACTGGGAGCCCGACATGGGATTCGATCCCGGGTCGCCAGGATCCCGCCCTGGGCCAAAGGCAGGCGCTAAACCGCTGCGCCACCCAGGGATCCCAGATTTTATTTATTTTCTAATTCTTATATATATTTTTTCTTCTCTTGAGCATTGGCTAGGACTTCTAATACAGTGTTAAATAGTAGCAATGATATTGAACATTCTTGTCTCAATCCTGCTCTTGATGTCATTAAACTTCTCTAAGTACTATTTTTGTAGAAATTGAAAAAAAGTATTCTGTGTCTAGTTTTTTTAACATTTCAAGTAATAAATAGATGATAAGACATTTGTATTGCTTTCTCCAAATCCATTGAGGGAATATTATTTTCCTTTTGATGTATTAAAATATGAAATACATTGAAAATTATCTAATATTGAGCCATTCTTTAATTTCACAGAGATCCTTACTTAAGAAACCCTTGATTATTATTTAAACATACCATTCCTTCTACTTGTACTTCTGTTTCAGAAATTCCATTATAACGATGTTGAAGCTTCCTTCATTTCTTAGCTCTTAGAGTTCCCAATTCTTTATTACCTTTTGACGTCTTCTGAAAAAAGGTATTCAATCTGAAATTCTCACTCACTAATTCATTATTTGGCTATTCATCCCCTTAGAAGAGCTCTTTATTTAAACAATTTTATTTTTCATTCTCAGTATTTCCACTTGTATATTTTATGTAGCTGCTTTTGCTCCTACTTCATGTTATCACTACCTTATCCCTATAGAATTTATGTTATTTTAATTTCTTGATCTATTTGTTTCAAAAATCTTTATTCTATTACAGCAAATCATGGATAACAGTGCAGACTCCCTGCTTGGGCACTGGTTCCACTGAGGTTTCTGCTCTGGCAATTTTTGAACACCCAGTTGATGGTTATTTCCTCACTTACATCTTATTTGCATGACATTAGACAGTTTTTCTCATCTGTTCCCATTTGTTCCAAAATGTTTTTTAAGGATCTCTAAACTGTAACCTCTCTATTTTTATTCTAATTTTTTAAATCCACATTTCTCATATAATCCCAAAATTCTAATTAAAGAAGCATTTAATTCAGGGATACTCACTAAATCTACATTCAGCCTCTTTACTACCTTCATTAACTAATTCTGTCAGGTGAACTTTATAATCATCCCAAACTAGCATTCAGTGCTTTCATTTTAGGTTAATAAGTCTTCCTCCAATAGAACATCGTTTTCTAAAACATGCTGAAAGCCTGATACATTACTTGAGGAGGTTTATAAGAATTTACATACATAATGATTCACCGGAGAGAAAATATGATAGAACAACAACAACAACAAAAAAAAACAAAACAAAACAAAAAAAGCACTTGCTTTACATGCAAGCACTTATGTAGTCACTCTTCATATTTATTCCCCATAATTCCCTGAGTCATTTAGGTATAAAATCCCCATGCGTGTAGTTTTTGTATGCCTCCTAGGTAAGTTTTATTTTCAGTTTCTCTTTGACTCGGGGGCTACTTATAAGTGATTCTTAATTTCCAATATTTCATCCTTTATTGCTGATTTCTAGTTTTATTAGATTATCATTAGAATATACACAAGCGGGTTTTTTTTTTCTTTTTGCCCCAAAAGACAAAGAAAGAGCTGGTAAACACTTACCTTGATAGTGGCCATGTGGGAGAAGTCTCTCTCCTCCAGGTAGGTACTTTCCTCATGCCAACTGCATTTGTCCCCCAACTGCTGGGACTAGGAACAGTTCAGGCCAGTAGCACGGCGACCTTCCAGTTCTAACAGCACTGCCATGAACAAAAACTGCCACCAAGAGCAAGTCTGGGTGGAGCCCCTCTGCAAAGGAATCAAGAGGATTCTTTCACTTGAAGTATTCATATAAGATGTTTGCCCAGTTTCTGAGTACAGTTGTCTTCTCTGCCAATAGTATCTTGGCTTCTGTCTGGTACCAAAGAGAATCAAGTCCTACAGCTCCTCCCTCACACATGGGTTTCAGAAGAGTTCCAGCCAGTGTCCCAGTCCAGGTGAGGGCAGCATACCTCTCAGTATTTTGTAAATTCCGGGAGAAAGAGGGGAGCACAATGGCACCAAGGAATGTGGCCAAAATGTCATCCTCCTGGAATTTCTGCAGCTAGCAGCCAGGGAAGTCTGAATCCAATGTTTCAGTAGCAATCTTAAACACAGATGAAATGATCGCATTGTCTCCAGCACAGGTCTAAATGGATGTTACAAGTATGTTTTGTGAGACACTAATAGGCGATAAGTAAAGTACAGAAGGATTATCCAAATAACTGTTTTTGGAAAACAGTTGTATCTGAAAAGCTTCTCTCTTGCAAGATTTGTAAGAGGCTTGAGTACATGAATATACATTATTGCTGTCTGAGGTAACATTCATGTTGTTTCGGTTATTTTGACTGAAAAGCACGTTTTTGTCATATTGCTGTTATGACTGTTGTCCTTGTGTTAATGCCACTTCCAAGCCCGTATTTCTACAAAACATACTTTGGAAAAAGTTGGCCTTTACTTTTCCTCCAAAAAAATTACTGAATATCTTATTATTTTCTTAATTTTGGGGATAGTTATTATACAATTTTAATTATAGAACAATGGTACCATTTTAAATATTGACAATAAATTATGTATTTGGTAAAAGTAATTAAATCATCAAAAATGATTTTACAATTTTAATAGTCAAACCATACAATAGGGGATAGAGTATAGTATTAGTCTCTCTCCCATCCTAAAATCCAGTCCAATTTCCCAGAAGTTAACACACAAACATACACCGACATACAAATTTTCTAATTAAATGTTTTTAAAAATTTATGTAATTAGGCATATATTCTAATCCCTGTCTGGGCCATTTTCAAAGCTGTCTTTTTTTTTTTAAGATTTTATTTATTTATTTGAGAGAGAGAAAGAGGGAGAGAGAAAGCACACGAGCATGATCAGGGGAGGGAGACGGAGAGGGAGAAACAGATTCCCCTGAGCAAAGAGCCTGATGCAGGGCTCAATCCCAGGACCCTGGAATCATGACCATAGTAGCCAAAAGCAGATGTTTAACTGACTGAGCCACAAAGGTACCCCTCAAAATAGTCTTAATTGTACCTTTGGATATCTCTACATTACCTGCATACTGCTCACTTTTAATAATTGCATGGTATTCTATTATATGGATATATTATAATTTATTTAACTACTGCTCTATTGAAAGGCTTTTAGATTGTTCTGTTTTTTTCACAATTATAAACAAAAAAGAAGTGAATAACCCTATAGGTTATTTAGATATGCTAAACAGTATAAATTTTTTGTAGCTAGATTTCTAGAAGGGGAATTTCTGTGCTAAATATCAAGAATAGATAGATAGATAGATAGATAGATAGATAGATAGATAGATAGATAGATAGATATTGATATAGTATTTTATTTATTTATATGACCGAGAGCAAGTGAGCACAAGCTGGAGGAGTGGCAGAGGGAGAGGGAGAAGCAGGCTCCCAGCTGAGCATGGAGCATCAGCTGAGCATGATTGGGGCTCAATCCCAGGACCCCAGGGTCAAGACCTGAGCCCAAGGCAGACGCTTAACTGATTGAGCCACCCAGGCGCCCCTCAAGCATATTTTTTTAATTAAAAATTATCTACAAAAGCAATTATAGCATTTTAAATTTCTAACAGTGTAGGAAATTACATGTTTATTCTTATTTTTGCCATGGAAATCTCACATTTAAAAATTATTGCTAACTTGATCCATGGAAATATGGAAACATTGAGAAATGATGAAGCCAGATATCTTAATCTATTTACTTTGTATATTATCCTAATACAATTTTAGAGTTTCTTATTTATTTGTATAAGATCATCTCAATTAAGGAAATCAGCTCTTTTTTACTCTTGTGTAGTAAAAATATTTTCCAAGTTTGTTTTTGCTGTTGTATTATTTTATTTTGTTTACAGTGTTCTTTTTGCAAAGAAGTTTTAACATATTTATAAAACAAATGTATGTACTTTTACAACCTTGGGTTTTGAGTCTCGCATAAAAAGGCATTTGCTATCAAAAATTTTTAAAAATAATTTATTTTCAGTATTTGTGTATATGTCTTTGTGTGCTTAAGTGTTTGATCATTAAAATTATATTTTGGTATACATAGCAATGTAGAAATCCTCCCGATGAGCTGTGAAATGACTGTGAACAATGCCTTGACTAAAACTTTGGGAGAGACCTTGAACTGGGGGCACCCAGGTAAACTGCTCCTGAATTCCTGACCCACAGAAACTATGAGATCATAAGTACATGCTTTTTTTAACTTCTAAGTTTTGGAGTAATTTCCTATGTAGCAATAGATAATTAATATTCATTTAATCAAGTTTTATTTAAGTTTTTTTAAAAGATCATGAAGAGATGGTGAGTTTTGCCAAATGGCTTTATTTTTTGGTCATTCAACTCATTACTATGATGAATTATATTAACAGAGTTTAAAAAAGCATATCATCTTTATATTCCTGAAAACTCCATTTTAAAAAAACTAATCTTTAGAGGCATTGCAAAATTATTACATGTAATTTATTTAGGATTTTACGCTAACATTCATGAATGATCTATCTATATATGCTTTGATTGTCAAAAGATTTGGCAGTCTATGCTCGGAAAAAAATTTTAAAGTATTGGAATTTTCCATTCTTTCAAAGTTTAATTGACTTCACCTGTGACTCCATCTACAACTGGTGTTTTTTTAAAAGTGAATATTTGAAAATTCTCTCAATTATTTACTATAATTGTGTTTAGATTTTATATCTCATCTATGACAAAATTTCACATTTTTCTAGAAAAAACTACAGGAGAGGCACCTGTGTGGCTCAGTTGGTTAAGGGTCAGACTCTTGATTTTGGCTCAGGTCATGATCTCAGGGTCCTGATATCAAGCCCCACGTCCGGGCTCATACTAGACATGTAGCTTGCTTAAGGTTCTCTCTTGGCCACTCCCGCTGCCTCTCCCCTAAAATGGTAAAAAAAAAAAAAAAAAAAAAAAAAGGATAAAATACATGATAACTGTGTTTTAGTAACTGTATAGAGCTGTGCAAAATATATATATATTTTTACATTTCTAGGTAATCCTGGTTATTTGCCCATATTTAGCCCTCAAAATTTTAACTGATGTAATTTGGAGCTAAACACCCTTGCTTCACGCTCACTCAGGTGGGACAACTCTGAGGCATAGTCTGTGGTTTGCCATAATTCCTAGCTGGACAGAGCCCTGTTGTCCACATCAGGAATCTATTTCATATCACACCACATCCCATCTGGTGATTTTTTGGATCACCTCCCAAGGAAGTTATTTGCAGTGAAATCCTTGTCTCAGTGTCTAAACCCTGGCAAAAAGCAACCTAGATACCCACCCAGAGAGACTCTTTCCCAGTAGTTCCATTGCAAATTCATTAAAGCCTTATTATCATTAATTCAGAGTCTTATACTCTTTTTCCCTGGGGTCAGAAGAGAAATTAGGCATTGTGGGATGACAGTCAATGATGAGAAGAGAGGTCTTTGTAGGAAAACTATTTTCAAATTCAATGAACAGGGAACTAGTTCACAAAGAGTGTGGTTCATCATTTCATGGTTCATTATGATTACTGAATAACAAAGATTTCCTATATTGGTATAAATTATTGTATTATGTTTTTAAAAAGAACAACTGGTAGAGAAAACTATAGTTGTCATAATTCTAACATGCCCTTCTTAACTTTACTAAAAAATCTTCATTTGCCTACACCTTCAGAATCTAGTATAATGTTCTAAAATTTGAAGAGCTTCATGATTACTAATCACAACTTGGGATTCACAATTCTCTATACAGTGTGTGCTTATTTCAAATAATGAAAAGTGATGCTAAAGAAAATTAAATAAAATCTTAGTATTTAAAAGTGTCATCACAGTACCAAAAAAGGACAGACGTTGAAGAAATACTTATTAATCTGTTATTAATATAACAGAACCAATCTGCCCTTAGAAGATGAGTCTCTCTTGTGATTTCCCATAACCTTAGTTATACCAGAGGACTGGTATTTTCAATACTGGTTGTGAGACATTGGGTGTTTATGATAGTCCATCTCTTCCACTTATGGTATTGGCTAGTGAAGATTCAGAGCAGTATATAAGTGTTCAGACAAGCAAATCTTACTCTTTCTGATCATGACAAGCTTCCTGCTACTAATATGTGTACCTTGGATACATTTATATATCTTATAGGGAGCTGATTATCTCAGGAAGGCCAACCATTCTTAGTCTATCTCAAATGGAGGTTTATATGAAACAAGTTTTTTGATGCATTTTCCTGAGAAGTAATTTCATTTTTCCATGATCATTTAACAACTCTTTTTGATGTCATGCTATTCTTAGTTCTATCTCCTCCGCCCAAACTCACACCTCTTAAGACAGCTTGTGAATTTTGAAGACTGACTTACCCTAAAAATTCATATGAAGAATGCCATTTTGAGCATATGTTTTTACTAATCTGGACTCAATTCATGTGTATTCTCTACTCTCATAAGATAACTAAAGACAATTTTACAGGGAAAAATAATGTAATTCTTTTTACTCCCATTCTTTAATAAAAGCTGCATATGTAAGAGGAAATATAGTTTTAATGGGCTTTCAAAACTGCTATTTTTATTAATATATTTCCTTTGGAAATTTGGCTCATTATTTGCAAAAGTGTAATTCAGAAAAAAAAAATTTTAGTAAAGTATGGATATAGTCCATTGTTAATAGGACTAGTTTTCTTCCATTGGTCTTTAAAAATAAGGCCTAAATTAATGAAAGCCTGCTGAAAGGAAATGCAAAGAAGCTTGGAGGGAAAAATAAAACAAGATGAAATCAGAGAGGGAGACAAACCATAAGAGACTCTTAATCATAGGAAAGAAACAAGGAAGCTGGAGGGGTGCGGGGTGCGGAGGGTGGGGTAACTGGGTGATGGACATTAAAAAGGGCATGTGATGTAGTAAACACTAGGTATTATATAAGACTAATGAATCAGGGATCCCTGGGTGGCGCAGCGGTTTGGCGCCTGCCTTTGGCCCAGGGCGCGATCCTGGTAGACCCGGGATCGAGTCCCACATTGGGATCCCGGTGCATGGAGCCTGCTTCTCCCTCTGACTATGTCTCTGCCTCTCTCTCTCTCTCTCTCTCTGTGACTATCATAAATAAATAAAAATTTAAAAAAAATTAAAAAAAAAAAAGACTGATGAATCACTAAACTCTACCTCTGAAGCTAATAGTACATTATATGTTAATTAATTGAATATAAATAGAAAAATAATAAAAGAAATAAAGGAAGGGGCAGTGGAAAAAAACAATAAAGAAGCTTGGAAATTGCATTCTTAATTTCATTTTTTATTTTTTTAAAGAGTTTTTAGTATTTATTTATTTGAGAGAGAGAGAGAGAGAGAGAGAATGAGATAGAGCCCCAGCAGGGGGAGGGGCAGAAAGGAGGGAGAAACAGACTCTCTACTGAGCTGAGCAGGGAACTTACCAAGCGTGGTTTGATCTCAGAACCCTGAGATCATGACCCCAGAAGGCAGATGCTTAACTGACTGAGCCACCCAGTCACCTCTCGATTTCATCTTTTTAACTAAATTGCATCCTGTTATGAAAATTAACTGTAGTGTTTAATGTATGTTTTCTTTTAGATAATGTTCTAAGAAAAGCAACTTTCTAGAGAAAACTGTTCAAATGTGATGGCAAATATAATGAGTAGTATACAAGGATGGAGATTTAGTTGTTATATACAAAATGGTGAAATAAGCAAAATTTATCATGAATACTCACATACCACTTACTCTTTTAAAGGTAGGAGGGAGGGTACCCCGGTCTCTGTCCCAGAGCCTTGGATAAGTACCAACTCCATCCCCAGTCTGGGCAGGGAAGATACCCTAAAGCAAGTAGGACTGGAGATGTCACCTGCATAGTTCACAATGAGTCAGCTAAGACACAAAAAGGCCAAGTAATTGTTCAATTTATACAAATGGGACCCAAAATAGAAAAATTGTACATATCTGCTGATTGTTAGTTCATGGGTCTTGTTGCAATTCTGATCATAAAACCAGTCATATCCAGGAAGTCACAGAAATTGTTATTATTGACCTTCTATGAGTCAAGGAAGTTAATTGTAGTATTTTTTCATTAATATAGTGTGAAAACATACTTAGGCCATATTCCAGGGTGACTGTTTTACATTTAGCTCATATTCAGTCTCTGTTAGCAAGCTTCCACATTGTCCCACTCAAACCAGACAGGATGGTGCTCTTCTCACGTCCTTCTATATTTCTCCTTTCCTAATCATGACACTTTTCTAGCTTTGATTGCCTTATTTCTTGCCTGTCTCCTCCAGTGAATTCTATGCTTTTTGAGTACTGAAATCACTTTCATGCATCTTTATGACTTAAAATTATATCATGGCCTCTAACAGAACAGGTTCCTTTTCAGCATGTATTTTTCTAAATGGGTGAGTGAATGACAATTCACTCTTCCAAGAGTGAATTACTATTACTACTGCCTGCCCACGTGACCTACTTACAGCTAACTCTTGGCTAATCAAGATTTTAGCTGATATAGGTTACCATGTTTTTCCTTTTAAGGATATTTGAATTTTCACTGGGGACACAGTACAGTCTAAAGAAATTCTGATAACGGACTTTCAATAATGATAATAGATATCAGGGAGGTATTATTTTAAACAGAGACACTCTCTATATTGTATTATGTAAATGGCCCACGCCATCACTTCATAAAGCTGACCTAGTTTTAATGTTATGAGGACATGTACAGATACATATATATGCAGAGAGAATCAATGAGTCTAATGCTAGGATACATGGAACCATACTGCTGCAATTGAACCTGACTAGATTAAACTTCCTTTTGGTTTGCTTGGAAATGCTTCAGTATGAGATGCAGTGAAAGAGAGGAGGGAAAAATACCCTGTCCTGTCAGCAGTGGTACAGTGGCTAGTGGCATCTTTAGTAAGTGTCTAATGGTTGCTGAGACATTCACTTTTTTGCTATTTTGCTTCTCACCTGGTAATGATTCCAAATGTATGACATTTGAAAAAGACATAAATCATTAGTTGCAAGTTAGAAACAGCAATTCTAAACCAAGCAATGTGTTTGGCATTTTCAGAAATGCTTTATTGGAATGATCAAGGGGTTGAAAGGCTGGGGTTAGGTATAATGATCATTTCCCTTAAACGGGAGAAGGTCATGATGAAAGTTGCTTTTTATCAGTAATTAGAGTTCTATGGCAGCAACATGTCCTAATTATGATATTTAGACCATTAGCAGATGAACAATGTTATTTCGATTCGGCTACGGAAAATCACCCCAGGCCATGTGGCATCTTATGGACTGATTGAGTATAATGCTATTTGTGGTTTACATCTCACACACTTACCCTACCCGCCTCACATACACGCTCCATCTGGACTCATTTATTAAGGGCATTTTAATGTTCAACACAGAACTTGAAAAGTGGCACCTCAATGGGCTTGGAGATGAAAACAAACATCCCTGTATCTTATTAAAGTTTGCACAACATGGAAAACATTATGAATGGTGAGATAGAGTGAAACTTTGGTATAAAATGAGCAACAAACATTTATGAATGACCACAGTCCCTTTTGAATCATACTTTCAGAAACACAGGCAAGGAAATCAGGAATATCCAGAATCAGAAATTAGAAAATATCTGGAAGTTACTCAAAATGATGTGCCTGAGCATTTTTTTTCTAGGCTAACTTACCAGACCTATTCCCTTAGCATTCACATTCAGTGTCAGGCACTATATGAAGCATTAAGGATGAGAAGAATCCTTCCTTATAGATGCTTGCTTTTGCTTAGATGAGTTTGAAATGTTAAAAAAAAATTCTGTCCAGCAAGTAGACTATGAACATGGAGTGTTGGTACAGTTACCTAGACAATTTTGCACTTTTCCGGAGTGAGAAAGGAAGAACACTGGTTTGATGTTCCCACAGACACATCAAACACCCACAGCTGAGTGTTAGGCTTCATGGAATTTTCCTGGTCTCATTGTGTTGTTCATCCAGCTTGGCTTGCCCTGGGCTGGCCATCCAGTGTCACTTGACCCAAGCAGAACTCAATCACTTTGGTCACAGGACAACAGTCCTTGAGAGTTTAAGAGCTCTTTTGTTTCAGGAAATTTTGCCAATTATTCAATCTAAGGTTTCATTTGCTTAATGACTTCCTCATTTATACCATCTAATGTGCTTCCCCATTCCTTCATCTTTTTGCCTTTTTATTTTGTTTAGTTATTCTTTGGTCTAACTATGGCTAATTTAATCTTTCCTCCTAAGTCAATGACTCTAACCCCCGGAGGCACAAGGCCAAAGGCCAAATGACTTTAACTGCCAATGTATAAAAACTCTCAAAGCTTGGCGAAGTGGGTGTCATTACAGGGGACATATAAGTGGGTTGGGGGAGATGTCTACACCGTCAGTCATAGTAAAGCCAACTCTAAGCTGCAATCATTCAATATGAAGTCCTTTTATTGAGGATAGTAGAGCTTTTAAAAAGTCTTTCCTTTCGTGTTTATTTAGGCTTTTTGTCCCATTAATTGGGTGGGAGGGATTGGTGAATTTATAGGAACAAGTTCAATAAGCAAAAAGAGGAGTTACCGACCCTGGGTAATGTGTGGCCACTTGAAGCCATAAGAGGGAATGTGTTTTGTGGCAAATAGTTAAACAAATTTCTCTAAAATGTTTAACAGAATTTGTGCACCATATAATAATACCATAAAGGTTTTACTAAACAGCTTAATTCCTAGCTTATAGTATGACAAACATATAAAGCAATGAAGAAACTTAGAGACTTTAAACATATCAATCTGTGCCCATTGCTCCTTTGTCCAGTATGTGATTTTCTTTTGGTCCAAATCAATACCAGATGCACAAGAGTGCTCAATAAAGGTTAGTTAAATGGGATAATTTTTACTTATATTCATCACAGTTTTCTTCCTTTAATTATTTGTTGGTCTGTGTTCCCTGAATCTATTCTTATTTTGTTAGTCCTCTTTCCCTTAAGTTTTAATGTTATGCTTTCTTTGCATTTTGGCCCAATATCTTCAGGTTTCGCTGTCAAAATATATACTTTGTACTCTTTTTATCACTTATTCCCAAAGACAAAGTGTGTCTTTGACCCATCTTGAACATTTTTCTTTATGATTCCTACTGCCAATGTTTGTTGCCCCTGCAAGTGACCTTATACTGATTTTCCTTTTAAACAGCTTAAACTTTTCCAAAGAATTTTTCAAGTCCTGTTTCAAAATCTATTTCATAAAATGTTTTTTTACAGAAATTAGAGATTAAAAATGTGTGGTATTAGGATATTTCATCTTTTTTTTTTCATTCAGTGAATGCACAACAATTTGAAAATCCTAGTTCCTGTCTCTCAGACAATTTTTAAAGTCAGTATTTCATTAGCTGGGAAGTAATTCTCATAGTTTATGCAAGTAATTTTCAAATTTTATATTATATCTAGCACATAGTACCCATTCAATAAATGAAAATTGCTCTCTGTTATCTGACATATTTTGGGTCCCAGGAAATCATTTTACATAACAAGGGAGAATATTACATTTGGATCAAATTGTCAGGCAAACAAGGTGGATCATCACCTCCTTTTGTGAATTAGTTTATCTATCTTTTATGCTAACAATCAATTTCAGAGTATTTAGAGGAATTTGTTGGCCCTTTTAATATAGTCAAAGAATATCTACCAGCAAGTGCAAGAAAATTCTTCCAATGATTCTATTAGGTTAAACGGTTCAGATATTTGAGGTAAGTATTCATGGAAAATACCATGTAAAGGGATGCCTGGGTGGCTTAGCGGTTGAGCCTCTGCCTTTGGCTCAGGTCATGATCCCCTGGTCCTGGGATCCAGTCCCGCATCGGGCTCCCCACAGGGAGTCTGCTTCTCCTTCTGCCTCTGTCTCTGCCTCTATCTCTCATGAATAAATAAATAAAATCTTAAAAATAAAGAATATACCATGTATGATGTTTCTAAATATAGACTCGCACAATAAATTGTTATTATTTCAAAGCATCACAGATTGAATCAGGTTATTACTCTCTGTGCTTTCAGATATCTTAACAATTGATTTGAAACATCACATATTCTATTTAGTGGTAGCAACCATCAAAATAGCCAAAATTACTATACTGGCATGCCAGGTCCAGTCTGGCAGTAACATATAAACATGATCATCATTAGCAAATATGGGCCAGATGTTCATCCTCTAAGAATCTATGGGAATGATTACTTGTGTTATGGTATATAGTCAGTCTTGACATGAAAAAAACAAACTTAATTTAGCATAGAAGAAAGTACAACATTTCAAATAATCCTACTGCACCTCTGGAAAAAAGAAACTGAGATTTTTCTTAAGTATAGTTGATATCTTTGGATATTGATACCTATTAAGTTATTCAACAAGAGTAATCTTTCCATCTATTCCTAACTGTAGTTCCCTTATTGTATCATATGATCTACTTTATTAGAATGGCCTAATTTAAAAGAGTGAGAACTTTTTTCTTTTTTTAATGTGGGTATGCCTGTTTTCTTTCAGTTACTCTAATTTCACCTACTAACTTGGCTAAGGGAGAAGGTCAATGGAGATTTATTTCTTAATTAGCCTTTCTTGTTTAAAAAATTATGATTTTTTTTGTTCAATGAGTACATTCTAGCATATTAATTGGCTTCAAGGCAAAACTTCATTAATAATCCTATGGAACATGTCACTTGTCATATATTGGTCTATTTCATTTTCTTCTCATTAACATGAAGGCCAGATAAAACTCACTTTTTAAAAATGTTGTTTCTGTTCATGGTTGGCACTTTTTTTATCTTATGTTGTAGTAGAAATAGAAACCCAGTACTGTAAATTAAAATATGGATGCAAAAGTAAAAGAAACTCCTCCTGCAGAAAGATTTTCAAATACTGTGCTTGAATATCAGACTACAGTAAAATATAATGTGTTATAGTTAAGTATGTCATTGAGTCATGATCATACAACCATAGAATATCACTTGGGGGCATTATATTAAAAATTTACTGTAACAGCATCCATTAGATGATTTTTCATACATCTCAATTCCATGTGTTTATCTTCCAATGGCATATTTGAAACAAAGGTTGTCAATGAAGCTGGATGTAGATTGTCTATATGAACCACACTGAAAAGAACTCTGAGACTCAGTTTAAGAGTTTATACTTTCAAAGTCACGCCATAATATGTTCATCACAACCTATATAGTAGTGCTGTCACAGTCTTAAAATGTATTCCACCTTTAGAGTCAGGTATGTAATGGCGTATCTGAAGATTGCTAAGGAGACAGGATTGACTTAGCGCTGTTCAATGATTGAAAGACTTTGAAAGCGTTTTGAAATGAGCTGATTATTATCTACAAAGCATGTGAGTCACAGAGTCATGATCATGGATGAATATTAAATTCGATATGGACACACCCCCTCATATAATGTCAAACTCCAGAATCCTGTAGCTAATCAATCAAAATGTTTAATTTTTCTTAAGTATTTTTAGGTTGAAATTAAGTTAAAAATTCTCTAATGACAGTCTGATAATTACTTTCCATGTTCCAAAAATAGTGTTTGAAAGCATTTTAAAACTAGGCATTTTGAATTTTAAATACACTTTTAACTATTAGGTTGCTCTTTGCCTAATCAATCAAATATCTATCAGTGTGTACTCTGGTACAAAGAGCATGTTGCCAAATTCTCCTGGGCTCTTCTTTCACACACATCAGCTCCCATTGGAGCTCAAAAATTAGCCACAGGTCCTAAGACCATGCAAATGAGTCACATTTAGGTGTTTGGGGGAAGGTTAATTGACAGACTAAACAATAGCATTGACATAAACTTGAATTTCTTCTTTTGATCTTCATTAGCATAATGCCATTAGATATACTTGGATTTCTCTTATGAATGTATTTTGTGAATTTAAAGTTCTCAATAAATGAATAAAGTCATATTCCTTCCTTTAACTCTCATCTCAACTCTGGATGTCCCAAAGAAATGCCACTTAACTTTTTGGTCCCACATTTACCTCTAACGGTTGTTAGTAGGTTTTTTGACACTTAACCATTTACTGTGTTTTAATAGGCTTCTCAACAAATTTTATGCACATAACTCCTGCTAAAATCCAAAACACTGACACCACCAAATGTTAGCAAGGATGTGGAGCAACAGACACTCTCACTCACTGCTGGTAGGAATGCAACATGGTATAGCTACTTTGGGAGACAGCTTGGGGTTTCTTACAAAACTAAACATTCTCTTACCATATAATCCGGAAATTGTGCTCCTTGATATTTATCCAAAAGAATTAAAAACATGTCCACCCAAATACCCTCATACAGATGTTTATAGCCCTTTATATGTATAATTGTCCAAACTTGAAAGCAACCAAGATGTTTCCTAGTAGGTGAATGGATAAATGAACTGTGGTGTATTCAGATAATAGAATATTATTTAGTGCTAAAAGGAAATGAGCTATCAAGCCAGGAGAAGACATGAAAAAAAAAAAAAAACTTGAATGCATACTATTAAGTAAAAGAAGCCAATATAAAATGGCTACACCAGGGCAGCCTGGTGGCTCAGCGGTTTAGCATCGTCTTCAGCCCAGGGCGTGATCCTGGAGACCCAGGATCGAGTCCTGTGTCGGGCTCCCCGCATGGAGCCTGCTTCTCCCTGTGCCTCTCTCTCTCTCTCTCTCTGTGTCTCTCGTGAATAAATAAATAAAACCTTTTTAAAAAATAATAAAATAAATTAAAAATAATAAAAAGGCTACACCCTGTATAGTTCCAATTATATGACATTCTGGAAAAGGAAAAATTATGAAGACAGTAAAAAGGATCAATGGTTGGCAGTAGTGGGAGGGAGGAGGGAGAGGAATAGACAAAGCACAGAGGATTTTTAGGGCAGAGAAAATATTATAATAATGGGTATGTGTCATTATGCACTTGTCCAAATCCATAGAACATACAATATCAAGAGTGACCCCAAAGTTAAACTATGGACTTTGGATGATTATGATGTCGATGTACTTATATACTTACATATAACTATCTATAACTATCTATCTAATTAGCAGTTCTATATATAACTGTAAGTAGGTAGTGCTAACTTACCAAGGACAAGAAAGAAAAGTTCCATATTGTAGAACTGGAAAAACTCCCACCACCTATTTATTCTTCTTGCTTAAGTCCTTCATTATAAATGCCCTCCTTAACGGTATTTCTCAGAAGGTGGAAGATATGAAACAATTTTTTAACTGTTTTCAAACCATTTGTCCATGTAAAATAGCTTACATGTGTTTATTTGGAGTCCTTAAGGATGGAGATATTTAGATGGTAGAAATTTTCCAAGGAAAACTTGGAAAAATAATGGTAGTTGGTCAGGTTCGTGATTTTGGAAATAACTTATTCCAGAAACAGACTTGCTTCCAAATAATTTAACAATTTACTTTTCTCCATACGGTTTGTATATTTAAATCCTCCCCCCCCCTTCACTCACATATACATACACACACACACACACACACACACACTATGATATTGGTAAAATGAATATATATGTATTTTTTCCACCCAACATCTGAATTTACTTCCTTTGCTCATGAAATCACTCCTTTCATATGACAAGGCCCACTTCCAATGACAGAAACTGAAAATACCAGAACTTATATTCACAGCTATGCAAAGATACATGAATGATCTAAGGTTCTTCCTAGTATTCTAAGTAGGAACCTTTAGTAGGGACCAACAGAAACAGTGCTGGTGAGAGAGACTATGACTGCAGTGGCATACCTTCAGTTTAGAGAACATGGTATCTGATGCATGGAAGACCCTGGTGTTCACAGCTGGTTATCAGAGGATGAAGTCATGTTGCTGAGCACAGACTCATCAAGGTATCTTTGGAGGGCCACTTTTGTAAGGGGCTTTAAACTCTGTTTTAAGGCCACTTGGAATAAAAGCTTGATGCTTCTGCTCTGCTGAAGACTCTTTAAGCTCTGAAGAAGTCAATAGAGATATTCAGAAATATTTTTACTTTTTACTTCTGAGCACACAGTAAGATTGCTCTGTTCCACTTCCTTCAACCTATGTGTGGCCATAAGATGTGTTTTGGCCAAAATAATTTGACCAGAAGTGATGTGGCAGGAGTTTTCAAGCCAGAGAGCAATTTGTCATATTCTCTTTCCATTGCTGCAGTGATTTTGAAAGCATACGTCAAACTAATGACTCCATTAGTCCAGTTCTTGGAATAGATGCAATGAACAGAGGAGGCCATTCACCCACCAGCATTTGACATGTAGAATGAGCAAATAATAAACCCTTCACTCTTCACAGGCAACTAAGAGGCATTTTTTCCCCTACAATATAACCTGCCATGACACATCCTAATATTGTCACTAAATATCTTTTTAGGAATTCATGTTCTGCTTAACTATCTAGTTTGTATGTTTCTTACAACCTGACATTTAATGAGTGACTTCAGATTAGATGAAACTTAGGAGAACAAAGTGGATGGTGCCAGTGGAGCATTTAATGGCCAAGGAGTACAAGGCCTAAAGGATGGAGGTACGCAGAGCAGATCATCGGTTCTAATAGCATGCGTGGCTTAAATAAAATGATTCACAAAGGTCTTCACATCTTGGTCTACATCCAAATGCCTGCACTTTCATACAAGCATACTAAAAGTTTATCTTTTGTCTAGCATCCTCAGGGCTGCTATTGCCCAAACCAAACTTAAAATTTGATTACACAGGTTGCCAGATTATCATGCTAATTGAATACACCAAGCCTTTGATCTGGGGAAAATTGGAATTATGAAAATTGGAATGGGAACATATAGGAGGAAAGCAGCCTTACATTGACAGTAGAATTGGCCCCTATTTCCAGTAAATAGGTCTTACTGAAAGACACTGACTTTCCCAAGTTCTCCTGTCACCTCACATTGCTCCCCGACCTATAATCAGAACCAGAATCAAGAATGTTTGGGCAGGGAACCCACAAACAAAGCCTGGGGCTGATAAGATTTTGATAATTTATTTAATTTTTACGGATATAGGTGTGGAGAATATGTGTAAGAATGGAATCTAAAAATTCTAGACGTAAGAGCAAAAGGAATAATTTTACAACAGGTTGAATTAATCAATATGGATTCAATGACCATCCTGGTCCTTGATTCACTGTGCTAGTTTGAGTTGTTGGGTGTGATTCTTCTTTTCTTTTCCTTTACCTTTTTTTTCCAGTTTAGTTAACTTTTACCTTAGACTCAAATTCTTCGGCATAATGTAGAGGAAAGAATCTAAAGGCTCACAGGTTAGTAAATGTTGGAGAGAATTGAACACACCGGACTGCTCAACTGCTCCCTAACCATGCTCTCTAAAGAGGCCAGCATGCATTCACTACTCCAAGGCTTTTAGAAATACCCCAGGGAGTGGAGTCCCAGCATCTCTCAAAGGTGGTGGCAAGTGGTGGCATTCTGGAAGAAGTGGTGCTTGTGGAAGATACTGCACTAGGAATGGGCTCCCTGACCTCAGCGTGATGCTAGATTCCAGGATGTCAGAAGGTAAGAGATGGAACATAACTACTAGGTTAATCGGGTCATAATGGCTCTAAAAAGTAGCAATATCAGCAAAGGGATGGGAATGGTATGATCCATAAGGTCTTTTGGACGATACATTGATCATGGGATCCCTGAAATGAACTCAGAACTGAATAAACCCTCAACTTATGTGAATGGAAGCCTTACTTAAGCCACCAAAATTTATATTTCTTCACCCAATTTCTAGACCAGGGTCAGTTCAAATATCTAGTGGTCTTTTAACCCAGAGAGTGATAGATAATTTTGAGTCTGGACTCTGTTATAATATCATAGGTATATACTTTGACTCCCCTTTTTAAAACTTTCCCAAAGGGATCTGTGTCTATTCACCAAAATAAATGTGTCTTTGGGAAAGACAATGATCAGTGAATTGGCTCATATGATTATGGAGGCTGAGGCTAGACCTAGAAAAGCCAGTGGGGTAGTTCTAGTCTGAATCCAAAGGCCTGAGAAACAGGAGAATCAGTGGTTTAAGTTTAGGTCTATATCTGAACCATTATTTCTCTTTGTGTGAGTCCCAGTCTGAGGGCAGGAGAAGATGATGTCCCAGCTCATAAAGTCAATGAAAACTCTCTCTCTCTCTCCTTCCATCTTTTTGTTTAATTCAGGCCCATAAGGGCTTGGTTGATCCCCAGTTCCATTGGGAAGGGCAATCTGCTTTACTGTCCATCCATCAAATGTTAGTCTCATCTGGAAATACCTTAAAAGACACAGTCAACAATAATGGTTATATATCTGTGGCTCTGGCAAGCAGACACATAAAATTAACCATCACAGTGGATTGGGAAGACTGATAGAAATCACAGTGTGTACACATATCCCAGGTTTCATTAGAGACACCTTCACCAGGGTGAATACACCTTCACCAATCCTTTCAAGAGATGTGGTGCACAGCAGCTATTGAGGAATAGGAGCTGGATCAGAAGTGGAAGAACATAAAGACACATGCCATATGGTGACTGTGGCTGGCAGTCTGGGTTGAGAGTGAGGCATCCTTTGGAGAACTCCTCAAAATAGATGGAGGATACATTGTCAATGGAATTAAGGCATTGCATGAGTGGATGGAAATAAGATGAAGAACTCGTGGTTTGGGGATTAGTATGGATTAACACTAATATAATTTAATTTGTACCATAGGTAAGGCCTGATGATATTTGTTTTAAAGGAAAGAAGGAGCATATAATTTACATACTATAAAGTGCTATATATACTGTTGCGTGTTGTAATAGTTACTATATATGCTCATTTCTGCTTTACCTTTTAACATGTTTCTGATCCTTTTTTATATCCATTCCTAGCTACTTTGTACACTCATTAGCTAGTTTCCTTTTTGAGAGGTGGGAAAAATAAAAGAATGTGTTTTAGGTTCCTACTAGTGTATTTTAAAACTGCTCAATTTACAACATTCAAAAGATATTGACTGATTTATTTCGGGGAGGATTTAAGGTGATATATAAACATATAAGATTGAAAAAAAAATGAAGAAGTTCAAGTTAAAAAAGAAAATTTTTTAAAATTCATGTTTTAAAATTAAATTTAAAAATAATTTAAATTATTTTTAAACATTTTGAGGATAACAGAATTAAATTAAATTCAGGATAAAGATTTACCTAAAATCTCTTGTATATATCCTAGGCATATGTTATACATCTTATTTTTATGCTCCATGGTAGATGAGATAAAACTGGAATCTTGAGCCATTATATGCACCAACATCCATAAAATAAAAGCTAATCTCCCTGAATACATATGGTTAATCCTTCTACTGAAACCTGAGGGAAATTTCTTTCATAAAAACGAGACCGTGTACTATAGTGAGCATCAACCATATCGTAAATATGATGATGAGAGTCTCAGAGATGTTTATTCTAAGTTGAAATGTAAGTGGAGAGGTAATAGAAAAGTCAAGACTAGTAAATTCTAATCTTCGAGGGACCAAACAAGGTACCACATGTGATTCAGCTCCCTGCAGGTCTGGCTTCGACCCAGAATAACATTTAGAACATCTAGAGCAATCAGGCAATCTTTAGGAATATTCTCTCTTACAATCATAACTATTAGATGTCATCAGCAGAAGTTTCAGGCTCTATTTCCCTGCAATGCCCTGGAGAGGTGAGATGATTGTCAAGTAGACTCCAGGAAAAGAACAACAATAACATCACAGTCAGTGATATCTTAACTATGAAAATTGCTTTTATTAGAATTATATCCAGCAGAATGCTAAGATGGCCCTAGGATTCCTGCCCACAGTCACTTTCAGTATAATTTCCTCCACCTGAATGTGGGCAGGGCACATGAATACAATGGATATCCCTCCTGGGATTAGGTTATGCAACAGGGCAGGCAAAGGCGAAGGGATTCACAGATGTAATTAAGTCTGTCATCAGGCGATGTTAACATAATCAAAAGGAAGATCATCATGGGTGGGCCTCACCTAATCTGGCAAACTATTTTTAAAAAGACTCAAAGTAGCAGCCTCAGGCCAAGGAGCTGCCTTTTCTTGGCTTTGAACAAACCAGTCTCCACGTTATGGAGAGGGCTGTGCATCTGGGATGTAAAGGTGGCCTGTGGGAGATGAGCAATCCCTGGCCTGGATTATAAACAATAGGCTATAGAAGATTCAGGGATTGTTAAGCAGTTGTGTTTTGAAAATTTTAAATAGCATTTTCTTGAAATAAGTTGATAGAAGATTTAGAGATATGTGGCAATGATAAAATATCTCGGATGTTGCCAGGCTTTGAAAATTAAAACAACACAGTAGTGGGCTCTTCTGAGGTTTCTGTTTAGATGCTCTGGATTCTAGCAATCGCTATCTCTAGTAACTGCTTGGAAACACTGTAACACAGATGATAAGAGAGTGAGGAGTTATTAGAGGTCAATTACACATATTTTTAAAGCTGTTTGACCTGGTTTAGGGTGTAAGCATAATATGGTGTACCAAAAATACATTTAGATGCATACAATGCGCATATATGGTGATCACCGTATGAATATTTTGAAGGATTCCTATGGGGGTGGGGGAAAAGCCAGGAAGAATGAAGATAATTAAGGAGTAGTTCTCTGAAATATCCAAGGGTTATCTTTTTAAAATGCAAGGTTGTGGGAGAGAATAAATTGGTGTCCAGGAATACAGCAGTAGCTCCTTAACATGAAAAGCCTGACTGAGTCAGCCAAATTTTTAGTAAATGTTGATCCGAATGAGCCTTTTATTCATAATGGTTAATTAGAACCTAATTAAGTCAGTTAAGAGGATCTATTGACCCTAGAACTCCCTATAGTCTTTATATAGCCTCCTGCCTTCTCCTCGGGAGTATGCAGCTCTGCCCTATGGACAGCGGTCAAATGTTAATGGGCCATATGCATTGGTGAGTAATGCTTCATGTAATAAGGAGCTGCTCAGAGTGCACACAAACACAAAACAAACTCTTTGGTGGCGGGGAGTCTTAAAGTATGATTGTGAGCAGTTGCTCCTGCCAACAATAAAAGCCCTCAATGGGCCCCTGCCATGGCCCCCTTGAGCTGGCCAGGCTGCCTGTGGCTTTAGGGCTTACTCTACTCTGACAGCTAATATAAACATTCTAATGCAGTTATGGAAAGAAAGAGAAGTCAGAAGAGAGGCATGCTATAAAGGTGATCAAGCCCGAAAGAAGCTTTCTAAATGCAACAGTACACTTAAAGTGAATTAGAATGTTGTGACCATGTTATTTTCTACGAAAAAAAACAAATCTATCCTTTTAATGATTAATCGGTCTAAGGCTTCAGTTGTGTGAAAGCTGTTTTCACAAAGCTGCATATGAATTACTTGTTAATACTTTTAAACAATTACATGTAGCATGAAAAAGGTTGATTGAATCTCTAAGAGCTAATACCTTTTACTGCGCCAAAGAGTTCTACATTAATTACTTATTCCCCCCCTCCATGAAGCCCCCAGGAGGTAAACAGAGCCTGCATAATTTTTATTTGAAAGACAGGATAATCAGACCGATGTGATTAAGGCACTCAGCTGAGGTGGTTTGGGGAAGCTGGTGTGAGAGAAGCCAGGTTTGCTCCCAAGACAATACTTTTTTTGTCACAGGACTCTGTTTTCTTGCTTAAACAAGAATAAAGCATTATTATGGTCTGGAGAAAGCCATTCCCCAGACATATTACTAATTTCATTTCTAACTATAATGATATTCTTATTGTTGTAGATACAGCAATTTAGCTTTTTAAGTAAAAGTAGAAAAAAATTACAGGCCAGGGAAAGTCACTCTGCAATTAACAGTCACAGGTTTCAGACTTACTCTCCAGGTCTTTCTGAGCAATTAACTCTTGAGGGTACTGTGTTTGGTGCATCAAGTAGCCTCTTTTATATGGCAAAATACACTGAATATAAAACAGTGTGGTTGATGTTGATACTTGCAGATTATTGATATTTACTTCTGACTATTTACAGATGAACTTGAAGATTCACAATGTGGAATTTGTAATATCATTAGGCTCATCTTTCTATCACCTGCACAGATTACTTGGTAAAGTGGTAATTGTGTATCGTGCTATATTCCGTTGACTTTTTTATGATATAAAATCACCTTTAAGTATCTTAGGACTATTATTATAAGTGCAGTTTTATAGCACTGCAGATGTGTCAAGGCATCGAATAATACAAATGCCAGATAAGCCAATTTATTCTCTATCAGGAAGATATAGAAACAGCATTTTAAATGTCTGTGTAAATTAAGAGTTGTGGAGTTTTCTTCAGTATGTAGTTTAAAAAACTTCACCATGTGTATTCTTTCTAGGTCACCAAAGATTTGTGTGTGTGTGTGTGTGTGTGTGTGTGTGTGTGTATGACTGTAAATCCCAAAGGCCTTTGTTCTTAATCTCTTTGCTGATTCTATAGCTTTTGAAATTGATGATCTCACCTTCTTGAACTACTTTACTCCATTGGCTTCTGTGAAATAATGTGCTACTTTTCTTCCTGCATCCCCGATTAATCCTTGTTTCCTTTGCTGGCTCCTCTTTAACCACTGACACTTCCACACTCTAGTTTTTGGATCTTCATCTTCTTTCATATGTATTCATTTTTCAACTATGCTGATGACTTCCAAATCTCCATTTCCAGGACTTTTCATCTAATCACTGGCTCTTTCTATATACCTTTCAATGTATTCAAATGCATTCTTTGCTGTTAACTGCAAACCCAACATGTTCAAAGGTGAACCCATAATCTTCACCACACATCTATCAGTTCTTAGCTGGGACTGAAGGAAAGAAGTTATCTTTAATTTATACCTTTCTTTGACATACATAATTTTGTAAGTAAGTCAAAGCAAATGCACATTTTAGGGGAATTTTTTTAGGATTTTATTTTTAATTATTTATTCATGAGAGACACAGAGAGAGATAGGCAGAGGCAGAGGCAGAGGGAGAAGCAGGCTCTATACAGGGAGCCCAATGCAGAACTCGATTCTGGGACCACAGGATCACCACCAGAGCTGCAAGCAGGCAGGCACTCAACTGCAGAGCCACCCAGGCGTCCCTAGGGGAATTTTTAATACAATTTTACTTCCATCTAGGTACATTGCTACAATAAAGTTATTTAGAGGAATTCTCTATTGCAAAATCATTTCCAGCCTGGTCTTGACCCACTACTTTTATAAAGTCTCTTCTGCTCAGAAAACTGCGACAGCTGCTTATTTCCAATCAAAGTCAGGGTAGGTGGAGATGGGGTGACTGAGTGACAGGCAATAAGGGGGGCACTTGAAGGGATGAGCACAGGGTATTAAACTATATGCTGGCAAATTGAATTTAAATTAAAAATTAAACCAAAAAAGTCAGGGTAGGTCCCTGGAGGTGGGTTTAAGGCCTCTATTACATGAGCCTAACTAAGCTGTCCTATCTGCTTCTTTTTAGTCTCTTCTATACATCCTTTCCCTTCCATCAGGAAAGACTTGATTTTATTTTTCTTCAGTGAGTACACCAGTCTCATTCTGAACTCTGTGCCTTGTTGGTTAATTTGCCCGGCATCTTCCCTCATCCTCTTCAGCTTTGCGTCACCCACCCATCTCCCAAGTTCCAGACAGGTCCCACTTCCTAATGACAGTAGTCCTCCACAGATGGGGTCTTCTCTGAAGTTTAAATATGATGTAGAGGGTTTCTTCCACGGGACACCACTGAATCATATTATTAAATATATTTTAGATTGGGAATCTCCTGAGGCAGGATATGTGGTTAATAAATACTGTGCAGAAAAAAAAATACTGTGCCGATCCTGGCTCCTAGCTCAATGTACACAAAATAGGTGGTCAATAATTAATTGCTCATTGACTGATCTGTTTTTCAGATTTTCCAGTATTTTATACTATGTTAATATCCCATCTGGTCATTTGAAAAACTAAAGTGGCACCTTATAGCTTTAAGGATAAATGCAATTATGTTCTCTTGTTTAGTTAAGACTATAGCTTTCCAGTTCAACTTTGGGGAAATATAATAAACCTTAAACCCTTGATTTTTTTAATTAATGGAAATAATTTCACGAGTCTGGCCCTAAGTTTATCCTAATTTATTAACAGGAAACACCTGAGACTAATTGCTTTCTGGCCTACAGAATCTTGCTTTATTATTTGTTTAGACTTTTCCACTTAAATACAGATACAGCTTTGATAAATGTTATAATCACTTGTGTTTAGAAAATATAGCACTTTTTGTTTCTATGGCTGGCTGAAATTCTTTAATTAAAGGTTATTTTAATTTGGAAATTCAAGATGTTATGAATTAGGTTCTACTGTACTTACAGGAGAAAGAAAATATTTGAAGTGCCATTCTGGGTGTTCTGTAAGCTCTGGAAAAAAATGCCCAATATAATCTTAATGTAGTCATTAAACTGAAACTTGTGGATTTACAGAAGTAAATTTCTACTTTGCAGCTGTAGCTGAATAGTTTATATTCTTCTAGATTTTTCCAATTAAAGTTGTGTTACTTACAGTTTTAGATTTTTCAGAAATATCTCACATTGAGTTGCATATCTTTTGCATATCAAAATGAGTTCAGATTGAGATCCTTGTTTAATTCTTGCTAATTCAACATAGGAGTAGTGATTCTACCTGCCAGTTGTTATAGGGTTTGGGGTGGGAATGATAAGATTTGAGGAAAGTGAAGGAAAAAAAAAACAAGGTAAGCCAGGTGTCATGGAAGCAACTCTTAGCTCTCTCATAAAGCAGGATAGCCCTCCCAATAGAATCTATAGCTAAATAAGAGTGAGTGTGACACATTATCTGCAGGCTGTGACCTTACATTATTAGATCAAGTTACTGCTCAGTAGACGGACGGCATTTTTGGTGGCACTTTAGTGCACTTCTCAGGATTTCCACTTTACACTTGGCAAGAATATACTCTAGACATACCTAGTTTTGTTTGGTTCTGTTTTATTTCTTTGTTTTTTTTCACAAGATTTGGTGGTGAGACACTGAATGAGAATCTGAACCTCCCTGCATGAAAGTCGCTTGATAGGTCTGATGTAGAGAAACCTCTATTAGAAAACTAATTACTAGTCATACTAATAGTACACAAATATATGCTACCTGAAAAAAGCTGAACACATTAGGGATATAAATAAAGTCTATTTTGAGAACATTATTTTCAATTCTAGCCTCCTATTTTCTTCCTTAGAAATATAATTATTAGCTTAGGGTATGAGCTTTTCAGTTAATTTATGTGCATACATATGCCCTCACAAAAATGCATAGTATTGTTTTATAATATTTCTAACAACTTAATGAGATATGATTCACTGATCATACAATTCATTCATGTAAAGTGTACAATTCAATGGCTGTGTATATTCACAGAATTTTGCGTCTATCACTGCAACCAATATTAGAACCTTATCCCAAAAAGAAATCCCGTGATTTTGCCAATCCTGTGATTTTGCAAACCCTCAACCCCACCATTTCCCTCAGCATGAGGCAACCACTAGTCTCCTCTCTGTCTTTGTAGATTTACATATTTTGAATATTTCATATTAATTATACCATACAATACAAAATCCTTTGTGATTGGCGTCTGTCATTTAGCAGTTTTCAAGGCTCATTCATGTTGTACCAAGCATCAGTACTTTATTTCATTTTGTTATTGACTACTATTCTATTTAATGAATACGCATTTTACTTATCCATTCATCAATGATGGACATGTGGTTGTTCTTACTGTTTGGCTATTATGAATAATGCTGTTGTGAACAGTCATGTACAAATTTTTGTGTGGACATATATTTTCTTTTCTATTTTCTGTATACCTAGGAGTGGAATTGCCAGGTCATGATGGTAACTCCATATTTAATCTTTTTAAAAATTATTTTATTTATTTATTAGAAAGAGAGAACACAAGCAGGGGGAGCTGCAGGCAGAGGTAGAGAGAGAAGCAGGGAGCAAGGAGTGCAATGTGGGGCTCAATCCCAGGACCCTGGGATCATGACCTGAGCCAAAGGCAGATGCTTAACCAACTGAGCCACAGGTGCCCCTCTGTTTAATCTTATGAGGGACCATCAGATCTTTTCCAAAGTGGATGCACCTCAAATTACAATGTTGTATATCTGAAACTAACATAGCATTGCATATCAACTATATCTCAATAAATAAAAACTGAAAGACAGAAGAGGGAATATATCTGGCATGTTAGTATAATAAGGAGAAAAGTGCAAACAAAACAAAACAAAAAAACCAAAGTGGATGCCCCATTTTATATTCCCACCAGCAATATATGAAGGTTCTGATTTTTCTATGTTCTTACCAACACTTGTGATTATCATAATTGCATTCTTAAAACATAATATCACAGTTTCTGGTTGTTCTATAATTTTCCTTTCTTACTTAGTTTATATTTGTTTAATAGTTGTAAGTTCCTCCATTCTAGATATGCAATAATATTTTTAGCCATTCTTCTTTCTATAGATTTTCAGTTTTTTTCCAATTTTTCACTGTTAAAAATGATATTGCCTGTACAGTGAACATCCTTGTACAAGACAGTTTTGGGGTTTTTTTGGTATATATGTAGCATTTCTTTAGGATAGAAAATGAGAAGCTAAATTACTGGTACATAGAATATGCGAAGTCTTTACTTTTTTAATAATGATTTTATTTATTTACTCATGAGAGACACACACACACACACACACACAGAAGCAGAGACACAGACAGAGGGAGAAGCAGGCTTCCTGTTAAGAGCCCGATGCGGGACCCACTCCTGGGATCACACCCCAAGCTGAAGGCAGACACTCAACTGCTAAGCCACCTAGGTGTCCCATGAGGTCTTTAAAATATATGCCCAAATGGTCAAAATATATTGTCAAAAGTGGTTGTTTAAAATACAGTTCTGCTAGCAGTGAAGGAAGGCATCTGTTCACCATGTCTTCACCAATGTGTCACTTTATGAAACTATATTTTCATAAATTTATCTTGTTATCTCAATTTCCATTTCCCAGATCACCAGCTATTAAACATCATTCATGTTTATTGAGCATTTATTTTATTTATGATCATTGCCGGGTTTTTTTCTATTTCTTATTGATACATAGGTATTAAAACATTTGCATACCCATCCTTTATCTATGATATATTAGTTTGTTACCTACCTTTTAATTTAGAAATAAACTTTAAATTTAAATATAATCAAATGTATCAACTTTTCTGTAATATTTTGCTTTTTTCTCCTGATGATTATTCCTACGCTAAATTTATAAATAGAATTTCCTATGCTTTAATTCTTTTATAGTTCTATGTTGAATTACTTAAATCATCTGAGACTGATATTACTAAAAGGTATGCAGTAGGGATCTAACTCTTTTTAAGGATAGACTATTCAACATAATTTAAAAAACTGTTTTGGGCAACTATGGTATGCCAGGCATAGTTTTAGATAATGAGACTCCAGTAAAAAGTATGGCCAAGTTGCTCCTCCCAGAAAGCATACAGGCTAGCCATTTTTTTTTTCAATACCATTTACTGAATAGGCTATTCTTTCTCCACTAATTTGAAAAATCAAATTTATCACATTTTAAACACACACACACACACACACACACACAAATACGGCAGCCATGGGAACATACCACTCAGATCTGCTGCAGAGCAGAGTCCATTGACAATCCATGCTGGCAACCCTCAGGAGCCACCCTACTCCCCTGGGCAACTCCCAGTTGTCCTAGTCAGTGACTGAGCACAATAATGGTACTGGCACAAGCTCATTTCTATGAGTCACAGGACTTCTCAAATGTGCAACTTTGGCTCAAAAGACTCCCAGTTGCCTTGCCTGAAAATTCACTAGAACATGTATTAGAATGCTACTGTAGGTGAAAGACT
The DNA here is from genome assembly GCF_048164855.1 of Canis lupus baileyi. NCBI lineage: Eukaryota > Metazoa > Chordata > Mammalia > Carnivora > Canidae > Canis > Canis lupus. Next base: position 66,354,161 of record NC_132841.1, read on the forward strand.
CTCCCTACCCAAAGTCTCCTTCATCCTTTCCTTTCCCAGATTCACGATTACATAAAGGCTTTCCCTACATAAAGGTGTCTGCACAGACAGAAAGGCTACTAGCTCTGCTCTTGCCAGGATGAGCAAGGCAAGTATCCTGACAGATTAGCTGAGGAAGCACTGCTTGTGAAGATGTACGCCAGAGCTCAGGGCAGTGAGCTGTAATAAGCTCAGTACAATCCATTTGCACCTCTCCCTGCCTGTGATGATGTCCCCTTTCTATTAAGTGAGGGGTTTCTCATTATTCTGGAATTACCAATAGCATCTACCATATATAGAGTTATCAGCTACCCCTTCATGCTGTGGTGGGTGAGTGAACTTCCCACCTGCGTCAGGATGAAGATTGTCAGCAAAATGCCTTTGAAACAGGGAATGAACTTTCAAATTATAATCTAAATTGATTTTATCACTTCTCTCAACCCATTTTTCCACATAGTCCCTAGAATATTGTCTCTTAAATATTTCTTGAGTCGGGACGCCTGGGTGGCTCAGAGGTTGAGTGTCTGCCTTTGGCTCAAGGCATGATCCTGGGTTTCTGGGATCAAGTCTCACATTGGGCTCCCTGCAAGGAGACTGCTGCTCCCTCTGCCTGTGTCTCTCATGAATAAATAAATAAAATCTTTAAAAGAAATATTTCTTGACTCTCTCCCTCAGTGGGAATGGCCTTAAAACTGACATTTTTCCTTTGCCTCAACTATGGAAAAATTTGTAAACCGGAGTGTTGGCCAGCAGTCTGCTCCCCATTTAATCCTTCCACCTCTTTTCTGACAATCTACTTTTAAAAATAACAAATCTGTGTTTGTTTTTTTCCTCAGCAGTATTCCACCTATGTCATAAAGTCCGGACTTCACTGAAAGGCTTTTCATGATGGGGCCCATGCACTATTCTCTAGCCTCTGTGTAGAGACTGTTTTCTCAGACTGAATGTTCTAGCATACCAGACTCTATTTCCCCAACCACAACACGTTGTTTTGGACTCACTGTTTTGCATATGAAATCATCTGAACCTGAAATATTATCTCCTTATGCCATCTGCTAATGTCCAATGATATAAATTTTAAAATAGGTATATAATGGGATGCCTGAGTAGCTCAGTGGTTGAGCATTTGCCTTCAGCTCAGGGCTTAATCCAGGGGTCCTGGGATCGAGTCTGCGGGGGAGCCAGCTTCTCCCTCTGCGTATGTCTCTGTCTCTCTATGTGTGTCTCTCACGAATAAACAAATAAAATTTAAAAAAAAAATATATATATATGCATTATACTAAATCAAGAAGGGATGAACAGTGCATATGATAAATTAAACCTTATTAAAAAAGTGGTTTCTACTTTAATGAACTCTGTGAATTACTTGGATTTCCTCCATTGGTAATTAAAAATTATACCAATATAAGTTCTAAGTATATTCCCACCCTGTCTTCTCTATCACATCTCTAAGTTTCTATATAAAATAACACCTTTAAATAAATACATAAGAGGAACTATGGCTTAGTATTGGGAAAGCCTGTGTTTAAATGCCGGCTTTTCTACTAATTCTGTGACTCTAAAGCTCAGTTTTCTAATCAAAAAATGAAGTTAATGTTGGCACCTCATCTAGAGGGGCATGGAAATGAGGCAATGCATATATACGGTGTATCGTGCTTCGTACAAAGTAGGAACCCTATAATATTCAATAGCAAGATAGGCCACTTAGAAGGTTTATCTTTTAAATTTTATTTGATCTCCAGGCTTTGCATTTGGTGACTTTGTACTTCATCAGCTACCCTAAATATCAACTCTTGCTGCTCTAGGTTTGGTGTTCAAATCAGCAACATCCAGAATCTCACAGAATTTTATGAAGATGTAGATTCTTAGGCACCACCAGTATTCCTGAACCAGAATCTGCATTTCAATAAGATCTCTAGATGATTTATATGCACATCACAATTTGAGAAACACTAAATTTTAAAACATGTTTCTCGTAAACCTTCTGTTTTGTTTGTATACAGTGCACCTCATGACTACACTGAACTAACTGTTCACTACATATTCTCCTGACAAACACTATCATACAGTTGTAGGAATAGGTTTAAATATAGCAAAACTATGATCATCATATATATCAAATATCGTATGTAGATGCAGAAATGCTGGACCTATTGGTGATGGACTGTTTGCCACATTCATCATCATGTAGTCCTTTAGGATCACACTCTGTTATTGCCCTAGTTGCACATCTTGTAGTCAGGCTTTAGAGGCCCCCAGATTTCTGAGATACCTAATATTATTCCTAGGTCAATGTTGTATATGTCTTTTTAATGCAAATTACTGTCATATCTTAGGACTTGTTCTGAAAAATTATGCCCTTTGTTACTTTGAGACAAAATTTTCATATAGGCAAATGAGTTTTAAATGTAAAGTTCAGTGATGTGCAGGACTATCCAAGGAAGACTTGGATCTCATTTTCAAAATACATGTAAACCTAAAGAAGTCATTAAAGGCTACAATAATGTTGGTAGGAATTACCACATTATAATTACCACATTATAAATTACCACATTATAATGTTGGTAGGAATTACCACATTATAAGTGAATTGTAATAATAAATTATAAAACATCATTTTTTATCTAATTGGTGCAGTTTATTCTTAATCCATAGTTTACAATTAAGTTTACTTTGTATTATCTTGAAGAAAGCATAGGGTTATTGAATAAGAGATTGTAGCCAAGCATTTTTTTTTTAATTTGAAAACAGTTATGTACTTTAAAATACTCATTTATCTGCCATGCTTTGGAAAATCATTCACCCATTCAAAGCCTTAAAGAGCTAATAAAATTCCTTTTAAGTGGAACATCCTTGAAACTAACAGAGCAATATAGTTTTTCCAAATATGCTACCATAATTTAAATTCTAATAATTTAGACCACTACTCTTCAAATTATGATGGTCATTCAGGTTTTTATGTACATGTATTTTATTTTATTTTATTTTATTTTATTTTTGTACATGCATTTTAATATTCTACTCATAAGTTAGCATTTATAAAAGGTATTTTTTTCTTGTTCTTTATCTTTTGCAATACAGTTATTATAAGAGAAGAGACAGATAATATGTTGGAGATTAAGTCGTGCTTGTGTATGGTATGTGTTTCCCCTGATTTTTGTGATAAAAGCTATGTTTTGAGGGGACTGTGTGAAATGAGAGAGTAGGCAAAGATGGTTTAAGACGGTCCATGTCTCCTTTTTAAAATCCTGGCAACTACCAGGGTGGCACCTTCCAATGGAGCTGTGGTCTTCTTCTGTAGCACTTGCAGCCTGAGGACAAGCTGTTTGGGGTCAGCCAATTAGGGTGACCGTTCTTTGAAAGACTCCGTAAGGATGTGCTTAAGGCTGTCACTGAACATTCCACAAGCTTGCTTATTTCTCTCTGGGGCTGTACATCTGTGTTGTTTTGTGTTCAGGTCAAGTTGTTCTCTGTAACAAGGTCATGTTTTCTGACTTCTTTGTAACTTGCTGCCTTTATGGTTTTGAGATTGAAGTCACAGAAGAAGTGGCTTTGCTGAGTGAGTGGCCTGTTTCCTTGGGGAACAGGCAGGAGATGGGGAAGGCCAGAAGCAGTGAGCCAGCTCACTCAAAACAATGCCGACTGACCTTGAACTCTGAGAATTTACTTTGCATGGTGCAGGGAAATAACAGAGACTTGATCACAGTGTAACAAGAATTTTTGACAAAAGGGTGTTTGTTACAAAACAGTAAGTTCTACCCTTCAGACAGTCCTCTTTAAGAAGTCTTCCATAAACTAGCAGAATCCATTTTCCAATTGCAAACACTCCTGTGACCACCTAGAAATAGGCAAGCAAACTTTTCTTTTAAAAAGAAATATGACTGTGTTTTCAAAGAAAGCACACAATATGAATAGAAAATAAAGAATAAACACAATTTTAGGTTGCATAAAACATTTTGAAGTTCCGTAGAGTTTGAGATTTTCTTTAAAAGATTTTATTTATTTATTCATGAGAGACACGCACACAGAGAGGCAGAGACACAAGCAGAGGGAGAAGCAGGCTCCCTTCAGGGAGACTGATGTGGGACTCGATCCCCAGACCGTGATCATGCCCTGAGCCGAAGGCAGACGCTCAACCACTGAGCCACCCAGATGTCCCGAGTTTGAGATTCTTAAATTAGTGGAATATTTTTTATCCTCAGATTTAAATAGCACATACATATTTTTCTCTATTATAATACCTCCAAGATATTTTTAAGTGCTGTATGACATTTGAGATACTTTACCTAAGTGTGTGAGTGCTTCTTTGACTATCAAAGCCTGGATTCTGATCTTAAAAGCAGAGAAAGTATATGTAAGAAAAAAGCAGAAATAAAAAAAAATTTAAAGAGAAGATTTATGTCCCCCTAAGAAGGTAAGTGCTCACTATATGAAAAAGTTTAGGATTTCCCCCAAGGAAGTCAGTCTACCAATTGCCACCATCACAATGTGCAGACCTACTCCAGAGGTTGGAGACAGTAACCCCAAATGGTCCACACCTGAGATGTGAAACAATGACATGAAGTATGGCTAACATATGTCCCATATTAGTTTCTTATTTCTAGTCAAATGAAATCATCCTCTCTAAATCTAAGACCTGTTTGTGATAGAATAGTTTTGCCAATCTCAGGGGCCTCTGGGCCTACATTTATCCAGATGTTTGGGTTTTTCTAACAGATGGTCCTCAAAATTTTATTCCTATTTCAGTTGCTGCTGCCACTTTAAGTGTTTCCTGAAGATCTTTAGCACACCCTTCTAAGAGTTTCATGGCACAACAGCCAGCCATCCAGGGCTTTTTAGTTGTCCTAGTCACATATTCATATAAAATGCAATGAAATATAGACTGATATAAAGTACTGAGATATGAACTCTTTTATTTATAAATATGTGCTTACATTTCTAAAAAGTTCATATGTTTAATGTTAGATCACCTCTACATAGATGAAGTATAATGAAGAATTATAACAAATGTATATTGCAAAAGTGTTCATTATACATTTATGAAAACTTTGGTATTCCAAACAAATAGCTTGATTAATGAGCTCACGATCCATCCCACCACACTCTTAGTCATTTTCAGCTAGTTTACATCACCTATTGGGTGGTTATAATCCATTAATACAGTGTTTAATTTAGACTTATTTGATGGAGGGGAGGTGCCAGCAGATCACTTAAAATTTAACAGTAGCATGTTGAGCATTGTGATAGCTCAGGCCTATTAAGGACAGAGAGCAATCAAACAATCTCTTCTCCGATTACTTTGAAGGTTTTTAAGATTTTGCTAATCCAGGCTATATAGAGTTATGTATAGGTTTCTAGTTTTCTGAATGCTCATGTTTATAGTAAGAATTTATTTTTTATTTTTTTAAAGATTTTATTTATTTATTCATAAGAGGCACAGAGAGAGAGGCAGAGACATAGACAGAGGGAGAAGCAGGCTTCGCACAGGGAGCCCTATGTGGGACCCAATCCCTGGACCCAGGATCACTCCCTGAGCTGAAGACAGACGCTCAACCACAAAGCTAGGCATCTTTATAGTAAGAATTTATAATAAGAACTCCAATCATGATTTGAAATTTTTCCCTTTTGAACTGTACACATTTTTCATTCATTATCTAAGAAGAGTTCAATATTGATTTAGAGTAAAAGTTTTATTTTATTTATTTATTTGAGAGATAAAGAGCAAGAGAGCAAGCAGGGGGGAAGGGCAGAGGGAGAGAGAGAATCTAAGCAGATTCTACACCTGCTGAAGAGCCAGACACGGTGCTCAATCTCATGACCATGAGATCACAGCCTGAGCTGAAGCCAAGAGTCAGACGCTCAATCGACTGAACCACCCCAGCACCCGCTACTTGCGGCAGTCTTTAGAAGTGAGGGGGGCCAGATTTGTGAATCGAATAATAGTATAAGCAGATTGGAGGTAAAAGAAAGATAATGGTGTAAAGTATGCCATTAAAGTCAGAGCTTAGGGGATCCCTGGGTGGCTCAGTTGTTTGGCACCTGCCTTTGGCCCAGGGCATGATCCTGGAGTCCTGGTATTGCGTCCTGCATCGGGCTCCTTGCATGGAGCCTGCTTCTCCCTCTGCCTGTGTCTCTGCCTCTCTCTCGCTCTCTCTGTGTCTCTCATGAATAAATAAATAAATAAAATATTTTAAGAAGAAATAAAATAAAGCCAGAGCTTAAATGACTGAATATCAGGTCACATACAAAATGGCTCGAAGCAGAATCCAGACAGGAAATAAATGGGGAAAGAGTCGGAATATTGAAGAAATAGTATAGAACCAAATATTGATTTAAAAAAAAATTGAACAATATTATTTGGCAGAAAGAGCAAATAGATAATTAAAATAAAACTTCCTAAGCCTAACCGGTTATAACTGAAAATTTTTATAGTCTTCTTAGTTTCTCCCTAGATCTTCTCCAGGTCTACAATTTGCTCATAATTGTAATCACAGTGTGAATGCATTTTTACTCTGCCGCTCATATATCCTCGATCACAAGATATTTTCAAGATAGGTACGCCTGGGTGGCTCAGTGGTTGAGCATCTGCCTTTGGCTCAGGATGTGATCCCAGAGTCCCAGGATGGATTCCCTCATTGGGCTCTCTGTGGGGAGCCTGCTTCTACCTCTGCCTGTGTCTATGCTTCTCTCGGTGTTTTTCATGAATAAATAAATAAAATCTTAAAAAAAGATATTCTCAAGATATACTGCTATTATATTCATACACACTGTTTTGGTTCTATAGGACAAATTGTTAGTCTACAGCCCGTAGGCCAATTACCTGTTTTCATAAATAAAGTTTCACTGGAACACTGCCAGAGCCATTTGTTTCTAAATTCTACAGTTGCTTTTGTAGTGCAACAGAAAAGTTGACTATTTGCTACACACACCATATGGCCTGCAACCTAACAGATTTATTAACTTGCCCTTTAGGAAAAGATTACTAATGCTTCATACTATACTTTTTTCTGCGTTGGACATTAGAGTTCTTTCCAAATCTTTTGCATAGTATTTAAAATCCTGTGAGTATTTATGTGCATATCTATTTATCCTTGAAAAAGTTTTTTTTTTTTTCCTAAAGAAACATACTGAGGGTTACTAAATCAAAACATATACATATTTTGGTTTATTACAGCACTGATTTCAAAAAGTTTTGTACTAGTGGTTTATAGTACTTATAGTGGTTTATAATTTATACTAAGGTATAAATTACTACAGGTAGTGGTTTGGTTTATGGCATTTAATAGAATTTAGCCAATACTGAACATTCCTATGTATTTTAGTTTTTAACAGTTTATTATCATTTATATAAAATTTTTATTTTTGATAATGAAAGAAACACAACATTGACAAATTTTTCAAATTCTGATAAACTGATTCTAAAATTCACCTAGAAGAGAAAAAAGACAAGATTAATCAACAAAAAAAATTTAACTGAAAAATGGATGGCAGGAAAATTTTACCTAATGTCAAAAGATATAATAAAGCCAGATTTAACAAAATGTGGTGATATCGGCACAGAGTCAAACAGATCAATTAAACACAAGACTTCTGAGAGATATAAACCTTCCAATCTTGATAATTTTGTGAATTTTGTTTTGTGAATGTTGTGAATGTAGTTTTTAAAATCTGTGGGAAAATTATGCACTCTCCTATGAATGGTATTCTAATAATTTAGACTGTCCATTAAAAAAAAGTTAAGTTCTCACTTCACACTATACACAAGAAACAAATTCTAGAGGATTAACCAGTTACACATTTTAAAAACCATAGAAATATTTTAAAATAATTATAAGGAAAAATTAACTTGGATTGGTGAAAGCCTAAATAACGAAACATAGAATACAAATATCTGAAAAAAAAAAAAAAAAAAGACTAACAGGTTTTCCAAATTTTAAAAGAAAAGAAAACTCCTCTAAAGGAAAATAATCATACTCAGAGTTTTAAAAAATAGTAACAAAGAGAATTTGCTCAGGATCTAGTTATAACATACACGGATTAATAGCTAATATACACACACATACACACACATTAATTAACTCAGTACAGATAAAAACTTAATAACTTGTCAGAAAATTATTTGGAATTGCATTAAAATGCAAGTGCCTACCCTTCAATTTAATAATTCTTCTTCCAGATACATATTCTATAGAAATACTTACACATGAAAAGTTATAAAGTCTTGTAATAATGAAAACTGTAAATAAACTAAATCAGTATGCAATGATTAAATAAATATATGTAACATATGCATAATAGGAAATTTTATTAAATACTTTAAAAGGGCGATGTAGATTTAGATAAACTAATGTGGAAACTGTCCAACATATAATATCATGAAAAGAAAAGCAAATTAGCAACATTATTTGGAAGAAGATCCTACTCATATAAAGTACATATACAACAAAATTACACATTTATATTACTAGGTATATTTCAGCAGTTATTCTAATCATTTCCATTTTTAGATGCACATATATACATACACATACACCTACTAGCATATATAAAGCTATTCCAAATAGACAAGGAAAGGCAAACCTAATTATTCTTTTGGATTAATTATGCAAAAGTACTGGGGAAAAAAAACAGTCTTGGAAGTCTAGGGTTTGGAAGAAATACACTATTAAGGAGTAGCGAGAGAATGCCCATTCCTCCCACATAATACCTGCAGCAAGTACACATGATCAAAAATATTCTTTGTGTCTCTCCATCTTGCAGCCTTAAAACGTCTGTCAAATGACTTTAGAATCAATGTAAGTCTCTTCTGTCCTGTTGACCACTGTATTGTAAAGCGATTAGGATAATGTCTGTGCATAGGAAGTACACAATATTTGTCAAATGAGTGTAGTATAAAATTTACTCTTTAGGGAACTTTCCAGAATGCTTGGTGAGACACGGAGGAGCAGCGGCTGTCCAAGCTGCACCCAGCAACGCGCTGCTCCCCCACACCAGCCTCAGCCCTCTCACCAGCTGTAAAAAATGGTGAAATAAAACCACTCACTATGATGTTTTGGGGATCAAACCCAATGCCACCCAGGAGGAATTGAAAAAGGCTCACAGGAAACTAGCCTTGAAGTATCACCCTGACAAGAATCCAAATGAAGGAGAGAAGGTTAAACAGATTTCTCGAGCTTATAAAGTGCTCTCTGATGCAAAGAAAAGGGAATTATATGACAAAGGAGGAGAACAGGCAATTAAAGAAGGTGGAGCTGGTGGTGGTTTTGGCTCCCCCATGGACATCTTTGATATGTTTTTGGGGGAGGAGGAAGGATGTAGAGAGAAAGGAATGGTAAAAATGTTGTACATCAGCTCTCAGTAACCTTAGAAGATTCATATAATGGTGCAACAAGAAAACTAGCTCTGCAAAAGAATGTGATTTGTGATAAATGTGAAGGCAGAGGTGGTAAGAAAGGAGCAGTCAAATGTTGTCCCAATTGCCGAGGCACTGGAATGCAAATAAGAATTCATCAGATAGGACCTGGAATGGTTCAGCAAATTCAATCTGTGTGCATGGAGTGCCAGGGCCGTGGGGGACGGATCAGTCCTAAAGATAGATGTAAAGGCTGCAATGGAAGGAAGATACTTCGAGAGAATAAGATTCCATTTTTTTAAAATATTTTTTATTGGAGTTCAATTTGCCAACATATGGCATAATAGCCAGTGCTCATCCTGTCAAGTGCCCCCCTTAGTGCCCATCACCTAGTCACCCCAACCCCCCACCCTCCTCCCTTTCCACTACGAGAGAAGATTCTAGAAGTGCATATTGACAAAAGCATGAAAGATGGCCAGAAGATAACATTCTATGGTGAGGGAGACCAAGAATCAGGACTGGAACCGGGAGATAGTATCATTGTTTTAGATCAGAAGGACCATGCTGTTTTTACTGGAGGAGGAGAAGAGGTGTATGGATATACAGCTGGTTGAAGCCTTGTGTGGCTTTCTTTTCTTTCTTTTTTTTTTTTTTTTAAAGATTTTATTTATTTATTCTTGAGAGACAGAGAGGCAGAGACACAGGCAGAGGGAGAAGCAGGCTCCATGCAGGAAGCCAACGTGGGACTCAATCCTGGGTCTCCAGGATCATGACCTGGGCTGAAGGCAGACACTAAACCGCTGAGCCACTCTGGCTGCCCCCTGTGTGGCTTTCAAAAGCCAGTATCTGAAGAAAAAGAAAAAAAAAAAAAGAAAAAGAAAAAAATCAAAAGCCAATATCTACTCTTGACAACCGAACCATTGTCATCACCACTTATCCAGGTCAGACTGTCAAGCATGGGGATACCAAGCGTGTGCTAAATGAAGGCATGCCAATTTATCGTAGACCATATGAGAAGGGTGGCCTAATCATCGAATTTTAGGTAAACTTCCCCGAGAATGGCTTTCTTTCTCCTGATAAACTTTCTTTGCTGGAAAAACACCTACATGAGAGGAAGGAAGTAGAAAAAACTGATGAAATGGACCAGGTGGAACTAACTGGTGGACTTTGATCCTAATCAGGAAAGACAGCACCATTATAATGGGGAAGCATATGACGATGATGAACATCATCCTAGGGGTGGTTAAGACCTCTTAATGGGGCCAGTGAATAACACTGCTGGCATTATAAATGCAATAGTGAATGAATGAAGGACTATAATCATTGCTCACTACTTGCTATTATTTTTGTTTTAATATTCAACTATAGTAGTGTTTCAAAAGTTAAATGATGAATAAACTCAAATATAAAAGCTCAAAAAATGTACTCTTTAAATTACTAACATAAAATCATGTTTAGAGGCAGGATTTATAAAACTAAACTGCAGTTTGGACACTGTATACACTTCTTCATCAATCCATTAGTTCAACTAAAGTGTATGTATACATGTATGAATGTATTTATTACATCCTTATTATTAGATAAGCCGATCATGGTTTCTGCCTTCAAGACACTTATACTGCATTGGAGAAGATAGATAAAAATTAAATAAATCATAAGAAGGAAAATATTAGGTAATTAAAGTGCTTTATGGTAGATAATTATTTTTCAAGTCACCTTTGGTCAAAAAATAAAGACTTCTCTGAGAAAGTAACATGATGCCACTGGTGTGTTGAGGTGAGAGATAATTTCACCCCCAAGAGGACATGTGGCAGTGCCTGGAAACATTCTCATTACAACCTGAGGGGAGAAAAGAGGTGTGCTACTGGTACCTAACAGAGTCCAGGGATAATCCTGAATATCCTATAAAGCATGGGACCCCCTCACCCACAACAAAAAAAATTACCCACACCTTACCATTAATAGTACAGAGACTGAGAAATCCCACATGAAGCTAAAATCAATATGGTAAAAACTGATCAACCTTGAGTTGCCTGCTGGAAAAACATTCCAGGCAAAGGAAATAGCTACAGCAGGTATCCTAAAATGAGAACTTGTTTAATGTGTTTGAGAAGGGAGAAGAAATCTATCATTTTGAGAAGAGAAAGTGGAAAGAGAGGTAGAGAGGAAGCAGGTAAACACAGTTCATAGTAATATTCTGAGTGCAATGGAAAGAAAAGGGAGAGACTTATTCTATGGTTATATCATAATATATATCATAATATGCCTTGCTTTTTTTTTTTAACAGAAAGAGGGAGAGACAGAGTGCTGCATGTATGAGCAGAGAGATGGGTTGAAGGAGAGGGAGAGAGAGAATCCTAAGCAGCACTGGCTGGATCTCACGATCCTGAGATCATGACCTAAGCCAAAATCAGGAGCCTGATGCTTAACCAGCAGAACTACCAGGTGCCCTGCCTTGCATTTTTAAAAGATCACTTGGATGCTGCTTGTAAGAAAGAAAAAAGGGATAGAGGCACGAGGTTAAGTAAGTGATTTTAAAAAATCATCTAAGGGGAACAGAACATGTTGGTTACTTGTGTGGAATGCTGCTAAAAGTTCAGTCATTTTGTAGCATTAGCATTTTTGCTTTTTTATTTGCATTACCTAGTGTTACCATACACTGTGTTCAGTCTAGCACTGAATGTTGTGCTAAAAGTTATGCATGCATCATGTAATGGAACCTTTGAACAACCTGCAAGTAATGTACCACTATCTCAATTAACAAAAGGGAAGACTGAGGTAAAAAGAATTTAGGTAATTTACCTATTATCACCCAGATAACAGATGGTAGAGCTGATTCAAACTCTACATTTCCGCATTCCGGGTTCTTAAACGCTATGCTCTACATGAACTTGTAAGTGAAGTTCATAGGCAAGAGTAATGTATGACTTAGCAAGGATTCCCAGACTTTTTAAAATGACAATTTGGTCTCAACCAAATGCGACATAACAAGTTTTAGCGTTTTAGTTCTTCAATCTGATCACACAGACAGTGAGAAAATCTGCATTGGTAATCATTGGGTCTTCAAGATTTCGAGTTTTCTTTTTTTCTGCATCTTCAGTAGCACAGGCATTGCTTTCAAGTAGCTGTTTGAACATTTTGTCTCCCCGGGGATCCCATTTGACTTCTTCTCTTGTTGTCCTCTGGGTCCTCATTTTTATTCTTTTCCTCCCCACCCCCAACTCCATGATGGTTAATCCCTCTCAGTTGGCCATGCCTTTCAGTAGCTACAGCTTTTTGGAACAGTCTTCCCTTTGTGAGTACAAAACAGAGCTGGATCCTAACAATGCTTCATTCCCTGTTTTGAGTAACTTCAAGAAGTTCTCCCAAGCAACAGGGAAAGGGGATTTGAGGAAGCCACCCCATTGCCATACCAAAAACAAAACAAAACAAAAAAAAAAAAGGATTTTTTCCCCTTGTTACATAGGAGTCAATATCTTCTGATCATTTTTTATCTCCAGATAAGTTATTTGCTCCCTGGGTACCATCTTGCTCTCCCTATCTTTATTGTACCCTACATCCCCCGTTTTTTTAGAGTAGATTTGATGGCTCTTATTTTATATAGATTCATGAGTTTTATTTCCAGCATCTCTGGAACAGAGCCAGCATTCATGCATTCTATTTCATCACATCTGACTAATGTCTAATAAGTAAGCAGGAGTCCTCGGGGCCTCCTGATGTTAAAAATTGCTAGCAAGATGTATGAAAATTAGAACTTCTCTGTGATCTATATCTCACTAGTGATTACTACTAAAAATTAACATGTTAAAATGGTAGCCATTAAAAGATAGAATATGATTAATCAATAAATTAAACATATTCCAACACTACCTATTTCTATAGTTCTCAGTCCTTATAGGTATTTTCATTGATATTCTAGAAAGTGATAGGATATGGGTGACTATCAATATTCTAGACAAATTTCCAGACACTATGAAATCTGTTTCTAATGTTGCCACATCACTTAAATTTCCATAAGATTCAAGGAAATTCGCATGATCTGCTGCTTCTTTTTGTTTGGTTTTGTTTTATTTTGAAACATACATCTACTATATACCACAGAGGTAGTATAGTTGAAAGTGTTGTGATAGCTAAGAGATGACATAGTTGACAGTGTTCTAAACAGTACAAAGATAAAAGTCAAGTTATTCTTATATAGAAGTGGAAAATAGCTTCACCTTTTCAGATAATCTAATTGCAGTGAAGTCATAGTAAAGTGCCTGTATTTGTAGATGCTACACATTTAACATTTGTAAGGTAATCACCAACTCGTCTCAGAAGACTAAAGATATCACTTTCTGCAATAAGCATCCTCACCTAACAGAGATCAAATTCTATTCCAACCAGTTTGGCCCCAGTGGTAATCTTTGCGTTTGATGGTTGTGTTGTATTGTAAACATCAAAGTTTTACAAGAATGAAAGAGAAAAAGAAAATCAGACATTGATTTACCTGACACTGAGGCATGTATAGATAAGCTAAATTCCCAGTCTCTAATAAAAAGGCTGATGCTTTGTCCTCAGAAGCATTCATAATAAGATTCCTCTTTTCTCCAATGCTGAAATGGACAGAGGATTGTGGAGGAAAATAAGAGATTAAAGGCGTTTATTTCTATATTGTTAAATTATAGGAACTTGAGCATATCGTTTGGTTGTCATCTAATTGAGGACTTCATTCAATGGAAGTGGTATCCAAATTCACCTTGACACCTGATTTGTCATGGAAGATAAAAATCTAACATAGTTTGGGTCAGTTTTAAGAACCTGGCTAAAAAAGATTACCGTCATATCTTTTTTGATTCTTCCTTGCTTACAAAATTATACTTCTTTACAGGGAGGTAAGTAAGGATGACATATGAAAGTTCTTCCCTCAAAAACCTGATTATCTAGTTTTTCCCAAAGGAATTCCTTTTATGTTGCATCATTTAGAGGGTGGCTAGCAAAGGCTAAATGCATGGAGAAAATTCTTAACATTTCTACAACTGGAAAAGACAACTTGATGGAAAATTTTACATGATGATCACTAAGCCTAGAAAAGCAGTGAAATGAATCGTTTTGTAGCTCTTGTTGGTAAGTTTTTAAATGAAATATTCTGTTGCTTTATCTAATGTTGACAACAATAAATAGCTTAGCTTTTTCTGTCTTCAGTTATTGAACAGTTAAATTCAATAGATACAGACTGGGGCTTATGATACCACATTGGAATATACAACCCTAACTCTTTATCAGCCACACTATAAAATATGGGCAGTGGACTTAGAAAAGGCCATTTCAAAGCTGTAATCAATGGACTAACACTTCTTCATGGCAGCTTCATAATGGCATCATAAAATGATCATGGCTAATCCTAATTTAGAGCTATCTGGCTTAGTGAATTTAGGTATGGCCTAGAGAATATGTTCAGGGCAGCCCGGGTGGCTCAGCAGTTTAGCACTGCCTTCAGCCCAGAGTGTGATCCTGGAGACCCAGGATCGAGTCCCAAGTCGGGTTCCCTGCATGGAGCCTGCCTCTCCCTCTGCTTGTGTCTCTGCCTCTGCCTCTCTCTCTCTCTCTCTCTCTTTCTCTGTGTTTCTCATGAATAAATAAATAAAATTTAAAAAAAAGAATATGTTCAGTAAAAGCACTTGCCAAGTTATTTAAGATATTCCATTTACTGTGCCAGTTTTAAAACATTTTAGTATAGAGTATATAATGTGAGGGGATGACCTGACCACTAGACGAAGAAACCTAGGTAGACTCTGAGTTACGAGGTTATGAGTCCAGAAAAGGATAAGGAGGCATTCACTCATCCTATCCTATCTAGCGTCCATACAATATTAATTGCTTGTTTTCCCTCAGAATGCTGTGCTTGAAGATTTCTCTTATTATTTATTTACTTGTTTGTTTGTTTATTTATTATTTTATTTATTTATTCATTCACGAAAGACACAGAGAGAGAGGCAGAGACATAGGCAGAGAGAGAAGCAGACTTCTTGAGGAGAGCCTGATTCGGGACTTGATCCCAAGACCCCAGGATCAACCCAAGCCAAAGGCAGACGCTCAACCACTGAGCCACCCAGGCGTCCCTAGGATTTCTCTTTTTTAATAGTTACCTCCAAATACAAACTATACCTTCTGTTCCACCTCATCTGGGGCAACTTCTTTTTACATTTGCATCCATGTCTCCTTCCTTCCCCTTTCTACTTTTGCTTCCTGGAGAATAGTTACAGAATGTCCTGAAACTCGAAGCTCTGGAGTGAATTGCAGTCTGGTTCCAGCTGCTCTCTGAGCATCAGTGTGTACACTTGGGTCTGCAATAGCCCTACCTCATAGGTCCTTATGAGGATGAAGGGAATGAGCATCAGTAGATAGGTCAGGCAGAGTGTAGAAGATCTGACCCAAAAAAACCACTCCTCACCCTGACTACAGAACTTAAAATCATTTGAATTTTACTTGTCAAAAGTTAGTTGCTCTTCTACTAACTAGCCTGTATTACCAGGTGAATGGTATGCTCAGAGATGGCCTATATTGTACACGCATTCGGTATCCTTCACTTGTCAACAAAGTGTTTTGTATACAGGAGGTAAATAAGTGAATGGATAGACGAATAGATGAATGAATAAATGTTCTTGCTCCTCCTCCTCCTCACAGTGAATGCAACCAATGCGGAAGGCACTCTGCACGTTTGCTGGTGCATCCACTTCAGGAAGCGTAACATAGAGATGAGCTATGTTTAGGATCTATGTGACCAAGAAGATAAAGATGCTTCCTGTGGGGGTTTATGAATACTTGGGATGCTCTGGGGTTTTCAAACCAAATGCCAAGTATATATTTTAACTCTCTTTTCACACTCTATTCTCAACTGATTAGTTGCTGATCCCACTAAAAAACATTAACAAAAACAATTCCCTGAATAATAATAAGCCCAACCAGGTCTTATCTGGCCCCAAATACCTACTTTTATATACCTTACAAATTGAGGACATTTTTTAAAGTTCACCATTTCAAATTTGGAACACAAATTCATATTCATTTCAATTCCCTTTCCTCTACTTTTTACTGAAGATAAATAGCCAAATTGTTAAAATGGCAAGGATTGCTTTTCTCCCTGACGACACAAACTTGAGATGAATGTGTTTGTTTTCCTTCAATTTACTGCATGCCTTATACCAGGGATCCTTTTTGTTGCCACAAGGATGTTCCTTGAGCCACCCTCTGAAGTAACATTTGGTCAATTTGGCATTGTGGTTCCTTCTGTTAATATCCTGCTTAATATCTCATTGAAAAAAAAAAAAGAAAAGAAAAAGAAAAAGAAAAAGAAAAAGAAAAAGAAAAAGAAAAAGAAAAAGAAAAAAACCAACAGCAGCAACAACAACACATGATAATAATGGGATACTTTCCAAAGGGCAATAGAGAGGATTTTTGGATTATCCACTATTCAGGATAATCTTCACTCCTGATCTCCTCCATTATTAGCGTGCATAATTGAGAATTCCCTGCATGTAACCTGACTTCCTTGCAAGAGAGCCATAAAAATCTCTGGCCCTTAGAGCAGTTTCAATGAATGAAATTAATTAAGAAAAAGAATTTGAGGTCCTGGGATGGGAATCATTGCAAAGCACTTTTAAATTATAGTGTCATGACTGGATATTGGAGTAAATTCTTTGATCTCCTTTCTCGTTAACAAGATGATATGATATTTTAAAGGCAATCATTCCATTTTGAAGGTCTGCTGACATCACCAACCATCAGAGCACAGTATGGAAATAAGATACCCACTTCTCTCTGCTTCCTCTTACTGATTTCATGCAATGACCTTGCAGTTATTAAATATCGGCAACTTGTACTCTCAGACCTCAGGCAACCTCTTTTTTAAGTGATTGCTTACTCCCCAACATTTCTACTAAAATTTGATGCTTAAAGATCATTTAATGGAGGTAACCAATTTATCCCTGTCCCTTGGGTGGTCCCCCGGGGCAGTTTTTGCTGTTTCAATACAATTACAAAATGCTTCCAGGCTCTGTGAACTTGGTTATACAAGAAGGTTATGGCAACAAAGACTGTTTTCTTTGGAAAATTGTTACAAAGTGCTGACCTTCCTAAAGTATATAGTGTTCTGAAAAGCCTGAAAGCCCAGATGCTTAACACTGTGAGAGACAGCGCCAAATTCTAGAACCAGAGGCATGAGTTAAAGTGCAGGACGCACCGAAGCAAAACAAGAAGGAAGAGAACTTTCTTTCAGGAACGTTTATTTCATGGCCTGTAGCCCGGATTCAAACAAAATTCCTTTGTTCACTCTCAAGTATGCTTAGGAGTATCTGACCTAGGAATGGCTTTGGATCTCGTACATGGATCAGAGAGTTGTAGCAAAGCCAGGATGATGTTGCAGGATTGTAGTGAGAAGCAGGATCTCATTTAACGACTGGCTGCCTGCGTGTTAAACATCAAGAGCTTGATTCAAACAACTAAGAATACAATCCAGGCAAGACAACATATAAATAAGATAAAAAGCACTGGTTACAGTCTCAGGTTTTGTATAAATTCGTTGTACAGGGCATCCACATGGAAGGCACAAAGTATTTACTGAAAAAGCCCTATTGACTTTATAGACAGATGTGAAGTAGGGTGTTCCTGTAGAGGCAGAGGGGCTGAGAGGGGCGGGGGAGTTGGTGAGAGACCCCCTCCACCCACAGAAGCAATTACTATGACAGCAGTGGTCTCCCTCCCACCCCCAACCCCCTTCTCAAAGGTCAAATATTATGGGATGCACTGAACACTGTTCAAATCCACAGGCATCTTCCATTTCCATTCAGTTGACTTAGTTCTGTTTTGCCATATAAGGACAACACATAAATAAGACCGTAGGCCTTTCCTTGAGACCTGAGGGTCTCATTAAGCACTTTTCCAGAAATCAGTGGCCTGGGCAATGCTGCAAGCAACAGCTTTAAGGCTAGAGAGTCAGTACGTATAGTGCAGTGATTTTGTTATACAAGAATTTTGCTAGAATTTTAAAATGCATTTACGGTAGTTTAATAAGTGGTTATGGTATAACCATAGGAATAGAACTGCATTCAGTTAATGTTCCACAATTTACTTAACCATTACCTTATTAATAGGCATTTGCATTAATTTCTTTCTTGTTTATTCTTTTTATTTTTTTAATTTTTAAAAAAGATTTTATTTATTTCTTCATAAGAGACACCGAGAGAGGCAGAGACATAGGTAGAGGGAGAAGCAGGCTCCTCGAGAGGAGCCTGATGCGGGACTTGATCCCTGGACTCCGGGATCATGACCTGAGCCAAAGGCAGATGCTCAACCACTGAGTCACCCAGGCGTCCCAATTTTCTTATATTTTATTATGTATAATGAGAAGTGCATCATCCTCCATTGATCATTTTTCTTGTGTGCAGTATTCTTGGGGCAAATCCCTAGGACAGGATTATGAGGAAAAGCATGTAACTACTTCCATAGTTTTTGCATATATTTACATAGTCTAGAGTTGAAGAATAATGGAAAGATTAGCAGTCTTTTCGATTGCTTCAATTTCCTCCTGAGTACAAATTCTACCTACTGAAAAACAAAACAAACATCAGGAAGAGAGCACTACAGTGTTAGTAGTTCTGGTGTCAATCATCTACCCTTTAAGAGAGGTCGAGCTCTCAAGGTACTTAGAGAATTGCAAAATAGATTTCTGAATAATTGTCTGCTCAACTGTTAGACTTGTGAAAGGATCACAGAAGACTGGAAACCAATAAATATCATGCTTGTGGCCAAAAGGTGAGAGATTTTACCTTCTTCTTTTCATTGGAAATCAAATAATTTGGTACTGAAGCAAAGCATGATGTTAGAACATTCATATTAATTTACTGCATATATATGTATACAAACATGATATTATATATGTACATATCACATAATGGTGATATATGTTATGTGAAATATATTATTATGTATATTATTTATTATTATTGTTATTATTATTATTATATAATGTTAGGCCTAGGATCTGCTGGTAGGTGGGCCACTGGTGTTCTTTAAGACCCAAGCATGAAGGCAGCCCCTCTTGGGACTTACCAGTTTTGTGGCCGAGGGAAAAAGCAAGAGAACTGATAGAACCAGGCAAGGCCTCCTGAACATCTGCTCAGACAGGGCATGGGTCCCCTATAAGTGGGCAAGATGGGTAATGCTGGCACAGGAGAGCTTCAAGTGTTAACATGATGTATGACCTTCCTCTGGCAGGCACAATGAAATATTTGGAAACAAAAATATAATCCAGCACACTTCATTTATTTCATTCAACAAATATATATGCACACACACACACACACACACACACACACACCTATATTTTAAGATTTAATTTATTTATTTGAAAGAGGGAGAGAGAAAGAAAGCATGAGATGCAGGGAAGGGCAGAGGGAGGCTCCCTGCATGGAGCCTGCTTCTCCCTCTGCCTATGTCTCTGCCTCTCTCTCTCTGTGTGACTATCATGAATAAATAAATAAAATCTTTTAAAAAAAAAAAAAAGGAGAAGCGGGCTCCCAACTGAGTAAGGAGTCTAATGTGGGGCTCTGTTTCAGGCCTCCAAGATCATGGCCTGAGCCCAGGGCAGACATTTAACTGACTGAGCCACCCAGGTGCCCCAACAAATATATTTTGATTACATCCTATGTGGTAGGCATTGCACTGAGATTCAGGAATTTAATTTGAGCTCAAGAGGTGTGTCTCCTACTCCAAGGACCTTGCATTCTAGAGTGGTAAGTATATATGAAATCAATAAATTTTGTAAATAGCTATAGAAGTATAATAAAAATTCATTTTAAAATATAGTAAAGAAAATTAAAGAGGGCATGTTCAAAAAAAAAAATTGAAAAACTGTCCATTGGGAGAGCTAAAAGACTAGGTCTACATGCCCTAAAAGACAAAAAAAAAAAAAAAAAAAAAAAAAGTACAAATGAAGATGGAAAGTCCTGGGAAATAAAATTGGCTCAATATAAGGAAGAACTGTTGAACAATTCTAAAGGTGGAATGGGATGCTTAAAGAGGTAGTGGGTTTCCTATCACTTTAAATGATCAATGCCTTCTTAGTGATATCATATAGGATACTCATGCTGTGGGGCAAACAACTGAGATAGGTGCTTTAAAAATATTTTAACACCTTAAAGGTTACATACAAATGTGCAACTCTTAAGTAAGTAAAATAATTTCTGAGTTTTCTATTTAAGGACAAAAAAGTAAAATCATAAAATGCCTTGGGAGTTTCCAGGTTAAAATCAAAGTGACCCAATTTACTTGTATTGAAAAGTATATGGGGAAGCTATTACTCGATTTTGTTTTCAAATGGACATCGAATTTAATATTTTTCTATTTTTAGAAGCTTCTAATCATTTCTATGCCTTTCGATCAAATAAGGATATGTAAAGTAGATTAGAAAACATAGTGGTTTTTAGTAAATTATGTTTATAATTTGATGTTTTGAACGATGTCCACTAAACTTGCCAAGTAAATCGCTTCAGAGTTTTTCTTTTTATGATGAAGAGGACCCTGAGAATCTGATGGACGCCAGTTTCCCAAAGTAAATAAACACGTACATGTTTAAACCTTTGAATGTATAATGCAGGAGTCAAACTCCATGTAATTTTATTGCGCAGAAACTGCTAAATGAGCCAAATAATGTGGCCATTTTGTGACATAAGGTTACTTTTGCAGGGATAACCAGAAACCTGTAACACATATTAAATTTGTGATCTATCAATGTTATAAAATGAAAAGTGACACAACTAAATTTCAAGTGTCTTTTCTTATGTTTCTGTGCTTTAAAAAAAAAGGAGCCCAGTGAGTTACAAAAGTACTGTGCAAAAGTACTCTGTAAATTGGAAATCACCTTGCAAATGTTAGCTATTATTGCTACTACTGTGCTTCCTGTTTAGGGGTTTATACTAATGAGACAGGGTCAAATATTTTAATCCCTTGCTATTATGTGAACATTTACTGGTACAGTCTCAATTTCAAATTTTAAATAAATGATATCATATATATGAACTAAAGTACAGAAAACATTGTCAAGCACTTTTCATTAACAAAACAATATATTGCTATGCCTTCCAAGCAATGGAATTCATCTACCCCTTTAAAGAGAAAGCAGGAAATTGAACCAAAATGTCCTATCAGTATATATTCCCAATCCTCTCCTCTATCACTAGATCACAAGCCACTATCATACACTAATTGTTATTGAATGATTTGACTTCTTGATTTAGTTTTGAAGTGTGGCAGACATGGAATTAAATCTGCCTTGGCTATACGCTGACTGTGTAATCAACACAAATTACTTAATCTTCCTGACTCCCAATTTATTAATCATTAAAATAAGAACAAGAACTTTGAATTCTCATGGATTATTAGGAATTTGAATGAAAAATAAAATTAATAGGAATAAATTTTAATATGGTGCTTAACATTGTCATTATTCAAGAATGTCATCTTTAGGGTGTCAATATGACATCCTAATTACTGTTTTTTTTCTTATCAAAATTAGAAGATCTCTTTGTTTTTTCTGAAGATTTTATTTGACAGAGGAGAGCTGCAAGCAGAGAGAGAAACCCAACGCAGGGCTTGATCCCACGACCCGGGATCATGACCTGAGCCAAAGGCAGATGCTTAATGGACTGAACCACCCAGGTATCCCTAGAAGATCTCTTTAAAATGATGTAGAAACCTTCCTATCTTCTATAACCACCAAGCTGCCCAGTGGATAATGCTGACAATTGAGTATCTGTTTTTTACCTGGAAGTCAGTTCACTTACTCCCTTTAAGAAAAGCATTAGAAAATAAGTAGCAGGAAGCCATTGACGATAATATAGCATTCTAAACACCATATCTAAAAATAAATAAATACAAACGTACATAAAAACAATATCTAGAATTAACTTAAAATGGATCCTGGTAGAGTCATAGGCCTGAAATCTAAAGCCTAACACATTTCATAGGAGTTTGCATTTATTTAGTGAACACTGGGCTTTTTCTCTAAGGTGAAAAACAAATGTTAGGCAAATCCCACAGAGATTCTAGGGCTGATATAATGTCATATAGAATGTATATACGGAAATAGTGTTACCTAGTTAAATTTATGGGAATTCTGAAAGCACTCTGCCAAATGTAAAATACCGAGTAATAGTGCTGCTCATTCCTCTTGCTCCTAAAGTTTAAGGCAGCAGTCTACGACAGGATTGAACTTAAGAGTCACCTGAGGAATTTTTGAACCTCCCCAGAACCAGACCACACCCAAGACCACTGTGATTAGGCATCAATGATTTTTCAAGTTCCCAAATGGTTCCAATGTGTAGGCAAGGCCGAGAATCTCTGTTTTAAGGCAATTTAGTTTTTGTTTTTGCCTCCAACCTGTTTTATGATAAGCACATGAGGATAAAATTTGTGGGAAATCAAGGTAAAGCATTTTTCAAGAGGAAAGGTCCCCAACTGAATATTTGAGAATCAGCCCTTTTAGGAAAGCTTACATAAAATTCTAAAGGCATTAATTTTTTTCAAGAAATAATTGGTAGATAGTAAGGTGGTTTCAACACAGATTTCACATGATGTCAGCATCACCCCATGTCACCACTTTAAAAGATGATGGAATCATCTGCTTCCATTTTTCCACTGATAAAAACCTCATGTCAGAAGTGGAGCCTGATGACTTGAGCCCCATTTAGCCATAAACATGGGAAATGACAGGCAATTCTGATGGATGTTTAAGAAAAGCCAAACCACTATGTGCAGCTTTCTTTGGCCTCAATGCAAATAAACAAGGATTCATTTGTGCCCAGTTGGTATCTGGTGGGCCCATTTTGGAATGCTCTCAAAATGTGTGCGGCATGAAGAACTGCAGCTGCCGCCAGTTAACTTCGTTGGTTGGAGCACAGTACTCATGAGGCCAAGGCTGTGGGTTTGGCCAGTTTGAATTCCTCTGTTCCATGGCCACAGACTTTACCACTAGCCTCAGCCAGCTGTCCACAAAATATGTGCCCTTGGCCACAAAGCAGAGTGGGTGAGAAAGTGCAGACAAACCAATTCAAATCTATCACCACAACTAGAAAAACAGTTCAGAGCACATGCCCAACTGACTATAGATGCATTGCGTCATCTTCATGCCTGGTGCACAGAAACCATCCTCCATCCAGTTGTGATTTCATTGGCAGCAGTTCATACTGTATATGTACTGTGTATACCCCTTTAGAATATGATTATGAGAAGTAGTAATAATCATGTAGTAAATCTCACTGAAGACACAATTTACAAAAACAGAGGAGAGACAGACATTTCACCTCACTTAATTTTAATCTTTTCCCTTGTCCCTTGTCCTAACTGTCAAGGTTGAATGGCTCCAAGACCACATTCTACAAATGTATCTTGAACTCAAGACCACTGCTAAACTCAGGAATTTCATCTCCTCAGATCATGATTTGAGTGTGTCCCTTCTTTTGCCTTTTTACAGGACTTTCTTCACTTTGACACCTTAGTGTTGTGCTAAATTTGATCATCTGGGCCAACTCAACTTTTCTATGATGGGAGGAAATCTCACAAAGCAAATTACATATTGGTAAGTTAATTAGCTAGTACTTAGGATACTTATTTACATTGGCTTACTGTTACTATTGTAAAGATCACTTCAAATTAGCATTTTCATACCATACAAATTACATGGTCAGTGCTCCAGAGGAATATAGCCTGACTTATGCCCAGAGAAGAAAAGAATAAGCAGGCAATTTTTAAGACATTGTTCCCAGCTGTAATACTGACTTCTAAACAAATTCGATAAACACAGACACACACAGACTCAGGGACACACACACACACATCTATTTCTAATATAATTTAAGAAATAAGATCCATCTATAGTGATTTGGATAACACTCTGAAAAATGAGTGACAACCCTGGACTTTATGGGTTTTGTTACATGAGCATATTAGTCTACCTTTGCAAACTTCTGCAATAAAATACATCACAAACAAAAAAAGTAGATTGAATTATTATTACTCATAATTCTAAATTAAAAGATAATGACTTTGTTATGGACATTAACGATAAAAGGAATTGGATCTTCTTTCTTTTGCCATCTTCTAGAGTTTCATTTGTAAAGATAAAGATATCCAATTAGGCAGCCTGTTTGTTATTATTCCTATTTTCCAAAGTTACATTTCTACTGAACTTTGTAGTTTGGTTTTAATAGGAGAAATGCTAGCAATATATAAATTGAAAAAAATGAGAATATGGTGAATAGTAAGCTTGTGGGTGGTCACATACTGTAAAATAGCATGAGTATAAAATAGTTTAAGGCTAACAAAAATTGTAAGTCATGGCAAACAAATGAGCTTATCAAAAATGTACTCCCCTTGATTCAACTTGTAATCTCTTACAGGCCCATTTTCATAATTTGCATTTCCTTCAACAAATATTATTGAGCAGCTAGTAAACTCAGTAGTTCTGTCATGTTCAGGAAATACAAGCTGATTATGAAAAGGTCTCTTCCCTCCACAATATCCATTTGAAAACAAAATGCAATTTAGCACGTTGAGTTCTACAATAAAGATATACCTAGGGGACAGTGGTGCCCCCAGGAGCACTGTCGGTCTTGCTAGGGAGATGTAAAAAGACCCCACAAACATGGTTCTTGAAATGTAATTTTTAAAAATGAGTTACAGACAGGTATTGAAAATTAGAATCGGGACACATGGGTGGCTCAGTGGTTGAGCGTCTGCCTTCGGCTCACTGCATAATCCTGGGGTCCCGGGATCGAGTCCTGCATCAGGCTCCCTGCCTATGTCTCTGCCTCTCTCTCTGTGTGTCTCTCATGAATAAATAAATAAAATCTTAAAAAAAAAAAAAAAAAAAAAACTTAGAGCCAAAACTACACAATGGCTCAGAACCCAGAGTGTGGATCCACAGACCTCGATTCGACATCTGGCTCTGCTCTATTTCCTCACTGCAAGGTCTTTTCCGTCTTTGCTGTGTTGTCACTCATTGTGCCAGAGTAATATTCTTTAATACCTTGGTTTCAATGGCCACGTCTTCACAAGTGATTTACAAGCCTACAACTCCCACCAGCTTCCCTTTACTGAACTCCACACCATATATCTGATTACCCATTATATGTTTCCACTAAGTATCCCGTAGACAAGTAAGCTTAATATGTCCAAAATGAAATTTATCACCATTCCTGATAAGCACGATTGTTTTTCCTTTTCTTCTTTTCCCCCTCACTTGATAAAGGAGCCTACCATACACCCAACCACATAAGCAAGAGATCTTGGGGTCATTCCAATAGGTTTCATTCTTCATTCCTTACCATAGAGCTTTTCTCTAGATTCTATCTGTCATCCATCTAATACAGGCACTCCTCTCCTTTCTTGCCACTTAAAGCTTAACTGAGATTTTTTGGGGAGTCAGGAGGGGGCAGGGGTAGCTTGTTGCAATATCCTCTACTGTTGGCCCTCTTAAATCTTTCTTCTTCCTGTGTGGATACTTACGATAGCCTCCGATTTTTTGCCTCCACCCTATCCACAACTCTAGTGTCTTCTCTTCACTGCTTCCAGAAGCCCCTTTCTAAAATACCAATTACATCATATCATGCTTCAACTCACAATCCTTGCAGATGAAACTTGAACTACTTTCCAAGACCCTTCATAATCCTGACCTCTTCTCCAGCATCACCTCTTTGTTGTTCTTCCATTAAACATCTTTTCTCTGGCAAGGGAGATTTACTTACATTTCTCTAAATGTACCAGTCCCTTGCATTTTCACCCTGTCTGTCTGTCTGTCTTCCCCAAACACATGCACACACACACACACACACACACACACACACACACACATTTCTGCACCTGCTGTTTCCAAGTACAAAACACCCCTCTAAACGTGATTAACTCTTCTTTGACCTTCATCACATAGGTCAATCTTCCAGGGAAGCCTTTCTTGTTGGCATCTCCCCTTTCCTTTCTGAATTAACTGGGTTAAGTTCCCTTTTGCAGTTCATACATGACTGTAATTGTTTCCTTTCCTAATTCCTCTGCCAGGCTGCAAGCAATTTAAATGCATCACTAGTCTAAATATCTACAAGCAATAAACACTGTGCTTAGCACATAGCACCAGCTTAATAAACGTTTCCTGAAATGAAGTCAAAGAAAACTCACTTGGTCACTGTATCATTCTCATATGAATTCTTCTCTTTCTAAGCATCCTCCTTGGCTCTTCCCCCACCCCCACCCCATCTCTTCTTCAGTGCCACCAGCTATTCCTTCTCAGCAACCTTCTCTGCTGCAAGCTTCTTTCATTTTCCCTTTGTCTACAGCAGCGTTTCTCAGATGGGGATGGTTTTGCACCCTAGGAGATACTTGGAAATATCTGGAGACATTTCTGACTGTCACAACTGGGATGGGGGCATGCTACTGGCATTCAGAGGTTAGAGATCAGGGAAGCTGGTAAACATCCTATCATGCAGAGAATATCCTCCCACAACAAAGAATTATCAGGTCCAAATATCAATAATGCCAAGGCTGAGAAACACTGGTATGTAGTAGATGAAGAAATTATGTCAACTATCAATCTGCATGTCTATGAAACATGCCCTCAAGTAACCTGGAAAATATGGCTACTAAAAACTGACTACAGCTGGTCATCTGCCCATCTGCTAGGCTGAGAAAAGCAGAGCTAGTATTCTGGCCTTATACTTCAGCATAATCCCATATGTAGTAGAAGGCAGAGTCCTAAACAGGCAGTGACAGTGCACAGGACGGAAAGGGCAGATTTCACGTAAGCAAAGTGAAGAGAAAACTGCTGGTCTTGACTTTGCAGCCACACATTAATGAGGTTTCCTATAGCAATGTCTTTGAGCACAGATATTAAGGATTTTTAAATGTTTGTTATAGGTGAAATAATATCTCTGTGGCAGGAAGGAATTAATGTGTCTCCATGACTGTCTCACCAAGGAATAATGTAGGCACTGTAGAAAATGAGGCTCAGTAGTCTCAGGAAATCAGTTAGAATTGATTAGTTACTATCTCCATAATTCAAAATTTAATATAGAATTTGGGATCCAAAGGACTTATTGACCTGGCTCTGTTTTCTACCCTTTTTTTGCTGAAATGATTTTAAAGAGAAATAACTAGGGCCAAAAACATATTGGATTTTATTTTTTTAATTAACCTTAGCCAACATGGATTTAGTAATAAATTGGGCTACAGATTTACATGTTAAGCTCCCAAGTATTAAATTTGCCTTGGTTTCTTTTTGAAGAACGAACATATATGCTGTTTAACTTATAAGTGAGGCAGTGGTAAGCCGCCTGTTCAATGTTGTGAGGCGCAGAAACAAACAAAGCATTAGGATATTATAAAAATATACATTTGTTCTGCGAATAGTACAGTTGTCAAAATCCACACTGCAAAAGTTGGCAAATGAAGTTTTGGGGGAAGCAATATTACCCTGCAGAGGATCGAGCCTCCTGGGGTTTTTCCAGAGCATCAATTGTATAACATCTGCTTTTAATTTGTGTATATTCACTTCCCTGGAAATTTTTAAAACTTTAAATTTAACATAAACTGACCCCTTTGTAGCTTATTTTATTTTTAACAACTTTCAGATAATCATTGATTTCAAATAGACTTTCGAAGATTTTTTTTCTTTTTCTGAATGACAATGAATTGCAATGTAATTTTCTAAAACTGGTTTCAAAAGTTAAACTCCATTAATTCAATTTACTTGAGTTCCTAACGTGCTAATTTGGAAATCATCACACATCTAGGTAAACCTTATGTCAGAGGAGCTCTTGAAATGGAAGGATTTAGTCACTGGAAATCTAAAAAATAAAAATAAAAAAAAATCTTGACAGCTAAAAAATATCCACCACCAATAATTCATTGCTTCTACATTGACATGAATCTAAGTGACAAGATACCAATTTTTACCAATTGTAAAAACAGTGAACAAGCAGGGATATCTAATGTTAAAAAGTAACAGACTAATTACTTTATTTCAAAGTTCCCAAATTTTTAAGAACATTGGTAAAAAATATGTTAACAATACTGCCCTCCTCCCATGCTAGCAATTTCTCTGGCAAATGCTGATTTCTCATAATGTTAGTTGTGCCACTCTCCCCCCATATCCATTCTTACACCCTCACACGCTACTGATAGTCTGTCTGCCCAGCTGCCTATGCTTTTCAGACACTGATAATGGCTTCCAAAGAAGCCATGTGTTTTCCACCAATTACCTTTGTGATACCTGACAGAGAACTTCCCAGACTTCTTTGGTGCTACCAAAAAAGCAGCTTTGGGGTTCTTGTTGGACTAGCCAATTCTAGCTCTGATTAGACTCTACCTCTTTCCATGAAATAGTGAAATACCAAAGATTTCCAAAAATTATTACTTTATTGACTTCATTGTCAATAGGAGAAAGGACAGACTTACTAGAGCTTATAGGGTTGGATACTTGTTTTCCTTAAGTGATCACATTCTCCTATCCTCTGAACCTCTTTTTAAGAACCTGCCTATTAGAATATATGGTAATTCTCTATGGAAAAAAAAACAAAACCAGCTTTTGCAGATAATTTCAGGCTTTATTACTTCCAAAAGCACTTAGATATAGTATGCAAACTGAGTTTCTAATATACAACTAGCAAAGATTAAACATATGGAATTTATCAATAGTGAGTTTCTAAATATTTTATCCAGTATGAATTCAAGGTCTTATAAGTCCTTGAGACTAAAATTGATAGCATATTCAAAATTAGGATAAAACCAATTTTTCATCTTTTCACCAAGCTTCAGCTTCAGCATCCCATGAAAGATGACTGACTATCCTTTTTAGATTTGCTACACCTTACTCTGTAACAAAGACAAATTCTTTTTTTTTAAGATTTTATTTATTTATTCATGAGAGACACACACACACAGAGAGAGAGAGAGAGAGAGAGGCAGAGACACAGGTAGAGGGAGAAGCAGGCTCCATGCAGGGAGGACTCGATCCCGGGACTCCAGGATCATGCCCTGGGCCGAAGGCAGGAGCTCAACCACTGAGCCACCCAGTGATCCTCCACAAAGACAAATTCTTAATTGAAATTCTGCCATGTACCTTTACTTAAGCAAATCATTTGGGTTAAACTAATTTGTACCCACCATTATTATTAATTAATGAGATTTCAGTCTTGTCTGTAATGATTAAATCTAATTCCCACCAAAAGCAGGCTAGAGAGAGGTGCAACCAGGCAGTTCACAGATCAGGATAGATTATGTGACTCTGATATCTATGCTTATGGGAGGTAGAAATGATAGCAAGTCCATGATTATGGAGGTAGAAGTGAACTTACATGTCAAATCATGCCCAGATAAATTATGTCCTACAGAAATACCTAGACCAAGTCCAGGATATAAAATTGGAGCATCAACTGAGGAAACTGGGAGCAGATGCTTTTATAGCAATGCTACATCTGCATAACTAAGGATGTTAAGAAAAAGAGTAGGAAGTTTTGTATATATGTATACATTTTTCAGCATATTTGGCAGCAAAGTGAGTGAGAATGTACAAAATAATACAAAAAAGGAAGGTAGGAGCCAAATGATCACAATTGGAAATTTTAGTTTTATTCGAACTAAACGGAAGTCATAATTCTTTTAAGCAAGAGACCATCATGATCTGGCTTACAATTTTAATAGAAGTTTCCTATGTATAAAACAAATTGGGAGGGCATGTGTATAAGCATGGAGACATGCATACCAGTTGTCTAGATGAGAGATAATAGTGCCTTGGACTAGAATGGTGGCAGTAGAAAAATTCATGGATTGTAGGTATATTTTGGATACATAAGAACTTGCTGAAAGACTAATGGATTTGATGAAAGATAGTGAAAGAAAAGGAGGACTTTTAGTTTTCTAGCTGGCTTGGTTGCTTGAGTAGATGATGATGGCATTAACTGAGATGAGGGCAATTGGATGAGAAACAGATTTTGTAGCTTAGTACATTTTGGACATGATAACTTTGAGTCATCCATCAAATAGACAGTTGTATATACAAATATGGAGCTCAGTGGCTGATCTGCCCTAGAAATATCAACATAAAACAGGAAAATAATCAGTATTTGATTGTATTTAAAGTCAAGAGTCTTGATGATACCACCTAGGGAAAAAATATAAATGAAAAAGAAAGAATAGAACTCAGGAAAAAAAATTGAGGAACTCCAACAGAAAAAGTCAAGGTTGAAGTAGATACAGGAGGAGGTAGACAAATTGCAAAGGAGATAAAGAGGAGTCAGTGGTATCGAACATGACCAAGAGGGTATTTGAAAGAGTTGACTTTAGTGATTTACTACATGTAATAAGATGGTTTTGTTGAACTTGAAAACAGGAGTTTCAATGGTGGTGAGATACAAGTGAAAATAAAATGGGTCAGAATCTGAATGGAAGGTGAAGGTGTGGATATTATAAGTGTAGACCATTTATCTAAGAGATTTTGCTGTGAAGCTAAACAGAGAAATGGCCAGTAACTAAAAGAAAAAATGGCATTAAAGCTAGGCTTATTTTTTTTTTTAAGGATGGAGGAAACTGAAACATTTTAAATACTGATGGAAATAATTCAGTAGAAAGGAAATAAATATTGATGCTGCATAAAAAGATAAGATGATTATAAAGGCAAAATCCTTGAGAGATCCATAGCACCAATACAGGGGATTTCATTTGACAGGAGCATTTATAAATGGTAACTTCAAATAAAACCAGCCAAATCATTTATATCATTTTATTTCATAATATTCACAAGGATATAGAAGGAGGAAACTTGGATCCAAAGAGGATTAGAGTGCTCCAGGTAAGGGAACTAAGTGTGTTCACAAGTGAATACTACAATAACGAATCATGGAATTGGACGAAAGTGAACACAGGATGGAATGATAGTGCTGAAGTGAGTGGATTAGAGGTCCTACTATGGCAGCAGAATTGTTGCAGAAAGCTGAAAATAAAGAGGATAATGATCAGATTGGGGAATACTTGAAAATGAGGATTTCAAATGTGGTGCCATTACTAGTGATTAAGTAAACCAGGGCATGGATTTGGGAGTGAGTGGTTAAGGAGACTCAAAAGATTGCAGCATGCAAGGCAGATAAGGAAATGATTGAATAGTGTGATATGTATCACTCCCTTGGATGCTAGAGTCATCAGGAATATGGCGGGCTTGAGGTAGAAAAGGGTTGGGAGCCTTCAGTCAGTGGGAGAGAGTGACCGTGATTCTAGAAAGCAGCTATATGAGAGGGAGAGTTGGACAAAATGAAGGTTAAAAGACCTAGGGTTTTGGAAGGAGGATGAAAGGAAATGAAATGGCTTCAAAGCAGCAATGGGCAGCAAGGGGTCACATAACATAATGCCCGATCTTGGGGAAATGGAACAAATAGCCTCCATCTGAGAGGTCCTCAGGGGAAGCAGCTTAATCTGGTTTTAGCCAAAGCAAAAAGGAGAAATAAAAATTTGGAAGAGAACGAAGATATAGGAAATCCTGTTGATCAAAGACAGGGTGTTTCAGGGAGCATAGGAAAAGGGTCTGAAAGGGATGGAGGACTGGAGGATGGGATGCGGAGATTCAAGGATGACAATGGCAGCACTGGACCAAGAAAAGGTAAGCCAGCACACACCCGACAAGGCTCGGGATGCTCATGCTGCCACAGAGAAAACTAAGAGGTAACCTGTCACTGTCGCCTCTTGCAGTTTTGGAGATCCTAAGGACCTTAGTCCATATCAATTTCGTATTACATATTGCAAAATTAAACAATGGAAATTAAACAATTTCGTATTACATATTGCAAAATTAAATCAAGCCTATCAGCAGGAAGCAGATTAATTTTCTTCCATAGGTGAAAAATGTTAAGCCCTTCCCTTTCTATTATAGAATAGAGGAGGTTCTTAAATTGAGTCAGGGCTCTGACTCTGGTTTATATTTTTATCTCCATTTGTTTTTACTTTTCAAATGAAACTACCTATAACATACTTCTCAAGAATTCTAATGGAAAAACGATATTCTCATTTCTCTTCTTTTATTGAGTCACCCTGAGAGGTGATTTAATACACTGATGCCATGCCAGTCATGTAGGTTTGGAGTTGGGTATCTACAATTTCATCAGTGACGCTGTCCAAAGACTATTGATTCCTCTCAGGAAATTTATATCTCTGAACAGCAACTGATGGCACTAGGAAGAATTGCACCGTCAATAATCCAGGAGTTCATCAAATGTTCTAGTCAGAGCACAGGCTCGTTTTTCCCTCTAATGCAGATATCTTTTTACTCAGACATCCTACCTCAATGAACTGTACAGCTTCCCACTTGTGCACAGAACATAGGGAAAAACCAATTTCATTGAGGCTGTGACTTGAAGGCAGTGGGGGATTTTATGACAAATGGTTGGCTCAAGTGAACTCAGGAAAATTACCTATCTTCAGTCAGAAATCGGTCTTTCGTTTATTTGACTATAGAGTGATATGTCCCTTCACTATGTCTCTTCTTTGGAGTCAGCAGCAAATAGAAACTCACATCAAGCCATGCAGGTGGTGATTACTTGAACTGAGTCTTAAAACATTAAGGAGCTCTGAAAATATAAGGGAAGGTTGACTCAGTGTCAGAAGACTTAAGGGTACTTGAAAAAAAAATGACATATTCAGGAATGAACTGAAAAGTGTAAGTGGCCATAGTGAGGGGTGTGTGTGTACGTTCTGAGAAAGAGCAAAGACAGCTGGAGGCAGGAGTCACCACACAAAAAGATAAATTTCCATATGTCAAGTTTATCACATCAACTGGGTTGACTTTTTAAAAAAGTAGCTCGTTGTTTGATTATATTGACAAGTTGATTGGATTAGAATGGCAAAACTCGTTAAGAATGAGGGCATAAACAGAGTCGCCTTAACTCGCATGATGGCTCCTTGATTTAGCATTAATCTCTTTATGGAAATAAAGGAAACAAAAAACAAAACAAAATAAATAAATAAATAAATAAGGAAGACCACCTTGTGCCTCTTTTTTTAGCTTTTGGGAATTTGTACTAATACTTCTTGGATTTAATCTCTAAGTGTAAAGGTAAGGATCTGAGCTGGGTAGATCTCTATAGTATATGCAACTGGTTTTACAGAGTTGAGTAGTCAGTCCACACATGTGCATCCACACACAAGCACGTGCACACACGTGTGCAACACACACATTATTAACTACATATGCATTATTAATCAAGCTAGTTTTCAACCCTCTATTTTAGTAAAATTCCTCTAGTTGAATTGACATAGGCCATTATTTGAGATACTGGGCAATGAAATAAGAACAAATTTACAAATCAAATTCCCAATATTTTGGGCGCCTGGGTGGCTCGGTGGTTGAGCGTCTGCCTTTGGCTCAGGTCATGGTCCTGGGATCCAGGGATGGAGTCCCACATTGGGCTCTGAACAGGAAGCCTGCTTCTCCTTCAGCCTATGTCTCTGCCTCTCTCTGTGTCTCTCATGAATAAATAAATAAAATATTTTTTTTAAAAAACAACAACAACAAAAAAAACAAATTCCCAATATTTCATACTTCTGATTTTCACAAGTTTGGAAAATTTCTGCATTGGTTTTCTACCACAAGGTGAATGTCCCAACTTAGTATCACAGACGTGTATTTTAGGGTGCCACTTAAAGTCCATCAAACACCTTCATATTTGCTTTCTTTTTATCCAAATTTTTAAAAAAAATTTCATTTTATTTATTCATGAGAGACACACAGAGAGAGGCAGAGACACAGGCAGAGGGAGGAGCAGGCTCCCTGCAGGGAGCCTGATGCAGGACTCGATCCCGGGATCCTGGACCCATGACTCGAGCCAAAGGCAGATGCTCAACCACTGAACCACCCAGGCACTGCCCTCAGATTTCTTTTTTAATATAAAAAACCTAGTGGGCAGCCCAGGTGGCTCAGCAGTTTAGCGCTGCCTTCAGCCCAGGGTGTGATCCTGGAGTCCCAGGATCTAGTCCCACGTCGGGCTCCCTGCATGGAGCCTGCTTCTCCCTCTGCCTGCATCTCTGCTTCTCTCTCTCTGTGTGTGTCTCTCATGAATAAATAAATAAAATCTTAAAAAAAGATAAACCAAAGTTTCCAAGTTAAAAAAAAAAAAAAAACCTAGTGATTCTAACATTTTAAAGTACATAAGCCCTAAATTTCATTTTCAGATAGTGAATACTTTTTTAGAGTTGAGTAGGTATATTTGAACAGTTGCAGTCTTCTTCTGGTAAAATGTGAATAAAACATTTATTTAAAATTATATTGGAAAAAAAATATATGGAAATTCTCAACTTTCTCTTCTTTTTTCTGTGAATAACTGGCACACTAACATGGCCTTAAAATAATTTTGGGAAATATTGTATTTCTGAGTTCCAGCATAGCTGAGAAAGCAGAAGCACAAGATCAAAGAATCAGTAGGACACTGAGATAGAAGGACAGACATTTTGAAGGCTGCGGGTGTGAGAAGGTATGTGACAGGTGAGGGTAAGAAGCCCAGTTTCGCACTAACTAAACTAGCGAAAGAGATCTGAGTTTAGGACATGAAGCCAGAATGAAAGCTAGTGCAGTTCCGTGTTCACCTTTTCCCACAACCTGAATGCCCTAAGGTCACAAGAGAGCACAGTGGAAAGCCAATGTACCAGCTACAGGGCTCCCGGCCTGATAGCCAACTCTCACCCTACCTAACTCCTGACTGGCTCCATGGTCAGGAGAAGGTTAC
Source organism: Canis lupus baileyi (assembly GCF_048164855.1). NCBI lineage: Eukaryota > Metazoa > Chordata > Mammalia > Carnivora > Canidae > Canis > Canis lupus. The sequence continues at coordinate 66,389,318 of NC_132841.1, forward strand.
TTAGCCCTCAAGCCCCTCTATTCTTATAAGTGTAAACGAGATAATAACAATACCTAAATTTTAAGTAAAATGCGAGGAATAAATAAAACAATCCAGTAAAGTGTACTTTGTGGTAAATGGCATGTCAATTCTCAGTACATATTAGAGCTGTATTTTTTTAGAGGAAGAAGGGACAGCAAAAGAGGGAGAGGGAGGGAATCTCAAACAGGCTCCACAGTCAACACAGGGCCTGACATGGGGCTCAATGTGAAAACCCTGAGACCATGACCTGTGCTGAAATCAACACATAACTGATGGAGCCACCCAGTTGCCCTAGAGCTCTGTTATTGTTGTTGTTGTTGTTGTTGTTATTATTATTACATAATCTAAGAGGGTAGTATCAAAGTGAGAAGGGATAAAGTCTATTCCTATGCAGATGAAGAAAAATAATCCTCCTGTATTCATTAGAGCTGCGTTAACAAAGTAGCACAAACCAGGTGGCTTAAACAACAGGAACTTATTGTTTCATAATTCTAGAGACTAGAAGCCTGAGATCAACGTGTCAGCAGGCTTGGTTCCTTCTGAAAACTATAAGGCTGAATTTCTCCATGCCTCTGCCAAACTTCTGGTGGTTTGCTGGCCACCTTTGTGGTTTTCTTGTGGCATCTTCACCCTGACCCCTGCTTCTGTGCTCCCTGTGTGCATGTCTGTGTTCAAATGTGCTTCTGTGCTCCCTGTGTGCATGTCTGTGTTCCTTTTTGTAAAGACACCAGTGAGATTAGGGGCCCACCGTGCTCCAGAATGGCCTCACCGTAACTAATCACATCTGCAAAGATTCTATTTCCAAACAAGGTCATGTTCTGAGGTATTGGGGGTTAAAAGCTCAACATATAAATTTGGGAGAAACACAACTCAACCCCTACCACCTCCCTCTGAAACACTCCTCGTAGGTGGCTGCACTTGCTCATGTAGTCCTCTTTGCATTCTATTCTTCACACAGCTTCTTTTCATTGTCTAGTGGCCAGGGCTTCCCCCCTCCAGGGATCACAGATTAGACCATTAGGTCAAAAATATATGAATATGGAATGAAACTGTTTCCTCAAACATGGAAAATGCAAAATACCAACTGTCCCTAAAGGGTATTGAGGCTCCATGCCAAATGGAGGAGACAGAGAGGATCTATATTACCTACTTGTTCTTAACCTCTTGGAGAGTTTACTAAAAGCTAAGGATATTCTTTCTCTAGAATATAAATGCACATGGAAACACGCACCATTTTGAATACAAGCTCTGAAAATTACTAGATCACCTCTTAAAGTCTTGTTGAGTTCCCTAGGGGTCCACTAAACCCAGATTAAGAATCTTTGGACTATATCAGGGTTTCTCAGTCTTGCTACAGTTGAAATTTTGGACCAGGTTAAGTCTCTGTTGTGAGAGGTTGTTCTGTGCATTGTAGGAGATTTAACAGCATCCCCGGCCACTAGCCACTAGATGCTAGCAGCATCTCCCATTTGTGACAATCAATAATATCTGCTGACATTGCCAGAAATCCCCTAGGGGGCAAAATCACTCCATTTGCGAACCATTTGTCTATATAGAGGGTTGATCCTTGCCCTCAATTCAGTTTACATAAACATTTGGTAAAAGCCACCCTCCACTGACAGAAATAGTGTTAGATAAACAAGTAAATCAAAAAACCAGTTACCACTAGACTGAGGGTGTCCAGAAAATATGTACTTGTATGTTTGTTTGTTCATTGTTTTATCTTCAAAGAATAAAGAGTACATGGCATTCTGTGAGTGTCCAGAAAATATTTGTTTTTGTTGTAGTTTGTCCTCAAGCGAGTCATAGTTAGTGGGTGAGACAGAAAAATAAGTAATCATAAATGTTGCCCAAATAGTCTTCCTTCGGAGGACACTGGATGTAACCTGAATATTTATGCGTGTAATAATACTGTATTATTGGGATGGAAAAGTACTCTGAGTGCATAGAGACAACTCTGTTCCAGTCTGTTCAAGGCTGGAAACCTGTTTGTGAGCCTATTATGTATGTTAGCAAAGGAGGGCATGTGAAGGGATATACATACATGTCAAATGTCCTTCTTTCAAACAAAATATGACATAAACAAATTTTTTTTAAACTTTTTTTTAAATATTTTTTATTTATTTATGGTAGTCACAGAGAGAGAGAGAGAGAGAGAGGCAGAGACATAGGCAGAGGGAGAAGCAGGCTCCATGCACCAGGAGCCCGACGTGGGATTCGATCCCGGGTCTCCAGGATCGCGCCCTGGGCCAAAGGCAGGTGCCAAACCGCTGCGCCACCCAGGGATCCCTACATAAACAAATTTTAAATGGTATTTCTACCAGTAAAACAGCATAAATTATTATATTTAAGTTTCAAACCTAAATTAAATCAGGACTATAGAAATATTTCCATATGATGCTTAAAAATAACAATGTGCCTTAAAATAAATATCACATCAGTAGAATATTATAACATTTTAATTTCCTGGAAGTTATTTACTATCCTGTAGCATGGTCTAGGTTTGGAAGCTAGTGTTACATTTAATATTCTATAATTATCTATTATTAAATAATTTGAGTTGACAGGGATAGTTGTTACTCTAATCATCACTAATAGAACTTTCTGTAATAATGGCAAAGTTTTATATCTGCACTGTCCCATGCAGTAGTCATCAAGCACTGGAAATACAGCTAGTGTAACTGGGTAACTAAATTTCAAATATTATTTCATCTTAACTAACCAAAACTTAAATGGTCACAGGTGTCAAGTAGGTAGCTCTAAATGGCTGGGAATATGTGTTCACTGAGCGATTTTACTTTGCCTGATCTGATCCATTATGAAGGAATGGAATGGCTTATGTGATGAGAAAAGGATAACCAGAACACAAATATGCCAGGAAAACAAAGAAAGGAAGAAAACAAAGAAAACAATTTCATAAAAACAGATTAAAAGGATAAAAGCACAGCTTTCAGAGCATTTCTTTGGTTTTCTTTCTCTCTCTCTCTCTCTTTTTTTTTTTTTTTTTTTTTTGAAGTAGGCTCCATGCTGGGCAACAAGCCCAACACGATGCTTGAATTCATTGAGATCAAGACCTGGGCTAAGATCAAGAATCAGATGCCTAACTGACTGAGTCACCCAGGTGCCCCTCAGAGCTTTAGATGAAAGTTTTATTCTTATAGTTTGGCTAAGGTCATGGACTTCTTCACTTTCTTTGTGGTTCTTGGGGTGATTAAGGCTCCGGTCACTGCCCTAGTAACAACTTAGTGCCTAGCGTCCACTCAGGAAGTATTGTCCCAAGTCATACATAGTACTCTCAGAAAGAAAATGTTAATAATTGTTGGGATCCTTGAGTGAGAACTCCATTAGTTAGAGGCACAACACAATAGTGCCCCCAACATAGTCCTCTGGCTGGCTGGTAGGCTTTGGGTTCTCAATTCAATTTGAAAAATCAAGTCCAGTTGTTTGTTTGTTTGTTTGTTAGGGGGGAGGTGGGAAGGGTCAGAGGGAGAGAATCTTAAATAGGCTCCACACTTAGAATGTGGCTTGATCTCACAACCCTGAGAACATAACCTGAGCCAAATCAAGAGTTGGATGCTCAACTGATCCAGGTGCTCCTAGTTTTTTTATTTTATTTTTTTTAAAGATTTTATTTAATCATGGGAGACACAGAGAGAGAGAGAGAGGCAGAGACACAGGCAGAGGGAGAAGTAGGCTCCATGCAGGGAGCCCGATGTGGGAGTAGATCCCAGGGCTCCAGGATCACGCCCTGGGCTAACGGCGGCGCTAAACTGCTGAGCCACCCGGGCTGCCCCCTAGTTTTTATTCTTAAAGGGACTGCCTGAGGGCAGCAGGTCCAAAATGTCCTGTGTGTCCAAACCACCAGCCAGGGGTCATTCACCCATACCACAAAATGACTGAACAATAGCTATAGGAATAGTTGTAGGAAAGACGTCTGGAGGTGGCAGGGGCTTAGCATGGGACATGTATGAGCTAGAGCCATCCCAGCTTTCTCTGATAGACCACTCGGTAAGGTCAAGAGGAATGGTGACCAGATTATGGTCAAAATCATCTGGTAGGAGATGAAAGACACAGGTCATTCTTACCACCCCTCCTTATACCTCCTGGGGTATCAGTTATTCTTTCTGTAGATGTGAGGGCTATTGTTCTCAGTCTACCACCAAGAAATTAGAGTGTCCCATTCTACTTCCTTTTCCCCCAAATATCTCTTCTCGCATCAGAGTGTTTATCCAGAAAGGTCAGGTGCAAAAGGAACAAGGGCATTTTTTATGAACTTACAGGGATTCATTATGTCTTCCACTTAGGCTCATGCAGAGGGACCTAATGAGAAATGAAGTCAACCAAGTAGTCATGCCCTTATGATCTAGGACCAGGACAATCCAGCAAAAGAATCCAGCTGCTGAACTAGATTTAAATCGGAAATGTCTTGGCCCCCTTTTGAGTGAGCTGCCATCGGAATAGTATTCCAACTAAACTTGTGACTAGGGTTGCTATTAGGGGAAAGGAAAAAACAGCATACCGGGGGAGGGGGGGGGAAGGGTGGATTCTAATTTTTCAGAACAGGTCTCTATAGCCCTCTATTTCTTTACTCCTAATCATTATGCAGAAAGCAGCAAAAAAGAGATGACTTTTTCAGAAGCCTATCAGATTCAATGCCTGGAGATACCTGACTTCAAACCCCCAGCAGCCTAGAACTTCCAGCTGTGAAACCCAGCAGCAATCACTGGGCTGGCAGAGGGCAGGGGCGGAGAGGGGCAGAGGTAAGACTCAGGGGAACCCGCAGCTGACAACTGGTCCAAGGAAGTGGATACAGAGGGGAGTAGTGTCACTTGTGAGCTCAGGCTGTGGGCCGCCGGTGCATACTTTGTTGTTTCACCAAAATTCAATTCCAAAACATAAAGTCAAAGACAAAATTATTAAGCATTTAAGACAGTGACCACAGAGAATTAAATTTCAAGCAGGAGGCCTGTCTGATGGTGGGCACTGACCCTGCCTAACTGCTAATGCTCCTCCACTCATATCTCATTCTAGCAGCGTGAAACTCCACCCTCACCCCCGCCCCCATCAGTTTCTGTAAAACCTTCCCTTGATCTCCATCACTTTGGTTCACTTGTTCTTCAGTATCCTTTGTTTATTTATTTTTTTAAGATTTTATTTTTAAGTAATCTCTACACCCAATGTGGGGCTCAGATTTATAACACTGAGATTCAGAGTCGCACACTCCAACCTACTGAGCCAGCCAGGTGCTCCTCTTCAGTGTCCTAAAGGTTGAGCTTAGGTTACCTCTTTCATGATGCGGTCCTCCATCTCCGGAGGTAATTGGCAGTGACTGCTCTGTGTCTTTGTAGCACCACCCATCTCCTCTATCAGAGCCACCAGTAACTGTAATGGGATTGTCTGTTCACTGGTCTGCTTTTCTTCCTAGACTGTAAACCCTTGTAATGAGACATGGATAAGTATTTGCTGAATGAGTAGATCTGTTGAAGGGTCATTTGTCAGAGAGCTAAATTGCTAACTAAGAGTTTGTAGGACAATTTCTAACATTTAGTCAAACCCTTATTTTGTTTGGCATGGCAAGGATAATGTTCAATATAGATAATTCACCAGTGAATTTCAATAGCGTTGTCAGGTTTTGATCTATTTAATCTTAAACTCCAAGTGGCATGATCATCTCCAGGAAAAATAACTTTCTATTGAACATACCCATACCGTGGGTGGTACGTCTTTGGAATCTTTATCCAACCAAGGAAGCTTTTCTGTTGTTATTACAAAATGATAATTTGTCCAATGATACAACTCTGGTTACAGATTTTGCTTCAAAACTTCATAGATTTTTGTTTTGTTAGCTTCTGGCTTTTAATGTTGGAAAGGAGTTTGAGTCTTAGCCTGAAGGTCACTTGTTTGTATACAACCGCATTTTCTTCGTGCATGTTTATTGAACTGAAGGTTTGCCTATTCTTGAAATGAGAAAAGTCCCAAGTTCCAAGTCTTTGTATCTGTAGGTCTGTATTCACTTTCTCTTTTCTGAAAGAAGCAAGTCCTTTCTGTCTTCATACTTCAAAATATTTTTTAAAGAGCAGTTTTTAAATATGTACTAATGAGCACATTGAGCTTTAATTCTCTAATTCTTCTGTAGGATCATTTATAATTCTATTTGCTGTACCATTACCTTTTTTCACAGCTTAATCCTTTTCTTCCTTTCCTCTGTATTCAGATTCAATGTGATTCAAATTTTCATAATGCTTATTATGGTCCTTCTATTTTCTAATGTGAATTTTGTTCTAGTATTTTACTTTTAGTCTGCATACAATCTTTATCTTAGGCACTTACTTTTTGTACTTTTGGTTATAATTTAATCTCAACCATTTCCCTTTTTATGGCTTTCAATTTCATGGAGTTGTACACTGTTTAGCACAATTCCTAGAATATAATCATGACTTAATCCCTTAATAAATGGTGCTTATTATCATAAGCAGTTCTCAGTAATTGGCATCAGAAGAGATCCTAGAGTTGCCGTTAGGCAAATAGTATTCACTCTTTATAAAATTCAGGCCCCAAAGAGCTAGAAATGAACTTGTTGGAGGTCACCAAGATAGTTTATAGTAAGGAAATATATTCAGTAAAAGTCTTATTAAACAAAAAGTCAAATATATTTCAAGTGTTAAGTAACAAACATAGGATCCATGTTAAGAATTGAAAAGGAGTATGTGACTTGACTCCTTGAACTTATTAGTCGGGATTTCATTCAGAGATGTATGAAATAAAACAGTACAACTTCACAGTGAACAATTTCACAAGAAATATATCTGGGTTTTGGTGTTCACACTCACTTCTGAAATATCTGGACCTCCTGCATTTGTTGATTATTTTCTTAATAAAGATTTGGACAACCCAATAACTCTGAGTAATATCCTTAAGCACTAAATATTGCACAATGGAAACAAGACACGCCATTCTCACATTAGAAGGGGCTGTATCTTTTTCTTTCCATTCTTATGAGATACAAAAAGAAGTAGAGAATCAATGGAGCAAAGACTGTGGTTTAAATGCATCATTTTCCCTTACATTCCTCTCTTTCAACTATGAACTTACACTGGACAGGCCACATTATGTTGGGTTGATTGATGTAAAACTTCAAAACAAATAAATCCAAACAGCCTCCCAATGCCTACTGCTTCCCTCTAATTAACTTGCTAGAACTCACACTGTTGATCCACAGCTACTCCCTGGGTCAGTTAAAACATTTGGACTCACCTTACCCAGAGCCCAAAACTGAGCAAGTATTCCATTGAACACATGGGACTGCATATTGGCATGAATAATTTCAATAACTTTACATCATAATTATATCAGGAAGAAACTTTTTTTTTCATGGCTGGGTATCAAATTGTTTTACCTGCCAACTGAAATGGACTAAATATTCTGAAAATTATTAACATTTCCCAGAAAGCCAAAAAGAGTCTTTTTATACTTGGATGTTTATTAACAATGAAAGCCTTGAATACTAAATAAAGGACATTTTCTAAATTGTAAGAGACTCTTTCTAGGTAATTATGATATTGTACATTTTTCCCTCCAATGCTTTTGACAGTGACTTGGGCTCTCAACCAACCCCTTTCTGGCTTTCAGATTTGCCTTCTAACAAGTCACACTGAATACCAAATAAGGCAAAATGATACACATGAGGTAAGGCAAAGTGATATCCATTAGTTAATATAGAAAAGTATGAGTAGGCTTCTCAGGGCTGAGCAAAAACACGTGGTTTGATCTTTTGCTGGGAAATTCTGAAATGCTAAAATTAGAAGATTAAGGGTGTCACCTAGCTCACCAAAATTTTTCTATTACTTCTTTTACAGGGCATTTCTTTGTTCCAGGGTAGATCTTTTCCAGGATAATACTGCATTGGAATCTGAAAAAAAGCAAATGCTTCTAAACTCTGAAGCTTTTAATAAACTCCATGTCACCGCAACATCAAAATTTGCACGGACTGTGAAGACCAGGTATTCCTTCCTGAGTGTAATCACTCAGGTGTAGGAGACAAAATCAAAGACAGGATCTTTTTCCAGTGGTTTCAACATTATAAGCATGTATGCATATGTGTGTAAAATATTTTTACATTGTGACAAATGCCATAATGTACAAAGCTTAAATGTATATTTCAAAGAATAAACATAAACCATACATGCATGTAGTCACTACCCATATTAAGATACAGAACAATTCTAGCCCTTAGCTTCACTGTGTGTCTTTCTCTGCCCACAATTCCATCTTTTACCCTGAATTAACCATTATTCTTAATTTCCTTTTTTCTTTCAATTTTTACTACCTATACATAGATCTTTTATATGATAGTTTAGTTTGGATTGGTTTTGAACTTTAAAAAATAAAACCACACTCTGTATTTTCCATTTTTCTTTATAACATTCTATAAGCTAAATGTTTACCTGTAGATCTCCATTCTGGGATATAATGGAGTAACTGGTACTGGACTTGCTCTCCCATGATCGACAATTAGAAAATGACACAAAATATATGAAATAACTAACTCCAGGCATTTTATATCAGATCGTATAGGACTAAGATCCCTACAAAAAGGGGTGCAAATGAAGTAAGCCCTATAAATTACTCAGAGACCTGCCTGTAGGTGCTTTCTGGACTGTTGGAAACCATAAAGAACCCAAGCAGAGCAAACTAGTCTCACTGAAGAAGACCAGAAAGGACAGTGCTATGCAGAGATAGAGTTCCAGAACTCTGCAGAGCTTCTTCAAGTCTACAGCCAAATACTGAACTAGGTTGTATAGGGTGAAGCTCCATGAGGCCAGGCAAAAGGTAACTACCAGAGAAAGAAATATTGCTTGGGAGCTGTAGGCTGATCACTTTTTGCAATTAACATTGCTAGGAGATGCTTGAGTTCTGACCAGCCAAAGTGAAACAAACTTGTTAAACATACAGGGAACATAATAGCTGCCCTAGTAGCGTCTAGCTTTAATGGTGCAGCTAAACTAACTTAGAGTAAAGGCTATTCTAGACATCTCTGCCCCAACAAAGTTTACAAGCAAGCTTCAAAAGGCTCAAGCTTATCTACAACTCACTTAATTGCCTGTCAAAACAAACTGTAATGCTCTTTAAGGGAAAACTATAAAATCCAGAAACTCAACAATGTAGCAGTCATAATGTTAGGATCTCATAAAGTGTGACTACACATGTGTAAAAGTAGGAAAATGTTTCCTATAAATAGTGGAACTATCCATCAATCAAAACAGATTCAGAAATATTAGAGATAATAGAATTAGCACACAAGGACTTTCAAAGAGCTATTTTACATAAGTCTAAGTATTTGAAGGAAAACTTGAACATAATAAAGAGATTAATGGAAGATATTTATTTTAAAAAACCACAACGAACTTCTAGAGGTGAAAAATTGGAAGGTGCTATAGATATACCTAAGTTTCAGTTGTATATCCAAACACTTCTCTCTCAAGAAGCAAGAAAATGAGACATAAACAGTGGTAAGAAAACTGAACAACAAATCAGCCTGATTGAAATTTGTAGAACACTACACATAGTAATCTTAAAAAGCACACTCTTTTCAAGAGCACATGGGATATTCACAAATAGACTATATGGTAGAACATACAGCAAGCATTAATTTAAAAGTTGAAATAATGCAGAGTATAATGCATCTCTGACTATAATGAATCTATTAATAAATCAATTTAAAAATTAAGAAACTAAAATATTTTGAAGTTAAATAGCATACTTCCAAATAATTCATAGGTCAGAAAAAGAAATACAAAAGAATTAGAAGATATTTTTAATTGAATTGTAACAGAAGAAAAACAGTTATCAAAATTGAGGGCATATACCTAAAGTGGTATTTTGAGTAAATTTTACAGATTTAAATGCTTGTATTAGAAAAGAAAAATAATAGAATAAATAATTTAAACTTCAAACTTAAGAGGTTGAAGAGAAAATTAAATCCAAAGTGATTAGGAAGAAGGTAATACCAAAACGGAAATGAAAGAAATTAAAAAATAAACAAACAAAAAAGAAAGTCAATGAAACTAGAAGCCGATAGTTTGAAAAATCAAGAATTTTAAGTCTCTAGCTAGAACAATAAATAAAGATCTGATTATCACAGATCTTAAACATATTTAAAAGAAAATAAGGAAATAAAATAAACAACTTTATGCCAATAAATTCAAGGTGACTTGGACAAAGTCCTTGAGAGGCACTAATTTCCAAACTAACACAAGAATATAATATATTTTAAAAATTTGAATAGTTTAAGATTAAAAGAATAAAATTTACAAGTAAAAGTCTCCCCTCAAAAAAATTCCAGGCTCTGATGATTTCATAGGAAATTTTTTCAGACATTAAATATTTTAAAAATCCCAATTTTACACAAATCCTTTCAGAATATAAGAGGCTGAAATATTTCCAAATTTATTTTGTGAAGCCAGCATTATCCTGATATCAATTCTAGCAAAGACATAACAGGGAAAAAGAAATTACAAAGCTTCTGCTTCAACATAATCATGAAGACTCCTAACAAAATATTAGCAAAATGACCCCAAAGTTATATACAAAGAGCAAGGTAGAAGTTATTCCAGAAATGCAAGGATAGTTTGTCATCAAAAATCAAAGTAATTCACCCTATTAGCAAAATAACCACATGAAATTACCTTAATATATGCAAAAAAACAAAACAAAACAAAACCCTACATTTGACAAGATTCAACATCCATTCATGATAAAACCTTCCAGCAAATGAGGAATAATAGCAATTTTTCTCAACATATTGATGGCATCTCAAAATAACCCTACAGCTAATATGTAATTAATAGGAAAAGAACTAATTCTTTGTTAAGATTAGGAAAAAGGCAAGGCTGTCTACCTTTGCCATCCCTATTCAGCATTATTTTTTTTAAAGATTTTACTTATTTAATTGAGAGAGAGAAAGCACAGAGTTGGGAGAAGAGGCAGAGGGGGAAGCAGACTCCCCACTGAGCAGGAAGCCCTGAATTGGGGCTCAATGCAGGGCTCCATGTGGAGCTCAATCCCAGGATCCTGGGACCACACCCTGAACTGAAGGCAGATGCTCCACTGACTGGGCCACCCAGGCACCTTCCATTCAGCATTAAACTAGGGGTCCCAAGCAGTGTAATTAGGTAGGAAAAAGAAATAAAAATATAGATAAATGGAAAGATTGACAAATCAATAGATGTAGAAATATATTGGAATTAAAGAAACAAAATAGACTTTATTTATGGACAATGTAATTATATATATATGTAGAACATGCAGGTATCTGCAAATAACCAATTGTAATTAACATGTTAAATTAAGGAATAAATGGAATAAGGAATAATATACCACAGTCATGTTTTGGAAGACTCATTATTTTTCAGTGCTCAGTTCTCCCTAAATTCAACAAAGAGCCACCAAAAATGATCAAGCTGTTTCTGTAGAAATTGAAAGATGGTTATAAAATTTATATGGAAATGCAAAATATCTAGAATAGCCAAAATAATTTTTAAAGGACAATTTTAGAGACATTCCACTGTCTTATTTAAAGTAAGATCATAAAGGTATCCTAATCAAAACAGTGTAGAAGTAGCATACGGATAGATACATGGATTGATGGAATAGAAGAGAAAACCCAGAAATACACATATAAATATAATAAATAGATTTTTGACCAAGGTGCCATGGTAGTTCTATTAAAAGATAGCATTTTCAACAAATGACACTGAAACAGCTGGCAAAAGAAAAGGGCAAAAAATAATGAAACACAATCTTATATCATAGCAAAATAAAACATTAACTTGCAATCCATCATACATTTGAATGTAGGAACTAAAACTATAGAACTTCTGAAAGCAAGCATAGCTGAGAATCTTTGTGACCTTGGAGTAGGCAAATACTTTTTTTTAACAGTACATGAAAATCACTAGTAATTAAGAAATAAATACATTGAATTTTATGACAATTTAAAAGTCTGGTCTTTGAAAAACTCCATTACAAAATCAAAAAACAAGGCATGAACTGAAATAAATTCTTCATAATGTTACATGTATTTTACAATGTAAAGTATTCCTAACTAAATAATACTATTAGTAATAAACCAATAAAAAGGGCAAAATATTTGAATAGACACCACACCGAAGAAGACAGACAAGTAAAATACATGAAAAAATACCCGATGTTATTATTCAGGAAGGATACGTTAATTTAAACCACAATGTGATACCACGGCACACCTCTTAGAATGACTAAAATTATAAAAACTGAAAATGCCAAGTGTTAGGAAAAGGATGTAAGAGCAATTTAAACTCTTACGAATGGCTGTTGGGGATGTAAAGTAGTAAAACTACTTTGGAAAACAGTCTGATAGTTTCTTCTGTTGTTAAAATTTTATCATATGATCCAGCAATTCCTCTCCTAGGTATTTACCCTAAGAAATGAAAACATATGTCCTCAAACAGCCACGTATACATATAACAAGCAGCCTTATTCATAATAGTATATAGCTGGAAGCGACCCAACACAGGCATACAACAAAAAGTGAATCTGTAAGCAAGTTGTGCAATAGTCATACAATGAAATTAATATTTAGTAAGACAAATGGAACAAACTACAGATTCACACAACACGGACGAAGCTCAAAAACATTTTGATGAGTAAAAAAAAACATAATGAGTAAAAGAGCAAGACGCAACAGAGAACATGCTAGATGATTTATGAAATCTAGAAGAGGCAAATTTAATCTATAGCATAACAAAGCAGTTCCCTATTTACCTAGGGCTAGGGATTAGGGGATGGGGTTGAATGAGAAGATGTATAGGCAAGTTGGGGGATGATTGACGTGTGCTATATATTTATCAGAGTGGTGTTTATATGGTCATATATTTTTTAAAGCTCATGGAGCTGCAGACTTGATATAGGTGCATTTTATCTTATGAATTTTATACCTTAGTATAGCTAATGTGAAAAAAATTTTAATGTTTAGTCAATGATTTAAGAAAATAACAATCTACAAACATTTTCCAATTTTTCTTAATCAGAGATGAATCTGACCTGATATATCCCTTATTAAAAATAAGCAAAATTGCAAAGTAACTTCCATTTACCCATTAAATACACTCCTTGGAACGATGTCTTGCTTTTTAGGCATTTAGACTTTCCAGTCCTATGTTGTTATTTTCCAACTTGCTTCTTTGTGTTAATGAAGCTAGTTTAAGATAAGCCACTGGCCAACAGCTGTCTACTTCTTTCAATATAGTGACAGGGGAAATAAACATTTCTAGTTCTTCCCCAACTAATGCCAGGCCACATTTAACAAACTCTTTGGTTACTGTCATAGGTAGCAGCCTGTCGTTTCCAATGGTAAGAATGCATTAATCCATCTGATAAAGGGCAGTTTGAGAAAGGTGACCACAGCTCAGAGCTCTTTAATCTGTCAAGTCCTATTTTCTTTTACCCTTGAAATGTTCCAGAATCTTCTTTCCAATCTGTCATAGGCAAGTCTAACATCCCACTCTAGAGTTTACATTAACTTTTAATAATATTGTTGGCAGACATAAAATTTCTAGAAGTGGTCTTCTATATTTTGGATAATTAGTATCTGAATTTTGTTATAAATTTACCTTTTCTGTCTTTGTTAATGGAAATTATATTCACATATATGCTATATTTCTAGGCTGTGGAGAGAAGAAAATAAAATACTTTACAGTGAATAAATAAAATTATATTTATATTATTTCCTATTTGGTAAACATGTATAGGCTATTTACAATAGGTCTTCAGTTACTGGATGGATAGCTTGTCAAGAATGTGGTAAATACTACTATAATGAATGAATCCTCCTGATACAACTGGGAATGATGCATACAATATTTTCCACATGCATACAATATTCCAACTGTAAATTGCATGCTTTAGTTTGTGGATTAGAAGTTTCCTCCTTGAAGTTCTATGTTTCGAGAGAAATTTATGTGCAACTAATGTAATTGTTTCAGTGAATTATAAAACTTTAAATCTTTTTTAGATATTTCCTGTTAGATAAATCTCTAGTGAGAATTTCATTCCCCCATCCCCGGCAGCTTCTCAAATTCAGTATAATAGTATTAGCTACTCAGATGGAGCAATGTTACTGGAAATGGCAATATTTTTAACTTGTGCTTAAAGGATATTTACTACTACAGCTGAGGACACATTTTAACAAATAATTATTTCTTTTTTCCTCTGTACCCACAGCTTTCATCCTATGTACCCCAAATAGTTACTACTTGATTCCCACAGGCAACTCTTAATTATCTTTGGTCATGAGCACACATCTAAGAACATTTGTATGTCAAAAGTACTAGTCTTTAAGAAGTCTTGACCTATGTTAACCAATTGGTAAACAGGTGTGTTCAACATGTACCATGCATCCAACACAGGACAAGGTAGAACATAAGAAAATATGCATCTGCTTTCAAATATCTTTTTTCCAGAAATAAAGAAAACCTTTACACACAAATCAGAGAATAGTAATATATAATATGAAGCACAAAAAAATGGTAATAGCTGTAGATGTATATCTACATTTGCCTCTATACAATAGATATATCTACAATAAATATATCTGGCTATGAAAGAAGGAAGACAGAGAGTATGAAAATAATCAAAAGAGAAAATCTGGCATTTATTGAGTACTTTCACTTGCCAGGTCTTACCATTAGAGATTTCTGTCTCAGTTGATACTTGCATAGATGAGGTAACTATGATGCCCTAATAGTGACTACTCTGGGGAGACTAAAACTCAAAGAGGTTCATATACTTACCAAGGGTACACTTCTAGAACTACAATGCTAGATTCAATCCATTTCTAGATTGCAATGGATAGTTGTTGGAATTGATGTTATTAAGACATTTAACAAAAAAGGCTGATTCTGCTTCCTCATGGGCTTTCTTGCCATTCAGAAAAGAAATGCTAAATGACATACATAATTAGCCAGAGAGATCTACAGAACTGTGAAATAAAGGAGCCCTTCTTATGTCCAGAATTTTAAGAAAAAGATGCAAGGTACAATCACAAGGGAAAAGTGAGTGTGAAGAAAAATAAAATTTTATTCCCATCATAAGATGTTTAACTATCAGCGAGTTGGCTGTGATCAGATCCAATATCACAAAGACTCCCACTATATCCCATGAGTGTAAAATGCTCAAGTTGAATGCTCAGAGATTATAACCAAAAGGGAATCTTCCAACTCTAAGGACAACCATGAGTTTTCTGATTGGGTGAATCGTGCCTCTTTTTATTTTTCTAAATCATAACTATATTTTTTACAGGGCATTCTTCTAGGAATAACAGTATATGTATAGTTGATGCATGCTTTTCAATATAATTTACATAAGGGGTTTTGATTGGGCTACAAATAATCTTCCCTTTTGAAATTGCAAAGTATGTTTAATTCCTTTTCTAAATGCATTTTCATAAATATGAGTAAGTATAAAATTTCAGTCAACATGAGTACATATAAATTCACCCCATTAAAACTACATCTCAGTGAGACATTAATGTTTCAGATTTCATAAGTAGAGAAGACACAAATTGTTTTTTTTACTATGAAACAATTTAAAAATTTAGATCATAAAGATTATTTGTATTTAAAAACATAAATTGCCTTTCAAAAGGTACACATCTGTCTTTTGAAATCCATATTCTGTGCACTGTTTCACCCTCTCTACTTTCTTTCCTAAAAACCATAAAAAGGAGAAATGTCTAGTACTTAAAATATGAGATATAAAGAGAAGTCATCAATAGTACAGACATTTGTTATTATCACAGATAAAGAACATTTCAGTATTCCCTTCATCCAGTTCTTTTGGGAAAAGATGGTAGAAGTTAAATAAAATTTCTGAAAGTAAGAATGCTCAAAAGTATTTCAAATATTATTTTCCAAATTTTACTTTGACAAAATTGTTCTTTGAGACAGAACTCCAAAAGCAAAATTCTACACCAAAACATTCATTACTCTTGCTCAGCAAAACACAAGGCAGAGGATAGACGTCTACATGCAAAGCAAGATATTTCATGAGACCACTAACATTTGTAGACTGAGAATTCTCTCCCAGATTTCAAATGAACCATGTAAAAGTTATGACCTAGTTAAAATAGCATGAAAAATAAGAGATGAAATAAATATCTTGGCAGCCAAGATTTTTATATATTTAGTGAATTTTTTTAAATAAAATATTTCCAGATCCTTTTTTTTTTGTTGTTCCACACGGTAATTACCTAAATGCCTACTATGAGTATCCAAGGATATTGTTACAATTTAACCAATTGTCATTTTTTTCTCTAGCATATTTTACTGAACAATTGCACTTTTAATACACGGCTTATTATGCACAGTTTTCTCATCTCACTTATTTGTGTACCAGATTATAAATTCTAAAATTACTTCTATTACTGGTAATCGCTATATAGCAGTAACAAATCTGTAAATAACAGGTTTACTTGGTTTTTGTACTTACTAAAGGCCAGACAGATGAGATTGGTACATAAGGAAAAAATACCAGTAGAGGTAAGTAGTAAGCAATGAAATTCATATGTGATGCTTACATTTCATTCCCTGGATTGCAGGCATGGAACTCCCCTCCAAGTGGGGCTTACAATTATCTGGAAGAATTCCTAGTGCTCCATCAGTGGATCTTTGCCATCTCTGATAGCTTTATCCTTCCAACCCAACATGCTGTCACCAGTTCTCACAAGGTGTAAGTCTTCTGAGTGAATAGTTTTGTTCAATGAAAGTTGGAGACATGAATCATTGAAGTTGAGCGACCTTTTCCTAATCTGGCATTTACAGAATTCCAGCAACAGGGCATTGCTCAGAACTAAAGAGAAGTCCTGATTTGAAAGGACACGGGACTTAAGCTGAGAAAAATACTTAAGTTAATGAATTGAGATGGCTGGATAACTATGCTACAAATCAATCAAGAAGACCAGATGACATTGTAAACCACAGACAAAATGCTCTTGTGGAAAAGCAGTGCTCTTGTGGTTTACAAAAACATTCTGAGCCTTTGAGAACTTTCAAGGGTAAAAATCCATCCATAGTCATTCAGTGCTATTTATAGAGGGGGAGAAGAAATTGTTTTTGTTGTTCTTATGGTTAAAATTTTCAGCATAAGACAGGAGTCTAAAAAAGTCACCTAAGAAATTAAAAAAAAAAAAAAAAAAACCACAACAAACCTCTTATGAATAGTGTTACACATGCCCAGAGGTTATTTGAATATTATGGCCTTGGGCTTCCAAATTGTCAGGTTAATTTTACTATAATGTCATTCAATTATTCTGAAATCTCATCCCTATCACAAAAGGAGTCCACTAACAATGTTATAGAAGATCACACTAGATAGTTGTACTAAACCGTATAAATTTCTGCAAATGACAGTAAGGAAAATAAGAAAATTGTCTACTGCGTCACATTAACCTTTCTTGTTTCTTCTATACATATTTCCCCCCTCAAACTCTTCTGTTTAAATGACAACTTTTTATATTTTTCTTTGTCCCAGAAGGAAGTTATCCCTTAATTCCTTCATATTTTTGTGCAACTCAATTACCAAGATAAATAGAAAGAAATGTGTATTTATTTATTTTTACATGCTCTATGGCTTTCCAAAAAGAATATCAAGTGACTTCCACAAATTCATAAAATTATACAAGATTGCATAAATCAAATGGTAGATAAGAAATACTGTGGAAGAGATAAAAAGTGGGGCCATTAACAAGGCTAAAAACTCTCCCCATCTTATGGTGGGGTCACAAACTTGGCTTTCTAGCTACTTTTAGTCAATGTGAAAAAAAACCTGATTAATTCTCAGAATTCATAATATAAGAGTAAAAACACTTATGGCAAACAATAATAATAGCAAATATCTTATGTAGTAATTATAAAATGCTGGGTGTTATTCTAAGCATTTTATATATATCAACTCTTAATCCTCATAATAACTCTATGAGATGGACATTATATTTATCCTTGTTCTACAGATGAAGAAATTGAGGCAAAAGAGATGAAGTAACTTGCCCAAAGCCACATGCCTTGTAAATAACAACATTGAGATATTAATATATGCAGTCTGGTTTCAAAGTCTTTGTTTCTGGGGCACCAGGGTAGCTCAGTTGGTTAAGCATTCTACTCTTGATTTTGGCTCAAGTCATGATCTCAGAGTGATGAGATGGAGACCCCCCCACCCCATGCTCAGCAGAGAATCTACTTGACATTCTCTCTCCCTCTCCCTTTGCTTCTCCCCCTGCTTATGCTCTTTCTCTCAAATAAAATCTTTAAGTAAATCTCTGTTTTTAAAAGATTTTATTTATTTATTCATGATAGACACACAGAGGGACAGGCAGAGACGCAGGCAGAGGGAGAAGGAGGCTCCATGCAGGGAGCCTGATATGGGACTCCATCCCAGATCCCAGGATCATGCCCTGAGGTGAAGGCAGGAGTTAAATCACTGAGCCACTGAGGGGTCCCTCAAATAAAAAAAAATCTTAAACAAACAAAGTCTGTGTCCCTAATTGTTCTGCCATACAACCTGCAGAAAAATACAAGAATTCATACAGGGAAAAAAGTCATTCTGATCCTCACAATGGCACTATGGGATGATGTCCTTGAGAAAATCATTATAGTAGATTCCACAATAATTTGAAAGATATGTTCCTCAAAGAGACACACATATCACACCAAAAAGCATATTCCTGAAATCATTTGTGTAGAAGACCAATCCCTGTCAGTGTAGGAAGGGGTTATTTTTGACTGTAAGGATCATGGAAGGCTACCTGGCAGTGGTGGCATTTGTATCAACTTGCAAGGATAAATAGGTTTCTAGAGGGAGAAAGTATGGGGAAGATGGAAATTTTTTTTAGATAGTATTTTTCAAATAGGCACTAATAGTTGGATACAACAGAGGAGTCAAAACCATTAGGAAAATGGACTTCACATTAAATTGATTGTAATTCAGTTCACCAACTAGTCACAAATTACACGTACATCCTGGCGAAATTTGGCAGGATTCCCAGATGTGTCTGCAGGCCTTATAATAATACAGATTCCCAGGCTCTGCCAGAAATACCGAGACGAAATTCCTGGGTGAAATCTGCAGATTCAAAAAACTCAGATATTATCTCCAGTGCCCACAAGGCAAGGAACTGGACCCAGATATTTCAAGTTGCAACACAATTCATCAGCTCCAACGTAAGGATCAGGCTATGACTGTTAAGACATTTAAAGCAGTGAATTAGCCAATAAAGGGATAATTATCACCTAGATCATCTTCTATACTTCATACTTATATTGCAGTGGCATTTCTTTTTCTTTTTTTTCCTTTTTTTTTAAGGTTTTAATTTATTTAGTTATTTATTTATGATAGTCACACAGAGAGAGAGAGAGAGGCAGAGACAGAGGCAGAGGGAGAAGCAGGCTCCATGCACCGGGAGCCCGACGTGGGATTCGATCCTGGGTCTCCAGGATCGCACCCTGGGCCAAAGGCAGGCGCCAAACCGCTGCGCCACCCAGGGATTCCTGCGGTGGCATTTCTACCTGATTTTCTTTCAGTGGAAAGCTTTTTATTACTTTTTCAAAGCATTAGCTTGGAAAGAAAATGTACAATTACACCAAAATGTACTTGGCCATATTCATTCTGTTTTGAAAAACACATCATGTTAATGTATTAAGTTTTTAAAGAGGCATATTTTACATGTTAATTAAATTGAATGCCTATCTTCACATAACTGTAATTGACATGCATTTTGCATTAAATCTCAGATAAAGTAATCTTATGAGTCTTTAAACTCACATACTCATCTAGTACCAAGAGGACAGACCATTTGTTTTATTGCTGGGCACTTGAAGAGTTAATGGTCCATAAAACAGCAAATATAACTAGGGTTTATTCAGTTTGTCCACCAAATTTGCCCACTTGTTGGGTTTTCTAAGAAAAAGAAAAAAAAAGAAATACTCAGCTGATTCTGGGTTGAATGAACAAGACATTCTCATACTTGTATCTAGAAAACAAGTCCATGAAACTGCCCCCCACTTTTTCTTCCTGCCTTGGACTATAAGTGGAAGTCTGAAATCAGATGTTTTCCACTTTATGTCTCCCAAAGTGCTTAAGCACTCTGTGGGCTCATAAAAAGCTGCAGAATAAGATTTTCCTTTGTTTTTTTTTTTTTTTTTTTTGGATACTTTTGCCAGCCTCCTTTTGACGCAGTACTGCCCACCAGCTGGCTTTCTTAGAATGGAAATCCTAAGCAATATAATAGATTCAGAGCTGCTTTTCCTCCATCATCAGCTTTAAATAAAATTTAATTGTGGATTATATGATAAATGGTTAAGAAACTCAGTTGTTTGGTTTTGTTTTTTGTTTTTTGTTTTTTTTAGATTTTATTTATTTATTCATGAGAGACAGAGAGAGAGAGAGGCAGAGACACAGGCAAAGGGAGAAGCAGGCTCCACACAGGGAGCCCGGTGTGGGACTCGATCCCAGGTCTCCAGGATCACACCCTGGGTTGAAGGTGGCGCTAAACCGTTGAGCCACTCAGCCTGCCCAAGAAACTCAGTTTTCACCAAATAAAATTTTAAATACAAAATAAGTGATCAAATGGATAGATGAATCGTGTATAGACAGATGGAGAGGTAGGTAGATAGAAGCTTTAAAGAAATAAGAACTAAACATGGGACACCTGGGTGGTTCAGCGTTGTGATCCTGGAGTCTCAGGATCTTATTATTAAAAAATAATAAGAAATAAATAAGAACAAAACAAAACTGTTCTCTATAATTCTGTACCTAAACCCAAAAAGTAAATAGTAATACCCATTACTTAAATTTCAATGTATAATAAATTTTTTTAAGACTTTAAAATTTATCACCCCCTTTCCCCAAATACCTATAATGTTTATCCCATTCATTTCTCTTTCTGGTCACTTTGTTCACTAATTGCCCCTAAAAGAATTTGTTAATCTACAGGAAAATTGAGGACCAAATGACCTTGATTTATTTCAGCGATATGTCTTCCTAGATTTATATTCATTACTCCTTTTAAAAATGAAACATACCAGGCAGGAAAAAAAATTAAACACATCAAACTAATATGTTGTATCCATGTCTTTCTTAACCTTTGGAAAGCAAACAGCATGCTACCAGGCATATAGTAAATGTCTAAAACAAACTCGCTAAATTAAACTAACTATTGTTCACAGACTACACATAAATTGCAGCCTGAAAAGAAGCAATGTGTGAAAGCACACTTTGTAATGACCCAGTTCAGTTGGGCAGATGAAAGTCTGGGGCGTAAGGTTTCAGTGGCTTGATCCATCTGCCACCAGTCACTTGTGGGAAGAGGTTTCTGTTTCTTGTCAGCCAGCAATAGGAAGCACAGCAGGATTTAGTAGCTGCTGAAGAACCAAAAGAAAGGGCACACACCATCCATGTCAAGGCAGGGATAGGATCTTGGTTGCCTTATCCTCCCCAGCTGGTAAATAAACATTCTTTGTGCCATTTTGCCTCAGATAATACCTCACTTACTAAATCAGGAAAAAAAATGCATTCACTTAGTAAGGGGCTCAATATACCCATTTATAAGAATAAAAATGTATCATTTATGGTTTAACTCACAAAGGCTTTCTATAAATTGAAAAAGTCAACAATTTGGTTTGTTCAATTTTCTCCTCAGCCATTTCTGATTATTTGATATAGTCAGCCAAAGTGAGATTTTAATAACATTATCAAGATACCATTTCCAGGTTCAAATTTACAACCTGCACATAGCCATAGCCAATGTGAAAAATGAGAAGCAGTCACCACAGTTAAACTACACATGGCTTTATTTCTTTCCCATTAAAAAGAGAGTGGAGGGCACCTGGGTGGCTCAGTGGTTGAGCATCTGCCTTCAGCTCAGGTTGTGATCCCAGAATCCTGAAATTGAGTCTTGCATCGGGCTCCCTGCAGGGAGCCTCCTTCTCCTTCTGCCTATATCGCTGCCTCTCTGTGTCTCTCATGAATAAATAAATAAAATCTTTTTTAAAGAGAGAGAGAGAGAGAGAGAGGAGTTCTTGAGATACTCATGATTTGTCTTTAGATTCAGCGCTCCGGGCCTGCCAAACTGCTGAATCTTGGTATTGAGTTAATGATCATGGGATTTGGAGACATGAAGCCATGTTAGCAATGTCTGCTTTCCCTCTTTCTTTCTACCTTCAGAGCAGTCCCTTTGTCCAATACTCTCATCCTCTCTTCTGACTTAATTTGATGTGCAACCACAGAATTCAAGTGTAATACTATCTAAATGAAAGACAAATCCATACTATTTCACCAAATAGAATTCTGGCAGTAAAATCTCTTTAGAGATCAGAGCCTTGTCTGGGGTGGAGACAGTGGGTGGTGGGACAGGGGAAGTGAGAGGAGGCTCCATTCCTCAGTCAGTGCCTCTGGACCAAGGAGACAGACATTGGTGTGCACCAAAGATCTTCCAGGAGACTGCAAGTTTGACTTTCTTCCATTTCCCAGTTTTGGAATATCAAGACTATCTTGTTTTGGAGGAGACAACTGAGCAAAATAGGGAAATATATCTGAAAGTGGTTTTTGTTTTCTTACGTGCTTATTAAACTAAAATCTCATTTGTTTGTAAAGGTTTGAAAGAATAAGTTTGCTATTAGTGAAGTGGGGCATTAAAAAGTTTCCTTTGTAGGAAGTGATGCAGGCTGTTAGTTTTGTGAGGTGCCTGCTAATAAAAAGGTAAATGCGTGTTCAATAAAGAATAAAGAAACATGAGGGCATTAGCGTGTTCCCATGATCACACAATTTCAATCTCCTAAGTAGACACAGCAGACCTGACCATTTTCTCTTTCTATAATTCCCCCTAGTCAAATGGTCAGCCAGCCTGGAAGAAAGGACATTGATGTGATGATTATGGTGCTTGGTTTTAGAGTAAATATGGTAATTCTCTTTAGTGACTGTCCAGTCTTTTCTGGGTAAATCAGAACAAATTAGCAGGTAGTTGCCAGAAAAAAGTTACATAGGGCACGTTACTCAGAGCCGGATGTGGGATGACTTCATCAGGCTCCCATTTCCTTTTCTTCCATCCCCATCCCTCAACTCTGCTTCTGGCCCTCACCCCCCAACTCTTGCCTAAACTTCATATCCTCAGCTTGGTCCCTACTTTCTCGTCCAGTATTTCAACAGCAGAACCATATGTTAAATGAGTCCCATGAGGGCCCACAAACAACATGAAAGTGATATTGTGTAAGCATAATATTATAAAAGGTTGAAGTTTATAGTTTACTCCTTCCCTATCAATCAGTGAGAACACTTAAGCATGATTGTTGCAGCCTCAACGTCTAATACATGTTTACATTTTACTTTGGTTATAGTACCAAGAAAATTCTGAATCACACAGACAATTTGTCCAATTAAACAGACCCAGAAGCTTAAAAGAACTTTTGAAAGTAAAGTTTGTTTCCAAGTCATACTACAAGGTTTATAAGTTCACATTTTCTCTAGTAAGCCTCCAATTTGGAGAGTGAAGGAATAGATTCCTTGGTCGGCAATATTTGCTATTGGTAAAAAATAAATTTTAAATGTATTTGTAACACTATGAAATAGTTAATAATATATATGTTCAGATATGTTAGTATTTATCTGTCAAATACACATTCAGTGTCTTGAAACAGTCACATCATTTTGCTTTAATGTTAAGTTGAGGTATTTCAGTTTCATTTCTGACACTATTCCCAGCCATAAGCAATGCTTTGCCAGAAAATCCATTCAACTCTTTAAAGATATTGCTAAGAGATGCAAGATGATAAAATCTTGTTTAAGGAATAATTAGCTAAAGGATTAACTATATCAGAAAACAAACAAAAATAAGTAGGGTTCTCCTGTCTCATTTGAAATACTTGATTCAATACCTTGCCCAAAGGTATTTATCAAATGAGAATAGAAAGGAAATTTTCTGGAATTTACTACCCTCATGATTACAAGAAACTGAAAAATCTGCAATTTAACATCAATGAACTGAGTCAGATCAGAAAACAACTGTAAATGTTCATATTCACTATCTACAGCAATAGCAATTTTGTAGCAATTTCATATTTACATAAAGATATGTTGACATGATAAAAAATGTTATGTATATATATATACAACATTAAGCAATTCAGTAAATGATGAAAGAATATAAGAACCTTATTTTCACACCCTTATTTTCTCTTAAAATTACCTTGTAACTGCAAGGACTATAAAAATGTTTAGAAATCTTGCAGCATAAAATACATCATGAACTTAGGCAATTTTCACAACATAAAAGGTGAATTCCAATGAATTATTGGAATCTACTTTCTTATTGTCCAGATATTTTCTATGAGAGTTACTGACACATTCTTTTAGGAAGCAGCATATCATCACGGTTAAGAGAAAGTACCTCAGGACATCAAATCCAGCTTTCAAAACTGAGCTCACTAACTACATGGCCTGAGGTAGTTGGCTAACCATTTTGTGTCTCAGTTTCCTCTTCTATAAAGTAGGGAAAGGAATAGTACCCACCCATAGGATTATTGTAGGGATCATTTGAACTAAGCCACATACAGGCACACCTTGATATTTGCAGAACCTGAAACACAAATACAAATGAAGGCTTGACTATCATAATTTCTAAATATTTACAAGTTATTAAAAGTGAAAAAAAAACTATTAAATGAAATATGTTCCATCTCTAACCTTGCAAATATATACCCTCATAAGGATGTGGATGTCTGGATTTGAACTTAGAAATCTGAACTCCTCAGAGTCCTGCCCTGGCACACGGTGGCCTGAGAAACACTGGCCCCCAGTCTGCAGTGACCTCCTTTTCCAATCCCATCCCTTGCTTCATTCCACACCTTGAGGGGCTTTTCGTGGATCCATGTGGTCACCTTAGCTGCATGTCAAAACTCTGTAGATATCCAAAAAAGTCACCCTTGGGCTGCCCTGTAGTCCTAGGGATGTCCACATATACCAGCAGTTTAGAGCTACTTCAGAAGGATTCGTAGAAATCCAGGTAAGATCCCCATGCAGGTCTTGGAAGAGGCTGGAAGTCAGTGAATTCTGGAAACAAAGATATCAAAAGGATAATCTGGAAGAGAGTTGTGGCTCCAGTTGGGCTTATCTCTTTGATTGCAAGGACTCATGTGTTCCATGGAGAGGGATGCCACCACAGAATGACAAAAATAGGTCCAAATAGGTCCCTGTAAGGAATGGGTCCCAGGGCAGAGACTCCGCTTGCCCAGATCTAAAGGTAGTGTGATTCACATTCCAACTTAGGGCAATTAAAAGAAAATGAAGCTCTCACTATTAATGTTCCATTCTGTTTTCAAAGTATGAAACAGTTGCAAAATTAGTTTATGCTACAAATTTATCATATTTTATTCATCCTAGTCATTCTCATCACAGCCATCAACAAATGCTACTTTAAATTTTTTGCTTATAGAGACACCTGAGTGGCTCAGTGGTTGAGCATCTGCCCTTGGCTCAGGGTGTGATCCCGGGTTAGGGTTCTGGGCTTGTCCCACATCAGGCTCCCTGCAAGGAGTCTGCTTCTCCCTCTGCCTATGTTTCTGCCTCTCTCTCTCTCTCTCATGAATAAATAAATAAAACATTTAAAAAACAATTTCTGCTTATAATAAAAATCCACTTCTGGTTTTAAAGGTAATTAACCTTTCCTGTAAAAAAATACATTGTTGATAGAAATTAGACCAAAAACAAAATCACTTAAGATGTCGCAGTAACATTGTCCATTGTCACTATAAAATAGTCAAATGTAAAAAATAAAAAAAAAAATTAAAGAGCATCAAAATGCAACCTAAATGCAAAAGAAACTACTATGATATCATATCCTCTCCACCCTAGGCCTTCTGTGTTCACTTGTTCCAGGATGGTTGATTAAAAGAGGGCTGAGCTCCTGCACCCAGCTGATGCTTCTGAATCTTGCCAGGTATGTGATTGCAAAGCATGGGTCTGGAAACAATAGTCTAACTTGAATATTCTCACAGGGCTAACCACACGAATAAACATCCACAACAAAAACAAAGAGTGAGCACCAAATCAAAACCAGTACAGCCCAAGAGACCCCAGATCAAATATATTTTTATAAGTATTTCAGAAAAAAATATGCTCAAAAAGCAGCAGAGGAGCTTCATTCTCAGTTCAACACAGAGCAAATGAGTTAATCCAGCCCCCCCCCCCCCCGGTTATTGATATGAAGTTCCAAAATTCAAATTTCTTATGTGCTTTTTTTTAAGATTGATTTATTTATTTATGAAAGAGAGAGAGAGAGAGGCAGAGACACAGGCAAAGGGAGAAGCAGGCTCCATGCCTGGAGCCTGACATGGGACTCGATCCCGAGACTCCAGGATCGCACCCTGGGCCAAAGGCAGGCACCAAACCGCTGAACCACCCAGGGATCCCCTCTTATGTGCATTAAAAAAAAAGAAGAGCATTTTCCATTTTGCTGTCAGAGCGGTAGCAGACAGGCCTGGGATTGTGAGCAATGTCCCATGAAACAGACATGTACTCTCACCTTGCCCTGAGACCTGGCAAGGTGCTTAGTGAACATCACAGGAAGACAGTGGTTTCGAGTGGGTGGCATAGGCCTCCCAGGAAACACAGCAGGACTCTAACAGGTCCAGTTGTCTCTGTGATGAGACAGTTGGTGCTCACCCACTCAATGACTGTTCATCTCAGGGAACATGCAGGAAATCTCATATGCTGAGACTTCACAATAGAGATTTGAATACTAACCTGGTTTTATACAGGCAGGCTGCTTTGAACTTTTGTGCTCTTCACCTTGTTTCTAGGGATGCCCGGATGGCTCAGCAGTTGAGTGTCTGCCTTCAGCTCAGGGTGTGATCTCTGGGATCCTGGATCAAGTCCTGCATTGGGCTCCCCACAGGGATTTTTAAATATTTAATGATATTTTAAGAACTGCATTGGAATTAAATGCATGAAGATGGCCCTTAGCAAATTCCAGCAAACACTGGTTCCACTGAAAAGGTTTAAAACCTTAGTTTTCACCCACCCCGCACACTTTTGGCAGGATGACCATAATCAGACACCATTGCTTAAAAATTTGGCTTGAAAAAGCAGCCTCACGGTGTCTGGGTGGCTCAGTCCGTGAGTGTCTGCCTTTGGCTCTAGTCATGGTCTGGGGGTCCTGGGATCAAACCCTGAGTCAGGCTCCCTGCTTAGTGGGGAACCTGCTTCTCCCTCTCCCTTTGACCTTCCCACCCCCTGCAAATCATGCTTTCTCTCATAAATAAATAAATAAATAAATAAATAAATAAATAAATAAATAAATAAAATATTTTAAAAAGAGAGAGAATACAGTCCCAACTACTTAAAGGAAAGTAATATAGTCTATATTTCTGCTATTCTCTGTAATACACTGTCTTCTACCTTAGCAGACTTCTCATAATGGACTCACTCTCCCCAGTGTTTGCTTAGTACATTCTACCTTGATTATACTCAGCATTGGATGAATGAGACTAGGATGGAACTCAAGTCTAAAAGAAGAATATCTACCGTGACTAAAGCAAAACACATTTATGTTCTTGGAAAGGAGATCTAAGACAACACAAATAGAGAAACCACTACCGGGGATGATCTGATTTGGTCAGAATAGGAAGTATAGAGAGTCACTTGGAATGACCTGACGTGGTCAGATTAGAAATATATAGAGAGTGTGGCCAAGAATCTGCAAATTGATAGAAGGCCTTGGAGGCTGTGTTTCTGGTATTAACTGAGAGGAGAAACTAATGGAAAATACAATGGGATTTATTTTGTGGGCAAAGGGTCTATTTGACTCTAATTATACATTACTTATTGAATTTTGTCCCTCCATGTCAGTGTCATAGATTGCAAGAAGATGAGAAGCTGGCGGTCTCCCCTGGAGCATGCAGCTTCATAATTCTTCCTTTAAAATATTTTTTCTATCAGTTCCATGACTACAGACTACTCTAAGATATTGATAATTGCAATTCAGAAAATTGAAATTGGTTTCTTTTAATGATTCAATAAAATGGATATGGATGTTTCAAGAAAAACAGAACCTCTGCCTCTTAGTATGCATCTGTCATTCAATTACCCATATCTTACAATTTCTGCTTAAAAATTCAGTGGGCCTTTTTAAAAGAAAAAAAAATTTAGTGGGCCTAAAAAAGATTCAGTGGATCTTTCCATTTGCTCCCGTTCTATGGGGAAAACTTTAAATAAGTTCCCCCATTAAATATGCCTTGTTGGATTAAGAGAATCTGTAGAGATTCACAAAAGTATCATGAGTTTTCTGGGAATCTGAAGTCAGCAACTACTTGTTCCTCACCTATAACAAATATCATTCTAGGTCTGTCTCATATGATCATTGGAAGGACTTCAGTATTAAGCCACCCTTCCTTCAGCCATCCTCTTGACAGTGTTTTATTTCCACTGGCCCTTCAACTTCTCTGGAAAGTGCTTCTAAATAAATTCGTGAATTTATATATATACCCCAAGATGTAGATAATAGTGTTGTTTGTAATTGCAAAAATTGGAAACAAAGTTTCCTTATAAAAAAGCCTGATTTAAAAAAAAAAAAGCCTGATTACATCAATCAGGGTAATTTACACAGTGTGATACTGAGAAGTCATTTAGAGCCAATAAGAACATATACACTCTTGAAAGGAAAAGTCTGCAAGAGATATTATGAGGTAAAACCAAGAAGATGCAAATTGATGTCTGCGGTATGTTTCCATTTTTGGAAGTAAATAACTTCATTCATTCACTCATGTGTTCATTAACTGAGTGCTTACTATTAGGCATTGAAGTTATAGCAACAAATAGATAAATCCATTATTCCCATAATGGGGAATACACACACACACACACACACAACATGTAATTTCAAGGAGTGATAAGTGGCATGAAGCAAATAAAACAGGACAAGACGACAGAGGATGATGAAATGGGTTAGAGGGCTGATGGACAAGATGGTCACAAAATGCATTGAAGAGATGACATCTGAAATCAAGACCCAAATGAAGTGAGGTAGCTGGTAAAGAGGAGTTGAAGCAGAGGGAAGAGCAAGTACAAAGGATCTGGTGTGGAAACAGACCTGGCAAGTTGGCTGGGCAGGGGAAGGACTACAGTAGCCAGAGTTTGAATGTGAAGTCCTCATTCTTGCAGCAACGCAAATGCTCTGCTCTCTTACTCCCCCCACGTCCTAATCTTCCAAAAAGTTCTCTACGTGCATAAATGCTTCATATGAGTAGGCTATATTTTTGTTTTGTGACCTAAAAAAAAATCAGAGTGTAAATCTGAAATGATAGGGTGGATGAAAGTCACAGGGAACACAGGAGGCTGGAGAAAGAGTAACCATGAGAACTCAAGCTACCCAGATTTCACCGACATTTTGAAAAGTGTATCAGCCTTCCATAAGGTGGGTATCAAGATTCAAGACAATTTTATCTAGATTTCAAGGAGGACAAGGTGGCCCCAGCTGACATCTGGGTTACATATTTAATGCCCAAACATCCAGGGAGGGGGAATCAGTCAAGCTAACTCTTTTGATTTTGTATAAACAAAATAACCAATTGATGGACTGATTACTTCACTTGTTTTGGATTTCTATATACATAGCCACATGCCAGTGATCAAAATTAAAGCATCATCTTCAAATTCAGAGCAATGTACAGGACCATGCTGTATTGTTCATAGTAATCTACGTTAAGAACAATGTATCCACTAAAGTCCCTCTTAATTCCTATTTTCCCTGAATACCCAAAACAACATTAATTTTGGGCAAATAATTACCACTTACCCAGAATACAGATAACCTCATTCATTATTTTGACTTCTTTGTTTTCCTTCCTTGTGTTAATAGCATGGCATTTTATTATTACGTTGTTATTTCCACAAGAGGGTGGGTTGAGAAAGAAAGAATAGAAACCCATATTGATATTTTCAGGGGCCCTCCTAAATGCTTAATTAAGGCTGATACCAGTATTTTGATTAAATAAATAGGGGTTTCTATGCTTTTTACTCATTCATGTTTTCATTTAATTTCTTGAAAACAAATAACTGTTCCAACTATCAAAACTAAGTCAATTATTATCCATTCTCCAAAATAAATAATTTAGAAAAACATTCAATAGCATTTACTTATCTCTGCTTATAAAATTATTGCATATTCATTATGGAAGATAGAAATATATATCTTATTTCCTAAAATATATTTTTTTTATTTCATAAATATATATTTATGTACTGTTTCATGTACTGTACCACATTATGGGTAATGTGTCTTCTTCGGAGGATATCAAGAATTCAAAAGGTTTAGCTGGCTCTTGCGTTTTAAATTGAGATTGGCACTAGAAAAGTGATTTACCCAGTTAGAGCGGTGGTATAGCTCAGTAGCAGAATGGTAGCTTTAGAGTAAGGGAAACCTGAGATTCCATCATTTTCTGCCACTTCCCTGCTGTGTGACCTTAGGACAGTGACCTAGCCTTTCTGAGTCTGACTCGACTCATCTGTATCTAGGCACCAATAATACCCTTCCCTTTTCCAAGCTATATTAATGATTAAATTAAATATTGTATGTAACATGCTTAGAAAAAATGTACATATATACACATATATAAAACAACTGGCTGGCTTCCTTTGCAGTTTCTACATTTCTATATTATTTTGGAAAATGGGATCTTAATACATTACATGGATATTAAACTAAAATGTGTATTATCAAAGCAAGTTACAGAACATACACCTGTGGGTGCCCTTTAAAAATTATTATAAAACTAGGATTATATAGCTACAACTCTATCCAAAATCAGAAAAAAAAGATTAATCTTCCTTGCATTTTTTTTCCTATTTCCCAAGGCTTCAATTATCATGGATTCAAAACATATCTCTAATCCAGATTCTTCTCCTAAAGGGCAAACCCTCAACTGTCTGCTAGAAATAGCCCCTTAGAGTTTTTATGCATACCTTAAAGTCAACAAGTTAAAACTACCTTAGAAAAGTTTCTTCATCTGGAATTGACTCTTCCTTCTATGTTTCTCATCTTTGCTAATAGAAGCAATACATATCCACCCGATTAATCAAGCAAAATACCTTCCGCCCTCCTCTCACTCCTCATATCCAATCACGAACTCTTATTTGCCTCTGAAATATTTCTTGGCTCAATTAACGTCTTTCCATCCTCAATCTTTCTAGTCTAACTCAGATCACTACTTCCTTACCTTGGTGACAGTCTACATGAATAGCGCCTCTGGAGCTGTGGAGTAGACAGCGTTCGGAGCCCCTGCAGCCTCATCTTTCATCATCCTGCTTTCGGACTCTACTCTGTAGCATATTAAACATTTTGTAATTCTTTAAATGTTCAACACTTATATATATGTCACTATATGTATATTATATATGCTACATGCACACAAACACACGTGCATGTGCACACACACACACAATTCACTCTGAGATATCTCTTTTATTACTCCTGTGTTCACCACCAAGGGAAGACTGAATGTCCCTTCAACATAATCCCCAAACATCTCTTACTTCGTAATCGGAGCACGTATTACTTTTATTATAACTGCTCGTTTGCCTGATTATGGCCTCCAGTGGCATCAAGGACATCTGTATGTTGATTACTGTGTCTTCAATATCCAGAGTATACACACAGCAAACACTTCCTAAATGAAGAAATTAATGGATCAATGAACATATGCTAATGTTCAAGCAAAAATATGATAAAACAAGGGTCATGACCACATTAAAGCCAAGAATTATGGTGAAGTAGGAGATATTCATAGATAGGGTTAATTATTACTATTCCATCTATAAGGTAAATTGTCGTGCTTATTCTTTATCTCCAAAAGCTGAGACTTATTAACACTGCCTCTACTAGTAGAAATGTTCAAGGAAAGACTAGGATCTATGGTACGCCATTTCCTAATTTCACCATGTTTGGAGATGACAGTTTAGCTCTAGCTGAACACAGCCGGACAACTCCCAAGGATACAACTGAAAACACTCAAGTTGCCAGCAAATATTAGGACAACAAAATCAAGTAAATAAGAGATGGAAAAGTCATGACAGGTCATCTAATCTCTCCTGTGAGAATACTCTCTTAAATGTTGGCCTCAATGCTCATCAGGGTGACTTTTAAGTGCAACCAGTGATGTAACTACCACCTTTACCCTCGGGAGGCTATTGTGCAAACTAAAAATTTTCATTGCTTCTACTTGGAATAAAATTTTCTAAAATCTGCATTTTCCTCAAATGTGTGCATTTTACTCTAGCTCTCTCATGCCACTATCTTTTTAGATTCTATAAATAAAAAATAAGTGGTGATATAATCTTGGAGCAGTAGTTTTCATTTAACTACAAGTTACGAGAAGCAAATTTACTCTTTCCATTTAAACAGTGATTTTGTTTTAATATGCTTTTATATCATTCCATTGATGTTTAAAAATTGGAAGGGGTAAATAAGTCAGAATTTGTTATTTTGGTAGGTTAAATCTTAGTAAACCTCAAGAGACTTCAGGTTCATTTGCTGTGATGCAAACATTTCCATGGAATATTGGTTAATTAAAAGAGCTGTCAGCTGGAGCTGAGAAATGTTTGCACTATATATAACTTTATAAAAGTTACTTTTGTTTGTCATTTTAAACCTTATTTTTCCTTGAGAATCTTACCTGTATTATCTCAGTATGTTACCTTTTCATGTAATTAAAAGTATTTCTAGTTCAATGAATGAGACAATACCAGCCTTTTACTACACTATTTCCCAAACATTAATCTTCTGTGTACCAATTTCCTGAATTTGGGGCATACTTTATATTACAGTGGCATTTTTCACTGAATACGTAGTTTGAGATGAATTACTTGTTTTAACTTAAATATATTTTTAAGTAACATTTATGTCATGGATTGGTTTTTTTCCCCTAATACACATCAATGTCTACAATTTAAAACATTATCACACAATTTCTAAACTATCTTGTAGCCCACACTTTGGAAAAACTATTCTACTATATTCCATTATAAATCTATAGATAGTTTTCTTCTTCTATAAAAGATTCTTTCAGTGCTATTTTTTGACAGTCTCCTACCATTTAAAGTCTGTATTATATATACTTTAGATTTGTTATCCTGTCCTCTCATTACTATAAAACCTATTTAATTTTAACCAATATAGGAAACTTACAAGCATGACTTGTAAAAATTAGAAGATTAGTTTATTTCTTTGCTGTGTTTCTAATGGAGTTGCTATTGAACCCACTCTATTAAGTTAATATATATAATTAATAATACTTAAACAGTAACGGCTACTATTAAGAATATTCTGTTCTATTGACACTAACTTATTGCCTGAATATTATCCACTTATACTTTTTCACATAACGTTTTCAAAAGTCGACTTACATATAAATTCTAAATTAGATATTGATTCATGTAAAATCTATTTAGCAGTTAGCTTAGTTTAGCAATTAGCTTCCTCTGGTTATTGTATTGGGTATCTATGAAAATACTTCTACTTCAAAATTACTGAGGAAAAATCCACTTTAACTACTATTAAATAGAGATTCACAAAACGTTGACCATTGTGAAAACCTGCTACAGTTATTCTCCAACTGGATTCATTGCCATCTATTATTTTTGTTTATGTTCTTTTAGCCAGTTCCAAATTCATGTGACTCTGTTCTCATCCAAAGCAATTATAATTAATTTGCAAGTAAAAGTTCATGATCCACTGTTTCAAATGCTTCACTGGAGCCCAAATACATGACGTTTGTTCCATCCTCTTCATCCAATTAGTTTTGTAACTCTATCAAAAAGGCTATTATCATGGTCTGGCATGATTTGTTCATTGTGGACTCTGCTGTCTAAGGTTCAAAATTCCATTGTCTTCTAACTGCTTACAGATTGTCCTTCAATATTTTCTCCCTTACTTTATTCCATATTGATCTTCTGCTTAGTTGTATGTAATCATTTTACTTACTTGGGCAAGTTTACAAAGAAGAAAACCTGAAGAAAAGTAACTTGTAGAATTACTTGGCTTTTAGCAAGCGACACAACATTTAAATGAGGTGCTTTGGGATCTTTGGTCTTTATTTTATATGTCATAAATTTTACATAAAATCCTTTTCATGAAAGTTATTAAGAAGTTCTGCATTATTAGTTCATGGGTACTTATATTTTCAAAGGGCAGTAAAACCAGACTAATTAAGAAAGAGGGTGTTGACTCAGAGGGTTCACACAATAAAGTGATAGGTTCATCATAGCTCAGATAGAAAACGAAGCAATTGTAGGGCAGAGTAAAGTAAATTGGAGAGGATCTAAGAATGCTTATATAAAGCATAATAAAATTAATTCATAACACTTTATAATATATAATTAAACAAAAATATTTGAATCTTCATATATAAATATGAAACTGCTTATAGAAGTAAAATATTCAGAAACTTTAAGATTTCTGGTTACTGGTGCACCAGTAGCTTATCCAATGGTAACATTTGCAATAAGCAATAGCTTTGATGATACCAATTACCAATTGTACTGGCTCCAATTTCTATGATAGTTAAATTATTTGGTTATGTATGGATAGTCCTAACGTGTAGAAGTTTGTTCCTTTAGTATTCATCCTGAGAATCTGCAGACATTTGCTGATCATATAGAACATGTCTTTTCCTTAAAAAAAAAAAAAAAAAAAAAGGAAATTCACAATGCGGTATTTCTTCTCAATCCTCAAAATTAGTAACATCTGGAAAATTAGAAATCCCCATATTATATTTTCTTTCAGCTCAGGATAACTTTAAAACTTATTTCTGAAAATTAATTTTTAAAAATTCGCAAATTGAGTATTCATATTTAAAACACTCTTGCAAAGTTTATTGTTTTCTCAGTCACCAAAACTATTATTTTTAAAGTGAAAACATGTATTAACTTTGTTTTATCCTGATCCAGTTCAGTAAGAAAGCATTTCCATTTGTAATTAAAGAAAACTCTTATTTCAAAATCTGATTGATATCTGGTGAAATTCCAGGATAGGACTGACAATTTGGAACTTAAATAGACATGTGCAAGATAGACATGTGTAAAAATCCTGCTTTTTAATGATCCTATTAATTGCTCATCGTTATCAGGAGGTAGGTGTTCAACAAAGAAAAGGGAAAATTCATTCAATTGTTTTTCCAATCAAATAGCTAATTTCTGGATAATTCTGTGAAATTGAAATTGAAAAACAGTAAGGAACTTTTGTGAATTTAAATACATTTAAGTACATATAAGTTAAAGGCTAACTGAAGTATAATATTGGAATAGTGTGGGAAAAGCTGAAAATAATGTTCTTAATAGAAAAATTAGTTTTAACACTTTCTATTTGAAAGGTTGCACCCCTTTCAAATTTGCTTACTGAGAATGTGTTTATTTCCTTCCAGATTTAAATAAAAGACACATGTAAAGAGTGACCACAGATTTCAAATTTTTAATATTTATCTCCAACATTAATGATGAGAACTCTTTTTACTTTTTTGTATTATAGAAAGAAAGACAGAGGGAAAGGGGGGGCAGAAGGAGAACAAGAGAAAGAATCTTAAGCAGGCTCCACATGCAGCATGTAGCCCAACGAAGGGCTTGATCTCACAACGGTGAGATCATGATCTGAGCTGAAATCAAGAGTCAGACATTTAATGGATAGAGCCACTCAGGCACCCCAAACTCTTTTTACTTTTTGAAGTGTCCTTTTATTGTCCTAAATAAAGACTCTTAATAATGAAATATTTCCCACCGAAAGTACTGTTTTTCTAGTTCCAATCACATGAATGAGCATGCTGTATTAGCTACATGATAATAAAAAATATATTGACAGTGATGATCATTTGGGCAACACAACAGATCCTAAAGCAGGTAAAATGGCCCTTTTACACCCTGTTCACTTCAGCTTCATGTACCTAGAAGCACTCAATCAATGTTTGTTCAATGAATATATCAAACCCAGAAAAATTAAATATTTATGTTTTTTATTTAGAAGAATATTTCTATTTCCATTTTTGATAAAAACTCTAGATACAGAAACAAAAATCTGTCACTGAATTATGTCTCATTTAAGTTCACTAAAGAATTTTTTTAACTGTTATCATAAGAAAACTGAAAAAACTAATATGAAAATGAAGTTCTATCTCTTTGTACTTCTACCTTAAAGCACTTATCTAAATTTAAATATTTATTTATTTTATAATTTAAGGGAATATCCTCTGTTGGGTCAATGATGGTAGAAGCAATATCTAGTTTGTTCTCTACAGTCCTTGGTATCAAGAATAATACTTGGTATATAGAAAAACCTTGGTAAGTATTGCTTAATGAATTCATGCATGGATCCTCTATCAGTCAGACTTCAAGCAGAGAAGCAGAACCAGTAGATCTCTATTAAGAGATTCACTGCAGTGAATTGGTTTATGCAGTTGTGAAGACTGGCTAGATATATCCAAAATCCACAGAGCAGGCTACTAACAAGGGGAGGCTAGAACTGTTGGTCCAGGGCTTATGGTGCTGTCCTCAGACAAAATTTCTTTTTACATCGGGGAAATCTTCGCTCTGCTCTTCATGTATTTCAACAGATTGGATCAGGTCCACTCAGGTTACCTTGAATAGTTAATATTACCTAAAGGTCAATAATAATTTCTCTTCTCTCACTGATTATGGACTTTAATCACATCCATAAAGTACCTTCATAAAAACACCTAGATTGGTGTTTGAGTAAGAGGGGGCTGTGATCTAGCAGAGTTGAAACAGCAAAAAAGACCTGAACTAATGGAATATGTGCTACCTTTTCTAGTAGTGGATAAAATTATTTGATTTTAAGCTCTCATATATTTCATCATTTTTAATAGTTTTAAGAATCCTGTATTTTGTTCTCATTTACAGAGATAAACATGAAGTTAAGGAGAGATAAATAGCTTTCAATGCTAACCAGCTAGTGAGGGTTAAAAACTAAAATATATGCATTCCAAAGCTGCAACTCTTAAAAACTATAATCTTAGTATGGCATTATTAAATAGAAATTGACATGTAGAGAAAGGGGAAAAATGAATGTTCAAGTATGTCATCTTAGTAAAGAATTTCAGTCTCTCATTGCAAAATACTTGTTTTCACCTCCCCCTCTCCATTACTGTGTTCATTGACGTCACTGCCCAATATTCCTGAGAAAGTGCTAAAAGAGAATATAGGATGATTGAGATAATGATTATAAAGATATTTATTATCATTTGTGTCTTATTACAACAGAATATTTTGGAAGCCACAAAAAAACATTTTAGCCAACAACAGTAGGAAAAACAAACTTTTCACATGTGCAACTGTCAAGGCTTATGCTAAAATTTTTATTGGTTTTTATTTGACTTTATTCAATGTCTGGGTCTGGTTTCTAGAAATCTTCATAACTGAAAAGTAAAAACAAGATTTCAGCCTTTTAGCATGTAATAAATGATTTCTCCATGACAATTTTTTATTCTACTTTCTCATACTGTGCCATACTACTTAGGCTTTTTATTTGTATGGCTAAACCCCAAACTAATATTATGTACAAATCTATCTTAAATATAGTCTGGTCTTCCAGATCGCATAGAAATAACAATGAGAGAGATAAACAAGAATTTACCCTATAACATAACCAAATAGAATATTATTTATTACAAATTTTAATTAGCATTATCTAGTCTAAACTTATGAATCGGGACTTTGATAGTGAATTTGATTTGCAAATTTCATAATGAACCTCAACCTGTTTGATGTTCTTTACTAAACTTAGAAGTTATAATGGTACAACGACACATTAAGAAATAAAGTTAGTAATCCATTCTCACTTTTTCATAAGAAAAAGTCTTTTAAATGATATTAAACATAATTTTACTCTATTTAATGTTAGTGCTACAATGTTAGCTATAAATTCTGTAACTGTCCAAAAGATAGAAATGGGAGAGAATTTGCAGAAAAGTCCAAATACAGTCCAAAAAGAAGGAAGTTTTCCCAAAAGAAAGAAAAATGAAAACAGATGCAGTGTCATCCTCCATTATGTTAGCTTGTGCATGGTTCTTGCTAAAGAACAGACATTCAATCTGCTTTGAATTATTTGTCACTTGGCTTCTTTATATTTCCATGCCCTTTTTTTGCATTTTATTCACTACTCATTGTGTTACACAATCTACGTTCTGCAAAAATCATGTTAATATATATTCTTACTAAGGATCAAATATGCATAGCCAAGTTTAGAACCTTTGCAAACCTTGGTGCTTTAGACTTTGCAACCAAACTTGATCATTTGAGGGTTTGAGTTCACTTGCTCTTGGCCAAGCCAAATGTAAAAGTCCAATGAATTGGACTTTAAAAGGCTTATAAAATATTCAAAAAACTTCTTTCACATCAAACAGCTCTTAAGACAGAACATTTTGATGAGTTTAGTGTAAATGAATCAGAAGCATATGGATTAAATTTACCTTAAAATACTCCTGGGTTTAAGAATTAAGAGAAAA
Organism: Canis lupus baileyi; assembly: GCF_048164855.1. Classification (NCBI taxonomy): domain Eukaryota; kingdom Metazoa; phylum Chordata; class Mammalia; order Carnivora; family Canidae; genus Canis; species Canis lupus. The sequence goes on from NC_132841.1 coordinate 66,427,921, forward strand.
TGTGCTTGGCAAAACACATTTTGGGTTTTGCCTAACCCAGAACATTGGAAAAGTATTTCAAGATGTTTGATGAACCCAAATCATGGCTGGGTTCACCCATCCCTAATCTCCTTTGGTAATAGCAAAGGACAGGCAGAGGCAGATTTTAGGTGCATGAATCTAGTTCAGGTTTTTATCATGGTCATCCCAAACTATTAGATAACTTGAGCATGCCTTACCTCGTCTAAATCAAATTGGTGCTATGTGTTTTTTATATCTAAGAACTGTAGAATGTGTGCTTTATATGAAGGGTGTGGTTCTACATAATTATAATATCTTTTATGTGCCCACTATAAAAAAAGAAAAATCATGAAGTTTATGCTAACTTGGAGTATATCAAGAGATGCATAGAGCATTCAATATTAATCTTAATGACTATTCACTTGAATCAAATTAGAAGTTTATCAATTTTTTTCCACTTTTTAAAGGAACAAAAAAACACTAAAGAAGATTCAGGGCCTTGAAAAGAAGTGTCATATACTACAATCAACATCGTGAAGTTTTATTTACTTTTCCAATGATTTTTATTCACACATAAGAAATGGGCAGTATATGTGAACAAGTCATTAAATTATTTGAGTATAACTTTATACTGAAAGTAACAATTCATTCTTAATTTAGGGAACTTCTAGTAATGCTTGAATTTTTTCTCATTTATGACTAACTTTACCTGTGAGTAAACAAATGTGGAGAAAAAAAAAAACATTTACATGCCATCTTTCCTCTTCTATTCCAATAAACAAATAACCAAGGAGAGATGCAGATCACTATGAATTGGCAGCTCAAAAATTTTAAATTATAGCATCAAACATTGGTATCATAAAATACGGCTCATGGTGTATAAATGCTAATGATTTCAATTAAGAAAGCATGTCAAAGATAACATCTAAAGCAAAATCTAAATGTGAGGTTTTGTAACAATATAAATGTGAGACATATTCTTGAACCTTAGATTAGTAAGTATGAATGATATTTACCATTTCCTCAAGCATGAGGAATAGAAGGTATTTTCCACAAGGACAAAAGTTTTTATGTTATAGAGTGATGATAGGCTATTTTCTGCAATGTGATAAGAAACTATTAAGGGGACATAAAGACCTATTTGTATGCATATTTACACAAAGAGGCTAGATTTTTTTTAAAAGTTTGCTCTGTTTATTTCCTTATTTACTCAAATCAATGTTACAAATAATTAATTTTGTTTCCAAATAAAGAACAAATTGGTAATTGAGTCACAAAGTGAAAGTATTTATATAAAAATGTATATACATAGAGAACACATTTTCTGATGTAGAGTTGACACAATATTATATTAGTCTCAGGTTTACAAGTGTGGTTTGTACATTATGTGTGATCTATACACAAGAGTGATCTTTACATTATGTATGCTCACCACAACAAAGGTAGCTACCATCTGTAACCATATGACATTATTAAATATTATGGGCTATATTCCCTATGCTGTACTTTACATTCCCCTGACTTATTTATTTGCTGACTGGAAGTTTATTCCTAAGTCCCTTCGCCTATTTCACTCATTCCCCATCCACCTCCCCTCTGGCAATCACCAATTTGTTCTCTGTATTTACGCTTTGGTCTCTTTTTTGTTTGTTCATTGGTTTTGTCTCTTAAAGCCCACATGTAAGTGAAATTGTATGGTATCTGTCTTGATTTGTCTTACTTATTTCACTTAGCATAACACCTCCTAGGTCTCTTTCTATTATTGCAGTTGGCAAAATCTCATTCTTTTTTATGGCTGAATAATATTTCTGTGTGTGTGTGTGTGTGTGTGTGTGTGTGTGTGTGTGTACCATATCTTCTTTATTCATTCATCTGTTGATGGCACTTAGGTTGTTTCTATATCTCGTCTATTGTAAATAATGCTGCAATAATCATAGGAGTGCATATATTTTCTTGAATTATATTCTTTGGGTAAATTCGGTGGAATTACTGAATCATATTGTATATCTATTTTTATTTTTTTTTTATTTTTTTTTATTGGTGTTCAATTTACTAACATACAGAATAACCCCCAGTGCCCGTCACCCATTCACTCCCACCCCCCGCCCTCCTCCCCTTCCAACACCCCTAGTTCGTTTCCCAGAGTTAGCAGTCTTTACGTTCTGTCTCCCTTTCTGATATTTCCCACACATTTCTTCCCCCTTCCCTTATATTCCCTTTCACTATTATTTATATTCCCCAAATGAATGAGAACATATAATGTTTGTCCTTCTCCGACTGGCTTACTTCACTCAGCATAATACCCTCCAGTTCCATCCACGTTGAAGCAAATGGTGGGTATTTGTCTATTTTAATTTTTGAGGAACCTCCATACTGTTTTCCACAGCAGTTGAACCAATTGACATTCTTACCAACAGTAGTGCATAAGGGTACTTTTCCTCCACATCCTTTCCAACAGTTGTTATTTCTTATCTTTTTGATACTAGCCATTCTGACAGGTGTAAGGTAATATCTTATTGTAATTTTGATTTGCATTTCCCTGATGATTACTCATGTTGAGCATCTTTTCATGTGTCTGTTGGTCTCTATGCCTTCTTTGGAAAAATGTCTATTCATGTTCTCTGCCCATTTTTTTAAAAGATTTTATTTATTTACTCATGAGAGACACACAGAGAGAGGCAGAGACACAGGCAGAGGGAGAAGCAGGCTCCATGCAGGGAGCCCGACACAGGACTTGATCCCAGGACCCCAGGATCATGACCTGAACCGAAGGCAGAAGCTCAACCACAGAGCCACCCAGGCACCCTCTCTGCCCATTTTTAATTGGATTATTTGGGGGAGTTTTTGGTATTTAGTTATATAAGCTCTAATATATAAGCTCTTTATATATTTTGGATATTATCCCTTTTGGATATATCATTTGCAAATATCTAGAACGTATCTTTAATTACCAAAAAATAGAACTACAACACTTTAAAATAATTCAGTCTTTTATCAACCTTAACTTTCTGAAACCCAGTAATGCCAAAGATGTTTTTAGTATCCTAAAGATATGTCATAAATTTCCTGCACTAAAGACATATACTTTAATGCTAGCCCCTCATTCACAGCCTTTTAGATTCTTATTTATCATTTATTTAGCATTTGCCATTTATTTACTATTATTTAACTTGATTTTACCACAAGTATTTACTGAGCATTTTCTATGGGCAAGACACTATTGGGTATTAGAAAAATACAAAAATTATTTATTCAGAATTTCTTTTCTCAAAAAGTTTATGATATATTGGACATATTAAAATATGTATAATAAGGTATTATTAAATGTGGAAAGTTACATAAATCAATACAGAAACATCCTATGGATTCTTGAAAGAGTATTCTTAAGTAGATTCCATGAAACCTACATAACACCAGCATAAAAAAATAACAGCTGACATGTCATCTTACATTAAAAGATGGCACAGAAAATGTAAAAGAAGAAATTATATTGCCTAATAGTTTAACAATGGATACTAATAAGAAGCATTTACATTGAATTTATTTTGTTTTAAAAGGTAAGGAAGTGTATAACACATTTTAAATCAACTTGAATTTAAAGTAAATTTTGTGTCATTTGAAAACAACTAAACAAATGTTATGCAGAAGATAAGGTGTATATGAATGAAATGACACAACTAAGTATAGAATGTTTGAGGGACAACAGAACAGCCCCAGAGCGGACACTAAGTTTTAGAAGAAAATAAATTCAAGGCTGTATCTGAGAAAAATTGCCAATTTGTTTTAAAAACTGTAGGCTACTAAAGCATGATAATTAAAAGGAATATATTTAGCCTGCTTCCAGCTAAGCTGATAGGGATGAATAGAAAATACTAGCCATCTATATGTGTGTTTGAGGACTACATATATCCAAATTACCAGGAGAATTTGCTAACAAGAGCAGTTTTCTGATATTAGAACTTCTGTTAGGGCCCATCCATCCTAATTGCTTACAAGATTTTCAAATGATTATTAAAAATGTTAACTTCTGATTATTAAGAATATTCGCAAAGATGACAGGGAAAGTTTTGGCAGGTAGCCAGTAAGCAGACATCTAAGACTATCACTGTCTTATGATATAAACAGGTACTCTGAAGTAAATAACAGTGATTTTTAACATTTGGGTGATATACTTTAAGTAATATCAGGTATTTCCTATTAGAGACATTTACTAGCTCTATATTGACACAATTATAAAAATGGTAATTTAATTATATTTATAAAGCAGATATTGTGTTTCTATCTTGTTATTTTTGTGTGTCAGCTTCATACAAGTCCTAACATGGCTACACATCAGGCACTTGATGGTATTTTTTACAAAGTAACCAGGGAAAAAGTGGAGGGGCTCAAATAGGAAAACCCATTCTCCACATTACTGACATGTGAGGTGAATGTTAGCAACCCTTTAAAATGTTTTCCATCAAAAGTTATTTTTTCCTCATCTTCTAGTTTTGGCTTTCTAGTTTGGGTTATGTTTCAGTTACATGGAAACCATATTCATAGCTACAAGCATTCTTTAACTGTATCAGATAAATTAGGCATAACTAAAGTTATATTTTCATTTTTACTTGTTTCTTATTCCTTTCTAGATTGGTATTAAGATCAAAAGTAAAACCATTTTGGGGAAGTAAAATAGAGAAAGATATAACATTAACAGCTGTCACACTGACACACACACAACAGCAATATAATAACAAATATGTAGAAATTACAGAGAATTTAGAGGTAGGGAATGGAAAGGGCTCATCTGAGGGACCTGGTAGAAAGGGCTCATCTCTCCTAGCACTCTGCCCTACCCAGATATCCTTCACTTATTAGCACTTTTCACTTAAAAAGAAAAAAGAGTGGCCTTCATCCATTAACATGCTCAGCTTCATCTTTCCCATAATTCCACTGCAACATACTCACTTAACCATGTCCATACAATTTTTGCCTTTTCTTCTCTAATCCAAGAGACAGAGGTAGACCTGCTGCCTCATCTTTATACTTCTCCTCCTCTCCTGAATCTGTCTCACTTCAAATTGCTTCTGTCCATCTCAAGGCACCTCCTTAAATCTGCCTTCTATTCATGGTCAGTGTTTTATCAAGTCTTGAGATTCGCCTTCATTTACTTATTTCTTATTCATTCTTTAATTCACTTGTAATCAAATTCCACCTCTGCTATGCAACCAAAATTACTCTTACTGTCACCAATAGTTTAGAAAAATTGAAGATTTTTTAAAACTTATGTGTACCTTTAATTCTAATTCATTGAATTTACCCTGAAAAGCTCAAATGATAAAATTATTTGATTATAATTTAGCTGATCAATATTAGTTTGGGGAGAAAAGCACGCATACATACACCAGGGACAGAAATGCTTCTAGTGACAGACAATAGTCCCACACATTGAGGTGTCATCCATATGAAGACAAAGTAGCAGCAGCGGATTCTGTCCCAAATACCATGTTATCCTCTCTGTCCTATTGGTATGTTACATAGACTACCAAAGACCTGAAAACTGCTACTTGGTTTTATAGTTACTGATTTTGAAAAACCTTCACAAAACTTAGCACCAATTTCTTGGTGCTTTTGGGGGTTAACATTTATCTGCAGCAAAATATGTTTTTTGATTTTATGTGAGTTTTAACAAAATTTACATGGTTACTTTAACAATCAGACAGATAGAAATGTATCTTTAAATGATTTCAAAAGTTAAGTGTTTTAAAAAGTTGCAATTTCTCTCACTTCCATTCATATTGAAGGGGAGAACGAGAAGGCGCCCTGTGTAGGTCACCGTTCTTGGGTCAGTCATAGGCCATCAAGAAAATGGTTGCTTCAAACTGTTCTCTGGCTGATGGGAAAATCACTTAAAAATGACTATGCCTACCTAAAAACAAATGCTCAGGCTTTCCAGAAATAGACATAGAAGAGACAGCTGTCTATTTAAAAAGGTAATAATACTCTCAAATATCTAAGAGTTTGGGATGCCTGGGTGGCTCAGTGGTTGAGCATCTGCCATCGGCTCAGGGCCTGATCCTGGGGTCCTGGGATCAAGGCCCACATCAGGCTCCTTGCAGGGAGCCTGCTTCTCCCTCTGCCTATGTCTCTGCCTCTTTCCCTGAATAAATAAATAAAATCTTAAAAAAATACATCTAAGAGTTTATTTTTACTCCTGTGGCTATGCTGAGTCTTTAGGTCTTTCATTTTTCCTTCTGCTGTTCATATTTAGGTCAATAGATATATCTTCCTATGAGAAGTGAGAATACTTTGAAGTTTAATGTGAACATGACAATCAGTTCTATGCTATAATGAATGAAAGATATTTGGTGTTATTATTTATTACATTAGTCATAACTGTCTTATTCAGAATTCATGTAACATGAAGGATCTTTTTAGCCTGCTTCTTTTTTATACTCTGACAGAATATGTAACAGTGGTAGCAATAATAATCATAGCATTAATGACTATTTATCATTATTTTCTCTGACCAGTTATTAGAATCTGATTTTAGTATGAAAATTATAGCAATAATAATATAGCTAATAATTAGTAAATTATTGGGCACTTAATAAATGCCAGATACTGTTTTATATACTTTACATACATTATCTCGGGATCTCACTTAATCTAGGATCATAAGTATACTATATTATTCTTAGCATCCCCACTATCAGGTAAGGAAATGGAAGTATAGAGATAAAGTACATCGCCTAGGATCACAGGGATAGTAAATGACAGAATCAGGATTTGAAGTGACACCCGTCTCCTTCTGGAGCATGCACTCTTAAAGAACATCTGATGACAATTAGAATTTCTGGACCCATGTCATGTAGCTTACATGGAAAAAAATCTAGGTAACACAATTTAAATATAATTATGTGTTCAACAATATTTGCAGACACAAAGAGGAGAGAGGAAAGAATGGTTTGTATGGGCCACAGGAATGGGATGGTTTTATGGAAATGGAGATACTGTGTGGCCTATGAAAAATAAAAGTAATTTTTTAGGACAAAATGAGGAAGAATATTCCAAATGAAGGGAAGAGCAATGAAAAAGCCACAAAGGTGAGAGAGGGGATAGTGCTTTCAGGAACTTCAAAATTCCCAGACCACAAACTTCTCTGACAGGAGAAATAGGATAGTGAACAGAAGCCAGCTCATCCGGGATTTTATGCAATGCTGAGGAGGCTGTGCTTTTCTAAAAGGCAACTGCCATTGCAGGGTTCTGAAAAAAAGAAGTGATATGAAATAACTGTCCCTTTTAAAAAATCATTCTGACAGGAAGTTTGATGATTAACTTGAAATATCTAAGGGAAGACACAGAGAGGTCAGTTGAGAAATACTTTCAATAACTCACGCAAAAATTATGATGAAATAATATTATGGTGATGCCAAGGATGGAAAAGAAAGGGGAAGTTCAGGAAATATGGGAAGTAGAATAAACTGATTTGGTCTTAAAATTGGGTGAGAGAGAAGGAAGAGTCAAAATGACTCAAAATTTTCTGCTTAACTCAGAACACAAATAAAGGTTAAAGGCAGTTGGGGAAATAGGGATGTTGTCATCATGGAGAAGAATAAGGCATCCTCTGAAGTTCTGAAAGCAAGGAACCAAGAAGCCTGAATTATTAGTAGGTTCATTTAGCTCAATATAAAAGTGACATAATGAATCCCTAACTTCTTAATATTACTCTTCAAGACCTTTCTTCCTTGACTTTCTTATGCAGTTTTAATCTCTAGATTAGATAGATGATAGATGATAGATAGATAGATAGATAGATAGATAGATAGATAGATGATACATAAAACCTCATATTATTTTCAGCTTATTCATTTATTTATTCAACAAATATTGATTAAGCACTTTAATCCAGGTGCTATGTGACATGACATGCTAGGTATAAAACAATGACAATCAGAGAGGATTTGTGTTCTCACATATTTCAAAGAATAGTTGAGGAGCTAGATTAAACAAACACGTGGCTTTTCTCAAGCCACAGAAATAGGCATACTGAGACTAACTGCGAGGATGCAGTTTTTACTGTGGGGTTAAAGAAGACTGACAAATGACATTTGAACAGAAAACCGAACTTTTTATCGTGTTGAATACTTAGCAAAATGAAAAATGTAGGACAGAGTATTCCAAAAAGACTAATGGTGGGGGCAAAGGCCCTGAGGCAAAGAGACTGCCTCTTCCAAAGCCTGAAAAGCAGGCTAGGTTGGTTGTATCTCTTCATGAGTTCCTTCAGCAGAAAAAATATATTTACCTCAACCTTTGGTCTTGTCACCTCAGCTCTCCATTTGGGGTACCTACGTGTTTTCTGAACTTCAGTGTTGTGGAGGGGGAGAAAGGTAACCATGTTTTGGGTAAAGGAGGGGAAAGGGGTTGCTAGACATATGATACCCAATTTCACATTTTTGGTTACCCTAATACTAGCTCTGACTGCAGAGAAACAGATTCTAGTACCTTTCTTTCAAATTTAGGGCCAGTATTTCAAACTAATATATTTATGACCAATCAGCTCATAAAGTTATGATCAACACATTATAATATAATGGAATGGAATAGAATAGAACAGAAGATAAAAAGTTGTATTGGACATAGTAAGGATATCGTTCTCTTTACATTTTTGCTTTTACCTATACATAGATATGTACTGATATATTCACATATGTATATATTGGTCTTTAATACAAAATGAATGCATTATATGATTATGATAAAAAGTTGGAAAGTCACTGAACTTACATATAAATTACTCTTTCAATATGTGGGGTAATGGAATAATTTCAGTAAAAAATGTATGGTTTAAGGGGTACCTGGGTGACTCAATTGGTTGACTGTCCAGCTTTTGGTTTTGGCACAGGTCATGATCTCATGGGTTGTGAAATGGGGCTCCATATCACGCTCCACACTCAGCATGGAGTCTGCTTGTCCCTCTCCCACTGCTTCTCCCCATAATCTCTTTTTCTGTCTCTGTCTTTCTTGAATAAATAAATAAAATGTTTTTTTAAAGTGTGTGTGCAGGCAGCTCGGGTAGCTCAGCGGTTTAGCGCCGCCTTTGGCCCAGGACGTGATCCTGGAGACCTGGGATCGAGTCCCACATTGGGCTCCCTGCATGGAGCCTGCTTCTCCCTCTGCCTGTGTCTCTGCCTCTCTCTCTCTCTCTCTCTCTGTGTCTCATGAATAAGTAAATAGTAAAAAAAAAAAAAAAAAAGTGTGTGTGCTTTAATAGACTACCATAACCCATTTAAAAAATGTCTTGGCAAACAAGTGTGACATTGTGCAAACAGCCCCAACAGGACCTAGCACAACTCCAAAGTAACTCCAGCTCCACAGAGAGGGGAAGATAATCACATATCAGTTCAACTGTGCCCCAGCAGGGAGCTATGGGCAAACATCTAATCTGATGGCAGATCCTGCCCACCAATGAAGGATTCTCAGAGGACAACAAAGAGAGAGTACCCTACAGTTCACTGTGACTACAGGTCTGGCAAACACCTGGTCCAACCCAGCTCAAATCCAAGGTGGCCCCCCACTGTCCCATTAACAACAAAGGGCCCAAACTCTGCCCACAACAGGCAAAGAGAGCCATTGAAGATGACTGAACTGAAGACAAATGTGGCTCAGCCGCAACAGTAGGCCATATACAACACGCATAGCAGATTACCCTGAAGCACCAAGTTCTGGTGAACAGGGGACATTGCACTGCAGGACAATACAGGACCTTTTCTTCATAAGGCCACTACTTGCAAGAGTAAGAGATATAGCTGACTTTCCTAACACATAGAAACAAACAGGGAAACTTAGACAAAATGAGGAGACAGAGGAATGTGCCTTAAATGAAACACTAGAAGGAATAAATAGTAGACTAGAGGAAGCAGAATAATGGATCAGTGACCTGAAGGACAGAGTAACGGAAAGCAATCAAGCTGAACAGGAGAAAGAAACAATATTAATAAAAAAAATGAGAATAGATTAAGGGAATTCAGCAACACCATCAAGCATCACAACATTTGCATTATAGGGATTCCAGAATGAGTGATCAAGAGAGAATTTTAAAAGCAGCAAGAAAAAGGAAAATAGTTACATACAAGGGAAACCCCATAAGCACTTATTAACAAACATAAAGGAAATAGTTGATAGTAATTCAATAACTGTAGGAGACTTTAATACCCCACTTACATCAATGGATAGACTGTCCAAAAGGAAAAACAATAAGGAAACAGTGGTTTTGAATGATGCATTGGACCAGATAGATCTAACAGATATATTCAGAACATTCTATCCTGATACAATGGAATACACATTCTTTTCAAGTGCACATAGAACATTATCTAGAATACATCATATATTAGGCCACAGAACAAGTCTCAACAAACTCAAAAAGACTGAAGTCATGCCATGGATATTTTCCAACCACAATGCTATGAAAGTAGAAATTAATGACAAGAAAAAATCTGGAAAGAACACAAATACATGGAGAATTGGAGATTAAACAACTTGCCATTGAATGATGAATAGATCAACCAAGAAATAAAAGAAGAAATCAAAGCATAAATGGAAACAAATGAAAATTAAGCCCCAATGGTCCAAAATCTTTTGGATGCAATAAAAGCTGTTATACGAGGAAAGTTTATACAATACAGGTCTATCTCAAGAAGCCAGAGAAATCTCAAATAAACAACCTAAACTTACACCTAAAAGACTAAGAAAAGAAAGAACAAACAAAACCAAAACGAGTAGAAGGAAAGAAATAACAAATATTAGAATCAAAATAAATGAAATTTTTAAAAGAGAAAACAAAAACAAAATAGAACAGACTGATGAAACTAGAAGTTGGCTCTTTGAAAAGACCAACAAAATTGATAAACCCTTAGCCAGACTCATCAAGAGAGGCAGAGAGAGAGGACTCAAAGTCAGAAATGAAAGAGGAGAAATAATAAATGGCACTGCAGAATTATAAAGGATTATAAAGGAATATTATGACAAAACATACGCCAACAAACTGGACAACCTAGAAGAAATGGATAAATTCCTAGAAACATATAACCTTCAAAAACTGAATCAGGAAGAAATAGAAAATTTGAACAGACTGATTACTAGCAATGAAATTGAATCAGTAGTCAAAAAATACCCAACAAACGGAAGTCCAGGACCACAAGGCTTCACAGGTGAATTCTACCAAACATTTAAAGAAGAGTTAATTGCTTTTCTTCTTAAACTATTCCAAAAAAAATAGAAGAGAAAGTAAATCTTCCAAGATCATTTTATGAGGCTAGTATTACCCTGATACCAAAACCAGACAAAGACACCATAGGCACAAAAAGAGAACTACAGGCCAATATCTCTGATGACTATAGATGCAAAACTCCTCCACAAAACATTAGCAAACTAAATCTAACAATACTTTAACAAAATCATTCACCATGATCAAGCTGGATTTATACCACGATGTAAGAGTGGTCCAATAGTTGCAAACCAATCAACATGCTACGTCACATCACCAAGAGAAAGGATGAAAACTATACGATCATTTCAATAAGAAATGCAGAAAAAGCATCTGACAAATTACAATATCCATTTATGATAAAAAGCCTTAATAAAGTATGGTTAGAGGAAACATACCTTAATATAATAAAGGCCATACATTAAAAACCCACAGCTAACATCATACACAATGGTGAAAAACTAAAAGCTTTCCCCCTAAAATCAGGAACAAGACAAGGATAAAGGATATCTTCTCTCACCACTTTTATTCAACATAGTATGGAAGTCTTAGCAATTAGACAAAAAAGAAAAAAAAAAAGGAAAGAAAGAAAAGGCATCCAAATCAGTAAGAAAGAAGTAAAAATTTTCACTTTTTGATGATGACACGATGATATATATAGAAAACTCTAAAGACTCCACCAGAAAGCTACTAGAACCAAAAAATGAATTCAGTAAAGTCATGATACAAAACCAATATACAGAAATCTGTTGTATATCTATACACTAATAATGAAGCAGCAGAAAGAGAAATTAAGAAAACAATCCCATTTACAAATACACCAAAAATAACAAAATACCTAAGAATAAACTAGTGATGAAAGATCTGTACTCTGAAAACTATAAACCACTGGTAAAAGAAATTGATGATAACACAAATAAATAGAAAAATATTTCATGCTCATAATCTATGCTCATAGATTGGGAGCACATTGTTAAAAAGTCCATACTACCCAAAGCAATTTACAGATGTAATGCAATCTCTATCAAAATACCAAGAGCATTTTTCACAAACCTAAAATGAATAATCCTAACATTTATATGGAACTGCTCTGAATAGCCAAAGCAATCTTGAAAAAGAAGAACAAAATTGAAAGTATTACAATCCCAGATTTCAAGATGTATCATGAAGCTGTAATCAAAACAGTGTAGTACTAGCACAAAAACAGACGTACAGATCAATGAAACAAAATAGAGAGCCCACAAATAAACCCACGATTATATTGTCAATTAATCCACAACAAAGGAGGCAAGAATACACAATGGGAAAAAGACAGTCTCTTCAATAAATGGTGTTAGGAAAAGTAGACAGCTACATGTAAAAGAATGAAATTGGACCACTTTCTCATGCCATGCACAAAAATAAATTCAAAATGGTTTAAAGAATGTAAGAGCTGAAACCATAAAAATCCTAGAAGAGAGCACAGGCAGTAATATCTTTGACATCAGCTGTGGCAATATTTTTCTAGTTATGTCTTCTGAGGCAAGCAAACAAAAGCAAAAATAAACTACTGGGACTACATCAAAATAAAAAGCTTCTGTACAGTGAAGGAAGCAATCAATAAAACTAAAAGACAACCGACTGAATGGGAAAATATTTTTGCAAATATATATCAAATAAGGAGTTAGTATTCAAAATATATAAAAAACCTACACCACTCAACACCAAAACTAAATAATCCAATTTAAAAATGGGCAGAGGATGACTGGATGGCTCAGCAGTTGAGTGTCCAGGGTGTGATCCCAGTTCGGATATCAAGTCCCACATCAGGCTTCCTGTGAGGAGCCTGCTTCTCCCTCTGCCTATGTCTCTGCCTCTTTCTGTATCTCTCATGAATAAATAAGTATAATCTTTAAAAATAATAAAATAAATAAAAATAAAAAATAAGCAGAAAACGGGAACAAATATTTCTCCAAAGAAGATATCCAGATACCCAACAGACATATGAAAAGATTCTCAACATTACTCATCATCTGGGAAATGCCATGCAAAATTACAATGTGGTATCACCTCACACTTATCAGGATGGCTAAAATAAAAAACACAAGAAACAACAGGTGCTGGTAAGGATGTGGAGAAAAGGGAACCTTTGTGCACTGTTGGTGGGGATGCAAACCAGTACAGCCACTGTGGAAAACAGTACAGAGGTTCCTGAAAATATTAAAAATAGAATTACCGTATGATCTAGTCCCACTATTGAGTATTTACCCAAAGAATATGAAAACACTAATTTGAAAAGATACATGCACCCACCTCTATGTTTATTGTAGCACTACTTACAATAGCCAAAATATGGAAGCAACTCAAGTGTCCATCAATAGATCAATGGATTAAAAAAGTAGCATATATACACATACACACACACATACACACACATAAGAATATTACTCAGCAATAATAATAAAGAATAAAAAATAAAATCTTTGCACTTGCAACAACATGGTAGCCCTAAAGAGTATAATGCTTAATAAAAGAAGTCATTCAGAGAAAGACAAATACCATATTATTTCATTCATATGTGGAATTTTAGAAACAAAACAAATGAGCAAGGAAAAAAAAGAGACAAATGAAAAAATACTCTTAACTATAGAGAACAAACTGAGGGTAATCAGAGTGGAGGTGGGTGAGGGGATGGGTGAAATAGATAAAGGGGATTAAGAGTATACTTATTGTGGTAAGCATTGAGTAACGTATAGAATTGTTGAATTACTGTATTGTACGCTTGAAACAATATAACACCAAATGTTAATTATACTGGAATTCTAAAAAACAAACAAACAAATAAATAAAAACAAACAAAACAAAACAAAATGTCTATATTTTGGAAGGAATAGTATAATATACAACAACAACAAAAAGTCTGGTGAACAGCTCAGGATTCATTTTTGCTCCCCACCACCACAGGAATCATTTAAAATTCCATAATCAAATTTACTCATGGGCCATTACCTATGGCATCTCAACTAGGCTTTCCTATAGTTTTTATTGGATTTGTTTAATGCAAAGAGGTGCTTCCAGAATTGTTCTAGAACAGCTCACTCTGCTCCCCACAGTAATCATTTTGGTGACTGAACAAAAATAAAGAGTAAGCTATTTGGAATTTGCCCAGGTAATAAGAGAAACCTGAGTTTAATTTGTAATAAGTTATATAAATTAGAATATGCTGCCAAACATATCTTTGTTTCTTTACCATAAAGAACAAATAACACAAATCTGTAGGATTTTTAATAACTCTATGGAGATTACATTTTATTGAGGAATGGAAGTCCAATATGAAACAAATAGAATTATGGCATTAATGAATTCTAAATATTTTATGGATCACAGATCCGAGTTATACAAAACTCAAGGTGACATTTATTTACTTCATATTTTATTGAACAGTTTTGATTATTATGTCAGATACAATTGGAAACATGCTTCCATAAATTACTATAGACTAATTCCATATAAAAGTGAGGTAATCCCTCATAGCTTAATAATAAAGATCCTTATTAAATCAAATATTCTTGAAATCTAAATGTGTTTCTAAATGTGTAAAATACATTCCTTATTATCATCTCAGGGCCACAATTTTTTTCATTCAGGATGAGGATTTTTGATCCATATCATCTTGAAAGGAAGTTCTGGACCCAAAAATTTACTATATTGTTCACAGATATAAACTACGGGAATGTTTTTTAAGACTAATATGCCTATTAGGGGGATTGGCCTCAGTTTCAAATGAGTTAACACTGAGGCTTACAGATGCTAAGTGATTTGCCCTAGGACACTAAATGTAGAAAAGAGACTAAGAAGAATGTTCTTGTATATGATTTTCCAGATTCAAACTAGTGGATTTACATACAGAATCCAATGGAAATCCAAAGATTTGCCCTACAAACCTTTAAAAGATAATAATCTCTAAACAAGTAAGTGACATTTTCCAATATAAAAACATGCCAAAGTCTCTACATTCTCCAGCAGAAACATCCTTTGGCCTCTTGCCTGCGTCACATTATAGTATCATATAATATATGATTGTATTAACAATACTTAACAAAAGGTAATTAGAAAATATGCAGGTCTGCAAGTGGATTTGGTGCAATCTTATTCTAACCAAAATACAGCACGTTAGACCAGAAGGCAAACCTAAAATAGCCTGGAACTACCTTATATAAAAGAAACAACATTGCACACATAACAACGTAAAGGGCTTTTAATTAAACATAACTTATAGTATGGGGCTGACTTTAATGGCACAATAGATCCTCCAGTATTCTTGTTTTTGTTGCCATTGCAACTTTTCTTTCCTGCATTTCAATCTCTGCTGATAAGCGAAACTTTAGGACTCATATTTTTTTTTTTTTTTGGTCCAAAGGACAACATTGCTGGTGCCAGAACTTTACTAAAAGTCATAAAATACACATATTTGAGTAGATAAACTTAGAAAATTGAAATTTTTGATCTTTCTGCAAGCAGGGTAAAAATAGTAGCTTATCTAGGAAATTTCAAAACAAATTAGGGAATAGTTTAAAATTCAGAAGAGCAGTTTCTGGGGAAAAGTGTTGAGTAGGAAAAAATGTACTCACAGGTAAAATGCGTTTAAAAGGCAGGAAAAAGAGAGCTTATATAAGCTCAAACCAGTGAGTCTTTTGGTTTGGCATATATAATTTCAATCAAATGCTTTATAAATTATTTTAAAGCTCACAGAAAGGATTACCTCATTACAAAATATCCGAGAGGAGCTAAAAATTTCTTATATTTTTAATAGAGAACTAATTTCCTATCACATCATAGACTTTTAGGTAATCTTAAAATATTTGTTAATTTAGAGAGAGAGAAAGAGAGTGTGCATGTGTGTATACACACCTGTCACTGGGAGGAGGGACAGAGGGAGAGAATCTTTGAAGCAGATTCTGTGGAGCCCAGTGAGGGACTCCATCCTAGGACCCTGAGATCATGAGCTAAGCAAAACCAAGAGTTGGTCACCTAACTGACTGAGCCACCCAGGCGCCCCAAAAGTGACCTTTCAGAACTCATTTTGAGACTTTGTGGTTTCAATTACATTTTTCTATATGACCTCAGATGAATCAAGTGTTCTCTGTGATTTGATAAACTGTAAAGTAGAAATGGTATTACGGAGGTGTATCAAAAAAGTGAATGCTAGCTAAAATCTTTTATCTTTATTTTCTTTAGTTGTTTAAAAATATATTTCTCATATTTATTTCTTCATTTTCCACATAGGAGCAAAGAACTTTGTTTGGCTTTTTTTGTTGTTGTTTTTTTGTTTTGCTTTGTTAAACAAAATTTTTAAAACTTCGTTTACGAAAGGCTCTTCAGAAGCATATCTTTGAATATAGTGTATCTTTTTGCCCTTGATTAAAAATATTAAATATTTTCCTTTAGTAAAGACACATACAATATATTTATGACATTTCATGTCATTTAAGTAAGATCCCTCTCTAAACCATGAGATTTAATGTTCATATGTCATGACCAGCAAAAATAATAGTTTTCTGCTATAAATGATGGTAGTGTTTCCACCACCACCCCTCTGTATTCACTGACACCTTTCTTTACTTTTCCCCTACTGCCAAGTTAAGTTCTGTACACTTCATTTGGTTTAGATAGCCAATTAATTTTATAAATTTGTATAAAAGTTTTAGATATAAGTTGCATTTGGTAGGATTGCTTAGGCTACAGCAACAGAAAGATGGCTCAATTCTCAGCAATAAAGGCTCACTAAGGAAATGATCAATAGAAAATTATGCTCACATCATGGCTCATCATCATATTTGATCCAGGCCTTAAAGTCTCTCATGTTTCTACTTATTTATTATACTTCCCCCATGTTCCACTCCCATTCCCTTCTCTCTACCCTAAAGGCAAATATCCTAACTTATTTAATGTGCATTGCCACTTTAATACTTGAACTTTTCATTTATGTAAATAATATTGTGTTACATGTATCAATCTGTTTAACTTTTTTCTTAGCACTATGACTTTAAGATGCTTCTTCGCTTATATATGTAAATTTTTACAGAACAGAAACGTGTGTTGCAGTCCTAGGCCTGTTATTAATTTACTTTGTAACTTTGAGTGAGCCATCTTCATTCTTTGTGTCTGTTTCCTCATTAATTTTTTTTTAATTTCAAAAAAGATTAAATTAGAATATCTCTTAGATTTTAGAGATAAACTATCAAAAGAAAGAATTCTAGGGTGCCTAGATGGCTGAGTCAGTTAAGCATCTGCATTCAACTCAGGTCATGATTTTGGGATCCTGGGATTGAGCCTCGCATTCGGCTCTCTGCTCAGTGGGGAGTCTGCTTCTCCCTCCCTCTGTGCTTTCTCTCTCTTAAGTAAATAAATAAAAATCTTAAGAAAAAAAGAATGTCATGCATTTTGGATTGATAAATTTTATACATACACTGGGGGGAAAAATGTTGGGATAAGAAAATGCAAACAACCTTGCTAGTTGACAAAGTTGGAGACCATGAGACATCAAAGAGGATAAGAGGAAATTAAAGGGTACAGGCAGCAACTGGCATTAGATCTTACTTAGCATATAATGACATCCAAAGGGTTTGCCCTTACGACATTGCATTCAGTTTCTCTTAGGTTGAGCCTAAGGTATATGTACTAGTTAGATTCTCCAAAGAAACAGAACCAATGGGAGAGAGAGAGAGAAGAGATTTATTGTAAGAATAGGCTCACATGGGGATCCCTGGGTGGCGCAGCGGTTTAGCACCTGCCTTTGGCCCAGGGCGCGATCCTGGAGACCCGGAATCGAATCCCACATCGGGCTCCCGGTGCATGGAGCCTGCTTCTCCCTCTGCCTATGTCTCTGTCTGTGTCTCTGTCTCTCTCTCTGTGTGACTATCATAAATAAATAAAAATTAAAAAAAAAAGAATAGGCTCACATGATCATGGAAGCTGAGAAGTCCCACAATTTGCCTTCAGCAACCTGGAGAATCAGGAAAACCAATAGCACAATTTTATCTTAGTCCAAAGACCTGAGAACCAGGAGAGCCAAAGGAATGTATAACTCCCAATCTGAGGGCTAAGGCCTGCGAACTGGGAGGACTGCAGAGTCCAGAGTTTGAAGGCCCAAGAAACAAAGAGCTCTGATGTCTGAGGCCATGAGAAGATGAAGGTCCTCAGCTCAAGAAAAGAGAGAGAATTCACCCATTCTCCCCAGTTTTGTTCCTTTAAGGTCCTCAATGTATTGGATGATCCTGCCTGCATTGGCAAGGGTGGATCTGCTCTATTCAGTCTACTGACTCAAATGTTAATCTCTTCCAGGGACACACTCACAGACTCACTTAGAAATAAAGTTGTACTAGCTATATGGACATTCCTTAGCTTGGGCAAGTTGACAGAAAAAGTTAACAATCACAGTGCTCAGTGTGAAACAAAGATCCTTGGGATGTGCAATTGGAAGAGGTGAAGTGCCTTGCAATTGCAGGGCAAAAACTACAACAGCAGAAATAATAGGTCTTCAAGGGTGGGTCAGAAGGATTTTCCTGGATATCCAGTACATGAGTAGGTAGCCTTGGAGAAGCTATCTAATCCAAAGAAAGCACATTCATTATGAATTTGGGCATCAATAAGTATCAGTATATTTTTTACTAAGTTTCACATAATATCCTGGTGAAAAAAGGATCCACTGATAATTGTAGTGAGAGGAATGGGTTTGTAAACTAATGGTGACCCGAAATTCTTGAGTCTTTGGATATGCATATATGGCTTGATATTTAGCCCTCACAGTTAACACCTTAATATAACTTCATATTAAATGTTGTCCTTTATTAGAGATAAATCTCATATATATTGGAAAAGAGATTCTTTTTCAACCAATTTCCCAAAGAAATACATGCAACAAATCTATTCATTAAAATGTTTCAGACCATATTCAGCTCTAAAATACTGTTATTCATTGGATTTTGCTTTACTTTTGCACTTAACATGTTACATTTACATTGGATCACAGATATTTCTGGCTTTTGTTAAAACACATTACCCTAAAATTATAACCATCTCAAGGGGAGGAGATATTTTTAACAAGATTTGTTTAAAAGGGGAGGGTGGACTTTAATTAAAATTAAAATTCCCTTTGAGTATGCAATATTTATACTACTTATTTGTTACATTCTGTAAAATGTCTGAGTTTCTGGTGATAAAAATTCCTGCCAAAAAGACTGTTATTTCCTGGAAATGGTTCCTTATGTTTAAAGTAAATGAATTTAGAATAGTTTCCAGAAGAGTCATCATCTAAGCAAGAACTCTTGACTACTTAAGCTGAAAACCACAACCAGTAACTGTCTACACAGCTAAAAGTAAAATGTAGGGATTTGAGTCTAAATATGCTATATTGGCTGTTTACACATGATAATTATTCAATTCTATGATTTACTAGGCCTATGTTAACATTTCCTAAAGGAAAGGGAATAACTGCCGAATATGTCAATATTTATTTAAATAATTATCTCTCAAGTCAGTTATCCTTTAAAAAGTACATGAGTCACTTATATTTATACTTGATAATTATTTTGTTCATTGTTTAAAATTGGGCATTGTGCTAGATTCTTAGGGTTCAAAAGTAAATGAGATATAAAACCTTAAGAAGTCCTCTCCATTTACTTCCTCAGTATAGCTTGATGCATTTTCTTCCCAGCCATTCACACTCCCCAAGTACAACCTCCCCATCTCTAGCCTGAACTGCTAGAATGTTCTCATTGATTTCAAAGCCTCCACTCTCAGTACAATCCCCTTAAGTCAGTTTTTTATACTACAAAGTGATCATTTAGAATGACAGTTTGATGATGTCCCTTCCAGGGGACAATGTTAATGTCTTCTCCTCATCCTCTAGATAAAGACCCAGCCCTCTGACCTAACCTACAGAGTCCTGCAGGACCTCCTGCCTGGGACTGTGGCCTTCACTTGGCTCTCTTTCTTTTCTTGTTTGTACTCCAACCAAATTGGACTATTCTGTTTTAATCTTTTAAACATGCTATGGTCCTTCCTATCTTAGAGCCATGCATGCTCTTCCCTCTGCCTAGTACACCATATCTCCTTCATCATTCAGTTCCAATTTTGCTGTAAATGCTAGCTCAAATAGTACTCTTTTAAGGAAACCATTCTCACTATGTCAGTTCCTGGTCTTACACATGCATAACACCCTGCACATTTCCTTCAAAGAAAGTATCATTACGTGTAATAATGGTTCATTAGCTTATTTGATTGTACCTGTGTCCCTGACTAAACTATAAGTTTCCAAGAAAATATCTCTCATTGTTTTGCACTGTTGTTTCTTTTATACCTTGCTGGGTGCCTACCATCCTCAATGCAATAGAAGGAAGAGAAGGAAGGAGGAAAGAAATCATATCCTTTGCTCAGAAGTTATTGTTTTGTTATTGCTTGGTTTTGTTTTGTTTCTGCTGTCAGGGTGGATACTAAAACATGGATATGTTTCCTTTAAGTGAATCAAATGACATCAGACAATCAGAATACATGTCAGACATTGTTCAAAATAACTAATCTTCTTTGTTTCTAATTTTCTCAAGTTTCATAAGGACTGAGGCTAAGGACTAAGCAATCGTAAAATCTCGTTCATAAATAACTACATTGTTTTATGATATAGAAATTAAAAATTATTAATCCCAGTTCTCTAACCTGAGGGTCAATGAACAGAATTATGTAAACTTCATAAAGCAAAAGCACTCCGTATCTCTTACCACAATTAAAAGGATTTTAAGGAATACATTCTGAGCCTAGTCTTAAAAGTCAAAAGCCTGTAATTCTGCTACTGGCTATAGAGGGACCATGGAAAATTACAACTGGAAGGAAATTAGAAATCACTGAGGCAATAGTTTATGACCTTTATTTTGAAAATGATGCAACCTAAGAAGCTGAAGACCACAAAGATATGTAGTGGTAGAGCAAGTGATATGTTTCAATTAGGACTTTCAGTTGTAAACAGTCCATAACCTACCCACTCCCTCTAGAGGGAAAAAAGATTTATTGGTTCCTGTGATTAAAAATATGAGGGTAACTGGTTTCAAGTACCACTTGATCAGACAATATTAGCAGGACTCTGGTTTCTCTCTCTCTCTCCATTTCTTGGATCTATGTTATGCTATCTTGGCTCCATTCTTGGATCTATGTTATGCTATCTTGGCTTTTTCATATTCTCAAATTCTTCCCTCATAGTTAAAAAATGACTATAGCTATTCTAGCTCACTAGAATTTCAGGTCTGTGTCCCACAGGAAAGAGAGCATCCCTCTCCATTTGCTCAAAAAGAACTCCCCACCTGGGGGGCAAAGTCGGTTGAGCATTCCACTCTTGTTTTTGGCTCAGGTCGTGATGTCAGAGTCATGAGATTGAGCCCCATGTGGGGCTCTGCATTCAGTGCAGAGTTGTCCTTTCTCTCTCCCTCTCCCTCTGCCCCTCCTTCCCACCCCACTCTCTTTCTCTCTAAAATAAAAAAAAATAATAAATAAATATTTTTTAAAGCCTAAAAATTGAGTCTTATTGACTTTTTTAAAAATTTATTTGACAGAGAGATGTAGTCAAAGAGAGTGGGAGAGGGAGAAGCAGGCTCCCAGTTGAGCAGGGAGCCCAACACAGGACTAGATTCCAAGATCCCAAGATCATGACCTGAGCTGAAGGCAGATGCTTAACTGACTGAGCCACCCAAGTGCCCAAGTCATATGATTCTTAACATGAAGGAATCAAATTATATGTCATGCACTGGAACTGAGGATGGAGGCCCATCCAGGTGAGCTTGGCTGCCAGAGATTGATAGGATATGTCCTGATAGGCAAAGAATAGGTGTCCAATCCATGGTAAAACTCTGGTATCCAGGTTCTGTAACAATTATTTCTTTCAAATGATGAATTCATTGCAAAAGATCAATGGCAATGTTGACTATAGCTCAAAGTCACACAACATAAGGATGAGGGACAAGACCGGGGAACAATCTTTTCAACCCTCACCTTGAGGAAAGTAGATGAAAAAGAATATAATCATATACTCCCACTCAGAGCAATCAGAGCAGCAGTATATGTCTACAGGTGCCCTACAACCTATCAGGAAACCCTGGAACCAAAGCCAAAGTGTTGCTCAGATATGTGTGTGGAGATGAATGAAAGGGAGAGGATGGAAATTATGAGGGTCTTTGTGTCTATTGAACTGGAGTAAGTGTGAGAGGTGGATGAGAAGAAGGGAACATTTTCATTTTGGTCAGATGAACCAGGGCTTAGAGGTAAACGCTACCATTGTCTCTTAGCTATGTTGTTACATCATTTATGATATGGAAAAAGTGAAAGGAAGAATGCGTGACATATCACCTCATCTCATCAGGTATCAGGATTTGAAAAGAAAATATAAAGCACTTTTTAAAAAATGAGGAACTGCAATATCCCCATGCCAATAGGAGCACTCATTGTTAATCACTGGTAATTTGGAAATTTATAAACTACTCTAGATCCTGGTATATACCAGTGGCACCACCTTGAGCCAGCTGTTTAATGTTCCTGGCATCATATTAGGTTCCTTACCTACATTATTGTGTGACTGAGTTGTTGTTTTTTCAAATTGTGCCCTATAAGATATTAGTGCTGGTTCCATGAGAAAGGATTTCAGTGGTCCAGTAGGTTTGAGAAACACTGGAGGAAAATAAATTAAATCCAACTTCATAACAGAACTTTCTATAATAATCTTTAATATGCAAATGAATATTGCAGGTCTCCAAGTATATCATATTAAGTGATTCCCAAACTCTTTTAATCATGAAATGTCTTCAAGGAATATTTCTTGGGATAATGTGCTGTATAGAATCTCATCTTGAGAAATGCAGGACCATAATCTAGAAGTCTTCTTTTTCTGATTCTTCAGGCTCTATAAATCTAGTCTGGATTCTAATATTTAGTGAATCTGAAGGAAGGGACAGACTCTTTTACCAAAAAATAGAGGGAAAACAAAGTAATTTACAAGTTATGTTGTGACCTATGCTAGAAATAGTTTCATTATCATTTGCAAAAAAGATTTGCTACTATTAACTCTGTGCCTTTTAAAGAATCTTCTCATAATTAAATGATAATACTGTCTCTTCCAAAGGCAGCAATCATTCTTTCAAAATGTTGATCTGGGGTAATATTGTGATATTTGTATAATGAGTAATTGGTAGTAGTTATGGCATCCTAAGGTATTTGCAAATATAAATTTTAAAATGTGTATAAAATCCCACACATTCATTTTCCCTGGATATATTAGTTGAAACAACTGAGGTCACATACAAATAAAATTGAGATTTTCTTTCTGAAAAATTTTACTTATTACCAGATGAGATGGTTAATGTTAAAAGAGTCCCAGACCTCAAAAGATGATTTAAAATGTTCCCTTTGGGAAGTGCCTGGCTGACTCAGTTGGTAGAGTATGCGACTCTTGATCTCAGAGTCATAAGTTTGAGCCCCATGTTGGGTGAGGAAATTACTTTTAAAAAAGGTAATTAAAAAATGTTCAGTTTGGGGAATAGCTTTACACATATAAGTAATTTCTGTGAATGGGAAAATATTTAATTATATGAATTTATTACATGGGAAAATTCATGAAAGAAAGAAAGAAAGAAAGAAAGAAAGAAAGAAAGAAAGAAAGAAAGAAAGAATCTGAAAAGAAAAAATCTGAAAAGGCAAAGGACAATGATCAACAAAAACACTAGCCCATCGGGGCCATTAGATTCATTTGAATGGTGTATCATTATTTTAAAATGATATTAATAGTGACATCCAGCATCAGCACTATCTCTTTTCAAACACTAATATTAGTTACAAGGTCACTAAAAAGCCAGCATGAGAGCATAGCTGATAGTCCCAGAGAGAAGGGGAAAAAAGATTTACTCTTACTTTAGCCAGGAGTCATTGGATTCAAAAAGCACATAAAAGATTTTCTGACTTGGCGACATGACATCCAGTTTTCCAGCTTTCAAGTTTTACCCAAAAAAACGTGGGCAAGCTGCAATGTGAATCTGAATGTCCTCTTCCTGTAGACTCCTCTCTCCAGTTTCACTTCCTTTTTCCTTCAACTGCCAACAGTCCCAACCTCTCACTGCACCCAGACTGCTCTTTTCTAGCAGAGATGTTAACACCTAATTTCTCTGCCATTTGTTCTGAGTCCTGTGCTTTATCTGGTTATGGCAGGTAAAGCTTTACTTTTAAATGATCTCATAATCTCTGTACACTTCAGGCTACTTGAGAGGATTTTCTTCTTCTCCTTTTCTTTCTCTGCTCTATTTTGATGTGGAGGGATGGTCATCTCCAAGCATGTCCAGTATCATGCTAATAATTATCTTGACAGCCCTCCTTCCATCTACCATCTTCAAGTGGCAGATTTAGGAAGACATAGACATTTCTTTTTCTTTGGGAAAAGTTTTTTTTTTTTTTAACTATGAGGCTCAGTTTCATCCCAGATATAAGCATTTAAAATTGTGTTTTATTGTGGCTACTGGAATGAAAGCACCATGGCTATTCTGCTACCTAACCTTATATAGTCTCCTTCTAGCCAAATCCTGGTCATCTTGAACCTACAGATACCTCACAAGTAACAATTTTAAAATATCATTCCATTAAACATTTACCTCACTCTGCTTTCTCTGTTCATTTGTTCTAAGAATGAAACCAATCAAATCTTCCTGAGTGCCAGATATGTCACTACCCATGGTATCACTCACTGTCAAATCATCATCAGTAAGTGTCCTGTGGCATTTCCCAAACTAGCCTCCCTTCCTTGTCTCCTATACGACAGCCCATTGCTGCCAGAATTTTCTATCTACAATGTAAACTTAATCTTCTTGTTTCTTATTTCAAAACACTTCATAGTTTCTTGTGCCCACCTTCCCTGCTTCACCCTGTCTCATGCCAGTCCTATCTTATCTGAGCTTCAGTTCAACCACAATAAATTTTTCCATGTTCTCTGAGGTTGCTCAGCTCTATGTGTGTATGTATGTGTGTGTGTGTGTGTGTGTGTGTGTGTGTGTGTGATGACTTTAGTCTGTTCCCTCATCCTAGATAATCCTTACCCTTTTCTCTGTCTGAAGAATTCCTAGTCATCATTCTAGTGTCAAATTTCACCTCCTTTGCAAAACCGTTTCTATTTTCCCTACATGAGTTACCTCCACCCTCATTTATACCTCTTTAGTGCTTTTACCTATTCTATTTTATATTATATTCGATCAGTGGATTTATATCTCTCTTCTGTACACTGTGCCTGAGAGCCTATGCTGATGATCAGCAAGGCCAAAAATGGCACTCCCTTTCCCGGCCTGGCAAAACCAACTGACAAACACAGAATTCATGCAGACAGGGGTCACAATATCATCCTTTTAGTTAATGAAAGTGATATAAGGGAATGTGGTTCAGACTTGTGTGCCAGGTGGCCTTTTTAATATTTTACCTCTCAATTACACGTACTCATGTAACACAGGCAGCACAAGTTGGCACAGGGACAAAACGTAGCTGAGAAGCCCACTGCTTGTCCAGAAACAAGTTAGAACCCATGTTCCCTGCAACCAGACAGATATGACAAGAAATGGACCGAACCAGCTCCTCCTCCCAAACTCATCAGTCAAGAGAGCGGTTAGGGTTTGGGGCATCCCCCTGTGTATTTTTTTCTGACTCTGTGTCCACATTTCTTTTTCTTTCTTTCCTTATTCCTTCTTTCTTTTTTTTTTTCTTTATTTCTTTTTTAAAGATTTATTTCCTTTTTAGAGAGAGAGTATGCACATGCATGTACCACTGTAGGGAGTGGCAGAGGTAGAGGGAGGGAGAGAATCTCAAGCAGACTCCCTGATAAGTGGGAAGCCTGCTGCTTTAGGGGCTGGATCCCATGACCCTGAGATTATGACCTGAGTGGAAATCCAGAGTCAGACACTTAACCAAATGAGCCATTCAGGTGCCCCCATAATTCCTTCTTCTATAAGGAGACCGGTCATACTGGAATAGGGGCCACCCAGATCCAGTATGATGTTATCTTAACTAGTTATATCTGTGATGAACCTCTCTCCAGTAAAGGTCACATTCTAAGGTGCTAAGGGGCAGGACTTCAAGAAATAAATTTGGGGGGTGGGGAGGCACAATTCAATCTATAACAAGGTGGTTACTTTTATAGATATTACTAAGTATCAAACACAGGAACTAATATTGCAAAATAAACTACTCCACAGTGCTTTATCATTTAGAATTTTAATACTTGTGAAAGGGCTCGTTTAGACTTTATATATTTTGTAATATATTTCTAGTACATATATTTAAAAATACAAGTGAAATAAACTGCCTAAGCTTTTCTCTATAACTTTTTCACATTTCAAGTTAAATTTTTGGGATCACTTCTCTGCTCAGAGTTGTCAGGGCTGTATTTTTCCACATAGTAATGTCCTCTGCTCCAGCAAGAGCATTGGTAATAAAACATTTCTTTTAAATATCATCTGACGTCATTTTCAGGATTCTCTCGCAAGC
The DNA here is from genome assembly GCF_048164855.1 of Canis lupus baileyi. Lineage (NCBI taxonomy): Eukaryota > Metazoa > Chordata > Mammalia > Carnivora > Canidae > Canis > Canis lupus. The sequence goes on from NC_132841.1 coordinate 66,454,700, forward strand.
CACTGACGCCTATTCTACAAATTTTGATAGGCAAGCAGTAATAATTTCAACCATATCATGAGTGCTTCCTGGATTACAGCAATTGTAAGACAGTATCCAATTTCACAGCTGTTCTATGTGGGTGGAAAGGTCTATGTTGGAATCAGTGGAATACAGTAAATATAAACTCTATTACAAAGCCTGCATTAGTTTTCTATGGCTGCTCTAACAAACCATCACAAACTTAGTGGCTTAAAACAACACAAATTTATCTTAAAGTTGTGTAGATCAGAAGTGCAATGACTAGACTAAAATCAAGGGGTTAGCAAATGCATTCTTTTCTGTGAGCTGTGAGGAAGAATCTATTTTCTTGCCATTTACAGCTCCTTAAGGCCTCCCTTGCCTCTTGATTTTGTTTTAGTCCCCGTCTTCCATCTTCAAAGCCAGAAGCACAGCGTCTCTCTGATCCTGTTTCCTTCAGGACAACCTGACTTCAGGACCACAGTCAAGAAAGGTCCTCCACTTTTAAGGACCCATAGGATTAAAAGGAACCCACCTGGATAATTGAGGATAATCTCTCTATATCAGGACCCTTAATTTAGTCACATCTGCAAAGTCTCTTTTGCCAAACAAGTAGATAGGTGTACATCTTTAGGGGGACCATTATTCTGCCTACCACAGACCTTATTCACATTCTACTGTCTGTTGCTTAACTTTATGCCACTTTAAGGAACAAGTGTGTCTCTGATCTGTATTCTCAGTGCCTGGCATCAAGTTGATACACAATAGGTTTGCTGAATATTGAATTAAAAAAAGGGAATGGGGGATATTCTTATTCATTTCTATCAAAACAAGAAGTGACATCTGCAAAGGAATGAGTTATGAGTAAGCATGACACATTTTGTGAATGGCAAGAAGTTTGGAGCAATTAGAGTTCAGGTTGTATATTACAGAACCTTGTGATATGAATCTAGGTATTATGCAGGTCATGAGAAATCTCTATATATCATTTAGACGTTTTGAGTTTATTCTGTGTCCAAAGAATGTTTATTGAAGAACTATAAGCAGGGAAAAGAAAGGATTAAATTAAATTTAAATTTAAAAAATTAGTTTGGTGATAGAATGAAAGGTGATTTGAGAAATAAAGACAGAGGTTAGAAAGCTTATAGTCCCCACTATAATTCAAAGCGGCCTTCAGAAACAGAAGATATTTAGAATGTAGATCTTCCAATTTGAGAAGTTATACTTTGTTCTCATTGCCAACCCTAAAATTTTCCCAAGTTTTTCTAGAATATATAAAATCGTGTCCAGAATTCTATTCTCGTTAGTGAGGATTTAATTACATAGAATTCCCTAGGATATATGTCTGATGATTAGTATATAAATGCTCCGATTTTTCCAAGCAAGTTTAATCAATTAATTTTTATAAGGCTGTTTTTAACTTTCTGAAAGCCAACTCACAGAGCCTCCTCCCTCTGAAGTCAAAGAAATGTAATGGAAGAGGCAGGAGAAATGATACAGGGGGACTTGCCCTGCTGTTCCTGTCTTTGAAGATGAAGGAGGCTACAAACCATGGAATGTGGGTAGAATCCAGAAGCTGGGAATGGCTGCAGCTAAGAGTCCTCAAGGAAAGGGACGTAGAGCCACCAGAATGAAACACAGCTTTGATTTTTGCCTTGTAAGATTTGAAGCAGAAAAACCACCTAACCTATAGAACTGTGAGATGATAATACTAGTGCTGTGTTAAAATAATTAAATAAACGCAAACATTTTCTATTTAATTATAACTACTGATAATATAAGATTTTTCCATTTCTTCTTAAACTACTTCTTTCTTACTCTTTACCAAACTAACATTAGACTGTTCAATGACCGATTTATAAATATCTGCCCTACTGTCACCAAACTAAATCTTAATAAACTTCGAGTATACCCAGATTAACATCCCATGGCCTCAAATTCTTCCTCCCTATCCTTGCCAGACATTATATTCAAAAAGAAGGGTCACATAGCACTTAAAAATACTGGATTTGCTCCTGGATTTTCCAATAGGGCTGTTTCTCATTAAGTGCCCTACCTACTTCTGCTTCTTGTAACACTGAGAAACAAGTTCAAGTACAATTGAGAGGTTAGGGTCCTTCGACTTGCTGCAAAATGATTTTATTGACTCTACATAGGCAACAGGGTATTCCCATGTCCAGCTGCACTATGGACATTCTTTCAATGTTCCAAGGCTTTCCCTATTAGAAGGCATGCACTGCCATTGACTAGAAGAAGAAGAAAAAAAAATAGGCTAATTTATAGTACCTAAGACTGAGTGAAGACCAAAATAAAGTCTTTGAGAACTGGGAAGATATAGAAATAATAAAATAAAATAAACCTCAGACTAGAAAATAACCTCTGGAAAGGCCAACGAAGTCATGAATAATCCTGGCTAGAGGGTTCATATACTTCCTGCTGCCTAGGAAGAAGGTCTTCCTTCCCATCCCCTCACCTTGACTCCCTCCTTCAGCATCTCTTACAGTGCAATGATAACCTAATGATTTGTCCATCTGCTGAGGAGACAATGATGGGGAAAATTAAAATCAGCCCTTCCATAGTCAAGTAAGTATTCCAAAAATTAAAACTTCAACAAATAATTCACTCCCTCAGTGCAAAGTTCCCTTTTTTCTTCTAGACACATGCTGCAATTCTCTTTTATTTCAGATGTATACCTGAATAGCCTTTTAGATGTATACATTATCTTGTTTTCTGTGCCTCTTCTTAGTTTCTAATATATATCTAATCTCCTTTTGAATGTATATTTCACCTGTTTACAACTACTCTTGTAAATGTGAATTATTTTTCAAATGTATAAGTTTGTTTGCATTTGAGTACAAGGGACTCCTTTCCCTGTGTAAATCAAAATAATTTCTGAATAACAAGAGGTAGGAGGATTTTGAGCCATTTTCCTGATGTGTAAAGAATTGAGGTAGGGTAGGCACCAGCTGCAGGTTTGTAGACGTTCCCTCAGCTATTCCTGTGTGTATATACTGAGGAGATACTACAAATTACATTCACAACTCTCATTAATAAATGTATCACTTCTACATCCTTCTGGATCTATTATTCTTTAGCTTCATCCTTCAATTCTTTGTTCAACACTAGTTTTCTTTTTTAATTTTCTTACAAATGCTATAAAAGATCTATAATTTGAGCAGAATAAAAGAGACAATTGGTTTCAAAGATCAAGGTATCCCAGCTTCACAAGATTTGCCAAGTTGGAGAGTTCCAAATGAAAGGGAGGTTGAGAAGAAGTCAGAGTGAAGATTAGTTATTTTGAAGACTGATTATCTAACCCAGCACTAGGCCAAGGACAATGGAGAGAGGGATGAGACAAATGAGGCTCTTCCCTCAGGCATAAAATTTAAGGGATACCAAAAAACTGAATAATATAAATCATATTTTGATATAATATTTTTAAAATAAAAATTGATGCAAAAAAATCAATGGTGAACAAGTTATCAAAATTTTAAATAAAAATACCAAGGATGGGGCACCTGGGTGGCTCAGCAGTTAAGCATCAGCCTTGGGCTCAGGTCATACATAACCCCAGAGTTCTGGGATCAAGCCCTGCATTGGGTTCCTTGCACAGTGGAGAGGCTGCTTCTCTCCCTCTGCCTCTCCTCCCCACATGTCCTCTCTCTTGCTCTCTCAAATAAATAAATAATTTTTTAAAAAAACACCATGGATATTTTATAACCCTAGTAGCATAGCAGGGAATATCTCATGGGAAATACAGGGGCAAAGAACAGAGGAAGAGTTTCTTGATTGCCTATTGATCACTTATATGTGGCAGGCACTGTTCTAAACAAAAGAACACAGCAGTGAACAAAACGTTGCATATTGTTCTCATGAAGCCCACGTGAAATCTTTTACATTATAGTGGGGGAAAGAGAAAACAAGTTAAATAAGTTAAATGCGCTGGACATCAGTGATAAAGCCTAAGGAGAAAAATGAAGCAGGAAAGAAAAATAAGAGAAATGATGCAAATTTTGATAAAGTAGCCCAGAAAGTGTCTGAGAAGTTGTCATGAGAGTAATACCTGAAGAGGAGGGAGTAGCCATACAGAGCAAAAGTTTTTCAAGCCAAAGGGATAACAGAGGCAAAGGTCCAAGGTGGGAGCATGCACATTGCTCCAGGAACAGCAAGAAAGCCAGTATAGCTGAGCAAACAAGTGGTCAAGGGGAAAGAGTAGAAGTTGATGTGAAGCACAACGAGATGAAGGGGCACGATCATGTAGGGCCTTAAATCACTACAGGACCTGCCTTTTCCTCCCAGTGAGACGAGAAGCCCTTTTAGAGGAGCCAACCAGGGAAGTGACATGATCTGACTCACTTTCTGAGACACACTGTGCAAATAAAATCGATTCTTATCACAGTTTTATTCATCTCCAAGTGTTTCTTTCACTTGGTTAGAAAATGAAGTAAAAATAGTTGACTCTGTTGAGGGCCAGGGATTATATTCCTGGGCAGTGTCATGAGGAGATTTACAGTAAAGTAGGGATAAAATTTCACAGAACTATCTTCATGACTAATAAATAGAGTCACCAAGAGCTGAATCAATAAATTTTATTTTTAAATATATAGTTAGATGTAGATACAGATAGAGATGTGAGTGTATATGGATTTGTACTTGTAGATGTGGATATGGATATGAATATGGATATATTTATTAGCAATATGTTTCACAATTACAAACTAATAATGTTATAATTAGAGAAGATTTTTTTAAAAGATTTTCCTTTGTCTGTTAATTGAATATTTGGAAGGCATCAGTGTCTTCCTTAATCAAACATGAGAATTCATGTTTTAAAGAACTTAAGAAAGAAGACAGATCCTTGTGTGTATGTGTTTCTAGTATTAAAAGCTGGAATAGAATTTTATAATATTCCCTGCTTCAAATAGAAACTGCTTTGCTCTCCACTAATATTGTTTCTATGTTTTCTTATTTATTTTTGAAATTTGTGAAGCAAGAAGCATTTTGTATGTTGGAAGAAAGCCTTGTTTATTAATATTGCTACGTCAAATATTCATCAGGATTGGTAGCGGACAGCTGCTGATAATGCATAAACAGGGAGTCAGGCCTTTTGGTGCCAAATACTACCCTCTCTTATATGAAGACAAAGGCTATTTTTACTGAAATCAACAAAAGCTTTCCCCTATCCCTCACTTCTAACAAAAGGCATCTAAGGGCAGAATCTGATATTAATTTCTGTTTCATTTGTTTGGAAGAGTGCAAAATAGTGAAACAAAATGAGAGGTGCCATTTGCCAAGCTGGTATTCAGCCAGTAAGCGTTGGCTTGGCCATGATGGTTGCCTACAGCTGGCATCCAGTCTAGCTGTTCAGTGCCCCATCCTGATGGAATGTTGCACTTGCTTTCTTGGGATATAAATGTTTTGACTGTCAACTCTGGGATCGAGAACTGAACATGGCCTTTTTTTTATTCATTTTTAAAATCTAGGTCAGAATCTCAGAGAACATATAAGGGATTTCCAAAAAAGACTTCGACACTGCAGAACTAGTAAATGTTTTCTCCTCTTTTTTTCTTCTGAAATAAGGACAATAAAGCTAACAGAGTTCACCAAAGATTATTAATATTATTAATAAAATTATAACAATAAGATTTAAAAAGAGATTAATACAACTTAGTGTTATACTGAATAAAGCAGTTGCATGTCCCCTAGAATTAATCACAACCAAGCCATAAAAGTGTTAAGCAATAAACATTTTTAATGGGTAACTTTCACAACAGCCCCTAGGAAACATTTTCTATTTCCTATTTAACATACTTCGCTATTCTTAGAGCATCGTTTAAGAAGGATAATTACTCTGAATTCTACTTCTGCCATTCCTTCAATTCACTATCAACCTCAATTTAAACACCCATCATAAAATGAACCTTTAACATACTCTAGATCTTTACTTGTCTGTGCATAATCATATTTATTTTACCTCTCACAAATGGAAAATATCAGTGAGTACTTTTTATCAAATATGCTTTTAGGCTTTACCTATGTGAAGCAATACAACATAGAGTTATGATTTCCTCCAATTGGCTCACTTTTCTACATCATGGTCTGGCACAAATCTCAGTGTCCAGAAACTTCTAAGTGATAAAATACAGCTATCAATTTCAATGTTAAACCTATTCTGATTACACCCAGGTAGATTTTTGTTTTAATCTCTGAAAATAATATTCCTGGTAGTAAGACATAGTAATGTTACAATAGCATTTTCTATGAGAATAGATTCTTGTCAATAGTAGCTTCTTCCCAAAGGATCACATACGAGCTTCTCCTCTGTGATATTTTCTCACAGAATGAGAGAAAAATCCCAATAGAGATTCCTATGACATTTTAACTCTTCAAATGTGCCATGTACAAATTTGGGTATTAACTGGTCTAAAATGAGGCCTGCAAATTTCACGAATGGAATTATTTCATTGTCACAGAGTGGCCCAAGCTCTGATCCAAGACTATTGAATTACCCTTCCAGGTTAACCAAGGATCATGTAGAATTTGTCTTCAGTTGTGATTGTTGTTGTCATCAGTGGGAATCCGAGGATTCCTGTTACAAGTAGTAGGTGGCAAGACTCAGGAAATAAAGTACAGCCATGAATCCATCTGAGTTTCACAGAAACAGTAATCTAGCAGTATACAATGAGAGAGTGAGGAGTTGTATGGACTGAGTTGTGTTATCCCCCTAAATTCATATGTTGAAGCCCTACCTCTCAGTGTGACTGTATTTAGGTCTTTAAGGAGTGGGTCCTAATCCAGTATAGGGTATCCTTATAAGAAGAAGAGACACCGGGATGCAGGACACAGAGATCAGGACATGTGAGGACATAACAAGAAAGGGGCCAGCTTTCAAAGAAGTCAAAGAGGCCTCAGGAGAAAACAAACCTGTGGACATCTTGATCTTGGTCCTCCAACCTCCAAAAGTATTCTGGAAAGTCTCTACTGGGGCAAAATACAGAGGTCTCTTCAGAGGTCTTAGCTCTTCCTTTTACTTTACAATTTTTCATCAAGTATTTCACTTGGCTCTTAATGATTCAGAGAGTAAAGAGTATGCCTACAAATATATGGCCTATTTTAAAATGTCTGCATTCATAGGTCACATAAGTAATGCAAGCTATGTAAACCACCTGCAAATGCGGTAGCACTACTGTCCTTTTCTTTCTCGCTGCCTATACAATCCCCCCCAGAGCCGATCCCAGTTATTTCTGTTTTATGTTAAAGCCAGGAAAGATGATCCCCAGACATGCTTTTTTATCATTAGGCTGAGCCAGATGTTCATTTTCTGAGGGTTAAAGTCCAGATTGCTGTAGATACTCCTTCCTGGAGATTAAACCATCTCAAAGGCTTCTTCTTCTCTTCCATTTTCTTTCAGAATCTGAACTCTCCCCTTCAGTCTCACCTCCTCCCATCTCCCACTCCCTTGCTCCAACAGTTGCTGCACACAGAGCAGAGAATGCATAACCTGGAGGTGGAACGACAGATGTCTGAACTATAGCAACTACAGGGAGAATAAAGGAGAGAAAGTCCAGAAGAAGCAATGTTTCTTGTCAGACAAAAGTGCAAATTGGGGCTCTTGAAGAGAGTAAGCCTAAGCCTACTGTCCTGATGCAGTTCAGGAGCAAGGAATATAGTACAGAGAGGTCTCAATTAACCTGTGGAGACTCTGTATCAGGTGAGGACTCCATGTGTATGCTTGACGGGCTAACAGTATGGTCCTTTTGTAATGTGCTGTATAGTACACCCTACTTTCTTTGGTCACTTACATGGTCCCTTGACGTTCTACAGAAAATTTCCACAGTCTAAGCTACTTGCCACCTTGACCTAAGAGAGTGAATCCTAAGAATTCTCATCACAAGGAGAAATATTTTCCTTGTTTCTTTCCTTTTTCTTTCTTTTTATTGTATCTATATGAGAAGGCAGATATTAGCTGAACCTATTGTGTTAAACATTTCACAATACATATAATCAAATCATCATGCAGTATGCTTTAAATTTATACAGTGATATGCCAATTATTTCTCAATAAAACTAAAAAAAGTGATAGTAATAAAACTTTTATAAGAAGTTGAAAAACAAATCAAATGAAGGATAAAGGGGCCTTCCTAGGTTTGTCTGTCCAGGCACTAGACCTCCAGTGTGGATAAAGATGGAGGACCTCCATGATAATTAGAACCAGGGCCAATTGCTCATCAAGGAAACAGGCCAAGAAGGACAGAATAGAAACTTCACCCTCATCCATTTCAGGCAAGATTAAGTGTAGACATATCTGTGTCATCAGCCAGGGAGAGCTTGACACCAGTTTTAATTGGAAGTAAACAGAGAGCTGTAGAGGAAGGGCAGGCTGACTGGTCAAATGGGAAGCTTTGATCAGATTTCATTAGGTCATCTCATGCAGAAACAAGCTAAAATTTACAATCAGACCAACAGTTTCTCTAAGATTGGAGCAAAAACAGTATCTAATATATATTTTATATAACAAATTTCCCAACATCTAAGTTTCTCTAGCTTTAAAATGAAATAAATTTAAAAAAATAAAATAAAATGAAATCAATTGTCTTCCTCCTTTACAATTCTCACAGAGACATTTTAATACGATATTTCTTCTGATATGTTAAGTTTCTTTGAAGAAAAACAGAAGGAAATAGAAGTCATTGTTATCATTAAAAGACTATTCGTTGTTGATCTGCTTTATAACATAATTTCTGAAAACCTCCCCTACCTCCATGCCTTTAGGCAGAAAATTTTACCTAACTTTTCTAAGTAATGTTTTGGTATGCAAAGTAAAGAAAGTGATACATTTTAACTTAATCAATGATTCGTTCCTATTTTAGTTGAAAAAACCTGATGCACTTACTAAGACAGTAATTGATGTTAAGATAGCTATCCTAGATAGGGTAGGTTAATCTAAAATTTGAGTATGTACTAGGAAAATAGAATTTAAATTTATTTCTTCTAATAATTCAAATAAATGCAAAATCTTTATTAGCTTTCAAAGAGACATTCTTAAAAAAAAAAAAAAACAGCCTATTAAGTCAGACCATTGAATGTGAACGAACTAAATAGATTGCTTTCAGTCTCAAAAGAATGAGACTTTTCTTAGTACCTAATTAGCTTTCTTTTTTTAAGTCAAGGGGATCTGCTCAGAGTCAGGCCACCTCTTCAAAGCAGGCCCAGCAAACTCACATTATACAAGGTCATAATCAGTAGACAGAGTTTCCAAGCACGTCAGGTCATATTTTCTTTAGAGGTACAGGAAATGGAGTAAAGTCAGAAAGTGCAGGTTACCCCACAGGCCAGCAAACAATTCTGCCAATTACTCCCTGGGGTAGTCCAGCACCATTGAAAGAGTCCGCCCATATAATTACTAGTGACACAAGCATTTGCTTCAGTCAAGTTGACTTAAGTACCTAACCAAAATAGTCACTAAGCTATACGAGCAAATATTTCCCTTTATTTTCATTTTTAACATAAGAGATCCACATAGAGTCTTTAAGCTGTGCAATCATTTATAAATAGTTCATATTTTATAAAAACATAGCAAATTCTTTCTCTGTCAGATAAAAATAAAAATAGATATTTGGATTTCATTTTAACCAATAATTCCAGATATAGTGCCATAACATTCAGCAATCAGTAACGTTGATATATTTGCTTCCTTTTTCCTCTTTTGCAACTAATTTTCAAAAGTCAAGTACTCTGAAAAATAACAATATTAGAACTAGATATCTACAAACTAGCAAATCACATTCAATAGATATGTTTCAAAAAGCTATGAACAAATATAAATTTTGAAAAAAGAAACATACTCAATGCATTAAGAATAGAGAAAGCAAATATTTTATATAAAAAAGCACTTCCCTAATTTATTTTATTTTTAATTTTTTTAACTTCCCTAATTTTTTTTAATCTGGGTTTTCAGATATCAAATTGATATGTGAAACTCAGCTATACTTATGTACTTAGTCAAATGGTATTTATTAAGTTAACCACATTCTCACCTGTGGTTTTGTTCAGTAAAAGAAAGATTTATTCTAATTTCTCTTGTCGAGACATCACACTATCATATTAGCTTTCCTCACACTCTGCCTCTAAGTGATGTGATACTTGTATTAGTTTCCTACTGCTGCTAGAACAAATTACCATAAACGTAAGGGCTTGAAACAACTTCCCACTAATTCTCATGGTTCCATAAGTCAGAACCTGACCTGGCTCCACTGGTGTCTCTGCTCTGGATCTCATGAGGACATTGTCAGTTGTGTCAGCTTATGGTCTCCCAGAATCTGCTTCTAAGCTCATTCAGGTCATCGGCAGCATCCAGCTCCTTCTGGTTACAGAACTGAGATGCCATTTCTTTGCTGGTTGTCAGCTGGGGCCACCTTTAGCTCCTACAGGCTTTTCTTCAGTTCTTCCACATGGGCCTCTCCATCTCACACCAGCAATAGTGCATTCATCCTTCTCATGTCTGGAATTTCTCTGAATTCCCCTTCTGCACATCTCACTGACTGTCATCCTCTTCTGCTTTCAAAAGCTCCTATGAGACACTGCATTTACACAGATAGTCCAGGATAATCTATTTGAAAGTCAGCTGATTAGTAATCTGAATTCCATCTGTAAAGTCTCTTCACAGCAGTACCTAGATATTGATTGAATAATTTCCGGGGGGCATTTTTAGCATTCTGCCACCACCCTACCTAATGATCATATCACAAGTGGCTCAAATAGAGCCACAGTAAGCATTTTTTTTAAAACCAGTAGTCATCTTTTCGACAGTGATTAAGAAAATAAACCTTGCCTCTGCCTTGGCTCCCCTAACGAATCTCATCTAACTTGCACAACCAACATCTTTTCAGCTATAGAATACAAGAAAGAAGGCAAACTAAAATTAGGAGTAGAATTAAGAAAGAAAAGCAAACCAACACCAGATATTATAAATATGTTGACCTTTAAGAATGCTGAGATTAAAAAATAAACTTTTGTCTGTGGTTTACATTGTGCCCTGACCACTTACATCCATTAAAGGTAAACATGTGTTTGTCATTTAAGGGCCATATGCTGAATGCTTGACCTCACAATAGATTTTTGCATTCAAATTTACAAGTGCTTTTACTGGAAAGCTTCTTAAGGAAAACTCCCAGATTGACTATCAGTTTGTTGCTTGTATTAGAGTCTTTAACTCTACTTAGGTGGAAATGTTGAAATGGGTCAGAACCAAATTTACCAGATGGAACTTAAACTATATCCACTGCTAGGGTTAAATATATCTGGACATTAATTGGTGGGGCTCACAAAAGTTCTACAAAATTTCTTTTGCCTTAGGCTTGAAGAACCTCCCAGGAGAGAATTGTTCCTAGAGTGAGGAGCCAGGTACTAGATGGCCTTTGTCCTCAAAGTAGAAGAGGTACATTGAGCACAGTGTGGAATTTGTCAGTCAAAAATAAAACAAGTCTTATTTTGGTGAAGCATCTTTAGGAAAATAACACTTGAAAGATCTAGTGACATGCATCTGTCTAACTACAGGAAAGTTAGGGAAATATAATTCTTTATGTTATCTAAGAAGGAAAGGAAAAGCAGTGAGCACTATTCATGTCCATATAGAAGTGCTATTATTTTTATGTTGATTTTGCAGCAGGTCACTTTTCCAAATTCTCTTATCTCTTCTGGTTTCAATTCTTCTGATCTAGGATTTTCTATGTAGGTGTTGTCTAAAATAATATCAATTTTGTCTATTTCTTTCCTTTTCTTTACCTGTTAATTTCCCATATATTAGTGGACTTGTTCCAGTTAACGTGTAATTATATCTTGTTCCTGGGATTAATAGAAATGCTTCCAGAGTTTCACCAGAAAGAGTGTCTTTTACTATAGCTTATTAGTTGCTACCTTTAATACGGCTAAAGAATTCCCCTATAGCTCTTGTTTGATAAGAGTTTTTGCAATAAGCTATTATTAACTTCTTCAAAATCTTGGTCTATTATGATCATATATTTTTCTCTGATCATCATTGAATATAGTGAATTATATTGATGGATTTTTTAATAATACTGTATCATCTATGTACTCCCAGGATATAGTCTATTAGGTTATGTGGTATGAGCACATGTATGTGTATGAATCTGCATGTGTGTTAACATATGGTTGGAGTTAATTTAACATTTTAGTCCAGACTTTTGTTAAATGAAATTGGCTAATTGGCATTATCTGGTTTGAATATCAAGGTCATGCTGTCCTGCTAAATTGACTTAGTAGATCTCCTGTATGTTTTTACACAACGTGTGCTGTGTTTTGGCCATGCAAATATCTATGTGTATCTGTCAGGTTAGAGTGAGCAATTACATCACTAAGCCACTGATGTCAATATTGGTTTCTTATCTGCTGACTCTGTAAGATTGTAATCTCCTAGAATGATAACAAAGCAGAAGTTCTAATTGATTCTCTGTAATTCTGTTAACCATTTCTTGATATATTTATTTTCAGTTTCTGATGTTAGGTCCATGGAGGTCTGTAACAATCGCCTCTTCTGGGTGGATTACTTCATTTAGGCACCAAAATTCTTCTCCTTTGTTCTTTTTAATATTTTTCACATTAATTATGATTCTGCCATTTATATTGCCCTCCAGCTTTCTTAGAATTAGCACCTTAAAGTGTGGTCCCAGGATTCCTGGAGAATTTTTCACTATTTTACATTTTAACATGGCCCAACTGCCACCCCATTTCCCCCAACACCCCCATTTAATGCATTCCTATATATTCACTGTGGGAGGAAGAATTTGTAGCATATGTTTATGCCATCCTTTCTCAGAAGTCATGGCATTTTTCCAATCACAGACAATTCCTGCCTTAACAGAAACTCTGGCACCAGATAATAAAAAATTTTCTCCTACAGTCTTAATAGATCCATAGTTTCTTAAAAATAAAAAGAAAGCACGAACTTGGTCTAATGTTTAAGTCTAACATGTAATCAATGTTGATCTAATACATCTTCTAATCTGATTTTCCACTGTGCTCCTTTTCAAAACATACACTTCATCAGAACTAGATTACAGAATACTTCCTAGATGTCTTCCATCATTTACCATCTCTATACCTGTATCTATTTTCTATTTCTATCTTGAATTCCATCTTCAAATTTCTGTAACCAGCTTGAATCACAATCTCGTACGAAGTCACTTCCACAAAGATTTCCCTGAGAAGTCCATATGGAAGCAATTCCCATGCACTGAATTCTTAAGCATTTTGTATCATTCAAAATGCAGGTATATTATCCTGCATGGCTTTGTAGTTACTTGAGGTTTTACCCTATTTCCCCAATTACATTTTAAGTTCTTTGAGGACAGAAATTATTTAGCCCATCTTTGAATCTCCCACATCATTAAACACAGGATTATTTAGACAGTCTAAAAACTAATAATTTTCAGAATTATCACAGTTGAAACCAACTGGCCTAGAGTTGAGCAATTATTTGTTGGTTTTCTGATATCAGATCATTATGTCTTCCTGGTACAGGAGCTCTTTCCACCACATGGCTGCTGACCTCTTTAGGTTGGCCACTCAACAGACCTGAGCCTCTATCTAGAAGGTTCTGATGACTCTTTCTGGGCCAGGTGCCCTTCTGTGGAGGCAGGAGATCCTTGCCTCTCGAGCCCTCTGAAAGCTTCAGGCTGCCCTGTCCATTGAGCCCAGGATCCTTCCCAATTAAGTATAAGCAGGAAGTAGTTCTAAGTTCATGCAGATATTGTTGTTGCTCTGACAGCTCCAAAGGGAAAATGAGGACCTAGCCTATTGTGGAGACCAGTTAAAAATTTGAAAAGAAACAGTTTGCAAGTATTATGACACGGTGCTTCAAAGGCTTAGGTTTGGAAAATCTGATGCAATAAAGATTACTCTCTTATGATTGTGTTTCAAAGTCTATTGTAAAGAGCTGTCACATGGTGGTCTTTTCATCTTGTCAGGAAATTGTCATTAAAACAAAACTTGATTTAAAAAATAATTCTTAGAACACAATGGGTACCTTGGCTTGGGAATATTGGAAATCATTCTACCAAGCAAGAAAAGAATTGTAGCTTGGGGATCTCCTATACTCATGCTCTGCATTCAAGCTTCAGCTAAGCTTCAAAAAGCAACAAAAAAGAGTAGCTGCTTGGGGATCCCTGGGTGGCTTGGCAGTTTAGCACCTGCCTTTGGCCCAGGGCGCAATCCTGGAGATCTGAGATCAAGTCCCTCGTCGGGCTCCCAGCATGAAGCCTGCTTCTCCTTCTGCGTGTCTCTCTCTCTCTCTCTCTCTCTCTCTTGTCTATCATGAATGAATAAATAAATCTTTAAAAGAAAAAAGAGAATAGCTGCTTGAGATATCACCATTGCCTCTTTCTTTTCCACCATCTGCCAAATCATCTTAGGGTACTGCTGCAAAAGAACTGATGAAATCCCTACCTACTAAACTTACCAGCAACCTTAGTCCAAGGACATGGTTTCTAAAGCACTGCAAAACATTTTTCAATAGCATTTAATGCTCTTTTATCAATACCCACAATGCATATCCTAAAAGGAAAGAAATATATAGCAAATTATTGAAATAGTAATTGCTTACCTTACACAGAAGTACATTTGTTAGCAATGATTTTATTTATCCTAATTCCTTCCATTTTCACAGAGACATAAAATCATCATCAAAACTGAAAAATGTATTTGTGTATGTAAAGTATAATTTACAAATAGTTTCCATAGTCCACTTTCCCAAAAATATAAGTCATTCGCTATCTTTAGTATAGTTAAACCACTTATTATGAAGTGCCTGCTATTTTCCAGACACTATATTAGGCAATAAGTGTGTGAACATGAATAGAACACAATCCCTGTTCCCAGTGTACTGGACACAGTGGCAGAAATGAACACCCAAAGAATTGTCCATCTAATGTGGTAAGATCTCTGATAAGAGGTATTATAAGGTATTATGGTTTCAAGAAAGGCTTACATGATGAGTTCATCTCTGGCCAAATGTTTGAAGGTGAGTATAAATAACCCAATGATTGTAAGTCCTTTCAGATAGAAATGTAAAGTACTATTCTATGAAGAATCTCTAAAAGGCTGTGAGAAGTACCAGGAGTTGAGGCTAGTTGGTTAGGTGATGAATAGGATTTTGTATTGCATGATAATAAGCTGAGAGTTCAGTTATTGTTAGCATCATCCAAACTGTGTTACAGAGGAAGACTAGAACTCTACAGAATATAGCAGGTTCTTCTGGGAAAAAAAAAAATCTGTAGTCAAAATAATCTCCCTTTCAGTGATTCACATTGAGAATTTTAAAGGCTCTGAAAAGTCTTGAAGTCAAGAAGCTGGCTTCATGTTAACCCAGCAGCTCCCAAAATTATTTGGCTTCTATTCATTTTTTCACAGGATAGCTGTTAACATCCCATGTGACTCAAGTGTTTTACAAAACAGAGTTTGGGCAATATTGGATATAAGCAACGGAGTAGCTACTGGGCTCATCACTTTACATATATGTTGATGAATTTAGACTTTATTTGGCATTTAATAGGGGACCATCCACATTGTTCCAGCAGGAAAATGGCTTGATTGAATCCAAGACACAGGAATGTAACTCAACAAGGATATAAGCATGGATTGGAGGGGAGACAGGCAGGAGGTTGGAACACCAGTGAGAAGAATTCACTCTTGGAACAGTTCAAAATATAAAACTATAAACATATGTTTTGGAAATGATTCTAGATTTAATAAATTCTATGATAATATACCAGGGAGATTTCTTTGAAAATCCATAACAGATGCCAGTAAGAGTACTATCCACCTTATCATCAATTAACATTTATTTGAGATCTCCAGGCAACATTATGCACATATATAACAATCAAAAACAAATTGCAACAGGCTTGCCTTATTGTCATACTGGAGAAAAAATGATCAAGATAAGAATAATTAATTTCAGGTGGATTCAATTACTGTAGTCAGTCATTACTCAGCTATTTATTAAGCACCCATAGTGTGTACAGCACTTTACTAGGTTTGTGTAAAAATCCATATATTATTTTTTTAATCCATATATTAATAATAGAGATTCTTCCCACCAAAGTAACACTGAGCTCCCTGTGGCTCATGAATGCTGAATCCATACAAAAGAGGCAGCCACCAGTGAGCACCCATTAAACAATTCTATACAACGTACAATCAAAGAAAACAGGCCTTTAAACATTTTATCATTGAGAGGTATTGAATTAGATAACTTACAAAGTTTAAAAATATATGTCTATGACTAGGGGGACATTTTGGAGTAATTCAGGAAGTCTGGGCCATAATCAATTCTAGCACTTCAGAACTAGGCTGATAAATAATTTATATATTCATTTTGTCAACTAAATATATATATATGTGTGTGTGTATGTATGTATGTATAGCACAAATACATGTTTGACACTGAACAAAGGACTGAGAATATAACAGTGAACAAAATTTTCTCAAACCATTGCCATCTGGATGTTGAATTCTGACAATGGAGACAGATCTTAAATAAGAATAGTTATTGATATGGATGTAGACAAAGATACATATAGACATAGATATTAGCATGATAAATAGAATAAAGAGAAATTAGAGTAGAGAAACAGAAGTTTCCAAAAAGTTGGTGTAACTTGAGAGAAAAATATTTCAGGAGAAAAAAAATAGGAGGTACAGGGCCCAGAGGCAGGACATCTGTGGCTAGATTAGAATGAAAAAGAGAAGGAGCAGAATGCGGTGAAAAATAGCAAGATATAGGTCTTTTGGGGCCATTGTAATGAGTCTAGCTTTTTCTGGTTGTGTCAGACACATTGGGGGGTTTTAAAAAGAGGGGACATAGGATCTAACATTACTTTAAAGGATCACTGTGACTGCTGTATTAGGAGACTAAAGGGTGGGTTGACAAGGGCAGAAGTAGGCAAACTAGTCAGGAGACCTATGCAGTAATACAAGTGAAAAATGGTGGAGGCTTGGATATAGGAGGTAACAGCAGAAAAGTGGTCTGATTTTGGATACATTTCCATGGTAGTGCTGACAAGATCTGCTGGTGGAGGAGCCAAGAATGACTTAGTCTTTGGCTTGAGCAACAGGACAGATGCAATTGCCAGCTAATGAGATATGGAAGACTGTAGGTGGAAGGAGATCTGGGGAGGAAGATTGAGTCCAGTTTTGGACATTTTAAGTACATGATGCCTAATCAACATCCACCCAGAGATATTATATTGAGTAGGCAAATGCCTATGCAAGTTTCGAGATCAGGGAAGAGTCCAAGTCTGGAGATAGACAATTAGGAATGAGTGATATAACTAAGAATGAAAGTACAAATGAAGAAAAGATCAAGGACTGAGCCTTGATACACATCAAAATTTAGAAGTGAGGGGGACACCTGGGTGGCTTCGTGGTTGAGCATCTGTCTTTGGCTCAAGGCGTGATCCTGGGGTCCCCAGATCAAGTCCCACATCCGGCTCCTTACATGGAGCCTGCTTCTCCCTCTGCCTGTGCCTCTGCCTCTCTCTGTGTGTCTCTCATGAATAAATAAATAAAATCATAAAAAAAATTTAGAAGTGTGGGAAACAGTAAGAAGCTAGTAAGATAGATTAAGAAAGGAGAGCCAATTAAATAAGAAATTCAGGAGAGGGTGATATCCAGAAAGCCAACTATAGAAATTGTTTCAAGAATGATAAAGCAAATTGTCAACTTGTATTAAAGACTGCTGATAAATCAAGCAAAATAATTGATTATTATCAATAGTATTGACTATTGCATTTAGAAACAGTGAGATAATTGATGACTTTGACCAAAAAAAGTTTTAGTGGAGAGCTAGAGGCAAAAGCATTTTGGGAGGGGATTTAATAAAGAGGAGGAAAGAAATTGGAGACAAATGCAGATAACTTCTTCAAGACAAATGCAGATAACTTCTTCAAGATAACTTTTCTCCTATAACAGGGAGGAGAAAAATGGAATAATAGGTTTCTCTCTTTTTTAAGATTTTATTTATTTGAAAGAGAAAGAAAGCATGAGCAGACGGTAAGGGCAGAGGGAGAAGGAGAAGCAGAATCCCTACTGAATGGAAGCCACTGCAAGGCTGTATCCCAGGACCCTGATATCATGAGCTGAGCCAAAGGCAGACGCTTAACCAATTGAGCCACCACCCAGGCACCCTGGATAATAGTTTTCAAGGTATGAGCATTAAGAAAGAAATGGGAGAGATCACACTTTACTATATGTTGAATCCAGTACAAAGAGAAAAATTGATCATGTAACAGAGAGGAGAATGTCCAGAGCTGAGTCTTTAAGTAGGATATAAAAATAGCATCTAGTGCCCACATGAAGAGGTTGGACTTAAAGGAGTAAGGACAGTTCATATTTCCCAATGGGAAAAAGGCACCCAGGTGTAGATACATGGCTATCTGTGTATGGGAGAGAGAAACCTCAATGCTTCCATTCTTTATGAAATAGGGAGTGAGGTCATCAACTAAGACTTAGAACAGGGGAAGAGATGATCATTGGAAAAGAAGATGTGCTGGACACGTTTAGAAATTTGAGTAGAGAGAGAAGAGTAGTTGTCTAAAGGGACAGAAAAATACAGAATTGTCAGGCAGCCCTAAGGTTGTACTTGTGATTAATGATCTTTAACTTAAGGTAAGACCATTAGCATAATTTCACGTTTATCTTCAGCCAAGCTGACTATGCTAAAGCTTAAAAGGAGTAGGTGAAGGGTTTAATTGATCCAGTGGTGAGCTTTTGGAAGGTGAGAATGAGAAAACAAGACAAAGTATAGGATTATAGAAGACCAGTTCAAAGGAGTGATTATTGATGGGCCATGAAATTTAGGACTGTAAGAGGGACACCAAGATGTGAGGAGTCATGGAAGAGTGGAAGAAATCAGGTAGACTGTAGATGCTAGTGGGATCAAAAATCCATTAATATTTGAGTAGTCCTAAAGAGATTGAAATGAAAAGGGGGTGGAGGATAATAACAAGTGGTTATTGTATTGTACTGTATTGTACTGGTATTGTATTGTATTGTACTGGTATTGTGATAAGTTAGCAGTTTTCAATAATGGCAGAGTTTCAGAATGTTAAGATCATGAGAGTAAATTGTGAGAAGGGAGGAAGATAGATGATTGGAAGAGAGAAAGCCAAAGGCTTGAAAAGCCAGGATATTGAAAGGATTCTATGCATGGCTATGGAAATTATAGTTTTTCCCAAGAGTTGAGAATAAAAGAAAATTAATATTGGGAAGGTCTGGGCAAAGGGAGAGGAAGCAGCGGGTGGAGTAAGGCAATAGGAGTTTCCAGGTGAGACTATTTGATGTTAATCATAATTTTAGATATTCAATGAGTTGGAGAAGAGCTATTAACAAACTTCAATATACACGTGGCTCATATTAAATTCAAGAATCCGATTTAGTTGGTCTAGGGTAGTGGTTGACATTCTGCAATCACAGTACAGGAAGTGGAATAAGAGAGAGAGAGAGGGAAGGATTGGATGAAGATTTAAGTTTAGAGAATACCAACTAGGGCAGCCCAGGTGGCTCAGCGGTTTAGCGCCACCTTCAGCCCAGGGTGTGATCCTGGAGACCCAGGATCCAGTCCCATGTTGGGCTCCCTGCATTGGGCCTGCTTCTCCTGCTGCCTGTGTCTCTGCCTCTCTCTTTGTATGTCTCTCATGAATAAATAAGTAAAATGTTTTTAAAAAGAGAGAGAGAGAATACCAAATATCCTTCAGCAAAACTCAGCTTCTTGCCTTGTTTGTTTGTTTGTTTTAATTTTCTTCACAGGCTTACAGGAACAAGTTGGACTCTCACTCAAATATGAACAGAAAAAAAGAAAATCCAAAATGTTAAAGCTGACTCAGCTATGAGATTTATTATTAGTGATGTCTGGTACATGAGAAGCTGTTTTAAATGTGTTAAGTTTAAAAAGCAGTGCTCTGCAAATTAATATTTTACTCAGGGCATAAAACCAGAAGGGAAAAATTTTCATCTTCCCAGAAGGAGTTACTGATGTTCTTTGCTTCTATTTTAAAAAGAGTCCCTGCTAAAAAGTTATGTTGTTTTTCATTTATTTGTTTAAAGAAAATAGACCTCAAGGAAATGAAGACTGTGGGCAGATGTGGTTCATTATGATTAAGGAGAAATGATTCTGATACTAATGAAAATCTATTTCCTAAAGGATAAAAAAACTTTGTATATAGCATAGGTCTGCAAAGAAATATATAAACTATTCCATTAGCTAAAATTTTGGATCAGGCCATTCCACAGTGCTTTAAAAGACGGAAGAAGATCGTGTTAACCTGCAACATGTTTCTCCTGTTGTGGTCCACAGAAAAGAAACAACATATTTGGACCCCAGCTAATTCTCTTTAGTCGCCTCTACTGCTGGTTAGGAAAAAGAGAATCAGAGAAACATAGGGTTAAATCCTAATGAAGAATTGCAGGTCTTAGAGATTATGAATTGGATTGATGAGTTTTTGTTTCCTGAAGGACAACATGCAGATTAAAGAGCTTTTAACTGTTCTTGATGCAATCAAAAGGTTATGGTTGTCTGCTAAAAACTCAGTTTCAGCCACAGTTTATGTAAGTTGTTCACATTACTCACTCAGTAATGATGTACTTGGCCTCACTGTTTGTGGTCTGGTTCTCATTTGTTTGGTATTACATTCCAAGACTGCAATGACTCAGAAATGTTCCTTATTTTTTACAGTAAGAAGAAATAGCATGCTTTGCCTGAAACATCTCAAGTTTAATCACTTGTATGTGGTCTTCCCACAATCTATCCAAGCAGGTGTATATAAGCGAAGACTTCCACATATTGAGTTAGAAGAACCTAACCAAAAAAGCTGCTGAAGTTAGCTTCTTATATTCATGTGACATTAACAGAAAAGTTAAACCCTTTGCAAGACTGTATAATATTCACTCTTACCAGAGTGTTGGCAAGTGAGGTTTTCAGAATATAAGAATAGTTTCCAAGATAAAAATGTATGAAATATTTATGAGACTTCTATCAAGCATGTATGAGAGAATATGAAAGTTGTACTTCATCTATTGATTAAGTTATACACAAGAGGTGTGAGAATTGTTGTATCCTGATGTGGAAGATAGAAGTAGGGGCAATAGGTAAAAAAAAAATATTGGTAGATTTGGTTTTGACACAATTTTTTTTCCTATGGACTATTAAGCTTTAGTGCTCCCAGAAAATAGAATGACTGTTTTTTTTGTTTTTTGTTTTTTGTTTTTTGTTTTTTGTTTTGTACTTTTAGGTCCCTGAAGACATTGAAGCAGAAATGGAAGTGAAGAATCAGATTAGGGGTTAATCTCAAACGTCTGTTTCCTGCAAACCTGTCAGTCTTGGATTCTGGTAGAGAGTTAATAGTATTCATTAAGTAGGAAAAAAAAAAAAAAGAATTGTCTCTATTCCTATGCTTACCCTCCATAAGCTCTTGGGTTGCCTGACTTCTCCTACCATGGTAGTTTATAGCACTTTCTTCTACCAGCCACCAACAGAATGTGAGTTCCAACAGAAATAGAGGGACAAAAAAAAAAAAAAAAAAAAAAAAGAAAGAGAGGGACATAATACATTAAGCATAACTAAGTATGAATTAACTTACTTACTATATAAAAGATTTGTCACCCAAAAAGATTCCAAGTAAGTAAAATACAGGATGATGGAATTTTGATCAGGGAAGGAAATTTGGAGAGACAAACAAAGTGCTGCCCATAGAAGAAGAGTTGGTTAATCTTTCTAGACCATATCTTCAGGGTGGCAGCAGGTGTCTGGGATGACATACTTTACTGTAGATAGTTTGTTGTTTCCCCCTCAGGCATGGCCCTACTGATGATTTTCAAGAAGCACCTCACAAAAACTTGGGGGAAGGGAATTCCAAGGCTTGTTATGAGTTCAAATAAACCAACTAGAAGTCAAAGGAAAGGAATCCAGTACCATTCTCTTAATTATTTGAAATTCCTCTAATTCTACAAGGACAGCTCCGAATCTGGAAAGACTTTGTAAAGCCACATTTTTATAGTCAATGTTCACTTTGAGTAAGTTCTCTGATGTAAGACTTCCTCTCTTGCTTACTCAGATCACTCAGAGTTAAAATTTTAAGAAACCTGAGTTACAAAGGGGAAGTGAAAAAGTAGCAGTGATTTATTGAAGACTTACTTTTCTCTCTCTGAAGTGTAACCGTTTATAGCATAACCTCTAGGTGTGTCAAGATGTTGATTATTTTGCAAACTGTAGCTGTGATGTTCCTTCTCATATGTGTGTGGTGCCCAAATTTCTGGCTATGGCCTCCTTTCCTGACATAAAAGAGAAGGCATCTGTCTAAAAGAAAAAAAAAAAAATCATTTAGATGAGACAAGAAAAGTCTACAGGTATTGTGTTTATTCATCAACTAGGCTTTCCAAACTTGCCACACAAAGTCTTTGAATTAGAAATGAACCCTTAAGGATTTCTGATTCAGCTTTTCTGAAGCTCAGTTGGACTCCCTTATAAATGAAGGCAATATATTACATGATTGATTCTAAGATCGCATGTATGATTCCATTCCCACAAGTCCCAATGACTGCAACCCTATTATCTTCTACATATTGAGAAACCAGTATTTGAGTTCATCTCTCTTGGTGCTCTCATAAGTCAGCAATGTCCCAGGAGGTCCATAATCTTTTTCTGAAAGAACAGGATCTATTCCAGTTTGAGGCTATTTTAAGCCCTCTGTGAGTTTTTGAAGATAATCGTTTGTGATTCTGCAATGACTGTAACAATTCCTTAAGTTCTTTAGTGTGAAAGTCACCTGGATCTACAGATTTAACTCACCCACTCTGACTTAGTCGTTTTTATCTGTCCCCATGTTAATGAGACTATCTCCTTAGGTCACATCGTTGCCTGCTCTCAGGATTAAATCACAGCTGACATCTTTTCCCTTTGCTGGGTAAAGGGATGATACTCTTCCTCTCTCCTCCCACTTAATGATTTTAAATGTTTTATCTTGAGAGTTGTATCTTATATCTGCCTCCTATATTACTGGTTTATCAACCATGGATAGCATAAGAGGATATTAAAGATCATGGGACTTGGAATAGGGACATCTTGGTTTTTGCTGGATAATCTTTAGAAAGTATTCAGAATCTCTGAACTTCAGTTTCCAGCTTCCCCATCTCTAATGTGAGTATGAACAAGCATGGCACTTGGGTAGTGTTCATCAGCTTATTTTAGCATTCTTTATCTGTGTTGCCTAAGCCGAGGAAGGCCATGGCAATACTAGCACTGTTACTCATAAATGGGATTGGAAAGTATACATGAAGCCTGGACATGGGGGAATCCATTAGCATAGTTTTTAATATAGTTAGCTTTAGGTGTGCCGATGCCATGAGGAGAGCCAAATGTACAGGAATGGTAATGATCTTGTTAGTCATCTAGGGAAGATGTAACTCAGTGTTGGGTCTGACACCTCCCTTCCCTTCCTTGGAGACTTTTAGATCAAATCTGTTGCAGAAGAGACCATAATATCCAAACTCCGGCCAACGAAGAATTCTGCTACAATGAACTGAATGTGCTAAAATGAACTTCAACAATTCCTTGTTTTTTGTTTGTTTGTTTTTTTAAGGACCATTAAGCTAGGAAGAATGACTTAGGTTTGCCAACTTGTAATTTTGCTAAAAAAGAGATTTAAATGAAAATTTACCATCTACTATCTACTTTTTCTCTTACTTCATAAAGAAGCAAATAAAAGTAGGAAAATCAATTTCTCAGAAGAACAGATAATTTTTAAATTGAATAAGTTCAATTAACATTATGGAAAGCTATTGAGTTTCTCATTTACCACTGACTGATAAAAACCTAACACTAGACTATCATCGGCCAAGGATCTGCATCCAGAAATTACCCTTCAAGTAGGAAAAGACATGACTACGGTCATCCCTGGGGTACCTGCTGCTCTCAGCCAGAGGCGTCAACAAGCATAGTTGGCATTTAGGTGGGGTCAGGATCAGACTTTGATTAGCAGCATCAGAGAGTAGCATTTGTTCATTGGCCAGAGGCAAACAGAGCTGTTGTTCTTTTTCCATGTCCAAGTTTTCTGTCGATTCAAAACTCTCTAGTTTGTTATTAGATTCAGGTGTTCCTGCCTTTGTCCACTTTCTACCCTCTTAATTTCCCCTTTCCTGAGATTGTGCTGTAAGTTATAAAGCTTCTGGCATCAACAATTTTATTTTCTTTGTGAATAGTGGTTGCAAACTCCCTGCATGTTTCTGGTTTGTTAGCAGGTGGCCTGGCCTGCCAAGAAAGAACTCATGGTCTTGGATTCCCCCCGGGGCTTACCCAGGTTCCAAAATTGGTATCAGCCTTGATGCATATTACAGAGCCTCATGGGTATTTTCATGTTTATACAGGGCAGACAGGCCCATAGGGTATAAGGCTTCATCCAAACACCTCAAATGTGATTGAAAGGGGATACAGCATGGCAATAGGATCCTTTTCTCTAAAACTGCTTTCACAATTCACTGAGGAGATGAAAAAAAGAGGAAGCAGGTGAAAAGTTGGGGCCAAATGAACTGCTGTCCAAGTATTTCACAACTAGGGAGGTAGCAGAGAATTCAGAAAACAACATCAAATTGCATTTTCAAGGCTTCTTAATCTGTGTTGCCTAAGCAGAGGAAGGCCACGCCTATTCAGAAAACATTTGCCGGATCTTCTGAGTTGGAACCTAACCCGAAAGAGGGGAAGCAAACTAAAACTGCAAAAAGAAAATGACAAATATATGACTAGTCAGAAGCTGGAAATGCCTCAGATTATTTACTTGACCACACAATAAAAGTGACAGGAGTTGTGTATCCTTAAACAACCTTCTGCTGGCAAGATGATACCATGAAATGGCCTGTTTTGCTGCTAGATGCACTAAAGATTAGATAAGAAAGCAAATAGACCCTTGTGGGTCACTCCAAGTCCTTTAACTGCCAAAATAAGATCCCAGACTAGATCAAAAGTAGAAGGGATTCTAGAGTATCTATAAAGTGCTTCTTAGAAACAGAGATGTGATTTAAAAACCAAAACATTGGACCAGAGTTGAATATTGAGACTTCTGGTGGAAGGCTTCTGGTGGAAGGATGTTGAGAGGACATTAGCCAATGGTTGGTTATTAAATGTGTCATTTGTAGGCTCTTCTTCTATCATTGCTCAGATTTGTTAATCCAAGTCATAAGCCAAGTAAATCATGATGATCATTAACTCTGCAGGGCAGAGGAAAGTAACAGGGTAGAGTGGGAGTAAGTGTGGTTTTGGTTACAATTCTCCCACTAATAAGTTGTGTGGAAATTACTCTCACTTTACTATGTCATAGTTCCTGCATCTGTGAAAATGAGACCCATAGACTATGATCTTGAAATAAACTACCTCCTGATCTTAAACTCAGCTGGAGCATTTTAGGTACCAGTAAAAAGCCATATGCCAACGACCATTCAATGATCATCACTGTAGCTAAAATTTGGACTAAGAAAGTCAGAATTAGGGAATATATATATATATGCCAGTCTTTCTTAGGAAAAGACCATAATGAAAGGAATTCTGTTCATCACCAGTTACATTTACAAAGTTTTATAAACCAAATAACTCTGAGAAGAACAATAGACAAGTATTTTCAGACCATTCATCAAACATAATACACATGACTATTTCGCTGTAAGGGACCAAAGAAACAAGGAATGCAGTGCTCATCTACATTAGAAAAGGATTATTCACTTTACAGCGAAATCCCGAGTTGCTTCTTTTAAATGCTCAGCTGCCCTAATTTGTTTACATTTAATCCAATTTGCAATTTAGATATACATATTTTTATTCCAATATTTTTTTATTTATTCAAGATACAATTATTGGAGGTGCAGTATGTGATAGATGAGTTGCTAGTCATTGGTGTCACACAGATAAAAAGTTTGGTTTGTTCGGAGGCTTGAATAGCTTACAATCAAAGTGACAAACTGACAGGTATTAACAATGATTTTTTAACATGAGAAATGACAATAACAACAAATATGAACAAAATGCTTTGGAAGACTAGAGAAATAAGGATTAATAATTTTGCCTTATGTAAGGATAGAAGGACTCCAAGACACTTCACAGAAGAGATCTTTGAGGTGGATGATTTTAGGTTTGACCTTTCCCAGAGCAAATGCTTTTAATTAGATCTAGAGCATATGGAGGATGGTGGGAAAGACATCTGAGACAGAGGAAAAGCATTTGCGAAGGCCATGGGGAAGTGGATATTTAATAAATGGTTGTTGTTCGGATGCGACTAAATTATACTATGTAAGATATCAGGAGACAGAAAAAGGGAGTAATGAGCAATAATGAACAGTAAAGTAGGCTTTGTTTTATTTATTTTTTTATTTATTCAGAGAGGGGCGGAGACACAGGCAGAGGGAGAAGCAGGCTTCCCGCCGGGATCCCGACAGGGAACTCGAACCCAGGACCCCAGGACCATGACCTGAGTCAGAGGCAGATGCTAACCACTGAGCCACCCAGGTGCCCCCAGTAGACTTTTAGACAATGCTAAAGATTTTCAATTTTACCTATAGGGAGTGAAGAGGATTTATCAAAACTGACAGCATTTATTCATAATGGGATTGCTGATGTAAAGAAAAAAAAAAGGTCCCCTAGAATTTTGGTGTCCAATTATTGCACGTTTTATAAAACGACCAGGAGGAATGTTTGATCCAAGAGACTAAATGATTCAAATTCACCTGGATCTTAGCTGCAGTTTGGCGCCACCTGGTGGCCATTGTCTAATTGGGTTCAAATACCCTCGAGGAAGATTGATTTCCTGGGTCTAGGGCTAGGAATTTTAGGACAAGGTCAGTGATTTCAGTGTACTAATGACCCCTGCTTCTCTGACTCAGTTTCCTAGACCAGAAGAATACTAGGAGCATGGCTTCTTGAGATTCCTGCCCTGTCTTCCCTTCTTTGTTTTTGTTTTTCCTCTCATTTCCCACCCCATAGAAGGCCAGACATCACAGAGTGTTCTAGAAGATGGGAACCAATCTCCGATCCCTTCGCATTATCATGAGATTAATTGGCCTTAAATTTTAGATGACTAAAGTTGCGTCCCTACAATGGAAATAAGAATATTAAAGAGTGTCTAAGGTTATCTTGCTCATTACGATATTGAGTTAATCTGCCTTTATCAGTTTGAGGAAATTAGCTGAGAAGCACATTGTGAAACAGGAAATGGTAAAAACTGTTGACATCTATAAGCAGTTGTAGAATCATGGAGAATTAAAGGATCTATGAAATCATCTAGTGCCAAATATGTAAATATGTATGTTTCATAGGTGAGTAAACTGAGTCCTAGAATGATTTATTTTATTTTGTTTACACCATTGTGCACAGTAAAGCAAGAGCCCAAGGAAGACTCTGTTAAATTTTGCTTTACTCTAGTAATTTTCAAATCTCTGTAAGTCAGATAGGTTTGGAAAAATATAGCCATTTCCAAAATCCTTTCTATCCTTTTAACACATCACAAAGAAAATGGAGGTGGATCAGAGACCATTACACATTAACACACTATGTAAGAAGAATCAACCCCAATTTCTAAAGTCTTAAACACAGATAATGTTTCTGATGTTCCAAATACCCTGACTTTTTACCAAAAAGGACAAAAAAGTGCACACACCTTTTAATTTCATGGAATCTACACCTAATCTACAAGTTATGAGTATCAAAACACAGTCTAATAACAAACATAAACCAAACCAAACCAATGAAAAACTAGGCAAACAAAGAAACAAACAAAATAGTTCTTCCAGGACTTCTAACTCAAACTGTATTCCCAAATAAAGAAACTGTCCCGAGACAACTCCTAGACCAACGACATTTAGATTCTTTTCTGAATACTTGGACACTTGAACAGCCAATAACTGAACTTTCGTCGATTATTTAAACCTGTTAGCAACATCCTTAGTCTATTCTCTCAGTGATTCTGCAGCAAAATAAAAAGGACTACTTAATTTGAAAAAATGTAGTGCAGGTTAGTCAAAAAGTCCAGGCTACATAATTTTTTAAACAACTTACAGAAAATATAAAGAAAAACTATATGAGAACATTTTGGATAAAGATAACTACTATAACTCTCTCACGTCATTCTACAAAGTTGGACTAAATATCTCTCTTTGATGGACAGAGCAAAACTCTTATACTTTGGTAATTACCTAGAACAAGAATAACTGCTAATGCTGATCTATGAAATGATATGGTTGGCCATAGTTAGATCTGGCACTTAGCAGAATTCTCAAGAAAGTGACACCGATTTCTGTTTCAGTCCTCAAAAAGTCTTCATTCATCCATGTAGCAGATTCCTGATGCTCTACTCTATGTCCTTGGCTTCCCTCTGAGTTCATCTTTAGCTAAGATGGACATTTTCTAAAACTGCTGATGGGAAATCTCTCTGCTTCTCTGCCTGAAGCTTTTCTCTTACATAGAAATACTGGATTAAAATAAATATATATATATATATTACCACACTCAGTCCTATCTTTTAAGGGTTCCTCTGCTTTTTTCACTTCTACTTTCTGTGAGAACCAACTCAGAAAGCTACTTAATTCAAGTGCTTGTCATATGATCTGTTTTTTGGGAAAAAACAAGCTATGACATGCATCCGTCTAATATTCCTGTGTTACCCTCTCAAAGGCTGCCAATTAGTCTAGCTTATTATCTGGAACAGGTACTAGGCTACAACTTTAAGACACCGAGTTCTAACTTTCTAACCCTTAGTCTCCTCTCTGAAATGTAGTTTTGTTCATTTGAAAAATGAAGGGTTTGGACTATATATGCTGTAGAGTGCCATCAAGCTTTCACTCTTTATCTTCTATTTTATTTTAAGCTAGAAGGGAAAAATGAAACCGGCAAATAGGGATAAAAGAACAATCTGTCACAGACTTGCCAGATAACCAGAATGTGCCTCTTGTATTGTGTTATATTACTATTTATTATCTGACAACCCCACTATGCTGTGAGCTCCTCAAGGCTAGTTCCAAATTTTAGCACAGTGTCTAATATATAATGGTCATTTAATAAATGCATGATTAATGAATTAATAGCATATACAGGAAGGAGAAGTGAGGATGCTGGCTAGACTGATGGAAGAAAGAATATAGGAAATATGTACCGCTGTATGATGGGACTGGATGATATAGGATCATACTGAGTGCTAGATTTTAGGATTAAACTGGTGGCATGAAACGTTTTTTATTAGGAATGGCACAATGAAAAAGATAAAGGTGGTACAGAGGATGGGTAGCAGAGTGACATATTAAGAGAAGTGATCTATTTAATCGCAATTGTAAGATAATTACTTTAAGAAAGGCTTTTTTTAAAAAATTTTCAACAATTATAATGAAAATATAATGCTTGGTTTATATGATTAATAAACTAGCAATAAATCAATCAACTTAACATATCATTAGCATATGATATTCAAAAATAGGTGTGAATTATGGCACAATAATTGGCTCCTTTTCCATTTTAGTATTTTGTGTACTTTCAGTGAAAATATTTTTGATGTTACCAAATTGGTATTACTTTGTTTATTTCACAGTTCTTAGTCACCAGGCTTAGTTCACAAATTCCAACTGTTTTCAAAAATCAAGTTCATTTCAGTAAATGAAAATGTTTCAACACCGAAGAGGTTCAAAACAGTAGAGAATTCAAAACTCAATTATATAAATAATTTCTATTGAATTTATTAAAATAAAAGAATCTCATTTTTTTACAGTCATGATTTATATTAAAAGACTTAATCATTTCAATATGAGTTAGCTCCAGTTCACAAAGGCAAAAGCCTGAGAGTCACCCTCAAATTCTCCTTTCCACTTACCCTCCTTACCCAATCAGCTGTTTCTGACATAAGCAAAGCATATCTGTTCTCGCTGCATCTAGTATAACTATCAGTGGAGAACAAACCTAGTTATGGCCCAAAACAACAGGTGGTATACAAATACTGTAAAGAATAAATTGCTATTTTCCAACTATCCTTTCTAATAGGCCATCAAATTGTTTCTTTTTCCTTCTACTCCTTTTCTTCCTCTTTTTCCCCCTTCCTCCTCCCCTCTCCTACTTCCTCTTCTTTTTCTCCTCCTTTTTTTGTCTCCTGAACTCACCTACCTGCTGGAATAATCTTGGAACCGAAATGAACTTCAATAGACTTCCTACCACCAAAATACATAGAAATACTGGGTTAAAATAAATATATATTACCAAGCTCAAAATAAGGAAAAAAATGTAGAAAAAGTGAAATAGAACCACAAAGCAAGAGCTTTAAGTATACAAGAAGACACTGTATCTATACATAAAGGATATAAGATGAAGAGGAGAGTTGGGGATCAGACATAATATGCCTTAATGATTAGAAGCTGAGATTTTTCAACCACAAGAGGACATGAACTTTAGTTTTGGTCCTATGCAAAGTGGGGAGTTGGTTCATGATTTAGCCAAGCAATCATGAATTTGTTGTAACCATTAGAGGAAAGATCACTAGGGAACGATATACTTTGGGGCAAAGGATAACTACCCAAAACACAAAATATAAGAAAATGTACATTTATAATGGAGATACCTTAACTAAGTAACCAAACAGCATTGTAATATAGGGCTACTTAGTACTGTATCACTTGATGGGATGCAATAAGAAACAGCGTTATCCCTGAAGTATCAGTGCCCAAAATATTTAACCTGAATCTAATCAATTATCTGGCTTACAGTTTATAGGAAAGAAAATAGAGGACCATATTAAGTCATTATATAAGAAAACAATTAGATCAAAAAGGTTGAGTAACTACAAGAAAATTCCCCTGGCTCTTTGTAAAGTCCATGTCATAAAAACAAGAAAGCAGGATTGTTCTAGATCTAAAACGGCTAAGGAGACATAACTGTCAATTGCACTGCATGATGTTTGATGGGACCCTGGGTAGAAAATAAAAATCAATAAAACACATTTGGGGATCATTGAGAAAGTCTGAATATGGACTGGATATCTTATTTTATTAAGGAATTATTCATTTTCTTATAAGAATGCCTTGATTTTTAGAAGGTATATATTGAACTATTTAGGAATAAAATGTCATGATCTCTGCTACTCATTTTCAAATAGTTCCACATTAGTAAACAAATGTGTATATGTGTATGTGGTATGTGTCTGTGTGTGAGTGAAGAGCAAGAGAGGGAGGGAGGTAGAAAGCAAATATGATAGAAGATTAACAATAATTGAATTTAGGTGAAATGATACTGGTGTTTTTTCTTTTTCTTTTTTTTCAGTTACTATTATGTCATAAGCATTTTTTCCCCTACTTTTAAAACCTCGTTATTAGTATAAAGAATGTACAGGTAAGGCAAATATATATCTGTATAAGTAAATAAGTAAATAAAATGATTTGAAACATCAAAAGTTCCTGTTTAATTTTAGCTCATTGAAGAGAAAAGTTGATGAAAGTAAGCTATAAATTAACCATTGTACCATGTCTGTATTTCCTATATAATGTTGAGTTCTCTTCCATTTAGTCATGTGTGCCAAATTATGAACAAATTTCTAAGCTCACTTCAGACTAAACATAATATGCTTATATTTCAGAGAGGGAAAACGTTGTTTAGTTAAAAAAAAAGAAAAAAAGAGTCAGATCCATGTAATTCTCTGGCTTCATTGTAGCCCTGAAAAATAGTATGAAAATACCTTTCTTCTTCCTAAAATTTAACATCCTCTTTTATATAGTCAGAATTGCCAGATCGTTTATCAATTACCCGCCTCCAATTACCTTAATAGCTTTGCAAAATAAAGATTTTAAGGTAACAATCCACTATCTTTAATTCATCTCACTGTATTGAAAAAGTGAATGAAAAAAAAAGAAAAGAAAAGAAAAAGTGAATGAAATAGAAATCAACATAATGATCCAGAATCTAGATCATCCAGGTCACTTTTATAAATATACTATATACATAACTGATAATTTAGCATATATATATATTTTAAGTAACTCTATAGGTTTTTTGTTTTTGTTTTTGTTTTAACGAGAATATCTCTAAAATGGGATAGAGGTGCTATATCCAGAGTTTCAGAAGCTGGGACACTGGACTGAATCAGGGCTAGAGTATAAGGAATCAGAGCAGCAAGAAGCCTATTTGGACCAGTTAGCAGCCAGAAATAGAGGTGCCCTAAGGCAGACTCTTAACACTGTTGTGGGGACAGGGGATCTAGGAATGATGGAAAGCTGGGAAAGTTGATCTTGCCTTGAGGGCTGAAGTAAGGAGTGCTCCTAACTACCAGTATAATTCTCTGGAGTAAAATTTCCTCAAGAAAAGCCATTATGAGTAAGACAGAAGAGACATAAAATGCAAGTTATTTAGATACTTGCTATGGACTGAATTGTGTTCTCTCAAAATTCATGTTCAAGTCCCAAGCCCCAATAGGATAGAATTTGGAGATGGAGCCTTTGGAAGGTAATTAGGTTTTAAATAAAGTCATGAGGATGGGGCCCTTGTGATGAGATTAGTGCCTTTATACAAGAAGGAAGAGATGAGATACTTCTCCCTCTGCAATGTGAGGACACATTGAGCTGCACATAGGTGAGAGTTCTCACACAGCTACAAGCCAGGTGCAAGTTCTCAACAGAACTGTACCATGCTGGCACCTTGATATCAGTCTTCCAGATTTTGAATTTCTGTTGTTCAGTTCATCTATGCTATGGCATTTTGTTTTGGCATTCTGAAAAAACTAATACAACACCCAAGTTATGTAGATGCTGAAAATGAGAAGTAGAGAATATGGATAGAATAGGCATTACATATTTTAGAAAATTAAGGAGATAATTAAAAATTAAAAGTCATAAAAAATAATTTTAAGAAATAAAAATATATAGTTAAAAGAAATAGTGATTTGATTCAATAGCAGATTAGTCATGATTGAAGAATTTCTAAGCAGAAAACATAGGAATTTACCTATAATGTAACAAATTTAAAAATATATTTTTTTTTAAAAAAAGAGATAAGCTCATCTTAAGAGACAAGAAGAATCAAGTAAGAAGGTCTAACATATGTCTCTTTGGGGGAGTCCTGAAGCCCAAATATAAGAACAGTATATAAAAAGAAAGACAAATAAAATGGAATCTATGCCTAAACACATTACACTAAAATTGAGAAAGAAAAAGGAAAAAAAAAAGAACTTTAACCAGACACAGTGAATAGATTAAGTACCAACAAATGGGCAGTTTTTTTCTCAACAGCAACAGTGAAGAATGATTTTCAATGTTTTGAGAGAACATAGATACCAACCTAGAATTCTATTTTCAACTATTTTATCTTTCAAAAATAAGAGTTAAATAAAGACATTGATGGATAAACAATGACAAGAATGTTCTATCTAAACTAAATTCTGAAAGGGAAGGAAAACAAAACCAGAATGGTCAAAGACTCAGAATGAAGGGTGAACAGAAAGGTGGATGTGTAAGTAAAGGTGAAATAAATTGGTTTGCATAAAAATGTTTCTAAAAATTGTTCCAAACCTATGGAGTGAACAAATATATAATTGAATATAAAACTAAAGTATTAAGCAATAATAGTATATAAATTGTAAGGTAGAAAATGAGAGATAAACTGTTTAACCACACTTTTATTATTTAAGATGGGGCTGGAACGTCAAGGTAGGGTGTGATTTTATATTTCAAATTTGCACAGTATTACTATGCTTAAGATGTAGGAAGCCCATTCTAATGATGAAAACAAGCTAGACAGAAAATCCTAACTTTTCTCAAACTCATCGGAAAGTAGCCAGATTAATTAAATCCAATCTTCCAGGGGTAAAGGAGATACCAGATAAATGAGCTATCTTCCCTTTGACAGATGACTATAGATAAGAAGAAATAGCTAAATTCTAACAATTTCTTAAAGGCCAAATGTGGATTAATATGACACTTTAGAATAACTGGAAGCCTCAGACACACAGGAGTTTGTATTCATTTACAAACTCATTTCCATGGGTCTTTATTGCAGATTCAAGAGAAAAAAATGGAGGACAAGACAGGAGAACAGAAGGAAACAAAGTCAGTGATGCATCAGCATGAAACCATAAAACTCTCATGGACCCTTCTCTCTTATGAAGCAAAGCCTCAGGATGCCTGGGTGGCTCAGCGGTTAAGCACCTTCCTTCAGCCCAGGGTGTGACCTGGAGTCCAGGGATCCAGTCCCACATGGGGCTCTCTGCATGGAGCCTGCTTCTCCCTCTGTGCCTGTGTCTCTGCCTCTCTCTCTCTCTCTCTCTCTCTCTCTCTGTATCTCTCATGAATAAATAAATAAAATCTGTAGAAAAAAAAAAGCTTTGGACACTGGAGAGGAGGAGACCTCCCACCTCTAGGAACTAGGCTCAAGTCCCTGCTTCTGGGGAAGATGTGGAAGCAAAACTCTTCTGCTTCTGGTTGAAGGACAGAAAAATAACCAGCTCCCAAGGGTCAGGCAAAGATTTACTACTTCCTGGGGAAGAGAAGAAGTAAAAGCTCACCATCACTGGAGGGAAGCAACAAAGTCACTCTAACCTAAGATTCTACACTGATAGAAAACTGAGATCTGCTGCTGGTGTTGAATAGGCAGGAAATGATTTACCACTGAAGATGCTCACAGCTATGGACAGAATTTAGATACCACGGGCTGGGAGGCATGAATACTAAGCAGCTCCTGTACCAGGAGAACCAAAACTCCTCTGCCCTCAACACAAGAAACCACAAAGAAACAAGCAAAATAACTCTCTTGTGGGAGGGGACAAACATGTAAGAGAGACCCATTCTATTGCGCAGGCATGCAGGGATTTATGAAAGCTGAGATTGGAATAGGGATACAAGAAAACCTTCTTATATCTCAGGCCCCACACAGAGAAGCAGCTGACCACCCCAGGCGGAATTTGAAGTCTGGTAAACGGAAAGTAACTATGACAACAATAACAAATCCAAACAAATATAAAAAATCAACAAGATGAACTCAAAATTTGTTGGAAGAAAAGGCATATCAATTATTGGGTATAAATCCTACATACCTCCATTTTTACTGTTCTTCTAAAAATAATGTCTGGCATTCAATCAAAAGTTATGAAAGCAAACTAGGCAAGAAAAAATTATCAAGAGATAAAGTAATCAACAGAATGAAATCTGGAGATAAATGCAATATTGGAAATATAAGAGGAAATTTATCAAAGCTATAATTAAATATATTCAAGGATCTAGTGGAAAATTGTATAATACGCATGAATTTTAGCAGAATAATATAAGTATAAAATAGTCCAATGCAAATGCTAGAAATAAAAAAATCATGGTCTCAAAAAACAGAGAAATTCTTTGACAAACTACCCGGAAGACTGGATATAGCTCAGCCAATAATTAGCACAGATCAATAAAAAATATTCAAATTGAATTGCAAACAAAAGAGGTAAATAAAAAAAGAAGAGATCATTCAAAGCTATGAGACAATATAAAATGGCTAAATAAAAAAAATAAAAATAAAAAAAATAATAAAATGGCTAAATATATATTCAATTGAAGTCTGAAAAGGAGAAAAGAGAGCAGGGCAAGAATTATCTGAAGATAAACAAGCCAGAAATTTTCAATATTAATGATAGGCAACAAGCCACAGATAAAAATAGTTCTAAGAACGCCAAACAAAATTAAAATTTTTAAACAACAACAACCAGACACTTTGAGTTCAAACAGCTGAAAATAAAAAATAAAGAGAAAACTTTGAAGGCAGTCATGGTAGGAGAGGGTAGCATCACATACAGAAGAACAAATATAAAAATTGTAGTATATTTTATTGAGAAACTGTGTAAGCCAAAAACAATACTATATAGTACTGAGTGGTAAAAGAAAAACTTGTCTAAATAGTAGTGAATCACCCCTCAAAAAAGAATTTTCAATAATGATAGTGAATTAAAAACTCTTTCAGGAATACAAAAGCTGAGAGAATTTCATTGCCATCAGACATATTCAACAACAATGAAAAAATGGTTAAAGGATGTACTTCATGAAAAAGAATATAATAAAAGATGAAAATTTGGATTCATACAAAGAAATGAGAAACACTAAGAAATGGCAAAAATTGAAAACCAATTTTAAAATATGGTTTTTCTCTATCATCAAGGAAATACAAATCAAAACTACAATGAAATATTGCCTCATACCAAGTCAGAATGGCTAATATTAACAACACAAGAAACAACAGAGGTTGGTGAGGTTGTGAGGGGGGGGCTCTCTTACACTGTTGGTGGGAATGAAAACTGGTACAGCCACTCTGGAAAACAGTATGGAGATTCCTCAAAAAGTTAAAAATAGAACTACCCCATGACCCAGCAACTGCACTACTAGGTATTTACCCACAGGATACAAAAATACAGATTTAAAGGGACACGCACTCTGATGTTTATAGCAGCATTATTAACAATAGCCAAACTATGGAAAGAGCCCAAATGTCCACTGACTAATGAATGGATAAAAAAGATACATGTGTGTGTAAAATATTACTCAGCCATCAAAAAGAATGAAAAGTTTTGTCATTTGCAATGGC
Source organism: Canis lupus baileyi (assembly GCF_048164855.1). NCBI lineage: Eukaryota > Metazoa > Chordata > Mammalia > Carnivora > Canidae > Canis > Canis lupus. The sequence goes on from NC_132841.1 coordinate 66,491,319, forward strand.
ATGGATGGAGCTAGAGTGTATTACGTTAAGTGAAATAAGTCAGAGAAAGACAAATGCTATTTCACTCATATATGGAATTTAAGAAACAAAATAGATGAAGGTAGGAGAAGAAAAAAGAGTTAGAGAAAGGCAAATCATAAGACACTCTTAACTATAGAGAACAAACTAATGGTTACAAGAGGGAGAGCCCCAAAAGGATCTTCTTCAGCTTTTTACCATCAGAAAGGGGTAGGTAAAAACTCACAAAAGTGTAAGCACTCCCTGAGGGCTGTGGCCCTCAGGCGTTTCTCCCTCTTAAGCTAGTCCCTACAATCTTAAGCAATTCATCAACATTATCATTTAAGTGTTTCTATCAGTATTAGGGCTCCACTGGCTTGTTCTCCAGATAAACAGAGGCCAAGATTAAATCTCTGGATTTGCCTGTCTCTTCCGATTTTGGGATGGCAGTTTGTCCTGTAACATCACTTCTCTTAAGATCTGAGAAAAGTTGATGATTTTCAGTTTGTTTCGCTTTTTCTTGTTGTAAGGACAGGAGTGTAGACAAAGTTCTTTTATGTTGGAGCTGACACAGAATGATGTTCTATTTTTTTTTCCTTTTAAATATGTTGAATTTTTTTTTTTATGGTCCAGAATATGGCCTGTTTTGGGGACTGTTCTATGTTCACTTGAAAAGAATATTTGTTCTGTTCTTATTGGTTGAAGTGTTTTATAAATGCTTATTAGATCGTGTTGGTTGATAACGTTGTCTGGCTCTTCTACACCCTTCATGGTTTTTGCCTGCATGTCTACATGTTTTAACTACTGAGAGGAATGTGGAAGTCTCCAAAAATAACTGTGGATTTACATATACCATAGTGCTATTTGTTTTCTATTTCTTACCCTTTTTCTCTTTATTTTGTCTTTCTACCACTTTTTGGATTAATTGCTCACTTTTACAATTGATTTTTATGTCACTATTTAGCTTCTCAGTTGTATTTCTTTTTAAATTTTTAAATGATTGCTCTATTGTTTATGG